>NC_069383.1:136193254-137532838 GCF_027475565.1 Acinonyx jubatus | reverse complement strand
GGACCTCAGAACTTCAAGGAGAACAACACGGTGAATCCCTAGTTTTCTGTTTATCTCCCATATACCCTTAGCTGAGTTCCAGAGAGGCCTGCAACCCCAAAACACCAATAGAAAGAGCCTGCTGTCTCAGACCGAAGGACCAGAAAAGGGAAGCCCCATCGAAACTTAATGGGGAGCTTCAGTCCCACCACGGGGCACCGATCGCAAGCTGACGTACAACAGCAGCAGTGAAGCTCTGGACCAACCATACTATGTATCTTACAAAGGAAAAGTATGTAGACTATATAAAGAATTCTCAAAACTCAACAGCAAAACAAAACAAAACAAAACAAAACAAAACAAAACAACATCCAATTTGAAAATGGGCAAAAGACACAAGAAGGCATTTCACCAAAGAACATATGCAGTGGCAACCACATGAAAAGACATTCAACATCATTATCTTTCAGAAAAATACAATTTAAGGGGCACCTGGGTGGCTCCATATGTTAAGCATCCAACTTCGGCTCAGGTCATTATCTCACAGTTTGTGGGTTGGAGCCCCACATCAGGCTCTCTGCTGTCAGCACAGAGCCTGGAACCTGCTTCCGATCCTCTGTCTCCCTCTCTCTGTGCCCCTTCCCTGCTTGCACTCTCTCTCTCCCTCTCTCAAAAATGAATAAACATTTTTTTTAAAAAAATACAATTTAAAATCATAATAAGTTATCACTACACGATGCCTAAAACAAAAAGAATGATAACATCAAAGGCTGGTGAGGATGCAGAGAAAGTGATCAGTCACACATTGCTGGTGGAAATGTACAACGCTATGCCTAATCTGGAAGAAAGTTTGGGGATTCCTTTTAAAACAAAAAACTGACTTATTATGTGACCCAAACTATACTGTTAGGCATTTGCCCTAAATAAATGGAAACATTTTCACACAGAAACTTGTACATGAATGTTCACAGCAGCTCATTTGTAATAGACAAAAACTAGAAATTATCCAAATGTCCTTCAATAGGTAAATGGTTAAACAAACTTCAGTACATCGATAACATGGAATATTAATCAGCAATTTTTAAAAAGCCAATCTCAAAAGGATATATACTACATGGTCACTTTTATATAATATTCATGAAATATGACAATTATAGAGATCAAGAACAGATTAGTGGTTAGGGATGGGGGACTGGATGAGTATGGCTATAAAGAAGTGGAAAGTGTGAGTTCTTATGATGGTACAGGTAAGTGATTTGTGTTGGTGATTTCATGAAGCTACATAGGTGATAAAATTGCTTAGACACACACACACACACACACACACACACACACACACACACACACACACACAGAGTGCCTATACAACTGGTGACCTGAATAAGCTCTATGGATTATACCAGCGTCAGTCTCCTGCGGTTTACATTGTACTATAGTGAAGCAAAATGTCAACATCGGGGATGGATAAAGGGTACCCAGACCTTCCCTATACATTTCTTTGATAGCTCCTATCAATCTATAATTATTTCCAAATTTAAGGTTTTCTTTTTTTTTTTAATCCAGATTTACTGGTTGTTGAGGGGAAAAATTCCTAATCTAGGTATTGTTTCCTTTGTGATTGCCTTGTATCTTCATCAATCATTGAAAGCAGATCTTAGGCCCTAACCTCCAGTGCCCATTCCTCCAATAACCTCTCCTTCTCTCAGGCTCAATGTCCTCCTTTACACTCCTTCTTACAGTTGGCAGAAAGTAACTGGAGAGACCAGAATCCCTTTCATGGCTTACCAACACTCCACACCTGTTCCCAGGATATCCTTTAACTCTGTCTTGGTCCTATTCTACCTCTGTTGTCCTCACTGTCTCCAGACCTGATGCATCAAGGATGCTGCTGGAAAGGGTTTGGTTGTAGTCCTCCCCTATCAAACACAGACCAATTTTGATTGCTTGTGGCATTTTGCCAGTGATATGTGTGTGTGTCTTTGCACATACATGTGTATACATGCATGTATGTGTGTGTGTGTTTGTGTGTGTGTGTATATATATATATATATATATATATATATATATATATATATATATACCTAAAGCATGGGAGAAGGGCTTTAAGTTTTTATACAAATAATTTATTGTATATAAATTCTCCCAAAAGAAATCCATATCAGTCTACAGAAAGTGTCGCTCTCAAGGGACTCATACCAGTTGTCTGTATATTCAGACCAGTGATAGCCATTTGCAATCTGCAAAGATGTAATGTATAAATGTGAAGGGAAATACCACACTGCTATCCCTTTGTAAGATTAAGAAATTCACCCTAATTTAAAAGTTAGCTGAATTCTTACTCTTTTACAAATTTGACTTTAAAAGACAGCCATTGAATTGACCAAGCACTACCAGTTTTTAATCCTGATATTGAAGTCTATCAAAATATTAGTGATGAGAGCTTTCATTTGAAAAATACTGATAATTCTAATATTCAATTATAATATGCATTTCACTACTACACTGTATTTATGCGCCTTAAAAGCCAAAGATAGGACTGCTTTCATACTGATTTCTCCAGTGCGTATCATTAATTAAAAGGTAAAAAACTATTACCAGAGTATCTGCAATCTGGCTTTTAAAGTAAAAAACATCAATATCCAGTAATTGAGAACACTTAAGAACAAATTTAAATATGTAAAAAAGCCAGCAGAGAAAAAAACGTTCTGTATTATTTCAAATTATAAACAGATCAGTATATACTACTGAAATGTTATAATTGCCCACGCCTTCCAGGCTTCTATCCAATTTTCTCCTATAGCAGGTGCTAAAGAAAAGACATACAGTCATACGTATCCATTTGTATAATGTTTACAGATATAACACATCAACAATATAGTGTTTGAGGTTTTTATGGAAGCTAACATCAAGAATCAAAATGTTTTCTGCCTGTGTACTTGTATACTTCAATTCATGCTCATTCTTAGAAGTAGTTGGATAGATTATTAAATTATGGCTGGACTAAGTACACACTAAAGCATAGTGGTGTACTTGTACTGAGGACACAAAGATGAATAAAATGGTCCCTATCTTAAAGGAGGGCAAAGTCTAGTATTAGAGCTACATGAATAGTGTACAAATCAAAGAGCTCAAGTATAGAGTATGTCCATAGTGAAAGGGAATGGCTTAACATTAGTTGAGACTGATAACATAGAATATAATAGTGGTAATAGCAAGGATGGCTTAAGTATCTTTAGCTCTCTGATCTACTCTATCAGCATCTATCTAAACCATCCCAAATAAACAGTGTGCCTGGTATGTACAAGCAGTTTCAAAAACTGTCCCCTGTTCTACCAGTCAGGATCCTAACAGGACACAAAGGATACACTCAAATTAAAACTAATTGAGGAGGGCCTAAAAAAAGGGGGGGGGGGCTATTTACAAAAATGTGGGTAGTATGCAGGCAAACTATAAGGGCTATTCAATACTCTGGAGCTGTCATCAACCTTATGCCAAAAGGGAGAAAGGGAAAGAAGTAGTGAAAGGAAGGAAGAAGATTGATGAAGATGTTAATCTTAAAACTAACCATCACTGCCAGTAGAGGGACACAACCACTCCAAGTGGCCCCAAAAGGACAAATCGAGGGCAACTAATATCCTATCCTCACTATCCTCCCTTCCTCTAATCTCTTGCTTGGATTTGCATTCTCAATTGGCCAGAAGGCAAAAAATCTATCAATAAAATCCATATACATCAGCAGATGGAAAAGAGAATCTGATTCCTACTCTTCAGAAAATCAGGAGCTCCCTACTGCCTAGGGCAGAGTTGTTAAGAAAATTAAATGATAGAAGCACATTAGGCATACAAGTATGATTTCAAACATAGGTGAATGAGAAATGTAACATTAAATACACAATTAAGATTTTTCTTCATTATACAATTCCATTTGTCAATTATCTATGCCTCCTGTCATTTTCTCTCTATATGAGAGGTACTTAGGAGAGGGAGAGAAACCAACTTTTCCAGGGTGGGTACTGTGTTTGCAGCATAGAGCCCAACATTTGATATATTTGCCCTCTCATTTAATTCTCTCTAGAAACTACAAGATAGGAATTATTTAGCCTATGGGACAGGTGAAGAAACTGAAACTCAGATATGTTATCCAACTTGATTATGATTAGAATTACTAACTCAGATGTGTCCAACTCCTAAGCACATGATTTCTCCATTATTTTTATGTGATCAGGTGTAGATGGGATACTTGCCCACATCAGAAAATGTTTTTATCAAATTCAGCAGAATTAGAGAACAAACTTGTGAAAGGTAAAGCAACCATCTGAGGGTTGCCATATAAGAGATAGTCAATAAATAGTAGATAGGAGGGGCACCTGGGTGGCTCAGTTGGTTAAGCATCCGACTTCAGCTTAGGTCATGATCTCACGATTTGTGGGTTTGAGCCCCACATCAGTCTCTGTGCTGACAGCTCAGAGCCTGGAGACTGCTTTGGATTCTGTGACTCCCTCTCTCTTTCCCCCTCCCCCTCTTGTGCATGTTCTCTCTCAAAAATAAATAAACATTAAAAATTTGTTTTAAATAGTAGAGAGGAGAAGGAGGAAGAGGAGGTGGTGAGTGATGGTGACGATGGTGATGTGGTGACAATGATGGTCATATGATGACGATGACAGTGATGTGACAGTGATGCTGGTGATGAGGTGACGGTGATGATACTGATATGATGGTGACAATGATGGTGATGGGATGATGACAGTGATGTGATGGTGATGATGATGGTGAGGGTGGTGGTGATGATGCTGATGTGAGATATAATGATGGTGATGTGATGGTGAAGGTGACGACGACGATGGTGACAGTGATGTGATTGTGATGATGGTGAGGATGGTGATGGTGATGATGGCGATGTGATGGTGCCAATGATGGTGACATGATGGTGACAATGATAGCGATGATGACAGAGATAACTGATAGTTGTGAAGGTACTGATGATGAACACGCCTCACCTTAACAAAGAGCTAAAGAGTTTCTATAAGTGACACCAAAGGTTCCTTAAATAAACTATCAGTATGTAGTTAAAGATGACATTTTGTTAATACTGATGCCTATTTGTTAATACTGGTTCCTCAATCACAAAAAGAAGCTTTTTCAGAGCACACTGTGTGGCACAGTAGCTTGACTTCTATGAATTTTGGTTTCCCAGACTGAAATCCAGCAATAGTGCATATGTCACCTACAGCTGATGTGAGGAATGAAGGACAGAATGTGTGCAGAGCACCGACACATCGTCAAGTTAGTCATTTAAAACTGCTGCGTAGGTTGCTTCAAATGTGGGTTCTTAGCAAGTCTACCTTCAACTAAAGGACCAAGAAATGGGAATGCCCCTCCTCCTTACCAGCCACATTCATACCCACCCTAACTCATCCAAAAAGTCTAGAATATGAGTGCATAAAGGAGAAGAGCCAACAGAGAAAGGCAGTGGAACAAGAGAGTGCATGGACGAAAGCAGTAAGCTGCGGCAAGAGCAGTTTCCACTCTGGTTACGACAACCCTTTGGAAAATAAAAACTGTCTAAAGTCACGTTTGAAAATAAGGGCCTTGGTGAATATTCAAATGGCAAAGAGAGTTTGTAAAACAGTTTTACTCAAACAAGCCAGGGTTAACAGTATAATTTTGGTTTGGAAACTTCTTCTTACATGGATTTAGTAATAACAAAAATAATTTAATATGATTTTAACCCTCCAAAAAAACAACCAGAAGGCAATTTCAAGCACTATCTTTAGAGAATTTTTTTTCTTTTGTCAACAAAAAACTGAACCAGAATGTTTTAAAAATTATTCTACGGTGAAGGGTGCTTGGCTGGCTCAGTAGGAGTGTGTGACTCTTGATCTCAGGGTCCTGAGATCCATGTTGAGCATGGAACCTACTAGATAGATAGATAGATAGATAGATAGATAGATAGATAGATAATTTTTACCAAGACAATAGCATTGTCCATGACCACAGCAAATGCTGAACAACAAAAGTCCTCATGAAATTTTAAATTTTTCATGAACCCAAGGTTACAAATATTTTAGAGTTGACACTTGACACTTCAGATTTATATAATGGACCATTACCAACTTTTGTGTCTAAAATTTCCTTTCTGACAAAAAAATTTACATGAAAAATCAAAAAAAGTCACCAAAGAAACAACAACAGATTGGAGGGAAAAAGTCCTAATATTTTTTTTGCAACTAATTTATTCAAAGAAATGCATTGCCTTTTTAAATAAAATATACACAAAATTTCTCTTTAGATTGAATCTTTCAGGAATAATTTAGTAGAGTCGAAGCTTTAGTAAAAAATACATGAAATACAGAGCTAATAAAGTGATTCTACTCCACCCTCCAGAAAATATCTATTTATACAAATATATACATGGCTAAACTCTGAAACCTATGCAGTGAGAAGTTTCATAGTTGGATTTATTGTAGCAAGCTATTGATATTTTTGATAGGAAAGAAGAGTGCAAGGGAGGAAGGGCGAGAGATATGAACCTTGGAATGTATCCTTTGCAATTTGAGATATCAAAGTTTTATGATTTACATTAATGTACTTAATATTTTAATATCAAATGTTGCTTCTTTTATCTTGCTGTCTTACTGAAGAAGCCTATCTAAGAAAAGTTAAGTCTGTATAGGAAATGGTTCATTCATAGCGATAACACATTTGAATTATAACTTAGCCAATGAAGGGGTGTTCTATATTTTATTGCTTTTGCTATTTCTTTAGTAATCATCTTTGCAGTCTGTCCAAACAATTCTCTGTGCACTGACATTTGCAATAATGTGTTTACATCACAGACCCAGGCCCTGTCATTTGATGTAACAAGAGGCTGTATTTTGTAGCTCCCAGACACTTTGCATACCTCACTTCCTCTTTGGCATGAGAGTATAATCATTTTTTTTTCATCTGTCATCTTTAATTACCTTTACAGGCATTAACAACATTTTACTAAAAATCTGCGGAGGGGCGAAAGATTAATTAGGTTGAGTGGGGTTAAGAAGTGTCATCTTCTTTTTCTCAGGTGAAGGTCTATTTGATAGCTACTTCATTTTGCAGAAAGCCAAAAAAGGTATTACTTAATTTCCATCCTATCAGTTCTTGGTCTCTTATTAAAAACTGAATCGGGGCACGAAATTAACAAACTATAGTTACAATGCATTCTGACTCTGCCACCAAATTTTGAAGATTGAAGGGAACTTGTGTTCCCTTGTGCACGCAGATGTCCTATTCCACTACAGAATGTGTTCCCTACACTTAGCAGGGGTTGCGATGTCCCACAGAACCCTGTGGTCTGCTTTTTACCTGTTCAGTAGCCCATTCCTCCCAGCAGGTACTGCCATCAATCTTCTCCAATGGGACTGCCCGTGTGTGATTAGAATCTCCTCACCCAGAGATGCCTAAGAGATACACCACCATACTCACCATCCACTCAGGGTCCATAGTTAATGACTGCTTAATGCAAAGGGGAGATACAAAAGCCTGTTCCCTTGCCTCAAAATGGGACCAACTATGTTATGATTCATAGTCCAGAGCTCCCCATGTGATCGGGCTAAATTCATTAGAAACCACATCCTTGGTAGCTTCCTCCCCTATCCTGTCCTAATTCCCTTACTCCCTTCCTGGTTTTTCCCAAGAGGCCTGCTTTAATAAATGCCCTGCACAGCAATCCTCATCTCAAGCTCTGCTTCTAGGGAACCCAGCCTAAAGCTCCATAGAAGCAAACATTAATGGAAAGACAGGATATAAATGGTGTTCCAGTTTTTGCAGGCTATCAACAATATGTCAGCCATTAAAAAAAAAAAAAACAACTTTGTTTATGCTTATTTATTTTTGAGAGAGAGAGAAAGAGAGACAGAGCATGAGTGGAGGAGGGGCAGAGAGAGAGGGAGACACAGAAACTGAAGAAGGCTCCAGGCTCCGAGCTGTCAGCACAGAGCCCGACGCGGGGCTCGAACCCATAAACAGTGAGATCATGACCTGAGCCGAAGTGGGACTCAGCCATTTTAAAAGTCCCCATCCACAGTGCCTGACAAGCACAAGCTGGTGGTGGGAGTCACATGCCAGTTACATAACTGTGTGAAGGGAAGTTCCTAAGATCTACAAACTCCCCTCATTGACAGAAGTCACTAACTGAATCCTACTCTGGGGAAGGCTGCAGTTACAAGGGCTGCCCTTCTTGGCAGGTGTCAGGCAGTGCCCTATACCGCCATGCTCCACACTTCGGAAGAACAAAAGAAGTCTGGGGCTTACAGAAAAAAAAAATAGGACAAGCTGAGTATCAAACTACAAACAGCTATTTGAAACCTCCCTGCTAGAGGTGGTTGTGTTTGTGCCATAGCTTTTGGGTTGAGTCTTGTAATGAAAGGATGGATCACCACTTACTCTACGCTGTCAGTAATAAAAGCTATCAAAACTAAGCCTGAATGGGCCTCACTGTCGCCCTGTAAATCTACCATGGACAGCTTAACGAGGGAGGGACATTATCTTTTCTCACACTCCAATTTTACTCATGTAAGAAATGTGGCCCATATTGGCAATTAACTTGAGAGATTAATTAAATCCAATAGCAACTTCAGTTTCTTCCATGGTGCATTCTGATACCATGTGAACTGTGTGCACTTAGCGCATGTTAAATAATAATTATTAAAATAATCGAACTAATTTGGACTTTTTCTTGCAGAAAGCTGGCAGCTAACCTCCTTGGCAAATGAATTCCACAATCTGATACAGATACTCAGTATTTCACATAGTCTTCTTCCAAACTCTGTTTTTATTACTCTTGAAATTCCCAACAAATACTGCACAATAATTGCATCTCTTTCCTCATCAATTTCACTCACCAATGGGATTTACTCTATTTTATTGGGTGCTCTGAAGAATGAGGAGGCAGCCAATCAGACAATGCACAAGCTGTGACCCAGCTTAAGGAGTGATAGACAGATTCCCATTGAGTCTCCTTCAAAACAAGGACTGACACTGACATGGAGAGGAAAGAGCAACAGAAGGTGCGATGACAGCCTTCACTCACTGCTTGCTCTGGTTCTTTCTTATGGGTTCTCAGTTCTATTTTTGTGCTTTCTTCTTTGTAATGCTAAAGTGCTTTCCTCTACTATCATACGTAAAATCTGCTTTTAAGAAAAAGGAGTCTTACAAATCTGACCAACTATTGGGGCGCCTGGGTGGCTCAGTCGGTTAAGCGGCCGACTTCAGCTCAGGTCATGATCTCCCAGTCCCTGAGTTCGAGCCCTGCGTCGGGCTCTGTGCTGACAGCTCAGAGCCTGGAGCCTGTTTCAGATTCTGTGTCTCCCTCTCTCTCTGACCCTCCCCTGTTCATGCTCTGTCTCTCTCTGTTTCAAAAATAAATAAACATTAAAAAAAATTTAAAAAAACAAAAACAAATCTGACCAATTGTCAAAGAGGTAATTACAGTTGGCCCTTGAATAACACAGGTTTGAACTACACAGGTCCACTTATACATGGCTTTTTTCCCATAGAGCACAGTACTATAAATGTATTTTCTCTTCCTCATGGTATTCTTAACATTTTCTTTTCCCTAATTGATTTCATTGTAAGAATACAGTAAATAATATATATAACATACAAAATATGTGTTAATCTACTGTTTATATCATTGGTATTCTGGTCAACAGTAGGCTATTAGGAGTGAAGTCTGGGGGTGGGGTCAAAAGTTATAAATGAATTTACAACTGTGCAGGGGGGACCGTGCCCCTATCCTGTATTGTTCAAGTGTCAACTGTTTACTGTGTCTGATGGAACTGAGGTCACCAACAGATCACTAATATGAGGACACAGAATTAACATAATCCTGGGCAAAAACAGGAAAATGTGACATTTAAGTAGACTTTCCATAGTGTGGTTACTAATACTACTTAGGAAATAATGAGAAGAGCCTGAATAACTCCTTTCTACATTGGCTGGGGGGAGCTCTATGACGAAAGGTGATATCCTAAATCGGCTGTAAGTCATTAGTGAAGAAAATTTATATTAAAAACCTTTTACGCTGCAAGAAGCTTCATCTACCTAAGTGGCATCTTGAAACTAGTGAGAGATGATAATTAAAATCAAGTCCCAATGTTCCAAGAATAATCATGTCACTTGAAGCATGGTATCTCTAGGCATATCTTCAGTTGTTATAAAAAAAATCTATACTGTTAATATACATGAAGACTGCCATAGACTGGATGTTTATCCCCATAAAATTCATATACTGAGATCCTAACCCCAAATGTGATAATACTAGGAGGTGGAGGCCTTTAGGCCCATATGATTATATGAGTTGGTCATATAATGGAATGAGTGTCCTTGTAAGAGACTCCATAGAGCTTCCTGGTCCCTTCTTCCATGTGAGGACACAGCGAGAAGGCACCTCTATGAAGCAGAAAGCAGGCTCACACCAGACAATAAATGGGCCACTGACTTGATCTTGGATTTTCCAGGTTCCAGAACTGTGAGAAATAAACTTCTGTTTATTCCTAGTCTGTGGTTAGTTTTGTTTCAGGAACCCAAACAGACTAAGATAATGACAAATGCATTTCTACACATGATGATAAAAAAAGATAAATGATAAATATTTGAATTTATTGATGGGGGTGATCTTAAATTTGCATCTAACTGAAAACATTTTGTTCAAATGATCCAATATTAGTCCATATTCTTCATTAGGCTATTATTTGAGGCCAATTAATAATCGTAAGAGCTAGTATTATTAAACAGCTCTTAAAAAGCGCTTTACGTGCATTTAATCATTTATTTGACTCAACAATCCTATGCAGTAGTTACTATGCTCATCCGATTTTACAGATGAAGAAATTAAAGTTTAGGGAGGTTAAGTATCATCCATAGCCTCTCAGCATCTCAGTTTACCTGCTGCTTTTTCTGTTTGGCCCAGACAACCAAGGAGAGCAAAGCTTCATATTCTGTTCTAATAACTATGGAAGACACTGCAAATACCTGCAAAGTGATGGACCCTAAAACCACAAGCTTACGTTCAGTACAGATCAGTACCAAGTCAGCTAATCATGTAAGAGACACAGTTGAGGCTCTTTCTGATATTTCTTTCTTTTTAATGTTTATTTATTTATTTTGAGAGAGAGAGAGAGAGACAGACAGTGAGCATGAGTGGGAGAGGGGCAGAGAGAGAGGAAGAGAGAATCCCAAGCTGGTTCTGCACTGTCAGCATGAGCCCAGTGTTGAGCTAGATCTCACAAACTGTGAGATCATGACCTGAGCCGAAATCAAGAGTCAGACACTTAACCAAATGAGCCATCCAGGCACCCCTGATATTTCTTATATCACCAGTTTAACTGCATACAAAGTAAGTTATTTGGATCTAAGACCTATATGAATATTTCTCATTGTAGCAGAATGATATAGGGAAGAGAAGATACAGGGAGCTGACAGCTCTACATTTTACAGAAAGTAAAAGCATAAAAATATAATCTACATAATTCCTGTACTTGATGTTAGCCAAAAAGCCGAGAAGCAATAATCTGTATAATTCCTATAAACTCTCAGTATATATAGGAGCAACGGCATAATGATACATTATTGGAAAGATAAAATAATTTTGATTTACCTTCTCTAATATGAAAAATTTGTTTTCTTTAGGTGATCTAATGTTTCCTTCCTCTCCACAAGGTAGAAACCTTTAAGTAATAGGCTATGAACAATTAGATGCACTGGTTTATTTATCAGTTCTTAGATTTAGATTATAGTAGGCTTCTTGTATTAGCTTAGAGAACCTTCCAAATTCTTTACAAATATGGTTATAGAATCCCAGAAAACTGATCCCAAAGAGGCTTCTGTTTGTGATAACATATAGAATAATTCATCATGAGAACTAGGTGCAAAAGACATGAATTCCAAGGATTTACAACTTTCAGTATCAAAGGATTTACCTTTTATTTTTGACTTCCTCACAATGTATAGAAATTAATCTAAAATGCCTTCTTAGGCAGAAATTTGTCCTCACAATTAAACTGTTGTTGATGAATCCAGATCATGAATATGAACATGAATTACTGACTTCCTCAGAACATATTACAGGGGTTAAACCTGATCATCAATACACCAAATGTCCTTAGGTTATTATGTATCTTCTTTTTTTCTGGTTTTTACAGATTTTATAATAGTGGTATTCCAACCAGAGTTCACAAAATCAAATATATTTAAGAAAATCAGTTTCCAGATGCTCAACTTGTTTTCCTAAAATTGATCTGTCAGAGAATGCATTTGTTGTCAAGGAGTCATGGGGATGACAATTTCTACTTAAATACATTCCTTTTTCATTTGCAAGCCATTGTCAACAGACACACAGCTCCTGAGAAACAGTCCCATGAGAGCAAAGCAAAAGGGAATCCATAAGGAACACCAAAACTGGAGGGGCCTTATTTCTCCCAGGGGCAGACTACTGAAACCCTGTCACCATATCTAGCAATCCATTGTAGACTGAGAATTCAGAAGTGAAAAGATAAGTCACTCAGAGACCCATGAGAAAGTTTGTTTGAATGAAAAAAAATTCAACCTAAAAAAAAAAGCAAACCTGACCTAGCTGATTCAGCAAAAAAGTTTTTCAGAACAGGTTATACGGTAGATATGTTCCATAAACTTGAGCTAACCCTGCAGGTCCAAGGTTTTGATGAAATATATTTACAGCATGTGATAATGATGAGGAAGCATAAGGCAAGCTGACAGGCTGCAAGCCCCACTCCCCTCAGGTGACATCCCTGTGACATTCCTCAGGCACTCCTGGCTGCCCAAGAAGAAAGGAAAGGGAAAAACAAATGCTTAACTCTGACCTAGATCACAGAGTTGCCTGACAGAAGTCTCCAGGAGTTTTCAAATATCTTAGTCAATTATAAGAAAACGGCAATCTTATCAAGAGGCTAATCTCCAGAAACTTATAGACTCAGTTTCCTGGAGCCCCAACATCATCCTCCCCTCCATAGTGATGTGGGGAACAAAGGCAAGAAAACAATGATAAGTAAAATTAAATTTCTTTATAACCTGCAGCCCACTGACAAACACTTGAGACAGGCAGAGTATAACATTTCTCCAGGAATTCCCTACTACCTTAATGTTAATTGCCTACTAGAAGAAAAAACAACCTTAAATTGACAATAGCTAGGCCTCCAGGATCTTTTGAGTCCTCTTTAGCATATGAAAATCCTTTTGGAAACCTCTCCTTTGCCTTAACCTCCCCCATCTCCATAGTACATAATCAGTCACTCCTCACACCCCCAGTGCAGCTCTTTCTGCCCACTGGTTCTATCCCTGTGCTTTAATAATCACCTTTTTGCACCAAAGACACATCTCATGACTTCTTGAGAACTGTCAGCTCCAGAGCCCCACCACTCCAGAGCTCCATCAATAAGATAAGGCATTTTGTCCAAAATAAACAAACAAATCTACAGAGGTATATTGAACTTTGGAATATTTCTAGTTTCCCAACTCTGAGCATATCGGTTCAACATGGTTCCTCTAAGAGAAAAAGCAACAAGTATAATTAATGGGCACTTGAGAAGCTTTGGTAAGCCTTTGGTGAACTTCCCAGAAATAGAGAAAGTAACGCCTCAAGAAACTGATTAACAAATCCTTTTTCAAGGCAGTTTTTCCTTGCAAGAAAATTGAAGAACTAACTGAATTGTCAAAAGAGGAATCACAAAAAAGTAACTTGATGGGAAATTACGATCTGATTTTCTTTGGCATAAAACTGTTCAGAAGTTTTAAAAATTCCATGACATAAAAATCCCTCCAATCTCATCTACTTATTATGCAAGAAAAACTTCTCAATGTTTACATCTAAAATAATAATTTTACTAAATTATACTAAATCCTGTCTCATTCCTAAAATAAATGATATTTGACTTAATACAAAAGCTATTTTTGAAAAAAGCAACCTTGTCCATCTTATTAATAAAAATCAAAAAACCTTAATTTTTATATATAATAATAACCAGTATTTGTTATATATTCATGGTTTTGGTCAATCTGTACCAATAATAATAGTAATAACAACTCAATGCAGAATTAACTTTGGAACTTAGAGGAATATGGATTCAGGAACTTTTTTTTTCAGGTTCTGGGACCAAAAGATGATCAATAAAGACTTGTAACCATTTTATATTGATAACATACTATGAAGTAAATGAAAATATGAATTAAAAAAGAAAAAGGAATGATGTACAATATTCAACCCATAAAGAACTTGTTCATATACTTGAAAAGAGACAATGTTGAGAATCAAATTATTATACTATTAAAATTCTAAATGATATACTTTAAAAATGATTTAACCATTTCGATTTTACAAGATGCCAAAAATTATGTTCTTGGCATTTCTTCAAATTCAGGATGAAAACTTCGACTGTTTTTTTCCAAAAGCCTTTCAAGGTTTAGAAAGCAAAGAAACTGGAGCTTTCTGCTTTGTCTCTCCTGCCTTCTTATTATTTCTGGAATTAGGAAGTGTGCTTTCTTGGCTCTCCTTTCAGATTTGTCCTTTGATCCATGGTCCCCTCAGAAATTGGCTTTGTGAATAGCTGGAGTCTAAACAAATGTGATACTTACGTGTTTTACCGTGAGACTCATAACATGGTTCTTTCTAAATAGCAATTCCTCTAGTGCTTCTGAAATATGGCTTTATGATTACAAATATTCATCACTGCATTCTATTTGCAGGCTTTTCATTTTTTAAGTCTAAAATACAAACGTGTTGCTTTGATTCTGTAGCAGATTTCCAGGAATAATTCTTTTTTTTAAAAAAGTGGCTTCACAAATATGTGATCAAGTTGAGCATGGCAAGAAAAGGAACTCAAAAGAGAAAACAAAAAGAGGAGGTGATGAAAGGGTATGAGAACAGAGAAGAAGGCGGGCAACTTTTGGCAGCTAGGCCTTTTCAAAGACAGTATGGCTAAATTTTATCGCTAGTTCACAATAGGATGGGAACATGATTAATTTTCCATTGGAGACAAAGAGAGTTGTTGTTCAACACAGTTCTTGTGCCAACAGCAATACTAGCCTGATTTCTGTCATGGTTTTCTGAGACAAGATATGCCTAAGAACACAAGTGGGAAGGTATTTCTTAAGGCCTAATGATCTTCATAAGCTCCTTGACCTCTCTATGGAACTCTATTTTCTTATCTGTAAATGAGAAGGTTGCTCTAAGCCAATGATTTGAGCAGATGCAGGAAAAGGAGGCAAGGAGGGCAAATGAGAAGGACCATGTCAGAAGGGATAAATTTCTTCCAACGTAACACTCACACCCAGCAGAACCTTCCAGATTCTGACTCACTCAAGCTGCATGGCCATTTCCACACCCCAACCAACATTGAGAATTCTGGCCATGGGGATTTGTGTTGTCTCCTTCCAAGTGGACAAAGGGTTGAAACACAATGGAAAATCCTTAAGGACCCTTCCAGCAATGTAATTCCATGATTCTATAGCTATTACTAGAAAAGTTACTGGCATTCACTTATTTCCCTTTTCTCCCCTCAGTTTCTGGCAAATGTCACTATTTACTCCGCCTAGGAGAGCATAAGATGCTTGCACGGGAAGTTGCGTGCACAGGGTGGGGGATGAAATACAAGATGCAGGTAAAGATAGATTTTCAGCAGCTACAAGGCTCCAGACCTACATTAATCTGTAGCTCTATGCTTTCACAATTTCACAACTCTGCCAGCTTTAAAAAAAACTATGAGGAATTTAAAATGATCCTCCTTTCTCTCATCGCAAAGCTTCTTAATGGACATTTTGAAAAGGAGGGACAAAGGATGAGGTTACCAGATAAGGTGCTTCTTCTAAATCAAAATAGCTATCAGACAAAATGGGGCCTGACTTGGTGGTAAGCTGTCAGAGTGGAATTTAATTTAGCAGTAACGATAGACAAAGTATGTCAGACTAAGTGCTTGATCAAGCATCTGCAATAAAATGGCCTTGGTGTCCATTAAAGCAGACAACCCCAGGTAGAGAAAGTCTAGGCTGGAAATAAGAAAACATTCTGCATACTCAGGGGAAAAAATTCCTTTTTATCTCTCCAGCTCACCTTTCTCCATGAAACTTTTAGAGGTTCTTGAGGTTGAGAGGTTTTCCAGCCATGACCATGGGCCAGTGGAGATGTTTGTGTCCCTGGATCTACTGATTGCTTCTCATGGCCATGAAGCCAAGAGTAACCTCCATTTAGAAAATCTCTTATATCTTTTTGGATTACGCTTGATCTCTTCTTATCTAATTAATCACGTCTCAGGAACCAGGAAGTAATTACATTAAGAACTTGGAGGCATGCCTCCAGGAATGTCACTATGGCTTTCTGTTTGTTTGCTTTAAAGCAAACCAGCACTCTGGAACTTGATTCAGATTAGCAATTTTGTGCTTTCAGCTGAATACAATGCAATGGTTCTACTCCTGGTTGTCACAATAAGAAAGAAGGTGAAGGGCATAAAGGAATGAATTTCAATCTCAGCCCCCTTCCCCTTTGTATTCTACTTTAAGACAGTGATTTTAGGCCTCTGGCTTTCAATATGGAGCATAGGGACTACTGACAAATGTTTATTTATTTACTTGAGGCTCAAGTGGGATGAAAAGCAGGAAAAGAATCCAGAACTTTCCAGAGGACTAGCACTGGTCAAAGCACTGAAGAAAAATACCTGTCTTCAAAGGGACTTTTTTTTTTTAATTTTGTCGGGTTCACCTGGGTGCTCATTCAGTTAAACATCCAGTTTTGGCTCAGGTCATGATCTCCCGGTTTGTGAATTCGAGCCCCATGCTGAGCTCTGGGCTGACAGCTTGGAGTCTGGAGTTTTTCAGATTCTGTGTCTCCCTCTCTCTCTGTGCCCCTCCCCTGCTCATGCTCTGTCTCTCAAAAATGGAAAAACGTTAATTTTTTCAAATTTTGTCAATCTAGTAAATATTGAAGACTATTTGCTAAGCTGTTCGAAGACATAGCCATCCTGAGATTTGTCCTCCACTTGTCTATTCTCACAGGTCTCTGTGAACATCTGTGCCACGTGCTGGACCTATTGCAAACAAAAGCAAGCAGGCCCAAAGAAGATGTTGTCTCAAAAAAGGTATAAATACATTTAAGAAATTCTCTGAAAGCTGATAAGCCACCTGATTTCCTAGGCAAGGCCTCTTATCACATTAACCACCACTTAAGAAGCAGGTGCGTGGAAAGAAGCCAGAGGGATGAGAAGTGGAGGAAAAGAGAAAGTGATGAATGATTAATGGGAATCTGGTGATTTATGGAACATACTTGTTTTTTTTTTAAGTAATAAAGAGTTTATCCCTAGGGTAGAAAACAGGAAACAACAAAAATAAGTACCAAATTGCCAAAGGAGTAAAGTAAGAGAGTCGAATGAGGAAACAGAATAGAACAAAGAGATGCTCATTTTCAACATAAGCAGTGTTGGAAAGACACAGGGGATTTGGGAACTCACCCTTTAGGAGCCATTTGTTTAAACAAAAATACATTTATGTTGCCTGATTTCCTAAAAGTTACTTACTGAAAATGGGCCATTTATGGATAAGAGCCTGCAGTTATCCAGGTATACGGAAACCAGACTTTGTGTCTGTGCAGCGTTTCTTTCTGTGAGAAATCTGACGACATCAGGGTGTTCAAGACCCCTGAGCTGCCTGACTCCATCACTAACCAAACGAGCACCTGGCTTTTCACAGCAACCATAGAGTATAAACTTGGCTCCCTAGAGGAGTGTTCTAGGTGTGAATTATCTATGTGTGTGCACCACCTAAAGGCAAATTCATAGGAGGAATGCAAGCAATTTATAAACACGATCTGTTCTTCAAGTCTGTACACTAATAAGAACATGGAAGCAAATCACAAGGATGTGAATGCCCAGGTTTTTCCACAAAAGCTGACCTGTACACATGGAAGGGTAAAATAGCACAAAACAATCCTACTGCAATACAAGTAAGGAGAACAACCGAAAATAATGTGTGTGTGTGTGTGTGTGTGTGTGTGTGTGTGTGTGTGCGCGCGCGCGCGTGCTTTAATTATTCTGAATGTTCGTTGAAGGGAAACAAGTTTAATTAGAGGATGAGCTGATAAAAACAGTTATGAAGATTCTTAAGGGAACTTCTAAACACATTCAAGAATGATGAAGGCTGGCAACACAAGTTTTGAAAGAATTAGGTTTATTTCCCATGACGGTTTTATTTTTTCCCTTTGTATGAATCAGGGGCATCGCTTATGTAACTTGTACTCCTACTCTGACACATCTGAGCTCACATTAGACTCCCTCAAGACAGGATCCAGGATTCATTCGCTTTTCTCACTTTGGTATCTAATACACTCACAGATGAATAGAAAATGAATGAATGAATGAATGAATGGACGAACGAATGAATGACTTGCTGAAAGAAAATTGTGAAGAATTTTGTAATGGAAGAACATTATCTTCTTCAATAAAGGCATTGATTTAACCTATAATATCTCCGAGAATCACAAGAAATAATCAGCTGATGGTGAAAGGGGATATCTGCCTCATGCAGAAGTGGCTGAAGAAAAAAGAATTGCCACAAAACATTGGGGAGGATGGTAACAAAGAACATTTCAAATCTGGGCAGTGGACCAAAAAGGAAAAAAGAAGATTTGGGGGGTGGGGGGGAGGGAGCAAATAGCAACAGTCCTACTGGAATTCAGCAATAGACTTGAGCTCTAAGACAGATTAATAACAATCATAAAAATAATAGTAATTATTGAACACTTACTATGTGGCAGGGAGTATACATGCATTATTCAATTTAATCTTTGTAACAAATCTTCAGTAAGTACTTCCATCATCTTTCACATCTCGGATAGTGAAACTGAGGCTGAAAAAGGATAAGTAATTTTCTGAAAGTCAACCAGCTAGTCAGGGATGGAAAAAGGTCTCTTATACATATTTCTCTGACTCCAGAAGAGGTCATCAGCAATATAACCCTATGATATATGTGACTGATTATGAAAATATAAAGCTTTGGGGTTTTTTTTTAATTTTTTTAATGCTTATTCATTTTGTGAGAGAGAGAGAGAGAGAAAGAGACAGAGCATAAGTGGAGAGGGACAGAGAGAGAGAGGGAGACACAGAATCCAAAGCAGGCTCCAGGCTCTCAGCTGTCAGCACAGAACCTGACATGGGGCTCGAACCCATGAACTGCAGGATCATGACCTGAGCCAAAGTCGATGCTTAGCCGACTGAACCCCCCAGGCGTCTCACTTTGTTTTTTTTTAACTTACTTTTAATGTTTATTTTTGAGTGAGTGGGGGGGGGGGAGGGGCAGAGAGAGAGGGAGACACAGACTCCGAAGCAGGCTCCAGGCTCCAAGCTGTCCGCACAGAGCCAGATGTGGGGCTACAACCTATGAACCATAAGATTATGACCTGAGCCAAAGTCGGTCAGGCTTAGGTTAAACCGAGTGGCTTCACCGATTGAGCCACCCAGGCACCCCTGAGTTTTTTATTTTTTGATTTTAAAAAGGTGTGGGAAAGTTCTAGAACATTTATCTGTGACCAAATGGTAAACTAATATGCTGTCAAAGAATTTAAACACCATGTACATTTACCACTTACATTCATTTGAAGGAGAACTAAATGTCCCATTTTTATTTTCTCTAAATAGAGAATTTAACTCTGGTTTTCCTAAGATTAACCACAAAGGAGACTGAACTGGGAAACAAAACTCCCTAAGGCCCAAGAGATTATCGGTCAGTCAGATACCCATAAGGAACAAACCATCAACACAGTATATCCTTCTAGCAGTGAAAGTCCAAAGCAAAGATTTTTAAGGCTACTGAGATAAGGTAAAATAAAATCTTTGTAATAATCTTCCCTTCCCTACCAAACCAAATTGGCAACACTGAAAATAAATTATAAATCACAGCCGTCTGCTTTAATCACCTATTTTTTTTTTTTTTTTTTTTTTTTTTTTTGGCTTGGGGGTGTGTGCTTCTGTCTCCTCCACAGGACAAATACGTGTCCGCACGGAAACCTCTGTTGTCACTGTTTCCATTGTCCCCAGGATGTCCTCATCCTCTTTCAATACGTCTATCTTCAGTAAAACACAAGTGGTTCAGCTCCATCGCACAGCTGATAAACCTTAAAGACAACAAACTGGACAGAGTAGCACTGAGATTCTAAATTAGATAGACCAGCAGTCATCCTCACTGTAATGCAATAAAGAAAGCATGAAAAATTACACTAAATGACAATGTCTTATTTGAAGTTTCGTTTCTACATAGTAGAAAAATTAGGCTGTCTTGGCCTTCCATAGGAGGAAACTGCCTCGGAAGGGGTCTGTGTGCTTATTTTTCAATCTACACAACATCCAATCTATCACTACCATGCATATGTACCTACCTCATAATTAGATGTATGTGTGTGTTGTTTGTCTACTATATGCAATATGTTATCAGATATATTGAAAACTAGTTCAAACAGTTGAGATGGGCTACAAATAACTTTTCTTCATTAGTTGGATTTAAAACTATGTTGGTAAGTGCCCACTATAAAATGGTTCAGTCCTGGTTTTCTTTTCTTTTTTTATTCCTTTGAATATTTCAAGGTACTATTCTATGTCAGGCAGGAACATAAAGGGGGTGGGAGGGAGGAAACAATGAGTGAGCCAATAGTACATTTTGAAAATAAGACCAATCAATAAGTATATTTTGAGTCTCTTCAACATATTGACTAGGTTGTCTAATAGATGACCATGTGTGGGAACAGAAACTGCTGTTTTAGCAGCATCTAATGAGATTCCAAAAATTTAGTGACTTGGACGTCCTTTCACACTCATACTCTGGGTAGTATGGTGCCATGCAGCGCATTTAACTCTCTTTATGCCTTGGTGTTCTAGTGCAAAAGGAAATTCTTTTCTCTATAGCTTTAAACGTGGTCTAGGAGCTGGCTGCCAGGAACGTCTCTCACATTCCTATTCAGAACTCTCTGAGAAAATCTGTCATTTTTTTTTTCTATTCAAGTCTGGCTACTTGGTCCCCAGGCACCAGAGTGAAAGGAATATCTAAGATAACATCTTCATTTATTCATACGATTTTCATCTTGGACGGTATTATAAAAGCCAATCATAAATGGGGGGGGGAATGGGATAATATGACATACACTATAAAATGAAATTTATGATGCAAACAGAATAGAAGAGAAACAGTGGCACATGAGGGTTATATCCTTGTCATCTACAAGTGTCTTTGCACATGACCTACACTGGGTAAGTCTTATAAATCTGTTTCTGAGGGAGAAAAACTAAACTCTGAAGGACTCACTGCTACAAAACTATATACAATACTAGGCATTTTTATATGAAGTTCAACCCTGTTCTCCCTAAAATAAAACCTAATCAAACAATAGAGGAGCAAACTCTAAATACTTTCTTCCACTCAACACTAGAAAACAGATACACTTAGGTCTCCAAAGAGGCCCCGCGAAGACTTCTACTAAGCTTTAAATTCTCTGCTAAGGCTGAGTTTTATTTCTGGCAGGAAGAGCTTCTGTCTGGCTTTTCTTTTTCTTTTTAAGGAGAAAAAAATCTATATAATTATGGGTTTGTGGTTACATGTGTGGAACAAAGTATGGATAAAGAAAGGAAAACAGACCATCAAGAAGCTTGTTATCACTAAACATATAATGCTAGAAAATTCTAGTAATGCTGACTGAATATATACCGTAACAAAACTGTAATTTAAATCAAGTTATCAAAACATTTCAAAAAGAGAACAAATTTAATGATTTTAAAAATGTATCTTTAAAACAAAATGTGATCATTGCTATTAACAAAATGCTATAACATAAATACGGTAGACCATTGCTTCTGTTAATACCCACTACAGTTTCTCAGGAAACAATCTTAACAAAGCAACTCTCATTAATGTGCAAAAAGATAGTGTTTCTTCTTTGAGCCCTAACCATCCTGTATGCCATCGTTTTCAAGACAATGGTTATAAAAGCTATAAACATTACAATATTTTAAACATCATCTTGCCTATATACAGCAGTGGTCAATACAAAATATCCCTTCTTCACCTTCCCTCTGCCCTCTATTTCCCAAACACTATTTTTCCATCGCTATAGAGCTTGGTCATCTTAAACAAGAAAATAACCAACGTAATCTTACGTGCAAAATCTAAAAACATTTCCTTCAGAAACTATGACCTGTTAGATATCTGAAGATCAAGACAGGGATAAGGATTTATTGGGCCAAACCACATAGGACCCATATATCATGAGCTGCAGGACAGAACTTATTAAATGATTTCACTGGTCACATAACTGAATGTAAAAGGGGAAACGTTTCACTGACTGTGGTCAAATATGATTGTTGCCGCAGTAGATTACAGGCCCCAGAAGTACCCTTAGTTAGGTCAGTGACCAAATGTCACTCCATATGATTTTGATCTTCATGGGCAATGGCTCCACAGCATTAGATGTGTGAAAATCTAGCCTGAACCCAGCTATGAATTTGGGTTTGGTTTCCCCTTTTGAATGGATAAGCACTTTTGACATGGAAATCCTACCTTTCTTCCTCATCAACAAGGCACCAACAAACAGAATTCAGAAGAATTCAGATTTACAGATGAGGCATGGAAACATAACAAGTATTCTTCAGATTATTTGAGATATGAAATTATCTAGAAAGTAAATAGTGAATTCATGGATCATCCCAGTGTTGGCTCTCTTGCTTTCCATTTACCAAGGGATGGAAAAAAGTAAGAAATGGAAGTTAAGCTCAAATTACTCATGTGCTGCTAGCTAATATATCTGATGGCTATCTTATGTGGGAAAAGCATGCAATAAATAGGAAAAGATACAGTGATTATATGTAGCTTCTGTTTCCGTAGTTCTAGCCCCTAACTTTTATTTTCCAAATAGCCAGGGGCCACAGCTCTCAAAATGATTATCCTTTCCAAGCTCAGGAAGTAATAATGGAAAGTTAAGTAATTGTTCAAAAAATAAAAGCATATGTTGATACTTAATGTATTATATATTATTTACATTTTGTATGTTATGGACACCAAACTTTATTGATACATACACCTAAAAGTCACAATCTTGGTTACTTCTGGGTGATATAATCAGAAGTCATTTTTATTTGTAACTCTATGCTTGCTTTGGTAAATTTTCTGTTGTTCTGCAGCAAGCATGGAGTGACTTTACACTCAGAGGGAAGAAAGGAACACTCTGCAAACACCATACCCACCTCATGAAGAAGAATGGAGGAGGAAGAGAAAATAAGAATATGATTTAAAAAAAAAAAAAAAGAAGAAAGAAAAAAGACCCTGTCTTGAACTCTTCCTCTGTTGTCTGTCTCTTCCTCTCATCTCTGCTTTCCTCAGCAGAAGACAAGAGTGTTTGCAGGGCATGGCTCTGAAACCCGCTGCCAGCACAGACCAGTTGCCACTGACTGTTGCTCAGCCATGGTTCTCCCTTCTTCAAAATGAGGGCAATGGTGGGGGCACCTGGGTGGCTCAGTCAGTGAAGTATCTGACTTAGGCTCAGGTCACGATCTCATGGTTTGTGAGTTCGAGACTCGTGTCGGGCTCTGTGCTGACAGCTCAGAGCCTGGAGCCTGCTTCAGATTGTGTGTCTCCCTCTTTCTTTGCCCCTCCCTCACTCATGCTGTCTCTATCTCTCACAAATAAATAAACTTAAAAGAAAATTTAAAAAAAAAAAAATGAGGGCAATGGTAGTATTTATCCCCTGAGAAGTCCAGGCAAAACAATGCCTCTAAAGTTCTTAGCCCGAGGCCTGGCTTCAAGAGTAGATCCAACAGTATCAGTTACATTTTTCTTTCTACCAGTCTTGTCTGATCTGGGAATTCTTTTTTTTTCTTTAATTGAAGTATAATTAACATATAGTGTTATATTAGTTTCAGGTGTACAATATCAAGATTCTACAGTTCTATACATTGCTTAGTGCTCATCAAGGTAAGTGTAGTCCTTTTTTTTTTTTATTATTGTTTATTTATTTTGAGGAGAGGAGGGGCACAGAGAAAGGGAGTGAGATAATCCCAAGAAGGCTCCACGTTCAGTGCAGAGCTTGATATGAGGCTCAGTCCCACGAACAGTGAGATCATAACCTGAGCCGAAATCAAGGGTCGGAGGCTTACCGAACTGAACCACCCAGGCGTCCCAAGCGAAGCGTAGTGTTAATCTCCTGTATGCACGTCAACTGTGCCCCACCTACCGCCCTTCTGGGAGCCACCAGTCTCTTCTCTATATTTAAGAGCCTATGTTTTGGGGGATTTTTCCATTTGTCCCTTTTTTTTCTTTGTTTCGTTTCTTACATTCCACATATGAGTGAAATCACGTGGTCTTCATCCTCCTCTGACTGATTTATTTCACCTAGTATTATACTGACCTGGGAAATCTTTAAGACTTATAAAATACTTTATAACTTACAATATGCTTTAACAACAGTAATTTATAAACTGAAAGTAAAAGGCAAGGCTAGCATTCACGCCTCACTCTCCCCACACTCAAGTCTGATAACCAAACACCACTTTGGTGTTGGACTTGTAAGTGAGCTGTGGTTAGTTAGGTCTTATAACAGGGTACCAGCAAAGAGGAAGTCATGGCCAACCAGAGTCAGAGGCCTGCCCTGGAAGCACTCCAAAACAAAACCCCAAGAAACCAGAAGAAAAAAAAAAAAAAAAAAAAAGGCCCAAGATGGCTGACAAAGTAGGCTGGAAACCCCTGGCCAAATAAGGAAGAAAAAGCACAAAACCAGCTTCCAAGAAATCCCCGCTTCAGGTAATGCATATAACATTCCCTTGTTAACAACTGTCAGTAAAAGATAAAACCCAAACTCTAGTGTGCACAGCTCTTTCCCCCATTCCCCCGTCAATCCACTCTCAGATCTCAAGAGTGTGCTTTCACTTTAATAGACTTTCCTGCTTGTATGCTCACCCACTGTATTGTGTCTGTCCTTAAATTCTTTCTTCTGACAAGACCAAGACCCTCCGGTGACATTTTTGGGATGGGCTGGATGGAGGCCTCAGGGCCCAGGATCTCCCCAGTCCACCTGGCAATGGACAGACCTAGTGGCACGCTGAAACTACCACCAGGCTTACAATGGTCTATTGTTCAACTTCAGGAATTCTCAAGTTCATTGTTAAACAGAGCCATTATTAAACATGAGGTGACATAACTATGCAAATTATAATATAAAACAATTAAATTAAAAACATTTTTTGAATTGATTTATTTTGAGAGAGAGGGAGGGAGGGAGGGGCAGAGAGAAAGAGAGGGAGAGAGAGAATCCCAAGCAGGCTCCGTGCTGTCCCTGTGGAGCCGGACGCAGGGCTCAGTCTCATGAACTGTGAGATCACAACCTGAGCCGAAATCAAGAGTCAGACACTTAAAAGACTGAGCCACCCAGGCACCCCAAATGAAAATATGTTTTTAAAGATTTTATGTTTAAGAAACCTTTACACCCAATGTGGGGCTTGAACTCACACCCCCAAGATCAAGAGTCACATGCTCCACTGACTAACAAGGTACTCCTAAATAAATTTTTTTTAATTATTTTTAATGTTTCTTTACTTTTGAGAGAGAGAGAGAAAGACAGAGAGAGAGAGAGAGTGGGGTAGGGGCAGAAGGCAAGGGAGACACAGAATCCAAAGCAGGCTCCAGGCTCCAAGCTGTCAGCACAGAGCCTGACACGGGGCTCAAACTCACGAACCTCGAGGTCATGACCTGAGCCGAAGTCAGATGCTTAACTGACTGAGTCACCCAGGAGCCCCTAAACACAAATATTTTTAAAGGTAATAAATACACAAAGCTCGTCCCTTCCTAATTATTTTACTATTGTCTGTACTCTTAAGGTCATTTGCATCTATTACATTTGTGTGATGGAGATACTAGCTGATGGAGTGCTACGGTGCATGTCTGCCCAATTGACTTTCCAAAAAGTCACATTGGTAGCTTGGTATCAGCCAAACAGGCAAATGCCACAAATCACAGCTTGATATTGTTTTGTTGATTTGAGACTGATAAAGAACATGCAGATTAAATTTAAAGAGTGCCCCATCTGTAATTGTTATTTCTGAGTGGAACAAACAAAGTTAATGACATATCCTTCCAGTATTTAAAACTATTATACAATATTTATGACAAAATGGCACTTGTTCATCACTTGCAAACACAGACTGGCTATGGCTATAAGAGTTTGACAAAATCCACAAAAGTTTTGTGTGACAACTGATAAAGCTATGTGGAATTTGCAATAAAGGGTAGTGATTTTATTATTATTTATAAATTACAGACCACACATCTTTTGTGTCAGTAAAATTTATAATAAGCACAACATGTGCATGAACACAGGCACACACACACACACATTTATCTCCCAGAGAGACAGAACTCAAACACTTGCCCGCACACCACCAGACTGACCACTGCTTTATGCTACAAGGAACCTAAAAGCTCTCAGCAGAGCCCCAGGCTCATCTTCAAAGCCCTCAAGTTGGATTGTAAAAGGTTTTAGCTTCATTTGGGTCTAACCAACTAGATTATCATATTTAAATATGGTACATGGAGGGGCGCTTGGGTGGCTCAGTCAGTTAAGCAATCGACTTTGGCTCACAGTTCATGAGTTCGAGCCCTACGTCAGGCTCTGTGCTGACAGCTCAGAGCCTGGAGCCTCTTCAAATTCTGTGTCTCCCTCTCTCTCTGACCCTCACCCACTTGTGCTCTGTCTCTCTCTCTCTCTCTCTCTCAAAAATAAATAAACATTTGAAAAGTTTTTTTAAATACGGTACATGGAGTATTCTCCACTACAAGATTATGAAGTAATAAGTACCTGGCTTCAAGTTCTGCCCTTATTATGGAAAATGTACCATATACAAACACAAATTGGGGAAAGTCAAGATAGCTTTCTACAATTCATGAAAACACTAGGGTTGCATCCAAGACAGATGAGCGGGGAGAACTACATAAACCTATGACATGAGGGGAATGGCACTCGTGGGGACAAAGTGCTATGAGAAGTCTGCAGGAGAGTCATGAGCTAGCCTAGATCCTAGTTAATGGCAGCAATGTCATTTGCCTCAAAACAATCAAGAGAAGGGAGGGAACTCCCAGGGAGAAGGAGAAGGAGAGGAAGTCTGGACAGTATGGCGCCATAATAGTTAAGAGGAAGGATTTTAGAATCAGACACCATGGACTCAAACCCAGGCTCCTCGACTCACTAACCATGTGAACTTGGGAAAGTTACTTGGCCTCTCTAAGTCTCTGTCTTCATCTTGGTGCAAAGGATAGTAACTTCCGGCTCAGAGCATTGTAGTAAGGGTAAAAGGAGGCAACATATATCAAGTGGTCAGCACAGCGTCTAGTACACAAAAGTGGCCAACAAATGTACCTGCCACTGTGACTATTGTTGCTGTTAGCCTTGAGTGTTGCAGATGTTGTCTTTGAGTGCTCGTGTTGGGATGGATGCAGGAATTGGGTAGAGGGCATTCCAAGCAGAGCAAAGACAACAAGCAAAAAACACAGACGACATGTTGGGGGCCAGTTAGTAGCCCTGAAGTACCTGGAAATTCATGCAAGCCCAGGCCAGGCACAGCCCGGCAGCAAAGGCTGGAAGACTAGACTAGGGCTTTGCCAGAACAGTTCATCCTTCCTCATCCTCATTCCAAGAAAAGCAAAGTCAAGTTTTTAAGATGATCTTACCCTTTTTCTCCTGACTGGTACTATAAATTGTGCCTCTGCTATATTTGTGAAAAACCTAAAAGGGAATGATAAATCAGGTGATATTACATATATTCATCAGTACCTTAATTGTTGTTAAATACTAACAACACCTAAAATTGATCTGTGCCGAGATTTACTACTCTGACAAAAATCCACCTGGAAAAGAATACATAATTAAGAAGAGCGACCACAGATTTGTGGCAATGTAAGGTGTACGAACAAGATTTAAACTCCTCCCTGCGGGAATAACTGGGTGATGTTTATTCTGTAGATGAACAATGTGATTACAACAATGGAAAAGATTGATGAGATTTTTTTTTTTTTTTTTACTGTAAGAGTTTGATTTAGCCAGCTATCTCAGATAATAGAAGGATGCAGAACCTCGTAGCCCAGCACGACTCGAGAATTCTTTGTGAAGGGTAACTAACACACATCTTCAGTGACCTGGGAAAATAGATTGCAAGTCAAGTGGGCACATTAGGCAGCGATAGACTGGCAGAAAAGTGACCGGAATTGAAGAAAAAAGATTTTCTAAATTAACCACAACTGCATTTAACCAAACCAGAGAGAAATGGGACAAGGAAAATCATATTCTTATCACGGATAAGGGAATAAATTGTTCTCCTTTTGTAGTCCTTTGGCTATGTAGGCTGCTATTTGGGTCTAAGAGGTAATTTTTAGTCAAGTCTCTCATCCAGGAAATGAAGAACCACCTGGCTTATCTTCATAAACACACAGACTAAAAGCATGGCTGTATTAGTTTTCTAGAGTCTTGTCACTTAAAAGTGTGGGGAGATAGTACCTGGGATTTGTGTTTGTTAGAAACAAAATCTTGGGCCCTAGATCTCTTGAATCAGAATCTGCATTTTTAACAAGACTCCCAGGAATCCAGGGAATTTTTACATATAAAAGTTTAAGAAGCACTGATCCAGAGGGGTACGTGGCTAGCTCAGTTGGTAGAGCACATGACTCTGGATCTCAGGGTTGTGAGTTCGAGCCCTATAGTGGGTGTAGAGATTACAATAAATAAAATCTTTTTTTTTAATTTTTTAATTTTTTTTAATGTTTATTTATTTTTGAGACAGAGAGAGACAGAGCATGATCGGGGGGGCGGGGGGAGGGTCAGAGAGAGAGAGACACAGAATCCGAAGCAGGCTCCAGGCTCCGAGCTGTCGGCACAGAGCCCAACGCGGGGCTCCAACTCACGGACCGCAAGATCATGACCTGAGCCGAAGTCGGACACTTAACCGACTGAGCCACCCAGGCGCCCCAATGAAATCTTTTTTAAAAAAGCACTGATATAGAGAGGTAGACACCATTCTTTCAATATACAAACTTTCAATATCTGTACTGTTCAATATGATAGGTAGCCAGTAGCCACATGTAGTTATTTAAATTTTAATTAATTAAGATTAAATCAAACTAAAATTGGGAAGTTCATTTGTACCAACCACATTTTAAGTGCTCCACAGCACATGTGACTAGTGTCTACCATATGCATTTCCGTCATCACAGAAACTTCTAATAGGTAGAGCTGATTCAGGCACTTGAGACACATCACTAAGAAGATAAAGATTCTTTTATTCAGGAAGCTTAGATGGATGGAGACAGATGATAAACAATAAACAAATAAGTGATTAAATTAAAGGGTATGTTGAATGGTTAAATACTTAAGACAGAAATTAAAAATAGAGCAGTCTTACAGGGATCAGGAAGATGGAGGACAAGTTGGAACTTTAACTATGGTGGGTTTAGTGGGCTTCATTGAGAAGACTGCATTAAAGGAGAAGTGAGCGCCTACTGGGTGGCTCAGTCAGTTAAACGTCCAACTCTTGATTTCAACTCAGGTCATGATCTCACAGTTGATAGCATGGAACCTGCTTGGGATTCTCTCTCTCTCTCTCTCTCTCTCTCTCTCTCTCTGCCCCTTCCCCACTTGCACATGCTCTCTTACTCTCTCTCTCTCTTTCTAAATACATAAAATAAAACTTCAAAAAACAAAAACAAAAACAGAGAGAGACAAGTGGGCTGTTAGCCAGGAGGGAGAGTATTCCAGACAAAGGGAAAAGTTTGTGCAAAGGCCCTTTGGCAGGTGTGTTTGAGGAACAACAAGAGAGTTTATGTGGGAGTCAAAGGGTAAGAGATCAGAGGGATAAGGATCCTTACAGCAGAAGGGCCTCCTTTTTTATTGTAAAAGATTTGGGCTTTTCCCTGGAGTTAATTGAGGAGCCCTTGCAAGCTTTTGAGCAGGGGAGTGACAAGCTTCAACACCATCTCAAAGTCATTCTAGCTCAGGAGAAAATGACTATAAGCAAAAGTTATTTGTTTTAATTCAAGGTCACATTCAGGTGAAGAAGGACACTATCTGCACTGGCAAAATGGTGTTGTTTATAAGTTTGAGTAACCACCAGAAGCTTGTTAATGATACACACACAGAAGTCATTAAAATTTATCACTGTAAAATTCAGACACCTTTCCAGAGTCTCCATTAATATGCAGTCACAAGGTCTTACAGGTTACCACCCAGAATCTGGAGCCACATTTGTTATGAACTGTTTGAGCAAATCCTGAAGAATGCAAATTAGTCATCAAGTGCCTAAAGGGTGGAATTCAGCCTAAGTGTCTCATCCTCAAAACCTGTTGATTACATTGTTACCAATTTACAGGTATTTCTTGAAGACACAGAAATCTGTTCAAGAGTTCCAAACTCTTTTTTTTTTTTTTAACCTGACCCTATCCCTGATAAATACTAAAGCTTTGGAAATCAAGGTATGGGGTTTCTTTAGTTGGCTCTTTCAGAATCCCAGGAACAGTGACACATTCACAGTTGAGAATGTTGTTATCTTGCAGGTAATCCAACTATAGTTCTAAGAACTAGAGGTCACCGTAGCCTGTTGACAAAATGCCGTTATGAGACTCAAGGCCTGTGTTCACCACGTGAGAGTCATATTGAAGAGGCAGTCCTAATACAATCTAGAGCTATCGCCTGCGATTTCTTCTTTGTGGACCACCACCAACCATGATCCAGCCAGAGTTCTGGCAGAAACACAAAGTAAGGTCACCTTCAGTAAATTAAAGGAAATGAACAATAAATCAAGGCAAGCCAGGTCACTGGGAACTAATGGCTCAGATGCTCAAGGCAAGTGAGTAAGTAAATCAAGGAGCATCACTTGTATGCATCTGGGCATAACATTTTTAAGCTACAGGATATAAGAGGAAATTTTAACAACAAAGTTATTGCCAACTTGAGCAAAGGGATTCCAGAAGTAGAGCTACTTTATCATTCCATTCATTTGTTCATTAAATATGGACCTCCTTGTTGAGGGCCTCCTGTGGGCAGGGACTATGCCAAGTGCTAAAAACACCAAAGTGTACCTGCTATACTACCTTGTCCACAGGAAGGGTACAGTTTCAGTTTCAAGTTCCTAACAGCTCCTAACAGCTCCCTCTTGGAGCCAGGAAAGTTCCAACATGAGGAGACGTGAAGAGATCATTTGTGGATGGGAAGGATTTGGAGGCCCTAAAAAATCAGGAGACATACTGGCAGAAGGTGGATCTTCACAGGCGTATGTACACAACTTTTACCTTCTCCGTCTTGAAGCCAGAGCACCTGAGAGTCACGTCTGCTTCCTTCATCCGCCCACAGGAGTCACTCCCAAGATGTGAACCACCCTTCCTCATCTCACCCCCTTTCTGATACAGCAAAAGCAGAGAGAGCAGGGAAACTATTTCTAGAGGCTGGATACCTGAAGAAACCAGAAATGAGCGAAAGGGCTAAGACACTTAAGGAATTAACTGTGGGGAGAGGGTAGAAGATCTCCTCTGCTGAAGACAGGGCTAACAGGAACAGTTGAGAAAAAAGATCAGGAAACTATGGCCCTCAAGCCAAATATGGACTGCCACCTACTTTTGTAAATAGAGTTTTCTTGGAATACAGCCACACTCCTTTGACTACGTATTCTCTATGGCTGCTTTTGATATAAAAAAACAGAGTTGAATAATTGCTATAGAGGTTGCATGGCCTGTAAAGCCAAAAAGACTTATTCTCTGGTCCTTTACAGAAAAAAAATATGCCAATCCCAGGTATAGAACTAACTGCACTGTCCAGAGTAGCAGCCACTAGGCACATAAAATGAAGCTAGCCCAAAGTGACATGTGCTGTAAGTATAAAAATAGATTTCAAATACCTAGTATAAGAAAAAGTAAAATATCTCATCAATATTTTTAATATTTGATTACAAGGTAAAAATTAATGTTTTCATCTATTTGGCTAAATAAAATATATTATCAAAATTAATTGTATCTGTTTCTTTTTAGTCTTCATTGTAGCTAGTAGAAAATATAAGATTACATTTAAGACTCACATTATATTTCTAGGGGGCAGCCTGGTGTAGGAGAGTTTCCAGCATGTATACACAAATTGGAGACAAGCTGAACAGTAAGATTCTTGTTATTACTCTACCTTCCACTTTGCCTATGTTTTCTAAACTCCACTCTCAGATCTTTCTTTTAATAACTACCCCAAATTCACAAACTCACAAGCCTGAAATTCTTGCAAGTTTCGTTGCTGAATTTCAACAGAAGAAAGCACAGGTACATCAGAATTTCACAGTAAGAAGGGTCAGTGGCTGGGCTATGTGGTAGGCTGTGTTCCCTATCTAGCTTAGCTAGTTTCTGCTATAGCAGGGCCCTAAACAAATTCCACAAGGGAGACACTCTTTGGAGTCTTATGATCTACACTAAAAATTAATGTCTATCAACTGATTTTCAACAAGAGTGTCAAGTCATTGATGAGGAAAGAATAGTCTCCTCAATAAATGGTGCTGTGACAACTGGATCCCTATCTCACATTTTATATAAAAATTAATTCAAAATGAATCAATGATCTAAATATAAGACCTAAAACCAAAAAACTCCTAGAAAAAAACATAAGGGTAATGACCCTTGTATTTGGCAATGGATTCTTATATATGATACCAAAAGCAAGAGCAACAAAAGAAAAAAATAGATAAATTAGATTTCATCAAAATTAAAAACGTTTGCGCGTCAAAGGACCTTCTCAAGAAAGTGAAAAGACAACCTAGAGAATGGGAGAACATATTTGTTAATCATATAATTGATAAGGGACTAGTATTCAGAGTATATAAAGAACTCTTGCAACTTGACAACAGAAAGACAAAAAATAATCAAAGGACTTGAATACACATTTCTGCAGAGAAGACACACAAATGGCCAAGAAGCACATAAAAAGATGTCAACATCATTAGTCATTAGGGATATGCAAATCAAAACTACATGGTTTAGCAGTTTCTTGAAAAGTTAAACAGAAGTACCATTTGACCCAGAAATTCCATTCCTAGGAATACACCCAAGAGAACTGAAACTAGAGACTCAAACAGGTATATGTATATGCATGTTCACAGCAGCACTATTCACAATAGCCAAAGGTGGAAATGGCCTGATGGATCACAACCATTAAAAAAAAAAAAAAAAAAAAAAAAAAAAAGATCAAAATGGCAATCAATGACTCAAAAGATAAGCAAATTATGGAACATATATACCATGGAATAGTATTCAACCCTAAAAAAGAAAGAAGGGCTAATATATGATATAACATGAATAAACCTTGAAAACATTACACTAAGTGAAAGAAGCCAGACACAAAAGGTCACGTTATATAAGATACAATTTATGTGAAATACCCAGACAAGGGAAATCTGTAAGATACATAAGACAGATTGAAGGCTGACAGAGGCTAGAGGGGGGGTAACAGGAATCGGGAGAAGTTGTTTAATGAGTCCTATCTTGGAGTGATAGAAATATTTTGGAACTAGACAGAGGTGGTGGTTGCACAACAAATACTAAATGTCACTTTATTGTTCACTTTAAAATGGTTAATTTTATGTTATGTGACTTTTACCTTAATACACTTTTTTGAAGTAATATATTTTGTGCATTTTATCCATAACCATGATGGTTATGATTTTTAAAATTTAAAATAGATTTTTCATTACCTAACCATTTCTACTCCTTACTGCTTCACCAAAAAAAATTGTAAGAAATCTGACATTACACTTTGTAAACTACTCAAAATCTACCCTATAGTTATTACTCTTCTGCTCAAATTAGAATCCATTTCCGTTGCTTACAATCAAATAACTTTAATGGATACAGTACCTTCGTATGTCATTCAGGAAACCTGAGCTCTAATTTTAGATCTGCAACTAATTAGCTATTAATCTCAGGATAAGTTGTTTAAACTGGTTGGGCTTCAGTTTCCCACCTGCATATTGAAGGGATTACACTAAATTACTCCTAAGAGTTTAAAATTCCATAAATGACATATAATAACTAACACGTTTCTATCTTCTTTCTCAACATTATCCAAGAAGAGGTCACCATCAAACAGTGGTGGTTTGATACCTTCTCAGTAAAAATTAAATTTACAAGGTCAGTTCAGCCTTTGATCTAGCTAGCTCCTCTACCTCATTCCTGTGGCTCCTCGAGAATGTTTAGCAGGTACATTCCAACAGATGAAACCCCTCCAAGGTCTTCAGTGTGATTTTAAATCCTATCACTATGGAAAGGCAAATCAAATGAAATGGCCAAAGGTGATGCCCAAACCCTTTGCATCTAAGTGTCACAACTAAATGTTCAGACTGTGGTATATGGGCTCCAAAAAGGCACAGTAAATGTTCCTCGTGTGGTTCAAGGGGCTGGGCGGGAAGTTGCCTGAAGAAAACTAAGCTCTCTGCCTTGACTAGGTTAGTTTGTGCAAAATGATCTTTCCTTTCTAAAAACAACAATGATGGTTTCTGTTGTCTCACAGAGATATTTTAAATCATTAAGAATAACAAAGAAAAATCTAAAAAAAAAATTTTAATGTTTCATCCAAAAGCTACAAAACATTAGGCTGGGGAAGTGTGAGAAGTTTATTAGGCCAATTTAGACTCTAATATACTCAGATTATTGATTTAAACCTATAAACACAATAAATTACAACGGTCATAGAGTCAGCACCAGCTGAAAGCAAGAACACAGATCAATTATCTGAGAGTTTTGGGCTTTCTCACCAGCTTGGGCTTACCATTTTTTTATATTAAATATCATTTATTATCAAATTAGTTTCCATACAACACCCAGTGCTCAGCCCAACAGGTGCCCTCCCCAATGACCATCACCCACCTTCAACCCTCAGTTTGTTCTCAGTATTTAAGAGTCTCTTATGATTTGCCTCCTTCCCTCTCTGTAACTTCCCCCCCCCCCCATGGTTCTCTGTTAAGTTTCTCAATTGGGCTTACCATTACAAAGAGCACTGTCTTGGTACCACCTCAAAAATCAGCCTTTTTTTTTTAATATACAAAACTTTGGCCACTAGAAAAGTGCTATTAGACTTGAGTGGTTATAGCTTGGTTCTGTGTCAAAACGCTCGGGGTTCTAGTCTAAGATCTACCCAGAGAAGGTTGCTCAGTCTTCCTATGCCTTGGTTTCCTCATCTGTAAAGCAGGGAAAATAACAATGTTTCCCAACACCTGTGACATATACCATGGGAGTATAACAGGTGATAACTGGATTATACATAGCTGGTTTTCTCTTTATTTTAATAATTATGTGTCTAATTTTGAGCATACTAAAAAAATATATAACTAGCATATCAAGCTAACTAACATAATTGCTTAAGACAAATCTAAGAAAAGGAAAAGAAAAGGAGGGCTCCAAATAGTTCTGGCTAATGAGGGAAAGTACTTCACCGGAAAAGTCTAGTTAATAAACAAAAGGAAATAACAGAATTAAAAAATCATGATTTTTGTAATCATGTAATGAAATAATTGATGTAGGAAATAACAATCAATAGAAGAGATTGTTATGTGAAAAATTAATGGGGAACTTTACAATGGAGCGGTCAGCCTGTCCCCAGCCAAATCCACTGATGAATCTTTGCATCACTAAGTTCCAAACACAGTGGATGCCTCCTGATGAACAGAGGAGGAAGCATCGAGCATCATCTATGAATCATTCTTGCCAAGAATACTTACAGTAAATCAAATCTAGAGATAGCTTCCAATCTACGCAAGAAGGATGGAAGAATAAGTTAGACCATACCATAAAAAAAGAAAAAAAACAAACATGTAAGACCATTCTATAGGCCAAGGGACCTTGTTCCTGTGACAAGTATAAGGTGGGACCAGCAATAGGATTTCTCCAGATTAGCAGACTTAAGGGACATATGTTACATAATGTATGGACTTTAGTTGCACTTCATAATTAAAACAAAACAAAACAAAACAGTAAATGTATTTTCATTTGGGGGAAGTGTGGTTGTGAAGCAGCATTACATAATATCAAGTAATCACTTTTTATTGTACTGGATGTGATAGAGGCATTATGGTTAAGTACAAAAATGTCCATATTTTGTACAGCTGAAGCACATCAGAGTAAAGTGAAGTGATGTTCGAGAACTGCTTTAAAATACTTCAGAAGACGGGCAACTGAGTGGCTCAGCTGGTTAAGTATCTGACTTCGGCTCAGGTCATGATGTCACAGTTTGTGAGTTCGAGGCCTACATCAGGAGTTGTGCTGATAGTTTGGAGCCTGGAGCCTGCTTCAGATTCTGTGTGTCTCTCTCTGCCCCTCTCCCCCACTCACACTCAGTCTTTGTCTTGCTCTCAAAAATAAATATTTAAAATTTTTTTAAAGTTAAAATACTTCAAAAGAAAGAAAACAAGAGATATAAGAAAGTAGGGGTGGGGGAGAAAAATTAAAAGGGAATAGTTGAAGAAAATGTAGCAAAACCTTGATAATTTTTTACTCCAGGTGCAGGACCAGATACATCATTTGCAGGGCTCAATGCAAAATAAAAATGCAGGGCCTCTTATTCATAAGTTATTGAGAATTTGAAAACAGTGGCAATAGAGTATTACACCGAAGGTGGAGAATCCTTGGGCGCTACAAGACTACACAGGTTGTATCCTCATGAAGCCTTCCCTGTGTATGCGCTGGGTATTATGAACACCACTGTACTATTCTCTCTACTTTGGCATACGTAACTTTTTTCATAACAACTTTAAAGGGACACACTTAAATAAAAATTTCAGAAAGTAATAGTAAAGATACGAGAAAATGACAATAATCATAAAGGCTGTAGATATGGGGCTGCAATTTCTCAAACATGGAGGTAATCATGAAAAACATTTACAGTGGCACCTAGCATAGATCATAAGTTCAATTCCACTCCCTAGTAGTGCTGTTTAAAAAAGCCTATGCTTGTGGCTAGTAAGAAGCACGAGAACTTCCAACGTTTTCAGGAACTTTGGACATTCCGTGAAGTCCTTACTAAGAGATCTACCTATATACAGAAACCAGTTTTCAACTTAATTCTTACAGTCATTCTTATTATATGTTGCTGCCTGTATCCTAGTCTTCTTGAAAATGAGGGATTTTTGACTGGGGGCTATGACAGAAGTTGGAAGAGAATGTTGTACCAAATTGAAGATTCTCCTGAAAGCCAGCTTCTTCCTCTGAAGCTAAGTAGTCTTACTTACAGTAGAGTGGAAGGAGCATCACCAGGAAATAAGATCCTGGAGGTTGGAATCTTTGTGAATAAGACTGCAGGATTTTTTGAATGGAAAAAGCCATGTGCAAGCTTCAAAGATGTATACTAGAACCTCACTCTCTCCTTTGAATGTCCAAATTAAGCCCTTTTTTGATGACAGTACTGCATTTAGGTTTATACAAAGAATCAGTGCAAGAAGATTTAAAAGTATGATGTTATGGAAAGCTGATTTCCCGCTTTGGATTAAAACCATCTCAAAAGAAATGAAATATAAAAGTTAGATTATTGTGTACGACCTAAAACGTTTGCTGAATCACAATAAAAACATTCATCACCCCACAAAGCTCAGAGGCACGATGAATTTACCAGTGTCTACTGTAACCCATTACCTAAATCAAGTTTCACAGACCCAGAGAATTTCTTAGCTTTTTTTGTTTTCAAAATGTTGGACCGGAAGTACTCTTGAGAATCAGCAGGGTCAGCGAAAACCTTATTTTCCACAAAAGAGCAATTTAGGAAAAATGTCTAAGTATATGGACCACCAACTTATTTGTCCAACCCAAAATGACAATAGTGTTGTCAAGTCCCATAGGGAAAGATATATACTTTCTAGTTAAACTATCTACCTTGTTAAAAAGCACGTAAGTGAGAAAATGGTCTCTGCTTTTTCTTGACACCATAATGTTAATAATTTGGCGTGTTTGAGATGAAGCAACACAAAGACAGTTTTCTCACTCTTGATCTTGAACTAGATTAAGAGGTATACATAGAAGTAAGTAGACTGCAAGTGGCCCAAGGGCCAGGGGTAGCAGAGATGTGTATGGTATTTGTTGCATCTATTAAATATTTATACATGAAATTTGAGTATCTGCTGTCAGGCGGACTGTTTTACAGTAGTATCCCTATTCAGGTATCTTCCCCCAAATCAGATGAAAATAACACATTAGGAGCTACTTTTAAACACAAAACCTTTGCTTCTCCAGAGAACTCCTAAGCAGATGTGGCCTGGTACAGACTGGTGACTCAGTGAGGAAAGGGCATACACGTAAATTAGTGATATGAAGCAGAGACGGGCTTCCTCTCCTTGGTGTCCCTCTTCTGCCCTCCCTTCTCCTGTTAGGGCTTCTCCTCTTTGCCCTTGTGTACATCCCGGACATTGGATGTCCCAAGTTGATTGAGAATTTACTAAAACAAGACCAATACCCTCATAATGAAATTGAAGGAACTATCCAGAACTTTACCTCCCAAGAGATGGACATGAAGTCTGTGCAGTAGCCATCCCTCTTGGAGCTCCTGACTTACCTATCAACGAACAATACTGTTGGGACCTTCCACCTGTGCGTGATCATGGATATGAACCATTGCTGTTTATTCTTGATTCCTAGTTTTTCAGAAATGTAACAAACTCAAATTGCTGGTACACACGCTTCCTACCTGACAAAGATATAAACACTTACCTATTATTTATAGAGAGGTATGATCCCATAATAAAAAAAAGAAAGAAAGAAAGAAAACAAAAAGAAATCACGGAAATGGTCACTCATCACAGATTTCTTTCAATGGCCTTATTCAGAAAGCGTTAGTTCTTTTCAGCCAGTGAAATGAATTTAATGAACTAGAATAATACCCTAAAGACATAACAAAGGTAATTATAATGACGGTGACCAAAGTGAGAGTTTCAGAATTATTTGTCAATTTCTCAAATGCCTAGTGCAATGTGGGAGAAACTGAAAGCTGTTCACCAAAAATTCAAACATTCTTCTTTCTAGACATTCTAATTGACCAGACCAACTTGTGTGGCCAGGTGAGTGTGTTCTAGCAAAAGGGATATGTGCCAATTCTGGGTTAAATCTTTTAAGATGTGGGGGTAACTTCTTGTTCTTTCTTCCCCTTTCACTGGCTAGATGCAGATAGCATCGTGGACCTAGATTAAGACAGAAACACAAGATCAGAGAAGCCTGGATTCCTGAATCATCTCAACAGGAAACTCCCTTTACCAGGAGCACCATTTCCAGACTAATTACATGAGTGAAAAGTAAACTCCCATTTTGTGTAAACCATATTACATTTTGAAGACTGAGTGCTAAAGCAGGTGGTGTCATTCTAATTAGTCAATTCAGCAAGTTAAGGGGTCAAAAGCACATGTTCTACCTGGGACGTCATGCTGTGGTAGGAAGATGGAAGTTAAAGACTAATGGGATTGAAACTTAAATATTTAAGGATGAAGCCACAAAAAAATAAGGGAGGAGAGAGGTGAGTTGGAGTACAAAAAAGTAAAACTGGCCACGAGTCAATTACTTTTGAAACAGGATATGGGTTGATGGGCATTAATTAAAGTATTCTGTCTAGTTTTGTATATTTGACATTTAATGCAATGAAAAAAATTTTGAGGGGGCAGTGAGAGCAGAGTTTATTGAAGAAACAAAGAGAGCAGATACAGATGGAGTGTCTGGGAGACTTGGAAAGGAAAGGAACATGAGTCTCCTCAAACAATAAAAATTCAAACAATTAAAAATTTAAAACTATATGAAGGACACATGAAAATAATAGAAGGGATACTTGAAGGAGTCTCTACTGACCTAGTGGATGGGAAAATTTGAGTACCAAAAAGATTAATGATGGAGATGATGGAGATTTTATATTGAAACATATAAAATATTTGTTTAAAGTTCACAAGATACCTCAAGAAAATCTCATTGGTTACTAATTGGAGATTCCTAGGCATTCATTTATTAATCTGAAAACTGAAATATGATAAAGAAACAAGTGTTTTCCTGCCGATACAAACTGTATTTCAGGGTAGCCAAGTGGTTGATGAGAAAAAGTTTCTTATAGAAGAAACATTCCATGCTATAAATGCAGGAAGAATGACAGACTTAGAAAACTGCCATTTTGCAACCCCTAATGAAAGAACGCCTATATCCAGAGTACAGGCAACTATCAATAACTGACACCAACAACAGGTGAGAGCATAATGACATACTGGGTAACAGAGGAACAAGCTCACAATACCCAACCTACTGATTAATCTTGGCTTCCCTAAAAGAAGGACAATCCATCATCATGTGTTTCATACTGTGATGCAAAAGGACATGCAGAGCACCACCTATGAAGTATTCTTGCCTAAAAAAATGTACAAAATTTAAGCAGCACTCTACGCTAAATGCCAAGCTATTGAAGGAAAAGTTAAAGATTACCATAAGGACTCAAACAACCAAGGTCATAATACAAGCAAATAACCCACTTTCTCAGGGACAAAGTTTAGGGAGGTGGGGAAGGATAGCAGAAGTGTTACAGAATAAAGGAAACATGAGTAACACAGCAACTCCATACATATAGTGTCTGGGCCTCATCTGGATTCTCGCCTGAACAAAACCAACTACAAAAGGGCATATTAAGGAATTACTGCTAATTTCATTAAGCATGATGATGGCATAGTACTTAAGTAAAGGGGGAGTGTCTTCATCAGTTAGAGATACACTGAAGAAATTTCGGGTGAAATGATGTGATATCCAGGATGTACTTTAAAATATTTCAACAACAACAAAAAACTCTTTGAAGAAAGAGAAAAAAAATGGGGACAGATGATATGAGATTGGCAAAATGTTGATGATTATTACAGCTGGGTGATGTGTACATAGGTGTTCATTTGGCTATTCATTCTACTTCGATGTAGATTTTAGATTTTTAGGCACAAGCTTGGAGTCAAACAATGTTGGTTGACTAGCTCTTCCACTTCCAGCCACAGGACACTGGGCAGATCACCGCAGCTTGCACATTTGCCATCCTCTGTGTCATCAAGTGGACAGGTATTTCTTTCAAGAGCGTCCAAAATTGTTTCTGGGATTTCCTTCCAAGCCACTGATATCTACTCTGTGAGTTTTGATGCTGACCCTTTGAATATTCATACATGTGCAGGCCAAAATAATTGTGTCCCAACTGCTACCTACCTACAGTGATTATAAGTGACTATCTCTAATGACATATATCCCAATTTCAGACATGAAAAAAATGCATTTAAAATTCTATGAAGAAACAGACATAAAGAGGCTTTGATAATAAAAATGTTGAAGACAATGAGATCATCTAAATAGCTACAAGGCATCTCCTACTTTGGCTTCACAATTATCTTCATCTCCTGTAATTCCCGGGTCATTTTGTTTTATTTTTTATTTGTTTTACATTTACTTATTTTTGAGAGGCAGAGAGAGACAAACTGTGAACGGCACAGGGGCAGAGAGAAAGAAGGAGACACAGAATTCAAAGCAGGCCCAGGCTCTAAGCAAGCTGTCAGCACAGAGCCCGACGTGGGGCTTGAACCCACAAACCATGAGATCATGACCTGAGCTGAAGTCAGATGCTTAATCGACTGAGCCACCCAGGTGCTCCTTCTGGGTCATTTTTAGCTTACAAGTGTCACTGGCTAAAATACATACCTCCACTTTTGTACAAGCTAGGGCAACTACCCCTGGCTTTGCAAATGACAGCCCTTCAGAAGATTTTTGATGGCTTTTTGTTGCATGAATAACAAATCTGTAAATTTTAAGCCAGAAAAGAACTATAACACTTGCAAAAAAGCAAGGAGGTGTCTAAAGTCCTTCTGCACAAAGTTCTGGAAGTTCATTTGAGAAAATCTACCAAGGAGTTGTGTGTGACCATTTTTTCCCAAAGAGATTCAAAATTCTTGAGGCAGAATGAAAGTTACACTGCATCTAATGATGACTAGGAATGCACATCTGCTCTATGGGGAATCTCTCTAAATACAAGTTCTAGTAATTTCCATAGACCATCAGAAGATATAAGATTGAGAAAATAGTAAGCATGTAACCTTTGAGAAAAGAGTTTTGTTGGAGCCTATTTCCTTCAAGTCCATGTTCTGAGAGAATGATAGATAGATAGATAGATAGATAGATAGATAGATAGATAGGATAGATACATAGATAGATAATAGATAGATGATAGATAGATACATAGACAGATAACCTAAATGAGGCTCTTACTATGTTTTGTTTCCTAATATCCTTCAGATAAGGATAAAAGTCATATATAAGCATTACTTAATAACAAATCATGATAAACAACATTTACTGAGTTTTACTATGCACCAAGCACCTCACTCAAGTTCTTTTCAGGGCCATCAAATTTAGCTGAATCATACCCAGTAGCTTACCTATCACATCTAAATTAATCCTGCCAACAAACCTGCAAGGTAAGTATGGTACCATCTTACCCCACATTTCAGGATAGCAGGTTTACAGAGACTTGGTAACTGGCCCAAGTCAAATAGCCAGTAAATAGCATATCCAGAACTCAAGCTACTATGAAAGACCAATGCTTGGGCTTGTGTTTTTAACCTAACCACACCAGTGTTCTGCAAATGAACTGGATGAAAGATGGAGGGGTGAGGTGTGTCCCAATCTGCCACAGATAAATACTTTTACAAAGTACAATAAAAAGTAGCTACTAGAAAAATGAAATAAAAATTAAAGCACTTATATTCAAACCCCAAATTTATTGTCATTAGATTCAACAGGCAAATTTACTCGTGATTGCACATGAGTGTCTCAATTGTTACTCTCAGTTTCTATGATGATCTCGTTGCACACTGTCACCAGGGTAAGGACCACCACGAGAATAGGGCTGCACTACACCATATTGTTATACCCATGCTTAGAACCAACAGTATTTATAATAAGTTTCCAACGTCTGTCCATCTATTGAGAGGCTGAGAATTCCTTTAGATGCTAGTTAATCTGTTGTTTTTTTTTTTTTTTAAGTAGGCTTCACACAGGGCACCTGGGTGGCTCAGTTGGTTGGGCATCCTACCCTTTGTTTCAGCTCAGGTCATGGATTCGAGCCCTGCATAGGGTTCTGTGCCATCAGTGCAGAGCCTTCTTGGGATTCTCTCTCTCCCTCTCTCTCTCTCTCTCTCTCTCTGTTCATTTCTCTATCTCACTCAAAATAAATAAATAAACTTAAAAAAAATGGTTCCTTTAAAAAAAAAAAAGTAGGCTGCACACCCAGCATGGAGCCCAACAGTAGGGCTTGAACTTAAAACCCTGAAATCAAGACCTAATCTGAGATCAAGAGTCAGACTTTTAACCAAATGAGCCACTCAGGCACTCCCATCTATTATTTTTTGAAATTAAGATGTTTGTTCACTTTTTCTTCTATCCTAAAAATATTTGTCCTAATACTGGATATAGTTTGCAAAGGAAACAATAATAGAGAACTTTTCAAATTTTGTACTGCTTTATGATACAACTGCCACGATATTTTGATAAATGTTAGGGGAAATTGAATAATATGAAATATAGTTCTTTGCCAAGGGAACCCTGAATAATACAGAAGACAGACAGAAAAAAGAGGATCAGAAGCACCTCCCTCCCATCCTCCACAGGAAAGGACTCTTTCAAATCCATCCTGAGAAGAGAGTGGCTGTTGGGACACTGAAAAATAAGTACTTAAGAGATCTCAAACACAAAGTGACACACAGAATTCTTCAACCTGCCATGTCTCTTGAGAAGTTCTCAGTTAAATAACAAGAATGACACCCACAATACATTGACACGCAAAAATATGTCCTAGGAAAGAAAAATGGATGGGGGAGGGTGAGGAGGAAGAAGCAAAACCCTCCTGGAGTTTTTTTTCATGCGCTCTGAAGTTCCAAGGTAACAATAATTTTTTAAAAGTCACCATGGTTCTGGGGCACCTGGTGGTTCAGTCGGTTAAGCGTCCAACTTCAGCTCTGGTCATGATCTTGTGGTTCTCAAGTTCAAGACCCGCATCGGGCTCTGTGCTGACAGCACGGAGCCTGGAGCCTGCTTCAGATTCTGTGTCTCCCTGTCTCTCTGCCCTCCCCTACTCATGTTTTCTCTCTCTCTCTCTCTCTCAAAAATAAATAAACATTAAAAAAAAACCCTTTTTTTTAAGTCACGATGGCTCTTGTGGCCCTGATATGAATTAATGGGTCAAAACCATGGCTTCTGAGGTTGCTCAAGAAATCTCTAATTTCTTAGGCAAGGAATGGCACAATATGGAGGAGAGAAATTACTAGACAGGAGTCAGCAATTCGGAGCAAACCCAATCTGAAGGAAACAATTAGAAACTGGCACAGGTCCCAAATCAATAAGCGGAGGTGGCTGTGGGCAGTGAGCATAATGGCTGGGTAATGAAAACGCAAATGCAGGTAATGCAGCTTGGAGAGCAGAACGGCTCTTCAATGTCTCTGACTGACGAGAGGGTCATCTATTGGGAGGCTGGGAAAGGCATATCCTTAACAGGCTCTCACAGCCCAGCTAGTCCCTGATGTCACAGCCCGTGTGAACAAACAGTACTGCTGTGGTTTTCCCAAATCCTCTGAGAAATAAAGTCCTCACAGCTCGCTCTTGTCAAGCCTGGAGTGAAGTCCCAACAGAAAAAAACACTTCTTACAGCATATGCAATGGATTCAAAGAGCTTTGGAACTGTATTTCCCATTAGCTCTAATGGAGGCTGAGCTAATAAATTCCCCAGCTCTCCGCTGAACAGGTGTAATTCAGTAATGTAGCTGTAATTGAGTGATGTCAACTCAATATAATTTGTAATGTTTTTCTAACAAATTATCTCATTTTTTTCCTTAAAAAAAGTTATCTGTGATTCCATGTGATAAGTTGCTTTAAAAGGCTGACATACAGTGCTAATGATAAAGATCTTTAATTGATGGAAATGTTAATAGCAGCACTGGCTAAGAATGATCTTGGCTGATTCCTTACACACTATTAGCCACTTCAACATAACAAGCTTTTGTTTTCAACCAGTAAATGTTTTGAATTTGCATCTCACGGTCCACAGGTATTTCTGCATTTCATCACTATGATGATTCTACTGGACAAGTTCTTTACAAACTCTGCAAGTTAGCCATTCTGTTCTGTGCACGGTTCTCAAGCCAGATCTACATGTTGCCACCTCTGTGTTCATGGTAAGGCGGGTCTTCCTGTTGGGACCACCTTCTGCTCCCCATCCATGTACCTGTCAATGACCTTTGTCTCTTAAGCTCCCGGCATGACGGTCTCCAGACCTATAGTCAGAATTTCTGACCTTCTCTCTTGCCCCATATTCCTGTCACCATATTATAGCCCAGATCTGCTGCCTCTGGTGAAGCCCCTTTCATACTTGGGGTTTCAGTTCAATGTCTTGCTTCAAGGAGAACCTTCCCTGCCTCAGAAGAAGGCACATTACACATGGATTTTGATACAACTGTGTTCCTTTCCTTTGTGGCATTAACTACAGTTATCATTAGTATCATTTTGTCTCTCTCTTCCACTAGAGTTAGTTTATAGCCAGGGTCTATGTTGAATTTTTCTTAAATCTTGCAGCAAGCACATAACACTTCATGTCTGAAGAAAGAATAAGAGAGTGGATGAATGAACAAACATTATCTCTGTTTCTGTCTCTCAATCACTTATCGGTCTTCTCCACCAGATTATGAACTCAAAGGCAACACATTCCTCATTGTAGCCACCATGTCTAACTAACTTGCACATAATAGAGATGAACAAAACCCAGGTGAATTAAATTGAATTTCTTCTATTGTAGTGTTAGCATCAGGTTGAGCCATAGAGAATTTAGTTCCCAGAGCTTATCACGTTTTACAGTACCTGCTATCCATTGACCCTCATCAAGCTCCTACCATGTGCCAATCACTCTGCAGGATATTGTGGAACAAAAGTGAATGATATTTAGTACCAATTATTTTATAGTTTCAGGATGATTCCCATTTATGACTACATTTCTGCATTCATGCCAGCTACTGGAGGGATTATAGAGGTAAATCAAACACAGACAGTGTCCTTGAGGAGCTCAGAGTCTAGTAAAGTAGATAAAAATGAAGAAAAAAATATCAGGAGGTAAAATCCTCGTGAGTAACAAAAGAGGTCTCACTAGATTCCTGGTGTTCCAATGAAGGACAAGGGGGAAGTAGGCTCAAGGCTGTGGTGGGGGTGGTGTTTTTTGTTTTTTAATGTTTATTTTGAGGGAGAAAGAGAGCATGAGCAAGGGTGAGGCAGAAGGGGGGAAAGAGAATCCCAAGCAGGCTCTATACTGTCAGCGCAGAGCCCAAGGTGGGGCTCAATCCCACAAACCGTGAGATCATGGTCAAGAGTCAAAATCAAGAGTCAGATGCCTAACCAACTGAGCCACCCAGGCGCCCCAGGGGTTGTTTTTAAAATGAGTCTTACCCAGATAGGGGTTTGGATCGGGAAGGCAGCAAAGAGGAATGGAGATGGAAAGCAAGGCCACTCACTCCTTGGTTCAGCCGATCTTTATCACCTCTTATGTGGAGCATGCGGAACATAGTGGTAAGTAAACCTGAGTCCTTTCTCAAAGAGGCTTACATTCAACTGCTGGAGACAGATAAAGGCAAACTATAGCAACAGTTCTAAGTGGTGATGAGCCCTCTGAAGAAAAACAGGGCAAGGTAAGGGCCCATGCTGACAGGAGTGCTACTCTAGATGGGGTGGTGAGGGAGGCTTTTTCATGACAATGACACTGAACAATGACCTAAATGAAGTGAGGAAGTGAGCCATGTCACAATCCTTGGGGAACATTCCCAGCAAAGAGAACAGTGATCCTGTCCACAGGGGGAGTGTTGACAACTTTTTTTTTCATAGTGGGGTCCTTGAGCACATTCTTGGGGGTCTGAAGGTTCTTCAAGAGATTCTTAATTTTTGTTTTCATTTATATAACACTCATCTAAAATGGTCCAGATGTATTGTGGATCAACCACATGGCAGCTAAAATGTGGGCATCAGCACACAATTTCTGGGCCCGGGTCTGCATCTGTCATTTGTTTTACAGTTGTGGTGATGTCAGGTAGTTCTGTTGTAATGGTCACAAGCCAAAGACCAAAGAGGCAGAATTGCCACTTAAATCATGTGTTCGTGCTGCAAGATCTCGGAGTGCGGGCAGGGTATAAATGAATTGTCCCGTAATAGCAGCTGAAAGTGTTAGGAGGAACTGAGTGGTCACACAGTTCAGGCCAACACAAGCTTGACAAGCTATGTAGAACCTTGGACATAACAGACACCCATATTGACATTTCCAGATATGGTTCTATTTAAATAAAACACCATCCATCATGTTAAAGTGATGTTGCTAATTTGAATTAGGTTTTGTCATTTGGATTGCATTTTATTTGTAAATATGTTTTAGTTTCATATTTGTCTAAGAACTACACACATAGACAGTTACACCTAGCTTTATATTTTTACATGTTTGGTAACCAAATTATTTAACAAATTAAATCAATATTGGAGGTTTGTAATTATTTCTCCCTTTAAATGGCATCCATGTTACTCAAGTCCGGCCATAGTCAAAGACAGTGGTGGAAAGTCTTTGTTGTCCAGAACCACCATCAGGCAATAGCTCCTGGTGGTTTCCAATGAACTACACAGTAAGTAAAGGAAAGAAAGGAAGTGAGTATCTTTGGCAGAAACCAATATCACAAACTGGATAGATCTAACAACTGTAACTTTTCTTCTCTGTGCACAAAGGCCATAATTTATGTAACCCATAGGTTAAACCTCTTTCAGAACATGTAGCCCTTTGGAACCTTAAACAGTCGAAAAATACATAGGGGAAAGAGCGAGGGTATAGAAGCTATAATTAAAGGTTCACTGCACTCCTGTGGCAGATTAATCACAGAGCCAGATGAAGAGTCAAGCGTCACTAAAAATGCAAAATAAATCCAGCTAAACATAGTTCACCTGCAAGGAAAAGTTGTTCTCACAACACAACGCTGTGCTATGCCAAGAAAGGTGAACGAGAGCCAAGACTACTGTCTGAAAAGCTCAGGAAGTTGGTGGGAATGACTCCTTGGAGCATAGTACTTTATAACGACATTAGGTGAGAGCTGGCACCTGGAGTCAAGCTGACCAGGGTTCAGGAATCACCTCCAACAGCAGTCAACTCTGAGACTTGAGTCAGTTCTTTAATATCACAGGGAAAAAATAAATATAAAATAATACCTACATTATAAGGTTGTTGAAAGGGTTCAATGAGATCATTAATGCACATAGCCCATTTAGAACCCTGCCCGTCATGTAGTAAGTGCTCCATAAATGCAAGAAATGATTTTTATGATAGTTCTAGCTCTGCAATTATACAAGCACATGTCTCCACAAATGACCCAACAGTCTGCTTTACTCAACCCTACAGCTCTGGAACAACGTCTCCATGATGGTTCTAGATGATTAGACATGACTACCCAAGTAGAATTCAAATAAGATTATCCTTAAAACAACACCATTCTCATGCGCTCATTCACATAACCCAACAACTTTACAGAGTGGGCACCATTATTATCCCCATCTGACAGACAACAAGCACAGTCCAGAGGAGAAGAGAGACCTGCTCGAGGAGATACAGTTCATGAATAATGCAGCCAAGATCTGTATCCAAGTCTGGGTCCAGAGCCCACCGCTTGAATCACCAGACCACACTGTTCTTCTTAGTGTATGTCTTTCCTCTGAGTCCAGAAAAGAGAAACACTGGAAACAGTTGGTCACAGGCACATAACTGTGCATTCCTCTAGATTCTCCAACTTGCAGGCATAGCAAATGAGGGTGTTTCGCTCTGTAGCTAAGCATTTCCCAGAGTTACAATTTGTTGTTATAACTGTTAGCTCATACAGAGTCAGTACCAAAATCATCCATTTGAACAGTGTGGCTGTAGTGTTCACGAATGAAACTTCATTTGAAAACACTGTCCAACATTTTTACATAAGGTCCCATCGACCACCACTAACTCAATTCACACCTGAATTTAGTTCCAAAAGAAAAGGGGATGCTTTGGTTTTGTCAGATAATGAAAGTCACTTAATTCATTGTGGTCTTTCTTTTTTTCTTTTTGCCAGAGAGCACTGAGATGAACTGAATACCCACAAAATGAAGAAAATTAGTTAATTTGGGGTGCCTCGTGACACCTACTCCTATGCCTTTTTTTTTAAGAGAGTCTGTGTCATAGTATATCCTTTACTCAAATTATCCTGAGTAATATTTTCATCTGTAAAGGGCCACACATTCTCTTTAAAGTAGGGAGACACAGAGACCTTAAATGTTTCAAGGAACCTTCAGGTCCCCCAAACCTGCTTCAAATGAAACATCAAACAATTGTTCCTTTGAAGCATCGAGACACTGGTCATCGGGGCACTGAGGTCAGGGAACAACTGTGCTTTACGTAGCTGGACATGCTGCTGTCCAACCCCTTAATGAGCTACAATGGACACAGTCAATCAGAAGCCCAAGCTGTGGCTCAGGAAAGAAAGCCGGCCCCAGAGGGAAGCTCCCTTAAGCTGGAGGGAGCTGTTTCCTCGCAGTAGCTCACTGCCACCGCCAGGCCCCATCATCCGTGCGTACTCCTCATTAAGAACCGCATTATGGGCCATCGTATCTTCTCCAGCTGCAAGCAAAGGCGGCACCCTGGAAACGCCCTGTGGCCCACATGCGTGACTAATGACTAGAACTCTGGCTTCTTGCTTGATGCTTGGCCTTCAGAATCACATGAACCTGTTCTGAAAGACTCACCACTGTCACAGACGTATGGAGACAGATTAAGCTCCAGATGGAAGCCAGTCGATGTCAATCGGTCACTGCTCTTACAGCCTGGCTGGCTTTTCATCTAAGCAACAACAGAGAATGATTTCAGCTCTCAGTTCCCCAGCTCAATTAAATCTTAGGATCGAAAGTCAAGTTATCCTGGCTTCCTAAGCATTCTCCACCAAACGCTTGTGTTTTGCCTGCCCCTGGCCACTCATTTACAGTAGCTGCTTTTGATAGTGTTCATCCTTGAGCGTGTCTTCCAATTTCCAAGCGACTGCTTGACTCTTCTGCAGAATGTTCCAGCTCTCCAATGAACTATACATTATTGTTGTATCGGCTGTCCCACAAAGAGATAAAATCTGGATCAAATGCAGGACTTGTTGTCGGGGGAGAAAAGATAAGGTGAAGAATTAGCAGAAGAGCAGGAAGAGGACAGAGATGATTGAAGGTTATGAAACATTTAGAAGGCTAGTGAACACCTTCCCTTTTCTTCCCTCTTCTGACTCTCTGGATCTGCCAGTTTCAGCCGGTTTGTTTTATGCTCCCATTGTGATATATGTTTAGTTCAAAGCTGTTGACTTCGCTTCTCCGTTACAGGTAAGGGCCTCTCTGTTTCCTGGCCTTATGTACCCAGTTACTTGTCTCCCCCCACAGAGCCTCAATTTTCTAAAAATATATATTTGTTACTTCCTGCCAAAGGAATTTCATTGCATTTCATAAATTCCTAGTACTAGACTCCAGATGCCTATGGTAACTTTTTAATTCATTCCATTACTTCTGCATTTTTGCTATAATTGTGCGATAGTAATAATAATAATAGCTAACGTTTTTCTAAATGCCATACATATCATAATTCATTTGATCTTCAGAACAACTTTACAGGGGAGGTATCATCATTATCCTCTTTTACAGATAAAACAAGCAACACACAGAGAAGTCCATGGACTTGCCTGAGGACATTCAGCTCACCAGCGCAACAGCCAGGATTTGAGTCCAGGCAGCATGGGTCTAGAACCTGTGTTCTCAACCTCTGCATTCCCGTGTTCCTCAGAAGGAACATTACACACCCTCCCCCCCCAGGTTTCCATTCCAACAACTCAAAGGTAAAATGCTAACTATAAGGAGAGTACGTGTTACGGCAAAACATATACAAACACATACAAATTAAAAATTAAACTGTGCCTCCTCTCCTTCGTCCTGTCCCTCTACCCTCATATCCTTACAATTTCATTCTCTGAGGGAGCCAGTACTAACAATTTGGCATGCATTTCTGTTTTTGAATATACACATACATTTTTACACGTGTTTTTATAAAACATACTGTTCTGCCACATGCTTGGCATCTTTTCATGTCAACTCACAGGGATCTACGCCATACTCTTTAATGGCTGCAGAGTAATTTCAGTGTATAGACTCATAATACTGTATTTAACAAGTCCCCTTTGAGAGGTATTTATTTTACTTTCAATTTCTCATGACTACTAACAGTGCTGCCATGAACTTCTTCATATGCTTGGTCAAGTATATCGATAGAACGTACTGTTAGACGTTTCAAATAATTTCTAGGGCAAAACATTTCAAACTATGGTTGAGAGTTCCAAACTGCCCAATCCAAAGTTTCCTATATTAATTTATACTCACAAGAGTGTACATGTACCTCTATCCCTCCATTTTTGCCCACACTGGTTATCATCTCAGCCAAATAATTTGTAATTTAATTATGGGGGAAATGGAGTTATGAGTCCCCTAAGGTTTCCTTTGGGATTGCTAACCTACTAAGATCCACACAACCAGTCTTGAGAATGAAATAAAGCAACTAACTGACCTCAAACTATCCTGTCTGCTTCTCTCAAATAACTCTTCTAACCTGACCTCATTTATATTATGACCTCCATTTCTTTCTAGATTGAATTACAGATGGATGAAGCTCACGGTACCTAGACCAAAATCCAACAGTGAAATAAGAAGATATCTTGGTGGGGAAAATGACTCTCCATGATCACTAGAGGTGCCCAGAATTGTCTCCCAAGTCCCCAGGCATAAACTAAAAATATCCACTGATTTTTGACAGTGTAAATACAGAATGTGCTCTGGTCTGAATAGAAATGAGGAAATTCTTGAGTGCAGGACTGAATTTCTAGGAGCTGTGTAGTGTTACCTGGAGGCATGAATTAGGTGGATCTGATTCTGTCCTGAAATGAGTAGAAAACCTATTCCAGGTGGCTACTGCCCCTCAAGCATCATTGCTCTAAGGACCCTCTTCTAGTTCCACGGGCGGTGCCATTCATCGACTCCACTCACTGAAGATGCTGTGCTTTGTATTCCAAAATGGCACCTCAAAGGACTAACTGATATAATAAATGCAGACTAACAGAAACATCATCGTCTCCTTCATCATCATCTCTAGCAAGATTAGCATTATGTGAACCAAGCATTCTGCTAATTCTCTAATCAAGCACATGAGGTAGATAATATTATTATCTGATTTTACCAATGTGAATACGAGGTCACAAGTTAATAAGTGATATTTCCAGGGCTCGAACCATATCTCTACTATGTCGAAGGCCATGCTCTTGACGATTACACATGCTCCCTTCCACGGGCATAAAATAAAGAAACATATACCAGAAGAGCAAAAGATTCCCAAACATAGGAAGGATGGAAAAGAATGGTGGCAGTTAGTGTATACTGAAACATAATGGACCAGTCTGACTGTAAGTCTCCTGTTGCAAAATGTCTGCATGTCTATGGGGGACAGGAAAACGACATGCATGAATAAAAGGCCATGTGCATCACAAAGGGAGTAGTGGACAGTGTGATGCATGTAAGTCATCCACAGACAGAAATCCCTTGAGCTAATTACCCCATATGTGCATGCTGTTCAAAGGTTGCGGGATCACCAAGCTATTCTGAGAAGTGAAGAAATCCAACTTTTTAAAAGTTTTTATTTGAACTGTGCAGGGCTTGAAAAAACCCAATTTTTAGAGCAAACTGTTCCTATATGTAAATTCTAATTTCAATGTTTTAAAAACATTTTACGAGTGAGTTTGCAAACTCAGATCTCCACACACAAGCAATCCACATGTGAGTAATAACATGGAAGGAACGAGAGCAGCAATGTGAGACAGGCAGCAGCCTTGTGTTCTCTGCCCTTCCGCACATACCCTTCTCTTTCTCCGGAATCTGAAAGGCAGTAATGCGCTCCGGGAAGATGGGACCTGCCTCCAGTCCAAGAGGCCAAATCATGATTCACTTATGCCAGTGAAGGCAACTGAATTCTCCTTTGCCTCTGACCAGTCTGAGAGGGGACACACATGTGACCCAGTTCTGGCTAAAGATATCTGCTATAAATAAAAAGTTATCTGCTAAGAGACTTAAGGAAAGACTTTCTTTCTTGAAAAAATAAATAAATAAACAAGAGGGGGTCATTCTCTCCTATCCTGTGCTAGATGCTAAGCTGGGACATGGGGTATTGAATGCTCTGGCAGCCTTCTTGTGAGCATAAGGCAACACCCATGCTAAGGATGAAGGCCAACACACCACTGATGGTATAATGGAAGGATGGTAGGGGCTTGGGTCCTTGGTGAGCCACTAAATCAACCCTGACACTGTTTACCTAAAGCCCCTTGTTCAGAAAACAGCAAACATCCTTGTCATTTAGGACACTAGTAGTTGGGTTTTCTGTTACTTGGTACTGAATACATTCTAGCAAAGGACGTCTCTTTCAAACTCTCTTCAGAGTTCTAGCCTTTTGTTTACAACATCCCTAATGCGGAAAACTTCAGTAACATCAAGTTTACACGGTTAGAGTCTGCAACAACATGTGAGATGAGGCTCTGCCACTTGAGAACACCCACACTCTGCTTCAAAAATTTAAATTGTGCTGTTAGCTTTTCAAGATGGATGAAATCCTTTATAGCATCATATAGCAAGGACTTAACTGCTCTCGTGGTTGCCAGGCAACTGCATACGTAGATGCTGCCTAGAAACAAAATTTATGACCCTTGACTCCACAAAGGAGGGTCTTTCTCCACAACTGATATGCATGTGCCCAAGTCTGACACTTTCCATCCAGCAAAGGTCATGGTGTACATTAGGGCTATCCAACAATCCCAAACTCATTATACTGCCAACTAATATCATTCTTGATCACATCATAAATTGTGGTTTCTGCATGCAAAGCCAAATGACAGAGTGAAGACTTTCCTGGGGCATAATTCCTTGTCCTCTGGCCTGTCTCATTATATAGACTGATTGGGTACCATCCAGGCAAAGGAAAAGAACATGTGAAGGCTCCCATCAGCCTAAAGAATCACTATCAGGTGAACAGAGTTTTGTAAACATCTTCCAATATTCAAGGAAAGTTTGTCGTCACAGTTAAGCAATATGATGAACTTTAATAATGCCTCATAGAGCTACTAACATTAAGAGTCATTTAAAAAAATACATGCACATGCAAGGCTAAGATATGCTCATAATTTTATTAGTGCAGAAATTTCAAAATGCAAATACAAATGCCCCACATTTACAATTCATAATGATTCCGGTTTTTGCAAGGGAATTTTTGAATACTTTAAATTCATAGAATCACAGAATATAAAAATCAAGAGAGACCCTGAGATCAAGGAGTTGAATCCAAGAGAATGTAAGATGCACAGCTCCTTCGGGGTCAATGCAGAACCCATGTTGCTTGACTTCCAGTTTAAAGCTCTTACTCAAAAATAATGTGCTTGTCCCTCATGCAATCAACCCTTAATCATTGTGTTGCTGAAGGTCAGGCACAATTTAGTTTCAATCTGATGACAAGCCAAACTCCCCATTTAGCCCTTAGTTGATGTTAGTCAGAATTAGGTGAAGTCGCATGTGAACCACCTCCTGTCCACCCTTCACCCCAAGATTAACACGGGCTTAAACACACAAGCTTTTATTCTCTTATTTAATAAGTTAGGAGGTCAGCAGTCTGGGGCTGGTATGGTAGTTCCACAGGTTCGTTGCAGATCCCCCTGCCTTCTAATTTACCACTTCTCCATTCCTGGAGGATGGTCTTCCTTAACATGGTCAGAGGTGATGGATGAGCCATTATACCTACATCCCAGTCAGAAGAAAGGAAGACGCTTCAGTAAACTGTCTCATTAAGGATTCTCCTCGTTTGGGTTCTCCTGAAAGCAAAGCCCGAGACAAGAACCAACAGCATAGGTTCCGGTAGTTTATTTGGAAGGTGATCCTAGAGGAAAGTGAGAACTGGAAAGGAAGGGGGAATAGCAATAAAACATGTGTTACCAAGCTGGTTATGTATGTGAGCAACCAAAGTTAATGCCTCTGGGGACCATATGAAGAACTGTGTGGAATGTCTCAAAACTGTCCATCTCACTGACAGGCTGGGGCAGTTATCTACCAACTCCTCCAGGCCCTCCAGAGGTCAAACTGATACAACATGGCCCAAGGCCTCCAGTGAACAAACACAGGCATTCACCATAAATCACACTGCTATCATAAACTACTTGGCATGGCCCATGTCTCAGGTAGACACAGACACTCTAACTAAGCAGGATATTTCAAGGGCTCAAAGGTGATCTCCCAGGATCCATCAAAGCTAGTCTTTTTACTGGAATGTGCAAGAGTTGTAACACCTCAAGCTTGCTAAGTTAATTCTTTACTCTACAACCTGTCTGGCAAGAACTTAGTCATAAGGCCATATCCAAATGCAACAAAAGTAGGAAATGCAGTCTTTAAGATTTAGGAATTATATTTCTGTATATCAGTGGTTCTCAAACTTCAGCATGTCAGAATCACCTAGAGAGCTTGTTAAAATAGGCTGCAGGCGCTTCCCACCCCCTCACCACCATGCCCCCTGCTAATTTCTGGTTCAGTAGGTCTGGGGTGAGGAGTGAGAATTTGAATTTCAGCAATTTCTCAGATGCATAAGTTTTCTGTTGCGGCCAGAATAAATAATCACAAACATAGGGTTTAAAGTGTCAAAAATCGACTATCTCACTGTTTCGGTGTCCAGTCTCACCAGACAAATCAAGTTGCAAACAGGCTGGGGTCTTTTTCGAAGGCTCTAGGGGAGTTTGGTTTCCGGGCTCATTCAGGTTGTTTGCAGAATTCATTTCTGAGGTCTCTGTTTCCTTTCTGAACATAGACTGATGGTCATTCTCAACTTCCAGTGTGGACCCATCCTTCCAGAGTCAAGTCAGCAATGAGGGTTTGGGTTATTTTCATGTTTGAATCTCTCCTGCTTTTCTATGGTCAAATCTCTCTGATTGCAGCCTGGAAGGTTCTCTGATTTTTTTTTTTTAATGTTTATTTTATTTTTGAGAGAGAGAGAGAGAGAGATACACACAGAGCGTGAGTGGGGGATGGGCAGAGAGAGACAGAAAGACAGAATCTGAAGCAGGCTCCAGACTCTGAGCTGTCAGCAGAGAGCCAAATGTGGGGCTCAAACCCACAAACTGGAAGATCATGACCTGAGCCGAAGTCAGATGCTTAACCGATTGAGCCACCCAGGTGCCCCAGTTCTTTGATTTTTAAGCATTCATGTGATTAGATTAGGTCCACCCAAATAATCCACGATTATTCCTTTATCTTAGGGTTCATAATCTTAATTACATACACAAAATCCCTTTGCCAGATAACATATTCACAGATTCTGGAGAATAAGGATGTAGACATCTTTAAGAAAGGCCATAATTCTGCCTACTTTACCAGTACATTCTGTTGCTGCTAGTTCAGGGACCACACTTTGAGAACCACTGCTCTAGCAAAGGGAAGAACTGGGGCGCCTGAGGGGCCCAACTGGCTAAGCATCTGACGTAGGCTCAGGTCATGATCTCATGGTTTGTGGGCTCAAGACCCACATTGGGCTCTGTGCTGACAGTAAGGAGCCCTCTTGGGATTTTCTCTCTCTCCCTCTCTCTCTGCCCTTCCTCCACTCTCTCTCAAAATAAATAAACTTAAAAAAAAAAAAAGGAAAGAAAGAAAAGGGAAGAACTACCAGTCTCTTCCCTAGTATAGAAGCATCAATTGAAACAATCACAGAAGCTTTACTGAAAGCGTTGATAAAAGCCTGTAGCAAATGGAGTGCAGTTTTACTTCTTCACTGGACCCTATGCCGACTCAAAAAGTAATGAGAAAAAGGGCACAAAGGGGGCCCAAGAACACAGAAACAAGGAACTGAAGCCATCTCCAGACTAGAAAATCAGCTCTTGGATATTCTAGCCATTTCTTACAATGTATTCAGTAAAATTCTTAATTGATTAAGAGAGAAAGGAAATGCAATCGAGCCAATCCTTGGTCTAAAAATAGGGAGAATTCCACTAAAACTCAACAGGTCTCATTATGGAAAGATTCCTCATGGCCTTTAAAATACCAGGGTATGAGGTGAACCTCCAAGAAGGAGAACAGAGTTTCTCAGAACTGTCTAACTATCGGCCACTTTCTTCATGGCACAAGTCATGAAACTGGACTCCCTGAAAAATGCAGTTGTAAAGGTTGCTCTGCGGTGAAAGGTGTAACTCAGTACATCTACACTTTTTTTTAGTTGGCGATTCTCAACTTTGGCTGCATCCTGGAATCACCTCAGGAGATTTAAAAAACCAATGCCTGAGTCACACACCCCAGAGATTCTGATATTCTTGGTCCGGGGTATGGCATGGACATGGTAATTGTGGTCCAAATTCCCCAGATGATTCTAATGGGCAGCCATGATTAAGGAGCACAACTATGGGTGATAACCCTGTTCTCCTGACTCCTTTAAGGTATTCAGTTATAAGGGTCCCTGGGTGGCTCAGTTGGTTAAGTGTCCGACTCTTGATTTCACCTCAGGTCATGATCTCACAGTTTGTGGGTTTGAGCCCCACATCAGGTTCTGTGCTGAAAATGCAGATCCTGATTGGGATTCTCTCTCTCTCCCTCTCTCTCTCTCTCTCTCTTTCTCCCTCTCTGTGCTCTACCTCTCTCTCTCTCAAAATAAATAAACTTTAAAAAAATAGAGTGTTCACTTACTAACCACAGTGGGAAAAGATGGTATTGCTCTATGTATTTTAATTCCATCCAACCAAATTAAGGGAGTGATTTTGAGATTAAAAGAGAAGGCAAGAAGTGGCTGGGAGTATGAAACAACCCCACGCTCAACAATACAATTCTTTTCTACCATCACTGCCAACCCAGATGACTTAAATCTTATTGTATCCCCCAAATTTAGCACAATGCCCCACACATGGTAGATGTTCAGTAAGTAATGTGGTAAGTATTGAAAAAGTATGAACAAAGTCCTCTTCAAAAGTGCAGATTCTGGAAGAATCATGGTTCGGTCAAACCTAAGTGCACATTACTCTAGACAGATAATCAGAACAGAGAGTGAGATGTGGAATCAGCATTTTGAGTAGCATGCTACCAGGCCCATAGACCTTAACCAATAAATATTTGATACGTGGATGGATGGATGGATGGATGGATGGATGGATGGATAAACATAAAAAGACAGGCTGAAGTATGTAGAAGCATGAGGTAATTAGGTGAAGGCTACAGGATAGAGCCCAGAGCTGGAAGTGAAGTTCAGAGAACAGGTAGATATTCAACAACCTGTGTCTCCTCCTCCAGGTTTGTATACGTCACTAAAAACATTGGGCATATGAGTGAAAATCTCTGAAAAGACCCCTGCTGAAAAGGAAAGACTTGTTTGGAAATTTGCAAATCTCGGCTGCCTCTAATTCATCTCTGTCTTCCCAACCTTCTATGATCCGTTGCAGCCCCTCCAGCTCTCTCCGGGATGATGGGAGAAGAAAGTGTGCACAGAAGCCTCCTGTCTTCTCCCGCTCCTCTTTGCTGCCAGCATAGTGCTGCACAGCAACCGCCAGTTGGTTTTTTCCAGGGCACCTTTGAGAGCATCTCCCTTGGACCACCCAGGGTAGATAGCTCCAGGTTTTTTTGGTCATATCATAAGTCTTGCATCCCTAACAAGCACCATCCCTAAGAGGATGCAGTCTGTCATCCAATATTCTGTCACTTAATTCACAGTGCTGTTTATCTTGGCTGCAAGAGAATAAATTATTGGTATATTCAGAAAGCCTCATAGCACCTTTCCCCTTCTCCATTATCATAAAAGTTAAAATTACTTATTTATGAACCAAATAATTTATCTGAACATTTTAACAATGCTCTAGCACTTATGAAGGTTTTTATTTCAATTCTGCTAGAGACACAAAGTTAAATATCACTTCGGTACAAGCTGTTCTATTTTTTTCTAATATCAAATAATATATGTGTGGGGTTTCATTTTGGCCTTGTACAATTAATACAAGAAGCATAATGGACCCATTGCAATTCCCTTGAGAAAATGACAAATGAGTACCAGCAATAATTTATCTGTGGAATGCAAGGCCTTAATACAACACTGCCAAAACTACTCCAAAAGAAAAAGGAAACAAAGGGGGAAAAAAAACCCCTCCAAGTCAAGAGCCATCAAGAGCCAAACACTCTTACAGGTTGTTTTGAGGAATATAGAGTGTACAACATTTCTAGATTGCAACCTAGCAATATGCAACAAATGTCCACAGCTTTAAAATGTTCATTTCTTCACCATTATTTCAAGAACTGTATCCTAAGGAAATAATAAAAGATATGCCCAAAGATATAGCATGTCTGGATGCTCATTTACAGTATTATTTTCCATAAAGAGAAATTGACAGAAATATACTAGTCCACAAATAAGGGGCTTATTTAATACATTTTGCTACCTACAAAAGGAAATGCTATGCAGTCATTAAAAATGATGTTCCTGGGGCGCCTGGGTGGCTCCATCGGTTAAGCGTCTGACTTCAGCTCAGGTCATGATCTCACGGTCCATGAGTTTGAGCCCCACGTCGGACTCTGTGCTGACAGCTCAGAGCCTGGAGCCTGCTTCTGATTCTGTGTCTCCCTCTCGCTCTGCCCTTCCCCCATTTATGCTCTGTCTCTCTGTCTCAAAAATTAATAAACAGTAAAAAAAAATTTTTTAAATGATGTTCCTGAAGAATCATAGTGTATAGGAAAATGTGCAATAATATACATGCTATAGAATTAAGTGGACCAGAAAGGTGTAAAACAGTGTATACAGTCTACATCCACTATGTTCATAATGTATATTTACAAACATATTTATATATTTGCATGTTATTCTAGAAAGTGATCAATAAATATTTTAGAATGTGAAAGTTCATGGGTGTATGGTGTGTGTGCATAAAGAAATCCAAAATATTGACAATGGTATTGGCTAGATGACAGAATTCTGGGGGATGCTTATTTTCTTCCTTATATTCTTATATCTTTGCTACGTTGCCTCAAAGCACACGTTATTTTTGTATTTGGGGATGCCTGGGTGGCTCAGTTGGCTAAGCGTCTGACTTCCGCTCAGGTCATGATCTCATGGTTCATGGATTCGAGTCCTGCATCAGGCTCTGTGCTGACAGCTCAGAGCCTGGAGCCTGCTTCAGATTCTGTGTCTTCCTCTCTCTCTGACCCTCCCCACTCATTCTCTCATTCTCTCTCTCTCTCTCTCTCTCTCTCTCTCTCCCTCTCAAAAATAAACATTTAAAAAAAATTTTTTTAATCCAAAGCTTTGGATCAAGAATCATTTGGATTAAAATCCTAGTCCTCCCTTTTATAGCTCTATGACTTTGGGTAAGATAATTCACCTCTCTGAGTGTTCTGTGCCTCTGGTACGGGGATGATGACGGAAGTAAATGAGAAGTTCTGGGCCTCTCCAAGAGTTATTTGTCACTCCCCTTCCTTTAACAGGACCCAACTCTGATTTTGTTTAGTTATAGTCCGGGGCGGTGGGGGGGGGGGGGTGGGGGAGGGGGGGGTGGTCCCATACCCCATACTCAGGGACAAAAGGCTGGGCCTTACGTAGCCCTAGGCTGTAAGCTTGACCAGACCAGGACAAACACAGTAAGTTCATTCTCCTTGCAAAGGACTGTTCTAGGGTGTGGTTTGAAATTCTGGCCAATCCAACTAGAAGAGCAAATTGTTGGGGGTGGGGCATGCATCTGAGAAAGTTTCCCTCATCTTAACAAAACAAAAAAAAACATGAAAGGATGGATACTCTTCTTCACCTCTGGCCTTCAGACACTGCTAGGGTCAGGGTGTCTGGAAGCACCCTAGGCAACCTGGAACATAAGTGGACCAGGCCTATGAAGAAAAGTACCTCCTGGAAGAATGATTAAGAAAAAGACAGAAAGAACCCTGCTTCTCAATAATGCTGTTGCTGAATTCTAGAAATACCTTATTTTTTTAAAAAACAATTTTTTAATGTTTATTTAGGGGAGAAAGAAAGAGCATGAGTGGGGAGGGGCAGACAGAGGGAGACACAGAATCCAAAGCAGGCTCCAGGCTCCAAGCTGTCAGCACAGAGTCCAAGGAGCGGCTCGAACCCACAAACTGCGAGATCATGACCTGAGCCAAAGTCGAATGCTCAACCAACTGAGCCACCCAGGAGCCCCTAGAAAGCCTTTATGTTTTCATGTACATTTTTACATTTTTGTTTAGGTCAGGTGAACTGGGTTAGTTCCATCCGAAAGAATCCTAAGTCACACGGAAAAAGCAAAAGTGCCAAACCCAGGGCAAAGAGCTAAGTTCAAAAAATGTAAGCTTTCCCTTCTTTCTAGTTTACTCCAAATGTACATATATACACAATATGCACAATGTACATGTAGGTTATAAAGAAGATGACAAAAAAGAAAGGGTAAATAGACTTTTTCCCACCTCCCAAAACATGTGCACAGGACCCAAGTTTCCCTAATTTTAACATAAAGGCCCTAAGAAATAATGGACAAAGTTTTCCAAGAAAAGACTTGTGCTGCAGTAGACTGCATCCTGCTAAAAAGGAATTCTAGGTCTTCTCAGAAAATCTAGAGTATCAAAGACCTCCTCCAATCCTTCTCTCCCTGTGGGTCATGAACTGGCCAGAAGCCATGTTTTGGTTAAAAGATTCCGCAGATGGGTCAGGATGAATGGAGGGCATGCTATTACATCAAGAGAAAGCATCTGCCACTTTAATATGCATGGGCTACGTTCACTTTGAGTCTTAATAAGTTATGAACACTGACAGGCTCCTTGGACTATGGGCCTCTATAGCAATAAAATATGCAGTTTTGGGGGCACCTGGGTGGCTCAGTCGGTTGAACGTCTGACTTTGGCTCAGGTCTGATCTCACCACTTGTGGGTTTGAGCCCCGCAACGGGCTCTGTGCTGACAGCTCAAAGCCTGTAGCCTGCTTCGGATTCTATACGTGTCTCTCTCTGACCCTCCCCCGCTCACACTGTGTCTCTCTCCCTCTCTTTCAAAATAAATAAAACATTATTTTTTTTAATTTAAATAAACGCACTTTTCTGAAAATGACATTTAGTAAGAGTCAAATTAATGGACAATTAATTTATTGGGTTCTCTATTCCAGATTGAACGACCTCCTTTTCTCATACCCTTTCGCATACAATCCCAATAAGGAAGAATAGACTAGCCTGAGATATCCTTAGATAGTCTCTATTTTAGTTAAAAATAAAATATTAATTTTTTTAAAGTTTATCTGGAAGATTATCTGTAATTTGTGTCTAACATCCAAAAAGTATGTACTACTGGAATTCAAAATCACCCTACGAGCACTGCAAAGAATTCACGAGTGTTCAAAAGCCTTTGGGGGTTGTTTCATGTGCTTCCTTTTTATGACTATTGCTCCCCATCCCAGAATATGGCACTCAATAAGAAGGACTAACAGTGTCCTGCTGGCCCTGTTTCTATGTGTCATCTTGCTACATTTCCAGTTAACGGCATGACTGTAATGACTAGCAATTTAAATAATGGAGGCCTTAGCAAAGGCAGCAATAAGGACACAATGCAGAAATTGCCACAGTTTATCAACATCACTGGCACCCAGCTCTTCATTACCTCCTTGAATAGGGTCAAAGTAGTTAAAGTGATGCTGTAAATACCGACTAAAACAAAGTAGCTGTTTATTCTTGATTTGGCATTGGGTATTTATAACAAACAAGTTGCGTTTCCCTGGCATGGGTTATTAGACACCAGAGTGTAATTGATATTAACCAACTTTCAGGCTCCAGTAACTTTTTTTTCACTACGGTCAGTTCAATTTTTTTAAAGCATAAGTAGTGCATGCCAAATGGAAAACAAGAGGAAGAACACACAAAACCCCTTAAGCCTTCAGTGCTAAGTGAAAAACAACTAATCCATTTATCTTACAGCATCCTTTAGAGGTCTGCTACAAACTCAGAAGAGTCTTCTCTTTCTGAAGGGGTATTTCACGTGATTTTTGGGGGGCAGTGGGGGGAACAAGACTGCTCTAACTGCAATCTCGTTTTTGTTCAGAAGTGGAACAGTGTGGACTAAGGTCTGAAAACACTAATCATACATCTACTATATTACAGCAGAGGCTGAAAATATTGATGACCCACCGGCCACATCTGGCCCGTTGCCTGGGCCATACAGTAATGGCTGACTTAGTGTTTTAATGTTTTTAAATCCTCTTAAATATTTGCAAATTGAGAGATTTCACAGGAAATGCCGGAAGCTCTGACCCCACAGGCACCAGACTCCTACAGGATAACAAACAGCTGGGGCAGAGTTGAGGCTGCTTCCGCTGGGGCTTGGAAGGCTCTCTGTAGTCCGCCTCCTCAGGCCTCCCTGGAGCCAACCTGCCACTGGGCCCAAATATCCATTATCTCCCTTCTTAATTGTAGTGTTATTTTTCTTACAGTAAAGAATGAAGACAAATATTTCGTGTTGGTATGTCTCCATCACAAGTGGGAAAACGAAAGATGGGTTAAGAGGACTGAGTGTTTGAAGAAAAATGGAGAAACTCTAATTCTATATAGAATAGAGGTACGGAATTACTTTCCTTACTTCCTTTGCTCAGTAACAGAATCCCCCCAGCTGACCTCCGAGGGCATGTGAATGGGTGACCCTGTGTGCAAAGTGCCAATCTAGATGTTCCGTGGACAGGACTGCAGACATGTGGAAAAGCCACGCTAAGTTCAGTCTCAGAGAACAGCTGTCAAGCTGAGTGGCAAAAAGCGAGCACTCTACACGTGGAAAGTGACAAAATCGCAAGCACAGGATTGAGGACCAGGAAGGATCTAACAGGTCCCGATGTTCTACCAAAGCCGTCTTAGCCCTGGCCAAGCTCCTTTCAGAGAATAAGTTAGGCACCACAGGAACCTGCCTTCACTGTCTGAAATCATCCAGATGTTCCTGGAGTGAGCTCCCACAGGAGCCTCTCATCTGCTCTGCAGCTGTGAGCCCTCAGTGCCCATCAGGTCTTAGGATCGCTCTCTCCTCCTGCAAGAAGCCGGGGCGGGGTGGGGGGGGGGGGTGGTGGTGGAGATGTTTGCTTTCAACAAGCAGAATCAATACACATGAGCACACATACTCAGAAAATACCATTTGATGGCATCTACACCCATGGGAGATTTAACTCAGAAACAGTTTTCTAGTAACCAAAAGAACTTGAAGTCTTAGGACCCAACAAATCTGATAGAACGTTAGGGAGACCAATGCATAGGAAGCTAAAAAAGAACTCCTCAGAAAACCAGAAGAGGTGTGAAGACACAAATTCTTTTTCACTACATCCCACAGTAAAAAACCTGGGGAAAACTTACCAGTATAACCAGGGAAAGCTAAGCAAACAGTAGAGTAACGAACAAGTGTGTATTAATACCCTCCAGTGTGCCAAGCACGGTGTATACATTTTAAGAATAAATAATACTTTTTGTGGCTCATTCATTCATTTAGTATGTGTTCACAACCTTCTATGTGTCACGCATCTCGAGGGGTACAGAAATTTAAAGACACGGTTTTCCTACTGTCGGGATTTGAGTCTAACAGAGAGACAGACACTCTGATGAAAATAATAATGGCTATAAATATGTTAGCGATAATACAACGAGTTAATGATGCCGTCATTTATTGCATGCTTACTATGTGATAGGAACTGTGCCAAGCACTTGACGTTACTTTTCATTTAATCCCTCCTAAATGCCCTATGATTGAAGTACTAATACCATCTTCATTTTACTGAGAAGGAAAGTGAGCCATAGAGAGACTAAGTAGCTTGCCTAAGGTGACACAAGCTAACAAGTGGAAAATTTGAGATTTAAATGCTGCCTGTTTTCTATACCAGACGAACAGATTACCTGCTACCTCAACGGAATACAGGCTGCAATGGAAGTATGTCAAGGACAAGGGGTGCAGAACGGAGAGCCCTTAAATGCTATTTAATTTACAAAATACTTTCCCATACAGAGAGTAAGCTCCAGAATTCATCAGCCCCAAGAGGTGGTATTGACAAAATATTTAAGGCTTTCAAAATGGTATGAATGATAGAGTTACAGACGACTGGTAAAAGAATCTGGGATGGACTAAACTTCTCAGATCCAGAGGGAAAAGGAAAAGGAAGGTTCTCCCATGGCATCTTTCTTGGGAGCTTACTGGGAACAAAATGGTTCTTGACGGATGAACACACATGCCTCAATTTTCATGTTTTTAAGAAGAGTCAACAAAACTTTTGCCCCATTACTATACATGAAGTCTACTGGATATAATATTACACATAAAAGATGTATCAATTATTTAGTGCTTAATATGTCCCCTGCAGAATAGGTACTTTGTATTTTTGTTTCTAATCTCCATAACACCATGAGATGCAACCATATAGGAAAGAACACTGAGCTCAGAGAGGTCAAGTGATTTATCCAAAGTCACACAGGTGGTAAGTGGTAGAGGCATGTTTTGAACTCGGAATAATGTGACTCTAAAATCAATACTTTCTTCCTAACACCAAAGCGCAAACTATCAGTACAAATACCTCTACAAATATTCTGCATGCCTTCTTTTGATTCTCCATTCATTCTTTCAAAACCAGTTTATTCTGTTCGTACAAGGAACATAGTACCTGTACTCATCCTCATCTTAGGAAATGCGAGGAACAAGAGTGAAAACTGAGGTCAGAAAAAGAATATGGTGCCACTTCGCACTGAATCTTCAAGCCCATGATAAGAAAGGCAGGCAGCCAACCCGGGTAGGATGCACTAATATGTCAATTTTGGGCAACAGTGGGAAGATATCCCCCTACTTAAGTCATTCAGTGGCTCCCCACTGCCCTTCGGCTAATCCTAAGTGTTTAACCTAGTCTGCAAGTTCTTGCAAAACTCTCCAACCTCATCACTGTGGCCAACTGTCACCATCCCAAATCTTCAGTGGACCTTACTCTTTGACCTCCTTGTTTTGCATGGGCTGTTCCTTTTGTCCAGAAGACTGTCCTCAGTCCTCACCTCCCTTTGTCTGGCTAACTCCCACCACTCGGCTCAGAAATCTCAGCTTAAAAGGTACTGGTCTCTGGGGAGCCATCCTCCATACCCTCCCATCTATTATGTTATACAATGTGTTATGAATTTTATTATCTCTCTCCTCCATCACTGCCCTCCTTGAGGGCAGGCACTGTCTTTGTCAGCTTCCCAGCACCTTGCAAACAGCCTGGCACATAACAGGTACTCAATAAACATCTCTGAAGTAATTGTTAGGTTAATGAATCGAGTGATTGATGGACCCATGGACTCTTGTTGAGAATATTGAGTCAAGGAAGCTATAGTAGGTTGTGCTATCATCCAAGGGAAAACATCTTCTCATTATGGAAGCCCAGAAGCATTTATTGAAGTAGGCACTTTGCTAAGTAGGGAGAGTATAATGACTAGTTGGTCAAGGGAGACAGCAAGTCAGAGAAAAGCAGAGCCAGTGGGCAGTTGCTGGGGAGACTACAACTCTACAGGATGATGTGCCATTAGCATGCAACACCGGGTAATCTGATTTTCATGACAGACAGATTTATTATGACTTCTAAATATATAAATCCCAGGTTATGCTTTACAGCTAACCTAACAACTTGATATATGTGTCTGACAACCCATCTTAAAATCAGATTCCAGCTTCTAATTAATTTTTATTCACCCTTCACTATAACTAGAGAGGCAGAAAAACCTCAGTGGGATAAACAACAGACAGGGTATTAGTCGTTTGCATTTTGTGGTGCATTTTCCATCAAAACACTGAGTTTCCTTTTTCTTTGCTACAAAAATGAGCAAGTACCCAATTCTCTAGATGACTTCCAGGAGGAATGAGTGGAGAACATTGTAGAGCAATCTGATAGTCAGTATTTCTACTAAGTGACCCCCCCCCACCTTCGTCTACATCTATCCCTCCCCCTCCAACTTCAGTTCCAACACAAGTTAGAATGATACCATTCTAATCAGTTTGGTTTTTTTTTTATTTTTTTTTAACATTTTATTTATTTTTGAGACAGGGAGAGACAGAGCATGAACAGGGGAGGGTCAGAGAGAGGGAGACACAGAATCTGAAACAGGCTCCAGGCTCTGAGCTGTCAGCACAGAGCCTGACACGAGGCTCAATCTCCCAGACTACGAGATCACGACCTGAGCCAAAGTCGGCTGCTTAACTGACTGAGCCACCCAGGCGCCCCATTCTAATCAGTTTGAAGACGATCATTATTTGGGTATTACCATCTCACTTTCTCCAATAATATTTTTATTAAGCAACTCTTCTTTTTAAGTTTATTTGTTTTGAGAGAGAGAGAGAGAGTGTGCATGTGATCGCCTGAGGGAGCAGGGGAGGGGTAGAGACAGAGGGAGAGACAGAATCCCAAGTAAGCTCCACGCTGTCAAAGCAAAGCCCAATGTGGGGCTTGATCCCATGACAATGAGATCATGACCTGAGCCAAAACCAAAAGTTGGATGCCTAACAGACTGAGCCACCCAGGTGCCTCTTTATTAAACAACTCTTAAGCTGAGTTGCTAACTCACTTTTAAACCAATAATAATGTTGACATAAGCTGCAAATACTATCAACAGTTTCTTAGAGTTGAAGAAATTCACATTTGAAATTCACTTTTACCCAGATACTTTGTGAACAGTGCAAAGAGGTACAATGGTAGCTGGGAAAAGTTTTGTAATCTGCAGATTTCTTTAAAATGGGCATTTGGAAGTCTGTAGTTTTTAAATATACTAGTAATTTATGCATATAATTTTTAAAACATTTTCTTCCATCTTCTTTAGCCCAAATATGAAAGTCAACTTTGGCACCACAGACTGCATTAAGGAAAAAAAAGCTACTCACATTCAATTTTTTTTTTAATTTTAATATGGAGTTTCACTATGTGTCAGGCACTGTCCTCAGTACTTTAACTGCACTAAATCTTCCCCCATACTCTATAATTTTCTCCTGTTGACATATGACAAAAACTAAGGGACACCAGTTTTAAAAGTTGTTTGTAGTCCCAAAGCTGGTAAGTAGTAGAGCCAAAATTTCAATTGACGCTGATGAGGCTCTATCACCTTGAACTTAACCAATATACTGCCTCAGGGACTTGAGGGAGACCTTACTAAATAAATAATAGTGTAAACAGCCAGATGTGTTTGCCAAAGCCATAAATCCAAACTACACAATCAACCTCACATTGAGAACACAAGAGTGTTTCTGGCTTTTTATAAGCAGATTAAATCTGGATTCCAACCTGTTTACCAGCCACGGGATGGAATACGAACTAGCAGGAGGAATACATTCAGCAAAGAATTTGTCTGATAGACATTCTGAATCACAGAGGCTACCACTTTCTGGTTCACAATAGTAAAAAATAGAGAAATACAAAAAAAAAATATGAAAAATCTCCTCCTCATTTTGTCACAAATATATGGTTTCTAAATCTCCAGTGTCTACCTAATTTCTTTGATGGCATTCAAGTTGCATTATTAAACACAAAAGCACACACACACACACACACACACCCCGCATATAGAATTATTCTATGCAAAATGTGTCTTTACCTGAAACCTGAAAACATGTTTTTAAAAAAATAGATTCACATAATGACAAAAGAAAGTTTATTCACTGGTCTTTCAGGATACATAATACTGCATTTACACAAATAAAATTGCATATTCTTCCTACAAAATCAAAAATTTTTTTGTTGTTTTGGGGGTTTTTTGTTTTATAAAATTTTTTTATTTCTTATTTATTTTTGAGAGAGAGACAGAGACAGAGACAGAGCACAAACAGGGGCGGGGCAGACAGAGAGAAGGAGACACAGAATCCACAGCAGGCTCCAGGCTCCGAGCTGTCAGCAGCTTGACTCCATGGACCGCAAGATCATGACCTGAGCCAGAGTCAGATACTCAACTGACTGAGCCACTGAGGGGCCCCCAAAATCAAATTTAAATACAGACAGTACTTTTATTTCTTTCCCCCAGAAGAGTTCTTTTTTTTTTTTAAGTTTATTTATTTTGAGTGAGAGAGCACAAGCAGGGGAGAGGCAGAGAGAGAGAGAGAAAGAGAATCCCAAGCAGGCTTCATGCTGTCAGTGCAGAGTTTGATGTGAGGCTCAAACCCATGAACTTTAAGATCATGACCTGAGCTAAAACTAAGAGTCAGATGCTTAACCAACTGAGCCACGCAGGCACCCCAGAAGAGTTTATTTGTAAGGATAAAACATATCTTGCATACCAGTAAAAATAATAATCACTTAAAATTTAAAAAAACCTTTAATTAAAATTATCCAAATCTTAAAAGTATTTCATTTTTGTCTTAAATGAATTTATAGTAGAGTAGAAATCAAACAAACATTTGAAAGAACACATTCATATTACAGCTAATCTATATGGCTGATTTGTAAGTTTCAGAGACTTTTAATAAAACCGTATTTTGACTCTAGCACTATTTAGTTAGGGCTTTATCAAAATATCTAATTACAAAATAAGATCTATGATGTTCAGATGAAACCACACACGATATAATCAAATCCTTAGCATGAAGCCATTCAATTTGTCATTCCAGGGTCTGTTTTCTGGGCCCCTTCCAGTTTAAAATAGCTTCTCCAGTAACACCACATTACACTTCCTCCCCTTTGTCCTCAAAATTATTAGAGCATAATGTAATTCTTTTACAAGCCCTAGGAAAATATTATTGGAATGCACGAGGAAAAATGCAGAGATGAAATGGAACAGGAAGGAGAAAACAAGTTTTTAAAAAAATGGAAAATCAATTACTGTTTTTAATAACAGTGGTAATAGCTTTTGTGCTAAGAAAAAGAAATTGCCCAGGGACAAAATAGATGCTCAATATTAGAGTGCACTAATGAGTACATTTACATATAATTTTCTGAAATTTATGTCCAAGACTACCTGCAAGTAGAATTTAGTATCAATAGGAGTTTACAAAATCCATTCATTTTTTCCTCTAATCATACTGAATATTTAAGGTGCGTGATCGGACTAAGAGCCTTGACAGCTTTGAAAGTGATAGATCAGTGGGGCATTTTTCACCAATGGGCAAACTCCCCCACCCCCACCCCACCCTGGGATGTCACAGCACAAGGAAAAACAATGGGAAAGTTTTTCAACCTCACATACCAGCCACTGAATAAAATCTGCAGAGAACAGGGAGAAGGCCAGACTTGTCAAAGGGCCACTGTACAAAAAAAAAAAAAAAGGGGGGGGGTGCGGGGGAAGAGGCAGAAATCCAAACTTAGTGCAAACGACTTTGCTGCCTCTTCATTTCATGGCAGCCTGAAGAGAAGCCTCTGACGGAGAGCCATATCCCACTGCCCCTGAAAAGATTAAAAGAATGCAGGCCCTAGCCGACCTCCTACTACTCAAAACTGAGAAAAAGAAAGGGAAATGTAGCTAATTTGCAGTAAGCCTGCTTCCTTATTCAGATTTCCGGAAGCATAATAAAACAGAGAGGCTGCGTCTCCAGGGTTCCATTTCCAGCTGTGCCCCACAAGTTGGAAAAAACAAGAAGGGACATGTTACCTCCTCACACCAACCTGCCCCTCCTGCTGCCATTCTTCCAAATAATTCTAAGGAAGGTTGTGAGCCATTCTCCTAAATGCTTTAAGAAGACATATTCCTGACTGGGCAGAGATTTAGGTGAATTCCTGGCTGAATGCAGAATAAGGAACAAAATGCTCTCTCGAGGTGCTCAATCCTTGATGTATTGTGTTCTACTGTCTGCTAAAAGCATCATCTATCCATAATTAAATGTTGAAATTCTACTTTGATGGTCCATGTAAAATTCAATTTGGTCAATTCAATGCATGATCCACCCAGCTACTGACTTTTCATCCTCCCTGTACTCATTTCCTACAGCTGCTGTAACAAAATACCACAAACTGACGGGCTCAAAGCAAAGAAATGTATTGCCTCACAGTTCTAGAGGCAAGAAGCCCTAAATCAATGGTGTCCACGGGGTCATGCTCCCTCTGAGACCCTCGGTAGAAGCCTTCCTTGCCTCTTCCTAGCTTCTGGTGGTGGCTGTCAACTCTTGACCCTTCTCGGCTTGCGGCTACATCACTACATGCCTCTGGCATCACATTCTCTCCTCTTGTGTCTGTGTCTGCATGTCTCTTCTCCTCTTGTTATAAGGACACCAGTCATACTGTATTAAGGGCCCATCCTACTCCAGTATGACCTCAACTTAACTAATTACATCTGCAATGACATAATTCCAATACAGTCACATTCTGAGACAATGGGAGGTTAGGATATCAAATATCTTTGGTGCGGACACCATTCAACCTACAACACGCCTATATTGAGCCAATCACCAGCTCACGTCCAGACTACTTCCTAACTGCCTCTCAAATTGCCACTTCTTTCTCTTCCCACCACTACCCTGAATCCCACAACATTACCTCACCTGGATAATCATAAGAATGTCCCAAATCCTGCCCTCATTTTTGCATGGCTCCAATCAACTTAAAAAAAAAAAAAAAAACCTTATATACTGGAATGTAACATACGTGCAGAAAAGTGCATAAATTATACTGGATTTCCACAGAGTGCCCCTGTAACTACCACCCAAATCAAAAAAAAGAACACTCTCAATTCACCTCACACCCCTCTGCAATTTATTCCCCCCTGTTCAGTCTCAAAGGTAACCATTATCCTGACCTCTAAAAATACGGATCATTTTACACGGTTTTTATGTGAATGGTGACAAACAGTGCATACACTTTTGTATCTGGCTTCTTCCCTTAGTGACCTTCACCCTGTTGTTGCAAGTTGCAATAATTGATTTGTTTTCCTTGCTTTAGAAATATTTCCTTGCATGATTATGCCATTTATGTATTCATTCTACTGTTAATGACCATTCAGATTGAGTTCCACTTGAGAGCTATTAAAAATAACTACGCTATGAACATTCTCACAGTTCTGAGCATAGATGTAGTAGAACTGCAAAATCATAATGCATTTAATTGTTCATCTTCAGCAGATATTGCCAAACAATTTTCTAAAATGATTATATAAATTTTCAACAACACAGCACTGAGTATTCCAGTTCCTTCGTATCCTTCTCAACACTTGGTATTATCAGTCTTTTTCATGTTAGCCATTCTAATGTGTGTGCAATGGTATCTCACCATTCCTTTATTTTGCATTTCCATGATTGCAAGCTATAATAAGGACGGTTTCATAAACTGATTAGCCATATGGATATCTTCTCTTGTGAAGAACTTGTTCAACTCCATTGCCCATATTTCTTTTGGGTTATCTCTTTTTCTTATTGATTTATAGAAGATATTCCTATGGAAACTAATCCTTTGAGACAGACATATATATTGCACTTATCATTTCCCATGCTGAGGATTGCTTTTTCTCTACCTTAATGGTGTCTTTGGTACAAAAACTTTTCATTTTAGTGTGGTCTAATATATTTACCTTTTCATTTTTTGCTTTAAAAAAAAACCTTTATTGAACTATAATTCACAAACCATCCAATTCATTCATGTAAAGTGCGCAATTCAAAAATTTTTTTAGTGTATTCATAGGATTGTTCAACAATCACTTGAATCTTTTAGAATATTCTAATCACCCCCAAAACAAACTCCATATCCGGTAACTGCCACTCCCCCTTCCTCCCAATACTCTCACCCTCACCAAGCCCTAAGCAAGCACTAATCCAATTTCTGTCTCTACTGAATTGCCTCTGCTGGACATATCATATAAATGGAACCATATAATCTGTAGCTTTTTATGACTGGTTTCTTGCACTTAGCATAATGCTTTCAAGGTTCATCTATGTTACAGTACATATCAATACTTCATTTCTTTTTCTTGGTGGAAAATATTCTACTGTGTGGATATGGGATTATGTTAACTTATCAAGTCATCAGTTGATGAACATTTGGGGGGCTCCCATTTTTGGGATATTACAAACAATGATGCTTGGTTAGTACTTTTTCATGTCCTGTTTCAGCAAAATCTGGCTATCCCAAAATCATGAAGATATTCTACTGTATTACCTTCTAGATGATTTATTATTTAACTGCTCACATTCAGATCAACAATCCAACTAGAATTTATTTTTGCTTATGATGTGAGGAATTTTTTTTTCTCACATGAACACCCATGTAATGAAAATAGCATCCTTTCCTCACTGCTCCACAATGTCACCTTTCTCAAAAATCAAGTGTCCCTATATGAATGGCTCTATTTCTTATTCTCTATTCTGTTCCATTAATCTATTTGTTTATCTGTAAGTAATATGACACTATGCTAATTACTGTAGCTTTACAATAAATGAGTATCTCATAGTTTAATTCCTCCAACTTTGTTCTGATTCTTCTTCACTTATCTTCCCTATTCTGGGCCCTTTGTACTTTGGTCAGGACTTCACTGAATTTTGAGATCAAATTAGATAGCACTGATCTCTTCACCATACTGAGCCCCCCAATCCATTAATATATTATGTCCTTCCATTTATTTAGGTTATCTTTAATTTCTCTCAGTAACATTCTATGCTTTCTCTGTATACGTCTAATACATGTTTTATTAGATTTATCTTTAATATTTTAGCTTATTTTAAAGGTAACTTTAAAACTGGTTTATTGAGATAAAATTTACATACCATGAAATACACCCATTTCAAGTGTACAGTTTCACGAGTTTTAGCAAATTATATAGTTCTGCAACCATAACCACAACCTACTATTTGAACACTTCGGTCAACCCAAAATGTTACCACATGCTCATTTACAGTTAATTCTCATTCCCATAGTAGCCAAAGCAGATATGCTTTCCACCTTTATATTTTTCCCTTTTCTAGAAATCTCATCCAAATGGAATCACACAGTATGGAATCTTTTGTGTCTATACTCTTTCTCTTTGCATAATGTTGTTTTACATATACCCAGGTTGTTTCTTATATCAGTACTTCATGCCTTTATACTATTGAGTAACACTCCTTTGTATAAATACACCAGTTTTTGTTTATCCACTAACTAGGTGATAGATACTTGAATTGCTTCTAGCTTGGGGCCATGATAAATGACACTGCTATGAGTGTACATGCACAAGTCTTTGTGTAGACATACCTTTTGTTTCCATGTAAGTTTTTACTTCAGTATCTAAAAGTGAAATTGCTGGGTCACATAATAAGTATGTGCTGAACATTATCAAAAACTGCTAAACTGTTTTCCAGAGGGGCTGTACCATTTACACTCCCACTAGCAATGGATAAATTTTCTAATTTCTCTATATCTTCACCAGCACTTTATCTTTTTATTTTAGTCATTCTCGTGAACTGATATCTCCTTGGACTTTTAATTTGCACATCCCTTGTGATAATGAGCATATTTTCACGTGCTCATCAGTGCTTACTATATATAAATACTTTGGTTTGTCTTCTTATTGAGGTGTAAGATTTCTTTATATATCTGGAGGTTAAATGCTTTATCAGATAAGATTTGCAAATATTTTATCCCATTCTGTGGCTTAAATTTTCATATTTTTCAAAATTTCATAATGTCCAGTTTATCTTTTTGTTCCTTTTAGGGATCTTGGTTTTAGTGTTATATTTAAAAAATCTCTGACTGTCCTAAGGTCATAAAAACTTTCTTCTATGTTTTCATCTAGATGTTTTAAATTGTAGCACTTACATTTTTATCTGTAATGCATTTCAAGTCAATTTTGTATACAGTATAGTGTAACAGATATCTAATTGTTCCACACCATACTCTCTGGAAATATAATTTGATCATAGTTTATAGTCTTTATTGTATGTTTTGGGATTCATTTAAGTGCAACGTTTTTATTTTATATTATTTTATTTTATTTTTTCAAAGACTTTATTTTTAAGTAATCTCTATACCAAATACGGGGCTCAAACCCACAACCTTAAGATCAAAAGTCAACAATCTCCACTGACTGAGCCAGCCAGGTGCCCCATTAAATGCTATTTTTTTTTATTTCACTTCATAATTCTTTGTTGCTAATAAACAGAAATACATTTTATAATGACTTTGTATCCAGCAATTTGCTAAATTCATTTGTTAAATTTACATAATTACATCTTTGCAAATAATATAATTTTATTGCTTTATCTCCAATCCTTGTATCTTTTTTTCTCTAACCTCACTGTATTCCCTAGGAATTCCAGTATAATGCTGAAAAGAAGGGGTAATAACTGTCACCCGTTTCTCATCCTTAATTTCAGGATAAGGCTCTCAATATTTCACTTAAACATGATTTTGCTGTAGATTTTGTTTATAGATCTACTTTACTGAGGTATAACTGACCTACAACATTATATTAGGTTCAGGTGTACATCCTAATGATGCATATTTGTATATATTGTGAAATGATCACCAGAAAAGTCTGGTTAATATCTGTCACCATACACAAAAAAAATGCTTGGTATGATTTCAATCTTCTAAATTGAGACTTGTTTTGTAACCTAACATGTAATCTATCCCGAAGAATGTTTCATGTGCATTTGAAAAGAATGTATATTCTACTGTTTGGGGATGGAATGTTCTGTATATATCTATTAATTCCAAATGGTCTAATCTGTCATTCAAAGCCAATGTTTCTGTATTTGTTTTCGGTCTGGGTGATCTATCCATTGATGTAAGTGGGGTGTTAAAGTCCTCTGCAATTATCGTATTGCTTTCTGTTTCTCCCTTAAGGATTGTTAATATTGGCTTTGTATATTAAGGTGCTTCTATGTTGGGTGTATAAATATTTATAAATGTTATATACTCTTGTTGGATTGACACTTTTATCATTTTGTCTCTTTTATAGTCTTTTTTCTTCACATCTCTTTTGTCTGACATAATAGCTACCTTAGTTTTCTTTTAGTTTCAATTTGCATGGAATATCTGTTTCCATCCCTTCACTTTCAGGCTGTGTATGTCTTTACCTTTCAAATGAGTCTCTTATAGGCAACACATATAAGGATTTTGTTGTTTTTTTGTTTTAATCCATTCAGGTATTCTATGTCCTTTGATTGGAGAATTTTATCCATGGACATTCAGAATAACTATTGACAGGCAAGTACTTATTGCCATCTTATTCATTGTTTTCTGGGTGTTTTCTACTTCCTCTATTTCTTCTTCTCTTGCTTTCTTCCATTGTGGCTTGATGACTTTCGTGAGCAGTATGCTTACATTCCTTTCTCAACATCGTTTAAATATCTACTATACGTTTTTGTTTTGTGGTTACCATTAGGATTACATATAATAGCTTACATTTATTTTTTTTAGTATTTATTTATTTTAAGAGAGAAAGAGCACGTGAGTGCTCAGGGGAGGGGCAGAGGGAGAGGGAGAGGGAGAGAGAGAATCCCAAACAAACTCCATGCTGTTAGCACAGAGCCCAAAGCAGGGCTCAAACCCATAAACTGTGAGATCATGACCTAAACCAAAATCAAGAGTTGATCGCTTAACTGACTAAGCCACCCAGGCACCACATAACAAATTATATTTATAAAAGTCTACGTTAAGTTGATAACAACTTATTTTTGAACACATTCTAATGTTCAACATTTTTACTTCTTCCTCAACCACCTCATGTTTTTGTTATCACATTTATATCTTTTCATCTTGTGTATCCCTTTACCAATTATTGTAGTTATGGTTCTTTTTCCACTTTTTCTTTTGACCATACAAGCTTTGTAAGTGATTAATCCACTACTTCTACTATATATTTATCTTTACCAGTGAGATTTATACTTTCATATGTTTTCTAATTCTAATTAGTGCCCTTTCTTTTCAGCTTAAAGAAGTCTCTTCAATATTTCTTGTAAGGCTATTTTAGTGGTGATAAACTCTTTTAGCTTCTCTGGAAAACTCTCTCCTTCAGTTGTGAATAACTTTGCTGGATAGATCATTGTTGGTTGGAAATTTTTTTTTTCTGTCAGCACTTTGAATATATTGTGCCAATCTCTTCTACCTGCAAAGTTCCTGGGTTGTTTTTTTTTTAATGTTTATTTATTTTTGAGAGACAGAGCATGAGCGGGGTAAGGGGAGAGAGAGAGAGAGAGAGAGAGGGAGACACAGAATCCAAAGCAGGTTCCAGGTTCTGAGCTGTCAGCACAGAACCCAACACAGGGCTTGAACTCACAAGCCATGAGGTCATCACCTGAGCCAAAGTCAGACACTTAACTGACTGAGCCACTCAGGCACCCCTAGCCTGCAAAGTTTCTGCTGAAAAATCCTTTGGTAGTCATATGGAGGATACATTGGATGTAAGAAGTTGTTTTCTTACCACTTTTAAAATTCTTACTTTTAATTTTTGACATTTTAATTATAATGTGTCTTAGTGTGGGTTTCTTTGGGTTCATCTTATTTATAAATATTATTTATTAAAGATGTTAAGTTATATTCTTCATTTGCTATCATTTTCATAGGGATTAAATGTTAATTTTATCAAATGTTTTTTACACCTATTAAGATGATCATATGATTTTTCTTTATTACATCATTTTATTTTTTTAAAGTTACTCAAGCTCTCATTCCCACAACTTGCTCATGGCATATTCTCTTTGGTATATACTACTTGGTCTTTTATTATTTTGTTTAGGATTTTTGCATCCTAGGACTGCCAAAATCTCTTTTCAATTTCCCTACCTCTTAGCTGCTGTTTTCTATTGGACTTTTTACCTTCACAGAGTTTTATGATTTTCAAATCTACAAATGTTTTATAGAGAAAAAGAGTAAAAACATTAGGTCCCTTCAGTGCACTTTCTCTCTCCAGGATTCTGGACCCTCAAGTCCTAACTGCCTTGGTACCTCTTCAATGTTTTCAAATAAATATTTTCTCCTTATTTTGTATTGTTTGTCTAGTTATTCTGTGGGAGGGTGGTTGGCTACTCTATCATTACCAGGGCAAAAATTAATCTTTTGCAATCTAAACTAAATCATATTATTCCTCTCCCCTAAATTTGTGAATGGCTCACCCACTGTGCTTATAATAAAACCCATATCCCTGCTATGGCCTGTAAGATCCTAAATGATCCAGCACCAGCCTTTCCCTCCATCATGTCTTACCATTCACTCCCTTACTCACTACTCTCCAGCCTCATGTATCTACTTTATGTCCCTCTAACCTCACCAAGTTCATTCCTAAATCAGTGCTCTCACATTTATTTTTCCCTTTCCCTGTAACACCCTGTCCCTGATCTTTGCATAGCTGTCTCACTTTATCATTCTGTTTCAGTTTCAACGTCATCTTCCCATAGAGGCCTTCTTGGGACAATTTATCTAATTTTGTGCCCTGTCTGCCTGACCCTTGCCTTCCTTAAACAATATAACCAACATAAAAGAAAGGGTAATAAAATGAAGCCAACAAAAATAGAGTATTAAATTTCCGAAAAGTACAATGCTGTCGCCATTTCATTTCCACAGTCAAAATAAAGAAAACAATCAACCAGGAACATAATATCTTTGGAGCAGGACTATGTCTCTATTTTACAATGCAGAGCTTAAGAGTATCATCTTTCTTTGGAATGTGACAAACCAGATTCAAATCGTTGCCATATCACTTTCCAGACGCATGATGTGGAGCAACGATCTCAGCCTCACCTTCCCAAACTATACAATGGGGATAATGATAGTATCCATTCAATAGTACTGCTGTAATTATATAATGAATGTTATTTTGTATGCAAAGTGCTTAATATAGTGGTTTGGTCATAGAAAGTTCTCTATAAACATGAGCTATTAAGATGACAATGATGCTCATGAGGATGCAAATAATAACTTTATAGCATCTGGTAAAATACTAAATCATTCAATCAAACATACACACACACAACTAAATATTATCATATTTCCACCAAGTGGATGCAGCCCTTATCACTGCATTCACAGATTTGATAAAGAATTAGTTTATTTGATTTCCCTGTTGGGTCAGTTGGTGGCAAGAAATACAGACCAAGTCTAGCAAGTCTACTGAAAAACAAGAGAAAGAATACTGCAGTGCCTCACTAAACTGAAGGAAGAAGTGAATAACCAAGCTCTATGAAAAACAGGAATCAAGTTAGCTCCAGGCACACCTGGATGGCTCAATTGGTTGAGCATCAGACTCTTGATTTCGGCTTAGATCATGATCCCAGGGTCATGGGATCAAGTCTCGCATTTGGTTTCACACTGGTCATGGAGCCTGCTTGAGAGTCTGTCTCTGTCTCTGTCTCTCTGTCTCTCTGTCTCTCTCTCTCTTTCTGTCTCTCCCTTGCCCCTCGCCTGCTCACGTGCACTCTCGCCCTCTCTCTCAAAAAAAAAAAATAGATTAAAAAAATAAAAAACCTAAATATGTATATATACATACATGTTCATGTATGTCTATATGGTAGCTCCAAAGAGCTGGGAGGCAGCAGATTAAAGACCTCCCCATAGAGCACGGCCATAAGGACCGCAACACCATCAATACTACTTTTTGCTCTCAGTTCAAAATTCCAAATTCTTAAGACAGATAACCTAACTGGCAAAACACAGTCATATGCCTAGCCCTAAACCAGTCATCTCTATCCCAAGTAGCAGGGTCAGATATCACTGTCTCAGCTGCTGGGAGCTCACTTTTATGAATCAGGGGGAAGTTATTTTGGAGCCACAAGTCAGCCCAAACAGTACTACTGTAATCATAGGGACCCTATCTAAGATAAGCTTTCTCTGAAAGAAGCCATTTTGTTCTACTCTTTGCCCATCCAGAGCACTAGTGTCCAAGTTATGCACCATTAGCTGCTTGGGAGGGAGTTAATTACAAATTAAATATAATTGAATTGTTGAATCTGTTTTCAAGTCCTCTAAATAGAATGACAACATGCTACCTTGTACAGCCAATTTTGCAAATCAAAGCTGAGTCCCTGGCTGCCTATGACAACAGAAAGTATTTGCGAGATTTTGCATGTGTAAAGACACACTTCTTAAAAATCTCATAATGCCAGTCAACAAAATTTGGGAGAAAAATCTGTTGGAAAACTGTGATCCATAGGAGTCATTAAATAAACCTTGCAAGGGAATTACAAGATACTCACCAATGCTAAGAAAACTTGCATATTTTGCAATTACTCAAAATCATAATACAAACCCAGAGTTCCAAAATTCCTCTCTACTCCTCTAACACAAACTGTTAGCCACCTAAAAGGCTGGGAAAGAACTAAAAAATACAATTAATGCACTCTACACCAATAGGGAGACTTATCCGGTTACACCTGCCAAAAAGATATCAAAGAAACTCCAAGTATGGCTGGGCTAGAAAAGGCTAAAATGTATTACAATTGAGGCATGTGTCAGAGTCATGGAATTGGGGAATATTAGCAACAGGAGAAGAATCAGAAGACTGGCATGGGAAAGGAGGAGGATTCCCACATACAATATAATTGGCATCAGTGTATATGCTCCTAGCCTCCTACTAAATTGCGTCATTATTTTATGTTGGAAATATTTACTGAAAATGTGCTTCTAAGATAATTTTTGTGCCAAAAAAATTTCATCCAATCCTTGGAAGGCTGATATAAGCCTTCCAAAGGGTAGGTAGACAGCATGGTGTGAAAGGTTCTTGGGTCAGACTCTTGGGTCCATACTCTAGTCAATGATTTATGAGCAATGTGACCTTTGGAGGTGACTTTATCTTTTGAGGCTCAGTTCTCTCATCTAAAATGAGGATAGTATTTTATTTATACCTCCTTTAGGTTGTTGGGAGCATATAAGGAGCCAACAACTATAAAAGACTTATCATGATAATGCCACTTTATGAATATTCGTTATTGTTACTGTTGTTTTCCTACACCCCTTCTTTCATTCTTTAATAGATACTTGCTAGAATCTTTACAGCTAGCCTTTTTGCCTTCACTGCCACAGAAGAACTACATTAAAAACACAGACAGCAGTATGAGTCACCAGGTCTTTACATGACCAATCAGAACATGAAACAAAATAAAACTATCATTTATCATCCTCATCATTTTAATTTTAATTTTAATTCCTCCAAATGAGAGGAAGCACAAAATCTCAGAATAAAAGACAACTCACTGTGCTACCCACAGAGGAAAGCAACAGAGGTCCTATGGATTAGCATTGGGGCACTGCTGTACCAACATCCTATGTGGTAGCCTAAAGCCAATAAATAAAGGAACAGTGTGGAACATATCCTGCACTTTCATACGGTGCTCTTTGGCTCATGCTACTTCCTCCATCAGGAATACCTTCCCTGCATTTCTACGTGTCCACAGAGCTACACTTTTTCTGAGTCCCAGAAGCAGATCTTCCTCGAGAAAGCTACCTGACCCTCTCAGCTGCAAGCATTGATTGCTTCCTCTCAATTCTAGCCATCAAGTCATCTTTGGCTTTCTAATGACACGGTCCATGTGGCAACTTAGAAATGTGTACATCCATCCACTACACTTCAGGATTAAACCAGGGACCAGACACAGAGCTGACTCATTTAAACAGGTGCAAAGTTCCTTAAGGAACTGTACACATAATATGCAGTTAACACGTGCCTGTAGAATGACTCTGTTTGCTACCTGGAGCCAACACAGCACTCCTGAAATAGTGTATATAGCTCTAACCCCAGCCCCGTGAAATGGGTTTTTGATAGACAGGAAGGAGTGTGCATATTCAAGAGCACATATTCAGGCAACTAGACATTTATTCATCTATTGATCAACAGATGCATAGGTAAACAAAGTGTAGTCTATACATACAATGGAGTATATTGAACCTTAAAAATGAAGTAAATTTTTATATATACTACAACCTGATTGAACCTTAAAGACATGATACTGAGTGAAATAAGCCAGTCACAAAAGGAAAAATAGTGTATAATTCTACTTCTATGAAATTCCTACAGTATTCAAATTTATAGAGGTAGAAAGTAGAATGGTGGTTGCCATGGGCTGCAGGGAGGATGTAATGGGGATTTATTGTTTCACTGGTACAGAGTTTCGGTTGGAGAAGATAAAGAAGTTCTGGAGATGCGTGATGGTAAAGGTTATGGAACACTGTGAATATACTTAATGCCACAGAACTGTAAAAATGGTTAAAATGGTGACGTTTATGTTTTAGTTATCTTACAACAGTAAAAAATTTTTCATAGTAAAAAAAAAATTCTCAACACACACACACACACACACACACACACACACACACACACACAAATCTGATTTAAAAATAGGCAGAGGACTGGGATGCCTGGGTGACTCAGTCAGCTAAGTGTCCAACTCTTATTATTGGCTCAGGCCATGATCTCGCAGTTGTGAGATAAAGCCCCACATTGGGCTCCACACTGAACATGGAACCTACTTGGGATTCTCTCTCTCCCCCTCTTTCTGCCATTCCCTCACTTGCATTCCCTCTCTCTCTCTCTCTCTCTCTCTCTCTCTCTCTCTCAAAATAAATAAATAAACATTAAAAAAAATTGGGCAGAGGATCTGAATGGACATTTTTCCAAAGATAACATACAGATGGCCAACAGACACATGACAAAATGCTCAACATCACTAATCATCACGGAAATGTAAATCAAAACCACAATGAGATATGACCTCCCACCATTTGGAATAACTAAAATCAAAATAAGGAAAAATCAGTGTTGGTGACGATGTAGAGAAACAGAAATTCTGATGTACTGCTGGTGGGAATGCAAACTGGTACAGCCACTGTGGGAAATAGTATAGAGGTTCCTCAAAAAATTTAAAATAGATACGGGCGCCTGGGTGGCTCAGTCAGTTGAGCGTCCGACTTCGCTCAGGTCACGATCTCACGGTCCGTGAGTTCGAGCCCCGCATCGGGCTCTGTGCTGACAGCTCAGAGCCTGGAGCCTGCTTCAGATTCTGTGTCTCCCTCTCTCTCTGGCCCTCCCCCCATTCATGCTCTGTCTCTCTGTGTCTCAAAAATAAATAAATGTTAAAAAAAAAATTTTAAATAAAAAAAAAATTTTAAATAGAAATGCCATATGATCCAATAATTTTACTACTGGGTATTTACCCAAAGAAAACAAAAACATTAACTTGAAAAGATATTGAAAAGATACATGTATGTGTATATATATATATATATATATATATATTAGATATATAATAGAATATATAAAATAGAATATTATGCAGCCATAAGAAAGAATGAGATCTTACCATTTGCAACAACATAGATGGACCTAGAGGGTATTTTGTTAAGTGAAATAAGTCAGACTGAGAAAGACAAATACCATATGATTTCACTCATATGCAGAATCTAAAAAACAAAACAAATGAATGAACAAACAGAAAGCAGAATCAGATCTATAAATGCAGAGAACAAACTGATGGTTGTCAGAGGACAAGGGCTGGGGGATGGGCAAAATGGATGAAGGGGAGTGGGAGATACAGGCTTTCAGTTATGGAATGAAGAAGCCACAGGAATAAAGGGCAGAGCATGGAGAATATAGTCAGTGATATTGTAATAGTGTTGTATGGTAACAAATGGTAGCTACATTTGTGGTGAGCACAGCATAATATATAGAGATATTGAACTGCTACATTGGACACCTGAAACTAATGTGACATTGTATGCCAACTATACTCAAATAAAAGAAATTTTAGTAAAATGATTTTTTTTTTATGTTTAAGAAAAACAGAAGGAACAGTAACAGCATGGAGACTATTTAGCTCTGGGGTAAGGAAAGACAAGAGGGGCCCTATGACAGCAGCTATCAATTCAAAGATTCACTGTGCATAAAGAGGCTCCATCTTTTTCTATACAGGCCCATTATCATCCCCACATAACCAAGGAATAGGTGAAGCTACAAGTAGAGATTGTGATTTGACGTTAGAACTTTCAACAGTACCATCCAAAGATAGGATGGATTGTTTTTATAAACAATAAGTTCCACTTCACTGGAAGTATTCAAGTATAAATGGAATATTCCTTGGCAAAAATCTTTAGGAAAACAAGTATCAGATGAAGACTGGACTAAATCAGTGGTTCCTGAAAGCCAGTTAAAAGGCTGACACTGACCCATGATGAAGGTTTCATTCACTGGTAACAAAATGACAAAAGCAAAGACAAAATTGTGAGGTTTTTATAAAGCTAAACATATTTGATCATTTAAATTGTAAGTTCATGCCTTCCACTCTTTTAGTATCAAAATTCTTTCTTCTGAAAGAATAGTGAATGATAGTTTTCTCATTTATATCCTTTTCTAGGGGGCAAAACTAGAAGTTGACAAAGTAAAGTCAGTCCTTAATTTTAGGGGGTAACATTTTACTAGTCTCAAAGCCTGAGAATCACTTGGACAGGTAACTCTTTTTTCTTAAGTTTATTTATTTTGAGAGAGACAACAAGTGGGAGAGAGGCAGGGGGAGGGGGGGAGGCGGAGAGAGAATCCCAAGTAGGCTCCACACTATCAGTGCAGAGCCTGATGTGGGGCTTGAACTGATGAATCGTGAGATCATGACCTTAGCTGAAATCAAGAGTCTGACGCTTAACTGACTGAGCCACCCGGGCACCCCAGGACAGGTAACTCTTAAGACCCTTTGAAAATTCCAAGGACTCATGCTTATGACCAAAAATTGTTATCAAAGCCACTTTTGTTGTCCATTTTACTGTATTTCAATTGAATGTACCAGGAGGAGTGCCCCTCCCAGGCACATTTTCCCCAAGGATTCTGCCTTCCTAGGAGTGGCTTGAAATGATAGAGAAATTGAGGAGATTCTCAGTCTCTCAGGAATTTCCATCACATGAAAAAAGAGAGAGCTTTGCTTTAGAGATGTTTATCCAAATTCACCACATAGTCAATGGGTGAAATTCCAGATGCCATTGGCCTCTTGACAGATGGGTACATTTTACTGTACAGTTGCATTCAGGAGAGACTGTATATATGTGTGTGTGGCTGTGAGTGTGTGTGTGCGTGTGTGTGTGTGTGTGTGTGTATGCGCGCGTACAGAGATAGAGAAAGGGAATATGAATGGATGGATACAGGCATCATAAGAGGGAAGTGGAAGACATGTATCTATAATTACATTCAAGAATCATTTAATGACGAACAAACATAAGATGTGAAGCCTGTTACTATTAGGATCTATCACCAGCAACAATGGTTTGTCTATGAGTATTTCTTTCTTTTCCTTTTTTTTTTTTTTTTTGTCACTCATTTTTAAATCGACAGGAAAAATGTGAGGTACCAAATTATCTTATTGTCAGGAACCAAAGAAGAAAAAAGCGTTGATGACACTGCTCCATACCAAACCCCCGGAGCTTTCTGATTTTGCTACTTATGCTTTCTCCGGCAACATCTCCATTTAGATCCTGCTGAAAACACTTTTCTTTCTGTCACTCACAATCTGTCAAGACAGCATTATCTTCTGTGGTTTAAAAACAGAAACTCCATTTAACTTGGTGGTTGATAAAGACATTTCATTCACATCCCTTAACTAACAATAATCATTCTAATTTACCACTCGGAGGCAAGAGAAAAGCATTTACAATTTGCAGCTTCTTTTGCATTGTGGAACACATGGAGGAGAAGTGGTCCCCTCTTGAGATTAAAAACAATAACTTACTAAGTCAAGAATGGACCTAGTATGAATGTCTGCTCTCAGTACATCCTCTCCACATTTCAATTAGTGAAGTGGTGAAGGGTTTGGGCTCTCAAATCACACTTGGGTTCAAATTTTGACTTTGCCACTTAATATAACCTTAAGCAAGACGTGTAACCTTTCTATGTCTCAGATTGTTCATCTGTAAAATGGAGGCATGTGTCAATTATCTACCTAGTAAGATTAAATTAGAGAGCAAATGAATTTTAGCAGCTCTCACTACTATTACTACCCTCCCCCTCCTCCCCCCCCTCCTCTTCCCCCTCCTCATAATTGTCAAATCAATGTATTAGTTCAGATTCTCTGGTGAGGCGCAACACAAGTTATCCTACCTAACGTTGGCAAAGGGGGTAAGAAATACACCGCATGTGTACAGAATACCTCCTCAATTCAAAGCAAAACTAAACCAATGTCCGAAGCCACAGGACCCACGTAGCTAGGAATAAGGGGCGCTCCGTTCTTCAGGCTACCACCAATAGGAAGAATCTGCTGCAAACATTTTCCATCCTGGCGTCAAGGTATGCAAGATTCAGAATCCCTGGAGGGTGGACCAGAGAGCCCCGTCGTGGCCACATGACCACCTATTGGCTGGGGGAGGGCAACGTGCTTGAGTGACAGCCTCAATAATCCTGCATGCTGTGTGGAAGTCTGTTCCCCAAGAGCAAACCCACAGGTCCAAAGCAGGGGTATACAGACAGCGAGCAGGTACAAATACCAAATGCCCACCTCATCCTAAGAACCTACTACATCAAGCCCAATTAAGGCTGTACTCTCTTCTCTCTGTATCAGCCTCTTTTAATATATATTATTTTAATACATGTTATTAACTTGTAAAGTTATTGTTAAAACTCGTTTTGAGAAAAATAACAAGTCCCCAGAGCTCTAAAATGCACAGGTTCCCTTTTAAAAACGATGCTGCTTGTCAAAAAGAAATTATTTTTTTGAAAACTTTCCTATTAGATTTTCCAGGAAATTCATTGCCTTTATGGTCAAGTTATTTAGCAATGATTTGTGCTGTTAAGCACATGAAGCACCCGCTGGAAAAAATGTTGCCTAAAGATGACTTAGAGAAGTAGTTGTTCCCTTTTAAGAAATTATTTTATTTTTTTATGTTCAAGAAGAAGAGATTTATGCTCAGAAATTAGGCTCAGAAGCAAGATTTTGTTTGGATAATTTTTTTGTGGATGTTGAGATTTCAGCAAGAAAGGATTAACAATAAAAAGCAGTGGTGTAAAAATAATAATTGTAATAAATGATAAAGAAATCTATGACCTACAATTCCATTAAAATTGTCTTCCAGCTTACTAGCTGAACAAATCCCAAACAATGAAAATATTCAGGTTCTGATGAATTTAGAGCTCCAAACCACTAACTAGTTTGGTGAAAACACTTCTCAGAAAGCCCAGGGCTCTGGAGGCACAGAGAGCCGAGACGAATACCAGCTCCGCCCTTAGCAGCTGTGGGACTCTGGGCAAGTTAGTAATCTGCTGAGTCACACACGTCTCGCTCACCTATAAAACGAAGTAACTAAGATGATGGGACGTCGTGAGGGCTTACTGAGGTAAAGCATGGAACGCACCTGACACTTTATCCGGCACATGGTAAGCACTCAATGATAATGTTAATATTTATATGCGTGAGGGGTGGGGAAGACAGAAAGAGATGATTCTCAACAGGCAGTGAATTTGCTCCACAGAGGACATCTGGCAACGTCTGGAGACATCTGTGGTTGTCAACCGGGGGATGGGTTGACAACCGGGGGATGGTGGGGACGACTGAGGGGTGGCATTTCTGCTGTCATCCAATGCATAGAGTCCAGGGAGAGAGCTAAACACTCTACAATGTATATAGCACAGCCCACCCACCTCTTGCTCCCAACAGAATGATTCAAAACAAAACGTCCATGTGCCAAGGTTGAAAAACAGGAGAGAGAAAGAGAGAGAAGCAATGGGACATCATGCACAACCTGTAAAGGATGTGGAAGAGGTACGTACCGAGCCAGGACAGGAGGGGGAATGAGAGCCACAGATTTAGAATTACGTTGACTGGGTTTCTGCCACACAGAAGCTCGTGAGTAAAGTGCTTGGAGCCTCAGGACCCTTGTTTGTAAAATGGGTATGAAACCATCTACCTCACAAGGCCGTTAGCAGGAATGACCAAATCATTATGGATGCCCACTGTACCACTAGGGTACGTATCCGCTGACTACCAACCTTAACTGTTGCGGCGCTTAACAAGTAAACGGTTACTATTCTTGTTACAGGGTGGACCAAATGCCAGGTTTGAAGTTTCACTTGGCAAGTTGGAAACACTTGGAAAGGTTTGTTAACTTCACCAACTTAGTTCCCTCCTATAAGGAAAACATCAGCCACCAGATTCAGAGCCCAAAAGAGTTCCTGCAGCAACTTGGATCCTCAAAATCTCCCCAAAATTTTTAAAGCATATATACATATATATATACATACACACACACACACACACGGATATACACACACACGCACACGTACATATACATATGCATGTGTATGTGTATGTATTTTTCTCTGAAGAGGGTCCAACACCAGTTAAAGACCACTGGGTTAGAGGTATATGGACAGTCCCTGACTTACCATGGTTCACCTTATAATTTTCAACTTTACAATGGTGAGAAAGTGATACACCTTCAGGATAAACTGTACTTCAAATTCTGAATTTGGATCTTTTCCCCGGGATTGGCCATGTGCATAGGATCCTCCCTTGTGACGCTGGGCAGTGGCAGCCTACCTCCCAGGAAGCCCCATAGTCACAAGGGTCAACAACCAACACACTCACAACCATTCCGTACCCACACAACCATGCTGTTTTTGGCTTGCAGTACAGTACTCAATAAATTACATGAGGTGTTCAAAACTAGGCTGGGTGTTAGAGGAGTCTGAGGATGTTAAGGTGGGCTGGGCTAAGATCTGATGTTCAGGAGGTGAGGTGTATTAAATGCGTTTTCAACTTACAATACATTCAGTTTAGGGGGTGGGTTTATCAGGGCACAAGCCCGTAGTGAGCCAAGGAAGATCTGCACATTTTTTTTTATAGAAAATAATAACCAGGATGAAGAATTTCTGAAGAGATCATTGTAATGCAAAAGAGACAGTACTTGGGACTTAGAACTCTGATGTGGGAATCTGAACTCTGCCTCTGAACCTAACTGGCAGGGCAGTCTTGGAGACCGAATGAACTATAACCTCCTTGAGTCTCACCTGACAGGTTGGAGGGCTCACAGTATCCACCTACAAGCATCTTGTGACGAGTAAAATGAGACAAACCCTTTAAGGGAAGGTTAGCCCAGCTCTCAGCACACAGTACCTGCTCACTAAGTCAGCTTGCATGGTGATGGTTTTGCACAGATTATTCTATGCCCAGATGTGGTAGATGGCTTGAGTGAGCCTCCTCTAACTCCAGAGGATATGCACTACCAGAAAAATTGCAGGGATTCTCCAATTATACCATCCATCTACTACCAACCCAGCCAGAGGACTCTCTGATTCTGATGCATCCTCTATAATAATATCTGTACTACGTCAGCAAGTGAACAGGAGAAATAGCTATAAATCTGACCACAAAGCCTGTTTTAACATGTGAAAGGCTCAAACTTTCCTCCTCTGATAATCTCCCCGGGGGACTCCCCTGGGCTTCCCAGAAAAGCTTCCCCCTGCCCAACAATGTATCCAGGGATGTGCCAGTCAGTGCTTTACATAACAAAGCAACCTAAAATTCTTCCTCCTCCACCCATTTCCCCAACCTCCAAGTAGCTGCTTAAAAACAAGAAAACAAAACAAAAGCACAAAAACTGTCATCCACTCAGCCTCTTATTCTACAGCACCCCCACCCCAGATCCCACATTGCCATCCTGCTTCCTTCCTGCCACCACATTTACTGTGCTAATGACACCTGCCCCCTCTCTTCAGAGCATAATTCCTGTAAAGTAGATTCTGGCCTGAATGCCCTTCTCTCTTTTGAAGCAATGCCCTGGAGTTTCGGTTAATAAGCTCTCCATCTCATTCCACAGGGAAGCCCACCACAAGAAATTCTTCCATCCTTAGGTGGATGCCCACTTAACCTTCTTCCAGGGGCTGCAGGGAGATAAACCTCCCAGCTCTTCTTACCCCAGAACAGCCCTGAAGAAACAAAGACTTCATCTGCTCTCTACCTGGCTTGCAGAGCAAAATCAGTATTAATCAGAGGTGCCCTTTTTGCTACTGACAGATAAAGTAGACATGCTCACAACCAAGAGCTTCTTGCCAAACCCCCGGGGCTTTAAATCTCTTCCAAATAAACTGCAATTTGTAAAGAAACCCCCTAAATGATGTTGTGCAGGGACGTTAAAGCAGGCACAGAAGGATGGAGTAACATTTCACCATCTGCCTGTGATAATAATAATGCCTCTGCCTTGCAAAATGTCTAACTGTGTGTGCCACAGGAGCACAAAGATCCAGCCATAATCTAACAAAGATTATTCCAAAATTATACCTTTACAGAGGAAGAGCTCTAAGGTCAGTGCTCCTAAGAACCAATTTTGAGCATTATGAACTTCCAGGTGGCAGAATGATAAGAGCCTTGGGCCATAGTTGGGCAAGATCGAACCAGTTCACTTTATTATAGTTGCTTAGAGCAATGTGGGGCCACATAGCAAGCAGAGGGGAGCAAATAAGTTTAGGACAGTGTTTCCCACCAGTGGGATAGAAAATGCCTTCAGGTGGTATGGATGGACCCCTGTCCAGGTTTCCTGTGGAGGAAGCCTGGGCTGTTTTTCTCCCCACGGAGTCGAGCCAGAGGGCTTTACTTAGAGGGAGTCATGTTTTTTCACAAATGCAGAGTTTGGGCCTGAAGTGAAGGGCTTGGGAAGAGTGAGCTGGAAAAAGCAGGTTTCATTTGACAACTTTCTTAAACTACCTTTTGCACAGGAAGGACCCGGACAAGCATTCCTGACCTGAGCCAAATGGAAACTGATGACTCAGCTCGCTCCCTCTTGCCCAGGGCCCCATAATCAAAGGACCACTGGCCAGTATTAAAAAGTTAAATTACAACCTAGTTTTTAAAAATTATTATGGATATTTTATATATATATATATATATATATATATATATATACACACACAATATATTTGATATATGCACAATATATTCCATATATAATTTTATTTAAGTATAAGTTAGGATTCTTGGTTCTGATTAAGTATCAAAGCTCAAGAAAAAAAAAAACATCTAATCTTTTTTTTAAACTAAGGGACAAGGAGCTAAATATCACCTTATTAATAACTGGTCATAAACAATCTCCCTCTTCTGACAGGGAAACCTATTTTTCAGTCAGTACATTAGATTTATACTTCATTATTTGTAATCTTTATTTTTAAAATACTAAATACTGTGGCCTTAATTTCATCATGTATGTGTCCTTATAATCATTACTGTCTATATGTTATTACTATGTATCTCTAAATTATTTCTCTATGGCAAATGATGCTGGTTTTCCATTTGTGGTGGGGATTCACAAATCCTGTTTTAAATACATTAATTTAAGTAAACAGAAGTGAGTCAATTTAGGAGCACCCGAGTGGCTCAGTCAGTTAGCATCTGACTTCGGCTCAGGTCATACTCTCATGGTTCGTGAGTTCAAGCCCCGTGTTGGGCCCTGGAGGGCCTGGAGACTGCTTCGGATTCTGTGTCTCCCTCTCTCTCTGCTCCTCCCCAGCTCGCGCTCTGTCTCCCTCAAAAATAAATAAACATTTTAAAAAATTTTTAAAGAGAAGTGAGTCAATTTAAAGGAAAATAACACAACAACAATCACCAAAGTGCTCTGAGGACTTGGTGCAAAGCAACAAAGTGTGGGGTCTGCTCTCCCTTAACCCTGACTCTTCCTCCCCATGACCCACTTATATTTCCTCAAACACATGGGTTTGGGTGTGCAGGCTTTGAGACTACCATTTCTTCACCTTGGTACTTAACTTAGATCTTCACCTCTGGCTTGTGAACATGTTTGGGAAAAAGCTGCCTAGACTGAGAAGGTCAGGTTCTCTCTTACTGAAGATTAGCAAGAAAAAAAAAAAAAATGAACCAATCTGACGGCCCTTCCAGACTCTCCCAACTTTTGGGTTTTAACAATGGGAAAAGGGCAGCCAAATCTCCTACTTACTCTAAAGTTTGTTCTTTTTGCCTTTTCCAATGGTCTTGAATGGCTCTGCAGGAAAATGTTCCAATTTTCCAGATAGAAGGCAAGTCTTCCCATATGGAGACATCTTAGTGTTTTCTTCTTAGCTTTGGAATCCCCTACTTATTAGCATTGTGTCCATGGGCAAGGTGTCTTGAGCCTGAATTTCTACACCTAACAAATGAGGATCTGCTTCCCAAGGGAGAACATGAGCACCAGGCATGTAGCCTACAGTTAGGCACACAGAGGCACTCAGGAAGAGCTATTATGATGATTATTACTCTAATTATTAACCATATTCATTAAGCCACTTAGCCACAGTGATTTTTATTCTAATAGGAGCTTCCTGCTTTCAAAACAGTGCGGTTGCCTTAGTAATCATTTACCTTAACTCTGGGCTACAACTTAAGGCTTCTTCAGGCATCTTTCATTCAACAATCATTCAACACATACTTCTTAGAGCCACCGTTCCAGGCACTGGGGAAGCAGCACTGAACCTAGCGGGGCAAAGCCCTTGCCCGGTGGCTCACATTCTGGTGGGGGAAACTACACATAATACATGAATGTCAACTGCAGTACATTTGGCAGTGATGGATGCTAGAGAAAAAAAAAATGGATTTTGACCTGGCAAAGGCCTTGCCCACTAAGGTAAAGGCCCTATCTCTCCTGGAGCACTTGGGCTTTGTATCATGTAACTCATCAAGACCTTTACATGTTACAGTCTGATATCTGGGCCAGTGGCCTCCTTGGTGTGATTTCAGAGGCAAGTGCTCAAAAAGTGAAACAGAAAAATATTTCCTCTGCCTACTTGCTGATATCTAAAATCCCTCCAAGAGGGGAGAGATAGGACAAAAAGGTATTTGGGGTTTTGTTTTGTTTTTTGGTGGGGTTGTTTTGGTGGCAACCAAGCTAGGCTATCAAACACTAGGCACGTATGGGATGCCGCTCCTGGTCTATGGGGTGACAGGTATGATCAAGGTTTTTCTCTTCCCTGCTGAGCCTGGAACCAGCTTCACAAACTTCCTCAGCACAGCTTTCTAGGCAACCCTGTCAGCGATTCCAGCTAGCATAAGAGTGAAATCTGTGTGTCACCAGAGAGTCCGAGGTAAGGTTTAAATATAAATACACCTAGGACAGATATCATACTGACTTAAAAATCACACAAAGTACTACGTGACTGGCCCTCTCCCAAGAGGACATTTTATCAGCGATGGGGACTAGCTAAGAAGAAATGTCGTAAGTGTATGGGGGTGGGGAGATGCACACAGGAGAGGGGAGCACATATTTTACAACCCCACCCGCATTTGTGTCTAAATGCATGTCATGAGGCATTTCCACGCACCCTCTGATTTGAAGGAACCAACTCCATCATTTGCCCATATCTTTCACACACACAGCTGAGCCCACAAATTACAGTGTTCCCAAAAGGCAGCTCTGTTCTTCTAGTTGTACAGGCCAATCATGTTGGAGCTCATCAGCACATCCTTTCGGTTGGGCCTTAATTTTTTTTTTTTTAACGTTTATTTATTTATTTATGACAGAATGAGAGAGTGAGCAGGGGTGGGGGCAAAGAGAGAGAGGGAGAGAGAGATCCCCAAGCGGGCTCCAAGTTCAGTGTAGAGCCCCACACAGGGCCTGATCCTACGAACACGAGATCACGATCTAAGCTGATATCAAGAGTGGGACGCTCAACCGACTGAGCCACCCAGGCGCCCCTCAGTCGGACCTTTAAGAGATTATCAGAATCCAATCGTTTCTTGCCAACTCCACCTCCTCCTCCTCCCCAATTCAGCCACCACCATGTCTGGGCTGGATGGCCGCAATCATTCCCTAAGAGTTCCAGTTTCTGCCTGTACTCCTGTACTGTCTGTTCCCACTCAGGAACTTCTTAAACCTGAGTTTAAGGTTTAAGATCACATCCCTCCTCTGGCCAAAAACCTGTGTTTTCTCATCTCACCCAGAGGAAAATACTACAAGGTCCCTCCTGTTCTTGTCCCTAATTATCTCTCAGGCGTCGACAGCGATCACTCTTTCCTCCAGCCCCACAGGCCTCCTTGCTCCTCCAATGGGCCTACTATGTTTCTGTCTCAGGACCTTTGCACTTGCCACTCCCTCTACCCTGGATGCTTTTTCTGTGGGGAGCCATATGGCTGCTAGTCACATCTCTGTACATCACTGAAGACTACATCGCTGTAGTCACATCTTTGATGTAACCCTGAAAGGCCCTCCTACATCACCCTGTCTAAAAGAGCACAGAAGCCAGCCTCACATCCACCCTCTCCCTCTCTTTTCCTTACCCTTCTTGATAATTCCTCATGGCCCTTATCACTATCTGGCATGATCTTCCTCCCTCCCTTCCTTCTTTCCTTCCTTCCTCCTTCCTTCTTTCCTTGCTTCCTTACTTCCCTACCGACCCCAGGAGAATAAGGCTCCATCAGAGTCAGGGCATAGTCTGTTCTGTTCATTTTTGTGCCTAAAATAGGGTCTGGCCCAGAGCAGGCTCTCCACCTGCCTTGATTAAAACTCAAGTCACCACAGAGAACTGGCACCACACTGGGAAGGAAGAAACTGCCACGCCTACAAAATGCAACCATTTTGCTTGACTGGCTCAAGCTCGATCTCCTGTAACAGTGGGAGATCAAGGTCTAAACACATAATGACAGTGCTGGGTTGACAAGAAGTGAAAGTCTCTTACTCTTGAAGGAAAGCTAGATGTTATCAAATGCTGGATTTGCTCCGTGGCATTTAGTTTTATGGCTCTAATGCAACATTCTTATTTCTTAAGTTCATTCTAGGAAAAGACCTTTGATTTGCCAGTCTGAGAGTCTCTATAGTATCTATGCCCCCCCAAAACAAACATTTTATCCTCAAATTTTGATAACACAAGGATTATTAACTATTAGTGTAACGTAGCTATTACGTTACTGAAGAATAGGCCATACACATGCAAGGATTTAGCACACCCTCAAAAGTTTTCCTCATTGGAATTGACAGCTCTAAAGCAGGGATGGTCCTGATCAAACTGTTCACCCAATATAAGCCTTAGCACCTTTAATCTGTAAAATAAATGGCTACACCAGGCTACCTCTAGCATTTGTTCTAAATTACATATTCTATGAGGCAGGCAGCAGAATCCAATGGAAAGGACATGGGATTTGCCGTTTGAGATCTGGCTCTTTCTCTTATTAGCTGGACTGAATCACAGGTTGGTTGGTTTGTTTTTCCATCTATAAAACATTAATCACTAGAAATACCTACTTTGCCTCTATCATCTTTTAATCTCCTAAGCTGTACATCTGGAGGCTCACCCAAAACAGGACTGTAGGGGTAGGGATCCCATCTATTTGGTTCACCAGGTAAAGCAGAGTGTCTGATACATTACAGGCACTCATATGCATTGGCCAGATAATGGAAAGAATATATGAAAAAAATAGAACAAAAAAAATTTTCCCTACCTCTGTGATTGCCAGGACTATTATTGGATAAAATACAATAATGCATGTTGTAAGGATTTACGAAAGCAGTGTATGTTGGAAGAGCTTTTTAAGTTGTAAAGTGATACAAATGTTAATAACTACCACCATAGATCTACCTTGTATTTTTCCCAGTTCAGCCTGGCTTGTCTTATTAATTTAATGCCAACATGACTGGAACTGGAAAGAAACCAATATTTATTAAGGCTTTACTGTGTCATATATATATATATATATATATATAATCTGTGTCTTCTACCTTTAGAACCAACCCTGCTGTCTCAAATTTAGTCATAAGTCCTAGCCAGAAACTACATCAAAACTGACTCACAAATCAGTCAACAGTCACTTAGCACTTATTACTATCCGGCCAATACACAGTGTTTTACAGGCATAAGCTCATACAATTTTTAAAGGTACATGTCTTTTTTTTCCCCCTTTAGCTTCATTGAGATGTAATTGATATACAACACTGGGTAAGTTTAAGGTGTACAGCATGACTTGATTTACATATATTGTAAAACGATTAACACGATAAGATTACTTATTCATCACCTCATATGGATACAAAAAAGGTAGGGGGGGGAATGTTGTTTTTCCTTGTGATGAAAACTTTCACAGTCTCCTCTTTGAACAACTCTCAAGTATACACACAACAGTGTTTAATCATCATGTTGTATGTTACATCCCCGTTCAGGTAGATTCTTCAAGGTAGCTACTGCTCCTGTCCCCATTTAACAGATGAGGAAACAGAGACTCAGAGGTTAAGTAACTTGTTCCACATCCACCATTAGCAGGTAGCAGAGTCAAGATTTGACTGTTTGACTCAAAGTCCGTGCTCTTCAGTATGTAAAATGCAGGGCGGCGGGTAAAGTTATCACAGAACGTGTGCTGAGTCATTTTGGTGCTTTTCTTTCTGTTTAAGGAAGAGCTGCATTAGCATTGGATCAGCACTGCCTTAATTTCTTTTTCCCCCCAAAGGGAAAATCTATGGCTAGGAGTAAGGGGAAGGAGAACAATGAGACAAGAGAACATGTCCCTAGATTCACGTTCTTCTTCCTGCGGTGCCCTCACTGTGCTGTCATTATCTGGAAGGCAGGTCTGTGACCAGGAAGGCCAGTGAGAACAGGTGTGCCTAACAAATCTCGGGTCCCTTTCAGTTTACCCAAGGACAACTGGAATTTGTTGTTGTTTCTCTGCCTGTTCCAAGCAAATATGTCCATATACTTCAGTAGTTATGACCATCAACTGGCCCGGTTCACAAGCAGTTCCTAATTAAGTAAGACTATCGAATGCTGTGAGATATGGAATCTCTTGCTGCTAAATTGCACATGGGCTGAAAGCAATGAGAATCTGTTTAGATATTCGTGGTGCTTTATATGTGGGGACCAGCAGTTACCAGACACTGAAACCAATCATCATTAGGACAGCCCTGCCTTGGCTGCCAGAAAATAAAGGTCCCCACACAGAGCTACCTGCCCAGACTAATGGTCAAGAGGCTGATGAGGCGTTAATGAGACTATGAATCAAAATTTGCCAAACAAATGATGCCCCCCAAAGGCCTTGGTTTCTAGTTATTTCTATTTATTTCAACTATTTCTAGTTGATTTTATCTTGGAACTAACTGTGGAACAAGATGACTGCATTTGGATATCTTCATTAGTGGCCTATCCTTGAAGGATTCTTCCGAGCAACCATCCCAACCTCACCTCTTTGTAGGGAAAATAGAGAGGGTCAAAGGATTACATTACAGAATATAAAATCCAGATACTGACAAAAGTCAACCACATGAGTTGCTTTACACTAAATATATTTGTTTCTGTGTTTCTTTCTCTGGGAAAATTAATCATATGTTATCGAGAGCTATCATCGACTGAGCGCTTATTGTGTACTAGGCACCTGCTGCACGCCTTGCATACCTTGGCTGCAGTTATAGGGTTATAGGGTTATAGTTACATAGTCTGAGGTAACTCGAGAAAGCCTTCTGCACCAGGTCATTTCCTTGTTCTCTGTTCTCACAGGACCAAGTCCCTCCCCATCATTAAGCTTTTCACAAACTCACTTGGGTGGTTGATAGCTCTGTCTTGACTTGAACTGTAAAGTCCACTAAAGCAAGGACCATGTCTATTTTTGGTCCCTATTATAACCCCAGCTACTACCACAGCACATGGCATATAATAGATGCTTGACAAACATTTGACAAATAAATGCAGGCTGCATGTAGAGGTGCAGACACATCCCAGGATGATATAGTCCATAAGGAGCAGGGTCAGGATTGGAACACGGATTCCAGACCCTGAGCTTCTAACCTGTAGCACATCGTCTCTCTCTCTCTCTCTCTCTCTCTCTCTCTCTCTCTCTCTCTCGCTCTCTCTCTCTCTCTCTCTCTGGGCTGAGTGGCCTTTTGCATCAAAACAAATCAAACAAGCAATAAACAAGAGCAATTATAATTATCGCCACACTCTTTTACAGACATTAAAAAACAAAAGGGGGGAGGTACTCTATGGCTCTTGAGATAAACTAAAGACCCATTACAGAATAAACACCAGAGAAATTTTAAGAAAACCATGAAATCATGCTCCATCTTTCCTCATGGCCTCTCTCCATTTTCTATTTGTTGTGTTTCAAGTTTACTATTATTATAACTGAACATTTAAAACCTAATTCTATATGTGCTAGCCAGTGGCACATACAGAATTCTCAGTCCTCCATGAAACCCGGCAATGAGTACTTTCCTATTTGGCACACAGGAGTAAAAGGAGAAAATAAATGTGCAATTCTGAGCTGGTGCCTGGCACATATAAGGCTGTGTATTATTGTCAACAACATTTATTCCTATTACTATTTGTCCTATACTGTGATTACTGGCAGCTATAAGATGGAGATTTGGGGTCAGTCAGACCTGGATTCTAATTCAGCTCAGCCACCTGTTTCTGTAAGGCATTGGCCAAGTTATGTAACCCTGATGTGTTTCTCATCCATAAAATATGGATAATAGTACTACCTACTTCACCATAACTCCATGGCACGGAGGGGGAAAAGAAAATCCAGCAACAGAGTCTATTTTTATCGTCTTCCTCATCATCATTATTTAGCTAGCTGTGAGTAGAAAGAGTCTTGCCTTGGAACCTGGAAATAAGACCTTCAATGCCAGTCTTGTTATTGTAAATCATAGGAAGTGGGTTTTACTTCAGGTGGTTTCTCCACACCCCAATGAGTACCCCCATCCTTTTCTCAATGACTGATGGTTCTCCTGGTCTCAGCAAAGCATGGAACATACATTCACCTCTACCCTACTGGAGAGATCCAGATTTGAGATCATTAGGCCAGAGACTCCCTGCCTACACTAACTTACCGACACATCTAACACACATCTAACACACATCTAAGATGCATCTAACACACATCTAACACACACCTAACACTCATCTAACACTCATCTAACTCCTTTACTTGCCATTCAAGGCTCAATATCATTTGGTCCAAAGAACTTTGTGGTTGGCACCAGGGCTAAAAGATGCTTTTTTTTTTTCCGCGTAAGAACAGTAATCAAACCCATACACTCATGGGGGATATGCCAATATACTCTCTCCCTTCCCATCCATGTGTGAATGGCTGTACTGTGTCTCTACTCATTCTTTCAAAACTAACTATGCAGACTGGTTCTAGATGCCAGGGATACAACCATGAGAAAGAATATTTGGTATCAGGTAACCTGCAGCCAAGCAGGAGAGACAGATGGTAATTAAATGGTGCTGTCAGGTATAAAAATATATAAGTACAATTGGAAATAAGTGGAAAACAAGGTAACTGCTCTTAGACCAGGAGACAGAAAGCCTAAGCCTGGCCGGTGGCTAGGAGTTTACTAGGTAAAGAGGAAACACTGTGGCCAGTGAGAACCTGGCCCAGAAGAGAGGCTGAAAACTTGAGATGGAGGCCTGAGTGCAGAGTAAGGGGGAGTGGAGCCCCAGGAGGCTGCAGAATCAGGCAGAGACCTGCTATTTGGTGGAAGGAAGATGAGGGAGATGACGGTAGCTAGACAAGGAGGGGTGACAATAGGAAGGAGAGGAAATGAACAGATTCCAGAGATATTCAGGAGATAAAATAGAAAAATCTGCTGATAGAATGGATTGGGAGAGGAAGGCAGGGCAGGCAGAGTGAGGGTGAGGCAGGTAACCAGAATGACTCTTAGGGTTGTGGTATGTGTAAACAGATGCACGGAGGGGCCATTTACTAGTCTAGGAATTCACTCTTCGAAATACCTTGAAACAACTGATAGGAGGTGAGGAGACAACCACCCGTGAGTGCCTACAGCTCAGGGGAAAAGTCTGAGCTAGTCATTGCGGCTCGTAGAAAGGAAGAGAGCCTGGGAAGAAGAGGATCAGGGAGCAATGAATAAAGAGAAAGACAATCCATTATTAATATGAGAGATGCATGAACGAAGCAATCACAGCACTCCACAAGCCAAGAGCCAGGCATTTTCCTCCAGGACCAAGACCACCTCCCAAACAGCCAAATGACCCTGTACATCAAACCAACTCTCAGCCACTTTAGAATTCTATCAGCTGCACAAAGTCAGTTGTATAATATGGTTAACTCCCTCCTCCCCGGCCCTCACCTAAAAACGCTAACAAAGTTAAAGAGGATGATTGAGGGCAATCCTGGAATGGCCTTCCAGAAACATTTACAATAGGTAAATGCTCCATCAATTTTTCTAGTGTTCCTGAAACATTTCCAGCGAAGTCTCCAAAATAACAAAAGAGAATGATCCGAGGGTCCTGGCTGGGTGCGATCTTAAGCTTACCTCCACAAATGAAAACAGTTTATGAAGCCTAGTCAAAAATTCAGGCAAGTTTTGCATGAGACTACATAACATAATAGGGTTGCTTTTAATACACATTTGCACACTTTTAATTCCCCCAAATGCTGAATCAAAAGTGATGTGCTACGAATGTGCCTCAATTAGCCTCTGACTTTGGGGATGCCCTTGTCCATAGCTTTCCACGCAGTGTGGAACTCATTATCTAAGTTGAGAACCATGAAATTAATCTGAGATGGACTAGGAAGGTTTTTCCTTGGAGCAGGGGACTAGAGTAGTGACCTCTGGAAGTCACTCTTCACTCCTTCAAATCCTATAATATATATTAATAATAATATTAAAATCACACTAAGTGGTTTTTAAATTCATTTGCATGAGAGGTAGGTACTATGATACATGGTAGGTACGTAGGTACTACGGGTTAGGCCCCATTTTAAAGAGGAGGAAAGTGAAATACTTGGAGAGGTGAAGTACATTTCCAAAAGGTCATCAGCCCATGACTGTGAACCTTAATGTGAACCCAGACAGTCCCATATCTATGACAACTATTAAGCTCCTGTGCTATACCTTAGCAGAACACTCACATCGCTACTCTCGCTGATGGTTTATATTTGGTGGTACTCAAGAATAAAAACTAAATGCCATGCTCCAAAACTAGGGGGAAGGAAAGCTTTATCTTCCCATAATTTTATTTAACTGAAAAAAAATATCAATGTGCAAATTGGACATTTTTGGTACATAAAGTCAAGTGTTACTAATTAAGTAAATGAGTGATGCATCATAATATCAACACTAGTCATTAAACAAAATTGCATTCAAATTAGATTTACCAGATAGTTTACAGTTCAAGAAATATAATGAGCCAGCTTTAAAGAACTCTTCTGATAATATTACTCTTAAAGCGTATATGACAATGGATTCTTTTGTATTATTTTAAAAGATGAATCCAAACACAAAATGGGAGAGTAAAGTCTGTAATGCTTTCTGTCCTTGTCAACATTTCTATACAGTGGCAACATCTTTTAAGCAACATGAGACACGATTTAATTCACCCAAGAGAGGTCACCTTGCTGGAGGGGCAGGTGACTTCTGTTTAAATTCAGTTTACTCAATCAAATGTACCACGGAATGGAAAATGGGGTAGATTCATTCCTGTCCTGAAATTCTTCCCATGTTAACTAAAATCACCTTACTTTTGTAGCAAATGAGCCATGAGATACAATGCCAGAAAGTGATTTGGAAGAGTGAGTACATAGTCTGAAAAAGACTGTCTGTATATTTTGTAATAAAAAGTCCCTGGACAGCCATGGATGTCACAGAGAGATGTAAGAGGGCGTAAGAATGCAAGCGGTGAGACACAATACCATACAAAAAGACTGAATGCACTGTCGTTAAAACAATTATTCTTCTACAAATATACACATTGACTGTTAATTTTATCTGATGGGTGGTTGTAAGGTGACCTCAGGGAAATGTCATCCCCTGTGCGCTTGTGTCCTTGACCTAACTGGATAGGTCCTCCCTCCCCAGTGCAATTCCCTATTATTGCCTTCCTAGCACTTTTCAAACGCTTTAATCATTTCCTCTTTGTTTTCCCACTTGCTAATTGTAGTGTGACTCCTTTGTCTATCAGGTTCTTGGCAGAACCACCAGTGCCTAGCTCAGTGCCTGGCATCGGTCCAGAGATTCTAAAATATATTTGCTGAATGAGCGAACAAAACGATGAATGGCCAACAGGATGCAGCACTCCTTTGAATTCATTTTCCCAAATCAGATTCGATTTCGTTTCATTAAATACCTTGATTTACTGGCATTTTCTGAAATTACACTGGGTTCTCATTAGTAAAGAGAAACTGATTCTATCTTCAGGGAGGGGGAGGGAAAAACTTTCAGTCACTTGTTCCAAAGGTCTCTCAAAATGATGTTGTAGTATAATTTGGTTTGAAAGCAAGGTCCAACATTTTATTACCTCCAAATTTATTCAGAAAAGCTGAAGGTCCGTGATAAGGCTCATTAAGTCGCTGAAAGACCTATCTTCACATGCCTTTCACACAAAAGGTCTCAACTTAATGCCAGGTAATTACTGTTCATTTTCCCCTGGTTATTTCTATTTCCTGAAGATTCCCAGGGAAGTTGGCCTCAGTGGACACTCCCCGCAGTATGAGACGTGAGCACAGCAAGAAAGGGCCATGTTTACTGGAGGATCTTTTTAAGCTGCAACTAAGGAAAGACGATTCTGACTCTAGGCCCTAGAATTTAAACTTGGATCACCTACTAGTCAACCTCTTTCCGGAATCAAGGCCAAGAAAAACACGTTCCTGGCTGCAGTTAAACTGGCTGTTGTCTACATGTTAAATATATCACTTTTCACAGCACCTGTTCCACACCTATACAACAATGGGTATGGGCTCTGGCTCTAGATTACTTTGGCTCAAAACTCAGCTACATCACTTTCCAGTTTGTGACTCAGGGTCAGTAACTTATATTCACTCTGTGTCAATTTCCTCATTCATAAAATAGGGTTCATTGTACCCACCGCAGGGTCATTTTGAGAATTAAATGTGAAGTACACAGAGCAATATCTTGCACGTGCTAAGTGCTCAGTGTTATTTATTTACTAAGAATAACTCATGCGACCACCATCATCATCTCTGATATCCCATTTACAAGCAGGATGTATCACTGTTATTTACGATAAATTTGGTCCTAGTCCCAACAGACCCATCATTGGTACTAGAAGAAAATTTCACTATTTGCAAAACAGCACAATAGAGGGTGAAGGCTAACCAGGGAAAACCCTCTGCTGGGTGTCTTCATTTCAGTTTGGCAGGGCATAGTGATACATAGCACCCTTGGGGCTCATTGAAGTCACCAGCCACAAATGTACACCCATTTTTATTTTTAATCAACTGATGACTACAATTCATCTGTCTCCACTGAAGTGATCTTGCTTACAGCCTTCTCTCCCAGTGGGCTCTCCTCACTCCAGCAGTGTCTGAGGATGACCCAGCCAGGTCCTTCATGAGAACTTAGCTTCTTAGAGATAAATTCAAGGCCCAATGTATTTTTGGAAAGAGCAGAAACTGGATATCGAGGGAGCTCCCGATAAATGTTGGCCATAATGACTATTATTGTTCTTGCCAAGAAAGGCAACACATTTCCCAGAATGCTTTCTTTATTCCTGCCTATGGCTCCACAAAGGTTTTCTGATCAGATTTGGTGCTTTGGTCTGTTTTTACTTGAGGCACAGTGGTTACAAATACAGACTGGATTCAGGGATCCTTGGTCTTGAATTCCCACTCAGCCTTGGTTTTCACCTGGTTGTTTTACTTATGTATAAAGTTGAAGAAAGGAGCTCATGAATTCTGTGTGTTAGACAAATGAAAATCAGTGGCAACAATAAAATAATCTTCTACTTAGAGAAGAAAACACGTCTCTCCATTTGTTTTCCAAAATGTCCAGGCTACTGAGTATGCCCTGGCCTCCATTCTTCCCCTCTTCAAACTTCTGCACCTCCTTCCCCCTACTTCTCACTGAGCCGAGCTGTTGAGAACACAAACAGCTCTCTGGCACAAACATCTTCAGATTTCTGTCACAAACACAGATTCCTGTGAAAATTACACTTCAACTTCCCAGTGAGGAGAAGCTAAGCAAGGCTGATATCTTACATGGCCCTCGAGCTATAAGAGATAGTTATGTACAGTAGCTAAGAGCATGAGCTCTAAACTCAAGTGATCTGGGTTCGAATCTTGGCTGTCATCCAGGGCATGCCACTTAATACTCAAAGCCTCAGTTTGCTACCTAGAAATAAGGGTGATAATAATAAGGATCAAGTGAGATTACTGTGGGTTACTCTGTAAAACCCTTTGTATGGCGTCATGTATATAGGAGATATTCAATAAATATTATTATATTCAGATGTGTCCTGGGCATGTGAATTCCAGAAGTCTCTTTGTATTAGAGGGTCACACTAGAAAGACATTGTAGACCAAGTCCTGCAGTGGGGCAAACATTACCATATTTGAACTCAGAGCTTTAACCTCAAGAGCCTATGGAGATACGTTTATTCAGCAGCAAATCAGGACTCAGATTGGATTGGTAAATTCTCCCTAAGCTTTCTCAGCAGGCCAACTCTAACTAAAATGTCAGGAGATATTTCTCATTGACAGAGAAGTTTCTAGAAACCACCAGCCACTAGTAGGTCCTCAGGATTCATGCTCCAAAAATGGAAGTTTTTAGACAACTTTTAAAATAGTAAGATGTTAACATTCAACTTGCTAAGAAGATAACCAAAATACATTAGGACAAGCAGGAACAGATGGTAGGCATGGGGCAGGGTCTTAACCTAATTCTTCCCATTCTATTCCCTACATTACACTTGTTTTTTTAACGGTAAAACGTACCCTAATGACCACTCTTGGGTCCAGGGAAAGGAAAAAAAAAAACGTGAATCATATAGTATCAATAGGATCTAGCTTCTTCGTAAGCCACCAGACCATTCTTGCCAGGTTCGCAATTCGGAGCATGAAAAACTATATGAACAGAAAAGTTAGTAAGGCAGGGGATAAAAAGCAGGATCACACCACTGAAGAAGACAGAGAAGTTGTATTTTCTCCTACACAACAAAGTACACAGACATATCAAGTCTGCGTTGGAGATGGCTACTGGAACGAAGCTTTAGGATCAGAAGTTTATATTTGAAAACCCACTGGCATAACACTGGCCTATGTATCAGAATGAGTTCAGCATTTAGAAGAGGTGAAAGTTCCCTGTGGTCCAGGACTTCCCTTCACACAAACCAAGTAGAGGCTTTCTTTAAATGCTCTACTCCATGTCTCTTCAACCTCCACCATCCCTATGTAACAGAGTAGTTAATATACATGGTAGTGTGGTGTAAATGATTAATAGCCCGCTGGGGGTGAAGGAGATGATCTTATTGTAGCATTTGCCACCATGGCAATACTTTCACCATCACTTGTTTCATGCCAACAACCATAGCACTCAACAGGGAGCTGAGAACAGAGACAATGTCATCTGCTCTTACAAATAGGTTCAAATTGACTCCAGCGATGCCTAAACTGTGTTTTAAGGGAATGAAAACCTCAATGACAAACATCCTTTGCAGGTATGTGTGGTCGATGGAAAAGCAGTTTTCATAAGGCCAATTGTGAGAGTTCGAGTATTATTTCTTTTAAGTACTAGAAACAGAAATATCATTTCTAATCTGCTTGCTATCTGAATGAAGTGTTAACTCTACCATCCATCTGTGCGGTTCCTCTTGTAGTAAATGTGATTTTTTTTAAACTTTCTTTTCTCTTTTCAGTTCTGCATCTGCTAGTGTTTTCCATTTGCCAGCTCCCAACATGTCCCCAATTACTTCTTTTTTATTTTATAGCCTGCATGCTGGTGTTTTATCAGTTACAAGTGCTGAGTTCCGCTGAGCATTAACAGTCTGCAGTGCCTCCAGGAGGGTACATAATTCACTAAGTCTACCAAACCCTTTTTTCTCCAAAGAATATTGTTTAATATAAATACAGTGTGAGGTTAATGTAGTACAAAAGAAAGGTTTTTTTCTTTGGAATTCTCAAAAAAAAAGTGAAAAAAAAAACCCCAAAACAAAAACAAAAACCACAATTCATGAAAGAATGGTTTATACACAGGAACAAGAAATCACTTGCATTTAAGAGGTATTATTTCCACTGGCTTTTTTTTTTTTCTTAAATGAACAAAAAGCAAAAAATTAATACATCTGAATACATGAACAAGTTGGTATTTTAACCTATTCAGTCAAAATATTTTTACTGCAAGAAAAAGAAGCTAAAGTTACCTCATGTTAAGGCATATGAACACTTGAAAACTTAAGGTACAATAGACCTCCAAAATTATTGCTAAAATGATTTTAGCCAACAAAAGCAAAGTAAAAGAATCAAGAAAAAATTCTGTTTGTTTTTAATTCTGTTTTCCTTATAAATATATAATCATCCTCCATACAAATTCCTGAATAACCTAATGGATGAACAACACATTTCCAAACAGGTAGGAGGAACCCAGAAGTACATGCCCCCAAAACACCAAAAATCAAACCATTCAACTCTAGTAATGAGTGAAAAATGGGTAGTTTTCCAAGTTTAACAAAGTCATTTCTTTAAAAAAAAAAAGTTTTATAAAAATCAGCAAACAATTCTCTTTCTTTCAAGATGTGAACAATGCAACAATCAGGTTTAAACTGTTTCAAAGGTCACACTTTCTGTCTTAGCCCAGAGTCTGTGTGAAGAGGGAGGATGGCAGAACCATCGAATTTTCTGGTGGGGTGGGGTGGGGAACGGGGGAAATGGATGGGAGGAGAGATCATCTTTGAAGGACATTTTCAAAACAACAGCAATGTTGAATATTTATGTGATATCAAGCAACAGGGCAAGCCCTCGACGCACGCAATCCTCTCAAGTCCCCACCACACCACAGAAGTGAGTAGGACTAATCTCATGTTACAGATGAAGTAACTGGACAGAGTTACCACCCAGAACAAGGATGGGGTAGGGCTGCAGGGGCACAGACGCCCGGAGGCACCGGCCCCCAGCTTTCATACTGCAGCCTCTACTTTCCAATCACAATCTTAGCAACGAACCAGCTCACCATCTTTACAAATGTTTAAAACGATGCTACTTTCACAGGAAGTAGGCTCTCAGGCCAAATTGCACCCGCCCCCGTTCCTAGTTCACCCCAGCTATTCATCTGCAGTAGCTCCACAAGAAATGGCAGAGCTAAAATTCAAATCCAATTATGTCTGACTCCAGAGGAACAAAAATTTGAACATTCCAGGCCAAACGCATTTTGCTTCGAGAGAGAGAAACAATAGTAGTGATTATATCAAGCTTTCAAATCTGTGTATGTACTCAGAAAAAAATAAAAATAAAAATAAGTCATTATCTCCAGTTCCTCCCATGCCTACCCTGCGGTTTTCAGCAGCTCTAACTATCTGCAAAGTTCCTTGCAGATGGCCCTTTCTCTATGATCAGAAGTCTTCCTGGCCCTTGCCCCAGAATGAGTCTCCCCATTTTGGGTAGCGACATGCTAGACCGATCCTATAAGCAAGTTGTTCTCAAAGTGTGACCCCCCAGAATGGCGGCATCAGCATCATTGGGGAATTTGCCAGAAATGCAAATGCTCAGGCCCTACCCCAGACATACTGAATCAGAAATTCTGGGGACGAGGAGCCCCAGATCTGTGTTTTAACAAGTTGACCAGGTGATTCTGAAGCCGCTCTAGTTTGAAAACCACAGTGGCTTGGGAAATCTGTGCCAAAGCTTCCCTGGGCCTGTGGGGGTAGCAGTCCAGCAGTCCAGGCCTCAAACCCTGCTCATGGCTAAGCTCACAAAGCAGGGATACTCAAGTAATTCCTCAGGAAGGCCTCCCCAGCTCTCAACCCCAGATGTAGTCAGGCACCCCTGCTCTCCAAGCCCCCACACCACAAGCGTAGTACTGCATTATTAGACATTTATTTATGCTGAACGTCAGCCTCTCCAAACAAAGTTCCAGAAGTGCCACTGTATCTCCAGGGCACAGCCTATGGTTTGGCATATAGTAAGCCCTCAATAAGTATTTTACGAATGGGTAAATCATTAAAGCTCATCGTGCTCGCAGAGCATCAGTGACATACGTAAGTCCCACAGCTACATTTTCACACATTCTTCCGACATATATTTATCAAGCGTCCCATTGGGTCAGACAGCATTCTGGGCACTAGGACCCAGCAGTGAACGACACAGAGAACAAAAACCAAACCAAAGCACTTGTCTTCATGCCTTCTGGGTCTTACTTCTAGTTGGGGGAGAGAGGAAATGAAACAAAATAAACTAGTAAAATATATAGCATGTTGGATGGTGATAAATGCTGTAGAGAAAAACAGTCTGGAAGGGAGCTGAGGAGTCCCGGGGTGGGCAGTGAGGGAGGCTACAGCTTGAGTGGGGTGGCCGGAGTAGAACTTAGAGGAGTCTTTGCAATCTTCAAGAGGGTGAAGCAACAAGCTCTGGCCTACAAATACCTGCGAACACACATAACGAACTAAAGGAACACAAGAACAAAGCAGAAGAGCAGAGAGCGTGGAGTGGAGCGACCAAGGAGAAAACAGGAGATGAGGCCAGAGAACCACAACGGGTGGAGGCGGGGCAGACGACATAGGACCCTGCAGGCCACTTGTTGTGACTGTGGTCTCTTCTCTGAGGGGAACAAGAAGGTTGTGAGGGTGCAAGGGAGAAAGCAAGGGAAGACCAGTTAGGAGTCTCCTGCAATAATCCAAGTGGGAGGGGCTGGCGGCTTGGCCCCACGTGGTAGCACAGGAGTGTAAAGAGCGGCGGGAGGCCGGGTAAAAGCCGGGACACTGCCATGGCCACGAGTATTTTTTCTGCCACTGAGCTGTTTACCATGACAAAGTCAAACTCCCAGGAAAAAAATAAGTTACATAAGAGACCTGTGTAGGTGAGGCGGGCATCTCAAACTCCTACATCACAAAGAAAATATCAAGTTAATAAGCAAGTGAAATGCCAGGAAGATGTATTTGCAATAATCACAATGCACAATGGATTGGTCACCTAAAAGTAGGAGTAAAGAATGGAGCCCACTGACAGTTTTGTCTCTCACAGTTAAACATTAAGCTTTCTTAAGGACACCTCTTTAGGTTTACCACTGTGTTCTACACGTTGAAAGTATTCTAAGTGCCCAGAGCTGGCTGATTTTAAAAGAAGCTTCGGTAACAAGAAATATTTTTTTTTAAAAAAGGATTAAAAATGGATTGTAAAGACTGTATGACCACATCCTATAATTTAAATTCACTCATTCAAGTACTTATTGAACACTTCTTATAGATAAGATGCTAAATCCGAAATTACCAATTCACAAAGATGGAAAAGAAAAATCAGTAAACAAATTTTTTTTTTAATTTTGTTGCAGAGAGAGAAAGAGAGAGAGCACGTGAGCAGGGGAGAGGCACAGATGGAGAGAGAGAGAGAGAGAGAGAGAGAGAGAGAGAGAGAGAATCTCAAGCAGGCTCCATGCTCAGAGTAGAGCCTGACTCAGGGCTCGATCCCACAACCCCAGATCATGACCTGAGACGAAATCAGGAGTCGGACATTCAACTGACTGAGCCACCAGACATCCGGGTAAACAAAAATTTTTCATGCAAAGACATATGAACAAAATAGGCAATAATTAGGAAAAAAAAAAAGGAATAAACACCACTGACAAATAAAGACTATACAAGACCTGTTCATTCAGTAAGATTCACGAAGGACAATGTTAAGGCCAGGGAACAAATGGAAAATCTGCCATTTTGAAGTAAAACAATCATGATTCTAATCCTGGTTCTGCCAATTACTTGCTGGGGGACTGGGCATGTTACTTAACATCCTTGATCCTCTATTTCCTCAATTATAAAAAAAGATCAAAGTAAATATCTCTGAAACTCATCAGGAGGATTAAATTCCACAATTCAGGCAGACAGTAGTTATGCAATACAGGTTAACATTCTTCCCTAATTTTTTCTTAGTGTAACTTGCAATGACTTAGAAGCAATAATTTCCCCAGAGCTGAAATACGTTTCCAGTGATTCCATGAGTTCCACAGGCCTCACGAGGTTGTCCCATTCACATGGGTCATATGTGGGCCTGCCCTCATTGGGTATTCTCTTTGTGTGCCAAATAATTGATAATCCCAAAACAACAGCAGCTGTCACTGGAGGTCTCTTCAGTTTGTTGATTTCAAACCCCACACTACTGGGATTTCAACTGATGTTTTAAGTTTCAACAGAATAATAAACTCTACAGGTTCTCAAAAGGGAAACACTTATCTTGGGAAAAACAAATGGCTTTTTTTTTTTAAATTGCGGGTATTTATTCTGAGAGATTCAAGGCTACCTACTACCTGTTTTTCTTCTTCTCCAGTGCTCAACTTGAACGTCATTCGAAAGGTTTACTGGCACGCCTAAGTACAGGCTGTATACGTGCTCCCTACCTGAAATCTGTTCTTGCTTAGGAAAAATGCCGAACTCCAAAAACTGTGACCTACATAAATTCAAAGGTGGAAATGCCAGGTCAAGTGAGGCATGGCTGAATTTTATATGTTGCACCATACAAGCTGATCTGTAATTCCCTCAAAGCCTCACAGCTCTCAATAACTGGGAATAAACAACATCCTTGAATCCCAAAAGACTATGACATCCTATAATCAAAGTATTGATCTTGGAAAGCATCTGCCTCCTTTGTATTTTGAAGAAATGTTCTATGTGTTCATCTACAACACAGCAGTTCCAATCGAAGACACAGACACAGAGGCACGTGATCTCTAAGAGGCTGCCAATATTGAAATCACTGTATTTATCAACATTGAGAAGATGAGAAGGAGACTTGTGGCATCTAAACACAAGCATGTTCTTTTGCAGTTCTGGTTCTGTGCAACCTGAAAAAATGAGAACATGTGACTGCACGTACAACTGCTTGGTGATGGATTACATAGAGATGAAGGGCTTCACATGGATGAAGACTTCAGAGCACGTCTGAGCTCAGGAATGAATCAGCCAGACTCCCCCAGTGAACTAGTTCCAGTCTAGAGAGGGAGCCCAAGAGGAAGGCTAAATTCACTTTTTTACACCACAGGGATCAATTTAGTTAATAACTATTCTGCCGCCTTAAAACTATTTACAGGGGCACCTGGGTGGCTCAGTCGGTTAAGCAGCCGACTTCGGCTCAGGTCATGATCTCGCGGTCCGTGAGTTCAAGCCCCACGTCGCGCTCTGTGCTGACAGCTTAGAGCCTGGAGCCTATTTCAGATTCTGTGTCTCCCTCTCTCTGACCCTCCCCCGTTCATGCTCTGTCTCTCTCTCTCTCTCTCTCTGTCTCAAAAAAATAAATAAATGTTAAAAAAAAAAACTATTTACAAACACCTGGACAAAAAAAAAAAAATCCAAAAACAAAATCTTTGAAGCTGAGAGAACCTGCATAGAATCAGGAGGGAAAAGACTTGAACTTTGGATATCACAGCTACTATATGCCTATGCCACTCGATTCATCAAGATGCCGCAAAAGTAATTAAGGTAATAAGTATGAAAAACGTTATACTTTTTAGATAACTAGTGCTTTAGATGTCCAGTAAATGATGTCTTGCTTCCGAATTTCCTTAGCATCCTTGAATTCTTAATCATTCACTTATCTATTTAATCATCCAGAAAAGTCTTATGTCTTTACTTTCTTTTTTTCCTGATTGCATGGTAATGCAGACTTACTGTAAAATATTGAAATGAAACAGTATTACATAAAGGAAAAAGTCTCTGGAAATCCCAGAAAATGTATATTTGTGAATCAATACGTTGTAGGCTCTTTGTTAGAGGTGCCATGGAGTTGTCAAACCACATCCCACAATTCTTATTCTGCTTCCTGGAAAAAAAAAAAAGTCTAGTAAGAGGTATGGCAACTATAAAAGTAACCAAAGCATAGTAAGAAGCAATGCAAGCCATGATAAAGACACAAAGGAATGCTATGGGAAGTCAGAGAAAGAAGAAATTCTAGCAAAGTATGGCCAAGGAAAGCCTCCTCCTCTGCAAGCAAGAATCTCTGTTTTCACCACTTTCTAGAACTCCATGTGTCATGTCACTCATGACTCCTGCTGCTCTACACTAGACTTCCTAAACTAAGATCTAAGGGCTTTCATCTAAAATTCTCAATTCCACTTTCCGACCACTTCCCCAAAGATTCAGCGATTCTGAATTCACAGCATACCACCAAATAAGGCAAACATGAAAGAAAGAAATCGTTTGATCATTCATCACTTCTCATTATCATTGTTCACAGGAATCAGGCAAACTATAAAAACAGTAAGAGTAGGAAAGGAGAAATGTCAAGATCCCCCTACCCCTTTCCAAAAAAAAAAGGACAAAATAAAGAAGGCCTAAGTTAGGAAGACGGGTAAGAGGCACAACAACACGGGAGCACTCCACACACATTTCACACTTGATACACGAGAGCTAGATAGAGCTGGAAAGATGCAGGATAAAAGTGAGTTTGAAATACCTAAAAGGTATGGTTATGGGAAGATCCAAATTTATGATCGGTCTAGGCAGGGAGATAGTTGAGTAAGGAAGAAAAGAACCAGGAGACCAAGGGTCACAGGAAGCTCTCTCTCTGACAAGCTGGGACATCTAGAATGAAATCCTTAATCTGGGCACAATGATTCTCATCATTAAAATAAAATTAGTGATGCTGGTGCTGTATGTCGCTCAAAGGAGACGGTATATTTGAAAGCATTTTACAAAACACCATATGAAGCATTTTCTACAAAACACTGGGTTTAGATAGCTGGCCTAAGTTCCAATGAAAGATTTATAAATTCAGGACATAAATCTGGATTTTCCAAATGACCAGTCCCAAATTGCCACTTCCACTGACCTTTAGAAGTGCAAAGGACTTACAGGACTCAATAAATAAAGATAATACCTCTTTGAGGATGAGGACCATGTCAGACCCTCTGTGTTCTCACTGCATCTACACCACACCCGGCACAGAGTAACTCCTTGGTACTCTGGAAAGCTGAACGGATCTTCCTCCTACTCTACATCCCTTAGCAACAACTACTTACTGCACTATCAGTGGACACCAACATCAGTACGTTGCCATCTCAGGGGACAAAGGCAAATGGGCAGAAAGGCATTCCCATTGCACCCGTCTTTGGTTGTCATTTACACACTACCCTTCCCGGGCACACTAAAGTAAAGGCAATAAGCAGCCTGTCTGAGCTGACGCTGGCATGGCTAAACACTCTCAGCCTCGTTCAGGAAACGATGGCACGGGCAGGTGCTGGACCTGAGAGGTGGCCCAGGCTCTGAGCAGTCGTGGCAAGCCTGGAGAACCACAGCCCATTCTCGGCCCTCAGCGAGTGCCAATGGCCTGCCATTTGTAAAAACACAGAACGGAACACAAGCCCTACTCTTCCACGCACGTCACAGCAACATCCTGACAATTTTGAAACATAAAACAGATTTCCTTGTTAAGTGGATATACGCCAGACCTGGAGAGAAATTCTTTATAGGTCATTAGTGTAATATTGGTAAAGAGCTTTATACAACCCAGTCTTCCTTTCCTAGCATCTGGGCAGGATTAACAGGAGGGCTGGCCACCAGCTGCCCAGGATACTAATCAAGAGGAGATACTAAGTATCTCCAGAAAAGCAAGAGTGGAGAGAGCAGCATTCGTCAGAACTTTCTTCAGGAAAGGAGTTGTATTGAATTGTAAGGAATACATTGATGAGACAATTAAGGCAAGAGTAGAGGTGGAATACACTAGAGCAAAACAAGGTCAATAAAATGCCTTTACGTACCTACGGCAGAATCAACAACCAAAGGCCTTCTTTGCCCCGAGTTGAGGAAGGAGGCCAGGATGCTGAAATTTGCCATGCTCCTCCTCCCAAGAAACATTGATCAAATCCAGTTTTTCACTCGATTGTTCACCAAATATATGTCTTGGTCAAGTACTGCTTGGGATCACCAGTTCTTATCATTAGAAAAGGTCTGGCTTTTTTCTTTCAGCTCTCCTCCCATCCCCCAATGTCTTTGCCTCCTTTACCCTATGCACTTATGGACAATTCAATGGCACATATTTACTGAACACCTGGGAAGAGAGAGATGAGCATAGCAGTCTTGATCCCAGCGGAACACCTGCTCTAAACAACTAAGTTAATATAAGGCAAACGGAAGAGAGCTCTAGGAGAGAAATGTCTAAATACAAATATGGGGACACAGATGAGGTGTCAAGGAAAGTCTCATGGAAGATGTGCCATGCATCTTTACACAGGGCTAAGAGGATCCTAGGAGCTGACCAGGTGCAAGAGAAGGATAGCTGATAAAGGAATGTACCCACACATGACAGCCTAGGAGGACATGGTGTCTCCAGCCATCTGCAGAGTCTAGAGTGACCCCAAAACAGGTAATGTGCTATGGAATGGCAGGAGGTGAGGCTAGAAGCAAAGGTCAGAGCCAAAATTTGAAGAGCCTTTGACTGCCATGCCCGAGGGTTGGGATTCTACCCCTGGAAGCACTAGCAAGCTACCAATGGTTTTAAGCTAGAAGCAGGAGAAAATATGTCGTCAGATTTGTGTCCAATAAAAGCATTCTGGCAGCAATGTGAAAATTAATGAATGGAAGTGGAGTGCCAGGGGGAGGTGGGAATTGTAATGGTCTAGGATGAGAATGTAAAACAGAACAACTAAGACATTTCACAGGTACAATCAATGGGACTTTGTGACTGTAGAGCATAGTGATAAAGAGGGAAGGGTTCTTCTCTCTCAGTTAATTTCTACACATCCTTCCGATCTCAGATCAAATGCCATTCTTCCTAAAGGAAACTGTGCCAATCCCAGGAACAAATCAGGTCTTTTCGTGACATGCTTTCAAAACACATTGGACTTTTCTTCCACGGCACTTACTTCAGTTTGTAATGCTATAGTTGTGTGATAAATCAAATGAATACCTATACCTGCTTCTAGACTATGAGCCTCTTGAGGGTCTATTTTGTGTTCCATATAGCCCAAGAAACTCGTACGGTGTCTGACTCATAGGAGGAACTCAAAAATTATTTCTTGAAAGCAATGGTTGAGAAGGCACTTAAGGATCATAAAAAGGCATCTTTACTGCAATACCAGTTACATGATGAGCCCATTAGCTAAGGCAGGGCATGAAAAAGGAGGAGAAGATGAAAATGCAGAGAAGAAAATGAACTCCAGTTTGAACATGGTGACTTAGAAATAGCTACAAGAATTCCTGATGGAGATTCCCTATGGCGTTGAACTCCGGACAGTCAGTCTGCAGATTACAGATTCAGGAGCTATCCACATAGCTGAAGAGATAGCAGTCACTGATTTACTTAGGTGGACTATGTAACTTCAGAAAAAAAGAGGATCAAAGATAGAGCCCTTGAGAGGCACCTGTGTGGCTCAGTCAGCTGAGTGTCCGGGTCTTGATTTTTGGTTCAGGTCATGATCTCAGGGTCATGGGGTCTGTGCTGAGTGCAAAGCCTGCTTGGATTGTCTCTCTCTCTCCTCTGCCCCTCACCTCTGCATGTGCTCTCATCTAAAATTAAAAAAAAAAAAAAAAGCCCTTAAGAAAGCCAAGTGTAGAATCAGCTGAACAAGCCCAGGAAAAACACTTGGAAAGAAAAGTTTGAGAGCCAGGAGAAGGACCAGGAGAGAGGTAGATTTCAAGAGACCAAGAAAGGGGGAGGTCAAGAAAGAAAAGATGTTCCACAAAGTATAGCCCCACAAAGTCCTATACTGCCAAGGTGTTGGGAGTTGACTAGTAGGCCTAACAAAGAGGTGGCTTCTGTAACCAGGCAATGATGTCTACTGCCAAAGTGAAAGATCTCTGGACCCCAAAGAAAGGCTAAAAGAACAATAAAAGATGAGAACAACATGGGTGGAGAGGAGACTGAAAACCATGCAAGAGAAAGGGAATAATACATTCACTCACTCATTTAATAAATAGTATTGAGGTCTTACTATGAGCCAAGCACTCTACATTGTAGGTGAAGCAGTAAACAAGATACGGTGGTCTGTGGGCCCAGAGAACTTAAGAGGGGATAGGATGAAGATCAAAGAGGAAGAGTCTGACCTTGAAAATCCGTGAGACATCTCTTCCCTCTGGAGTAGAAAGGAAGGAGAAATGATCTGGGGTTAACAACTATAGATTAAAGAAATATCAAGAAGGCAGGGGACTTCAAGGCTGTAGTAGGCTGAGTTTCCCTAAAGACAGAATCTGAGATGAGGGCTTAGGTGCAGAAGTTTATTTGGAAGATGATGCCAGGAAGCAAAGATGAGGGAATACAGAAAGACAGGGAAGGATTAAAAGCCAATGAAAGGGTATATTATCAAGTTTGCCACAGAGAGCAAAGGGCTTCATTTGGCCAGGACCTCCCAAGAATGCAGCCAGAATGATGCAGCTAAGAATGGAAGCCTGGAGCGTTTATTCATATGCTCAAAAACCCAGGTGTTGACAGTAGCCCCTGAGAGCAGTTCCTTCCCCCACACTTCCAGACTCCTCTTTGCCCCAGGCCAAGCAGGCTCCCAGCTGGAGAGGTGGTCCTGGGAAGGAAGCAGAAAGGGTCCCACTGCAGGTGCCACAGGTGGGAAGCTGACCGAGACAAAATTGGTTATACCAGTTGCAGCTGAAATCAGAGATGAGGGGCTGTGACAATGGCGGGCGGGGATCTTCCACAAAGATGGTATCCATGAGAACTCGTGGAAATGGCAAATCTTTCTACCTAGGCTGAGTAAGTAGGGAAGGGATGCTGGAGAACATGGCTTGGGGTAACTTTTCTAACGTTTAAGCTTTCTGGCAATGCTTTTGGCCTCTTTATAAATGGGTGAACATAGGGACTTATTAGTAGCTCAAAGTTGAGATCATAAAGATGGCTTTGCACTTCCACAGAACAAGGGCCATGATATTAAGTGTTGATATTTATTGAGTATTTATTATATGGCAGGCACTTTGCAGTGACATCAAATGAATTATCTCTGCAACCATATATAGTAAGAACTGTCATCGCTCCCATTTAACAAGGGAAGAAAGTGAGGCTAAGAGAGTTTTCTAAATTTTTAAGATCTATGGAGTAAAAACCTATTTCAAGTATGTGTGTCAACAGCCCACACTGGCATACTTGTGTCCAAACACAGATTCACACACACACACACACACACACACACACACACACGGTAAAACCAGATATGAGCCTTTCCAGAGAATACAGTTTGCTTAGCTTCGTCATCCACTTCTTCGTTATATGGATAATGAAACACTTCTAGACTATATGGAATGAATTTCGTTAATTTTGTTTTTTACTTATCCCAAATGATCAATGTCTTTTCTACACTTATACAAGACTAGGAGCAGAGAAAATAAGGAACTTAAAATATGGAGACTGGAGCCGAAACCAGCAACAAAATACCACTTGAACCAACGAGCTAAATAAAGTAAGTCAACAAAAAGCATCACAGAGGGGGAAACGAAAGCATGTAAAGACTTTTAAACTCATTACAGACCAAAATGTAAATCTGATTGCAAAATTATCTGCATCTTTAATCTGGAAGCTCATGATCATGCTGCAGATAGGAGCCAAAATTTAATTTAAAGAGCAATTTTGGCCAATCACCCCTATTTTCTTTAACAAAAGAGCAGGGAGAGGGAGAGAAATGACATCGCTGAGATCCACAAAGGCCCGAGGAAGGAAAAGCAGATGTGCTCATATCACCGAGCCGCTTGGGTCTGGCTTGCAGAGGCAGGTTAGACAGTGCTGTCCTCCCTGGAATGGAGCTAGTTTATAATTAGTTTAGGCTGTGGAGACCTGTATCATTAAAAAGATGACAACTGGACGCTTGCCACCATCAAGATAATGTTTCATAATCAAATTAACTCGGCTCAAGAGCTTGATGTGGAGACTGTTTATGGTTAACCATCAAATGGCTTTCAGAGTACTTGGAGCATAAGATATGAAAAAGACACCAGATAAGTAGCACATGAACACAAGAAGCGTGTGAAGATGTGGCCGTTTGTTAGCCACAGAGCAGACGGGATGGGGGTGCGGGGGGAGCAGGGGACAGTGAGCGCAGAAGAAAGGGATTAGAAAAAATCCCTCAACCAATCCTCAAAGAACTGAATACATTTCTCATAAAACAATAATAAACCCACATGCTTTAATGTGTCTACAGTTGCATACTTCAGCAGCATTATTATACCAGATCCTGAGTTGCTCAAAAGCAGAAATCCTGAGGTCATATGTCTTTGCTGCACCAGAAACTCACGCATTGCCTGGAGCTGTGTGTGTACTCAGAAAACCTTGTGTCTGTATCATGCTGCTATAATAATTAGGAAAGGCCAACACAGAAACATAGAAAATCTTTTTGATCTACTGGGAAGTGAAAATGATACATGGATGGATTGCAACCATGTACAAAAATAGGCATGTTTCAGGACAACTAGAAGATAATGTGCAAAGATGAAAACAGCAGTGTTGGGTGTTAGCATTTCTGCATGTGGTGGTGTTTTTCCTAAAATTGTCTAAAGTCAGAATAATCTTTCCCATTTCAAAAGCTAACGATGTCTTCGTGTTGGAGGGAGGGAAGGGACCTGGTAGGTAACAAATTGCTTGGGTAGAGGATAAGGTTCAAACTCCACAGCTTGGCACTAGATACCCTTTGTGATCTGGTCCACCCAGGAATGCCAAGTTGTATATCCTGTCCCTCCTTCTTCCTCCTTTTCCATCATACTAAACTACTTGTCCTTTCCAAAATGTATCACAGGTTTCCCTTCCTTTCTTCCTTCCATCCTTCCTTCCATCCTTCCTTCCTTCCTTCCTTCCTTCCTTCCTTCCTTCCTTCCTTCCTTCCTATGGAAACTAAAAGAAGAAAGTACAGTTTATTTTATGGCACAAACATGAAAGCTGGGTGTAGGTATTCCTAAGGGACTCTTGCTGAGGACCACTTTCAAAATTAGAGAAGGCGGACTAGGTTGGCACCCTTTCAAATGTTCATCATACACATTACGGTCTGAAGGCTTTCCATACCTAATTCTGATTCCTCTCTCCATTTTTATTTTTCATCGGTTCTTGCACTCCTGATATCTCTCAGGATCTGCTTCCAGATGACCCAACTGGTATGTCCATGCACTTTTTATTATACTTAAGCTGGGATCTTCTTTTGTGTAGATGTCTGATACATGTTTCCAACTAATCATATTCTCTTTTTTTTTTCCACATTAGAAGTTCGTTCGTTCTTTCTTTCTTTCTATCAAAATTTTTTTAAGGAATAGAATTTAGTGATTCATCACTTACATGTAACACCCAATGCTCACCCCAAGCAGTGTCCTATTTAATGCCCATCACCCATTTAGCCTTTCCCCCCACCCAACACACCTCCAGCAACCCTCAGTATGTTCTCTGTATTTAAGAGTCTCTTATGGTTTGTCTCCCTCTCTGTTTTTATATTCTTTTTGCTTCCCTTCCTTTATGTTCATCTGTTTGGTATCTTAAATTATACATATGACTAAAATCATATGATATCTGTCTTTCTCTGACTGACTTATTTCACTTAATATAATACACTCTAGTTCCATCCATATTGTTGCAAATGGCAAGATTTCATTCTTTTTGATCACTAAGTAATATTCCATTGAATATATATACCATATCTTCTTTATTATAGATGTCACCTTCTTTTTTGGTCTGTCTTTCTTTTTTTCCCCTGCCCATACCATTCTCACTACCTGGAATACCCTTCCTCCCACCCATTCTTCACAGAGCTAAATTCTATTCATTCTCAAAAACAGCTCAAATACCCCCTGAGAAGACATCCCTGATTCTTCACACCCCACACCAGTCCACCAGTCTCTCTTTTTGTCTTTTTCTTTTTTTTTTTTTTTTTTTGCCCCATGTCTGTTTCTTTTTTTTTAATTAAAAAAAATTTTTTTATATTTATTTATTTTTGAGAGACAGAGCACAAGCGGGAGACGGGCAGAGAGAGAAGGAGACAGAGAATCCAAAGCAGGCTCCAGGCTCTGAGCTGTCAGCACAGCATCAGACGCAGGGTTCAAACCCACAAACCATGAGATCATGACCTAAGATGAAGTTGGACACTTAACTGACTGAGCTACCCAGGCGCCCCCCATGTCTGTGTTTCTATAGCAACTTCTGCTTACATCTCTCAGAGAGTTCGTCACACTATGCTCCAGTCACTGGTGGGCCTGCCTTTGTCCTCCACTAGCCCAGACACCACCTACATATAGTGTAAAGGTACCTGGGGTTACACAAGCCAATGGATGACCCATGGTCTTTTTTTAACCAACTGTGACAGGATGGTCACTTCATTAAGACTCTTTGGGTTGCAAGTAATACACATCCACTAAAGCTACTTTATGTACAAAAAAAAGGAATTCATTTATAAGGACACAAAGATACTTCTCGATGCACAAGAGTAGAAAGTGCAATCACTGAGGACTGGACTCTGGAGCCAGAAAGCTCACAGAATCAAGGCAGCTTCTCTCTCAGTCAGTCTTATGATCCTCCCCTCCCCCCAAACCCCCTCTCCCTTCACAGTCATTTAACCTGCATTTTTCCCTCTCTCTCTCAGGATGACAGTTGTAGAGCGGCTGAAGGCCTGAGCTCATGCTGCCAGCTTCATGCCTCGCCCTGCCACTACCCAACAACACGAAGGTAAATTACTTAACTTCTCTGTGACTCAGTTTCCTCTTCTATAAAACGGAAATAAGAAGAAGATGTACCCCACAGGGCTGCAATGAGGATTAGTGAATCTAAGACATGGCTTTCCACAGCTCCCAAATTCACCTACCTATCCAGTGTAGCTACACATGGTTTAGTCCCAAATCCAACTTTGGGAAAGATAATCAGACAGGCCCAGCTTCAGTGTGCATCCCTGCTCCACACAGGCATGGCCACGGAAGCCAAGTTACACAGAACTTGACAGCCAGGGCCTAGCCTTGAAGGTGAAAGTCAGGACAGTTCTCAGAGAAAGGGGCCATGGGCTAAGCTGACACCCCAGACAACAGCCTACTACAGCCACCAACTATCTCCTCATCTGCCTATGCAGCCACGTCCGTGGGCCTGCTTTGGATTATAGCTGGGGCCCTTCACCTCATGACCCTGCTTGAGGCTCTCGTTTAAGCACACAGCCGCCTGCCTGCCTGCAATGGCACCTAAGGGAGCTCCACATGCCGGCACTTAATAAAGCTTAATGGTGATGATGGTGACACTGACAGGAACAACGGTGGCACAACAGGCCACACCACAGGCTGCTATTACTTCCCTGCAGTTTGCTGCTGGGCCCCGTGGCTTGAAGTTGGAATCAGCACATCCTTCTAACTCAGCTAATGTTGCTCGACTCTGGGGCCAACCCTCATCAGCAACTATCCAGCTGCTAGTTAGGCAGATTTATACCCCACTAAATCTACTGTCACACAAGGATTTCTTCCTTGCAGCCAGGGTTTAAGGAACCTAGTATAGCATCTGATAACCAAGGAAAAGCATCCTAAGACAATGAACCATTGGATCCAAAGTGCTATGCTGCCACTCTAGAATTTCCAAGTAAATGAGATCAGCTGGGGGAAGTAGATCTTTAAAATAATAAGAAAGTCACCACAGGCTTGGGCTCTAACCCAGCCCATAAAGTCCCACTGGCAGTTCTGTACCAAATTTTTCCTATCCTAGTATAATCTCCACAACAAAAAGCTAGATTTGTAAACTAGTTCATCTTCAACCTCCATTTATAACACGTTAGCTCATGCAGGTTTCAAAATGGCCCTGGTGGGTAGGGATCGCTGTCATCGTTTCAGAGAAGAAACCGAGGCTCAGAAAGTTTAAGACAGTTGCCTAAGAGGGGTGCCTGGGTGGCTCAGTTGGTTAAGTGTCTAACTCTTGGTTTTGGCTCAGGTCATGATCTCACACTCCAGGAGTTCGAGCCCCCCGTGTCGGGCTCTGCACTGACAGAGCAGAGCCTGCTTGGGACTCCCTCTCTGCCTCTCTCTCTCTCTGTCCCTCCCCTGCTCGCTCTCTTTCTCTCTCAAAATAAATATAAATAAGCTTAAAAAAAAAAGAAAAAAGACAGCTGCCTAAGATCATGCAAACTGAACGCAACAGAAACAAATTAAACCCAAATCGGCCATCTCCTTGTCCATGGTGCTCCATCTGTCCATTGCCCACTGTCACCTGCTTTCCTTATTTCAAGCCAAGAATCAACATCCCTAAACTATTTGTGTAGACACTCATGAAATATATGAGTACCGGTGTTCTATGGCAGTGCCCGGTAAGGAAGCTCTGTACCCACCCGATCAGAATAGCTAATCAGATTCATATAATTAGCTTCCGTGTAAGACTGCTTTGGAGGAAATGAACTAGTATACCTTACTTCTTCCCCCACCGCCTCTACCATCAGCACATCTATTTAACACGCCCCAGATACCAGACACTATACCAAGTGTTCTACAAGCACTATCTCAGGTAACCCTCACAGTGATGAGGCACTCTTCTTACCCCCCGATTTTACAATTTAAGAAACTGAGACCCAAAGCCGTTAGCCTCACCCCAGGTCCTGTAGCAAGTAGCCAGATAGATATTCAAAGCAGGAACTATCTCATTCCAGACTCTAAAGCACCATTTCTAGTGTTTAGAGAAATCAATTCCAGGAATAGTACCAAGACCTCAACATTACTCTCTTTCATCAAAATATTCTGCCTTTGAATTTCCGGCTCTCAGTGATAAGGAAAATACACTACAGTAACTACCTCAAATCCTTCCTAGAAGCAGGCAGGAAAATAAATAAATAGCCAGGATTTCTTTTAAGAATTTGAATAGCAGGGTATGCATGTAATAGACATTTCAATAAATTTTGCTGGAGCATGGAGAACAATCTCATTTTCAAGTGGTGAATCCTGGCTCATGTGTAGGTGGCTTTATAATCATTCAAGCAGAGTTTGTGGTACACACCACTTTAAGGAATATGGTACTTTACATGGATTTGAAGAGCAAGAGTAGCCTAAAATCAGTCACTGTCACTGAACACAGTCATTGGATGACCTGGAATTCACTTTAGATAATTCATCTAAAGAAGACTCAGACGGGTGCCTGGGTGGCTCAGTCAGCTGGGTGTCCGACTCTTGATTTCAGCTCAGGTCATGACCTCATGGTCTGAGATCAAGCCCCACATCCAACCTCTGCCAGAGAGAATGCTTAGGATTCTCTCTCTCTCTCTCTCTCTCTCTCTCTCTCTCTCTGCCCCTGCCCCACTTGCATGCCCTCTCTCTCTCAAATAAATAAACATTAAAAAAAAATTTTTTAAAGACTCAGAAAATGACAATGTTCACTCACAGATCAAGGACAACCTGAACATTTAACTCATCATGAAGTTAAAGACCTTTAAAGGCCATTTGTACAAGACAGAACGTAAGAAAATAAAAGACAATGATTGATGGCAGGGCACTTTGGGGACAGGCAGCCCTGGTGAGAGTTGACTATGTCATTTTCCAGTTCTGCAGCTTAGGGCAAGTTGACTAAACACACCAACTGGTCTGGTTAACCATAAATTTCAATGAAAGTAGCACCTATCTGATGGGATTTCTGTGCTTAATCAACAACAGCCACAAAGATGATGATGGTGGTGATGATGACGATGATGACAATGGCAGAGATGACCGTCTGTCTGCTTTTACTCCTGGGAAGGTGAGCAGATGGGAAATGGGCAAGGTCGGCAGAAAAAGAGCACCTTCCTCTTTCTTGTTCCTGCTTGTGCTTAGAAATTCCTTGTGCCTCTCATCGCTGTTCGAACACTGATCTCTTGAGAGAGCCTCTGTAGCTTCTGCTAGCAGAGAAAGGCATGCCTCTTCCCTTCCTAGCTGGGTCAGGGCTAAGGAATTGGCCATTTCCTGGCTGCCTTTGACGCTAAAGCCGTCAGAGTGAATAATCTTGATCTCAGGGGACTCTCCTCCTTATATATTATTGTAACGAATGACAGCTGGCTTGGTTTGCAAATTTTCACAACAGGGCCCCAAAGACAAGGCCCACTGACATTTGAAAGGATTGCCGATTCACAATGTAAATACTGGAGCCATCAGTCCAGTGCTGTTATAACTCAGGGGGCTATGGGTGAGAGGGAGGGAAGGGAATGAGCATTTTGAAAACACCAACAGTATACCAGACACAGAACAGGAGAACTAGACACAGTTGTAGGTCACTGAATGCATAATCCAAATTTAGGTGACATAGGTGTGAGAAAACGCACAGACTAAATAAGGAGATACTTTCTTCTACTATCCTTATCAACTAAGAATATCCAAAAGCTTGCAATAGCAGGTGAGGGTATATATATAACCAGCACTGACCTCATCCTCCTCTCTGCTGCTACTAACTAAGGATGTAAAAAATGAACTGTAAAGAAAAACTTTGATCATCATCAAAGGGAGGGGCAAGCTTTTTCAGGGCAAGAACCATCTGTGTCCTAGTAACCAATGCATCCACAGCGCCTAGGACAGAGGTTGGCAAGTAGAGCATGCAATCAAAGTGCTGGGTGAATACAAGAATGCCAGGATGTGACTGCAACCAAAGCCCAAAGCCCCCAGCAGGTTTCACTGGTCTCTTTCCTTAATTCATCTAGAAGAATGTCCTACCTTGCTGGTCATCACCACCACTGACAATAATGAAACACACAAGTTCATAACAAAATAATATTTTAAACATACATAGCACACTAGGTCATTAAAAATAGACTAGGGAGTATTTTATATTGAGACACTAGGGAACATCATTACTTTGAAATGTCACTTTCTGCTTTAATTAGTACGCTCTAATGATAAGTATATGTCATTCTAATCTAATGAAAGTCTTGAATGCACATGGAATCTGGGTCACAGCCCTCTCTGGGAGGTACACGGATGTACAAAGAACAAACAGAATGCATGTGTTGATGTCAACCGGCTTACTTATCTTTATTAATATAATTGCCGAAGTTTCAAGTTTTAAAATCTGAGAATAAATTTGTTCACCACACCAAGCACTCCCAGCATAGCAATTTGATCTCCTTTCAAGTCTCTCAAGACAGCCTCACCTGTTTTATTAAGGGCCACGTGAAACTCCCAGACTCTTGGAGGTATCACTCAGAACAGGACCACCTGCTTGGAGGCATATTTTTAATAAAGACAACAATAGTTCAGCTTGCTCGCGGGGAAATTTATAAGGCTGTCTTTGCTTTCTTCCACCTATTAGGGCTCTTTATCCAAGTAGAACTTACTCACTCTCCTGAGCTTCAAAGACTCCGATAATGGACTTCTCCATTTCAAAGAGAAGTCTTAGTAGTTGCTCCTTGCCTTCAGCAGTCAGAATATAAAAGAACCCAAGTGATACAGACAAATACCTCTGATCTGCTTGTTGTGGCAATATCAGATAAAGAAACTCTGTAGCCCGAAGAGATATTTGATTCTTTCATTTGAATGTCAATACCAAGCACCCTCTCCCAGCCATTCCACCAAAGCAGGGAGAAATGTGTCTCAGAAATAGAACACAGAAGCTATCACGTGGATGTGGCTTCGAGTTCCTTTTTTACAGCTTCTAGCAAATAAGGAAGAAAGAAAGAAACTCAAGGACTGATGTTCTTTGCTTTGTGTTCTCCAGATCCTGTCAAAAATGGAGGTCGTCTATAGTTTCATCAATCGAGTGACCCAGAGCAGACCCCAGCTTTCTCAGGACTGGTAATGGCAATTACCAGTTCTCAAAAGCACTCAGGCAAGCTTGAGCTTTTAACCAGCTCCCCACAACAGCTTGCTTGGTTACCCAAGGCTTTATTCCCTGGCAAATCTGCAACACCACAAGACACCAGTTTAACCTGGCCCCACGGTGGGCACTCATTTACTATTCAGGATTCATGCAGATCACCTCACTCACACATCCGCAAGGACCATTTCACCTCCTGAGCCTCACCACCTTCACAATTGCAAAGCAATTTCTCAGGAGGGAGTGAGAGCTCTACTGACTTTTCACGGTAATGGCTCATGAAGATATTATCCTAAAATGCTTTCTCTTAAAAAAAAAATTTTTTTTTTTGAACTGAGAATTACATGCTGGGCTGAAATAGGATGGTGGTGGGTTCTGATTGTATCTTTTTTCCCATTTCAGTTTCGCTCTTAAGTATAGAAAATACCAGGTTACTCTCTCCTCCTCTCCTTTTTCTCCCTGATACTAAAAGTTTAATCTGCTGAGTCAAAACGAGATTTAGTATTAAACTTTCATCTTTTATCTGCCCCCTCCTCCAATATCTAAGAACAATGCGATTACACATAATTTCGCCTTATGGGTGTCTACCTGAGAACTGCATGCAAAATGAATCAAGGTAATTGGTGTGTATGAACGGGACTCCATTCACTGACGTGGGAAAAAGATACCTGGGTTTCCTAACCCACTGTGGTTACTTCTCCTCTTTTATTCTTTATTCATTTAATTTATTTATTTTAAGCAGGCTCCCTGCCCAACATAGGGCTTGAACTCATGACCCGGAGTCCCAAGCTTTACCAACTGAGCCAGACAGGTGCCCCTCCTCTACTCCTCTTTTAAATGAATGAGCTGGGGAATCTCTAAAATTCTTGTACGGTGCTTTAATACCTTATGGTGCCACAACATGAAAAGTCAAGCAACCATTAAAAATGATCCTTACAAAAACAACAATGAAAAAGGAAAAATATTATTTATAACATTCAAATCTCTTTCAGAGGCACCTGGGTGGCTCAGTGGGTTAAGCGGCCAACTTCAGCTCAGGTCATAATCTTGCAGTTTGTGAGTTCAAACCCTGCATCAGGCTCTGTGCTGACAGCTCAGAGCCTGGAGCCTGCTTCATATTCTGTGTATCTCTCTCTCTCTGCCCTCCTTCCCCCCCCCACCCCGACTCTCTCTCTCCCTCTTTCACAAATAAACAAACATTTAAAAAAATTAAAAATCTCTTTCAAATGAAAAATTATGCCACAAAGTTTCTGTAAATTAACTTTACCTCATTAGGATTTTCTTAAAACATGCTATATTAAAAAGAGTGATCCAAATATATTGTAGTAATTGTTAACATTTAAAATCAGGCTGTTAAATAATAATAATTTTTTAAATAATAAAATTAGGCCTTTAAAGACCACATTTTAAGGGGAAAATAGATATCTGAGGCATAGCACACATACACACACGCACGCACACACACACACACACACACACAAAGCAAAATATTAACTACATCCATTGATATGAAATGTCCAGAAGAGACAAATCCGTAGGCAGAAAGTAGGTTTCCATGTCACATTAATGGAATCATACTGTATGAGGTTTTTGTGACTGGCTCTCTCACTTAAGCATGTTTTCAAGGTAAATTGATGTTGTAGCATGTATCAATACTTCATTCCTTTTTTAGGTTGAATGACATTCCATTGTATGGCTATGCCACATTTGTTTATCCATTCATTGTTGATGGGCATTTGGATTGCTTTTACTTTTTGGCTATTAAATAACGACGCTATGAACATTCAGGTAAAGGTATTGTGTAGATATGTTTTCAGTTCTCTCAAGAATTATACAAGAATTGTATATACAAGAATTGCAAATGACATAGGAGTAGAATTAATGAGTCATATTATAACTCTATGTTAAACATTGCGGGGAACTGGCAAATAGTTTCCCAAAGTGGCTGTATCATTTTACAATCTCACCAGCAACATATGAAGTTCCAATTTCTTCACATCCTCACCAACACTTGCCATTGTCTTCTGTTTGTTCTGGTGCATATCAAGTGGTGTTTCATTGTGGTTTTGATTGGGTTTGACTTCCCTAATGATAAGCTTGTTGGGGATCTTTTCATGTGCTTATTAACCATGTGTAGATATTCTTTGGAAAAATACCTCATCAGGTCCTTTGCCAATTTTTCAATTGGATTATTTGTCCTTTTATTGTTGAGTTGTAAGAGCTTTTTGTGCATTCACACAAAATCTCTTATCAAATACATGATTTTCTCTCATCTGTGGGTCATCTTTTCACTTGCTTGATGGTATCATCTAACAAACAAAAGTTTTCATTTTGATGAAGTCAAATTATTGATTTTGTATCTTGTCATCGGTGCTTTTGGTGTTGTATCTAAGGAATCTTATCCAAGGTCACAAAAATTAACTCATTTTGTTCTCAGAGTTTTATAGTGTTAGCTCCTACATTTAAGTCTGTGATACATTTTGAACGAATTGTGGTGAAGTAGAGATCTAAATTCATTCTTTTGCATGTGGATATCCAGTTGTCCTGGTAACACTTGTTGAAAAGACTAATGTTTCCCCACTGAATTGTCTTGGCACTCTTGTCAAAAAGCAATTGACCAAAACATGAGAGTTTATTTCTAGAATCTCAATTCTATTCTGTTTATCTTTATGTTAGTATCACACAGTCTTGATTACTGCAGTTGTCTAGTAAGTTTTGAAGTCAAGAACTATGAGCCCTACATCTTTGTCCTTTTTCAAGATCGTTTTGGCTATTCTAGTTCCCTTGCCTATATGAATTTTAGGATCAACTTGTCAATTTCTGCAAGGAAAAAAAAAAACAGCAAGGATTTTGAAAAGGATTACGTTGAGTATGTGGGTCACTTGGGGCAATACTGGAATCTCAGCAATGTTAAGTTTTCTAATCCATATATATGGGATGTCTTTCCATGTATGTATTCTTTAATATTTTTCAACAGTATTTAGTGTACGAGTCTTGTACTTCTTTTGTTATGTTTATTCCTATGCACTTTTGTGCTACTATTATAAGTGAGATTGTTTTCCTAACATCATTTGGAGATTGTTCATTGCTAGTGTACAGAAATAAAATTGATTTTTGTATATTGATCTTGTATCTTGCCACATTGCTGAACTCGTTTATTAGTTCTAATAGTTTTTTAGTGGATATGCCAATGCACTTTTAACTTACACTTTTAAATTATTTTGACCCCCACCATACTTCTAAACATTAGTGTATGCTACTATTATACAACAATTATCCTCAACATCGAGCGGTTAAATCTTGTCTGTTCCCAGCTCTCATGCAGCCCTTCGATTAACCCCTCAGCCTGATGACCACTCTCCACAGGAAAGTGGAAAGAAGCTTTGCAAGAAAAATTACTTCTTCCTTAATTATTTCTATTTCTAGAGGTTAGTAAAGCCATGCAGAATAGTATAATTATACATGCTAAGCTACTAAAACTCTTCTGCCTGGCATTACCTTGCTAAAATGATGTCAAGCAAAACGTAACCAAAAGTGCATTTTGACATTTCCTATTTTGTTGAATACTGCTAGGGTGCTGGCAATCACTGTCTCTTACATACAAATTAACAGCCTACCATCTGTCAAGTGTGGGGATAATCATAGGGTTTAGTGCACAATATGGTTATTAGAATATGACCTGACAAAAAGGAAAAGAACACAACCTAATTTGGACTATAAAATCTATGATCTCACTTGCAAATGACAGTTTGACAAGCTATTATTCTGCATTTTGGCTTCCACCAGTAAAAGCAGTTTTATGCATACGTAATTCTATTAGTTATACAGGCAACAGCCTGTGGAAGATTTAAACTATAACATCAATTCGGTCATAGGCTATTTTTTAACTAATTCTTAGACAAATATTTGCACCACGAATACGTGGGAATGTAATGATCTGAGTCTTCCCATTTCCAAGTAACGCCAATCATTAGGCAAAAATGTCTTTGTGATATTGCTGCCAGCAATTCCACAGAATTCTTCAGGGTATATGCAAAAGAAAGGGCTGTAGGAACTTATTAAAACTATTCACGTGAACATACATCAAAGTCAAAAAGTTGACAGTTTTGAAAACTGTAATATATGAAACACTTTGGCATGGAATCTACTTCATCCCCAACAGTGACATCTGCTAATGAGCATCATTAATATTGCCTACTTTTATTTATCCTAATGCCTCGTGGGTGCTATCTTTATGTATATTCCTCTGTAACACCTTTTGTTTTCATCCAGGGGGACAAAAACCCATACTGACAGCTGCCTCTAATAAAGATGATTCCAACAAAACTCTTCTGGTTACAGAGAGAACATGGAGTACCAGGTTCTTGTTATGGTTGTTTTCTGCTTCTCAGAACAGTGCATAAATATGTAGTGTTCCTGAAGGTTATTTAAAGGTACACCCATTGTGTCTAAAATACATGCTTAACAGAGAAATGCATTAATTAAGTCTCAAGGCAAAATGTTCTGTTGAGGTGACAAAACAAAACAGATTTTTTAATATTAGCAATTATATTACCTGGGGAGCTTAAGTGAGATAATAACTATATAATGCATTAAGCAACTCACAGTACAAATTACGTTGCTTTGTTTTAGACTGCACATCTTTCTCATTATTTTCACACTTGTTTCCTTTCGCAATAGGGAAAAATGATGTATTTTTCTGTCATGTTGGTTCAATATAAGGTGAGTCAGAGTATCAAGGCTCTTCCACAAAGGGTCTTGGGATCCAATTTTAATATGCTGAAATATGAATTTTAAGAGCAGCGTGTAATGCATAATACCCCAAATTTCCCAATACTAAAACCTTCATGGCTATTCTCTGTAGAAAAAAAATTTGATCAAAACTTGTAGAAGAACTTTAAATGTATAAAAGCATACAAAATATTATTTACATCCATGAGTTTAGAATGATTCATCTACAGCAGCAACCCGGCTTACGAGTACAATATAAGATGAGGGAACAGGAAAACATAAGCAAAAAGATAGTGAGAATCAGGGAAACATCATTCATTGACAGAAAAGCAAGTTTTCCCCCCTTTGGAAAAGAAATTTATAAAAAAGAAAAAACAAAACAAAAAACAAACAAACAAAAAAACCCAGGTTCTTTCTAGCTACCTTTGCCTTTATCAATTAGCTAGTATATTTATGATAATTCTTTTTGAACGTGAAGGCTATCATCATGAATGTGACTTCATAAATGAACAAAAAATGCCCTCTGGAAATTCTTTTCTCTCAGAAAGAATTATTCCCAAATTTGGAAGTCCAGTTAAATCCAAGCATAAAATATATCAAAAAGAGATAAAGAAAAAAGGAAGGAGAGAGAGGTAGAAGGGAGAAAAGGAGGTGTAACCAATGCCTGGTCAAAAGACAGGAAAAAAAATAACCAAATTATTTATGTGATGAGACTATGAATAATTTGTGACTTTCAACTTTTATTCATTTTTCTAAACAAACACACATCACTTTAAAATTGTTTTAATGTTTTTATTTATTTTTGAGAGAGAAAGAGAGAGAGAGAGAGAGCGGGGGAGGGGCAGAGACAGAGAGGGACATAGAATCCGAAGCAGGCTCCAGGCTCCTAGCTTCCAGCACAAAGCCGGATGCGGGGCTCGAACTCACAAACTACAAGATCATGACCTGAGCGGAAGTCGGACGCTTAACCGACTGAGCTACCCAGGTGCCCCAAAACACAGATCACTTTTGAATGAAAAAGAAATTTTATATGTGTATTTTCTCCTCACTGCTTTAGAGGGATAATTTTCATACAATATAATATGCAAATCTTAACTTTATAGCTCCTTCACATGTATAAACCCAAGGATCCTCCACCTGAAAGACCTAAATTTCCAGAAAATTCCCTTGTGGCACTCTCTAGGCAAAAGCTTTCCCATCCTTCCAGTTTTCTATTTTCTATTACCATTGACTCATAAGTCTGGTTCCTGATTTTTAATTTGTTTTTAATTGTTTTTAATGTTTACTTATTTTTGACAGAGAGAGAGAGAGAGAGAAAGAGAGAGACAGAGAGAGAGCAGGGGAGGGACAGAGAGAGGGAAACACAGAATCCAAAGCAGGCTCCAGGCTCTGAGCTGTCAGTACAGGGCCTGACTTGGGGCTCGAACTTTTGAACTGCGAGATCATGACCTGAGCCGAAGTCAGACACTTAACTGACTGAGCCACCCAGGCACCCCTGGTTCTTGAGTTTTACATAAGTGGAATCAGATTGTGTGTAATCTTTTGTTTGTGGCTTCTTTTGTCAACATAATGCTTTTGAGATGCATCCATACTGTTGTATATATCAGCTGTTCCCTTTTTTTTGCTGAGTAGTATCCTATTGTGTGGCTGTACCATAATTTGTTTACTTGTTCACCCACTGATAGACAGTGGATTTTTTCACATTTGGGGCTATTTTAAATAAAGCTGCTATGAACATCCTTGTTCAAGTCTTCTTTGTCGGCATATGCACTAATTTCTCTCAGACTAATTCTTACAAGATAAATACATAACATATAATTTTTAATTTTAAACTGAGATCTAGTATTTTTTTTATGGCCACTGCATTTAAAACCAAAGGAAAATATTTAAAATTCTGAACTTAACAATTTCACCCTAAGAGAAAGGGAATACACAAAAATCAAAGCATAAATTTGTTACATTTTATGCTCCCAGATGCAGAGTTTAAACCGAGATAAAAAACTATAAACCTCATTGGGACCCTAGAAAACTGCTTACTGCTCCTCCTTCTGGATCTTCATTGCCTCCAATGGAAAGATTTCCAAAGGCATGGGGTTTGCCATAGGAATGCTATTTCATTTTTAAGTTTTTAACAAGTAAAACTTCCCTCTAGCTGAAAGCATAACGGAGAAAGAAGTATCATCATAAAGTTAAAAGTAACCCTATCAAATAATTAAGGGCTGAAAGGTCATCATCATTCAGGGAACTGAGAAGCTACTGAAATGGGGCCAGAGGATGCAGAGACATTGATGGTGTTTCCATGGCATCCACCACATGCTAGGGAAAAGAAGTAGGGTTTTCATTGGGGACGATGACGAGCACAATCCTGTCATCATGTTGCTAAGGATCACAGTGAGGGTCCCTATAAATACTTTATCATCCAGACCAGAAAACTTTGGAGACTAAAAGGGGTGCTAAAAATAAATATTACTTAATTTTTAAAATACTTACTTGTCCACTTACAAACTGGGTTTTATTATACTGGCAGACATTAAAAAAATAGTCCTATTATTTAAAATGTGTGTGTGTGTGTGTGTGTGTGTGTGTGTGTGTGTGTGTGTGTGTTGTAAGGGAGGAAAAATCCTCTTCTCCTCCTCTGCCTTCTTTGGGTATCTGGCTGGGCCTAAGAATTAAACTTAAGTTATAATAATAATAATAATAATAATAATAATAATAATAATAGAATTAAACTTAGGTAAGACAGACAGGAGAAAGTAAAAACTTCAATAAAATATACATTTTAGTGACTTTTTACATGTTTATGAGAGCCTTCACAAGAGAATAAAGACCGAAAGAACTGACCAAAAAGGAAGTTTTCATATCGTTTAGAAAAAAAAAAAATTGTGAAGAATGGATCAAAGGGGTTTGGGCTACAAGGGGTTTGGGTAGTAAATGATAAAGAAATAACTAGAAAAATGTGGTTTATGTATTAACAATATTTGAGTACACAGCCTTCTTGGCCCTCAGTTCCCTGTAGATGATCATAAGGACCCTCCCACCCTGCTGGTAGAGGTCAGGTTGAGCTCCTGTTTCAAGAGGACAAAGGAGGGAGGGCATGCTTCTGGCAATGTCTTAACTACCTTTATTTCAAAATAATTAATATGCCAAAGTGGCATATTTTGGGGTGACAATATGAACCCTTTCTATCCATATATTCAGGATAAATGCTAGCCTAGATAAGATGGAGAGACAACTGACATAAACTGGGACTCTCCCCAGTGAACTAGGACTCTAGTCTTAGCAAACTGGGTACACTAGTCAAGTTCACCTCCAACCCTCTCCAATGGACTTACCAGGGTAACTATAAATAGAAACTAAGATGTTAAGGTCCTTTTGTGCATTTAATAAATAATTTTTGCAAGTCTTTGATATATTTCACACTGCTCCAGATATGAGGGGGTGCAACGGTAAATGAGTCCAACCATCCCTGGACTGGTGGAGCCTTCACTTTGCCAAAGAAAAGAGGCAAGGAACAAGTTGTTACAAATGTGCTACAGAGAAGGAAAATGCAGAGCCCTTTGAAAAGCTTTTAGGTGGTAGTTCTTAGTGGGGTGGACATTGTCCTCTAAGGTGATTTTTTTTGCAATTGTGGGGGGCCATCTCATTGATGGGGAATGTCACTACTTTCTGTGAAGGGCTACAGGGATGCTAGATGTTCTATGATGTGCAGTACAGGCCCAGACAATGAAAAATGGTCTCTTGTCCCTCATTACTTTCACGCGTCCCACCAGACATTCATGTAGGTAAGAGAAAACAATTTATGATCTGTTTTATTTTTTTTTGGGCACATTTTTAATTTTCACTGAATTTCTCAGGAATGAAACTAACATGTAAAGCAAAGGAAGACTGTACTTTCTATTCAACACTTAATCAATTGTTCACTATTTCAGAAAATCCCATCACTGACAGCAATGGGATTTAGGGTCCTCAGTCTACCAATAGAAAATACAACGGCATTAGTCTGCATTCATATCTGTCACATACACAAATGTAAGAGAAAAACAAGCTTGGCAGCAAATAGTACGAAATTGGCCATGACCCGTGACACTCAGGGATATTCCAAAATGCATTCACTGAGAGTATCTTTAAATATTTCATTTTTTACTCATAATAGATGTCTTTTAAAAATTCTGCAGCACAATGATATAAAAAAATCTGTATTGTAAAAACTACTGATTAAAATTATTTACTTACTTTGGATTTGCCTCCTGTTTCTCAATCTTACACTGAAACTGTCCCTAGAGGTCTCCCACACAACTTCTTTATGACTTTTTATATTACTGTTTCTTTCTCTAATCCATTTGCTATTCCCTGTTGCCTACTGAAGGGCTTTTTAAGAACTAGAGACCAAATATATGCCACAAGCTGAGGATGGATTTCAACATTAGAGGTATTCTTCTTGAGATTCTCCAACACCACTCAGTCCCTTATCATAACAGAAGGGATTATTTTGCAACCACCTTTACAAATAAGTCCAACTCATTTCCAGGAAGGTCAGACTTGCTTATGGTCTCTACCTCAAAACTGTGTAATTAATCTCAGCATGTTAGCCCTACTTAACTAAGATTATTTCCCTCTATTTCTCATCATATGTTATTTTTTTATCCCAAGAATGGTTTTTATTCTAGTGTCCCCCATACCTCTCCTCTTCTGTCTCTGTACTTCCTCCACAGAATGGCTTGCTTCTGATCTTCTCTTAGATCCAATTTTATTCAAGCCAAGTAGATAAAGCATTTGATTAATTCATTGTGTCTTTAAGTGAAGCTGTGCCTGGACATTTGCACTGAAATACTGTGTTTATTGTAACTCACTTCCGTTTTCTTTTTCTTTTACATTATTAGTTAAACCATTATGCCAATTTTTTTTTAATTTTTTCAATGTTTATTTATTTTTGAGACAGAGAGAGACAGAGCGTGAATGGGGGAGGGTCAGAGAGAGAGGGAGACACAGAATCTGAAGCAGGTTCCAGGCTCTGAGCTGTCAGCACAGAGCCTGACGCGGGGCTCGAACTCATGGACCGTGAGATCATGCCCTGAGCCGAAGTCAGACGCTTAACCGACTGAGCCACCTAGGCGCCCCAACCATTATGCCAATTTTTTAAAGTTGGTGGGGAGGTAGGTAATATGATGAATGTATTTCATTTTATAATATAAAGAAAACATAAAATATCTTTTTATAAAAAGAAGGCACTCTTAGGTGACGAGATTAAACAGTTGAGTCTAATTGAATTTGGATTGGTGGTCATTTAAGCTAAAACTCAGAGAATAGGGAAGAGTTAGCAAGTAGAGGAGAAGGGGTCAGGGGAGAGGGGAAGAGAGGCCAAACCCTAAAAACCAGCATCCCCTCTTGTAAAAAATACTGAAAGAATAGAGATCAGAGAGCATGAGCTGGAGAAATGGCTGCTAAAAGGTGGTGAGTGAACCAATTAAGGCATGGATTTTTGCTGATAAAAAAGCCAGCTTTTCCAGGGCACCTGGGTGGCACATTCAGTTAGGCATCTGACTCTTGATCTTGGATCAGGCCTTGATTGCATGGTTTGTGAGTTCAAGCCCCGCATTGGGCTACGCTCTGATGGCATGGAGCCCACTTGGGATTCTGTCTCTCCTTCTTTCTTCTCCTCCCCAACTTGTGCTGGTTCTCTCTCAGAGTCAATAAATAAACTTAAAAAAAGGCCAACTTTTCCATTTCAATAAGTTCAAGTGTTTTAAGATACAGAAGAATACTCGTTTCCACATAGGGTCATGAAACAAAGCTTCCTTTTAAAATAAATTTAAGAAAAAATAGGTACAGTTTTGTCTTATTAGTACAGGTAAAACAGAAATATGGTAAATAGATGGTTCCTGAATGATTCAATTTGGAGATGTTCTGAGCTATATAGCGTGGCGGTTGGGACTGGGGACAGGGTTTGAGAGGAGATGGATGAAGGAAGCAAGGGCCAGGTCATGCAAAGTCCTGTAAGGGGCTGTAGTGTTTCAGGTCCCTATCTTAGAAGCAATGAAAGTGCATTAAAGGATTTTAAACAGAAGAATGACGAGATCCTATCTGTGTTTTCATAAGATCAGTGTGGCATCGATGCAGGAAATGGATCAAAAATAGGTAGGCCAGTTAGACAGCTGTTCCAAGTGTCTAAATAAGAGACAGTCCTAAATAAGAGTGTCTAAATAAGAGGCCTAAAGTCAGGTGATAGCAGCAGAGATGAAGGGGAATTTGAGAGATAACATATATGCTGGAGTCTAAGATGCCATAAATTGAACCACCACTGGCTTTTCAGAGAACACGAAGAAATATAACACTAAAGGAGCAGATCAATTGTAAGAGGTCACTGTTTCAAAAACAATAAAATATGGAAAATCTATGCTTCTTAGAATGGAGGAAGTGCAATTTTTAGAGGTAGAAAATAGGCTGTAGCAACTAATCAAATGACCAATGGTGATTGCCGACCAGTGGGAAAAAGTTGAGATTGCTAAATTCCCTGGTCCTCAAAATTCCAAACAAACTGACTTTGCTTTTTGGCTTTTCGTCTTTAATTGACATGACAGATACTTTCAGTGATGCACACGGAGTCTAAAATTCAGAAGGTCATTGGAGGAAATAAAAGCAGACATCCCTCTCAGGTTAAGATATACTTGAATAAGGCATGTTCGCTGGCCCACTGGCCTTCTGCTATCAGGGGCTTAAAACTTATAAGTTGAAATTTGCTTCCAGGAAACAATGTTCACAGCACTCTGAAAGTCAAGGCCTGGTCTTGGCTATTATTATGAAGATGATGATTTACAGCCAGTCAGTGCCCATGGCCCAGGCCTCGAAGTTTGTTTACAATTTACAGTAAGAGGAGCCCAGCCTGAAATTATTAACAACCCTTGAAGTTAAAAAAAAAAAAAAAAGATTTATGTAAATACATACATATCATCTTCTAAATTTATTGCTCAGGAAACAACTCTATACATCTCCTCTGATCCAAGTTTAACTTCTCAAAATAAAAATATTCTCTGACTCTGCTCCCATCACTAGGAAATTTCAATGATGCGATTCCTTTTGTGCCTCCTTACTGTCTGAAAAAACCCAAATCAGCAGCATTTAAATAATTGAAAAATTAAGTACGGTGCAGGGAGGGGGGTCGGGGCAGAATCACTAGGCTTACACATGGCGGGTCATTGTAGCCAAGCACACCTAGTTATTCATGAAAGCCACTTCTCCCCAGGGCCCAAGGAAACCTCCCAGAAGGATAGGACTGTTTACACTAAATGAAGCAAACATACTACGGAGTAATAATTGACATTAAGAAGTATATTACAGCTGCCAGGAGCAGTATCCGAGAGAATCCCTGGATGACAGACAACCAGACAAAATAGAAGGAAGAACCTTCAGAACCAGAAGGGAGGGGGAAACCCCTCATCCCACAATTTTAAAAATATATAAAGAGGAAATCGTATTTAGAGTCACCCTTTAAAAAAGCAGAGAAATTCTGTTATGTTTTCCCCTCCGCCTGCAGTAGCCTTCTGGTATTAGTGCTGCAATGCATTTGCTCCTCCGTAATATTCTCAACACTAACAAGATCAGAGGAAATGATTTATTCCACCCCCTCTCCTGCTACTTCTGAACGACAACGGGCCTCCTTGGGGACCCAGGATTTCTGAATTGCTTTCGGCCATCTGATATTGCCGCTCTACAGCCTTCCCTAGAATGAGCCAGAAAAATCAAAATAATTACATTAATGTTGGGAATCAAAGTTTATTGACTCTCCCTTGAGGTGGAAAACCAAAAAGCTGGTTACAAAAGTTGCCAGCTTATTTAATGATACCACTGCCTCCTCCCTGGTCTTGTCAAAACAGCTTTTGAGAGCATTTTCAAATAAAGCCACCTTTGGTGTGCTCCAATTCAATAGCTTATCTATTCTCTTTTAAATAAAAGCTAGCGCCCATCATCTCGCTTTCCACATCCAGATCTCCTCAAAGGGAAGACCAGGAAGGGCCTTCTTCCCCTGCCAAGCCACTGCCAAAGGCAATTCTCCAGGGCAATATCCCTGTCATCATTTCTACTCCCCTCAGGAAGGTTCTGCCTCATTGAATATTCTTCTAAGCCAATGAGAGAATCATGTGCACACCTCCCCAAGGTAGCAATCTGCATTTATTACAGCATTCATGGCTGCTAGTAAAACTTGCAGCAGCTGGTTTCTCTCTCTTTCTAACAATTCCTTGCAACATCCAGGTGACGGGGGTATCTCATAAGCACACCCATTTCAGAGATGACCCCGCAGACACAAAGACTAGGTGTTTTGGTGATCTTTGTACCATTCACAGGACGGAGCTAAGGCCCGGGGCAAATAATGGGCTCAAAGTAAAAGATTTCTTGAACTGACTGAATTGAACGGAAATAGGTACAAAATTAATTTTTTTTAATTAAAATCAACCAAATGCAACTGAACGAAGCAGAGCGTAACCCCCTTTATGCCAGATCAACACTTAACCTCTTTTTCTTCTTTTTATTTCCATGGTTTGGTTCTTTGTTTAGGTTTTGGGTTTTGTTTCCTTTTTTTAATGAAAAGTCCCAAACACAATGGAAGACAAGGATAATGAACCTCCAAGTTCCTATCCACCCAGGGCCAACAAGGATCAGGATTTTCCCACATGTACTTCGCTTGTCCACTCCCTTTTAAATTTTATTAAAATATTTTAAATCAACGCCAAGACATCATGTAATTTCATCCCTTATTTCTTCAATTGTTATGCTGTGCAGAAAGAAATTAACACAGCAGGCCTGAGGCTGCTGTCCTTAGAAACGCAGGCAACAGGGACACCTGGGTGGCTCAGTTGGTTACGTGTCTGACTCTTGATTTCAGCTCAGGTCATGATCTCGTGGGTTCGGGCCCCACATCGGGCTCTGTGCTGATCGTGCAGAGCCTGCTTGGAATTCTCTCTCTCTCCCTCTTTCTCTGCCCCTCTTCTCCCTCCACCCTTCTCTCTCTCTCTCTCTCTCTCTCTCTCTCTCTCTCTCTCTCTCTCAAAATAAATAAATAAGTAAACTTTAAAAGAAAAAGGCAGGCCTCAGAGTAGACTCTTGACTGGCACCTGGGAACTTGAACATCAGGAGGATTCCTGTGATCTTCAGAACTGAGAAGGATGGCTCACTTTGCCTGAACTGGTTGTACAAATAATATGGTTTATGCCAAACACCTTCTTTCCTTCGGGGAGTCCGTAGTGTTGGTACATATTGGGCACAGGTACCTGCATGACCAGCCCCCAATAAAACCTCACGTGCTGGAGCTCTAATGAGCTTCCCTGTTAGACAACATGGCGCACGTGCTGTCGCAACTGGCACGGTCCCCGAGTGACTCCACTGGGAGCCGACTCTCAGAACCTTGTGCCTGGTTTCCTCTGGACTTCACCCCATATGTTTTTCCCTTTGCTGAGTTTGCTTCTTTTCTTTCTGCTATCATAAATCATCACCAGGAGTACAACTACATACTAACCCCTGTGAGTATTCCTAGCAGATCACTGAAACTGAGGGTGGTCTTGGGACCTGACCCATTTGCCTATCAATCAACTTAAACCTCACCTCTTCACAGACACAACATTGACCTTGGAGAGACACCAGACTAGGGGGGAACCGTGTTGCCCACTCTCATAGCACCCTGAACTTCTCCTTCACAGCTGTTGTCAAAACTGTCCTTAAATAACGCTGAGATTATTTATTTATGGTCTATCTCCCTATCTAGAAGCCAGGAGCCCTATGTGTTTGGCTTGCCATGTATCCCTAGCAATGAGTATTAAAAGTATGAATTTTTAAAAGATCCAAGAGGATACCATACCTTCCCTCCAAGTACAGTTGAAGAGGAACAGTTTCTATGATTTCCCCTACATTTCACTCATTCATTCAATGAATACCACACCCTTACTGTGTAATCCTTAACCAAGTCCCAGTGAAGATTAATATCTACTTCATTACCATTTTATAATTAGCAAGATCATCCCAATGTTCCATCTTCTGCATGATGAGGCACAAATCTGCACTGGGGCTCCCATCTAGGCACTGGTGACTAACAGATCTACTTGCAACAACTTGTAGGACCCTCTTTTCCATCTTAAAATCCTCTGGAGTTTCTTATTCAAATGAAGACTCCTGGGATGATTTTTATATGTCCACTAAAGTTTGAGAGCCACTGCTCTGAGTCACTCTCAAAAGCAGAAGGGCAGCTATAAGTAAGAATACCACATGGATATGACTCCCCAGCTGAACTTCTTAAAAGATGAATGTACCACAGGCTAAAACACAGGAGAAATTATGCTAAGCACATTCCACTATTGAAACACCACATGACAAGTGATAGACTAAACATATATTCCTTGAAAGAAAAGAACTGAGCTGCCCGTATGCTGTAAGGATCCACCGAATACATACACAGACTGTCGTGTGCACTTAACTTATGTGCGGAAATGGGTCAGGTAGACTTTTTTCATGGTGGATGAAAATAAAATGTGATGGGACACATTTGAATGGAAGGATATTTTAAAAATTGTTAAGTTTGAGTATTCACATACCCTGTCTCATCTGGCAAATTCACTCCTATATACACATTAATACTCACGAGAAACTTTAGCACACGTGTCAAAGTCCATAAACAAAAGTGTGACAGGAACACACTGGTAGTTGAAGCTGTGTTCCAACTTACCACAGCAAAGGAGGAACCTGGGGGGGATCTCCCTAAGGGGGAATTATCAGTGCCTTCTTCTAGGGGTTGAGGGATCTAAAGGAGACTGCAGCTTGCCTAGAAGCAGGGATCACTCAGAGAAAGGCAGTGATGGTCAGAAGAGAGGGACAGTCATTTTGTTTCGTCACTTACAGGGTCACAGAATGGCTCTGTTTAGAGCCATTCTTAGTTTAGAACCATGTTCTTCTTCTGGGCATTGTTTATGTTCCAGTTGCCAGCAGGGCTGTGTTTTACTCTCCCACACAGGTACCAGGAGATGTGTGTAAAAACTTTCAAAGTGGCAACCATTCACTTCAGAAGGAAAGGGAAAGGGAAAGAGAGAAAAAGAAAGAGACAGAGACAGAAAAGGAAAGGGAAAGGGAAAGAGAAAAAGGGAGAAAGAGAGAGAAAAGAGAGAAAGAGAAAGAAAAGAGAAAGAGAGAAAGAAAAAGAAAAAGAGAAAGAAAAAGAAAAAGAAACTAAACAGCCATTGATGGGAGTATATGTAAAACTTAAAATTAAAACAAAAAGAACAAGGAACGATGATCATGAGGTTAGCAGTTACCTCTTGGAGGAGGTGAAGATGTAATATAAAAGGCGCACATCTGGACATGAATTACTGGTACTATTTTGTTTTTAGGTTTATGACTATTTGTTATAGTATGAAATAAGTAAATCAGAAGGGGTTCACGCCTGAACCAAGGATGACATTGTGCCATGAACTAAGGACTATAATAACTCATCTCTGTTACCTGAAGTCCAAACTTTAAAACAAGAAATAACACTAATTATCCTTACCTATATTTCCTTCTCAGGTGCACATCCTCCACTTAGCATTTTTAGCCATGACACAGTAGGCGTCAGTTGCATTTATACAGCAGCTACAACAAACATGACTTTTTCTTGCATGCAAATGTCACCACAAAGCAGAATCAACTATTGACTTTGTGCAACCTCTCATCCACGGACCCATGAATACGTGGTAGGGCAAGGCATGGGATTTATTACCTACGCACATCTTTCAGAGGGCTTCTTAAGACACAACTCATTTCCATAATTGGCAACCAAATAAAACCACAGGCAGCCAGACGAACACCAGTCTTTCAGGACACTGTAAATTAACCAGAGATATCTAATGAAATGTACAGGGCTACACTCACATGGGCATTTCATCTCGCGCTCTTTGACAAAGGCCATCCTCTCTACCTTCTCTACGTTCCAAATATGGTACCATCTCGGACATGAAGGCCAGAACACTTCACATGGTCCTCACAAGCTCACTCCTTTTACCTTTTCCATACCATTAAGTGCTTTAGAAATGCCTTTATATTCTATGACGTTTTATTTTGAGGACGGTTTTTACAAAACAGCAACATCAAGTTCACTACAGCACTAGGGTCCACAAGAACCAAAGGTTGAATGCCTTTTAACAAATGAGAACACACAGTCAAGTGACCCTCATTTTTAAAAAGCTCTATAAACTACGTCAGGGAGGGGAAATCACATTGCCAGACACCATAAAACAACATACAATTAAACTCCAGGAGCCCATTAGACGACCCTTCTCAGCAGTTGCAGCGAGTGGATGGCTTAAAGGAAGTAGGCTGGGGAAACTCTCATGATTTGCACACTGACCCAGTATGCTGGTAGTTTTTTTAGACCCAACTGTGATTGCCCAATACCAACGATTAGTGCTAAAGAGCAGGGGTTAAAAAACACAAGGTCTTTAACAAATATCTGATTTCTCTCTGGCTTTGGTCCAGCCCCCAGTTGCACTTGATTTCACCAATATTGCAAAAATAATTGTGTCTCTTCTGATGCAATCTGAGGTAATGCTATTGGAGAGACATAGGGCTAATGTCTTCATGAAATGTTTGATCTGTTGAGAGAAACACTAACGCAATTAGCCTGCCTCGTTGATGAAAACAGGTGGGATATGTTAGGCGTGTGCTTGAGGAGAGCCATACACACAGGAAAAATTATAAAAGGCTTCCCTCCCTTCAGAGACAAAGTCCCACCCCGGGTACACAGCTTAGCCAGCGGTACACAGCTGTATTTCAACCCCAAACACATCCCCAGATGGGCACCTTTTGTTCTAGATACATATGCCATGCTTCTTCCTTATTCACTTTTCACCCCCCCTCCCCCCTTAAAATAATCCCATCAGATGAAAGGATCCTGAGATGCAAGGAGCATCCAAGATATACATATGAATGAATATCAAGGGATTCATCCACTTCCTGAAATTGAGTACAAAATGAGATGTCTCTGTGCACATGCCCACTTTTCTGAGAAGTTCCTGAGAACTCTGATGCTGGGTCAAAAATGGCTGTGTCTTGAGTTTCTGACATCAGGGAAGGAAGGAAGGAAGATAAAAAATACATGCTATCTGCCATCACTCCTGCATATTTTTCTTCCTACATCACATTCAGCTGTTTATTCCAATCAGCAGGCTTTTCATCCCCACAAAGCAATGTTCAGACTTTACATGTGCTAATGACTCACCTGGAGAACTCAAAAAAACGGCGGCACATTCCTGGCCCTCACCCTAACTCAGCCCTGAGGTTCGGATTTCAACAGTCCAGGACAGAGCCCGGGAATCTGCACTTTTGCAAGTGCCTCATGTGTTTCTGAGACAGATGGCTGCAAAATCAAGCTTTGGGAAACATGCCATGATCTACCATCAGGCAGGAATCACGCCCCTGGATTCATCTATTCAAGGGAAAAAAGAACAGTATTTGTTTCTTTGTAAATATAGGACTTTGGAAATCTTGACTTCAATTACTCTGTGACCCACAGGAAATTAGAAAGCCCGTTTTTTGTTTGTTTGTGTCTTTGTTTCTTTTAGTAATCACTATTGCTGGACAGTTCCTGCAGCATGGTAAGACGGCTGTTATTGATGACTCTTATTACCTTTTCCTATGCAGTAAAACACAGGAACATACAGTGGAAGAGATGAGTATATTCTAAAACAATTCAAGAAAGAAAGATAATGGCAGTCATGTCTGCTCATTATTTGTGTAAACTGACTACCACCAGGAACAGTGAAACACCTTTCTAAAAGTTACATTATGACTTTAAATTGGGTTAACTCAGTGTGCATAGCCACGAAACAAGCAGCTATAGAGATGTAAAGGATAGGACGCTGTTCTACATTCCTCTTTTGCCTTTTATGTTCCCTACGGTCTTTAATGCTTTTCTCTTTGGAATGGATGAAGTTATAAAGTTGCCTTACATAAAAGCTTTGCTTGAAAGATTGGTAATTGTGCACTTTGCTACCGAATTGTCCAGTCTATTCAATCTAAAAAAAAAGCTCTTCTCTTTTGTGCAGCCAGGATTATCTCCTTTGCAGAATATAACAGAAATATCTGGGTATAAAATTGAGAAATTGTTCATAAATATTATGGAAGTCTTTTTGAGCTGTTTACTATGAGAGGTCTGATTTAGCAAACAGTTAAGATTATTTTTCTGGGTTGGGGATTTTTTACTTTTTTCTTTTAACTAAATCACCCACAGTTCAAAAACATGATACACATTTCACAGCACTTTCACTCATGATTACAGCAGAAGGAAACACACTGCTATTTTTAAGAGACAGTTTTAATATCTTTTACTACATTTGGGAAAGGAAAAAAAATATCAGCAATGCTATCTCTGGTAGGTAACTTACTTATCTTGCCATTTTTTTAAATTTAAAGTCTTTGTTCTAAACCAGTCAATGAAATGCATTATTCCAGGGGCACCTGGGTGGCTCAGTTGCTTAAGCTTCTGACCGACTCAAGTCATGACTTCACGGTTCGTGGGTTTGAGCCCCATGTCGGGTTCTGCGCCGACAGCTCAGAGCCTGGAGCCTGCTTCTGTCTCCCTTACTTTCTGTCCTCCCTCATTTGAGCTCTGTCTCTCTCTGTCTCAAAAATAAACATTAAAAAAATTTTTTTAAAGAAAAGAAATACATTATTCCACTGGTAGTTTTCTAGCGGAAACAAAACTAGAGACAGCACGCATTACTGAGAAGTTAGACATATAAACACTAATTCAAAAGAAAAAAAAAACTCTACAGCTAGAGGTTAATAGCACAACTCAATCAAAACCAATGACATTTTTTTATCAAACATTTGTAAAATTGCAGTTTTGAACTCTGACCTGCTACAAATCGAATTAAAAGGTGCCATTCTAATTCCGTCTCCTGGTACACTATGGCATTCATAGAGAAAACAGGGAGCCTCCAATTTATAACTGCAGAATCACCCAGTTTATAATGGGAAAAGGAGGATGATTCTTTCACTCTCTTAAACAACAAGGGAGTGTTTAACATAAGGCTCCTGAGTGTGATTGCCAGTTAAAGAATTATAGCACCGGCTGATACTGCCTAAACATTTCAACAGAGTAAATCATCAATTTCAACTCACCAGCACCAGCCATGCTGTGCTGTCAATTGACCAAATGATTATCCCTCTCACAGTTAGGAGTCCACCTGCCACAACTGAAGGAAATTCTTCTTTGTTGCAAATGCTTTAGAGGCTGTGCCAGACCACAACTTGGAGAAACTAGTTGGGTTTTTAGGTTCACTGGAAAGACCTCCCCCTTTGTTCTGGGAGGGGCTCCTAAATGAAGATCAAATTCAACAGTCTCTTTCTGATTGCCTCTCTCAAAGATTTTCTTTTTTTCTTGCTTTCTGCTATGAGAAGGAAGAAACTGCTCGCAGGACATCTGTTAGGTTTGTATTTAAAGGAATCTAGCAAGGAGTGACCAGCTGGACAATTTACTCGTCATGGTGGGTCATGCTTAAGGTGGAGTATAAATGCTCTAGCAGTAAATTCTACCCCACACTCTTTGGGGGTGTCCAACAACTAAGCCATGGGCCTCTTGAGATCCAATCAAACTAGCTCTATTCATGATCAAAGTACCTGTAGGAAAGAATGTTGTTCTTCAATGTATATCTATGCATTGTCTAAATCATAAAGGAGACCTCCTCCCAGTTATCAGTGTGTCCAATTCTGATTCTGAGAGCTATTTCACAACTCAGCAAATTACAGATAACTGACAGTAATGCAAGAGAAGTCTTGTCTACAGACATGCAAAGGCTTTAAGTGACTCCCCCGCCCCCAGCTTCAGAGACCACTTTTGCCTCCATTTGTAACAGCCATTTAAGTATTCCTGATCTACAAATGTCTTCTTTAGATTCTATTTAGACTTGTTATTAAGATCTGACTGGTTCTCTCATTATGAATTGAGTATTATCTTTAATATGTATTCATTTTACATCATTATGAAAGTCATGAATTTGCCTTTCTTTGAGAATTATCCTTTAATACACATATAAATCTCGGACTAGGGATATCCAATTTAGAGTCCTAAGTTGTTTGACTATGCTATGCTCCTTCTTCTCACAGCCTCTGCACATGCCATTTCTCTGCCTGGAATGTTCTTTCCTGCTCCCCACTCCACCTTCTGGACCTACTTAATTCCTAATCTTCCTTCAGATGTTGGCTCAATCATTATTTCCATACACAAGCTTCCCCAGACCATCCCTCCTCTCCTCAGACTGGCTCAAAGCTCCCTGTTAACAAGCTCTCATTGCACCACATACCCCTCCGTTGTTGCCCTTAACACCACTGACATTTACCAATCTGATTTTTCTGCCTAATGTTTGTTTTCTCACTAAAATAAATGATCCCGATGGCAGGAACCATATCTGGTTTTGCACACCATTGTACGCCCAGCTCCAGCCAGGTACCTGGCATACAGAGGGCTCAAACCTATGTAGCATCAACATTTGCTGCATATGTCAGGGAAGCAACAGATCCAGTGATCAGTGAATGAATGGACAGGGCTATGAAGACTCTTGTTACAAATCAGTAGGGTTCTAGGCCAAAGCTGACCCAAGAGAAGAAAAAGGAGAGAATATACTTTGATGCAAGTGCCAATGATTTTTGAAGATCTTGGAGATCACCTATTAGAAGGTCCAATGGGACCCCTTCAGACGTTGTAAGGGACCTAGAAAAAAACAGAATCTTTCTGAAATTCCTCTCGTCTCCTCCAAAGGATTCTAAAATCCAAGAAAAGCTGGGTTTTCCTGGGCATTCTGAACCAGAACAAAGGCAAAACATAAAAAGGAAACAACTGGGGCACCTGGGTGACTCAGTTGGTTGAGCGTCCGACCTCGGCTCAGGTCATGATCTCACAGCTTGTGAGTTTGAGCCCCGCGTCGGGCTCTGTACTGACAGCTCAGAGCCTGGAGCCTGCTTTGGATTCTATGCCTCCCTGTCTCTCCATCCCTAACCCACTCCCATTCTGTCTCTGTCTCTCTCAAAAATAAATGAACGTTAAAAAAAAAATTAAAAAAAAAAAAGGCAACAACTTGAGTCCTTTATGGGACAAGAGCAGCATAGTATAGAGGAATGGTTCTCACTGTGTGGTCCTTATCTGGCAGCATCACTGAGAAATTCTAAGGCCTCACTGCCAACCTACTAAATCAGAAATTCTGGAGGAGGAGCTAGCCATCTGAATATCAACAAGCCCTCTAGGTGCATCTGATGCTTGTCAAAGTTAGAGAATTGCTAGCACAAAATGAACATGAGCCTCAGAGTCAGCCAGACTCTGCTGTCACATATATGCGGGCCAGGACAAAATACTCAAATTCTCTAAGCATGAGTTTACTCATCAGGATAATGATAACAAAACCCATCTTATAAGATGGTTATGAGAAAAGGAATTGACAAACTATGGATACGAATCATAGCTCCTAGTTCTCATTAATTCCATCATCATCACCACCATGTCCAGACTCCTAAAGCCTGGAATCCCAGAGCAGGAAAAGACTGTGTAAGTCCTTTTGCCTGATACAAACACTACTCACATAGGACTCTTAGGGATGGGGCAAGAGGGATTCAAAATTCTGCACCATTGCTACCTTCTAGCGGATACCACCGTTTTTTGTCATTGGTTAAAATGTATTTATTTTTAATAAAATAAATAAAATTTATTTTAAAATACAGTAAAATAGAATGTTAAAAGTAAAATAAAATCACTTAGATGGGTACAGCACTTAAGACATTACACAAGCATTTGGCATATGCTAGTTGATCCTCACAGAAAACCCGAGAGCCGTTCTTTTCATTCAGACAAGTTAGTGGACTTGCCCAATGTCATACTGCTGGTCCTTCCCAGCTATCTGTGGATCCAGAACTTGAACCTAGGTACTGTGATTCCACATTCAGTGATTTTTTTCCCTCTACCCCTCACTGCCTATGCTTCTATTTTTGCTTATATTACTTTCCAAGGAAACACTCACCAGGCACAGTGTAGAACAAAATAAGCCTGACATTCTTTAGAGTGCTTCTTGGACCCTGACATATGGTTCTTCTGGTTGTCTTTACTTATAAACTTCACACTTAAAGGAGCAGTTCATAGTTTTTAACTCCTTGTTAGCAATAATTCGTCCCTTCTGATGTATGTTGTTTTTAATACACTTATTTCATGCTGAACTCAAATCCACTGACACCAGTGGATTTTAAAACCCAATTTTCAGGGCGCCTGGGTGGCTCAGTCGGTTTGGTGACCAACTTCAGCTCAGGTCATGATCTCACAGTTCGAGAGTTCAAGCCCTACATGGGGCTCTCTGCTGTCAGCACAGAGCCCACTTCGGATCCTCTGTCCCACCGCCCCCTCTCTGCCCCTCCCCTGATTGCACTCTCTGTCTCTCAAAAATAAACAAACATTAAAAAAAAGATTTATTAAAAAATGTTTTTTCTAGGGGTGCCTGGGTGGCTCAGTCAGTTAAGCATCTGACTTTAGCTCAGGTCATGATTTCAGGATTCATGGGTTCGAGCCTCACATCGGACTCTGTGCCGACAGCTCAGAGCCTGAAGCCTGCGTCAGATTCTTGGTCCCCCTCTCTCTCTCTCTGCCTCTCCCCCACTTGTGCTCTGTCACTCTCAAAAAAAAAATGAATAAACATTAAAAAATTAAAAAAAAACAATTTTCCAAATGACCACTTGTAATACAGAAAGCTAGGGGGCTTTCTGCCCTAAAATATGATCAGTTTCATAGATGTTACACATTCATTCTGGCAATGACTATTCACAAAGCACTTCATCCTTGCCTGGCACTGTGTGAACAGGCACTGGGCACATACCGATGAAAAGGACACATGTTCTGCTTGCCATCCTGAGACAGTGGGGGAATGAGACACTAAGCCTCTGACTGTGGTTCGTGCCACCGTGAAGGAGCAACAGGTAGAGTAACAAGGAAGCGGTCACCCGCCTCTCCGCAGGGGCTGGAGAAGCCCAGCGGAGCAACTCCCGACAGAGTGGTCGAGGAAAGCCGCCCATCAGAAGGAACACTGACACTAAAGCTTATCTGGACACAAAACAACCTAACATGAAAATCCAATACTCAGAAATAGGAGCTGACAGAATGGGTGAGTTAGGAGTAGATTATCTGCTTTCACTAGAGGATTCAGCCCAGGGTTTTTCTTTAGCGGACTCTCCTAATACAAATACATTTTATATTCCTACCCCTACTAAATATAGTTTACATTACATTTAATATGAATACAAAAATTGGATGCTATTTGGGGAGCCTGGGTAGCTTAGTCGGTTAAGTGTCTGACTCCTGGTCTTGGCTCAGGCCATGAGCTCACAGTTGGTGGGTTCGAACCCCACATCGGGCTTTGTGCTGCTGGCTCTGTGCTAATGGCATGAAGCCTGCTTGGGATCTTCTCTCTCTCCCTCTGTGCCCCTCCTCACCTCTTGAAATAAATAAATTTTTAAAAAATTGGATGCTATTGGGGGTGGCTCATTCCGTTAAGCGTCTGACTTCGGCTCAGGTCACGATCTCACTGTTCCCAAGTTCCAGCTCTGTGCTGACAGCTAGAACCTGGAGCCTGCATCAGATTCTGTGTCTCCCTCTCTCTCTGCCCTTCCCCTGTTCACTCCTGTGCTCGCTCACTCTCTCAAAAATAAATATTTTTTTTTAATTTTTAAAAAGCTGGATGCTATTTGCAAAAAATTCAACTCATAATAAAATGAAACAGCTACTGCCAAAAACCTGGCAGTAACTTGGGGGGGGAGGGGGGAAATGTGTCAAGAGGAAGAAAGAAACAGAGGGGAGAAATAAAACTGCTATTCAACGCTTTTGAAGGCCCGAGTGTGGAGCTACATCTTTTGACATAATTTATTTAGTCCATAAAACAATTCTGAGTTTAGGGAACATCACATTTTACAAGGAAGAAACCTAACTTCAGTGAAAGGCACTTATTTGCCCTAAGGTCTCTCAGCGGGTAAGCAACAGAACTGAAAAGCTGCTAAAGCATAACAGAAACATACAAATCTGATCTATATGTAGCAACCGTATCACACCCCCTCTGCAAAGCAGGGGTCAGCAAACTAGGGCTCCAGGGCCAAACCCCAGCAGCCGCCTCTTCATAAGGCTGCACCCTAAGAATGATATTTACATTTTTAATTGGTTGAAAAAATGCAAAAGCAGAAAAATCATTTCATGCCATGTTGAAAGTTACACAGAAGTCAAATTTCAGTGCCCTAAATAAAAAAAATCTCACTGGGACACAGCCACAACACCACTGTCCATGGCTGCTTTCACGCTACAAGGTGGAAAGAATGCACTGGATCCCAAAGCCTGTTATGCCTACTATCTGGCCCCTCACTAAAAAAGGGTTGCAAAACTTGCAAGGCACAGAAGAGAATTTACAGAAATAAAAGTAACAAAAGCATATGCAAGGAACAGCCATAAAACGCCTCCAAAAGAATTTTAGCCTCAGTTTCACCTGGAGGTTTCTTTCACTGGTCTTCTCTCCTAGTATGGAAGTCACCAGTCAGTCTCCTAAGAGAGATTTAGCACGTTTCATCCAGAGCAGTTGCTGAGATCCAGCTTTCATTCTCAGAAAGGAAACAACACACTGTCTCCACTCCACATTAGTTGGCTCAACTTCATCCTTAGACAATAGTGGTTTAGTTCCAGGAACAGTCTCAAACTGTTTTTGTTGATCTCCAACTATATTGTCTCCTCTAAATATGTTCTGGTTCAAGTGAGTATGCTCAATTATGAAAATTAATTCTTATAAACAACCCAATCGGGGTGGATAGTCGATTTACATCATGAAGTTCAATTTTCCCGGTACAGGGAAAAAACATACTTTTTCTTTTCGGTCTTCAGGCTACACAGTTGAAGCCTAGAGGCTATGTGCTACAAAGTGTCTCCAGTTTTTCCAACATTTTGAGACAAGAGATAATATATTGGTCTGTATGTCTACCTTGTCATTTACTTATATATGGACATGCTCAAATATTGGGTCATTTTATACTTTTTAAAGGTACATTGCAAGTCAATAGTTAAGGCATACACCTTTAAGTCAAAGATGGCCTTTACCTTGTAGGGAAAAAAGTGTTGCATTTTAATGGAAAGCCATACATCATCTACACCACACCCTTCTGAGCTGTCTGATTCTAGCCCTTTTCATGGGTCTTTGAGCTATTCTGCACTACCGAGTTGTAGGTAACTAATAGGTATGTAAAGTCTATCCTGACAGGTAGTGATTGTATTTATTTATTTTTTTTGTTTCTTTTTTAAGTTTATTTATTTTTGAGAGAGAGAGAGGGAGAGAACAAGCAGGGGAGGGGCAGAGAGAGGGAGACAGAGAATGTGAAACAGGCTCCAGGCTCTGAGTTGTCAGCACAAAGCCCAACCAGGGTTCGAACTCACCAACTGTGAGATCATAACCTGAGCCGAAGTCGGATGGTTAATCAACTGAGCCGCCCAGGCGCCCTGACAGGTAGTGATTTTAACTGACTTCCTCTAATGTGGGAAAAAACCAGTTTTGTCTCAATTTGCAATTCATCTCAACGTTAATTTACTCTATATAAATGTGTTATTTTGACTTTTTCTTCAAGCCAGTTATGACATCAGCCTGGTTCCCTCATGGCACACAAGTAAAATAAAATCTTTAGTGCGTGTTCATTTTTATACCTATATGAGACTCATGATTTTACCTTTTTCTGAATACTATCTTTTAACAAACTAAAAGGTTGTTAAGAATATAGAATGCTTTAAAAAAAAACAACTTTGACTTCTGAGTGATATTCGCCTTTAATATGAAGTCAGCTGTAATATTAAATTAGTTTAAACCACACAGAAAAACAGAATGTGATGGGAAACACACTCTTTTTTGTCCCCTTTTAATGCTATGGAATGCCATCACAGAAGTTGTAAAAGAAAAACTGTGCAGAGAGGCAAGAAACAGGTGTCAAGGAAAAATTATCCAAACACTTGCTAAAATGGTACCGGGGACTTTTTTCAGAGAAATCAGGCTAACTCTAAATACAGCAAAGACAGCTGGAGGTTTATGGGCAAGGAGCAGAGTGAGGGGGTCAGTGGGTGGAAAATCACTGAGAGGAGACATCAAAAGTAGGGGGATTCTTGCTGAACTGGCTGAACAGGATCCATGGTAAAGGCAGGCCAAGGGTTCGCACATCAGGGATGAAGATGAAAAGCGCCATCAGGTAACCAGGGTGATGGGATATCATGTAGCAGGATTCTTGCTAACAAAGGGCTAAAGACAGGATGAGGGCCAAGGCTGAGGCCTAATAGAGAGCAAGGCTCAAAGAAGCCAAGTCTAAGTAAAGTTTGGTCACAGAGATATATGCTGTTAGAGGTACTAGCAAATATATAAGAGGACAAATTAAACATTTTTTTTTTACAGTCTAGTGAAAGAGATAAATAAGTCATCTAACATGGCCAAAGGACCTTGCTTTTAATTTGTAATGAAATTTTATTCCCCAAAGGATCTATATATATATAAATAACCACTTGGTGGAAAAATATAAAATGGTAAATCCACCATTGTTCCAAATTGCTACAACCTTATAGACTAAAAGAGTAATTTGACAACATGTAACTGAAGTGTATCAAGGATTTTATAAAATATACTGAAACAGAAAGTAGGCATATACTATTCACCCTACTTTCATATAAGCAAAAGATAGCACAATTAAACTCCAAACTCACCACCTCCAGCCTATAGAACAGGAGGATGATGGCATTTGTGAAATCTGAACAACAGTGTCCACTACATGAAAACAAAATGGCAACAAATGGCAACAAGTCTTGTTTCTCAAAGTGTAGTTGGCTGCCCTCAATCTAGACCTGTAACCTGGGCATCTACTGGGAACTCATTAGAAGGCACAGTCTCAGGCCTCCCCTGCTCTATCAGAATCTGCAGTGTAACAAGATCCCCAGATAAATGTTATGCACATTAAAGTGTGAGGAACACGGCTCCAGAATTGTGGGATAACTTAACTACCCCTAGAATTGTTACTGTTAGCACCTTCCTTCAATATTCCCTTCTTTATACAAATTAGTATACTGGTTTCCCTGAAACAGAGTCAGAAGGAGACAAGTTTTTATTGTGACCCTGGTGGCCTTCATTTTCTGTTGGAGATGGGCCTAAAGGTTCATGTTCATTACTTGGTCTTGTTAGTAAAATCAAAGTCATAGGGAAAAGGAAGAAGGTACAAAAACAGGAAGATTGTGGACCCACAGGATTTTGTCTTTAGAAGACAGAAAACAATCTCAATTACACATAATGTATATGTACTCAATAACAGTAATGGTTACACAAATTATGGCACAACTCTACAAGAGAATATAATGAAGGCATTAAAAAGAGCAAGGTCATCTGTCATGTATCAATATGCACTGATCTAAGATATGCAATATGCTAAAAATAAACTTAGCTTTAAAAATGCAAGGGAATGGTATGTCAACTACACTTCAATAAATAAATAAAATTGATTTTTTTTTTAAATGCAAGGGAAAGATAATGCACAGGATATATGGTGAGTTATCACTCACATACGGAAAAATACCTAAGTTTGTATTTGCATAGAACACCCCTGGAAAGAACACAGGAAAGACATGATATTTGCCCCCTGGAGGCTAGCAGAGGCATGAGGGACACAAGTGGACAGAGGCTGACCTTCCACTGTGCACTTTTTTAACACTTTTTGAATTGTGTGACTGTATTATCCAATTTAAATTTTTTTTTTTTATTCTGAGCATTGAAGTATACCCTAAAAGGGATATAGTCCTGTTCCCAAGGTAACAGAGGAATCTCTTCTTCATTTTCCCTGATAGATGGTCTTCTGACTGTGTCCAAACACTTTCAGTGACAGTTTCAGGGCTGGGATGTCAAGTGTCTAAAAATCATTCTGACACTGAGCTAAAAGTCCGTGTTCCTAGCTAGAATGCTGTCCCACTGCTGCACCTCCCAACCCCTAACCCCTCTCCACCTGCACTGATGCTGGTTGTCTCTGCAAAACAAAGTAAGCCCCTTCCTCTCCCAGCCTTTGTAGCATTTGCAGAAGGCTTTCGTGGTTTTCCTTGGTCAGAGGTCACAGACAGAAGCTGGCAGGGTAGGCAGGTAATGTAAATGAATAAACCAGGCCTGGCCAAGACAAAACAGGCACCTGCAGACAAGGATGTATCGGGGAGCACCGAGCCCAGGACACTAACGGAGGCAGGAACCATTCTTTTCCAAGCAAATTCCAAGCCATAGAAGAAAGACAGCCAGATGTCGCCCTGTCTTCCAAGGGATGTTGGACTGACAAGTTTTTTTGCAAATACCTCAATTTTGAAAATGTTGGCAACTGAACTAATCTTTTAAAACGCTCTACAGACCAAAAAAATACACGTGCAGCTGGATGTGACCTGCAGGTCACTGGTTTACATTGTGTTCTGTTATCTTTCCTGCGGGTACCATGAGAATTTCTTTCTGTTGTATTCTGGTTAAAAATTTGCTAGGAAGAAAACCAAACAAAAATATCTTGCTTCAAACACTTAATCAGATATATTTTTATTTCGTTTCACAGTGTGCCAATCCATCTATTACTCCAAAAGCTGCTAGATCATTTTTTAACAGTAATTGTGCTTGCTAAGGACTGAACAGTCACAGCATACGTGTGTGTGAGTGTATGTGTGCATGCGTGTGTGCATTGTTTCTAAAGACCTTTGATATTTATTATTGTTAGAATGTCTTCAGTGGCAGGAACTGCAAGATAACTCAGACAGACAGTATTTCACAGTTGAATATATGTGTACATAGCCCATTATACCACTGGGGTTTATTTGCAAAACATAGCTCTCATTTTCCATCAAGCTTGCAGTAGAAGAAAGTTTCAAAGAAAAAGATACAAATTTCCTACCATTCTACCCTGTGAGAATCTAAAGAGACTATTAGGCTATAAAGAAAGGAAATTGAGGGATAAATTTAACACTTAAAAGGAACTCTTTTAACAGGAGGTTTGGGCATCCAGCCAGGTCAAGGAGAAGTAGTTTTATACACGCATCTTAACAGCAGCCTAATCTCTGATCTTCACTACTCCTCACTTAAAGCCTGGTACCCACTGAGTCATCACAGCCAGCGTGTCCCTTCTAACTTGTCATCTGTCATCTTGTCACCCTGTGCCTTCTGCAGTGTCGCTTTATTGAAACAAACAGCAAATGGAAAAGAACCCTTTGGGTGGAATCAAGACCTGCACTAATTGAGAACTTCTGTGGGGACCCCATGACACTTGCATAAGGCTGATGGGGTGAGGTGAGGTCCCACTGCTGAAGGCTGGACATAGAAGGGACAGTACAGGAAACTGCAGTTGCTAGAGACACGCCCCCATGCATCTTCCCCCATGATACACGGGCTTGGTGTTTACATCTATTTAGGCTTTCTACTCTGCTTTAGGTAACATGAAAAACAGATTAGTAAACTCAAGATTTTGTGGTGCATACATATGTTTACAGTGATAATGGTCTAACTGTAAAGTAAATACAACTGAAAACACAGAGTCTCAAAACCAAGAACCACCATGATAAAACAATTACACTGCAATTCTGAAAAAAGGAAACATTTAATTACAGATATAATTTATGTAGGTAAATATAATCATTTCAAATTTCTAATAGGCATGTCATTTAATATAAAGCATCAGGAAAGGATTTCAAAACCTGTATGATCCATCAATATGGAGAGTTTGAGCTAGGAAAAAAACCCTCAGGATTCCACCTTTATAGATTAACTGTTGGCTAACTTCCAAAGGAAAACACTTTATTTGGAAGGTATTTTCTTTAAGAAATGAATTTTTCACACTCTATAGCCATGCCAAACTTTGTTTTCAGTTGTTAAGACACTGGAATATCTTTAAATCTTTTCCACTCATTAATTCCAGGAGATTATTTGCACACATTTCTCAGGATAATCTGATAGGTTAGATGGCTTGAAAATATTATAGCTGTACAAATTAAATGGCCAACTAAGATGTCACCATACAATTCTATGCCTTCTTACAGTGGGACACTTGAAAGGGCCCCATTATCCAAACTGGCCTATTTATGAGCCTCTCTAGAGCAGGAGAGGTAGGAGGCAGGGAGCTGGGTCCCCATCCCGGTGGAATGCACCGCATCATCTTGTGAAAATCACAAAAGCACGTCTTCCTATGTTCACATTTCTTAATCCGTCAAATGGAGAGGAGACCTGGACCCTGATGCGGCTGTTGGGCCACCCACAAGACAGAATGAGAAGACAATAAAGAACACAACAAAGGTAAGTTTACGCACTGTCCACGTGGGAGGAAAATAAAAGAAAAAGAGTGGTATTGCATAAACACCATTTGGTCTGTTACACAACGCACTCAAAAAAAAAAAAAAAAAAAAAGGAAACAAAATAATTAAAAGAAGTCCAAGCAATTTGAATGTATATTCTCTCATGACGAAATGTCAGGTGGGTGAAATACATTCCTAAGCCACCGTAAACTCTCCTAATACCTCGCTCTGTCCATCTCTGCCACTCACTCTGCACCCAGATCGCAGCTTGACAGCTCCATCAAATGCCCAAACAGCTATAGAAAATCTTTCATTAAATAATAAGCACCTGAAAGGTACCAGCGACTCAGTTTGATCTTAGGACATAGGTAACTAATCTAAGTTCCCAAATTAGTGAGATGTCGACATCCCCTGGAACTGAGAAGATAAAGCAGTAGGCAAGGTCTCTTTTCATCTTTGTATAAGTCAATCATAGTTGACAAATACCAATATCACAGAGTGTTTAACAAAGTGACTGGTGACAAATGTTCAGATAAGTGACAAATGTGCAGAATGGGAATGCCGACTTGGGTTTTAGGTTTCTATAGGTCTCGAAGTATCTGTGGCCAAGGAATGAAACTCCTACTTGACCAGCTATCTTCAGAGTTGGAGCCAATGAGGCCACTAGTGATAAAGACAGGAGGTATGCTTGGACCCATCAAATAACAGATCAGCAATTCATGCCCCACTGATGGTAGGCCAGTGCTGCAATCATCTTATTCCAAAGACAGCATAAAGATTTACACAGACATCAAGGCTCGATGTCACTCTGCCGCCAGGGAGCATACCATTTGAGTCATACAAAGAAGTCACCACCTCAGGAAAATAGCTTTCTAAAAAACATCGATTCCTCTTCTTTTTTATTAGTATCTTTTCTAATGAATTTTTTCCCTACAACAACTTCTTCTCAGAGGCTACATACCCTGAAAGTATTGTACCTTTTCAGAACTGCCTTTAAAGCTTTATATTTTATAAAATCTTTCGCCTCCAGTTCACTTCAGAATCTATAATATCCACTTGAGGTTGACTTGATCTTAATTTATCCCTACTAGAAGTCTTCTCCTCAGCTTTCTAGATATCATCTAGACTCAGCAGCATGTTCAAACAGGCAGAAAAGGATTAACATCAGGCGAATGCAGCTTAATCTCCAGAGCTCCTGCTGCATGAGCCCCTGGGGTGCTGGGAGTTGCTGGGGGTCAGTGGTCTAAGTGGGAGGAGGCACCAAGAGACATTTCTGTCAAGCTTTTCTGGGAGAGAGATCGTGAAAGAAAGGGAACTAAATCACTGAACTGAAACACTGAAATGAAAACTTACCTTTGTATCTATTTTTTTTTAAGTTATTTTTATTTATTTGAGAGAGAGAGAGCACCAGCAGGGGAGGGAGGGAGAGACAGAGACAGAGACAGAGACAGAGAGAGAAAAAATCCCAAGCAGGCTCCCCACTGTCAGTACAGGGCCCGACGTGAGACTTGAACCCACAAACCGTGAGATTATGACCTGAGCCAGGACCAAGAGTCAAGACGATTAATTGACTGAGCCACCCAGGTGCCTCACTTTTGTATCCAATTGTGCATTAATAATTCTTTTATTCTTTATCTTTATTTTTAATTTATGTATTTATTTTGAGAGAGAGAGAGCAGGGGAGGAGGAGGGAGAGAAGGGGAGAGAAGATCCCAAGCAGGCTCCACTCTGTCAGCACAGAGTCTAGCTTGAGGCTCAATCTCACAACTGTGAGATCATGACCTGAGCCAAAATCAAGAGTCAGATGCTGAACGGACTAAGCCACCCAGGTGCCTCTTTTTCTCTTTTTCTTAGAAGACCACCCAGCAAACAAGGTAAGCTTCCGCCCCCACAAAACCTGAAACTGCCCTGATACAGAAGCTGTATCTGGCATGTCAGAGTACTTCCCTAGCTTTTATTCTCCACTGCGCAAGTGTTCAATCTATGAGGAAATTCTGGGTCTTTAAAAATAAAAAATAAAGGCCAGAGAATAGTGAAAAGTAATTTTAAATGTACATCTTTAAGACAGCTGATATTCATTGCTGTATTTCTCAACACCAAAATACAAAGGGAAGACAAAAAACTACAGAACTTTTTGGCTCTTTGACATTTCTTCCCCAACAACCTAAAATTTTCAAATGGATGGGACATCTGGAGTCTAAGAAGAAGGACTGTATTATTACCGTTCCCCACAACATCAGGACTAAGTGGATTTTTTTTTATGTTTATGCTACTGAACATGAAGAGCAAACATTTCTCACATGACTGATAAGTTTGCCTTTAACAAAACAACCCTAACCAAAAATTATTAGGAAACAGATCAGCAGCCCCACTGGACTCTGAAGCAATGTAATTAGGTAGTCCAACACTGCATTCTGTCAGAGAACTCTGACAGCCTAATAACCAGATTGTCATCAGAGAGACACTGAAAAATGATGCTGCCTTTGTTCCAGCATTAAAAATACCACTGCTTCCTGGGGTTTTTTGTTCCGTACAAAAAGTTTTAAAAAGCTATGAGGGATGCATCCTGTTAATCTGGATGGTGTTTAAATGGATCTCTTCCACTTAAGGGGATGATGTAGGGAGATATTTATATAATAGATAGATAGATAGATAGATAGATAGATAGATAGACAGGCAGATAGATATACAGAGATCTAGATATATACATAATATAGATATATAGATATACCCCAGGTATTTATATACCTGAGGTATAGATATAGATATATAATGTTTAGGAAAGCATTATTCTGAGGATCACCTGCCTGATTTGAATCATTAAAATATGATGCATTAAAAGAAAAATACAGAAGGGAATGCTTACAAGACTAATTGGCAGTGAGCATTTAGGTGGTGCCAGGCACCGTGTTCACTTCTCTGTGCTCTTGGACCCCTCCCAGTGAACAAGAGAGAGGTGTAGTCGTTATTTTCAGAGGAGGAAAGGCAACTTAATCAAGACTAAGAAATCCACTTCCACACCCAAAGACACCAACTCTATGTTCTTAGGCACTGTGGTGTGCTGTTGAGGAGAGAGCATTTAATTTTTTATTTTGATTGGGGTGGGGTGGGGTGTTGGGGTGGGAGATGTTCTTTTCAAGAAAATTATTACATATTTGGCCTCCCAGAAGAGGGTCATCCAGCAGGCAGTCTGACCTGTGAGCCATATCCTATGTATTGTAGGACATTTTAAGAGAAAATGTTATAGATTCTTCACACAGACATGCAATTAAATACAAAAGGACAGAAATATTAAGATATAGCCTTGGGTTTAAAAATACTTTAATTAGTCAATTATAAGAAGTTATCCACTAACCTGTACAAGAAAAAACCTCAGGGAGTACATTTCTAAGATGACCTTTGGAACCCTAATATCCAAAAATTTTACAGTTTTATCTGTTAAGATCTAAATGAGTTATCCCACGTAAATCACTGTCAAATTTGCACATGCAAATTGTGTGGCTGAACTAGTCACTTGTAACTAAATGAGACTGATTTTTTTCCAGAACACATTAAAATACACCATACTACTTGAATGCCCAGTCAACCAACCCAGCATTATTGTTGCAAGACACTGCAAAGTTTCCCAAGGATTTTCCCATCCTATGATTTTAACTGACACTCACAAGCCTACGTTATTTCTTAAAGTTAAACACAACAAAATCATTCCAGATTTACAAACATCATGTTGAGCAAAAGACGCCACACACAAAGGAGCTTGTTCTGTATTATACCATTTATATAAAATTCAAAACCATGGCAAAACCAATTTGTGATGTTAGAGTCAAGACCCTGGTGGCCTGGGCTGGGAGCAGGGTAGATGGCATGAGGGTGTCAGGTTCTATATTTAATTCTAGATGCCGGTTCCTTGGGCATAAACTTTGTGAAAGTTCATCAATGTGTATACTGTGGATTCTCAAGTACACAAACCCTGTCTGTTATACCTCCGTAAAAAGTTGACATATGACAATCATTCTCTTCCTTCAGCAATTTGCCAGCTAGACCAAGACGAAAATATACTGTGGGCAAGAAGGTGGGCAGTCTGAAAACACACAGAACTTTGACTTTGCAAACTACAGAGCTGCTGATCCTCTCATGAGAACCTCTTAGCATTCCTTTCCCTCACAGCGTCAAACAATTCATTTGGCAATTCACTATATTAATTCCTGTAATGAAAGTGTAGGGAGTGTTACAGTTAATCATGATGGTGCCCTACAATTTCCAGAAAATGTTTGCTGGGATTTAGGCCTGTGAGGCCTCAGCGAGCAGATTTAAGGCAAAGCTACAGCGAACTTTCACGTGACAGCTCATTAACAATGCATTTAAGAGGTAAACACTGGACACATTTTTCGAAACACCAGTACTGATTAGGTTCATTTCACTTTACTGGAAGTCAAAGATAACATGTTAAATAGATTTCCCCCCTCTTAACAGTCAATACATTAAAGAGTAGGTTAAATCCAGCTTTGTTCTTTGTTTCCATAAACATGAAATATGTAGAAAATGGAAGTCCTTCAATTTCTCTTAGCCAATCAGATTCCAGCATTTAGGGACCACAGATATGACGTATGGTTTGCTTATCTACCATGACTAAAATACCAGGGTTCAGTTTATATACCTGTCGGGATAAAACTCATGCTATTTCAAGAAATAACAGTTGATTTGTACACAAAAAGTACCATGCAATGTATTAATGGTTTCATTTGCCCTGTTTTTACTCAAAGCTAGATCACCGGAACTATAGGGCAGGGACATTATCAATGATGGTCACAGCTGTATGCCCAGTCCATAGCAGAGTTACAGAAGGCAATGGAACTGATTACTGAATGATTCCTTTTGCCAATCTTGATGCCAAGTTGGGGATAGTTATTAAGTTACCATTTTAGGCCTGAGTTTCTTTATATTATTTTTGATATATTTAATATTTCAATATAATATTTTTGCAAGATATATGCATTTCAAGTAAGTTTATTTCTGCCATTTTTTCGATAATTTGGATTATTTTCCCTTGTTCATACCTAATATAAGAAAAGTGACTGTTATTATTTACTTTTTTTTTTAATGTGTATTTATTTTTGACACAGAGAGAGATACAGACAGACAGAGCACGAGTGAGGGAGGGGCAGACAGAGACACAGATTCTGAAGCAGGCTCCAGGCTCTGAGCTGTCAGCACAGAGCTCGAGGCGGGGCTTGAACCCAAGAGCCATGAGACCATAACCTGAGCCAAACCAGGCGCCGTGAAAAGTGACCATTATTAAGTTAAAATGATATTCTTAAATTTACAAATTATCTATTGGTGACACAGGAGCCTAAATTCTGAAAGTAATTAATTATTCTTTGTCAACAGAAAGAGGAGTTGGGCCCCAAAACTAGATGAAAAACCCAACCAAGTAATGACCGAGAATAGCAATAATAGTAAATCCTGTCTCTTGCTCAGTAACAAGTAGGAGTCTCTAACCAGCAAATAGATACATACTATAGAAACACCAATGTCTGTCTCTACAAAAAGCATAAATAATAACTTTGTGCAGCAATAGCCTCTCCGATGCATTTAGAAAATGATGTTGGCGCACCTGGGTGGCTCAGTGGGTTGAGCATAGGACTTCAGCTCAGGTCATGATCTCCCGGTTGGTGAGTTCAAGCCCCACACTGGGCTTGCTGCTGACAATTCTCTCTCTCTCTCTCTCTCTCTCTCTCTCTCTCTCTCTCTCTCTGCCTCTCCCCCACTTGTGTGCACGCACACTCTCGCTCTCTCTCAAAAATAAAACATTAAAAAAAAAAAGAAAATGATGTGAAAACAGACCTTCAGGAATAAGTGTTCCTTTTAGCACTTCCAAGATGCACGCAACCAATGAAATACATTGTGGGGCAGGGAAAAAATCATCCAATCACAAGGTAGAAAGAAGCCCAAGATGTCACCTGGCCTGTGATGTGCACGTTATCGGCAAGTTTAATTTCATTCCACCAGCACAGGCTGCTCTTAGTCCCCTGGGCTCCCACTTTTGGCTCTGCCTGGAGACAGACCCACTCAAAGACCAAAAACCCTGTCATGTAGTCTAATACTAGCAAGCCCCTAGATTCTGATACCTCGGGCCCACTGAATACTGCAGTAACTTGTTCTCTGTCCCAGCCTGATTACTATTTCAGAGGAACACCGCTCTTTGTTGTGACAATTCTTCCTGCCCCTTGTTCAAAATGGCTCAGGAGTAGATTCAGGTGCTGTTTTCAGTACATGAAATGAATACTCTATTTATTCTATTGCATTTCTGTGATGCAACTGTGGGGTTACATGGTTGCTACTCTTCATCTGGCTGCTTTAGACACTACATCTACTGTGCACATTCTAACCAGCAACCGTGCACGTTCACATGAGCTTTCCATGAAAACCCCCCCGGCCACAAGCCTCATAGTTGCAGCAAACTGGACACCATGAAGGAAGAATCACTTCCTCTACAGTGTAACCATTAACTAAAAGAAAAACCTGGTGTGACATCAGTCATCTGTAACACAAGTAAATCATAATCCTGCAGGGTGAAGTAGGTGGCTACCTAGGAAGCAAGAGCTCAGAGGGGCTCCCTCTACCCGGATCAATCAAATTCTTGTCCTGTGAGACAAAACACAGAATTCTAAAGATAAAAGTCTGAAACGCAAATACACCCAGGTAAATTGTTCTAAAACTTCAGGAACTCACATTCTCCTTTCCCGATTCTCCTATCTGTGTGTGAGCCCATGTTCTAGCATTAATATAATATTTTTCTTTTAATCTACTCAATTTTGCTAAACTAAGTTTTCGGAAAGACAATTCCATATTGCCACTGTACATATTCACTATTGTGCGTATACAGCCAATATCACTTGCTGCAAATGGAGAAACTTTAAAAAAATTAATGTGACTGGGGCGCCTGGGTGGCTCAGTCGGTTAAGCATCCGACTTCGGCTCAGGTTATGATCCTGCAGTTCGAGGGGTTCGAGCCCCGCGTCAGGCTCTGAGCTAACAGCCCACAGCCTGGAGCCTGCTTCAGATTCTGTGTCTCCCCCTCTCTCTGCCCCTCCCCTGCTCATGCACTCTCTCTCAAAAATAAATAAACATTAAAAAAAATTAATGTGACTAATCCAAAAAGTGTTCACTTATGTACTATGTAAAATCATCTCCTATATCATGTGAAACACTGTAATAAACTATTGGTTGAATTTCACAGTAAAGAGTACAAAATGAGTGATATCAGGATTCTCAACACCCACCACCCCCCACCCCACCCCCCACCCCCACCACCAAACAGTGGTAGGAAGGGGACTGAGAACCTGAAGAAGCCTGTGCAAAGGCCACGTGCTTGGGGCTGTAGGTGCCGCGTGGAGTGTGTGTCACAAGCTATGAGAAATCGGGGTACGAAAGAGCAGGCTGTTGCCTACTTCACAATTATTTCCATCTGGGGCTGTCCCCGTATATGTGTCATAGAGAAAGTCTACTGTGTTGTAGGCCTTTCTCCACTTCTATGCACCGTCTCCTTTACACGTCTGAGCTCACAAATTACCCATCACAAAGAAATCGCATGCTGTTAATAGGTCTCTTCATTGTGACTGACAGTGCAGAACAAATGTCAATCCCTGTGCTGAGACCGAATTTCTGGAATACTAACAGGGGTTCCCAGTAGGAGGAGACACATTACCCAGAGGTCACCCCAATAACTCCTGGAGCAAGCTCCTGAATTCTGCTGCTTCTTGCCATATTTGCCACAATGGGCCATATGTTCAAGCTCTCCCTGGCTACCTTCTCTCCAATCAGATTCTCAGTTCTCTGATCATCTTTCCACTACTCTTAACACCTAGCTCTCAGCAGAACAGGTGCCTAATTTATACAAAACACGAGTGAATTTGAATGCATCAACCATAAATGAAAGAATGAATGAGTGAATGAATGAATGAATGAATGAATAAAAATAAATCAGCTTTGCACCTGCATGCCTAAGGTACACCTCCAAATTATCCCAACTCTGTCCAGAATTATCAAGGGACACAGCAAAAGCCCCATCAGTATGCCTTATCAGAGAAATGACAAGTTCCCCTTCCCTTGCCCTAGCTGTACAAAGATCTACCACATTCTATCTTTTCAAATGACTCCATCTTACAAGCTGTGCAATCTTGGTGAAGTTACTTAACTTCTCTGAACTTCGGTTCCCTCATCTGTTAAATTCTAAAGAAAAATATCTGTCCCATGAGTTGTGATAAAGATTAAATGAGAGAATTAAAGAAAAGTGACTGCCATATTGCCTAGAGTTGATCATAAGCTAAAGATGCTGGCTGCATTTTTTAATAAGATCACAGTACCATGATAAATGTCAATTGCATAATGGTTCTGTGTTGTTACAGTGTAACACCCACATGCTTTCGCCATCCTGATAGTTCCTTGGTTTGCCAGTGTTAAAAAGAAAACCACAGGCCCCAAATGGTGTCAGTTAGGCTAAGGTCCCAAGTCAGTAAACTGAGACTTAATACCTAACCTAACTGCAGTTTCAACCCCCAAAGAATATAACCTTTAGCCAGTCAACTTGGGGATTTAGTGGCCAGCACCAGAAAGTTTACTGAGAGACTCCTTCTACTCCCCTTAGGAGGGAGATCTTGCCTAAAACAATGAATTCTTTGTGAATAATTTCCTTTTTTCCACTCCCTCTCTACCTTTAAAAACATTTCTTTTCCTGTAGCTCTTTGGACTTCCCCTCCACCACTCGCTTAGTTGGGATGCTGCCTGATTCATGATTCATGAATTGTTTAATACAGCCGATTAGATTTTCTAAAATATACTCAGTTGAATTTTTGTTATTTAACACTAGAATCAGAGTTTTTAACGTTCACAAAGAAAATGGAGCAAATTAGCAAGTCCTAGTGCCATCAAGAGGCACAGCATCATGTACAAACGGTTCTTCATAAGTGCATCCTCCCAAGTGCATCCTGGGTCGATGATGACCACAATTCATTCCCATTTTGAAGCCCCCTACATTTTTCACTTCTTTCTCGCTCTGAATCTCCTGCACTGGTAATGCCCAGTAAGCGTCCCTCATTTCTAAATCAGAAGGATGCACACCTGCAGCCACAGGAGGGAACGTTCAGGATCTGATGCCTGTCATATTTTCCAGACAGAAAACAATCTCCCAATGCCTCTACCCAGGAGATGGTGAACTACTCTGACATCTCAGCTGTTGCCCCTCCGAGCAGATTCACACACCTTCGGTTAACGCCCCCTTTGGGCAGGCATCTAGTCATGTTTACAGTTATCCATTATGACTGGCTCTACACAGAGAGTGCCTTTGGTGTCAAACCGAATGGCCCTGTAGACCTCTGTCCCAAGAGAGCCGGAAGATACAGACATGCATTAGATAAGACACAGGCAGAAACACAGCATCCACTTCCCTGAGATGGAAGGAGACTGAAGCAGACCTACTTGGGTCCTCCAGAGCTGCAGTGTGGAGAGGGCCACAGCAAGGGCTCAAAAAACCTGAGTTGCTTCAGGATCCGAAAGCTTATCAGAAAGCATCCGTAGGTGTCTGCAAGCCGATATGTCAGCAAAGAAAAAGATGAACTGTTTTAAAGGGGAATCATCTTGAACCAGAAGGACGAACATGCATGCTCGGTGCCAGGGCGTGCTCCTGAACCCCTGAGCTAGTGCACATCCAGCTTGATGCCGTGCAACTCTCCATGGAAGAATCGCTCCAAGAAGGCCAAGTGGAGAAGTGCCCTTCGCCATCTGTAATAATCTAAGTGGGGAGTCATGGGGGGGAGGGGGGAGACAGTGACATGAAGAGATGGCCTCCGGTTCTCAGAACGCACCATAATGAACACTCTGTGTTTCAACAGGGTGAACTTGCATTTCCTCAAAAGGCATGTAGACACAGCCACATAATTGGGAGTGAATCTAAGAACTCTAGAAAGAGCGGCACATTTCCCCACTGACACAGCTGTATTGAAAAATCAACCCATGGCTCTAAGGGAAATGAGAAAACACAACTGGTGATTTCTAGCAAGGCATCCAATCTTCATTTTTGTGATCCCTCAATTCTCAGTTCAAGTATAAACAGACTTTTTTCTTCCCCCTGAAGTAGGAAGAGGATTAAGCAGGCAGGACGCTTTCTGAGTTCTGCGTAGCATATGTTCATAAGCTTTCCTTTTGTAGCATTTATGGATTCATTCTGGAGTAGGGTTAAGCTGGAGCAAAGCAATTTGGCATGCTTGCATTTGCTTTATTGCAAGTGCAGTCTGCAGGGGCCACCCTGACCTGAGCGGCAAAAAAGCTTCCTGGAACCCTGAGGGGGATGCTGATTATTTTCCTTACAGGGATGCTCCAGCTGAGACTTCCTCCTTGCAAAACAGAAAAATAGCTTCATGCAAATTATCCTCAGGAAAGTGGTGGCCCCGGGGACAAGCGTGATCATTATCGCGCAAACTTAATTTCTGACCACCGTCAAGGATCGCCCTGCAGTATCTGCACTGCCATACAGCCTCGGGGTCAGCATTCCAATCCATGCCAGCCGAAGGACCCCACTCAGTGACGGATGTGACTTCCCCATCTGTGTGTCCCCTTCTGTGTGCTACATCCACACGACGGAATACGGTGCCACTCTGAATGACGGTGCGATAGAAGAATTTTTAGTGTTCACAGTGCAAGTTTAAAAAGCAATATGTAATCATTTTTAAGTGGAAATGCATCCCATTTCTTTTAAACATGTCTACATAGAAAACTGTTAAGACACACCCCAAAAGGCCATAGGTGGTCATCCCTGGGCAGTAGGATCTTGAGCTATTTCTATTTTCTTCTCTTTGCTAATCCATTTCCCAAATAAACTAAAATGCGAATGTAGTATTTTTGTACTACGAATAAAGTAATTGTAAAGTGGCTTAAAGATAGACTGACATCTACGAAAGAGTGTTTCTGTCTGCAAAACAAAGAAGCATCTCCATTAAAATAATATAATTGACCTGCACCGTTAAGAAAGAACTACCACATAGCTCACAGATCACTTGGCTACTATTATCATCACTAACTACTTCTTAAGCACCTGCTGTATCCTGTGCCCTGCAGTAGGCATCAGTACTGGGCTAAGTAACTCAGGTAATAGCTAAATTATTTACATCATTGGGACCCTCCCAGTGTTACTAAGGTTGGAGAACCTGGAAAACAGCATTTAACAAGGGCATTAATCCGTCCACCTGGCCTACAGTGCGCCTTGTCAGAGACTCTCTCCCAATCCTACTGAGAGGGATTAAGTAGAATTAAGTAGGCAGTCGGCCAGGTGGACCCTGTGCCCAGACCACAGCGGACTCCAGCAAGTGTGGGCACCTGACCTAGATCAAGCGATTCAGACATTGCCCCCCAGGAAAGGGGAACTGGAGTAATTGCTGTCAGTCTCTATCCACCCCTTAAGTGGGAGAGAGGGGGCTGCAGGGACAGTCAAGGTGGCCCAGGATATGTGCAGCACAGCAGCCGGTGTGCAGGGAGAAGCAGTGGGAGAGCACATGCAGCCCGAGTCGGTCACTGTGCTTCAGGACGGAGACAATGAGAGACAATGTGGCTTATCCATGTACCTGTCCTGCTCGAGAGGGTCAACCACTTCCTGGGCCAGTGTCTCAGAAGGCTCTCAGTCCAACCTGCCCTCAAATCACTGAACTAGCTGGTGGTCTTAGAGCAAATGCTCCGTCTTGGGTTGTTTTTGTTTGGTTCGTTTCTTAAAAACAAATGATTCTGAACTGAGCGGTAGTTAGAAGGGCCAAGGCTATGACACCCTGCATGGCGGATTCCCCCTCTGGTCCTTCTTGCAGCCCTCAGCTAAAATGTCATAAACTCAAGCCCTCCCAGACCAGCAAGTATGAAGAGGTCTGCTCTGTTTTGCCTCCTGTTGCAAGAGGACTTAACTTTTAATTATATATGTGCTGTTTAGTAGTTATGACCGGTCTCCCTCCCTAGGTGTAAAATCATCAGCGGGGGCCCACATTTCTTGCACCTCCTACAGCACATTTCTGGCACATTCTAGGAGGTCAGTGGTAATGAAAGCATCAGTTAGTCAAGTACATTAGTACATACCCATTCATGCAATATACAAACAATCACTGAGTACTTAAAATTGCAAAACTTGGTCCTTTCTCCATAAGGAACTATTGACTCAAAGAAGGATATTAGGTATATATAAAGACAAGAAACACCTATGCAGCAGACACTGCTGAGGGCTTATCCAACAGCCATCCCCTCTTCTGCCTTAAAAGTAAAACTGAGGGATGCCTGGGTGGCTCAGTCAGCTAAGTTTCTTTGGCTCAGATCATGATCTCACGGTTTGTGGATTCAAGGCCCACATCCGGCTCTGCACTGATAGTGCAGAGCACGCTTGGGATTCTCTCTCCCTCTCTCTGCCCCTTCTATGCTTGCCCTCCCTTTCTCCCTCTCAAAATAAATAAATAAACTTTTAAAAAAAAAAGTAAAACTTACATTTTACTGGAGTATCCTCCCTCCACAAAGCCATATGCCCAGAGAAAGGGAGGATTAACCCAGCTCAGGGGTAAATCCTGATTAGTTTAAGAACGGGATGCGTTATAGCTGCTCAGATATCATCTCTTTAGCCCCTAAGGCAGCCAGGTAGAACAGGGTCAAGACAGCCAGACAGACCCCACTCACACCCCCAACACAGGCACACGCATGCACATACCCATACACAAGCCACGTCCAATTATGAGCAGCCTCGGGCACCTGGGTGGCTCAGTGGGTTGGGCATCCGACTTCGGCTCAGGTCATGATCTCACAGTTGGTGGGTTTGAGCCCCGTGTCCAGCTCCGTGCTGACAGCTCAGATCCTGGAACCTGCTTCAAATTCTGTGTCTCCTCCTCTCTCTGCCCCTCCCCTGCTGATGCTCTGTCTCTGTCTGTCTCTCAATAATGAATAAACGTTAAAAAAATTTCAAGTATGAGCAGCCTCTTCTGTTTACTTAATGTGCTGACCAAACATTATCATTTTCTACGTGTACCATGACAAGAACAAATTTAGATTGGAAAGCACCAATCTAACCCAATCAAGGTAATCCCACCCCATGTGCCTGTGTATGATTTAGAAAGGAGTATGTGGCTGCAATCAGCCAAATGTCACCTAAGGAGAAGCCTGCTAGAGGGGTTACAGGGAAGGCCCCTTGTTTTTAAAACAGGATACAAAGAATAGTTTCTTATGCCAAGGGATGCTACCATTAGTAGAGATGACTCCCCAGAATGAAGCAGCCATCTTAGAACCGTTAAGGCACCTTGGTCTGAGGACCAAGTCAAAACCGTGAAGATGGCAGAGGAAAAAGGCAAGAAATGAAGACTTTAATAACATTGTTGAGCCACTGAATTAACAGAGCCTGGAGTTGCTCTGTTGGGATATCTTGTTCCTTGACATAATTCATTTTCCTTATTCCTATGGCTTTTATTTTGTGTTCAAATGCAAGTTGGTAGAGAAATTCACAAAAGAAGTGACAATGCTTAGCAATCTGTCAACAGCTTAGTGCTGAAATCCTCTCCCTACAGCACAGTGACAACCATCAAAGGCACCCTGGTGGGACCCCAGTTGCTTGGCACCAGGGAAAAGTAGATTGAGGCTGGATTCCAGACATTCAGAGCCCAGGTTTTATAATGCCTTCCTATCAATCATGACATGCGTGGGGCTCAGCAAGTAGATATGGAGAGGGTGGGAAGCTTTTTTTTTCCTTAATTCTTTTATTGTTTAAACCATTTTGAGTTGACTTTCTGATTATGTGTAGCCAAAAGCATCTTGACTGATAAATCTATCTTCATATAATTAGCAACAAATTTATATGACCTCCTTGGAGCAAAAGACTCAGGAGAAAATGGTGCAGAGATACATAGTCCTGCCCACATTCCTCCAAATCTTCAAATGATGGGTCTTAAGTGAATTTCTCCCAAAGAGGTAGATAATTGAAAGGCCAGGAAAAGAATTAACCGTGCGATCATCTGATGCTCTCTCCATCATCAGAGTCATAAAGAACACCACAAATGCTGAAGCATCACCTTGTCTCAGTGGGGGGGGGGGCAGCATATTTTAAGCATACCAACTCGTACTTTTCATTATGCTTTCAGTATAGTTCCCTTTCTGATCTCAAGAACTTCAACAGAGCTTCCAGTCCCTTTGTCCCAAAGCAGAGAGTACTAGAGGGCAATCTCTCAACCAAATCTGGCCCCCGCTAAGGATTTTTTTTTCGACAGCCTAAATTCATGGAGGGGTACGTGCTAGACACTAGCAGAAAAAGACAACGATAAAAACAAATTTGGATCATGTTGTTTAAAACAGTTGTTTCCTTTAACCTTGTTTGGGTGGGACTGGACCTTCCTACTACTGGGGAGAAGCTGGAGGTTTTCCAGTTCCTTGAAGTAGTAGAGGCTGGCACTCTGTTCCCAGGTAGATCTCTAGAGAGGCAACAGGACTTTTGGTGGGGATGGTGAGAAGATGCTGGGAAAATGAATACTGGGTCCATGAAATCCAAAAGAGCCCAACCTCCTTTGGAGAGCACAGCAGGGCCACCCAACATTGCTTGGAAGAGGAACCTCCTAGAATAGCCAGCATGGACTAAGAAACAGAAGGTCTTTTCTTGAATGTTCTGTTTGCAGGGGCCAAGGGAAGGCATGCCCAAGATGGGCAAGTCTGAGTATTTTCAGTTAAAAAGCAATCGAGGGGTGCCTGGCTGGCTTCTGATTTCGGGTCAGGTCGTGATCTCGCAGTTCGGGAGATCAGGCCCAAGTCGGTCTCTGAGCTGGCAGTGCAGAGCTTGCTTGGGATTCTCTCCCTGTCTCTCTCTGCCCCTCCCCAGCTCCTGTTCTATCTATCTCTCAAAATAAATAAATAAACATTTTTTTTAGAAAGGCAATTGAAACCCAGAGGATTTGCCGCAAGCTCTTTTCCTAGTAGACTGGAACAAAGTCAGTCCTGTTTCATCAAAGTCCTTTCTGTGTCCCATTGTTTCTGAGTGGCCCAGCAAACATTTGTTTACCCCATATTTACTCTTTTTCATCTTCCTGTGAATTATATTCCTTCCCTTTTGAGTCCCAGACCCCCACGCCCTTCTCAAGTCAGAATGATACATATACTTCATTTTGCCTGACTGTTTTTGGAATCTCCATGTCTATGTGGATTCTCCATATGGATAAAATTAAATTTGTTTCCCTCTTGTTAATCTGTCTCATATCAATTTGATTCTTAGTCTTGCCAGAAGGTCCTTGAATAGAACGGGGCATTCTTGCTCCCCGACATGTGCTATGGCAGACGTGTAACACTTCTGTATCAATGACACTAAGTGAGCAGACACCCCAAACACCACCAAGATAGAACTTCCCAACATTTTGAGGGGGAAAATGTAATGAGGTATGTACGTATGCATGATTAAAATTCAGGCATGCAACATTCAAAACAAGTTTTCAGAATTAAACCTTTAAATCAGAATGCAAAGTCGGTTTGTATTTTTAATTGGCTTGACATGTCATGAGCTCCCAAAGGACACCACATTGCCGACAATCCCCACCAGTTATTCAGTATATTCCTGCAAGTCCTGCTACCTTAGAAAGGGAAAATTAATTGTAAGATAGACAGTTCCATAGCTGGTGGACATTACTGAATATTTTCAAAAGCATTCAAATAAAAGGCAACAAGAGAATGCTTTTATTTTAATTCTGTCTAAATAATGCCACACCCCTTCATGGGAAATGGACTATATTTACCTCAATGTGCTATGAATTAGTGAAGACTGCATATAAAGAAACCAAGTGCCCTATATGCATGGCACTTTAAATGGTTCAGATTCCCAAATAATACAAAAGCATTTTCAAGTCACACATGGGATATGAAGTGAAAATGTTCTTGGAGGAAATCTTCTCTAATAATACTTACCTACTTCAGAGGGTGCTGGGAAGCTCTATTAACACCAACAGAATACTTTTAGATCTTCAAATAAAAGGACTATAGAAATGCAAAGTATTATTATTATAGTTCTGAAATAATTTCACACCTAGGGATGAGAAAACCCCAGGCCAAATTTTAGTGCTTCTCTCCTGCCTGATAAACAAGAAATGCCACAAGCTGGGGGGGGGGGGGGGGGGGGGGGGAGAGAGGGGGGGTGGAAAGCAAATAGAACAAAGACATCAAAGTTTCTCTTTTCCTTGAGCTTTCTATTTCCTCCAGAAGTCATTTTAGGGGACTCAGGGAAAAAAAAAATGAGTCCGTTTAAGGTCAGGGTTAAGTACAGAGACAATATTCTCATTGCCTTTTTTTTTTTTTAAATCCAGATAAAGTAACCACCAACTGAGGTGAAAAAAATACACCTGTCCACTTCTATGGGGCATAGTTCCTCCAAAAGCACTGGCCAAACTTAAAAATGGCCTGATAAATCATTACCTGAATCACCTACCAGTACGATCTCACCTAGGAGGTCAGAAAGCAGCTGCTTTAACCAACAGCAGGATTTCTACTTAGCCACTGAGAGCACAAGACGGTCATTCATGGCCGCTGATGGAGGTGGTGGTGATGTTGCTGGTGGTCATGATGGGGAGGATGGTGATGACAGTAATGATAGGACATTAAGAAGAAAAGTTCTCAAACCCTGCTTGTCAATGGGATCATCTGTGGAGCTTTTTAAACGACAGGTTCCTGGTCCCCATTTCAGATCTACTGATTTTGAATCTGAAGAAAGACCTCAAGTCTTCATTTTGTTTTATTTTAACATGGCCATTAGGATAACAACTGAAGTGACAGTGCTTGCAAATCATGTCATGATTAAGAATACAGGCTGTGTAGGGGCGCCTGGTGTTTCAGTTGGTGAGGGTCTTTGGCTCAGGTCATGATCTCACAGTACACGGGTTCAAGCCCCGCGTCGGGCTCTGTGCTGACAGCTCAGAGGCTGGAGCCTGCTTCAGATTCTGTGTCTCCCTCTCTCTCTCTGCCCCTCCCAGGCTTGTACTCTGTCTCTCTCTCTCTCTCTCTCTCAAAAATAAATAAAAGCATTACAAAAAAAAAAAAAAAAAAAAGAATGCAGGCTTTGTAGACAGACTGGCTGTAATCTAATCCCAATTCTGACACTTACGAGCTGTCTGACGGAGCAAAATACTTCAACCTTAAGCCTCAATTTATGCAACTATAAAATGGAAATGCCGTTACTAGCCACACCTCATAAGGAAGATGCCTAGGAAAGTAAGCAACTTTTGAAAGCTTATCTTAATTCCAAGGAAGACCAAAAGTTACATGTTAAAGAAAACAGTGCTAACCAGACCAATGTGATAAGTATTACATACTGATTTAAACAAAAATTGTGAAAGAATTGTGTTAAGAGGCTATGGGGACCAGAAGCAGTGAGGGTGGGGAGTGTCAAAGAGCTATTGCTCACACTGATACAGCAGGAAAACACAGTATAAGCACATTATTTGCAAACAGAGATAAACACCGGAAGTACCAGAACTGAAAGTTGCCCACTGGGGGGTGGGCGTTGGAAGGGTGGGAGAAATGCAGGAGGAGGCAGGTGTTGCATTTTTCGATATTTGCTTTTTAGTGCTGTTTTATTCAAACCATGTACATAAGCTGCTTTGACAAAAATAAAAATGAATTTTAAAAGATAATTCATAACATGTATAATATTATATGTCTTCACATACTAGGGTTAACATAAGCTTTTTCAGTCGACCCAAACCTGCTTTTTAGAAACTGATGGCTATAATCCCTCCAAATGCACCACCAAAATATCTAGTTCTTGAAAGTGTGCCGTCACCACCTACTATGTCCCTGGCGCACTGGAAGTTCTAAAAAGGCATTTGCTGAATTGAACTGAAGATGGCAGAAAGACATGTAAGTATAAAGAAAGAAGTTCCTCTGTGCCATCAAGGTCACATCAGGAAAGAGGCAGCAGCTTCACCTGGGGTGTTTGAGGTGAATGGAATAAAGGGTGTGGGAAAGGGTAAGGGAAGCCAGAAAGGACAGTCCAGTACCGTGCAGTTAGCAAAAACAAAACTGTCGCTCCCCCAGACTTAAAGGGGCAAGGAGAAGGAGCAGTTCCCAGAGAGCAGCGGGAGCTTTAGCCACAGAAGAGGGGCCCTTGGCAGGAACTGTGGCCCTCCTTAGAGGGTTATAGTCACTACCAACCAAAGTGTGGCAAGGAAGGTAGGGAATAATATTCTAACCTTGAATTCTCGGATTTTCACCCAGTGCCTTCCATGGGCTAATGCAAGAAAAAGCGGGAGAGCTAGGAAGCCCAGGTAATGCTGACAACAGAGGTTAGCCCCCTGGGGCACAGAGCCTTTCAGAGGAGCAAGAAGTTGGAGGCACAGAGAACATCCAGCACAAGCAGTAGGCAGAGTTCTGTTTTTATTTTTTATTTTCTTGAAGTGTATTTATTTTTGATAGAGAGAGAGAGACAGAGCGCGAGCAGGGGAGGGGCAGAGAGAGAGAGACACAGAATCCGAAGCAGACTCCAGGCTCTGAGCCGTCGGCACAGAGCTTGACTCAGGGCTCAAACTCACACACCTTGAGATCATGACCTGAGCCAAAGTCAGGTACTCAACCAACTGAGCCACCCAAGTGCCCCTGGTTTTATCTTTGGTTTTAAATTTAAGTCCCTTTTCTACTCAGCCTTCTAAAAAAAAAATAATAACAAATAAAAAGTAAAAAGCCCTTGATTTTTCAATGTGTTTAATAAATATAAGTGGCATCATCATCATCACCTAACACACTGATGTCACGCAGCATTTGACAGCTGGCTAAGCACTTTCACACACGTTGCCTTTATGTCATCCCTCAAAACAGCTCTATGCGGTAGACAGGGCAAGGCTTACCCTGATTTTACAGGTGAGGTTAAGACCTTAAGAAAAGTTAGGTATTTTGCCCAGAATCATAAAGTTACCAAGAGCAGAGCCCAAGCTCTTAACGATTCAGTTAGGGCTCTTTCCACCCATACAATGCTGTCAAGCTACTTATTCACAGTGAGGAGTGCACAATTGATGTTCCTGTGGAAAAAAAAAATCATCAACCAACTTTGTTCTAGGCACTGCACAGAACACAGAAACAGTCAACAAACAAGACACCAGGGGAAATGGAGCCCACTTGCCCATTCCGTTGTCAAGAAACCACAAGCAATGCCAGAGACGAAAATAATTGAGTTTTCAATCACATTTTACACATCATTGAAAAGAAGGTGTTCAGTAGGGCAAGAAAAGTGTTCAACAGAGGAATAAAAACTCAGGGAAAAGCAGAAGAATATCTCACAAGTTTTGTTTTGGGAGGCTGGAGTAGGCAGAAGGAAATCACAGTCCCTTTACAAGCCACCTGCCACAGAGAGATCAGGGCCCCAGAAACTGGAGGGAAGACCTCTCTGCTTCTCTTGCCCTTTCCACCTCTACCCCTGCATATACACACATCCTTTGAGAGCTCAGAAAAGCAGCCACAAGTGACTTCTTTGTGCCGAACAAAGGAGTAGTGGGAAGTCCAGCAAAATAGCCCATTTTTGAAATACTAATTGAGAACTCTGCATCTTTTGTGACCTACTGCAAAATGTTCAGTTACTTGCCCATGAGGGAAGAAAGTAATGAATGGTATTTTAATTGTAAACCTCCAGACATCCTCCATTTATTCCAAATCTAGCTCCCTGATGTGTAAGCTACTCTACCAGTTTAGGCTTCTGTAGTTGCAAAGCAGTAGAAGCCAGTTGGCTAATTTGAGGATTATTGGAAGGAAACTAGGGACTCAGCAAATCCAAGGCAGACTGGAAACTAAGGCTTAGCAACCATCAGTCACCGAGACAGACATGGAGACTGGGGAACGGGAAGAGCTAAGGTGGTCCCAGAGTGGAGTAGATATTTTCAGAGCAGAATGCCAACTTGGAAAAATGAGAAGAATGCCGCAGCTCAAGATTCAACTTGTACACGAGCACCCACCTAACCAAGCTGGTGATCACGCCCCCAGCCCTAGGCTGAGTGTAGACTCCTGGTTACAGTTCCATTAATCAAATCACCTTAAAAGGAAATAAAGGTGCTGTCAGGAAGGGGAAACACATAAATACTGGGAAAGAAAGCAGAAGGACAGAGAAGTCCCTCTATACTTACCAAGACTCCCTTCAAAAATTCCTTAAGAATCTAACTAGCTAGCAGTTAGATCACTAATTTCTTAAGACGACATTAATTAGTAATTGTCTACACACAGCCAAAGAAAGTGTTTACCCTGACGCCTACAAACCTTCAACCTGACAACATTTTACTTCCAGAGGTCTCACGTCTCACACAATCTGAAAGCTCTCTTTTCGTGTGAAAAGAGAAGGCAGAATTTGTCCTTCTCTAGGCACGACATGCTCTTCAGAAACATCCTGAAGCATCCAAAAAGCACAGACTTGTCAAAATGTCTGATGAATACATTCAGAAGGGTGCTGATTTGATGACAATGACGATGATGGGAATATTAGGAAGAGCGGCTACAACTAACATGTACTGAGTAGTTGTCATGGGCCAGGACAGAGTAATCCATCTACCCTCTGCAACACCCTATGAGGAAAACAGTATTATTACCTCCTTTTCACAAACTAGGAAACTGAGACACAGAGCGGGTAAATAACGCATCCGTGGTCCAATAGCTAATAAAGGCCAAACCGGGACTGAACCCATGTCTGACTCCAGAATACCAATTTAACAACAGATTTTTGCTGAGAGCAGAGGAAATGGACTGTGCTGGGTGAAAACCTTCTCCAAGAGAAATGTGAGCCCCATAACTGTACCTAAAGATCGCAAGGTTCTCAAGATTGCTACAATATCACCAACTCCAAAAATTGATGAGAATTTATTTCTAAGAAGCTATCAAGATGTGGTGCAACGGTCCAGAGATAGGCGGAGTTATATGGCTGAAAGCCATTACAGAAGAAGTCCAGGCCAACCAGCTTTCATGGGCTGGAGTTTAGTCATCCCAAAGCAAATCCTCAAAACCGTGTTTTTATAGCTCGTTTTGATCATTTCAAGAGAAGTTTTCTCCAATTTGCCTATAAAATTCTTCTTCACCCTCAAAATAAACATTAAAAACTCAGACCCAGAAGTAGATCTGTCATAAAGTTGGGAATAACTTAAAATATAAGGTAAATCAAAATGGCTTTTCAACTTTAACTAAAGTGGTCACGGTCATGATTGCTGTAATAAAAACGACAGGAAAAAAACCTAAAATTGTCAAAAACATAATTGATGATGAAAACAAATGGAAAATTATGGCATATTTCACCCTGGCCACCAAAGACTCTTGATGAAACTGCAGCCCTATAATTCCCCAGAATGAATTCTTTAAATTAAAATACTTCATGCAGAACAGAAATTAAACAATGAATCAAAGAACAATGCCATGTAGTGGTATGCGTATAAATATACTTAGCAAAGAGGAAACAATTACATTTTTCCATGTAAAAAACCAACTCGATTTTAATGTGTCACAGAAAGGTGCTAGGTACTTTTCCCATTGCTTCCCACTTGGAAGTTCATTTCCGGTAACTCACTTAGGGTCCACAGAGACTGGGCAGGATGAAATTAGCTACACCAAACTGGCTGGCTTTCTCCTTCCTACAAAACTAGGTCCTCCACGCAACTGCACAACTGACTTGCGTGATAAATTTCATCCAGCCCAATTCAAATGCCACTCTGCATTTTAGTTTAAATGCTTTATTTGGCCAGCTGGTTTTATTTAACCATCGACTAGAAGCAGTACGAGTGCATTCTTTTTCCATCTAGCATTAATCTTAGTAAACTTAGCTCCAGTGGAATGTCTTAACTGCTGAGAAGAAAGCAAAAGTCAGCAAGCATACAATTGCATTTGGCTACCCTCAGCACATCATTTTATTTCCTCCTGCTCTCTGCTAACTATTGCTCAGCACTTTTGCCTAAGAGGGAGGACAAGCAGGTGGTTAAGGAAGTTGTCCTGTCAGCTATATCTTTAATCCAAGTGTTTAAATCTCTGAATAAAAGAAAAATCAATGTTGTAAAGGCAATGTTTGTCAAGGCCATGTAATAAATACACTTACCTTTACAGACTGTTCTCAATGGATTTTCCTCCTTTGCTGAGCTTCAAAGCTACAAAGAGATAAAAATGAAAGTAGTGAGTTATCTGCGAGTAAAACACCAAACATTTTCTCTCCGAGTCTCCAAGTAGAATCTCCATATGCCATGGTATGTGGTGCTGGCCGAAGAATCCACTGATAAAACCCATGCCTTGTACCTCCCTCACAAAGAGGCCGATAAAAGACACCGTCATCAAGTGAAAACAGTGCACACATCTATCCAGAATTGAATCACAAAAACTGGCCAGACCTACAGTGTTTTGGGTTGTGAACTCCTCAACAGAATGGGAATGGTTTATAAAGTGCAGAGATGAAAATGGAATTAAACGTTATGCAGCACACACAGTCTGACCAGGCATTTTATTTGCTTACTTCTTTCATTGTCATCTTTCTTGCACACTCGACTTCCATTTCTCTGCCAAGTTTTACGTGGGGAAGCCTGTTCCATATACACAAGGTGCATGGCCTTTTCAATCTAGACCTCGCCACTTGTTCCCATGAGTACACATGTGCAAGCTGACAGGCGCAGTCCCCTTTCTCACAGTAGAGAAAAGCCCCCCAAACGGAGGAAACCCCACTTGACATTTCAAATAAAAATCTGACTTGTTAAATTAAACTTCCTGTGACTAAACCATGCCACATACTGAGCACACACGGGTCCACATGACAAGAGGTGTGGTACATTATGGTTTTTTTTTTTTCTTAAATGTTTATTTTATTCTTGAGAGAGAGACAGCACAAGCAAGGAAGGGACACAGAAAGAGGGGAACAGAGAATCTGAAGCAGGCTCGGTGCTAACAGCAGAGAACCCAATGTGGGGCTCAAACTTGGGAACCACAAGATCATGACCTGGGCCAAAGTCAGACATTTAACCAACTGAGCCACCTAGGCGCCCACGTTCTAGTTGTTAAACAATATGGCAGTCCACCCTTATTGGAGGTTTCACTTTCTGTGTTTTCAGTTACCACCAGTCAACAGTGGTCTGGAAGTAGATGATCCTGCTACTGACAAATTGTCAGAAGGTCAAAGTAGCCTAAGGCCACTCATGGTGCCTACGTCATTCACCTCACTTCACTGCATCTCGCCAGCCTCTTATCATCTCACGTCATCACAGGAAGGGTGAGTACAGCACAATGAGATATTCTGAGGGAGATCAGAACTGTTGCTCATCTCTTACTACGCCTAACTTATACACCAAAAAAACATAGTATATACAGGGTTTGGTATCCACAGTTTCAGACATCCAATCGGGGTGTCAGAATGCACCCTCAGTCAATAAGCAGGGATCTACTGTAGTAATAACATTTCAAGGGGCTGATTCTATATCAGTACATCATTACTCATATGATGACTCCATGTGGTCAAAAATAATGGAAATATTGCCTCTTTCTGTCATTCTCAGCTAGGTCCCAACATCCCCTACAGGTGTAATAGTTGGCAATGGCCAAGTAATTCATGGTTTTCCCATGGTTCTTTCTCTTTTCCGTCAGTGCCCTAAGTACCTGCATTATTAGCTCTTACCAAAGAACCTAATACCACTGATGCATGACCACTAAAGAACATAACCAAACTTGGGCTGTGATGTAAATCTTGGAATATTAATGCAGGAGATAAAGACCCTCTATGAGACAACATCAGAAATTTCCCCTTCCCCCTGTATTACATGGATTGCAATAGATTTGGGGGAAACATAATTTGGAGAAGACTAGATAAAATAGTATAATACTGCATTTTGCAAAATATAAGAGATTTGTGGTCTGACAACTGCCTTTCCATTTTAAACACACAGAAATGCTAAACAAAATATGATGATAATTTAAATACATATATATCCAAATAGTCAAGTTCAAAAGAAAGGGAGAAGACAAATATGAAAAGAAAATGAATGTAAATTTTTGAGAATGAGACATGAATCCTCTTGAAAAAAAGCACCCCAAGACCTCAGCAAGATAAATAAAAGCAAATACACAGGTAGATACATCAGAAAGAAACCACAAAACACCAGAGATAGAAAGTCTTAAAGTCAATCAGAGAGAAAAAACAGACTCCTTGCAAAACAACTTGTCATCAGCAAAAACAAAAGCAAGGCAGCAACGGAATAACATGTTCAAAGTACTAAGGGGGAAAAAAGTTCAACAAAAATTCTATAACCATGCTAAACCAATTATCATGCAAGAATGACAAAGAAATAAGGACATTTTTCAGGGGGGAAACAGACTGTTTTCTGTTTACAGTAGTGGACTTTTGCTGAAAGAAATACTAAAAGACATAATTGAATAAAAAGGAATTGAACCCAGATGGAAGGAATGAGTATCAAAAAGCAATGGTAAACAAAGAAATTAGCAAGCATGATGGTTAATCTAGTTAATTTAATAATAAATAATGGGTATTGAATAATAATTACTAAGCCTTGGTTGTAAAAAACCAACAACAATTTTTAGGGTTTGCAAATAACGAGAAATGAATGGTTGGCCATAATTATATGGAATAAGTGAGGGGAATGAATTGCTTAGAAGGAAGAAACAGATACTGATAAATTGTTAAAGATATGCATTAAAGTTACCGACCAACTGTTAAGGATAACCAGCATTTCTTGCTCTATGTATATAACCAAAGACACCCTTGCATAGATGCTCACAGAGATGCATACAAGAATGTTTAGAGCATCATTGCTAGAATGCCAAGAACTCCTGAAAACAACCCAAACATCTATCAACAGTACAATGAATACATACATTTTTACAGTCTTACAATAGGGTATTATACAGCTTGGAAAAATCAGTGAAATAGTTACACACATCAACATCTATGTCTCTCAAAAATATGATATAAAACAAAGAAGCAAGTCATAGAAGACTAAATATATTATTCCATATATACAACACATTCAAAATGACAAAAATACACACTGTCTTGTTTTAGAATACAACAAAAGTGCCAAAAACCATAAAGAAAAGCAAAGGAGTGATTTACACAGAATTCAGGCTACATTTAGCTTGAGGGCAAGGGAGGAGATATAATAAGAAGCATTGGGGAAGATTCTGGAATATGGTAATGCTCTATTTCTTGGCCAGGAGAGAGGTATCTCTATGTTCAGTTTATTATTTTCCATAATAATTATAATATAGTACAATAACTATAAACAACTGTAAATATGCACTTCCAAAAATTATTTTGTATGTATGCTCTATTTCACAATTTTAAAACATGTACGAGTAATCAAAAGTACAGAAATGTCCAAACCAACTAAGGGAACAATATAGCGAACAGAAAACTCAGCCAATTCTCTACAGAAGACTGGAATGGAAGCAAGCAAGAAGCAAAGGAAAGCACAATGCGTAGAAAATACAAAAGGAAATATTTAAAATAAGTTCAAATATGTCACTAATCAGAGTAAATGGACTAAGTACATCTGTTAAAATAAATTTTTTAAATGGATATTTTTAAACTTTGCTATATGATGTTTACAAGAAACACACCTAAAACATAAAGAGAGTCTGAAAGGAAAAGTATAGAAAACTATACACCAAGCAAACAGGAACCAAAAGAAAGCTGAGACCTTCACTGGGGCTGTCAGCTGAAATACCTACATGTGGCCTCTCCATGTGCCTTGAGTCCCCCAACATGGTGGCTGGGTTCCAAGGGCAAGAGTTCCCAGAGAGGGAGTCAGGCAGAAGCTGTATTCTTTATGGCCTAGGCTTGGAAGTCACTTGAACACCATTTACATTTAACACCATTTGTGACAGGGCACTCACAAACCCCCATGGAAACTCAAGGAGAGAGAAGAAAGGCTCCAACTCTTGGCAGGAGGAATATTGGTCAGTGCTCAGTGAGAAGAGCACACGGGACTGGATAGATGTGTTGGTGTGACCACCTGTGGAAAATGTAACCTGCCACGGCATTCTTTGCAAGTACACGTAGAGCATAAGCCACACTGACCACATGTTAGGCCCCAAAGGTAGTCTTCGCAAACATCAAAAAACAGATACCAATCAAAGTTCTCTGATCACGGTACATTAAAGTTAGATGTCAATTATGAAATCATATTTTAAAAACCTGTGTTTGAATATTATAATCTTCAGGACAGTTTCCCTTGCAGAGCTGGGGTTGGACGAGACCACTGAACGAATCCCACTGCACAAGGATTCTCATCTGAAGCCCAAATCACCACTTTGGTTGTGGATATATTGAACTTGAGGTGCCTGAGAACTATGTAAAAGAAATGTCCAGGTAGGGAGTTGGATACGTGTCTCTGTGACTCAGAGAGGAGGTTTGGAAATGGTGAGTTATCCAGACGTAGGAAGTAATGTGATGTGAGTATGGATGTGGCTATCCAGGGAGACGGTACCAAGTAGGAAGGGAAGATCTGGTCCTTGAGGATTTTCAACATTTAACACCTGTGTTGAGGAGGATGCTGCCCATATAGGAGAGAGAATAGTTGCCAGAGAAGTAAAACAGAAACCAGTAAGTGTCACAGAAAGGTCAAGTGATAAAAATACTAAAAATGCCCAGCGTGAAGGTCACTGAGGAGCCCAGTGAAAACTTGGACTAGTTGAGACAGAATTCAGTTGGGAGTTAGTTACGAAATAAGTGGAAATTAAAATGAAGACAAATAAGGACAAATTGTAGACATGTTTGGGTGTGAAGGAGAGGAGAGAAAATACCAACAGGAAGTAGATAAAGGACAATGAGAGTTTCTTTGTATAGTTTATAAACGGGGAAAAACCTGAGTGTCAGGGTGATGAGAAGATCCAGTTGAGACTAAGAGGCTAAAAGCAGAAGAGCAAGAGAGGGTAACCAGTGATACAGGTTCCCAGAACGTCAAAAGGGATAAGTGGTGAGACTGGTCTTCCAAAAGAACTTTGGGCTCATCCTGGTCATGTAATGCCTTGTGACAGGCATGCATGGGATTGCCTCAACTTATTACTTTCTCCTGCATGTATGTTTTATCACCTTGATTTGCATCTAAACTCTTCAAGACCCAGGACCTTCATTGTTCAAAGCAACCTCACCTGCCCGTGCATTGTGAGCCCCAGATTCTATACCTGCACCAAATCCTCCTTCGGTAAATACTTGTGGAGTAGACAAGTACACGTGGATTCTACAGTCTTCGTGTACACCTCTGGCACCCGAGCATTTTCCACATAGGTCTACGTATCCAAAGCAGGAGCAGGTCAGGATCAGAAAATTCTGGTTTCAATGCCCAAAGTACACATCTCTGGACAAAAGTCAGGAATACCTACCCAAAGTAGTCCTCTCCTTCCCACGTTTGCCTTGACCCAAAAATCCAAGGACCTAAACTTCTCTAGGCCATGAAGACATGTTTACCTGCAGCTACAATGCGATATGCCACTTCCTACTCCCCTCAGGCCTAGCTCATCCCCATTTTGTTCTAGAGCAGACAGACTCTGTCTGACCTCATATGACCCTCATATGACCTCTTGCAAGACAGACTAGCTTTTGATCAATCCAAATAGGTTTGGACTTCAGCTGCTCCTAAAAGACATAAAAATGGAAGCAGAGCAGTACGGGCCAGTTAATACACTGATTTATCTTGGTGGTTTTTCAGAGGACAGACACCTAGAAAGTCTTCACCAACCCTAAGCCCCTCACTCCATGACCCAGCCCCCAGCCCCCTGAAAAACCAGTCAGCATGTAAACAAGCATCATTCTCAAATAGAGAAACCTTCTTTGCGATTCATCGTCTCCCAATTGAAACCTAGGTCTGGGAACCATTCAACTGCACCTTAACACGGCCAGGAACTGAGGGATTTCCCCCCATTGTTTGCATTCTGCAGCCCTCGCCTGACCTGACTGCCACAGGAAGGGATTGGTTATTGACCTTTAAGTCTTTAACAATTACCTACGTATCTGGGAAAGAAGTCTGTTCAGTCGGGAATGAAGACCAGACACAAGAATGAAGACACTGAATAAAATCAGCCCTTGTTTTCCTTCTTAGGCTACGTTTGGTGAGCTGTTACTGCCGACAAATTATTGCAACATCCTTTCAAATGATAGCCAATTTTCAACTCAGAGAAGATTCTTAAACCTTTTTCAATGTATCGGTGAAAACCAGGCAGCTGGAAAACATAGCCCTGGTTAAATGACCTGATGATGAATGGATATTTTAAACACATGGAATTATTTGTAAATCTGCATACTGATTTAAACACTCACAAAAAACAGCAGCAAGGACACTAGAAACTTGACATTTCTCAGGTATATTCCTAGAAGTTTTATTTCAGTTTGTATGTATGTATTTCTATTAGAATTTCTAATTCAGAATCTGTGAAACTGATATATTTAGAGTTCAGAGGGGTGGTTAGAATAATTCTTAGTTTTGTTATTCACCTAGAAAGCTGAGCAATACTGTCAAAATACATATGGAAGTCTTTCCACTAGACCTTAAGTTCAACAAAGATACAGACAACATCTATCTTGTTCTGCACTGAATCTACATCCTCTACAACAGTATCTGGCACATAACACACACTCAATAAAATTCGCTAAATAAAGGAATATTGTAAGTTTGCTTTACTATTAAAATTGAAAATTCTTTTTTATTAAAGATCTGTTTTTGAAAGAGAGCATGCGAGTGCAAGTGGGGGAGGGGCAGAGGGAGAGGGAGGGAGAGAATCTCAGGCAGACTCCATGCTCAGCACAGAGCTTCATGCAGGGCTCGAGACTGTGAGATCATGACCTGAACCAAAAGCAGGAGTCAGACACTAAGCCACTCAGGCATCCCAAGATTTTTTTATTTTCTAAGTAATCTCTACACCCAACATGGGGCTTGAACTCATATGCCAAGATTGAGAACCACACACTTCACCAACTGAGCCAGCCAGGGGTCCCTAAAATTGAAAATTCTTAAGTTAGGGTTAATTTTGTTTATTTTTGTTCTTTTTTTTTCTCCTTTTCTTTATTTGTACCCTAGGGCTTTCGTAAGATGAGAAGATCTCTCTATACAGAAGCCTACACTTCTGTGGCCACACACACACACACACACACACACACATACACACACACACACACCCCACACCATCGCCACACCTGTTCAATGCTGTCATATTTGCCAGACATCGGAAAAGCAAATTTGCCCAGAATATGAGCTCTGGAAAATCATCAGGTGACGTCCAAGGAGCTGCATACCAATCAGCCAATAATTAGCATGTTAAAATTCAGAGAGCTAGTGACGAATCAAATTGCATGAAATCTCGGGGAGCATGACCCTGGCCAGGTTAGTGCCCTGGCTATGGGAAGGCAGTGGCATTGTCTGACCAGCCAGACAGGACTGGGAAGTACCATGGCCACTCTAATCCCAGGGGGAGACACTCTGACAATGTGACATTTGCACAGGGATGCCCTAACGTGGCCCCAGTATGTTTCCTCAAAATGGGATGACATTTCAAGTCAAACAGCTCTGATCCCAATAGTACAAACCCTCCCCAAACTCGAATATAACCTGATTTTGAGAAAAACAGGGTCATCTCAGAGAGAAACTGGGGTTGCCCAGAAGCAATGTAAAAATAATCAATTTTTAAGGAAGGTCAAACCAGATATTCAGTGTTTAACCTCATTTGTTATCATTCCATCATTACATAGACCTCAGAGAGCCTTAGTCTAAAAACCAGTTCTCATTTGAGCAAAATCCTGTTCCCGGAGCATCCACACTGGATACTTTTTAATGAATGCTGAAGCCAGTTACAAAATTGAGCTACCAAAAGGTGTGGAGAGTGACTGTTAGTGCACTGTGTCCTCACCAAACCCCTGCTGTCTGGAACTGCTGTCCACATGCGAGTCTGTCCAAGGATGTATGGCCACTGCTGTTCCTGCTGCTTCCAGCCTATCTAAGGTCACCTTTCTTACATGGCTGATTCATTCTAAAGGAAGAAACACAGAGGTTGGAGAACACCAACTCCCCATTTTGGTTTCTGCAGTGCCCATACGCCTGGGGGAACACACTTAAAAAGAGTCCAGGATGAAGGGCCCATCCTCTAACCAGGCCCACCCAGCTCTTGGGGTAAATGCTCTGCCTCCACCACATGGCCTGTGTGTGCCTGGTTGGAATATGTTCCCACTCCAAGCCAACGGTGACTGGCCCACCAGCTCCCCCCCACCCCATTCCACTACAGGGTCAGGCAGCAGCCTGTGCTCCTCCTGGCTCGTGGCCCGATGCTCCAATAGCCCAGCTACGTCACTGTGGAGAGGGAGTCTGGTTGTGCCCTCCTCTGAACTCTCCATCTGGAAGATTCTCTGGCCTCCTTCCCTCTCATTTTTAATCTGACAGACACTGCTGGACAGGGAAACTCAGAGCACACCAAAGTTCATTTTCCCTTCCCTGCTTCTCGGCTGGCTTAATCACAGGGGCAGAACGAGGTTGGCGTGGACCGGGATGCCAGGAATTAAATGAGGGTCCCTGACCACTGGATCGAATTAGTCCTGCCTTCTAAAGTCTTAATTAGTCTTCCTCTGCCTGGCACACCCACTTGCCTTTGGAAAACAGGAAGGTGGCAGAGTAAGATGCCATGTTCACAGCAAGTATTCCACAAAATATTGGTTGAGAAGGACGGTCGCAAATGCCTGCTGGCTCAGGGCTTTGCAACAACAGTCAGTTTTGAGGTCTGGGCCCCAGCGGCAAGATTTCTGCTCCCCTTTCTAATGCAAACTGTTTTGCAGTGTTACCCTGAGTGATATTCAGACCCTAGCTCAATTTGGAAGCAAAATGATCTTAACAAACAGTGGCAGACTTACAGATAGGCTGCTGAGTCTGGGGACCAAAATAAAGGACAAAATGAAGAAAAAAAAAGAAAGTGAAGGATTGATGGCAAATGGAGAGAGGAAAACGAACAAAGAGAAATGAGGAGGATTTCGGGACTACATACTTGAGCTCTACTACTCCGAAATGAGCTGTGAACATACCAAGGACCCAGGGGTGGAAGCAATGTGGGGGAGATCACAGAAAGGAGACAGAGCAACAAATTTGGGGATTTTGATGCTGGTACAGATTCGGGGCTAGCGGTGAAATAGATGCAACAGTAAGTAACGTTTGAGAGGTTTCAAAAGACAATGAGTCTTAATTCCCTTCTGTTTTGCACCTCTTGAATTAAAGTGAGACACCAAAATTTGCTATTTTTCTAAGAGGACATTGACAGATACAATGGAAACTCTGAATACATTTTTTCCCTCTGCATTCATTATCTCTGGCCCTTATCCACAGGCCTACTGCAGACTAAATTGGATTCTGGATCACTGGTACTGAGGCGCTGCAATTAATTAACAATAAAAACATAATATTTATACCCAGGCCTAACAACATCTGACATTTAAACTATTCTGCCAGTCGGGCAAATTCCATTCGACAAATTTTCATTTTAATGAACATGACAGGCCATGGTTTACATGATAGGCCAAGGAGCAGGACGGAGTTGATCTCCTGGCATGGGTTCTCAAGGCCTGGCCACGCTGCAGGAGAAACAAGCTGGGGAACTGTCAGAGAAACAGAAATACCAGATCCCCGGTCCCACGCAGACAGACCAAGAACACACGGCCCACAACAAAGATCCTAGCAGGCAACTGTCCTTGTTTCCTGTGCAGGCTCAACGTTAAATACCTCCTGCTCCTTATGATCCACTGGATAATTTTCCTATCTTCGGGCTGCTGACATTTTCTTTGGGGCACGAAAATCCCTTAGTCCTTCCTAATTAAAAAGTGATAAACGTTTTGCAAGGCGTCCAATAATGTGCAAAGTACACAAGAGTTGGAACTGATGCAGCTTTCTCAGTTGGCACAAGACTGGCCTTCCGTGTTTTGCCAGATGGTGTATCTCAGTAAGTCCCCAATCCCTGACTCAAGTGAGGGGCATTGTCAATATGATGCTGAAGCAGAGACTATCTTTAAATGCTATCTTATTTTACATTATACCAATGCCAAAGGCCTAACATTTTTTTTTCCTTGCTGGAACTTTCACAGCTAAAGAAGTTTTCATTTTTCTGTGACTCATTAGTCAAGCCAACAGGAAGGAGATGGTAGAGATGAGGGGGAAAAAATTTCAATTCCCTAAGAACCATGTAAATTCGCTGGAAACCAACATTAGAGACCAGATCTCCCAGCCTGACCTCTTAACACTCCTCTGTGGGTTACGGGTCACAGGACCCTGGGTGAGATGGTGTAGAGTTCTCCAAACCTGTCTTCACTACCCCAAAAATGTGGATGTAAAGGACAGAGTTATGGATGAAAAATGCAAAGGAGGGCAAGGCAATTAGACAGAAGCATAACAGATATGGGAAAGAGCCAGTAGAAAACTAACAACAAAATGTCAGTAGAAGCCTTTCTTATTGGAAAGGCCATATATTTCTAGTTCAGTTATCTAAAACAGTCTTTATCCTAGCTTTTAAATCAATTCAAAGGAAATGAAATAAAGGTCCAATTTAAAAGTAAGACTTCTTTGGAATACGGATTTGGTTCTTGGGTTCCAATTTCAGCAATTGAAACAGCCACCTTCATGGCGACTTGTCTTCAAACTGTAGCTCTGAATATATCCAAAATGGTGCCAATGTTCCATGTGTATGGTCATGATACCAGAACATTAAATCTTGAAAAGATAACAGCATTCCCACTGTTATAACCCAATTTGGAATTATTACTGGTTTCAGTTAAGGTGACAACCCACATGTAGCGAGTAAACATATACACATGTACACACAAAGGTTACAGTCATCATCACACATTTGAGGACATTACATCCATTCCCTCATATATAACATTAGGAGAAAAGTGCTATTCAGAACTCTATTGCACACTGAGGAAAGGGTAATTAGAGATAATTGGCCTCCCGAAGAGGTGAGGTCCAAGGTCATAGGCAGGTAAAGTGGCAGAGTTGAGGTACCAATCCAAGCCCCAGCCAAAGCTCTACACAACACAGTGCATATGATGGCATCCGCAAGGGAGACGGCATGAAAGAATTGATTCTTTTGGCAATAGTCAAAATATCTTTTAAATATCAGGTATAAAACATTTTCAGCCCACCAGATGCTTATTTAATTTTAAAAAATCAATTTTTATGGAGCTGCTATGTTTGTTAATGCCTGGTTATGTTCCTGAAAAAGAAAAGCCTTACGGAGAAAAAGATGCATTTCTTAAAGTTGGGAAGAAAAGCAAAACCCTAACTAGATTGAACTGAAAATGTTTGACATTACACAAATGAACAGAATCTATAACTTTAACATGCCTTTGCGGGAGGCATGTTCTAAAATGGTCGTATCAAATTCAGAACACAAAAGACTTAACATGCTTACTGTCGTAAACAAAGGCATTTGGTTAAATGAAAGTTCCATCAAAGCTTAATAACCAAATTCAAGTGAACACAAAGTAAAGGGTTATATACTTTCTGCGGTTTCTGTAATAGCTAATCTAATAATGGTAAATGGAGGGTTATTGTTGATTCTTTTGCCTCTGTGTCATAAATTAGATAAAGCAACCTGGCAGTTACAGTACTTTGGAGTTTTATTTGACTAAGTGATTTTAAAGCTATCTCAAAATATAACAAAGCCATGACTTGAATGATTGCTGAACTGCACCTTGCTTTCCATCACCACGTTAGTACTTCTGACCAATGTTAAGTAAGTAAAAAGCTTCCTGTGAACTAAAACTATTCTGTAAAGCTCCGTAACTGACCATTTAGAAGGCAAAGTGTCATTGATGCAGTATCATCTGACATTCTGTTTCACCAGGGCCAAGCTTGTAAAATATAAACTATAAGAGCGGTCAAGGGTTATTTGTTTTCTGATGCAAAACTTGGGAACAGTAGAATTTCTCTGGCTAATGATTTTTCATAGCACATTTCCAATTTTCTACCACAGTTTATTGATCTGGAATACTAAAACAGTTTTCTTCCCTAGCTACAGAACATACAAAGCCCGAGCCCTAGGTCCCATGGGTTGTACGCCAAAGGTAATGGTGGTGGCCTCTCATCGGGTGGCTGAGGAGTGGCAACACGAACCAAGGCGTTTTCCTTACTGAAAGAATGTTCTGGTCGAATACTAGGCCTTTTGATAACAGGAAACACTCCCCTCGCCTCTGCACTTGGAGAGGAGACTCGACACCTGCAGTTGTGAGAGCCGATGGGTTGCCCTTCACAAAAGCAGTCTATTTTCCTACATTTTCCCCTTGTGCCCTGATATGGTTACTTTCAATTACCCTGATAGCCCAGGAAGAAAAATATCCCTCTCTCCATATTTCATTCACATAATAAGAATCTGCAAGCTGTTCTGTATGACAGATGAGGACTGTGAGCTGAAGCAACTTGTTCCGCCTGTCAGCCTCCAAGAACCCACAGCAATGAGATACAATCGTGATGACATTACTAGAGAAGAAGTGGGTCAAATACATGGTCACTTTAAAACAGAATGTCAACTGTTCTTTCCACTCCAGTAATTTGATGCAGTGGTCCCCTCTCCCTCCCCAAAAAAACAGAAAGAAGAGAAAACAGTACTTACCGCCATTAGCGTGCGCCTGAACATGTACGCGCACACAAGTACATGGATGCAACTATTGTTAAAAGCATTGTTCCTTGGGGTACCTGGGTGGCGCAGTTGGTTGGGCGTCCCACTTCAGCCAGGTCATGATCTCACAGTCCGGGAGTTCGAGCCCCGCGTCAGGCTCTGGGCTGATGGCTCAGAGCCTGGAGCCTGTTTCTGATTCTGTGTCTCCCTCTCTCTCTGCCCCTCCCCCGTTCATGCTCTGTCTCTCTCTGTTCCAAAAATAAATAAACGTTGAAAAAAAAATTTTTTTTTTAAAAAAAAGCATTGTTCCTATAAGCCCTTAAATGACTTTTCCAGCCTCTGACCAATCAGTCAACAAAACTTTTTCTAGTGTCTACTATGAGCCAGACACTAAACTAGGTAGAGTGTTGAAAAGAGGCATAGACCCTGACTTGCAGAGTTTACAGTGTGGGGTAAAGGACACACATTAACAAAGCGATTGAAATGGACGCAATGAAGGCTGCAAGTGAAGTTCAAGGTACTGAGGGGGCTTACAAAATAACTAACCAAGTCTTGTGGGTCAGAAAAAAATTTCCCTGTGGAAGAGACATTTAAGCTAAGGTGTCAAGTAGAATTAGTAGCTGGGTAAGAGGTGAGAGGGAAGAGTCCCAAGCACAGGGCCTTTGTTTTCAAAATGTTTCCTTTCAAAGAAACCAAGGCCTCAAGATGCAGTAGAAAGTACAATGGAATAGGGGAAGCCATGAAGTCCACCACTGGGAGTCAGCATCTTTTCACTGTTTTAACCCCTCTTTTAAAAACGTAATTAAAAGAAACATTTTAGGAGTGCCTAGGCAGCTCAGTCAGTTAAGCACCTGACTCTTGATTTCAGCTTAGGTCATGATCTCATGGTTCATGAGTTCTAGCCCTGCTTTGTGCTGACAGTGCAGAGCCTGCTTGGGATTTTCTCTTTCCCTCTCTCTGCCCCTCCCTCGCTTGCGCTCTCTCACGATCTCTCAAATAAAATTTTAAAAACCTTAAAAATAAATAAAAGAAACATTTTGGAAAGCACTAGTATGCCTCAGTCCTATCTTACCACATAAGGGCAAAAGTTAATCATAACCACGTCTTCTTGCTGATCTAAATATTAAGGTAGATTTTACCTAAAAAAAAAATCTAATTGATCTTGAGTGTGCTGGTTAAAGCCCATGGGTTATTTTAAAAAAACATGTTTTGACAGCAGTGAAACTTGCAGCACGTACAACACTAAGAGTCTAAATGTGTTCAGGGTACAAGAACATGAAAATTAACACAAGCAGTGGTAAATGTGGTTTATAAAAAAAAAAAAAAAGAAAAAAAAGAAAGAAAGAAAAAGACTCCACCAATGATATTCCCCTATGGTGGAAATTAAGAAGGAAGAGGTTCTCTTCTCTAATATTTGGTCATGAAAATCCATGAAATTTGTTCTTGCAAAAAAAACTGCTTTGGATCATCATTCATCCCTCTTACAGCACACAACTTTTTTTCATGGGTTTAACAACTTGGAACAGAGAGGGAAAACTGGATTTATTCATAAGAATGCTTGCCCTTTCCACTAAACCCCAACGTGTGACGATTGGACTATTTTCTTTCCAATCTCAAAATGCATCCTCAGAATCCAAAATCAATCAAAATTGCATTTAACTGAGTGCTGAATTTGGCCCTAAAAACTCAATGACCGACTAGGGCTACTGGTATAGGGAGTTTGTTGTTGTTGTTGTTTTATGTTTTTATGTACTAATTACCAGCAATTACTTTAGCAGTTGCTCTAAAATGAACACAAGCCAGGGCTACTTTTATTTGTTTGTTTCTTTGTTTTTAATGTTTATTTATTTTGGAGAGAGGCAGAGACAGGGTGTGGGCCGGGGAGGGGCAGAGAGAGAGGGAGACACAATCTGAAGCAGACTCCAGGCTCTGAGCTGTCAGCACAGAACCCAATGCAGGGCTCAAATCCATGAACCATGAGATCATGACCTGAGCTGAAGTCAGACGCTTAACCGACTGAGCCACCCAGGCGCCCCTGTTTGTTTGTTTTATATTAATAGTTTCAGGTGTACAATATAGTGATTCAACAATTCTATACATTACTCAGTGCTCATCATGATAAATGTGCTCTTAATCCCCCTTCACCTATTTCACCCATCCCCCCCACCCACCTCCCCTCTGCTAACCATCAGTTTGGTCTCTATAATTAAGAGCCTATTGTTGGATTCAGCTCTTTTTTTGTTTTGTTTCTTAAATTCCACATATGAGTGAGATCATATGGTATTTGTTTTCCTCTGACTTATTTCACTTAGTATTATACCCTCTAGGTCCATCCATGTTGCTGCAAATGGCAAGATTTCATTCTCTTTTATGGCTGAGTAATATTCCATTGTGTATATATATCACCTCTTCTTTATCCATTCATCAGTCGATGGACACTTGGGTTGTTTCCATCTTCGCTATTGTAAATAATAAACACAGGCGTGCATATATCTTTTCAAATTAGTGTTTTCATATTCTTTGGGTAGAGAGCCAGTTGCAGAATTATTAGATCATATGGTAATTCTATTTTTAATTTTTTGAGGAACTCCCATACCGTTTTATGTAATGGCTGCAAGAGTTTGTATTCCCACCAACAGTTCATGAGCACTCCTTTCTCTCCACATACCCACAACTAGGGCTACTTTTAAAAAATACAGTATGCAGAGGCGCCTGGGTGGCTCAGTCAGTTAAGCATCCAATTCTTGATTTAGGCTCAAGTCATGATCCCACAGTTCACGAGACAAAGCCCAGTGTCGAGTTCTGTGCCGACAACACAGAGCCTGCTTGGGACTCTCTCTCTCTCTCTCTCTCTCTGTCCCTCCCCGCTCATATCGTCTCTAAATAAATAAATAAATAAATAAAACCTTTTTTAAAAATACAGTATGCAAACCATAGAGAATCCTGTTGCTTAGATCCTATCAAGAGTTCAAACTGGAAGGCATATTTTAAGAGGAATCCTGGCCAAGTTAGAGAGTTCGTCCAGGAGTGCAGCCAGAATGGTGGAGGGTTCTGAACTTCACATAAAGAACAACTGAAGTACCTGGAGATTCAGCCTGGCAAAAAGTAATGAGAGACACAAAAACCTGCCTTCTTACATTCAATGGATCACTCATTGATAAAGACATTCCTTTTGATTGAGCACTTCCTCTGCACAAGGCACTGAGCAAGACAATAAAGATACAGCACTGAGCAAGAAACCTCCAGTCTTTCTTTTATCATGTGGAAGAGAAAATAGACTTTTTCTGTGGCTCTTCCCAGGACACGGTATAGCAGAGCAGAGCACAGATTCTGGAATCAGAGCACTAAAATCAAAGCCTTGTAGGGGGCCACATGGTGGCCCCCAAAGAGATATATCCGAGTCGGAGAGAAGAGGAAAAGACATAGAGAAGGCCAAGTGAAGGAAACAGTTTTACAGCTACAGGCCAAAGAATGCCTGGAGCCACTAGAAGCTAGAACAGGCAAGGAAGGGTTCTTCTCTACAGTCTTTTGGAGGAGCACACAATGGTCCTGAACTGTGACATTTAATTCCTTAAAAAGTACGCAGGACATGATTTCCTATAGGAGCTACCACCCCTCGGATAAGAATGGAGGGGTTGCTCTTTACCCAAACTAGACCATGAACAATCTTACAATCAAAGCTGGGGGGGCTAGTGAGTTTTCAAAGAAGATACACCTACCTTTATCATTCTCTCCCTTCTTGCATTTAGAATACTTCAGACACTGCCAGCTACACCCTGGGAAGCAAAGTCAAAATGTGCAGCAGGCCAGGCAGTAGGTCTGGGAAATTAAGATATAGCTGCCTGTTCCGATTAGTGGTATTGCTGCAGGGCCAGAATATCACGGTTCATTTGGGCCTGGTTTGGCTGAAAATATACAAGCCTCAAATAAGGCTAGACAGTAAAATAGACAAATAAAACTATGGAGCATTCACATAATGGAACATTATACAGCAGTCAAACCAAATAAAGTAAGGTACAGAATAGTGTATGTTGCATGTTGCTTTTTTTGTAAAAAAAATAAATAAAAGAAAGAAAGAAAAAGGAGAGTAATTTATACACATATTTTCCTATATACACTAAAAATACCGAAAAATTTTAAAAGAAACTAACCAAGGGGCGCCTGGGTGGCGCAGTCGGTTAAGCTCCGACTTCAACCAGGTCACGATCTCGCGGTCCGTGAGTTCGAGCCCCGCGTCAGGCTCTGGGCTGATGGCTCAGAGCCTGGAGGCTGTTTCCGATTCTGTGTCTCCCTCTCTCTCTGCCCCTCCCCCGTTCATGCTCTGTCTCTCTCTGTCCCAAAAATAAATAAACGTTGAAAAAAAAAATTTAAAAAAAAAGAAACTAACCAAGGTGACAACCCTAAGGGAAATGGGGGCAGAGATAGGAGTATGGGGACAGAAGCAGAAGCAAAACTTTCTTTTTGTATTGTGTTGATTTTTGAACCATAGGAATATATTACCTACTCAGAAAAACATTTAAGTCTACTGAAAATAAAAAAAAAAATAAAACAAGATTATAATAACTCACACTGCAGGCAGTAGTAGAAAATGATACATATGAAGAGGGCAATTTGATGATATACATCAAGGACTCTAAAATTAGACCCTGGACCTAGTGATTCGACTTCTGAAAGGAATTTAAGGAAAAAGTGAAAGATTTGTATATACACACACATACACCCATTCTTACACACAGAGATGTTCACTACAGAATTATCTGTCATAGTTAAAATTTTGAGAAAATTTTGAAAAAATAATCAGTCCAAGAAATTATGGAACATCCAAACAATTGAGTGATAGGCAGCTGTTAAAAAGTACGCCAAAAACAAATATCTTAGCAATACAGAAAAAATATTCATAGAGTATTTTTGAAATCATTCATTAATTTTTCAGTAAAATTGGTAAAGCGTTTACCAGGTGCTCTGCATTGAGATGGATGCTGATTAAAAACTCCAGTTATGAGGCAGTACATCAGTGGGTAATCCCGCTTTTTTGTGCATTTATAACTAAACTGGAAGGATAAACACCAAAATGAGAACAGTGATTACCTCCTGGTGGTGAGATTACAGGTGAAATATATTTTCTGTAATGGTCATACATTACTTCTACAATAAGAGCAAAAAGCATCACTTTTTAAAATCAGGCTAACAACTCCTAGGATCAAAAATGAATCACTTCCATCTCTCTTCCCTCAGCCCTCCCTGATTCACTGAACACAAGCAAGGTGTATCCTTCAACCACAGCCATCCAGTGATCAGTAAGAAAAAGCCAAGAATACTGTAGATATCTCCTTGACATCTCTGAGCTGCCGCAACCCACCTGTGCCCTCCCCCACCATTTCTAGGTTTCTTCTTCTGTGGAAGAAATAATCCTCTGGTTTTTTAAGCCGCTCTAAGTTGCATTTGCTGTTACTTGCATCTGAAGACATTCTGAGCTGACAGGGTAACATACTAAATAATAAAGGCCGCGTTATGGCTGGGATGAGTAGTCCAAAATGTTTCTTGTGATCACCAAGTTGAACCTGTAGACTGATGTTAATTACCTCACCAGCTTCTGGCTCCATAGTCTTCTCTGAAGTTCTTGGGAAACAGAACACAGGAGAAGCTGTTAGTGGGGACTCCAGGCACACAGGGAGCACTACCTATAGTGTGAAGTATAGAAAAACTGGGTAGCTACTCCTACCACATACAAGATGACCCAGCATTTCCGCTTCTGAGAACGCATCCTAAGAAAAGAATCATGGATGTGATGATGCATCCACGCAAATATTCTTCATTAATATATATCAGAAAGAGAGGTGGGCAAAACCTAGTGCTGAACAATTGGAATAGAAAGGAAAATTGCATGTTCTAACAGTGGAGTACTTTGCAGTCATTAAGGCCTGGGAATATGCACTCAATACACTGATGAGTGAAAAACAGGTAGCAAGGTGCTATGTAAATTCAGAAACCAGAACAAACAAATTTATACATGTAATAAAAAAGGAATGAGAGTATCCACTGAAATATTGATAGTGCAGTCACAAGGGGGGTAGAAAGACAATGTTATTTTATTTTTGAGCATTTGTCTTTTTGTTTAAGCTTCTAAAATAATGTATTTTCTTATGCAGCAGGTAAGAAGATTTTTTTTTTTAATGTCCCCTTTTCATAGAATAATGTGGGCCCTCCGGCCAAGATGTTGGCCTCATCAACACCAACTTAGTCTAATAACTGCCTGCAGATCCAATGGTGTTTACAAGAAACAATTTATATTTGTGTTTTAAACACAGACTGAGGCTGGGGCACCTGAGTTAGTTAAGCATCGGACTTCAGCTCAGGTGACGATCTCACACTTTGTGAGTTCAAGCCCCGCATCGGGCTCTCTGCTGTCAGTGCGGAGCCCGCTTCAGATCCTCTGTTTCCCTCTCTCTCCACCCCTCCCCCACACACACTGTCTCTCAAAAATAAACATTTAAAAATAATAATAAAAAATAGACTGAGGCCAACGGCAGCAAGCTGAGATACAGAAAAAGATAAAGAAATTTTGTTTCCAGGTAAATTTGCGTTATATAAATGCAGTATGTTTTCTTTAATTCCATAAATACAGTTTTGATGCTGCCAATTTGAGAAATTATTAACATTTCCTTAAATAAGTCTATTCTCTATTGAAGCTCATTCCCTTGCACAAAATGGAATGATCTTGGAAACAATATAAAGGAATGCTGATTTGCTACGTCATTGATAAAAGCATAGTCATTTACATAAAAAGCAAATCATTTACATCCTTGTCTTGATCCACTAGACTTCATTATGCAGAAATAGTAGCTATCAAGCAGGTCTGACCTTTGTACCATCTGGGGACAACAGCTAATACAGCTCTAGCTCCTGGATCACAGGACCTGGGTCCACTTCTAGCCTCACCACTTGCTAGCTGGGTGTCCTTAAGCGTTTACTTAACCTCTCGGAGTTTCAGCTTTCTCATGTGTATACAGAGACAGTAAGAGTATCTGCCTCAGAGAGCTTCCATGAAGATGAAATGAGCGAATCCACACAAAAAGGTCTGAGTTTCATTCCTCGCCCACAGTAATCTGATAAAAAGTAAGCTCTCTTCTAATTTGGTTTCATCTTATATGTGGAGATAGACCCTCGACCTGGAACATTAGATTCCTTTTTTTTTTTTTTGACTTGTAACAAAATGTTTTTTATTTATTTATTGTAAGGCAAAGTATATAACCATTAAAATCAAATGGCAATACACAGCTCTTAGAAAAAAAAACAAAAAACCCAAAAAAAACTCTTGCCTCATTTCTTCCCATTTCCCAGCTGTCATCCCCGGAGACACCTGCATTCAAGCATTTTAGTTATCTTCTGTTCTCCTCATTCTCCGGCGAGAGATATATCAGTCTTCCAGTTTTATTGAGAGATAAGTGACACACAGCATTGTGTAAGTTTAAGATGTGCAGCACAATGTTTGGATTTACATGTATTGTGAAATGATTATCACAACAGGCTTAGTTAACAACCATCCTGTCATATACATACAATAGGGAGAAAAGGAAAAAAATTCTCCTTGTGATGAGAACCCTTAGGATCTAATCTCTTAACTTGCCTGTATACGCTACAGAGGTGTTAGCTACAGTCATCATGTGGTACGTGACAGCCTAGGACTTATTTATCTTATAACTAACTGGACGTTTGTGCCTTTGACCACTTTCTTCCAATTCCTTCCCCCGCTCCCTTCGCCCCCTGGCTCTGGTAAACACAAACCTGATCTTTTCTTTCTAAGTTCAGTGTGGGATTTTTTTTGTTCTTGCTTTAGATTCCACAAACAAGGGGCACCTGGGTGGGTCAGTTGGTTAAGCATCTGACTTTGGCTCAGGTCATGGGGCTCAGGTCATGATATCACCGTTCGTGAGTTCAAGCCCCCCATCGGGCTCTGTGCTGACAGCTCAGAGCCTGGAGCCTGCTTCGGATTCTGTGTCTCCCTCTCTCTCTGCCCCTCCCCTGCTCACGCTCTGTCTCCCTCTCTCTCAAAAATAAATAGGCATTAAAAAAAAAATTTTAGATTCCACAAGTAAGTGAGATCAAACAGTATTTTCTTTCTCTGACTTATTTCACTTAGCATAATGGCCTCAGGGTCCAACCATTCTCATTTTTTATAGCTGAATAATACTCCAGGGTGTGTGTGTGTGTGTGTGTGTGTGTGTGCATACCCTAACTTCTTTCTCTGTTTATCCATCAACGGACACTTGTTTCTCTAGCTTGGCTACTGTAAATAATGTTGCTATGAACGTGGAGGTGCAGATATCTTTTCCATTAGTGTTTTCATTACCTTTGTATGTATGGAACATTAGATTCTGAAGAGGCTCCAGCATCCTATTTTAAGAATTCATGTTGGACATAGATATTTAACTTTTAAGTACAGACTTGACATCATTTATTTAATGTTCCCTACGTTAAATGAGATGCTCAGAGAAAATGGTGGATCTTTTAGACCACTAAAAATATACTTCAGCATGTGTATTAGAAAAGGTAACTACTCCCATTTGCTTGTCCTATCTTTTTTTTTTTTTTTAGAGACAGAGAGAGAGTGAGCAAGCGAGCGAGTAAGCAGGGGCAGAGGGAGACAGAGAGAATCCCAAGCAAACCCCACGCTCAGCACGGAGTCCAGCACAAGGCTTGATCCCATGATCCTGGGATCATGACCTGACCCGAAATCAAGAGTTGGGCGCTCAACCGACTGAGCCACCCAGGCGCCCCTGCCTTTTCCTATCTTATTCTTTACAAAAAGCACTACTTCATTCTTGGTATTGTGACTAATAATACAAATGATAGCTAAAACCATCACTCACATGTATTTGGTACTTACTATATACCAGGAAGTATCCCACATATTTTCATGCATTATCTTATTCTCACAATTAACCAATGAGGTACGTTCTGATTATTCCCATTTTTTCTATGTTTATTTATTTATATTGAAAGAGCACATGTGCATGAGCAAGGAAGGGGCAGACAGAGAGGAGAGAAGGAATCCAAAGCAGGCTCCGCCCTGTCAGCACAGAGCCCGAAGCGGGGCTTGATCTCATGAACCGTGAGATCATAAGCTGAGACAAAATCAAGAGTCCAACGTTTAACTGACTGAGCCACTCAGGCACCCCTATTATTCCCATTTTTTAGATGAGGAAACTGAGTCACAAAGAGACAGAAAAGTCCTGAGTCCAGATATAAATATAATATATAACAATAACATAACAATAATAACAACACAGCACTGGATTTCCAAACATCATCTCTTATGCTTAGGACAACCTTGTACTATTCCCAATAATGGATAAGAAACTAAGAACTAAAGTAAATTAGCTAAGGCAAGATATAGGTTTGTGTGGCCCCAAAATCAGGCACTCCAAGCAAGTGCCCCTCTGCAGACAGAACAAGGAAGGGCTTAGCAGATTCCTAAAGGTCTCCCCTAAGGTTATAGGACATTGGAGAGGCACAGGACTTCAGAATTACCAGATCCAAGCCCCCTCACTTTACAAATGTGGAAAGGGAGGCCCAGAGAGAGGATAAGACTTGCAGAAGGCAGTGAGAGCCACAACTAAAACCTAGGTCCCCTGACTCCCTGCACCACCTCCTTGTGGTGACATGATGAGACCCTGTCACACGGAGTCAGCCATGCCCGACTCTGTGAAAACAGGAAAGGAAAGCCTGACTGCCTCACAGTGATGATGTCGGCCTGTTGCCTCTCCCCCTGCTCCCTGCTGACTCTGGGGACTATTGCACATACTTCTGGCACATTCAGAACTGGCAAGAGCAGAAAAGCTTGGGAAAGGAATCCACAGCCAAGACAGGGAGCTCACAGTGCCCTTTCATGATCTAATAGGAGCCAATTTCCACTATGATTCTCCTGAAGCAGAACTGGAGATCTGGAGAAGGAGAGTGGCTCTAGCACATGTGGGTCTCTGTTGTAGACACCAGACACGAACATAACCTAAGTCTCTGAAAACGTGATCAAAATGAGCAAGTCCCCTGAATCTTTTCCAACTAAATGCATGCCTTTCCTAGTTTTTACAATGGATAAAAAACAAATAAGAGAAATTTTTAAAAACAGAATTTTGGATGTGTTGAATTAAAATTCCTTCAGTATTATGTAATCCTTGAAATACAACAGTTGTTTACTAAACTTTGATTTCTAAGCTTCCCTTTGATGACAAATATTAATATTTATCATTTTTCTGATGTTGGACTAATGAGAATCTTAAGTGTTTATGAGAAGGCATTTAAATATTACAGTACGGTGGATGTGTTTGTCTTCTGACCTCTATTCCTCTGTCTTTAACATCAACCAGCATTTATTTTTTGTGTTGAATCCTGGGTTGTTGTTTGCCAACATTTGCAGCAAACTCTATATGGCCAGAACCGATGGCATCTACGCTTACTTGATGACCAAAGGGAATATGACAGCCCACTATGGGAAGGATGTAGCCCTGATTTTCAAAGTGAAAATTGGGACCCATGTGCAACTACCAACCGGCAGGAGTAGAAAGAGCAACATCCCAGGTTTAATGACACCAATCAAGGTAATATTTATTGAATGGTGGCTACATATCAGGCACTATGCAAGGGCATGCTTCACAGCAACCATCTCACTTGATTCTCACAACAACTAAGAGCTAACTGGTATTATCCTTGTTTTACAGAAAAGCGAGATGCAGAAAGGTTGAGTCCTTTGCTCAAGATGACACGGCTAATGAGAAGCAAAGACAGGAGTTGGTCCTCAGAGCCAGAGAATAGGTTTTTGTCTCTACTCCCTTCCTATGAGCCCCTTCTTGACTCCCAGCATTTGAAAATTCCTATCACCTGCATGGAGCAGCAGCCTTCAAGGTAACCCAGACTTTCAGATCTTGATGGTAAGGATGAGACATAACTCATCCTGTCCACGACAGGCCTTGTGCTGCTTTATGCATGGAGAAAGAGCAAGAAACAGTACTACAAAAGGTCCATGCCTTCAGGGAGCAAACTTCTGAAGAGGGAAAATACACAATATTAACACAATAAACAAGGCACTCTCTACAGGAAAGGGAGGAAAGGGGAGGCTGTAGGATTCAAGAAGCAGTAAGGGGGCTGAGGTCCAGGACTTCAACAGATTTCACTTACCTATACCCTCCGTGCAACCAAGACTCAGCTAACCAGAGAAGTAATGGAGCAGAGCCCAGAAATAAGAGGCACAGTGCAAAGTTCAACATCGAGTTCTAAGTTAGGGACCAGGTGATGGGAGGCAGCATTAGCAAAATAGCCACTACTGCTGCCTTCATAGAGCTTCCTTTCCTTCAGAGGAAAGAGGGCACCAATCAAAAATGGAGGTTAAATAAAAGCTATAAAAAAAAGTATAAGTCAAGGAAGCTAAAACACAGGAACTAACCTACAGAGACCGAAGAAAAAGGCCTCAGTGAATGTGGAGTGAATTAATTAATGATGAGCAAGGAAATGACTCACAACCAGGAGCTGGCAAGAATACAGTTGGAGATTAGGTACAGACACTGGGGTACCAGGCGAGTCAGAGACTGTCAAGGCAGAGCCCAGTGAGGTCCATGGTCAGAGCAAACTTCAGCACTGAGTTGGATTTGCTACCGGACCTGTCACCAGGCTGTCATCCCACATTCCACCTGCCTGCTTACCTTAACTTCCAGACATCACCTACTTCCAGATCCTGGTCCCACTCTCCACTTACCTGTCTCTAGTGTAGGCAGCTCCTACCACACCAAGAGTGACTCACAGCAACCTGGCCAACCCAGAGTACCAGAAGCTGCTGTGTAGACCCCCCAAATCCAGTGATTAGTATTCATAAGCATAAGAGTAGTTAACACATGCCAAGAGCTTTATACATACAATCTTACTCAACCCTCACAACATCCAGAATCAGTGACTGTTACAAGTTCCATTTTAAAGACGACAAAACAGACCAAATCAAGACCTGTCCATGTGTCCACATCTCATACCCGGTAAAGCCGCATGCCTTGGGTTTACAGATCTGAGTCTCTGAGCTCAAAAATAATAAAAATGTAAAATATAATAACAATAATAAAAATAAAAGCTAACATTTACTAAGAAATTATTATAGGAGAGGTACTCGTGCTAATATTTTATATAGATTATCCCATTTTATTCATACCTTCCTATGAGGTACACACTCACTATGTCCATTTTATAGAAGAAAATAAAATTCTGCAAGGCAACACAACTTGCCCAAGATCACCCTCGGCCTGTAAGAGACTGCCCTATGTATTTGCGAACTCCTAACGCTCCTCATCGCATCACAACAGAATGGTAGCATGGGAGGAGCCATCAAGAACTAGAACCTTGCTTTCTAAGTGTGGCCCATGGACCAGCAGAATCTGTACCACCTGGGAGTTTGTGAGACATGCAGGAGCTTCTGGCCCCACCAGGACCTTTCCATATCATTCCAGCTAGTCCCCAACCCACGAGAGCTACACCCAGCTGTTTCATCTGCACTGGGAAGCCCAACACAGCTAACTCCTCCAGGCCAGGGAAGAGCTGGCCTGTTGCCTCTCAGAAGTTCAAGAGCCTAGAGGAAGCCGTGGCTTAGAAGAAGCTTTCTGTCCTGCTTGGAGGGGCCAAGAGAGGGCCTCAGCTGCAACCTTCATCTGTGGTCACTGGATGCAGAAGCTTCTGGCCTTGCTCGTACCCACTCAGCCAGCAGATCCCAGCAACTGGGATTTCACATGGCAGTGGCCACCTGCTGTTTTTGTACCCCAGTATCACTTCCCCTCTTCTGAAGGTGCCAGCACCTCCATTCATCAGGTCCCCTGCGTGTGATAACCAGGCAAGCAGGGCACAGCACAGCTCAGGAGGGCACCATTCACACAGATATTTGTAAAAACAAAAAACTTTCCATCCCCCCCTCCACCTGACCATCTTTGTTGTTGTTACAGCCCTTCCATACCCTCTGCCTTTGCTTCTCCATCTGGGTTGCTTTTTCCTGCCCTCCTTGGGACCACTACCTCTCTATCCACCAGCCTCACTCCTGGGAGAATCTGAACAGGAATCGCCTGTGCTCCTGGGCTGAGACAAACAACCTGACCCCAGCAGGTTCCAGCCCCCTCCTCTGCCTGTCCTCCCAGCACACACCTGCTCCGAGGCATCCTTAGAACGTCTCCAGGCACAACCGAGCAGGTACTGTCCTGCTGGTAATGTGGAGACTTAAGACAGCAATGAGTTCTAGGGTGTTTTTTCCCAAAAATGAAGACATGGGAAGAAGACCTTAAGCCTTGCAGAAAATGAAAATTTTGTTCTTACCATCCACCACATGCTTCAGTGATTAAACGACTACAGACCATACTCTCCTCCAAACCGTGCTCAACTAAAATATGCAAGCACTAAACCTCATGAGGGAGTACTGATACTTCCACATTATCTGTGATGGGTTTTAGCTCCAATAGCTGTGAGTCTGAGAAACTGCAAAATACACTGAATTTTAATGGAAATCTGATTCTTAATAAAAAGAGGTAAATCCATAACAAGGAAGACTAATAAACACATAAATAGACTCAGAAAGAGCCTTTCAGTTCCAGAATACTGTCGAGGTGTGCCTTTTGCAAACCTCTTAGCCAGTTTCTCATTTTCCCCTTCTATTCCTACTTATTTATCATTAAAAGAAAACCTTGGCATATGTACAAAATATCCCCCAAATATGTAATTTTTAAATGGATTTTAAACCCTCCAACAAGAACACTTTTTCCCACTCTCTTTTTCCCCTCTATTAAGTCAACACAGAAGAAAAAGAAAACTACTACAATTGCGAAATGACCTCCTGGTGAGTAAAAAACGCTCAGGAAATGCTGAAAAACGAAATGGTGGTGCAGGGTAATCGAAATTCAGGCCAAGAATGCTCCTGGACACTGGATACAAGGTTTTAAATATAAATATTCAGATAGAAACAAACTTACATATACACATTTTCTATAAGAAAAAAAAACTTTTAAAAGGAAAAGGTCCTCAAATACTATGGATAATCCATCAAATGGAAGGTATTTAATCAAATTAGCTTAATTATTCTGCCCTGAAAAGGAGGGTGAGGGTAACTCTAAAAAAATTAAAAAGGAAACAAATCTTTATAATAGGCAACCTCTCTGGAAGCCTCCGTTTCAGGCTACTGAATTAGAATGGTCAGATGCTACTGGTTCATTCCCACGGTGGGCGTGGGGCCTACTTAATTAAAAACAAAAAAAGAAAGAAAGAAATTTAAAATAAAAATTTAAAGAATGTTACTAGTTAAAACCGGTGGTAGTGTGTCTCTGAACAATAGTTGAAACCTTTACGATAATGAAGCCACAGCTCTCGAAAGCATGTAACTCAGTTTCTTTTGAACATAATTGTAATGGGTTACTATTTTTTTTCCAGCTATGAGGCATAAAACAAACTAAGTAGCAGGAAGAGAAACACAGCCAGAAACAAAATTGAGAATCCTAAATCAGGCGAGCACAACTAGAGATACAAAATGGGACAGGGGGTGGGGAGGGTGTCTTGGATTTGACCCCAAAGATAACCCGGAACACAACCTATATGGTTGTAGTTCATCAAATTCCAGGAGAGCTTTGTGACAAGGCTTTCATGCCCAAAGCCTTCAAAATGCTACATTCTAGATATTTCCCTCCCCACACAGGACGTTCACCTGTTAGACTGTACCTGATTCATTTCATGACGTTCTGTTGTTAGAATCAGTGGTTGTCACTCCTAAATGCACTTCAGACACACCTGGGAAACTTAAAAAAGAAAGTAACGCTGCCTGCCTCCCCTCCCACACTCTGATTTAATTTTTCTGGATGGGACCAGCCCCAGGTGACTTGAACTTGCGGCAAGGGCTGAGGACCACTGGTTGAAAATCAATCCAAACAGGTTAAAATTATGTAGAGAAAGAAGCACCATAATTGGCCTAAGTAAATTTACATGAGGAAGCAAGGTGCCTCAAATTCCCTTCTTAATCAGATATAAGATGATACTTTAAGGATCCCAGATTTTTTCTTCATCAAATTTAGAGTCTCAATTGCATGGGAGAAATATATCTAGTTGCCCATAATGCTCCAGCTTTTACCAAAGGACTGAAGAAGTTTGGCACATCCCATGCGAGACGGAGACAAAAACTGTACAATGAAGAGTGATCTATTCCATCTAGTACTCAAAATATGATAAACAAGGTAACGTGGAGCAGGGTGCATGAGGTTGTCTTATCAATTAACAACAGTAAGAGCAAATTCACAGCTACCATTTCTTGACTGCCGGTTACTGTGCTAAGCACTCTCTATGGGTTACCTCCCGGAAAATTTCAACAATTTGAAATCTGAAACAGGAATGAATCATCACCTCCATTTCACAGATAATAAGGAAACTGAGACTCAGCAAGACTAGGACATTTTCCCCAAGTCACACTAAAAGTAAGGTGTCAAACCAAGACTGTAATCCAGGTCTTTGACCCTCTAGTGTCCATTCTCTCTTTTTTTTTTAATTTTTTTTAATGTTCATTTATTTTTAAAAGAGAGAGACCGAGCACAAGCAGGGGAGGGGCAGAGAGAGACAGAGGCAGAGACAGAGAATCTGAATCAGGCTCCAATCTCTGAGTATCTGAGCCGTCAGCACAGAGCCCAAAGCGGGGCTCGAACTCACCAACCATGGGAGCCTGACCTGAGCCAAAGTCGGACCAAATGAGCCACCCGGGCGCCCCCCCTCTAGAGTCCATTCTTGTAACCACCACAATCTCCCATCTAGATCGCGCAAAAGTTTCCTCAATACTTGCTCCTCATAGTACAGTCCATGGACCAATGGCATCAGCCTGAATCTCTGGCCTATTTCACATGTACTGAATCAGAACCAGCAGCTTATGATCAGCAGGAGATTCCTATGGTCATTAAAGTTAAAAAAAACAAAACAAAACCAAACACAGGTCTACCTGGACAATTCTCTCTCACAAGCTCATCATCATCTATACTGCATCCACACTCTTAAAAAACAAATCCCATCATTTCATTTCCCCACTTAAGACTATAAAATGGATGGGGCGCCTGGGTGGCACAGCTGGTTAAGCGTCCGACTTCAGCCAGGTCACGATCTCGCGGTCCGTGAGTTCGAGCCCCGCGTCAGGCTCTGGGCTGATGACTCGGAGCCTGGAGCCTGTTTCCGATTCTGTGTCTCCTTCTCTCTCTGCCCCTCCCCTGTTCATGCTCTGTCTCTCTCTGTCCCAAAAATAAATAAAAGAAGTTGAAAAAAAAAATTAAAAAAAAAAAAAGACTATAAAATGGTTTCCCAAATGCCCTTGGAATAAAGTCCAAAATTCTTTTACAGTACAGGTAACTGGACTCTGAATAATATCGCTGGTGGCTGCCAGCGCAGCCCTACCTCCCCATGTCCCACAACCAGTGATTTTTATACCCCAGACACAGAGACCTTTCCGCTCATCAAATCCCAATACCCACTCTTCCTTTCCTACTTCCTCTTTCCTGCCTTCCTTCTTCCTCTAAGCTCTTTCCTGCCTAAAATTAACCACCACCCACCACCACAACCAACTCCATGCCAGCCACATTCACAGCTGTGTCTCCAGGGCCTACCAGTGAGGTGCCTGGCACAGAGCTAGGTGCAGGATAAATGTGCAGAATAAATAGATGCTACTGAGGGCTTCTGCTGTTCCCTCTGCCAATCTGCTCTTTGCTCTTCCCCATTTCTCCTTCTCTGTCCCCTGCAGCACCCCTTTTCTCTCACTCACTCCTTATCAGTAACCAATAGCCTCATGGCTATTGCAGGTGTCAGCTTTAGAGAGACACCTGCCATGTCAACGTGTCCATTGCCCTGGGGTTAGTCACCAGCAGGGTGATGACTGTTTCACTTTAACCCTGAGACACCTGGAATAGGCCTAGTCCTTTCCAGAAATAGAAAGAAGCCCTCACTGACAAGGGCAGGCCGCTTTTCAATCTGATATTTAATATATAGATGGAACCACAGATCAGGGACCTCTCAGCAGGCAATGTAAAGCCGAAAGCTTGACTATCTATCTCTCTCCCCACACAAAGAGTATCACTGTGCTGGCAAGATCAATTATCAAATTTGCGGGCACACTTGACATGTGATGGTCAACCTGGCTGTTCTAAGAAATCAAACGGCAAATCCTTTTATAAAATAGACACCTGCCTCAAGTTTAAATCATGACTAAATGTGATATATTTTCATATGTTGTTTACTTTTATTACAAAAATAAGAGCTACTAGCCATCTACTGAACACTAGCTACTGAGTGCCTGACAACATGCTCCAAGCCTTAAAAACATCACCTTATTTAATCTTTATCATCACGTTATGAGGCACAAATGCTGATTATTCCTATTTTACAGAAGAAACCAAGGGCTAAGTGCCCTAAGAGGGAAGGGTGGGATTTAAATCATAGGCCTCCAGACTACCACTCTCGATGGCTTCTTTGCTATGTTTTGCTATTTGGATCACTTTCTCGTCTGAGAAATCACAGACATGGACATTCCCAAAGAAACAGCCCCTTGGAAGATGACCTCAAAGGGTGAGATTTTTTTCATCGCAATGTAGACACCGAAAGGAAAGCAACCTGCTACATCTTATATTTCAAAGCATTTCTATCTTAAAAGAGATTCAAGAAAAAGATGTGGGAACAGAGCTTAGGGATGCTTATGAATGCAATTTCACAAACATTTTTTCAGTGTCTACTAGTGGTCAGGCATGTGCTGGAAGCTGAACAAGCAGACTGTTAGCTGGGAGAGTGCTGGGCAGGCGGTAGGGAGGGGGCAGGAGGGGTTGGGGAGAACATCTCTCATGATGACTGTTTATGAATGTTTAGCCGATAATTTATAAAAACATTAGTTTAATAACTAATTATGCAGAAAGCATCTTTCACACACACAAGAGGTAAGTTACCTGCTTTATTATCTACGAACTGAAAGGGCCAATGTGCCTTCTAAAACTAAAGTTTTATATAATTCAAACAACACGTGTGTATATTTCTGATACCCTACGTTAGCTAGTGGGTTAGAATGTAACTTGTGCGAATGCACAGTGTCAGATTTTGTTCTCAAGGGTCTGAAAGAAAAAAAGGGAAAAAAGCATGGGGAACCAAAACAAGACATTCCCAAAATAGAAAGGGAGCATATTGAAGCTGCATGTATATACAAATAAAGAGAGGAGCGCAGAAATATTTCCTAAAGCATTCCACCAAACGCTTCCAGGAATAGGAACAGGATGAGAACACCAAATAAAAGAAATCATGAACCTGAAAAGTCATATACAGTACTATGAGGCCTCCAGAATCCTGTCTCCTGGCAGAAACAAGAGGCTTTTGACACGAGGGCATGAGATGAAGACTATAGATCACTTTCCTCATTTATAAAATAAAGGAGTTAAATTAGATGGTTTTTAAGGTCCTTCCAGCCCTCACTCATTAGCTCCTTTAATCCATGTGGCCCCTGCACCTAAAGAGGATGGGCATATGAAGATGCTCAAAAAATATTTGCTTAATTAATGAAATAGTACAACCTTACCAATAAGAAAAGGGCCTTTACAACAATGGGTCCTGGCCTATGGCCTACAAAAAACAAATTAGGAGGGAAACCTTATCTAAACAGCTTCACATCTAGTGCTCCTCCTAGCTGACTGATGGTAGAATGAAAATAACCCTGGACTAGGAAATGAATCGCTTGGGTCTAGTCTCATCTCTGACACAAACCAACCCTATGACCTTGGGTAAACTGCTTTACCATCTGGTCCAGTTTCCTCATCTCTAAAAGAAAGGTATTATAAAGCTAAATATAGCTAACATTTTTGGAACTTTTACTATATGCCAGGAACTGTTCCAAGATCTTTGCCTTAAATTTAAATGATCTCAAAGGTTTTTGCAGCCCTAACATTTAGTCTCTGACTACAGAGGAAACATGGTATAATGGAAAAATTCCAAATTCTGTACTCAGAAACATTGGGTTCGCTCACTTCGTTAGGCGGGGTCTTTTTCTTTTCTTTTTTAATTATTTTTAATGTTTATTTATTTTTGAGAGACAGAGCATGAGTGGGGGAGGGGCAGAGAAGGAGGGAGACACAGAATCCAAAGTGGGCTCCAGGCTCTGAGCTGTGGGCACAGAACCCTACCTGGAAGTCAGACTCACAAACTAGGAGACCCTGACCTGAGGCGAAGTCAGACACTTAACCAACTAAGCCACCCAGCACCACCACCCCCACCCCCAGCATCTCAGGTGCGGCCTTTTTCTAAGCAGAGCCTATCAAGGAGACTGGGTCAAAATCCCAGTACTTCTATTCACTAGCTGAGTTAATTTGGACAATTTGCTTAACTTTAATTGCTTTACTAAAACTTTTAGTTTTCTTATATGTGAAATGCATATAAAATGGTTATCTCATACAGCATTTGAGAGAATTAAACTATAATAACTAAAGGTAATAAATATAAATAAACATACATTACTTTTTATTACTAGGTGTGTCATGTGGACAAATAATCTTCTCAAGATTTTTCCTCATCTACAGATGGCAGTTACGGTGTTACAAAAAGAAGTAATAGGAACACTCTAAATTATCCAGTGTTAGCTGTGTTTGAAAGCATGCATATTCCCTAACACTTGGAAAAGCACATACAATACTCCCCTAATACTTGTAACAGCATATACAATCAATGACGACGACACCTACAAAAGACATCTTTACTAGCTATATCTCTCCAGTACCCAACAACTGCTTTCCTAAACAATTCTCTTTAGTCCCAGCTTCAAGCAGGTGGACACACAGGCTGCCAGCCAAGAACGCAGTGCCACCTGGATGTTGTAGTTCCGAGTCAAAGGCCCAATCCACAGCACGGGGGGAAGTGAGACTTCAACTCCCAGGAGACACCTCGCCGCACCACATGGCACGCTGGGAGATAGAGTACCAGCCCGCCGGGAAACAGGGGGCAGGACTCCAACTCCCACACGCCTGCGCTACTCAGGCCGCCGGCAGTAACATGGAGCCTGAGAAGGAGAGTTCAGGCACACCCGGCTTAACAGGTGCGAATAGGAGTCGTTTTCGGTAGTCCCAGGCCCAGCATAGGTCAGGGCCTTTCTACAACAACCACTGAGCTCATTTTTCTACTGGTCCCCGGCACATTTCTTGAGGGATTCGAAATAATAAAGCAGTAAATCTGCAAGTGGCAGACTTCCACAAGCAAGACCTCTCTTAGCTTTCGGCTCCAGCCAGCATCCTTGGGCCACTTCGGTAAAGATCTTTAAGCTCTTTTTTCCCAAATAAAGCACTGTGAGTGGCTGATCCAAGGTCATATAACAGAAGAATCTGATCCTAGAGAGTCGCCTCCAACTCCAGTTCCACTAACCAGCCTCCCCCCCCCCCACGTTTTAAATCCCCGCGTATTTTTGTATAAAAAACTACATTAATCCATAAAATAGTCCAAACGAGTCCTCATGAGTTCCCCCACCATAAAGCCAGTGCTTTGTGTTTTTAAAATGTCAAATGTAAGATTCCCTCCCAAAATACTACCTTCCCTCTACCTACTTAGCTCCTTTCTTGGGCACGTGTTCAGCCCCCTCCCTTTGCGGATCCCAAAGCCGGGTGATTAACACAGTTTTGTTGGGGCAGCGATTTCTGCTACTTGCCTATGACCTTGGAAAACCCTCAAAAAGCGGCTAGTGCCAATTACACCACCAGGTCTGGGTGCCAGGGTATCCCTGGAGCCGCTGGTGTGGCCCATGCCTTAGTTTACCCCTTTGTGCAGCGAATGAGGGGCGGGTTAGGGTTAGGGCTGGTGCTCAGAATGGGGCCTGAAAAGGTTCAAGGGGTAGGAGCGTCCTCCGGACAGGCAACCTCCCCTGCCTCAAGGAGCTGTGCGAGCCAGACCCCGTCCCACTGGACTGAGGGAGTAAGGACCAGACACGAGTGGAAACCCAGACCCGCACCCCAGAAACACTCTTCGACTGGGGCTTGCCCCCTGCCCCTACCTTCCAAGATCTTGGCAGCTGGGAAGTGAAAGGCAGAGGGAGGGAGCGCGGGGCAGAAGCAGCGCCTGGGCGTGTGCCCACTGGGGTGGCCACCTGAGGGACCCGGTAACCGGAGGGCAAAAAGTCTCCGGACTAGACGGAGCGTAGAGGGGACTACAATTCCCAGAGGGCACCGCGGCGGGGGCGGGACCTAAGATGGCCCCTAGTCTGGACAGACGCAAGGGCCAATAGGCGTAAAGTATGATCCTGAACTGGGCCAATCAGAAGCCATAATGTCACTAACTCTGATTCAGGGGTAGGAAACGTTGTTTTCAAGACAGCAACGGAGGTGAGAATCGCTCTGGAAAGGGATTTTTGTCATAAACTGCACAAACCTCCTTTTTCTCCAAGTGACAAATAAGACTCTTCAGGTTATTCTGCTTTTTTTCCCTCCTACTTCCTTTCTTCCTTTTAACTACCCGCCCCCCCTCCACTGGCTGGATTTACTTTCACTTCCTCTACTCACTCTGGATCGTTCTTGATTACTTAAGCCTTCTTTTCCTCATGTTTCTCTCACCACACCGGCTCGCAGACCTTCACTTGATCCATCTTAAGACTACACTCCGCCTTCCCTGAAATCCTAACCAAAATTGTACCGCAAACTCCCTTGTCTCTTCCTTTCTACCATTTTTGTGCTGTTTTTCTTTTTAGCACTTTTCCTTCCCAGTGCTGTGTGTAATTTATTTATCTTTTTTATCGTCTTGTCCCCTATAGTGGAAGATCTAAGCAGATGACGATTTTTGTTCTGCTCACGGCAATATTTTTGGCACCTAGAAGTATATATAGTAGTAGGTACTCAGTAAATATACTTTGAATAATTGAATGAAATCTAGAGTAGTCTTTATTTTCTATTCTCCCTTTCTTTGGTGCAGATTTATTAAATACATCTTGAACCACCATGGGACCCTTGTGCTTGCTCCCTTTTCTAATTCAGAATCATTCTCTCAATATAGTCTAGGATGTTGGAGAAATCACTGAGTCAGATGCAATTCCTAACTTCAAGATGTTCCTGGTCTAGAGGAGTATGAAAAGTAAAATGAATTTTGCAATAAATGCAATTGCAAATTGCAGAACAGCTAAATAATTGCATAAGGTCGTGCAGCTCATGTACAGGGACTAGAATCTTGTCCTTCAGACCCTCGATATTACACACTATGCTCCTTATAGCAACCTCCCTTATTCAGGACTGCCTACTTCCCTTCTCTTTCCTCCCATTTCTAGTGCCAAGGAAGAACATATGTTTGCCAGTCACCTTTTACATTTAAGGAAAAACAAAGAGCAATTACACTTGGACAAACACCCAGATATGTCCCTACTTTGTCTGACACCATTTCCTTTTTTTTTTTTTTTTTTCCTCACTTGTTTCTTTGGCCTGCTTCATTACATGCAGGTGATTACACCAAGTCTTAGATCTCTCATCCTTTCTGATGTTTGAACCTCATGGAGAGTACCAAGGTGTCCTACAAAATGTCCTGGTGTGAAATACTGATGTCCTAGGAAGCTTGGCTCTCAGAGAATGTCACTGTGGATTATGGTCAATTTACAAGTCATCACACAAACACCATGGCCACATAGAATATTAGAGAATTGTGAATAACTAGATGAAATTGAAGACAATCACAGATGAACCAGAAATGTGATCAATATGTATAGAGACTAATTTTGTACGTAGAAATTATAACCTCTGTTCAGGCTTCCTAGCCTAATCTTCTGTCAATTTGGGGTTGTTTGCTGTGATACAACAGTTCTTTCTAGCTGTTATGAGCACAGACTCAGCTCAGCAATACCAACCTTTCTCAGGCTGACTGGAATGAGAGATTTCAACACATGTGTCGGCAGCCAGACTAAATGTGGAAGGAATCATTGAACCATGTGAAAACGGAAAGCTCAACAACTAGACTCTTCTGAGAAAGTATCAACCTATTATCACTGCATCTTCTACTTGGCAATCAAAAGGCAAATGTCATGAATATACTCAGGATTTAAACAGTGGTATCTAATGATTATGAAACCATTGTTAGGCAGCCTAGTATGAACATATTATGTACTGTTTCAACTGTGAGCTATGCTGTTTGCTGGGCTCAAGGTCAGCCATGACCTTCAGCAATATATACATACATAAAGAGCATTAACACATGGCACTTGCCGTGGACCCAGGACATCAAAGTGCCAAGACAATCAGTGGGGATGACTGTCTGATCTGCAACTTGATTAACAATCGCCAGGAGATGGTATCTTAGCTTGAGTTCTCCCAGAAGTATATCCTGAGACAGGTATTCAAGTGCAAGTCGGTAATTGCAGGAAACACCAGTAGAATAGAAAAGTGAAATAGGGAAGGGAAGACAGACAAAAAAGCATGTTACTACAAAGGGTGATTGAGCTTAATTCTCCTGAGGAACTATACGAAACAATGTGAAACACATGCCATAGACTGAGCTATCCCACCAGAGGACAAAAGAACTATGTTGTTTAAATACTAACTCCCATCAGTCAGTAATTGGAGTCTGTTTTCAGAGGCAGTTAAGTCCCTGGTTCTTCGGGCATGCTATATGAGAGGGCAGAGTTGCCTCAATGTCCAGAGAAAGCCAGGCAGCCAGGTGCTGCCATTAAAGTCAGGCTGGTGTATCCTGAAATGGCAAGGGAATAGGGGGTACTGGCAGGGCACCAAGAGGATCTGCTACAGGTGGCTTTGTGTCACCATAAGCTCATATTGCTGACACTAGCAGAATAAGAATAATTCAAAACTTACATACCAAAAACAAAACAAAAAGCAATCTATCACCTTGTATATTTCATCATGTGAACAATTAATATAGACAGTACTTTCTACATTCTCACTAACACACAAAAAAAACAAAATCTAGAGCAACAAAAGCCTCTCGCACTGGGAACTCTGGGGCTTTGAGGCTTCAGTGGGACTGGGGTTTAGTGAAAGGGAAGGAAGGAGATCGAGAAAAGGGGGAAAGGGAATTGAAAGAAATATTCCTGAAGACAATATGTTATTCATTTTGCGATATTGCAGAAGCACGTATAAAGGGCTCGGGATCTTTGCAAAATTAACACTAAGTACACAGACTGTGGTCTTTAGACCAAGAAGACAGTTTTGTGAAAGACCTCTATGCATGGTCCATTGTAGCACTTCTTCACAGCAAATAGCTTTACTTGAAGTTACAATCACCATTTATTTGTCTTTCTGTTTATCATTGATCTCCTCCAAATAAAATGTAAGCTCCCTGAATGCATGAAATTTTCTTATGTCTTACTCAATAGTAGACACTCAATAAATACAAAGTAAATAGGGAAAGTGCTAGAAGGGTCCAACATTATACCAATCATTACACTGTGCCAAGCCATGAAGTAAAGAGACAAAAGTGACCCTACAATAACCTCCCATTATCACAAAGCTTGAGACCATCCTAACATGTGGAAAGCCTGGTGGTCACATACTCTTCCACTTAAGTCAAACACTCCTCCCAACAGCATCCTCTTCAAGCACACAGGACCCACAAGAAAATCCTTACCATGGAAATAGAATTTCAAAAGTAGAAAGGCATTTGAGGTCAAAGAGTTCAACTCTCTGCATAATTCATCTCAGCCGTATGTTATAGGTCATAATCCAGAACTTGGGGGATATTTGGAAAAATCATCTCTAATAAGAAAATATTGTATTAGGAAAAAATGATGCATTGTTTCTGTAATACAAATCATACAAAGGTTGGGAAACTCAGCTGTACCCAGATGCTCACGTCTCCTTCACAAATTTCTCAGCCCATAATCATTTAGCTTTTTGGCTGTTATTGGAGAAATCTGGTTGTTAATAAGAACCATCTTGTGATGTGCTGAAAATTCTGTAAATTTTTTCCTTATCTTTTTTTTTTACCCTCCCCTCTTATTTATCCCTTTGTTGTTCTGTGTTAAATATATTCCTTGGGTGGATTTGTTCATCAGATATTTAGAGATCGGTCTATTCCCTATAGTTAGTGAACATATGCATGCTGTCTCCTTTTAACTATGCCTCATAAATAATCACACTTAATCCTTCTTACTGCCATCTTTTGCAATCATCTTCCAGTTACCTAGAACATAAGGTGCATAAAACTAAGCTCAGTGTCCAAGCTGTGATCTCACTAGGGTGGCTCAAAGATAAGCTCTGATTTTTCCTCACTCTCTTTCAAGAAATTATGCCTCTAAACACATTATGCCTAGTTTCACTGCAGCTTTAAAGGCATTCCATCATTCTTGGGCGGGGGGGGGGGGGGGGAGGGAGGAACGCTTTTTAAAAGCATTTCCTAAAAATTAAAAAGTATATTTCTTTCATAGAGGACTTAGTGCAGGGTGGGATGCAGCTTCAGCTCAGTTTTTCATGTATGGAGGGTTCCTCTGGGCCAGCCACTGTGCAATGGGCTGGGATTCACCAGTGAATCAGACACAGACCCTGATATTGCACTGGAACAGAGACCATAAGCAAATAAACTAGTGAACAAATCTATGTGATGCTTTAGAAGTCGATGCCAGAATGAGTCAATTCTACCTATAGAGGAGGAGAAGGGGAGTTCTAGGCAGAGGTAACAGCATGTGGAAAGTGCCAGAGCTCGGACAAGGTAGAGTCATTGGTCCACAATCCAGAGTGGAAGTAAGACAGTGGGGAAAGCAGCTGGAGGAGTCCCAAGAGCCAGTTCATGATGGTTTCACAAGCACACTTCTTAGTTTCCCAAAGAGCAACTGAGAGCCTTGTAACTATCAAACAAATTACTTAACTTTGAGGCAAATAGAAAAATGCATTCAACAAATATTTACTGAGCACCTACCAATGGCAGGCATTGTTCTAGTTATTAGGGGATGCAACAGTAAATAAGTCATAAAAAATCCGTACCTTCATGGAACTTCCGGTAGAGAAGACCATACATTGGTACACAAATTTATAATGTATGGTAGGATGATGAGAAATGCTAAGGAAAAAATGCAGAGTGGGGGGCTAGAAGATGATGGGTGGTCTTCTGTTAGCTAGGATGGTCAGGAAGGCCCTTTGAAGAGATATCATTTGAACAAAGATCTCAGTGAAGCGTGGGGGCCTCAGTGAAGTGAGGAGGTCTATGGAAGACTGTTCCAGGGAGAGGGAACAGTATGTGCAAAGTCCTTAAGATAAGAACAGGCTTGACATGGTGGAAGAATAGCAAGGCAGTCCACGTGGCTGGAGAAGAGTCAATGAGAGGAAGAGCCGTACAAGAGGAGGTAAAAGGTAATCAGAGGTCAGAGCATGTAGGCCACAGGAAACCTTAAGGGAAAATAATAAGCTATTCCATAACTGTACTTGCCAGATGGTGTATATAGTATGATCTATTTGTGTAATCATTAAAGGATTGTGTTACACATATAATTACCAAGGTCCATAATCACTCATCCAAAACTTTTGGGACAGGTGTGTTTTGGAAATTAATCTTACCGTTTTTAGAAAAGGTAAGATGTTGGGGCACCTGGGTGGCTCGGTCAGTTAAGGGTCAGACTTCAGCTCAGGTCATGATCTCACAGTTCGTGGGTTCCAGCCCCGTGCCGGGCTCTGTGCTGACAGCTCAGAACCTGGAACCTGCTCCGGATTCTGTGTCTTTCTCTCTCTCTGCCCCTCCCCTGCTCACACTCTGTGTGTGTCTCTCTCTCTCTCTCAAAAAATGAATAAACGTTAAAAAAAAAAAAAAGAAAAGGTAACATATGCCTACATTATATCTCTAGTGTCTACCACTCCTACAGCCGCCTTAGAACAGGACCCTGTCATCAAACATTGACATTTGTGCAACAAAACATACATGGGATAATCAAATGCTATAAATAGGCCAGACTTCTGGTTTTCAAAATTTTTGGATTTTGACATTGCAAATGAGAGATTGTGGACCTACCTGCACCTCTGGTAGGAAATTGGGAGCATCAAAATAGTTGTGAACGATGGTTGGGGAAAGGAGATGGCGTGGCTGTGGCAAGAGTATCTTTTATTCGACTTTATACAGTTCTGAACTTCTGACCAATATTTTTTTTTTGCCATGTATTTGTTATGGCATTGAAATAACACTAGTTTAAATTAAAAAAATAAAATAAATGTGGACTCTAATGATTTTATTCTTGTAGTCTTTGGGTGCTCAACAAGATGGATTGTATTAAGGGAAAATATTTTAAGCAAAAAAAGTAATGGAAAAGATTTCGAGTGTGCATTACAAAACTGCTTCTGAGTTTGAATGCTTTAGTCATGACACTCAACTTTTTCTGTGTCCTCTGTATGCTTTTCAGATTTTCGTTTTTTAAATATCTTTTGTGGATTGGAGAAAGTCATAGTATCGAGATGACTTTTTTAAGGAATAGGAAAATTCATTTCTAAAATTCAGTATAAAATATATTTTTTAAATTTATGGTAAATCACATTCCCTAATGTTCCAAAAAGGTTCTTCTGTTTTCTTATAGAACACAGTCCATTCTCTGGACTTATAGTTGTTTCTGTTTTGTTTCATTTTGTTTTTAAAACGAATCTGTGGGGTTTTTGTCTGTTTTGATAACAGGATGTCATGCTTGTGGTAAATACTTGCCTGAAAGAGATTTATAATGTGCAAGCCCCTAAAATATTTAGACATTCTAAAATTGTAATTTGCCAACCTCCCTATTTCCTACCACTCTCCCCCAACAAAAATTCGGAGAGATGTATTTAACAGATGCCGTGTTCTGTGGTGGATGTTATTGGCTATGTGGCTGAAAACTGTAATTAGCCATGCCTCACTGATTCATACATGAATCGTTTTGAGGTTTATTATTCCACCAGAATGTTAATGAACATGAATACAAAATACTCTGAGAGATTTTCTTTTTATCTTGGTAAAGTACATATGGTGAGGGAAAAATAATCGTTTAAAATAATTAATGAAAAACTACTTCATTTATAACTAGATCCTTGATTTTTTGAGTAGTAAATAAGACTCTAATTTATTGGAGCCTCGTGTCCAAAAAACAAACAGTAACACATTTCAATTAATAAAGCTTCAGGACCCCTACCAGGTAAATTTTAATCAAACCCAGGAGTCCTAACTTTTCTGACCTTGCCTCTAGTTTCCAGCTAAGAATCAAGCTGACAAAGATGCTCCCGTGTGTTTGAAAACAGAATGGGCATGAAACCAACATTCACAGTTCAGGTGTCATTTATGAGTAGTGTTCTCTTATGAACCTTGTTGGAAATAAAAGCAATTTAGGGAAATGATATTTCAGCACTGCCTTAATCTAGCAGGGATTTTCTTCATGAGAAAATTAAACCAAACACACACTGGAAGTATGACTTAACTGGGCCGGCGTCTGCATTTAGGGTCACCAAAGCATACTGTAAATGGAAATCAGATTGCTTTAGAATCCAAGAACAAACTCTACTTTTGACCTTTAGAAAGCTCATGATGTATATGCCCGCAAAATAAACAAAATAATTTCAAAGTAAATTCGTTGAGTGCACCTGACCTTTGAAACAGAGCAGATGATGTTAATCAGATTTGTACAACTTTAATCTAGCTCAGCTTCCATCTCTCCATGTAGTTTTTAAATATCATAAAGAAGAGTCTCACAACAGGGAATCTTTCAAATCGGAATAGATTTAGAAATGGAACAGAATGTATGACCTTGCCCCAAACAATGAAGTATAACTAGGACATGTAAGCAAGCAACCATTATGACTATAACCCAATATACATGCTCCTGAGGAAAAGTGATTTTTTTTCAAAATATTAACTTAAGCACATGGTAGGCAACTTCTCAATATTACAGTAAAATATGGTTTGAGTCCTGATACAGTGGAAGGCACCTTGGAGGAAACTTTGAGTCGAAAATGAGCTGCATATTATAAAAAGGTAGTCCAGGGGCGCCTGGGTGGCACAGTCGGTTAAGCGGCCGACTTCAGCCAGGTCACGATCTCGCGGTCCGGGAGTTCGAGCCCCGCGTCCGGCTCTGGGCTGATGGCTCAGAGCCTGGAGCCTGCTTCCGATTCTGTGTCTCCCTCTCTCTCTGCCCCTCCCCCGTTCATGCTCTGTCTCTCTCTGTCGCAAAAATAAATAAACGTTGAAAAAAAAAAATTTTAAAGGGTGGTCCATCTGACCACTGCGTCTGTCTCTCTCTGTCGCAAAAATAAATAAACGTTGAAAAAAAAAATTTAAAAAGGTGGTCCATCTGACCACTGCGTCTGTTTTTATCCAGCCATAACATTTCTGCATTTTGGATCTTTGAATGTTTGAGCCATGGCCTTTCTTGAGTAGCCTGTTAAGTAACTCGGTAGAAACATGCTTTCCTCCCCAGCATCACCTCCTTTGGGTAACCAACCCTGACCCCATCCCGCAGTAATCCTTCTCATTCTGAGTGGCTCTGATGGAGCTGACCACATTGGTTCCTTCCACCAAAAGGTAAGGTGATGGGCGCTGCGTGGGGGGTGCAGAGGGTGGTTCACAGAAAACAAGCTGGACAGAAGCACTCCAAGCCACTCGGCCACATGATTGGTTCAGGGATGGGCACGCGCCCCAAGCTGAGCCATTCTTTTCAGGTGTTCTGTGAGAGAGACTGAAGGAGGTGGTCCCTCCTCGTCTATGATAACAAGCTATAATGATAGCTATGTGGGGCTGCTGGCTACCCTGCCCACCTAGGAATTAGGTCAAACAGGGGCAAGCAGAGCTGAGAGATGAAAAGAGGAAAAGTCCCAGCAGTCATTGCATTACAGAATCCAATTTTGCCTAAAGCCACCCCTTAGATTTGCCAGTTCAATGAGCCTTTTCTCATTTAAGTTTCTTTGAATTAGGGTTTTGTTACTTGCAGCCAAAAGAGTCATGGCTAATTCATAAAGTTCAGTGGACAGATACACTCTTAAACTACCCAGAATAGGAAAGCGAAATGAAAGGGCTTATTCAGTTGTAACTTAGGGATTCTCAGAACTAGAGCCACACTGGTCTCTGCTCTACCTGGCACCAAAACTATGCATGAAGCATACTCCAGTCACTTGAGGATCTGGAGATGCTTAGCCTGGAAAAGAGAAGGCAGGATATGCCTGCTGGCTCAACCCTGGGAAGGTCTATTTTGTGAAAAAGGGGTAGGATGCGTTCTGTAGAGTTAAAACTCAGACCAACAAGTGCTTGTCATTCAGAGAAATATCCTATACAATGTGATGGATAACTTTTCTAACAATGAAAGCCATCCTAGTAGGCATCCTGTGACCCTCTCCCAGCAACATCACTTTTGCTGAGTGAGAGGTTAGACGAAATGACATCTGAGATGCCATCCAACTCTGTGATTCCTTGATTCAGTCAAAGTACGGTCACGATGATGATATTTGTAATTTATCATAAATCACCTCAACCTTTCAACAAATCACAGATCAATACAAATCAATCATACAAAAGGAGGCACAGAGGATGGAAGTGTCAGAAAAGATTTCCTAGAGCAGATACCACTTGCACTGCTTTAACTATGAACGCAACTTGGTCTATACCCCACCATGTGTAACAACACTGCATTCAATTCTAATTCTTTTTTTTATGTGTGTGTGTGCGCGTGTGTGTGTGTGTGTGTGTGTTTGAGAGAGAAAGCACGAGCAGGGGGACAGAAGGGAACAGAGGATCCAAGGTAGGCTCCATGCTGACAGCAGAAAGTCCAATGTGGGGGCTCAAATTCATGAACCGTGAAATCATGACCTGAGCTGAAGTCAGACGCTTAATCAGCTGAGGCACCCCTCAATTCTAGCTCTTTAGAAAAACTATTTTCTCTTTAATATCTTTAAATAACGTCTTTAAAAATACGTAAATACATATATAATGACAATATAATAAAGTGTACTATAAGCAAATAAACATTTTATGCCCCTTGAGTGCTTTTATAGGTATGTAGCTAGTAAGCATTAACACAGCAGTGTATACCAGACGCTCTCAGCCAATGAATGCGAGTCCTCCATTATTGCACACCATCATTCACCTCTGCATTGAGAGTGTTCTATACAACAGTTGACCTTTGAACCACGCAGGGGTGAGGTGCACCAACCCCCTGTACAGTAAAAAATCCAGGTAAACCTGTCTTCCCCAAAACGTAACGACTAATAACCTACTGTTGACTGGAAGCCTTACCAATAACACAAACAAGCAATTAAACCACATTTTGTATGTTCTGTGTTATATATACTGTATTCCTACAATAAACCAAGCTAGAGAAAAGAAAATGTTATTAAGAGAACCCTAAGGATGAGAAAATACATTTATAGTACTGTACAGTATTTATCTAGAAAAAATCTGTAAGTGGACCCATGCCGTTCAAATTTATGTTGTTCGAGGGTCAAGTGTACATGTTTTTGCTTCTCTTTCTGCCATTATTTTGACTACTGGCAATTTATTTTGTGTCCTCAAAAGCATTTTTGACACGCAGTGCTTAACAATGCATAACGAAGTGACAGCACCATGTTAGACACCAAATTGCAAGTTTTACAGAAGTTCAGGGTGCCTTCAAGAAGTGTTTGAGAAGACGGAGTCGGGCAAACAGAGACTGAAAGATCTCTTTTGGAGTTATGAAGGGCAGCATACACACCACTGCAGCCAGGGAGAAACAACAAAAATTGTATGGAAGCTACTTGGAAGAAATTATTGTCAGAAGGCACACCGTGATATAGAGAGTTTTACAGACAGCAGAAGCGTAGTTGCCATGTAAAGGACTTGGAATGCATCTCCGTGGAGATGGTGGTAAGAAGATCCAGGATAGGGCTGTTCACAGGAGCACTTCCAGTTTTAGGAATGGAACACTCCATCCATCTCCTGCCTTCTCTCTAAACAGACTTTGTGAGCACTGGTGGCCAAGAGGGATAGGCATTCAAGACTGAGACAACATGCAAGAAAAGGAAAAGAATTGTAAAACAAGGCATTTTAGAGAACTGTAAATAGTTTTATGTTACTAGAGAGGAAGTAAAAAAGAGAGAGAGAGAGAGAGAGAGAGAGAGGGAGAGAGAAACTGGAAATGTAGGCAAAAGCCATATAGGGAAAGTGCTGATGAAACATTCTGTACATGTCAGGCTTGACCTGTTAAGCAATGGGGAGCAAATGATTGACATTAGCAGGCAAGTGATATGATCAAATTTGAATTTTAGAGAAAAATCTCTCTAAAAGCACTGTGGAGGCTTGATTGGAACTGGATATAACTCCAAGAGGAGATCAGCAAGGAGATCACTGTTAGCAATTAGATCACTTTTTCTGGCCTATCAAATTACTAAATTAAGATATAAGCAGTAGCAAGAGTCGTCGTAGTAGCAATACACATCCCCATGGTATGATAAATGAGTAAATTTCCCCAAAACTATTTGCAATATGTAAATCAAATTGAGCTTTTGAAAGGTCAATACAGGAAGGAGTTCATGCCTTTTGACCCAGTGATCCTATTTCCAGGAATCTACAGTAAGAGAATAGAGAGGTAGACCAGTATTTGTTCAGTGATACTCCTTCCCACAGCCTTGTTTCCAAAAAATAAGAAACCATTTTAATGTTCAACAAAAAAAGGAATGGTCAAATAAATAAAATACGCCACTGCCATTTAAAATGTTTCTAAAAATATTCAATGACATGGAAAATTGCCCGAGAAATACTGTTAAATGAAAAGAACAACATGAAATCAAACATACAGTATGTGCTCAGTCTTCACAAAGGTATATGCATTTAAAAACTGGGAAATAAATACAAACGTAATTTCTGCCTATCCCCAAGTGGTGGAGATGTTGGTAATTTTTATTTTCATCTTTCTATCTTTCTGTATTTTTGATTTACTATTATGAACATGTATTATTCTTGCAAACAAGGATTAGGTTGAATCATCTGAAATTGCCTGCTGTGGACTGAATCTTGTCATCAAAATTCATCTGTTAAAGCCCTAACACTCAAGGTAATGATATTTGGAAACCAGACCTTTGAGAGATAATTAAGTTTAGATGAAGTCATGGGGGTGGGGCTCTCGTGATGGGATTAGTACTCTTATAAGAAGAGGAAGAGACACCAGAACATTCTCTCTCTCTCTCTCATTTTATCCCTTCCTCTTTCCCTCCCTCCCTCCCTTGATCTCTACCTTTATGTCTCTCTCCTTTATGTCTCTCTCTCTCTCTCTCCCTCTCTCTTTCTCTCCTTCCCTCACCTCTCTCTCTCTCTCTCTCTCTGCATGTTCCCAAAGAAGGGGCCATGTAAGCACAGCAAGATGGTGGCTATCTACAAGCCAGGAAGAGACCCTTGTCAGAACCTGGTCATTCTAGCACCCCAATCATGAACTTATACCTACCAAACTGTGAGAAAATAAGTCTCTGAGATTTAAGCCTCCTAGTGTATGGTAATTTGGTTTTGGTAGCCCAAGTTGACTAATACACTGCCAAAATTGACTCCAAAAATGACAAGTCCTAACAGTTCGACCTACTTAAAAGAGAAATAAGACAAGAGACTATCATTAAAACTGTCCTTGCAATGGATGCTAAGGGCCATAACTATAGCAATAACAATAAGGAAAGATGCAAAAGATATTAACGATAGTAGGTTCTATAATGTAGTAATTAATAGGATAGTATTCATAAATAACAGAGAGCATCTAGAAAATGAGTCCAATGTTTTTACACTAAGAAACTGGGTAATGGCAATAGTACTCTTCAAGAAGAAACATATTTAGAAAAACCTCTTTGGTAGCTAGCCTCTTAGGTGGTCTCCAATAATCGCCACCTCCTGGTATTCACAGGCTTGAGTACTGTCCTTGTCATTGTACAAGTTGGTCAGGAATCTACCTCATGTATAATACTGCAGAATTGATGGTGCACCACATCAGAGATGAGCAGTCTGGAAGAAGCCAGCTGCCATGTTGTGAAGGCACTCAGAAAGCCCATGGAGAGGTCCACATGTCGAGAAACTGAGGCACACAGCCAATAGCCAACAAGGAACTGAGGTCTGACAATGGCTACACAAGAGAGACAGGAGGCAGATCCTCCAGCCCCAGTCAAGCCTTCAGTTGATGGCAGCGCCAGCTAGCGTGTGACTGTAACCTCATGAGTCACTCTGAGCCAACCCACCCTGCTAAGCTGTGCCTGGACTCCTGACCCACAAAAAAATGTGAGAAAATAAATGCTTATTATTATACACTGCTAAATTTTGAAGTAATCTGTTACGTCACAACAGATAACTAATATAACCAGTGTTGATTAATTTCCTCATCTGAAGAGCTGAATGTTCCTTGAGGACAGGAGTCACATCTTAATATTTAAAGCTTCTTGTTGCACGTAGCTCATAGTCTATGTTCAATAAATACATTGCAAGCTAGAAAAGTGGAAAGGAGCCTGGAAAGGCTGACAAAGTAGTTTGGGCACCTCCTGGTAGGGACCCATTAACGAGTCATAAGCTATAACCATTCAAGATAAGGATTTGTTTGAGAAGAAATGTGGTGAATGACTTTAGTGCTTGATACTTCTTTAAGGACTTGTATTGCTTGTAAGTGTACTTTAATAACCTCATGTGCTTTAGAAGCCCACAAGTCCCAAATGACTCCAAATTGTAGCATTCTAAACCTGTAACTTATTTTCTTTTATTATAGAATGAACTTGGGAAAGTGTGGGCCTAAAATTTTTTAACTACAGAAAGGTTTAGCAAGACATTTTTCTCCAAAATCATTTCAGTACTTTAGGTAATTTGTAGCCAGCAATTTTCTGCCAGCTTTCATTTTTACTTTGGACTGTTGGTGACCTTGATTTAAAGCCCAGAGTTAGTGAAATTCAAATTTTTATAGGATATTTCACAAATCATATGATGCAATGGTCGATTCAAGAAAATTCTATCTGATGCACTGCATCCATAACTGTTCTTTATTGTTCTATAAACAATTGATTGGTCCCATTAATGCTTGTACACGTGTTAGAACCAAGAAGAAACAGAATGCAATGGACTAAATGTTTGTGTCCCCCCCAAAATTTATATGTTGAAATCCTAACTCCCAATGTTATTAGGAAATGGGGCCCCTGGGAGGTAATTAGGTCATGTGGGTGGAGCCTTCATGAATGCAATGAGTGCCCTCATATAAGGGACTCCAGAGACCTCTCTAGCACTCTCTTTCTGTCATGTGAGGATACAGGAATGCTGGCACCCTAATCTTGGACTTGTAGCCTCCAGAACTGTGTGATATAAATTTTTGTTATGCACAAGCCACCCTGTTCATGGTACTTTGTTATAGCAGCCTGAGCTAAGGTACAGATGATATAATAAAGTCCATTTGCACTGAGCATACAGACAATGGTATCTGGTACCTATTTAGTGTGTTACTGAGAGAATTCCATAAACATACAAACACACACACACACACACACACACACATACACATCCCAGGTTTTATGAAGCCGACTCATACTCTTTTCATCCTAGGGCTCAGTGAAAAATAGGAGTTTGTACCTATCTGGAATACACTGCATGCCTGATGAGAATGAAATACAAGAGTCTGGGAGCACGCTTCTGACATCCCCTTACTGAAAAGTAAGGCATGGAAATCTCACGTTCTAGCCAAATGTAAACAACAGTTCACATGAAACATTTATGTCTCTGGATAGAACCACAAAAACTGTGAAAGAAGAGGCAGGAAAGTCAAGGAGTGAATCCCCTGCTCATCTGAGGAGGGATTGGCTCTTGCAAGCCTTTTTAGTTCTGTTTGACATCCCCTCAATGACCCAACTCTCTTAGCTCTTGCTTCAAAGACTACTTAATTAGGTATGGCAAATAAGAATTTCCCTTCCTAAAACCATGACTGGTTTTTCTTTATTTTGTACCATTTCATAATTCACTTTGATATTCCTTGTACTACTTTCATACGATTTGCAACTTTCAAACATTGGAAGATAGTGAACATTACCATGTAGATTTCACTTAACTAAATCATAGGCAGTTTTTACCACCTTTAATGTTTATTTATTTTTGAGAGAGTGAAACAGAGCGTGAGTGGGGGAGGACCAGAAAGAGGGAGACACAGAATCGGAAGCAGGCTCCAGGCTCCAAGCTGTCAGCACAAAGCCCAAGGCGGGGCTCAAACCTCAGGTCATGAGAACATGACCTGAGACGAAGTCGGACGCCCAACCGACTGAGCCACCCAGGCACCACAGTTTTTACCACCTTTAAAAAGAAATGGCAAGAACATCTTTGACCTTGTATTTTAACTATAATTAAGATATCATCTGCAGTGTTTTTTTCTTGCAAATCAATAAATAAAATATGAATTGGTACAACAAATTCATTCATACTGAAAAGCAAATAACAGCTTATTCCTCATCATCCTGCTGCAGGCAAATAGGACTGCTAGCTGTGTGACCTTTAGAAAAACACTTGACCTTTCTATGTGTCTGCTCCCTAATCTGTACTAGCATAACAGTTCCTACCCTTAGGATTGTTGTGAGGACTAACTGAGATTATGTGGCTCTCTCCCAACAACATAGCATTATGTGTAATATCTCCCAGGCATGAATAAAATTCTTTTGGCTTCCTTTTTCAAAAAAATTTTAATGTTTATTTATTTTTGAGAGAGAGAGAGAGAGAGAGGAAGACACAGAATCTGAGGCTCTGAGCTGTCAGCACAGAGCCCAATGTGGGTCTTGAACCCACAAACCGTGAAATCAGGACCTGAGCAGAAGTCAGACACTTAACCGACTGATCAACCCAGGCACCCCTGGGCTTCCTTTTTCGAAAAGAGTTCATACTATTCCATTTGTGCCTCATCACCTAAAACAAGCATTGTAAGAGGGTTTTGTTGAATTATTTTTAGATGTTGGATTAGAAGCAGCTACTGAGTTATAGCATCCCAAGATGCAACACCATGAGAGGAGGTGTGCAGGAATGTACGTGTATGCACACACGTGTGAGTAAATATATATATATATATATATATATATATACACATTCCACATTTGCATATATGCAAAACACCAACCACAGCATGTGGTAAAGAATGGCAGAGATATTTATATTACATGTATATTTATATATATACATATATTACAAATATACACATAAATGCATATTTACATGTTCTGTTGTTCTGGTTGGAAGAAGAAATGCTTATTTATATGTACACCCATGGCTAAGAAAAAATAGGGTGCACATAAGCTGTCCTTTCTCCTGCCAAGGTGACTCCTGCAGACAGTTCATCCCCTTGCCTCTTCTCTTTACAGGCTTACTCCCCAGATCTGGGATAGAAAGCTTGAGCTGAATTGCCGGTGAGGCAGAAGAATGAAACAAAAGAGCTCAGGTTCTGAAGCCCCTTTGATTGGCCTTTAACTCCAGTCACTGCTACATTTAGCTCCAAAATCTTGGCTAAGTTACTGAACTTCTCTGAACTCAGTTAACTCTTCAGCAGAATGGGAATAATGCGACTAACCACCTCCACACAGCGGTAAGGATGATCCAATGAGATAACATGTGTGCAGCCTGTGCCTACCACACAGTGGGCACCTCACAAAATAAAATGGTGGCGGTGGTGCTGCTTGCATGAGAGAGGATATAGGCTCTAGCCGCTGCGGTGAATAACAAAGACCGAAACCTAACAGAGGTGTAAACAAGACACAATTACATTTCTCTTCACTTAGGACAGATCAGACAGCTCCGAGGGACCCAGACTGCTTTTATCTCGTTATTTTGCCACAGTCAAGTGGTAGCTTCTATCTCTGAGTGCCAGATGGTTCTTCCAATGTCTGCCATCTTAACCACAAAGGAAACACGGAAAGAGGTTGGGTAGTTATTTGTTCATTTGTTTTTCTGGCTGCATATTTTTGTATTATAAACCTCCAGATGTAGTGACATAAAACAAAACTCATCTTTCATGGTTTCTGTGTCCCGGGAGCTCAGAAATGGCACAGTCAGGATGGCTCGTCTCTGTCCCACAACGTCAGGAGCCTCATCTGGGAGGATTCAAAGGTTGGGGGTGACACTGTGGCTGAGGGCTGAAGCTAAGTCGGAGGCTTCCTGACCCCACAGGTCTGACAGCTGATACTGGTTGCCAGCTGGAACCCCAGCTGAGGTGGTGGTTAGCCAGAATACCTGGCTGTGTCTTCTCCACGTGGTTGCTTGAGCTTCCTAATTGTGCCAGGCTGGGTTTTGAGACAGAGGGTGACCCTAAGAAAACCAGGTGGAAGCTTCATCACCTTTTTATGTCCTGGCCTCAGAGGTCAAATAGCGTCCCTTCCCACAGCAATTTCAGACCTGCACAGATTCAAAATGGGGGATCATAAACTCTACCTCTCAACAGGAAGAGTGTCAAAGTCACAGTGTAAAAAGATCATATGAGGTGGAAGATTGTAGTAGCCATTTTTGGGAAATAAAACTTGACTCAAGCAGCCTGGGATTGATGCGGCAACTTTATGGTGATAATGATTTGTGCATTCATACTTTGAATAGATGTTTGTTTTTGTTTTTGTTTTGTTTTTTTTTTTTTTTTTTTTTTGAGTGCCCACAATATTTGAAGCACCATTCTAGGTTGTAGGAATACAGTGGTGAACAAATCCAAGTCCCTGCCTTCATGGTAATTACATTCCAGCCGGGAAGACAGACAATACACAAAAACAGATGTGCCCCGCTTTTCGAAAGTTCACATTACACCACTTCCCTTTTACAAAAGACCTACTTTGGTACTTGTTTTCGCCAACTAAAAGACATTTGAAGAGTATTTTCACTTAAACTGAAAAAAGACAAAAAGCAAAAATAGTATTCAGTGTTTGTGTTACAGGGAGAACGAGAGTTGTTACTGAGGCAGCACACACCCCTCACAGCAAGGCTGACCCACCAAGCTCCTTCCCCAGGAACTACACTCAGAACTTCAGGGTTGAGCTGCCCTAGCTTTGAACTGTGTCCTAGAGCATCTGTGCTTTCTGTCCATTTATTCTGCGTATCCATTAGCAAGATGTGTCCTAAGGTATTAGAAAAGCCTAAGAGAGATTATTTTGGGGGTCTGGGAACACCCCCCAATGTTTTCATACAAATTAATAGTAATTGCTTCTCCACCTTACACCATTGAGGGTTATGGAACATTTCATAGGAACGCTCTACTTTTGGATAACGGGAGAAACTGTGTATAATACACCCTTGGGCAGGGAAGAAATTAAAGCAGAGTAAGGGTATAGAAAATGACAGCAAGCAAATTTATTTAGATAGCATGGTTTTCTTTTTTCTTTTTCTTTTAAAGGATTTTCTGAGGAGGTGATGTCAACAGAGACCTCAGTGGTGGGAGGCACCAGCCATACAAGCTGAGAGAAGAGCATCCTAGGCAGAGGGAATTGCCCGCACAAGGTCTGAAGTGCAACGTGCTTGGTTCCTTAACTGCACAGCAATAAACACTTGAGACCAGGGTGTGAGAGTTCTGCAGGCAGCAGTCAGGGTCTACCAGCAAGAACTTTAGGCCAACATCATGAATCTGGATTTTATTCAAGGTGTTTTTATTTATTATTTTTAATGTTTATTTATTTATTTTGAGGGAGGAGGAGCAGAGAGAGAGGGAGAGAGAGACAATCTCAGGTAGGCTCCATGCTCAGCACCATGCCTGATGTGGGCTCGATCTCACGACTGTGAGATCATGACCTGGGCTGAAATCAAGAGTTGGACATTTAACTGACTGACTGAGCGACCCAGGTGCCCCTCAAGGTGGTGTTAAAGCAGTATGAGTGATGAAACCAACAGATAATAGATGGATTGTAGTAGAAAGATAGAGATCGATAGGTGATATTTGTCTAGTTTTTTAAAGACCATTCCATTCACTATGGAAGAAGAGGGTAAGAATGAAAGTAGAGGTTATTCCAGTATTCCAGGCAAAAGGTAGGAGAATAACCCTGGTGATGTTGAGAACTACCCAGATTTGGAATCAGTTTGGAAGGTAGGGACAACAAGAGCCACTGCTGGGCTGGATGTGGGGTGAGAAGGAAAGAGAGACACAGAGGATGATTGCTGGGTTTGAGGCTCCGGTTTGCACTGGAAGTCTCCCCAGCACCCCAAAGCTAAAGGCATACCATGCAGTGAGTGGTTCATATGCCCCAGTAGAGACTCCGGGTTAAAGCCTAAAGACTGTGACATCCCAGCAATGACCTCAGTTCCTCTCATTTCCACCACCTGCGGGCAGAACCAGCCCCACACCCTGAGGTTTACCTGGCAGGGGGGATTAGGCTTCTCAGATGAAGAGAGCAGGAAGCAGGGGGTGGACCAGGAGTGGGGAAGGTTGTTTTTGCAAGGAGCCATGGCAGAAAGGAATTAGGAGCTCCTGGGGCAATGCACAGTGGAGCCCAGAGGAAATCAAGCCTACTAATTCTCTCGGAATCATGGCCTTTGCTTCATTTTTGCCAGACACCCAGTGGGCATTCCCTAAACACCATTGACCACAAAAATGATGTTGACTGGGCAGCTCTGCCACTCATCGGACCAATTATTTATGATCGTTCAGCTGATTTCCCACTCTGGTAATAGTCTTCAATTTTACTGCAAACACAATTAGGGCACACTAATGCAAATGCTTTAGCACCACAAAAATAGATCTTACCTCCCACTGGATGCCTTTATGCACTAAATTTGTGGCCAAGAGACCCATTATCAAAGTCCCAGGCAGGGTTCCCCTGCCTGCAGATGAAGGCAGTGTAGGAAAAGTCAATAGACCCAGGTCAATCCTACCAGTGTATGATGGAGTCTACATTTTCCCTCTTAGCAATCTCATCCGCTTGTTTCTTACCTAGCATTGTATTATAACTTCCTAATATATGTATTTTTTTCACTTGAAAAATCAAATCTCAATTGATCCGGAATGGCAGGCTGTTCTCTGTTTTTGCTTGCTCCCTCATGCACTCACGCTCTCTCTTCTGTTTCACATTCAAGTCAAACTGAGAAGAAAAAGTTTGAAATCACATGACTTTTCAAAGTCAGAGAATTGAATCTCTTTTCCTTTAGAATGTCTATTTTTTCCTCTCTAGATTTTCCCTGAGTGTTTATTTCTTCAATATGATTGTGGCATGTTGTCTATTGAAGTTGAAAAAAAAATTTGCAACTTAGATCCTATATGTGTCACCACTACCCTTCTCCACCAACCCCAACTGATGGAGACCAAAGGGAGACAGGTGCAAATCTGAAATGAATAGGAAGAAGAGACCGGCTTCCCTTTGTGTTACGTTGCACCCGCCAACCTCCACTCCAGTCCCCTGCATTTACACATAACCAGGGAAAGACATCTCCTGATAAAAATCCCAGAACATGTGCCAAACAGGAGAAGAACCGGGAATTCTCCAAGTCATAAAATCCAGGGCCAAATGGGAAAACACTGGGGATAATCCAAACACCCTGAGTTAGCACAGTTGATCAATATTTGATTTATATTTCTTTGAGACACTTAAACTATAGAGTTTCTTCCCTACCTTAGAGATCTCTCAAACACAACTTTGCAAAACCACCCTATGTGTGACAGACACTCTCCAGTCTTTCTCCTGGATGTAATGGGCTAAGCCTTTTCTTCCCTTACAGCTTCTCTTGTCCTCATTTAAAGCTTAGTTTTGTTTTTGAGTCAGCAATAAAGGAACATCTTGTCTCATTAAATTTTATTTAGTAACTATTTGTGAGTGAATAAATAACTTGTTGTTTCTCTAATCTTTCAGACTGAAGGCTTAGTTGTTTTACCAAATTAGGACTCTAGCCCTTACCCTCTTCTTACTTTCCTGCTATTAAAGAAGTAACTCATCGGCTCTACTAAACTCTCATTGCCCTCTAAACCCTAAGTATCACTGCACTTATTAGTGATATGACAAAGTAATAGGAAACTAAAAGAGAAAATATGAAGCCTCAAGTTACACTTTCCAGACTGTTACTGTTAAAAAAAATTTTTTTTAATGTTTATTTATTTTTGAGACGCAGAGAGAGAGAGAGGGAGAGACAAAGCATCAGTCGGGGAGGGGCAGAGAGAGAGGGAGACACAGAATCCAAAGCAGGCTCCAGGCTCTGAGCTATCAGCACAGAGTCTGACAACCTGGGGCTGGAATCCACAAACCGTGAGAGATTGTTACAGTTTTAAACTATGTCCACAATGTTTTGATATTCCTCCTTAGAGTGTGAGCTGGTTCCAAGTGTCGGCTTCCAACACGTGAGATATGCAGAAGTGTGTGTGTGTGTGACTTTCAAGATCAGGGCATGAAGGTCATTGCAATTTCCATCTTTCTCTCTCTGGATCCCTTCCTCTGGGGGAACCCAGCTGCCTTGTCATAAAAATACTCAAGCAGCCCTTTGGAAAGGTCCAAATGACAAGGAACTGAGGCCTTCTGCCAACAACGATGTAAATGAACCATCTTGGGAAGTGCATCTTCAGCCTCAGTGAAGCTTTCAAATGACTGCAGCCCTGGCTGATGTCTTCATTAAAATGTCATGAGAGTGGGGCACCTGGGTGACTCAGTTCGTCAAGCGTTGAACTTTGGCTCAGGTCATGATCTCGCAGTTCGGCCTGCAAGTTCAAGACCCACATCAGGTTCTGTGCTGACAGTTCAGAGCCTGGAGCCTGCTTCGGATTCTGTGTGTGTTTGTGTGTGTGTGTGTGTGTGTGTGTGTGTGTGTGTGTGTGTCTGCCCCTCCCCACTCATACTCTCTCGCTCTCTCTCTCTCAAAAATAAGTAAGTATTAAAATTTCAAAAAATGTCATGAGAGACCCTGAGCCAGGCCACTCAGTAAATCTGCTCACTAATCTCCAACCCACAGATCCTGGGAGACAAAAAATGTTGTTTTAAGTTGATATGTTTTGGGATAATTTGTTAGGCAGCAATCAATAGCTAGTATACTGATACAAATGTATTACCCTCTTCTCTACTTGAACATACAGTGCTGTTATCCTATACTTACATCTCCATACACGCCTCTAATCATGACAGTTGATTATTGCACAGAATATCTTTATGTTTAATGGACTCCAACTTATATGCCAGGGACACCTGACTGGCTCAGTCAGAAGAGCATATGACCCTTGATGTTGGGGTTGTGAGTCTGAGCTCCATGTTGGGTGTAGAGATTACTGAAATATAAAATCTTTAAAATATATATGTATGGCAATCTGTGTATTTTTCAAAAAGCTAAAATGTTTTAAAATTGTGTTTTAAAGTTTATTTACTTAGAAGAGAGAGAGAGAATCCTGAGCAGACTCCACAATGTCAGTGCAGAGCCCAATGCAGGGCTCAAATTCATGAACCATGAGATCATGACATGAGCAAAACACAAGAGTTGAATGCTTAACCAACTGAGCTACCCAGGTGCTCCAAAAAGTAACATATTTTTTAAAATGCCATGTCTCTAATAGAAAATACTTATAATAATAGTAACTACCATTTCTTGACTACTCATATGTATAAAACAATTATATTAGATTCACATATTATGTGCAATTATGCATTATAAACTAAATTATATTCATATATCACATATAATTATATTTGTTATATTATAAAATTATTTCACTTTTCACTTATCACAGGCTTTGTCATTGACATCTATATCCCCATTTCTTTTTCTTTAATATTTGCCCACTTTGTTTTTTTTTAATTTTTAAAAAACATTTATATATTTTGAGAGAGCAGAGGAGAGGCAGAGAGGGAGAGAGAGAATCCCAGGCAGGCTCTGTGCTGTCAGCGCAGAGCCCAACGTGGGATGCGAACTCACAAACCGTGAGATGATGACCTGAACTGAAACCAAGAGTTAGACACTTAACCAAATGAGCCACCCAGGTGCCCCTTTGTATCTCCATTTTATGGAGAAGAAAAGTATGCCTTGGAGAAGTTGAGTAACTCATTAATAAATGGTAAAGTTAGAACTCAAAACTGTATCTTGGAAGGCTAAATTTTGCACTCTGTCTGTGTGACCACAAAAGATTCATTTTTAAGAATTCTTTCCACTGGAAAGAAAAATCCAATAAACATATATAAACTTTAACCCTAAACGTGTGTCTTATCAAAGTACCTTACAATCCTCTAATAATATAGTAATCAAGAACTTAAATTGTTATATTACTGTCTTCATCCATTTAGGGGTTTTTTGCATCCTTGTTAACACATTAGAACATATCAGACTGGTGTGAAAACCATTCATGTCAGCTGTGTCCAGAATTTTCCTCCTGTGGTGAAATTCTTTTACATTATAATGACTTTTCTGATACCTTTGCTTACCAATTTCATTCTCTATTACTCTCACATGGGCTATAAAAATCTTAGCAAGTTGTTGGGAAAAATTAATTCAAACAACTATATCATTAAAGGTAAGATAATGTGCTATTTAAAAAACCTGCCTCAATTTCTGAAATAAGCTATATGAAAATACACTCAATCTCAGCCTCAACAGATTTTTTTCACCATTAAAATTATCTTTCAGATAATTAGTTCAAAATAATGCAATAAAAATTCAGATTATAGTTAAAAATTGTTTTCTCAATCTACTATAACTTTTTCATATCAAGACTGACAATTAGCAATGATTTCTTACATCCACAGGTGAATGAATTTCCCTAATTTTTAACAGTGACCCAAAAGGAATTATTTCTGGGGAGTTATTATTGTTTGTTTCTCTAACTTCACAGTTTGTAATTCACTTAAAGACTAACAGGATTTTAAAATTTTTCAACAATGGGTTTCATTGTTTTACACTGTTATTGATATGATTCTTCATAGTAACAGATTTTTTCCTTTCACATTTTCCATTTGACACTTGAGACTGTTCAGTTTGTTGAAGACAGAAGGCTTAAGAAACACATTAATCTGTTTTTTCTAAAACTGTGGATCTCCTATAGCCTCCTCTTAAAATATGCATAATAAAAAGTACATCTGTAGTATTTCTGGAAAATAAAATTTTTTCCCAATTTAGCTATTAGGCAATTTCTTCTACTGTTTTCATTACTAAATAACTTAATAACTGTGAGATCAAACTGAGAATTATTACCTAGTAAATCCCTCTACCTTTTTATTTGTAATTTGTCTTTGAAGGACACTCACCATCTTATATCTTTCCATGGAATTATTTATATAAATGCCTTATTTTCTTCTCCAGGACATTATAATCAGTGCATAACTAGGGCTGTTCTTTCAAATGTTTGAATATTTTTCAGGTCCTTAACTGAACCTCTCAAAATAACTATTTCCCAAATTAAGATCATTCATGGGACTTTTAGCCCTATAGGATTTCAGACACAATACTAACAAAGAAATAATGGCTTTTATCTCTATATGAAAATTTTGAAAATTTTCACTTACTCATCCGTTCTTCAAAGGTTTCTATGGCAGGTTCCAATTCTTCACTCTACTGTAATACAATTATGTGCATAATTTTATATTTCTCTCCCATTTTGAATGAAACATACTTCTCTGCCTTGGTGATATCAGACTAGGTCATTGACATACTTGCTTTGGTCAAGGAAATGTTAATGGAGGCTACAAATGTGCTTGCATGGGTTGGCTTGCCTCTTACACTCTTGTTATCCATTATGAGAGGAATGTTCTTCAGCTAGCTGCTCATTCAAACAGGGATAAGAGAAATGAGGAGTAAATCTGGACTGAACATGTAGATTGTAACCAAGGTCAGCTGATGCTAGACAAGCACCGCAGAACCATAGCCAACTGTAGATCCATCGGCAAAACAAGATTGAATGCCTGCTATTGAAAGACACTGAGATTTCAGGCAGTTTGTTAGACAGTGTTATTGTAGTGATAGTTATCTATTACAGTGTCCTCCCTTTTAGTGTGCCTGTCTTTGTTGTAATGATTAAATGAGTTAATAGTATACTTTCAGTACTCAGTAAATATTGGTTGTTGTTATTCTGCTTAGCTCTGCATACAGATATAAACCATGCAAATGACCCTTTAACAACACAGGTTTGACTTGCTCCTACTTATACATAGTTGTTTCTTCCCCCCCATAAATATGATACAATGCTGTAAAAGTATTTTCTCTTCCCTATGACTTTCTTAATAACACTTTCTTTTCTCTGGCTTACTTCATTATAAGAATACAGAATATAACACATATAACATACAAAATATGTGTTAATCAACTGGTTATGTTATCAGTAAGGATTCTAGTCAACAGGCTATTAATAGTTAAGTTACTGGGGAATCAAAAGCTATCAGGGCATGTGGGTGGCTCAGTCAGTTAAGCGTTTGACTTCTGTTGTCTGCTCAGGTCAGGATTTCATGGTTCGTGGGATCGAGCCCCACATCAGGCTCTGCACTGACAGCATGGAGCCTGCCTGGGATTCTCGGTCTTCCTCTCTCTGCCCCTCCCACACTCATGTTTCCCCCACCCCTAAAATAAATAAATAACCATTTTAAAAAGTTATATGTGGATTTTCAACTGTGTGGGCATTTGACACCCCAAATCCCCAAATTGTTTGAATAACAACTGTAAATTGAGACAAATAAGCCCCCGAATGTGCAAAAATGTATTTTCAACTCCTCTGCATAATAATAGTAACCACTCGTATTCACAATATGGTATAGTGCATGGCACAGTTGATTTCAGAGACATATGAAATTCATTATAGGAAAATTGGGACATAGTACAGAAAAAAAGCTAAGTCCAACTTCAATTGCTGAGAAGTATCTTTCTTGAAATTCACAGGCAAACACATTTGCAGAGGAAATGAAAGAGTTAAAATGTGGGGCATTGGTATGACTCATTTAATTATTAATTCAGCTTCAAAAACTATTTACAAATAAAACCCAAAGAGTTAATTTCTATCCCAGCTGTCCACAAAGATTTATCTCTATAGTTAGCATTATTTTTGTAGCAAAAAAGTTGCAACAACATAAATATATGACAGCAAGGAATTAACTAAATTTTGATACAAACATGCAGTGAGATGGCATGAAGTCATATAAATTTCCTGTTATAAAAAATGTTGTATAATATGAAAGCATGCCCATTATATATTGCTTAAGTGAAAAAGAAAAGGTTACCAAATGGTATTTGCAGTTTGATTTATATTTTTTAGAACATACACTTAAAATATAAAAAAAACCCTTATGCTTATGCATTTGTTAGAAACACAAATTAAAACTACATAAAGAAACATTTTAATGTATTAGATTAGCAAAGACCCAAAGTTCAACAACACATCATATGGTGAGGGGTTAAGGGAGAATATATACTCATCCATCGCTCATCCCCAAATATATTTCATTATATGTAAAATGACATATGCAACAGGCATTATGGGTCTAATTGTGCCATCTTCCAAACTCATGTGTTGAAATCCTAAACCCGAGTACCTCAGAATGTGACCTTATTTGGAGATGGAGTTTTCACAAGATAATCAAGTCATAAAGATCACTAGCGGGGCCCTAATCCAGTATGACTGGTGTCCTTGAAAAAAGGGTAAATTTGAACACAGAGGCACACACATAGAGGGCAGACGACACGGAGACACATGGCAAAGAGGGACATCAACAAGCCAGGGAGAGAGGACTGAACCGGATCCTTCCTCTCAGCCCTCAAAAGGAACCAATACTGTCAACACTTCAATTTTAGATTTCTAGCCTCAGAACTGTAAGACAAGGTGTAGAACAGTTTGAATATTAAGCTAACATTTGGGTGGGGGGGCCAACGAAAAGAATCTACATACAATTGAGTCTACTTAAAACATCTCTGCAAGAAGAAAGAGCAGAGAAGAACTGGAAAACTGGACAAAAAGGAACTGGACAACCGACATTCTAAAGGAGGGGAGTTTTTTGATTCATCACCATTTCATTTTTTGAATTTTACACTATGAGACTGCATGATTTATTCAGATATAATCCGTGAGCCTGTATGTGAGTGTATATCCATATATTAGAGAAATTAACTAAAAGGATATAAACATACAACCTTAGGGCAATGACATAAGAGGTTATTGTTTTTATTCCTGTCTCCTTTTTGCTTAAAGTATTATCCTTGCAATTAGAAAAAAAATCACTATGTTTTAAAAATGTTAGGTAATTCTTAAAATAGAACTGTTTAATTTTGCTTTGCTTCCTAAGTGACATGGTAGCAGAAAGTACATTAATAGGACTTTAGGAAGAATCTGTCAGCCAGAAGAACAGAAAAAAAATGCAGTATTAAGAAATTTTATGGTTATCTTACATTAACGTCCTAATTATTTTCTTTCAACAGGTACAAACACAACAACATAATTTATTCACATGCTCAAAATATAGAGCTCATCATTCATTAGGATGATATTAAGACAAAGCCTACATGGGTCTGCCCTGAGATTTAGTCTGCTTAGAGCTCGTAATAGCCCGCCACTATAACTGTGTAGAAGCAGGTGCCACGGCGTCATATGTAGAATAGCATTAACAAACTGTATCATATCTGAATGACTGTCTCTCAGAGGACAGAAATGAAATTGAGGGCAGATAGTTGAGCCCTTATCAGTTTATTAATGAAGTAGCAACCTCTTCTGTATAATAGATAACACCACAGGGCCAAGCAAGCTAAAGCCAGCAGTGATACCATTGTACTTGAAGCAAAACAGCTCCTATAGGTGTGCTCTAAGGTAAACCATGAAAAAGAAAGCCTTGAATAATCTGAATTTTAATGTTGACTTTGAAAAGATTTCATTTTTCTATAGGATAATCTAGGCCAGCAATAGACCTTTACAGATTTGCTAGTGTTAAAGGTCTATAGAAGGAAATTGCTTATAAAAAAAGAAGGCTGCACAACCTGTATTCTCTTGATTTTACAAAGCAGACAACCTATCATTCATGGCCACATATTTATCTTTAATATGTGGCTATTCAAGAACGAGGTAGTTCAAATGGGTTTTTCATTTTCTGGGTTAAAAATAAAATCTTGTCAAACTCGGTAGAGAATTTACAGAGCACTAGGTAAGATTGGTTTTGCATTACAGGTGGATTTAACATCCCAATTTCTTGAGTCAGATCCAAATGCTTCTCAGTTCTTCTTCTCCTTCTACAGCAGTTGGGATAAAATTCTTGGCTCTGCTTCAGAGGAGAAATAACACAGGCTGGGCCTGAATGAGAAACACTGGGGCAAAATCACGTCTCCATAACTGCCAGTATTATGAAGACTGTTGAAGTATCTGGATAGTGGATACTCCTAGAAATTACCTTAGGCAACAAGAGGAAGATATTTCCACACGCCCATTGGATACTCTTTGTGATGGTTTAAAATATGTGTACAACTTTTTTGACACTCCTCCCTTGAGAGATGGGGGGTCAATGTCCCTGCTCTCTGAATCTGGACTGGTCTTAGTGACTTGTAACCACAAGAATGCAGTGGATGGGATGCTACATAATTCTGAAGCTAGGTCAGAAAAAAACCATGTAGCTTCTGCTTTGTTCTCTTGGGATGCTCAAAGCCAAGTGCCATGTAAGAAATCTGATTGCCCTGAGCCCACCATGCTGAAGATGCCATATGTACACAGTCAGATAGACAGGCTTACTGAGCCCCAGCCAATAGTTAACATCAACTGCAGCCATGTGAGTAACTCATCTTGGATGTCCTGCCCAGCTGTCTACAGCTCCAGCCAACACCTGACTGTAACAACATGAGAGACCCCCTAAAAAAGAACTGCAAAACTAAGCCCTTCCCTATTTCCTGACTACTCGATAGTGAGTAAAATTAAGTGGGTATTTTAAGTTACTCAGTTTTGGGACAGTTTGTTATAAGCCAATAATAATCAGAGCACTCCTTCACACAAATTATGAAAAAAAAAATAGATAACGCTTCAGCCTTTTAATGTCTATAAAATCTAGAATCAGCAACCAGCCTTTATTCCTTAAAAAACATTTGGCATTTTTCCAACCTGCTTGGATACTTCTGGGTTTTCAATATTCCACTGATACTCAACTCTAGAGTGTAGACTGGGCTAGAAGAGATTGGGCTGAGACGCCAGTAACTTCAAGAACAACTGTTGGTCTCATTTACCAGCCAATACAATTGATTATTCATGAGACAAATGCTACTTTAGTGAGAAATCAGCCTAGAGGAAACCTTTCTTCATGCTATGCTCCAGGGTCTAAGAATATTGACCGTGCAGAAATACCTCACTTGAGCATAGACATTATGCTCATGTCTGTTCTTTTCCCTAAACATTTTCATTCTCTATATTATTCAAGGTCAGAATAAAGTTTGAGGTGTGTTTTTTTGTATTGGTCCCAAAGCACAACCATTTCAAAGGCTAATAACACAGGGCGCATCTAGAGACGCCAGGATTTCTGATAAAACTTAGTTAATGGTCCATGGTTCATCCATATAACTGATTATTGCAGGACACTTAAAGCCCCAAACCTAAATTTATCCTGCAAAGAAGTGGGATGGTTAGACAGATTCAATGAGCTTCAGTTCTCACTTGATTTGCCAATGAAGCTAAAAACTTCCTGAGATGGGTGAGCATTTTCAATGATAAATGACAAAGCACCTTGACCGCATCTACTTAGATAACCTCCACGTGCATTAGGAAGAACTCAGGCAAAACAGACTGACTGGATGTCACAGTTCTGGGTCCAGTTCACTCGTGACACTTGTCCCATCATAATGATAAATTCTCAAGCAGATAAGTAGGGGAACGGTACCTGTAGCGAAGAAGGGATTTTTAAGACTTTCTTGAGCCGTAATATTCTATATGAATAATGCACTGCTTCAAAGATGTTCTGTGGCAAAGAAAATTCAAATTTCTTCCTTACAGACATTTTAATGATTTTCAATCACCTACCCTCTTCCCGGATCACTTTCTCTATATATTAAGTGGAATTCAAGTTACTGGTTAAAGAGGTTGTTCAAAATTATTCAAAAGCAGAGGTTAATCAAAATGATAAATCAGTTTGGGTAGTTGGAGACTTTCAAATAAAGAGCCTTATATGATATCTATTATATGCTCACTACATTTAATAAAATAAGTCACTTACTGGATGTGTATCCTATGCCCACAATGGTTGATGCTAGTTGGATACACACTGTGTTTTTCTGACCAGTATCCACTTCTTATTCCAGAAACAGGGTCTTTATTACCTCCACCCACCTCCATTTCCAAGTGTGAGTACATGATCCAGGTCTTGCCAATGAGAACATTTTAGGAAGGGGGTAAGGGAATCACAAGCAGTGGGTAATGAAGAAACAGTTTGTGCAAAGGACTAGACAGAGGTGAGCACAGGATGACTTCATGGAGTGTGGAATTAGGGGAAGAAGTGGGGAAAGGTGCGGAACAGGAAGCTTTGGATGCTTGCTGAGGAATTTGGAATTTTTCCTGGGAGCCCTCAGAGGGCTTTAGGCAGCGAAGATGTAAGAGAGTACTTTACTTATGTTTTTATAAAGTAACCCAGTCCGCATTGTGGAGAATGCATTTTAGGGGCCCAAGATGGAATCAGGGAGATAGTTGGGGAGATTACAGTAGGAATCTCAGCATGTGACAACTGTGCCCTGAACAAAGGCTGTGACAATATGAAGGGAGAGAAAAAATGTTAAGGAGGTAAAAGCTGACTTCTGATTGGCTAAGGAGAGGAGGAAGGGGGAGGGAGAAAAAGACACAAGCTGTTGACCTGCAAACCTGTTGTAAACATCTTGGGGTAAGAGACCCATGTGTCTCTCACTAAGGGAGACCTTGTTTGAATCTGATGTAGTGAAATGGTGAAGAACCCAGATCCCAAAATCAAACAGCCTGTGTTTGAGTCCCAACTCTGCCACTTACAAGCTTTGTGACTCAAGGCACTTTACCAGACCCTCAGGGCCTCAGTTTCCTCACCTGAAAAATGATGGAAAGGCCTGTACCTACTTCATAGAGTTGTTGTACTAAATAAGCTATTCCATGTATAATACCTAGGATAGTTCTGGAACACAGCAAGCACTGTATAAGTGTTAACTACTATTATTCATATAGTATACTCTCAATAAATATAAAAAGCAACCAGCCCTCCCCCAAAACACATTTTCCAGGGGAAAGTAAGATGTCTTTTGACATAATTTATCTTGGTCATCCTCTCCTTGCTGTTGAAATTAAGAAAAGTTACAAGCTACTTTCTGTTTTAAAAAATATAACAACATTTTCACAAGAGAAAAAAAAAAAAACCCCTGACTGAATAAAAAATAACGAGTAAACAGGCCAGAGTCAAATTGGGAAAAGCAGGGTGCCAGAAGGCAAAAACTGAAGCACAGTCTATTTAATATCTTTATTAATGATCTGAAGCACAAAATAAATTGTACATTACTCTTATTTGCAGAAAATCATAAACAGTGAAAAAAAATAGATCAACGACACAGAATAATCTAGAGACCTTGGAAAGGCACACAAGTTTAAGTGTGATGAGTTCAATTTACAAGAACATAAAACAATGCACTTTGGGAAAAATACTATGAAGCACAAACATAAACTGAGAATTCTTCTAAAGAGTGAAAGGCTTAAGAGGATTTGGGGGTGATGGTCGATAACAAATTCACAAGAGCTTACAATGTACTGCTGGTAGCAAAAAAAAAAAAGGCAGGGAGGTAAATGTTCTAAAAGAGGAGCACTACGAAATTACTGGTACTGAGGGAGCAGAATAATACTGGGGCAATCTAAGTTATTCCAAGTCACCCCGTGATTTTCTAATTTTGGCTTTAGAAAAGTGCATAGTGATACATATCTCACCAAGAAAATGTTCACCTTCATCTCCACAGCCCTAAAATAGCGAGGAAACATAACAAATAAATGAAAATAAACAGGGCTCTTTTCAATGTGAAAATTGGGCTCCCACATAAAAGTTGCCTTTTAGGACCCCCTCTGTGGCTCAGTCGGTTAAGCATCTCTTAATCTTGGCTCAGGTGGCGATCTCACGGTTTGTGGGATCGAGCCCTGCGCCAGGCTCTGTGCTGAAAGGTTGGAGCCTGCTTGGGATTCTGCCTCCCTCCCTCCCTCTCTCTCTCTCTCTAAATAAATGAATAAACTTGAAAAAAATTGCCCTTTAGTCTAAGGAATTTGGGTGAAGAGTAATATGGCACTGTCAGAAGCCAGTTAACTTTTAATGTTTATTTATTTTTGAGAGAGATAGAGACAGAATGGGAGTGGGTTAGGGGCAAAGAGAGAGGGAGACACAGAATCCAAAGCAGGCTCCAGGCTCTGAGCTGTCAGCACAGAACCCGAAGTGGGGCTCGAACTCAGGAGCTGTGAGATCATGACCTAAGTGGAAGTTGGACGCTCAACCGACTGAGCCACCCAGGCGCCCCAGAAGCCTGTTAACTTTTAAAAAGATAATAATTGTTACAGATGTCAGGTTTTGCCCTACTTACCTGTAGGGGAAATGTCAAGGAAAAATGCATTGTGTTCATGCATCTACTCAGTCAGCAACATTTATTGAGAAATAACATAAATAACAATGAAACCAGGTGTTGTGCAATGCCTAGAGATACAAAAATGGATAAGCTATAATTCTGCAGGAGACCAGGCCCTTAAGCTGATCATTGCACCCCCATGTGGTAAACCCAGTGATGGATGGACATAAGGACAGGAACCCACAGGATGGAGAGAGCAGGGCAGAGCTAAGCTGGGAGATGCTGTAAGTATTTTGTGAGGCTAGAAGACCAGGTCCAGGCTGACAGAGGTGAGAAGTGACACTGGAAAATCATCGTATCACTGCAGAGCCAGAAGCCAAGAAGAATGGCCAGTTTGGGTTACGTGGGGATTACTCTGGCAGCCAGTGTGTGGAGGCTGAATTTGAGAGAAGCAATTTGGAGAAAAATGACATCTAAGGGTCCAGATGTGGGGTGCTAGAAGTAACATCTGGTGTTTTTCCCACAAGTGGCCTCTTCCTTTGGCAAGAGCACCTGGATTGCCCTTGGGGAAGACACTTCTCCACTGGCTTCAAGCTTGGCAGGACGATGTGGGCTGCAGACTCAAGCTGGGCTAATCATATTCATCATTTCCCTCTCCCTGGAATTTGAATTATGAGCCAAAGGACAAAGGGATTGAAGACAGACAGAGCCTCTTTATCCCTATGACAGTATCCTCAGGGGATCACACTATTTTCTGTTCCCTATATTCCCTGAGCCCCCCTAGTGTCCTTCTCTACCCCTGCTTGCCCCTCCCAAGGCCTCACCTTTATCCCTGGATTGTGAGACCCCCTCCTCCTTTTGGCGGGGAAGGGGGACTTAAATTCGCCAAATTCCCATTCTGTTACTTGTAACCAAAGAAATCAAGCTAATTAATAACAGTCTGAGAAACAGGACTTAAAATAAGCAGGGCATAGTTTCTAGGTTTCAAACAATTTTTTGATTAATAGGTATGGCTGGGGATATAATCATATTTATATATATACAAATATGCGCCGTGTTCCTAAGCATATGTACCAAGTTGCAAATATTAAGAAGTCCTAAAACCAGCAAAATAAAATTAGCAAGGCTTTATAACTACTTCAAATGAATCATTCCAAAAACTTTATTTGTGAAATTCCTATTTTTAAGGCACAAGTAATTTCACTTTCAAAGATAAGGGGTTTTCCCAACTAGCATTCACAAATATTTAAAGCTCTACTCCGAATCCCTGGAACACATATTGAAAAGACATGTGAAATCAAGTCATGACATCAGAAGAACCATTGAACGGTAGGCGCCCCAAGCATATTCCCTGAGGGAAAATGGGTAGAGTACTTAAAATGATTTTTTCCATTAGGTATGGCAATGAATCAATTTGAAATTATTGAGTAGCCGACATTGTAGCACAGAGGAATAATGTCCTGGAAGTCTTACTTAAATTACTGACATCAGATATTTGAAAATGAATGACTATGAAATCTGCCTACAGGTAAGACACTGTGTATGCAATTATTCTTTCAATTTCAACTAGAGAGACATGCTTTTAAAAGCTTAAAATGAAAGTTTTTTTTAAAAAAATTACATTACCCATTGTATATATAATCGTACATTCATGGACACAGGGCCTTCTCTTTCTCTAATAATTGGAGATTGTAAAGTGAGGGCCCCCCCTACCCGAGAGTTAAGTACCAACAAGATACATACCATCAGGCCACACTCTGGTTCAAAAGTCTTTAGGGAGTCTCTAATTCTCCCAGAATGAGTCCACACTCTACATGTAGCTTTCAGGGACATCTGTCATCAATTCACAAGGTTTGAGCTGCAGTGCTAAACAAAATGTGCTCAGTTCTACTGCACTCTGTTGCCCCTGAATCCCTTCCTTGTGTATTCTTCCCCCACTGCCACCATTTCTGTCTGTCTGTCTGTCTGTCTGCCTGTCTAAATCCAGTCAGTGTTTAAAGACCTCCTTAGAGCTTATATCCTCTACAAAGATCATTGCAGTCACCCAGACCACCCTGGTTTATTTCTCTTTCAAGCTCCTCTTACCAGTGAGTGGCATTGATCAAACATCATTTTGTGTCATTACTTTCTTATTATATCTTCACCTACTACTTCATGACTGGGGCATCCATTCATTCATCAAATAGTCCTCGAATTCCTACTGTATACAGACATGGTCCTCTATAGAAAGAATCCAACAGCGAGCAAATCAGACATAGATATAGTCTAGTTGGGGAAGGGGTGGAAACTGATTTTTAAAAAATTTGTTTAACATTTATTTATTTTTGATAGAGTGAGATAGAGCACGATGGGGGGCACAGAATCCAAAGCAGGCTCCAGGCTCCCAGCTGTCAGCACAGAGCCTGACGCAGGGCCCAAATCTACGAATCGCGAGATCATGACCCAAGCCGAAGTCAGACACCTAACCAAGTGAGCCACCCAGGTGCCCCAAAACTGATTTTTATTAATCAAATAATCATGTAGTTGAGAATGAAATTACTGTGTCCATTAAGATAGTTCCAGTCTTGGGGCGCCTGGGTGGCTCAGTTGGCTAAGCGTACAACTCTGGATTTCAGCTCAGGTCATGATCTCAAGGATTGTGAGATACTGTGACAGTGCAGAGTTTGCTTGGGATTCTCTCTCTTTCTCTCTCTCTCTTTGCCCCTCCCTTGTTCACATGTGTGCACACACATGCACACATTCTCTCTCTTAAAATAAATAAACTTAAAAAAAAAAAAAAGAAAAGTTAGCTCCAGTTTCAAGTGATAGAAAAATCTTCACCTCAAATTGGCAAAAACACTATGGATATGTGCCACCTCTCGTGAGAAGTTTGACAGTAAAGTGACTTCACTTGTTTCCAGGTGTCTCCGTACTACCCACCTCTTTTGATGGTCTCTATCCTCAGTTTGGCAGAGACAACTAAGCTGTTCCAGGCAGCTCTTCCTAGCCAGCAGAGGCAGAAAATAGGCTGCTTTCTTCTGAATCCTCTTTTAAACAGCAAGAAACACTATCATCCCAGCCACCCGGCACATATTCTTTTTTGTTTCATTGTCCCAGACTTGGTTATGTGCTACCCCTTAACCAATCATTGGAAAGGATGTTTACTACGAGAGGGAAGTACAGACATCCTCTACTAAGTCATTCAGGGAGAGGCAGATACCTGAACAAAATTCAGGTTTTGTTACTAAGGGAAAATGTGGCAGTGAGTCAGTAGGCAGGTAGCCGTGCCTAATACATCTATTGGCTACCAACTAGGTGTTATGAAACACAATTCCATGAGAGAAACAAAGAAACAGGGCATAGACTTGGTACAGTGGAGAACAAAGGTAGGATCTGAGAGACAGGTAGGAGGTAAAATTGGCAAGTCTGGACCATGAGTGACCACCATAGTAAGAAGGAAGGCAGCCTCAGCAATGACCTCCAGTTTTCTGGACTGCCTCTGCCTTGAATACATCAGATAGATATTGGGACCACTTCCCAAGCTAGCAAACAATGGAAGGAGACTAAATTGGGAAGGAAATAAAATCATAATCCCAGTGTATTGCATGTGCTTTTTTATCATCTGCAAATCCAAGAAGCAATGTCCATGAAGCAGTGGGGATATGGGTTTGGAATTGGTGGAATGATTTGGGATGAAAATGTAAATTTGTGAAACACCTATTTATGAGAAGTCATTGCAGCCAAGGTCATAGATGAGTTTTTTTTTTTTTTTTTCAGACAGAGAAAGTAAAGAGAGAAAAGGAGATGATTCAGGACTGAGTCTTGGTGAGCTCCAACATTTAATGCCCAGAGATAAAAGATAACTGAAAGGGGGATAGAGAAAGAAATATCAGAGGTAGTAGCACATGCCCTACACATTGCAAGCATATCATATCGTATCATATCATGTCATATTATATTATATCATATTTCCTATTTCTGGATTGGCTACAATTACTCTTTTCTTTTTTAAGTAGGCTCTATGCCCAACGTGGAGCTTGAACTCACAATCCTGAGATTGAGAGTCACAAGCTCTACTGACTGAGCCAGCCAGGCACCCCTGCAATTTCTCTTTCCCTTTAAGTCCAATAATTAATGATTAACACAAATAGCACCTTTAAAAAATATTATTATTCTCAGGTTATCTCCAATACACAATTTAGCCCTTTATTTTACCCATCTGTATTGCAGCTATATAGAATTGCACTTGAACTACATACGTCTGTTTGTTTCCCCAGCGAGACAGTAAACTCTCCATTGACAATGATGAGCTCTTATATTTTATTTCCTTTGTTCTCAAGATCATAGCACAATATTCTTCCCACAGTAGTCATTCAGCAGATAATTTAATTGATTCTGACATTTCCCATACATTTATAATGTCCTTAATTCTAGGGCATGGAATAGGCTTATTGTTCTTGTATTGAGTTTAGAGCTAGACTCACCGTATGGTGCAGTAAAAAAGAACTAAGATGAGGAACCAAACAGCCTATTTCTAATCCATACCCATCATCACATTCCCAAGGTCCAAATTATCAAAAGGCATTTTTTACTAACTATGCCTTTGCCGTTTAATCTGCAGCTCCTCATTATTTTTCTAATAGAATGCTTAATAATTTACAAAGTACAAAAATGAAGATTACGACTTCGAAGAAACATGCCCCCTCCCTTTTTCAACTAGAAAGGACTTGCTAATAACATTCGACTCTTGTCAATCAAGCCACACATTCTAATTTTATGCTCCTAAAATATATTAGAATTCATTTACTCTCTGTCCCTTTAATGGCCAACATTTCAAATTAATTTTAGAAACTCAATGAATAATGACTATAAGCTGTCCCACTTCTACAAAGCTTGGTCTTAAACACAACCTGTGGTTAACCAGTGAACATCTGTCCACTTTGACATCTCCACTAGAGACATAACAAAAGCAGGTGTCTTCGGAGCCTGCAGAATCATTTTAAGTAAAGGGGTAAATAAATGTCTATCCAAACGGGCAACATAAAAATATCACTGCCCGACTTTGAAGAGGGAAATGTTTTTACACCAATCATCAGAAAAACAGAGGCATGGCATGGTCAGCAATGAAGATGAGAGTTAGTAACCACCAATAGTAAGTCTTGTGATGAAAACAACCAAACCAGAAATTCCAGAAGAGTCCTCTCCAAGTCTGTTGGAATTTCATGGCAATATCTCTGATATTATCAGTAGGAAAAAAAAAAAACTTGGCCCACACTTTTATCATTTGTGAGGATCCAAAAACAAGAGACCTGAATGTGTTATAAGGGGCTTTGTACCGATCTGGACAATTTACCTGCTTTGTATCCTCAAGCTCTCTGTCCAACAGGCCATCAGTTAGGCTGTCAATCAATCCACAAACCCATATTGAGAGCCTTCTGTAAGTCCATGTGGAGAGGAAGCCAGGCTGTGGAAGCAAGCTCTCCAATCTGGCACCTCTCATTAAATTCCAAAGTCACTTGTCTTTGTCTCTGTATTAAAAGAAATGATTTCCTGTCCAGTTTCTCTTTAAAAAGTGACAGAACTCAACCATGCAATATTCATTAGTTCTTTTGGCAACCCCATTTAGCTAATGGAAAATCAGGTACATTCATGTGCAATTATTAGATATTGAAAAATTATAAAAAGTCCAACTTTTCTTTTTATGGCACACACATACGCCCAGGTTCTACCCTAAGGTTGTGAAATAAACACATGCAGCTGTGACATGTTAATGAACTTTTGTGTAATTGGCAAGTTTTTAGTTTGCTGTATCTACGTATAATGTGATAAGCAGTCAGTTTCAACATCTTTATCAGCTTAACTCCGCTGTACTTTTTCCAATAGCACTCTGCAGCTACTGAGCACAATTAACCCAAAATAGGAGGTGTAGGGGGGTGGCCCAGAGTGGGGAACTGTGTATCACTTCTACACTTCCTTGACAGGGTCACCAAAAGGGCAGTGATTGGGAGAGAGGTCTGCATGGGTGGATGATAGTGCTCAGGCTGGGGTCCTCTGGGTGGCCTATGTGACTTAGAGCAATCTGCTTCATGTGCCTGAGACTCGGCTTCTTCATCTGGAAGATGGAGATGATATTAATACCAAGGTTAGGAGCACTAGCTTCAGGAGCAACATTTAAGAGGGCACCAAAAACTCAGTAGTAAAGATAAGTCATATTTTAATGCAGTATTTTATTTTATTTTTAATGTTTATTTATTTTTGAGAGAGAGAGACAGAGAGACAGAGTGCGAGCAGGGGAGAGGCAGAGACAGAGGGAGACACAGAATCTGAAGCAAGCTCCAGGCTCCCAGCTGTCAGCACAGAGCCCGATGAGGGGCTTGAACTCCCAGACTGTGAGATCATGACCTTAGCTGAAGTCAGATGTTTACCCGACTGAGCCACCCAGGCGCCCCTTAATGCAGTATTTTAAGAAATCAGATTGGCAATCTACAGCCACCTCTTTTTGTAAATAAAGCTTTACTGGAACCAATGCCAGCATTAGGGTGAAACAAGTGAGTCAGGGTCATGTCAAGTGTGGGTCAGTTCTGTCTTCATTTAAAATGCTGGCCATTTATCTAGCATGCTTTTTTTGCATTAATTTTGACTTTTTAAAGTATTGCATTAAAGTATGATTTACCTTGATTACTGTGGTTTTGGCCACTCACTTGCTTCACCCTAGTTCTGACTCTCATGGCATTATTGGGAAGGTTAAATGAGATAAAGTGTCTAGATAGTGGCCATGGGTTGCTCTGGGACCCCTCACTCTATTTCCCCTCACTCTGAGCCCTCTCAGTGCACTCCAACTGCTGTGCACAGTCTCCATATATGCTCACAGCTTCCTGTCTCTTGTGCCCAACTGTGTCCTCTGCCTGCGAGTTTCCTCCCACACCAGAGGGGCTTAGGGTAGCTCTTGAGCAGGGCACCCGGTAATGGCAGGCATTTAGCACCTCCAGTGGGGAGACCTCAACCAATGAAGGCAGAGTTGGTAAATAGACACCTCCATTCACCATATGGAGCTTTCATCCCAAACTCTGTTGACCAGCAGAGATTTAGCAGGACTAACGTGAGGCAGGTGAGGTGCTCATCTTAGGAGTATAATTTAAGGGAGGGCCAAAAACTCAGTATCAAGATAGAGGTTTCTTTCTTTTTTTAAAATTGAAGTGTAATATACATATAACATTATATTAGTTTCTGGTATCATTGCAAAATGATCATCCAATAACAAGTGTAGTTAACATCCATCACCACACAGTTATAAAAGTTTTTTCTTGTGATGAGAACTTTTAAGATCCACTCTTAGCAACTTTGCAATATGCAACATGTTATTAATTACAGTCACCATGCTGTAAATTACATCCCTGTGTCTTGTTTTGTAATTAGAAGTTTGTACCCCTTGACCCCTTTGATCCATTTCTCCCACCCCGACCCCCTGACTGTAGTGGCCACCAGTCTGTTCTCTGTATCTATGAGCATGAGATTTTGTTGTTGTGGATGTTGTTTATAGATTCCATGTATAAGTGAGATAATACCACATTGGTCTTTCTCTGACTTATTTCACTTGACATAATGTCCTTGAGGTTCATCCATGTTGTCATGAATGGTAGTATGTCCTTTCTTTATGGCTGAATACTACTCCATTGTACATCTATACTGTATCTTCTTTATCCATTCCTCCATTGATGGACACTTAGGTTGTTTCCCTATCGTAGATATTAAAAATAATGCTGCAATAAATGTGGGGGTGCATATATTTTTTCAAGTTAGTAATTTTGTTTTCTTTGGATGAATACCGAGAAGTGGAAATACTAGCTCATAGGTAGTTCTATTTTTAACATTGTTAGGATCCTCTAGACAGTTCTCCAAAGTGGCTGCACCAATTCATATGTCCACCAACAGTGCACAAGTGTTCCCTTTTCTCCACATCCTCAGTGACACTGGTTATTTCTTTTCTTTTCCATACTAACCATTCTAACAGGTGTGAGGTGGTACCTCATTGCGGTTTTGATTTGCAATTTCTTGATAATTAACGATGTTGAGCATCTTCTCATGTACCTGTTGGCCATCTGTATGTGCTCTTTGAATAGAGTTTAATGAAATATTAAAAAAAATTAAAAACTACAAGGTGTAAGGACAGAAACGAAGATTTATTTGACGACGTTTCAAGTCTTCAGCTCCACATCGTGTCAACTTAACCCTGAAATTAGAGCTGTAAATTTAAAGTATCAAAACTGGGGTGCCTGGGTGGCTCAGTCAGTTAAGAATCTGACTTTGGCTCAGGTCATGATCTCACAGTTCATGACTTTCAGTCCTGCCTCAGTCTCTGTGCTGACAGCCTGGAGCCTGGAGCCTGCTCTGGATTCTGTGTCTCCCTCTCTCTTTCTGCCCCTCCCTGCTCACGCTTAAAAATTTTTTTCTAAATAAATAAATAAATAAAATACAGTTTCAGAATCAACAGCAGAAAGAGGACCAACTTGCCAGGGATTTCTGTTCCTTTTCCATTCCTAACATCATAACACTTTCCCCTAACAACAGATTACTTATTACGTGTGAAAACTGTGACTACAATGTTCTTGCAAAGCAGACTATGAGGAACAACCAAACGCATTTGGCCCAAGACCACTTAGCCAAACGCCATGTGGCCAAAACCATTTATTACTTCCCTGTTAGGAGAGGAAAACAAACTCAACAATGTGAAGCAAATAAAAGGTTTCTATGTGTTTTAATTAATTAGCTTCTCCAATTCACCCTAGTTTTTAAAGAGACGCCAAGTAGTGTGTATCAAGAACATGTATCATATGCCTACTTCAGCGTCTGCTGGAAGGGCTAGCTCTTTCCTTGTTTATACTTCTCTCCTTACAACTTAGGCAACCTAAACATAAGATTTTTCTCTCCATAATCCTTCACAGTGGCACAAGATTTTAATCTCTTGCTTGTCCTTGTCAGTTTTACCTCACTCCTTCCCTGAGCCAAGCCCTCAGGAAAATCAGTGCTTCAGCTGCCAAGAAGGATTGGAAAGTCTGTCTGGAACAGAGATGCATGGGAACTGTAGTTTATTTTGTATTTAGCTCCAAGGCTTCCATAAAAAGTGTGTCATCCTAAAATAAATAATCCTGGAGGGCCAGGAACGTAAAACATCTATCTTTGCTCCGTCAGAAATGCAGCATCTTTGGTTCCTTGTTGATTGTACTTCTATTTCTGAGGAGATCCTATATTCACTTGGGTCACTCCTCACTGAGTTGTTTCTGTTCAACCTGAGACCTAATCTTCCTCGTACCTCCACCTGCGTTTCACCATGGCTGCCTCTGTGACTGTAACATACATCAGCCAGCATTGCTTTCAACTCTACACATAAGCCACCAGCCAAGCAGATATTAACTTCATCCCATTTGCATCAGAAATCTGAAGATCCATTCCCAGGACAGCCCATGCAGAAAATACTGATGAAAGTCAATAATAAGTAAGAGCAGTAACGGGGACACACTAAAATCGGCAATACTCTGGTAAACTTCCTCCCAAATAAATGCAGGCTGTAAGGGAAGGTTTTCTCTGAGTAAATTTCCAAGTATTATATTGAAACTCCATACACAGCTCAAAAAGAAATTAAAAGATGGGTCAGATTTCTTTTTTTTTTTTCTCAGCAAATATCATAGCCTATTAAGCTACATTAACTTAATGTAAAATGAATCCCATTTTAATATGTCAGATATTAAAAATATATAATTTTTAAGCAGCTAGGAAATATGCTAGTCAAAGTGCTAACCACACTGCATGAAACCCAATTAAGTTGATGTTGGATTGCTGAAATGTGTAAAAGTTCAACAAGTTTACCCAATCACAAAAGTTGCCTCTGAAGAAAATATTAAACAATTACACAATTACCTTGAAATGCAAACCATTCCAATATAGTCTAAATCGTTTGGGGAGAAAGCCAGTTGGAAAATTAGTCCTCAAAGCAAGTGATAAATTAGTGCTATTAGAGTAAAATCTGAATTGGAAGAAATTGGCCAGATTTTTAGAAGATTGAATAAACATGACCATATTGAAAAATTTGTTTGTTGCTTAGCTTTCGTGCTTTCAAAATTAGAATTTCCTTTAAATAGTCTCAGTCTTTTGTGAAAATTCTTCAAAATATATTAAGGGGTGGATTAACCAGATTGCTTTAGGAATGACACATTCTTGTTAATCTAATTAACCAGAAAATCTATTTCTCCAACCTATATGGTTGAAATTTTTACTAGAATGTTTTGTGAAGGAAAGTATACTGAACTTCATCTTCCCTTGAGAATCTGCCATCCTGGGTGATTGGGCATTACACAGAGCTATAAAAATGAAGCAAAAATTTGGTTGCATGGGTGCAGATATATGGTCCTAATTGGGGGTGTGGCATACAAGCCACACCCATGCCTTGTCTTATTCCCTGAGATATAAAAATTCTGCCTAGTTGGAATCAGACTTAAAAATAGGTGGGATGGAGAAAGATGGCGGAACAGCATAGAAGTTTCTCTTGTGTCTCGCATCCATGAAATACAGCCAGATCAACACTAAACCATCCTGCACACCTAGAAAACTGACTTGAGGATTAACACAACAATCTGCACAACCTGAACTACAGAACTCAGCAGGTACGTGGTATAGAGAGGTGAACTGGGGGAGAAGCCGTGGAGGGCAGAGAGCTGTTTTTGTTTGTGGAGAGAGGACGCAGATGGGGCAGGGGAGAGAATATGGGAAGAGCATCTCCCAAAAGCAGCTGGAGAGAAAGTGGAAAAGTGGAAACAGCCTCAGAGATGGAACTAAAAAGGGACAAAGGAGAAAGGAGAGGGTTTAAATTCCATTAAGATTCTATAAACGGGGAGCACAGAGTCTGAAACTCTGCAGTGCAATACCTGACAGTGCCCTGGTGAGAAGGGTCAATCCCCAGGAGCAGAGTGAAATCCAGGGGTCTTTGGGCCACACAGGGAGAGGGTCCTGCTGGGAGGACATCTGGTAGAAGCTGTGTGCCCCCCACCACCACTCACAGGCAAAGGTCCCAGTAGACCTGGGAGAACAGCCACATTCTCTGGTGCTGGAACAAGGTTGTTGGGGGTGAAGCCTGGTGCCAATGTGTGTTGTGATTTTCGATAATTTCTGAAATGCTGCTGCTACATGATTGACTGAACATTTTCTGGGGCAGGCTGGCACCCAGCTGCGGTCTCTGGGCATCAGCATCAGCACGATCCCCCAAACATTTCTGGGTGTGGTCGGCACCCAACCATGGCTCATTGAAACCCACCCGCAGAGGGGCAGAATGGGTCAAAGCCATAGTCCCTCAGAAGTGAGGGGATGGGAAACACAGCCACAACTAAGATAAAATTCAGGAGGGAGGTGCTGCCTGGGGCTTGGTTATAGACAGTGTAAAAGCAGGGAGTGGATGGAAGTCAAAGACAAAGGACAGGTGTGCGATTGCTGATCAGGGAGAACAGAGTTCCAATACTAGAGACTGGGTAGCTGGGTGACGCCATTTTCATGACTCCTGCTCCCGTGCACGCACACACACATCTACAAGCGCCACAACAATCCACCCCAGTAAGTTAAGCAGTGTCCTCTAATGGAGAACGGAGCCATTACACTAAGCCCCGCCCAGCTAGGCCAACCTCACTCTTCAGGAACACAAACCTCTCCTCCTGCTTAGTTTACAGACTATAAAGTACTTCATAGTTTGACTTCTATGGGAAAATGAAGTAATTTCGATCATATTGCAGTATGTTCACTGGTCCATTTATTCAATTTTCATTTTTTTCTTTTTCATTTCTTTTCTTTTTCTTGAAAACAGAAAGAAAAAAATGTTATTTTCCATTTTTATGAAAAATATTTTTATTTTTTCTACTATATTCCTTACTTTTGTGTAATTTTTTTCAAATTCTCTTTTACTTCAATCATTTCATTTTATTCTACTTCAGTGTATACATTTTTTCAAATTTTCAAACAGTTTCCTTCCCCCCCTTTTTTCTCTAATTTATCAAGCCCCTTTAAACACCCAGACCAAAACACACTGAGGATCTAGCATCATTTATTTGATTTGTGAGTGTGTGTGTTGTTTTTAATTTTTTAATTTTAATTTTTTTTAATTTTTTTTTTAATTTTAACTTTTTAAAAAACTCATTAATTCCTTTTCTCCCTTCAAAATGACAAAACGAAGGAATTCACCCCAAAAGAAAGAGCAGGAAGAAACGAGAGCCAGGGACTTAACCAACACTGATAAAAGCAAGATGTCTGATCCAGAATTTAGAATCAGGATAATAAAAATACTAGATGGAGTGGAGAACAGATTAGAATCCCTTTCTGCAGAGATAAAAGAAGTAAAAGCTAGTCACGATGAAATAAAAAATGCTATAACTGAGCTGCAATCTCATATGGATGCCACAGCCACAAGGATGGATGAGGCAGAGTGAAGAATCAGTGATATAGAGGACAAACTTATGGAGAATAATGAAGCAGAAAAAGACAAAAGAGCACGATTTAAGAATTAGAGAAATCAGTGACTCAGTAAAAAGGAACAACATCAGAATCATAGAGGTCTCAGAAGATAAAGGGAGAGAAAAAGGAGTAGAAGAGTTATGTGAGCAAATCATAGCAGAAAACTTTCCTAATGTGGGGAAAGACACAGACATCAAAATCCAGGAAGCACAGAGGACTCCCATTAGATTCAATAAAAACCGATCATCAACAAGGCATATCACAGTCAAATTCACAACATACTCAGGCAAGGAAAGAATCCTGAAAGGAGCAAGGAAAAAAAAATCCTTAACCTACAAGGGAAGACAAATCAGGTTTGCAGCAGACCTACCCAAAGAAACTTGGCAGGCCAGAAAAGAGTGGCAGGATATATACAAAGTTCTGAATTGGAAAAATATGCAGCCAAGAATTCTTCATCCAGCAAGGCTGTCATTCAAAACAGAAGGAGAGATTAAAAGTTTCCCAGACAAACAAAAATTAAAGGAGTTTGTGACCACTAAACCAGCCCTGCAAGAAGTTTTAAGGGGGACTCTCTGAGGGGAGAAAAGACAAAAACAAACAAACAAATAAATAAATACCAAAAGCAACAAAGACTAGAAAGGACCAGAGAATACCACCAGACACTCCAATTCTACAAGAAATATAATGGCAATAAATTCATATCTTTTAGTACTCACTCTAAACATCAATAGACTAAATGCTCCAAAGACATAGGGTAATAGAATGGATAACAAAACAAGATTGATCTATATGCTGTTTACAAGAGACCCACTTTAGCCCTAAAGACACCTTCAGATTGAAAGTAAGGGGATGGAGAACCATCTATCATGCTAATTGTAGGCAAAAGAAAGTCAGAATAGCCACACTTGTATCAGACAATCTAGACTTTAAAATAAAGATTGTAATAAGAGATGAAGAAGGGCATTATATCATAATTAAGGGGTCTACTACCAAGAATACTTAACAATTGTAAACATTTATGCTCTAAATGTGGTAGCACCCAAATATATAAATCAATTAATCACAGGGGCACCTGGGTGGCTCAGTCAGTTAAACGTCTGACTCCAGCTCAGGTCATGATCTCATGGTTCATGGGTTCAAGCCCCACGTTGGACTCTTTCCTGACAGCTCAGAGCCTGGAGCCTGCTTTGGATTCTGTGTGTGTGTGTCTCTCTCTCTCTGCCCCTCCCAGACTTGTACTCTGTCTCTCTCTCTCTTTCAAAAATAAACATTAAAAAAAAAAACAAAACAAAGAAAATGCCCATTAATCACAAACATAAAGAAACTCATTGATAATAATACCATAATAATAGCGGACTTCAACACCCCACTTACAACAATGGACAGATCATATAAGCAGAAAATCAACAAGGAAACAATGGCTTTGAATGACACACTGGACTGGATGGACTTAATAGATATATTCAGAACATTTTATCCTAAAGCAACAGAATATACATTCTTCTCCAGTGCACATGGAACATTCTCCAGAATAGACCATATACTGGGACACAAATCAGCCTTCAACAAGTATAAAAAGATCAAGATCATACCATGCATATTTTCAGACCACAACACCATGAAACTTGAAATCAACCACAAGAAAAAAATTGGAAAGATAACAAATACTTGGAGATTAAAGAACATCCTATTAAAGAATGAATGGGCTAACCAAGAAGCCAAAGAGGAAATTAAAAAGTAAATGGAAGCCAATGAAAATAATAACACCACAACCCCAAACCTCTGGGATGCAGCAAAGGTGGTCATAAGAGGAAAGTATATAGCAATCCAGGCCTTCCTAAAGAAGGAAGAAAGTTCTCAGATACACAACTTAACCTTACACCTTGAAGAGCTGGAAAAAGAGCAGCAAATAAAACCCAAAACCAGCAGAGGACAGGAAATAATAAAGATTAGAGCAGAAATCAATGATATCAAAACAAAAAAAAACAAAAACAAAAAAAAAAAAAAACAGTAGAACAGATCAATGAAACCAGAAGCTGTTTCTTTGAAAGAATTAAGAAAAGTGATAAACCACTAGCCAGTTTGATCAAACCGAAAAAGGAAAGGACCCAAATAAATATAATCAAGAATGAAAGAGGAAATATCACCACCAACACAGCAGAAATAAAAACAATAATAAGAGAATATTATGAGCAATTACCCACCAATAAAGTGGGCAATCTGGAAGAAATGTACAAATTCCTAGAAACATATACACTACCACAATTGAAACAGGAAGAAATAGAAAACGTGAACAGACCCAAAACCAGTAAAGAAATTGAATTAGTAATCAAAAATCTCCCAAAAACAAGAGTCCAGGGCCATATGGCTTTTCAGGGGAATTCTACCAAACATTTAAGGAAGAGTTAACACCTATTCTCTTGAAGCTGTTCCAAAAAAATAGAAATGGAAGGAAAACTTCCAAACTCTTTCTATGAAGCCAGCATTACTTTGATTCCAAAACCAGACAAAGACCCCACTGAAAGAACTATAGATCAATTTCCCTGATGAACATGGATGCAAAAATCCTCAACAATATATTAGTCAACCAGATCCAACAATACATTAAAAAAATTATTCACCATGACCAATTGGGGTTTATACCTGGGATGCAGGGCTGGTTCAATATCCACAAAACAATCAATGTGATTCATCACATCAATAAAAGAAAAGACAAGAACCATATGATTCTCTCAATAGGTGCAAAGAAAGCATTTGACAAAATACAGCATCCTTTCTTGATAAAAACCCTCAAGAAAGTAGGGATACAAGGATCCTATCTTGAGATAATAAAAGCCATATATAAATGACCCAACGCCAATATCATCCTTAATGGGGAAAAACTGAGAGCTTCCCCCTAAGGTCAGGAATGAGACAGAGATGTTCATTCTCACCACTGTTATTCAACATAGTTTTAGAAGTCTTAGCCTCAGCCATCAGACAACACAAAGAAATAAAAGGCATCCAAATCGGCCAGGAGGAGGTCAAACTTTCACTCTTTGCAGATGACATGATACTCTATATGGAAAACCCAAAAGATTCCACCAAAAAACTGCTAGAACTCATTCATGAATTCAGCAAATTTGCAGGATATAAAAATGCACAGAAATCAGTTGCATTCCTATACACCAACAATGAAGCAACAGAAAAAGAAATCAAGGAATCGATCCCATTTACACTTGTACCAAAAACCATAAAATACCTAGGAATAAATCTAACCAAAGAGGTGAAAAAGCTATACACTGAAAATTATAGAAAGCTTATGATAGAAATTGAAGAAGACACAAAAAAAATGGAAAAATATTCCATGCTCCTGGTTGGGAAGAACAAATATTGTTAAAATGTCAATACTACCCAAATGAATCTACATAGTCAATGCAATCCCTAGCAAAATAACACCAGCATTCTTCACAGAGCTAGAATAAACAATCCTAAAATTTGTATGCAACCAGAAAAGACCCAGAATAGTCCAAGAAATCTTGAAAAAGAAAACCAAAGCTGTATTACAAAGCTGTAATCTACAAGACAGTATGGTACTGGCACAAAAACAGACATTCAGATCAATGGAACAGAATAGAGAACCCAGAAATGGACCCACAAATGTATGGCCAACTAATCTTTGACAAAGCAGGAAAGAATATCCAATGGAATAAAGACAGTCTCTTCAGCAAGTGGTGCTGGGAAAACTGGATAGAAACATGCAGGAAACCTGGACCACTTTCTTACACCATACACAAAAATAAACTCGAAATGGATGAAAGACCTCAATGTAAGACAGGAAGCCATCAAAATCCTCGAGGAGAAAGCAGGCCAAAACCTCTTTGAACTTGGCCGCAGCAACTTCTTACTCAACACATCTCTAGAGGCCAGGGAAACCAAAGGAAGAATGAACTATTGGGACCTCATCAAAATAAAAGGCTTCTGCACAGCAAAGGAAACAATCAGCAAGACTAAAAGGCAACCGGCAGAATGGGAGAAGATATTTGCAAATGACATATCAGATAAAGGGTTAGTATCCAAAATCTACAAAGAACTTATCAAACTCAACACCCAAAAAACAAATAATCCGGTGAAGAAATGGGCAAAAGACATGAATGGACACTTCTCCAAAGAAGACATCCAGATGGCCAACTGACACATGAAAAAATGCTCAATATCGCTCATCATCAGGGAAATACAAATCAAAACCGCAATGAGATACCACCTCACACCTGTCAGAATGGGTCAAATTAACAACTCAGACAACAGATGTTGGCAAGGATGCAGAGAAAGAGGATCCCTTTTGCACTGCTGGTAGGAATGAAAACTGGTGCAGCCACTCTGGAAAACAGTATGGGAGTCCCTCAAAAAATTAAAAATAGAACTACCCTATGACCCAGCAATTACACTACTAGGTATTTATCCAAGGGATTCAGGTAGCTGTTTTGAAGGGGCATATGCACCCCCATGTTTATAGCAGCACTATCAACAATAGCCAAAGTATGGAAAGAGCCCAAATGTCCATCAATGGATGAATGGATAAAGAAGATGTGGTATATATATACAATGGACTATTACTGAGCAATCAAAAAGAATGAAATCTTGCCATTTGCAACTATGTGGATGGAACTAGAGGGTATGATGCTAAGCGAAATTAGTCAGGGAAAGACAAATATCATATGATTTACTCATATGAGGACTTTAAGACACAGAACAGATGAACACAAGGGAAGGGAAGCAAAAATAATAGAAAAACAGGAAGGGGGACAAAACAGAAGAGACTCTTAAATATGGAGAACAACAGAGGGTTACTGGAGGGGTGTGGGAGGGGGGATGGGCTAAATGGGTAAGGGGCATTAAGGAATCTACTCCTGAAATCATTGTTGCACTATATGCTTACTAACTTGGATGTAAATTGAAAATACATACATACATACATACATACATACATAAAGTCTATAGTTTTTTTTGTTTTGTTTTGTTTTTTTTACAGCAAGTTTAGAAAAAACAAATAGGTGGGGCATAGGTGGGTTATCCACAGAAACAGAACCAATAGGCTGTATACAGAAAAATTTATTCCAGGCAATTGGCTCCTATGATTTGGAGAATTTGCAAGTCCAAAATCTGCAGGATAGACAGGCAGGCTGGAGTCCAAAGGCAGTCTAGAGGCAGAATTCCCTCAGATGAGGTCAGTCTTTTTTCTCTTAAGATCTTCAACTGATTGGGTAAGGCCCACTCACAGTATGGAGGGTATTCTGCTTTACTGAATGTCTAGTGATTTAAATTATAATCTCATCTAAAAAGTAACTTCACAGCAACATCTAAGTTAAGTTTAACCAAATACCCGAGTACTGTGGCCTAGTCAAGTTGACACATAAAGTTAATCATCATGGGTAAGGTAGAGCATTCTTGCAGAAGTCACAAAATATTCAACAGGATAATGACAAATACATGTTAGAGAGCTAGAGGGCAAGCTCATCTGTTTCACCTTAGTATGTCAAGGCAAGAGAAGGAAAGGGCAGAGAGGTTAATATTATGCACATTAACCAACATCCTTTTTCTTTTAATCAGATGGTTTAAATACCTCCTTATGTGCCCCAAAGCATCAAGTCCATGTTGAATATTCTTATAGTCCATTGCTTTGCTCTGGTAACCTTGTGAAATGTCTGAGAGGTGGTATATAGACATCCTAATGGAGGGGTGCCTGGGCGGCTCAGTCGAGTAAGTGTCCAACTCTTGGTCTCAGCTCAGGTCATGATCTCGAGGTTCATGAGATCGAGCCCCATGTGGGGCTCTGTGCTGACAGCACAGAACCTGTTTAGGATTCTCTCTCCCTCTCTCTCTGCCCCTCACCCACCCATGCCCTCTCTGTCTCTCAAAATAAATAAATAAGCTTTAGCAAAAAGATATCCTAATGGATAAAAGGTTGAGTACTAGATGCTTTCCATGCACTACCTGATTTCACACACCCCCACAAAGTAACCCTTCAAAGTAGATAGTAATACACTGTCATTCTACAGATGAGGAAACTGAGGACCAGAGAGGTATAGTGACCAGCCTAAGATCAGCCACCAAGGAAGGGGCAGCATAGTGACTCATAGTCAGGTCCATAGAATACACTGTAGTAGCCTGTATCCCTGTTTTCCTCCACTACTTACCAAACACATATCAATTGTGTGCTACAAATAAACTGTGTGCTGTTTAGGCTACACATAAACATAAACTGGCAAGCTAAGGATTGCTGCTGGTTTGTTCTCTACCTCTCTTTTGCATTCCCACCTAAAAAACGCAGCCAAGCCATCCAATGCATACCAATTTGTGTTAAGTCACTTCCTTATATATTTCCTTGAACGGTTACTGAAATTTAAAATGAAATCATCATCCAGGCACAGAAAGGCAATTTAGGTACAAACAGCTAAAACAGGCAATATTTGTCAGGGGAGCTAAATGTAACATGTATGACATGGTATACTGTACATGGAAGGGCATAAAAGTTACAGTCACCCAAAGTCCAACCTGTAAACAAATGCAAATAGTTCCCCCCCTGAAGTAATCATGTAAGACAGAAACAAGGTGCTGTATGCTCTGAAGAAGCTCAAACTCTCTTTGGAGAAACAAAACTCTGCTGGATGAACCAGAAAGGGGTAAAAAGTCATTCAAACATAATTCAGCACCAGTAATAAGCATTTCAGGGCCTCTAGGTGAGAAAGAAAATGTTGGTTAATAATTGGTCTCCATCTTCTCGCTCCTCTAAGAAAAGCTGTACTCCTGCCACAAGGCAGTGAAAATCAGTCAGTGACACCTCTCAAAAGTTACATACCTCAGCTGGGAACCTCCAGTTCAATAAAGCCCTGAGAACAACCTTTTGTGACTTTCCAAACCATTGTCTGTACAAGCTTTGCCTCCACAAGCGGCGTCCAGGAAAATGAAAGCAACCATGAGTGTCATCAATGTTAAATAGTAATATGGCCAAGTTGGCAGTGGCAGCGGGCTCTGGTCCCCAGCACCTGTGGGATTTGGACACAGCCCAGGGTATCCTGCTGTTGTGCTTCTAGATGGTCCATGACGACAGGATTTGTGCCTAGTGTGCTCCAGTGCTCCCAGGGCCCAACGCATTGCCTGGCATACAGTGGGCACTTAGAAAATCAAACAAATCAAGCTACCCAATCAAATGGAAAATTGAAGGGTAATTTGGGGAAGGTATTCACTTTTGTGGGCTCTTCCTATATATTTTTTTTAATTAAAAAATTTTTAAAGTTTATTTATCTCTGAGAGAGAAAGAGAGAGACAGAGTGCGAGCAGGGAGGGACAGAGAGAGAGAGGGAGACACAGAATCTGCAGCAGGCTCCAGGCTCTGAGCTGTCAGCACAGAGCCTGGTATGGGGCTTGAACTCACAAACTGTGAGATCATGACCTGAACCAAAGTCAGATACTCAACCAACTGAGCTACCCAGATGCTCCATATTTTTTTTAATTTTTTTAATGTGTTTTTTTTTTTAAGAGGGAGAGATAGAGTGTGTGAGCTGGAGAGGGGCAGAGAGAGGGAGACAGAATCTGAAGGAGGCTCCAGGCTCTGAGCTGTCAGCACAGAGCCTGACGTAGGGCTCAAATTCATGAACCGGCTCGTGACCTGAGCTGAAGTCAGATGCTTAACTGACTGAGCTACCCAGGTTCCCCTTCCTATATATATATATATATATATATATATATATATATATATATATATATAACTTTATTTATTTATTTATTTAGAGAAAGAGAGAACACAAGCAGGGGAGGAACAGAGAAGGAGAGAGAGAGAATCCCAAGCAGACTCTCCACTGACAGTTTGGGGCCAAACTCACACACTGTGATATCATGACCTGAGCCAAAATCAAGAGTTCAACAATTAACTGATAGAGCCACCCACACACCCCTATATTTTTTATTATTCTCATTTCTGTTTTAAATATTTATTTATTTATTTATTTATTTATTTATTTATTTATTTATTTTGAGAAAGGGCATTTGCAGCCCTCTCAAATCACCAGAGCAGGAGAGAGGCAGAGAGAGAGAGAGGGAAGAGAGAAAATCCCAAGCAGACTCCATGCCATCGGTGCAGAGACCAATTTGGGGCTCTATGCCTCAAACCATGAGATTGTGACCTGAGCAGAAATCAAGAGTCAGATGCCTAACTGACTTAGCTACCCAGGCGCCCCTATGATTCTCATTTCAAACAGACAGCCAGACTTTGGGCTTTTTGGTCCCAAGAGAGATCTGAAATCAGCAGCAATTCCTGTCTTAGGTGGAAACCCAGTCACTGAATTGATTATTAATGGTTTTTCTTAAGCTGGTAGAGAGGGAGAGGAATACAGGTCATAGGAGAGGAAAGGGAGGCATTTCTCAAGGGAGATGGAAGAGGACAAATGTTGAGGCTCTTCTGATGGCACCAAAGGCCTAACTATGGCAACACTCTGGGGGCACCAAGATCTCAGAGGGAATTACTCTGCAGTGCTTAGGGAGGCTGAAAGCTAGGTTCCCAGTATCCACCTCTGCCCTGATTCCAGTTCCCTACACGCAAGAAGGTCAGACAGCATCAGAGAACGGTATCCCAGGCTTTCTTTGGGGCCATGTGAGACCCAGGAGACTGCTGCACAGCATCCTTGGTGGAGAGGGGGAGGGTGGGGAGCATGAGGTAGAAAAGTGTCCCAACAATGGCCAAGGTTAAAACTGGACCCACTCTGGCAGGAGGAGAAAACTTAAGCAAAGGTTAAGAAAATTAAGAACGGCAATCATTCATTCCACCTGCGGACTGTACATGGCACATCCTGGCACATCGAGCCGCTGGTTTTACAAATTGGAAACAAGTGTAAAGTACTCAACTGGTGATGCATTTATCACCCAGGGAAGCCAGGTGAGTTGGTAAATATCACTTAGTAGGAAGCGCAGCCATGCAGAGCCAAGCTAGAACAAGGGGGGCGCCAACATGAGCCCTGCTGTGGCTGGGGCTGACAGAGGGTCCTGACTTTCATCACAAGGGGATCCTATTTGGAGCCTCAGGGAAGGATACTCCACAGGCGGCCTCAACCCGCAGTAACTTCAGCCTGACTACTCAACTTACATGTCAGATCCCCAGGATTTAGACATTCATTTCAGTGCTGGGATTTATGGTTCAGCTTTGAAGCCTTGCCGCTGCCCAATGATTAACACCTAATCGGTGCTAATAGCAACAAAAGCAACGTTCACAGTGATGAAAATAGCAACAAAATGATAGTGATACTACTCCCGAGTTCTTACTCCCTGCAGGGAATACACCGCATCTCTTTACATGGATCGGTGAGGAAAAAAAATGAAAACCAAAAAATTCTTATGTTACCATTTTACGGATGGGAGGGTTAGCATTATCTCCATTTTACAGATGAGGAAATGGAGAATCAGAATAGTTTTAAACTTGCCCAAGTTCCCGAAAGTAGCAGGTGGCAAAGGCAGGGTTGAGATCCAGACAGTCTGACTCCAGCCCATGCCGTTCAGATATCACAGAAGACTGCTTTCATATGCGCTTATCGACAAATAAATAAGTGCTAAGAATTCAAAGGTAGTCCTGGATTCAGTGGAAGGTACTTTCTGAACCACAAAGATCCAGACAGGCCACACCTTGCCATGTCCCCTGATGTCCCCAGAGAGAAGGTGGTGGCATTGTGTAATGTGTGTGATAGTTTATCACATTCTCGGTGCAGTGCAAGTAGATTTCCAGAAAGAGCATTTCAGCTCCGCTTCAGAGAAAAATACTTCTGTTTGATGGAGAAATGAGGACAATAAATTGGAAGCTCTCCCACTGACAGCCTCGCATTCAGAAGAGAACTCAGTCCATACAATTAATATTTACACCTTTTCTTCAAAAACCCTAAAATATTGACTCATATTTTAAAACACGACATCTAGACCGATTCAACGTGACTGAAATGAAGCCACAGGGACAGGCACATCGTGTTGTTATGGTAACTTCTCACACAACTGTCCGTTTAGTCATTGAACAATTGCTAATTTCTTTGCTTTGCAAGAAGCCCCAAGTTGCTTCCTTAGAGGCTCATCCTGCTATCAAAGGAAATTGCGTATGATGGTGATAGAAATGTTCACAACAGTAACTTTTGGAAGAATAATCTTTTATTATTAGTCACGCTTTGCATTTCAATTTCTTTTCCTCCTCAGCACGCCATTTGTGGTGTCCCTGGCTTCCAACAGTTCAGCAGACTTTAGCAATAAAGGGGCTGGTTGGAACTTTGCTTTCTTTCTAAGACTCAGGCTGGCACAAAACACCAAAATCATCTGTTCCTGAAAAGGGATTTTACCCCATAGGCGATTAGAAACTGAGTTTCTTAAAGGCTGAGAATGAAGCTGTCTCTTCTCTGTGACCTTCAGTTTAGCTAACATGTTTACTGGATGGACAACTTCAACAACATTGAGGTTCTGAGGTATATTTTAAAATTATTTCCATCTTTTCCAAAATGCATAAGAATTATTTTACTATTTTCCTTTTGCAGGGCCCCAAGAAACAGATCAGGAATCTGATGAGTGGTTGTACCTAGAACTGTATGCCTGGAACTTGGAAGGCAAAATGAAGATGTTTAAAGCAGAGATCTTTATGCATGAAACATAAAAGTCTGAGGAACTGCTGTAGATTAAAGAAAGCAAAGAGACATGGAAACTGAATAAAAGGGGAGATCCTCAACTGAATCCTGGACTGGAAAAAAAAAAGTAGTTATAAAGAACGTTATTGGGACACTGGGAGAAATTTGAATATGGGAAGAATTAGATAATGATCTTAAATTAAGGTTAAATATCCTATGTACAATCACTGTATTACGTATTATATGCACATACACATGCATGCACATTTATATGCACATATGTATGTAGAGAGATTTTTTAAGAAGCAAATGTGGCAAAATGTTAACAACTGATGGATCTAGATGGAGAGTATACACTTGATCATTGTCCTACTCTTGATCTTTTTCTGTTAGAGATAAAAAACAGGGCTGGGAAGTCCTTTAGGATGAAAAACTCCAAAATCTGTAGGGAGATGGATGGCAAAAAAAATAAATAAAGATGTGGTAATTGGGTAACAAGAGAATATGATAACCTGACAGGGTACCAAATTGTACAACAATTCTTTTGGGACCAAAAACATCCACGTAAGATAAGTCTCCATAGAGATAATATTTGACACTAACTACAGAAATAAATTTTATTGCACATAAGAAAATACCTGTAGAATAACAGAATTCAGGTGAAATGATCCAAGACAGCTAAAGAAGTGCCAGAAATGGTCATTAAAGCAAGTCAAGAGACAGGAATAGATATCTCAGACCTATCTTCTTAAATGACGAGTCCATAGACAGACAGGTGGCAGAGCTGGGAACCTTGGCTTTCAGAGACTCCTGGAAGCATTGGCATCAATTGCACGACCTCTCACCAAAATGCCTAATAGCCTGCAACCACTGAACTCAAGTTCATAAGCTTTCCAAACAGCGGAAAGATCCAATAAGCCAATATTGCTTCTCAAATTCATCTTAATAATGGATGCAAATCTGACAAATATTCCTTCTACTCATGTCTATTGTTCTTGTAAATTGTTTTCAGATTAAAAAAAAAATTGATCAGTCTAGTTCTTCCTTCAGTTACAGTCTTCAAAAATCATTAATATGCAATGTAATGGACAGGGCCAGGGTGTGTGCTCTGAAATCTGACTCCCACAGATTGAAACTTACTAGCTCTGTGATCTTTCAACCTGAGTCTTAGCACCCTCATTTGTAACATGGGGGAAATAAATACTTTGAATCTCATAGACTTCCTGTGTTTATTAAGTCAGGTGACGTCTTGGGATGAGACCAGGCGCACTCTAGACACCAAATAAACATCCGCTAATATTATTTATAACTCATTTCTATGTCTCTACGTTACTTAGTTCCTAAGACAAGAGATAGTGATATCTAATAGCTACACATAGCAGATATGTGTTGCCTGTAGCAAAAAAAAAGGGGGCAAAAAATGTATGAACTCGTAACCATGTAGGATGCCCCACTACCACCTAGAGTAGGAGAAGACGCATACGTTGCAGACTTTTAGAAATCTGAGTTTCAATCTCTAATTCCCTCTCTTTAGCTATGTGCTCTGTGGCAACTACTTAAGATCTTTCTGGCTCCATGCCCTCATCTGGAAAATGGGAATAATATCACCTTCCCTATATTGACATGACAAACTGCGGGTACAATGGCCTGTCACACTGCAAGCCCTCAGGAGACGGTAGCCATGGAGGTCCTCATTCTGCCAGCCTACTGGACAGGTAAGTGTGTCCAAAATCAAATCTATGTGGGTCTATACCAAATTTTTTAAATGGCATTTCAGATAGCCTCAGATATGGTACATAGCTAATGCAAGTATTTATTACAGCCGGTAGCAAACTGGCTTTGTAAACACATTCATTGTTTTGTTTTGCTTCTTAAAAAAATTTTTTTAAGATTTATTTATTTTTGAAAGACAAAGAGAGACAGAGCGTGAGTGGGGGAGGGGAAGAGAGAAGGGGGAGACACAGAAGCCAAAGCAGGATCCAGGTTCTGAGCTGTCAGCCCAGAGCCCGAGGCCGGGCTTGAACCCACGATCTGCGAGATCATGACCTGAACTGAAGTGGGACGCTAAACTGACTGAGCCACCCAGGCGCCCTGTTTTGTTTTACTATTTAATTGAGGTATAACATGCAATACAATGTGTTAATTTTAAGTGCACTAGCCACAAGTGTACAACTCGATGAACTTTTACACATATACACACATACACATGCACGTGCTCACCATCCACATCAAGATACAGAACTCTTTCGGCACCCTCAAGCCCTTTGCAGCCAATATTTACCCCCCAGAGGTAACGACCAGTGTGACTGCTACCACCACACTTCAGTCTGGCTTGTTCTTTAAACTCAGGTAAATGTAGTGGTACAACGTGTTCTCTCTCTCTCTCTCTCTCTCTCTCTCTCTCTTTTTTGATTGGGGTAAACAGTATGTGCTCTTCTTAAAACATATTTAAAAATATGTTAAAATTTCCAGTGTATTTCTGGTAAGGAATGTTCCTTAACTTGGCCACTTTTTATTATTACTTTTGTCCTTGTCATTGGAAATCCCTTGTCTTGGTTTCATATTCACTCACTGTTTGTTTCAGGTCAATTTTCTGGACATGCTCGGAAATTAATGGATTACATCCAACCATCTTTCAGGAACTAAATGATTACTACTTGTGTGGATCTATTGAAGGAAAAAATCATGAGTGTGGGCATTCAAGTACATCCTCTAGAAAAGGAACACACAAGTGGCTGGTGGGTGCTATTATGTAACCAACAAGCATTCTGAGAGAGGAGGCTTAAAGCATAAATGTTTTCTTTTGGAAGAAAAAAAAAGCAAAAATTCAATTGTATGCAGAGAGTTCAGGGAAAAGAATACCCAGTATGAAGAACATAGAACTGCAGGAGATGGAGGAAAACAGAATTAGAGAAGCAAAGGAAGCAAGTAAATATGGCAAAGCCTTCTAAAAACACAACGGAATGTTATGCCCAAGAAAACAAAGGCTACCTTTGCTAAACCAGGAGCGAGCACATATTCTGAAAGATGCAAAAAAGAGCAAATATGGAACCACTATTTTGTCTCTGCCTTTAACACAAGAATGGAGGAAGTAGAAGCTCCATAAGATAAATATTAATGAGTCTCTGGGAATATCAAGAAACAGAATTAATAAGAGGCAGGTAAAAGAATACTTACACAATTTAAATATTTATAAATCAGCGGCACTGGATGAGATTCATTTGAACATATTCAATGAACCAGCCAAGGCAGGACGTACCTCCAATACTAGTGTTTGTCGTGGAGACTTATGTACCAGAAAAATTTAAGCAGGCTGATTTAGTGCTGAAGATAAAGCAGCCAAAAGCAGATCCGGGAAAAGGTGGGCTAGTTAGCGTATCCAAACTACCAGTCAAAACCTTAAATGAAATCATAAATCAGTCCATGAGCACCTTGAGGAAAATAACATAGTAAGTAATAGCCAAAGAGGTTCATAAAAAATAGAGCCTGTCAAAGCAACTTAATCCATTTCTGATATGCTAAGAAATTTGGGGAAGGTAATGGATGTTATAGACATAGTTTAGGGAGGCCCTGTGGATGCCACCAGACAATTCATTTTGGACCCATCTTATTGATGCAATGGCTGTTGTTCTCACTCTTTACAACCCTGAAGGGCAATTTCACCTGCACACTTAGTACGAGGGACTAGGACTCTGTATTTATTCCCCATGACAATCCCACATGGAATTCAGTTATTGGGTAAATGTAGTCAACACCCAGAAGTACAAACTACATGTTACCCAAATGACAATGAGAGATATTGATAATACTGAAGCACACTGGACTGTGTATGTGTGTGTATGTGTGTGTGTATCTTCAACTGTCGGCATAATTTAGGCAAAAATGAATGCTTTTGCTCGAACCACTCATTTAATTATAGAAAATATAAAAGGACATGGAAACAAAGGCCTTTTTAAAAATATGCATATCTGGGACGCCTGGGTGGCTCAGGCGGTTAAGTGTCCGACTTCCGCTCAGGTTATGATCTCACTGTTCGTGAGTTCAAGCCCTGTGTCAGGCTCTGTGCTGACAGCTCAGAGCCTGGAACCTGCTTTAGATTCTGTGTCTCTGGCTCTCTCTGCCCCTCTCCCCCATCTCTCTCAAAAATAAACATTAAAAATATAATTACAATTAAAAAAATAAAAATACACAGATCTGATCACGTCACCAGGTTTTCCTGAAACTATCTAAAGGCTTCCCATTGCTCTTACACCGTGATGCTTTGCCTGCCCAGGAAGCCTGCCTCATCTGGCTTGTGCTGACCTCTCCAGCCTCACTGACACCACCCTCCTCATTCTGGACAAGCCAGTTCCCCCATCTTCTTTCAGTTCTTTAAGGCATCATATTGTTCTTGCCACTGGGCCTTTGCATATGCTGTCCTGCCTTTCATTAAGTTACTCATTCTTCAGCTTTCTACCCAAATCCCACTTTTGGGGGAAACCTTCTTTAACCTCTCAGGCCATAAGCTTTCAATTGTATTTTGCTCTAATAAAATCACATTTCCTTCCCAGAAGTGTTTATTTTGGAATGTGATTTGATATTCATATTAAGTAATTAATATAGTCCTTCCCTACTAAACTATAAGCTCCACACAAGAGTGACTAAATATGGGTTTTTGTGAAGATTGCATCCTGGCACAGCACCATGGACAATAAATACTTGTGATCAATTAAAAAATCATTTAAAATATAGACACAGATGGGTTCCCTTCAAAAAGGGTTAACTAAAAATATCTCTGTCCTGAGGATTTTAATATTCTCTTCAGTCTTCTTCTCAAGTGGAATAATAGGGAAAAGTCTTTAATGAGGGTCCTGTTGACAGAGGGTATGAAAAACAAGAGGCAGCTCAAACTTGAATTGTTGAATTCTACATTACATTTGCACATTATACTTACCTCTGATGTGCTCCAAAATTCCATTTCATGGTGATAATGAGTATGTGGGAAATTAGCATTCTATCGCTCTTCCCATGAGAGTGTTAGTGAAGGTTTTCCAAGCCGTGTACCATGCAAAAGACAAAATGGTTTTCTGGCAAGTAAACTTCTGACCCACCCTTACTGCTTCAACAGCATTCATCTTTGTACCTCAGAGGGGTCTAAACCTAGACTAACAGGGGGCCATGAAGTTAGAAAACAATATTCTACTCTCAGGTCAGTCACTGACCGGAAATGTTCTCCTTCTCCAACAATGCTTGGATGTTGAGACTTTTTTTTTTTAAGGTTTATTTATTTTTGAGAGACAGAGAGAGACAGAGCATGGGAGGGGGAGGGGCAGAGAGAGAGAGAGGGAGACACAGAATCTGAAGCAGGCTCCAGGCTCCGAGCTGTCGGCACAGAGTCCGACGCGGGGCTTGAACTCACGAAACCGTGAGATCATGACCTGAGCCGAGGTCAGTTGCTTAACCGACTGAGCCACCCAGGCACCCCAGATGTTGAGACTTTTTAACACATAAGTTCATAAGTTCATAAGACACCAGACCCCTGAATGCAAGGTTTTGATATATTCAAGGTCACACAGAAATTAGTGACCCAGGGGACTAGAGCTCGGGTTTCTGGCTTCAGGTCATCGTTCTTTCATTAGTTCCTTTGTTCACTCAGGAAATAGACCAGAAGGACTCCCAAGGGTCTGGCACTGCGGGGCACTGTGGAAACAATGGTGGAGAAAAGGTCCTTGTCCTGATGAAGTTCGTTGACCTGTGTGAGGAGCCAAGCAGGAGGGGATGCAGCCGCCCTGTGATGAACGCTCTCTGGGGCAGCTGCTGGTGAAGCCCTGGGCTCGAGGCTGTCAGCCCTTCTCTGACTCCCGGGCAGCGAAGGTGGGCACCCCAGGCCTGCTAACAGCCTCCCTCTGCAGGGGCTTAGCTCAGAACACTGAGCTGTGACCACCCTGAAGAGTGACCCTCAACCAGAGGGGGATGGGAGTTGGTGGATGGATGTCCCACCCGCTCATCCTTCAGAAGGACAGTTTTGACATTCTACACGGTTTCTCAGAGAGACCCCTGAGATTGAGCCCCCTGGTACTAAGGACTGCTTTTGGAAAAAGAATGTTGGGCGGTGTGGTTAAAAAAATAAAAATCCCCAGAGCCTTTCTCAGGCATACACAGGCCCTTGTGCCTCTCTAAGTGGCTGGGACCATGCACAGAGGACCGTGTTTTCAGAGTCACTTTTAAAAAAAATTTTTTTTTAAAGATTTATTTTTGATAGAGAGGGAGAGGCAGAGCACGAGCAGGGGAAGGGCAGAGAGAGAAGGAGACACAGAATCCAAAGCAGGCTCCAGGCTCTGAGCTGTTCAGCATAGAGCCTGACGCGGGGCTCGAACTCATGAACTGTGAGATCATGACCTGAGCTGAAGTCAGACGCTTAAATGACTGAGCCACCCAGGCACCCCCAGTCACTTCTGTGACTCCAATCTGAGCTCTTCAGAACTGCTGTCACTCACCAAGATCCCCACCACACCAAGGACAGCAAATGAGAACTCCAACAGTGAAGGTGGAATAAAATGTCTCGCGAGGGCTAGCATTCCTTAGTTGTTTCTCTGGAAACCATTGCTTCCTTATGAGGCAGGAATAAAGACTTGGAGTGAGGGAATACTCCCAAACAGCACAAACTGGATCCAGTCCCTCCCCTATGATGCTTCCCATTATATTGGGATGATGTCTATGTGGGAGCCAGGTATAGAGTAGAGTGCCTGGCACACAGCGGTACTCAATACGTAATTATGAAAGAAAATTGAGAGAAAAAGGAGGAAGGGAGGGAATTAGATAGTTCGATAATCAATCAATGCATCATCAATCAAGAGATTTTAACGATGGCGTACACGTGGGATCAATGCACAGAGCCCAGTAAATTAAATCTTTATAAGGATGAATACATTAACATAATTCCAGATCTCTTGGATCCTTTGATGGATAGGAGAACTGGGGAGTGGGTGGAGAGAACATTATGTTCCCATCGAAGAAGTAGAAAAAGTTATTTTTTTTCCTTCAGAAAACATCAGTGGGTAAGATGATACTCTTTTATTGGTAATGAGATACGGGCTTTCTTCCAGAGAGTGACAGAGATCCTTCAAGCAAATCTCATGGTCTTTGATGTGAGCACTGCTGAGAAAATACTTTCAGCTGAGCAAGGATGGAAGAGAAATTTGAAGAAGGCATTTCATGTTCTCCTCCGTTGCATCTTTGATGTACACAAAGGATTTAGTCCTAGAAGATGAAGACTTTATCTGTTTTCCCTCTCCCTAAGGAGAACTTTGTTCCACATTTCCCTGTTGGGGCATGATCCTGGTGAGTAGGTGACAGATAATTACAGGGTTTTCTCATTACCCAAGTCCCCACAGGCAATAGAATGCACAGAAAAATAGAAGTCATCATAACACAAAAATATTTACCAAAGAGCTTACCACTCATAATATTTATAGTATCCTTGACTTAAATATTCCTTGTCAGTTGCAAAGACCCATATCAAACTATGAATTCAAACATATCAACTGTTGGGGTGCCTGGTTGCCTCAGTTGATAGAGCATGTGACTCTTGATCTTGGGGTTGTGAGTTCAAGCCCCACATTGGGGGAAGAGCTTACTTAAAACAAAATCAACAGCTAAGACCAACTGAAAATCTTCTAAAGTATACAGAGTTTCATGCAATCAATAAAAGTGATCTGGAAGAAGTGCTCCAAGCATAGGAAAAGCCTTTGGCACATGACAAATCAGCCTAGTTAAACTGCTTAAGAGCTAAAAAAAATGTGCAAACTGGGGTGAAGGGTGTCAGAAGGTACAAACTTCCAGTTATAAAATAGGTAAGTCATGGGGCACCTGGGTGGCTCAGTCAGTTAAGCATCTGTCTTCGGCTGGGTCATGATCTTGTGGTTCATGAGTTTGAGCCCCACACTGGGCTCTCTGCTGTCGGCATAGAGCCCACTTTGGAGAGCACTACGAAGAGAAAACGATCTGAATATCAAAAGACGATACCCTTGGGAAAATTAACAAAGACCAAATATTTCCCCCCAAATGATCTTCATTATGAACTTGCTGCAAAACTTCAACGTGAGGTGAAAGGTGCCATTATCATACTACCATGAAGTCTGTGTTGAAAAATTATGCCTCCAGAAATCATGACTCACTTTTCATCTTAAAATTTAGTTCATAATGATAATAACCTAAATAATTATGTGTTATATGAAAACAGAGATTTAAAAACTAATTGCGGTTTAATCTTTCCAGTTAGTGTGTCACTCTTTTGCCCTCACGATTTACTTAAAATAGTAAGTAGTAAATAGTAAATAGTCCCTGCATTAAATGGCCTTACTCTCAGTGACCTCTTCCGAGTATCAGCTCTCCTTGAATGAAGAAGACCTCCTCTACTCTCACATGTCTCTCCTTCCCCCACCCCCGCCGTGGCTTCCTTACTCCAGACCACCAGGATTTCTCACTGAGCTTGCTCTTCCTTCTAGCTTCTCACCATCCCCCAATATGCTATTGTCCCCAAAGCTGTGGTCCTTGCAACAGCCTACTGTCAGCATAGCTTTCAGTTCTGCACTTAGAAATCACTTCCTCCAGGAAGCTTTCCCAGATCCCCTGCATTTGGTATCCCTCCCTTGTAGTCCCACAGCATCCTGCACTAACTGACAATAATAAAGCATTTATGACATCATACTTAATTATCTATTAGGGATGAAAGCACTGGGCCTGACCCTTCAAAAGTCTCCGGCACCTTGCTCAGTACACAATGTATGCTTAATAAAGGAATGAATACATGAATGACCTGAATGACCAAGTTAACCAAAGCAAAATTAACACAGAAGGGAACAAAAAGCTATGCAATTAAGCTTCCTTCCTTCCTTCCTTCCTTCCTTCCTTCCTTCCTTCCTTCCTTCCTTCTGTTAATTATTGCAGTAACAACACTTAATTATTGTGGCATGAGATCTACCCTTAACAACGTTTTAACTGCACAGTACAGCATTATTAACTATAGGCACGATGTCGTACAGCAAATCTCTAGAACTTATTTGTCTTATATAACTAACACATACCCACTGAACTGTGACTCCTCACTTCTCCCTCCCCTCAACCCTGGCAACCACCCTTCTATTCTCAGTTTCTATGAGCCTGACTGTTTAGATTCCTCATATAAGTGAGATCCTGTAGTATTTGTCCTCCTATGTCTGGCTTGTTTCACTCAGCATAATATCCTCCAGGTACATGCATAGTATCACATATGGCTGGCTTTCCTTCTTTTTAAAGGCTTAATAATACTCTATCACACACCCACACATGTGCATGTGCACACACATACACATCCTTTATCCACTCATCCATCAGGGGACACTTAGGTTATTTCCACAACTTAGCTTGACTTGAATTTGAACAGTGCTGCAATGAACGTGGGAGTGCAGATAACTCTCTGAGATCTTGATTTCAAAACTGCCCAATGGTTATTTCTGGGGGGAGGGATTGGGAGTGTATGAAAAGGGAATTTCATTTTTTACTTTATACACCTAACAATTATTTGACATTTTGTAAGAATGCATTATAACAGAAATTTACAAAACAATAAATAACCACAATCAAATGTTTACTGTTAGTTTTAAAACAGCCTCTAATCATCTTCTTAATTTGAATATTTCCACTTGTTTGTTTCCCAGTTGTTAGAAAATAGAAAAACTTTAAAATAAAGGCTATCCTGGGGCACCTGTGACTCAGTTGGTTAAGCATCTGACTCGGTTTTGGCTCAGGTCATGATCTCAAGGTTTTGTAGGTTCAAGCCCCGTATCAGGCTCTATGTTGCTGGTGTGGAGCCTGCTTGGGATAGTCTCTCTCTCTCTCTCTCTCTTCCCCTCCCTTGCTCATGCTGTCTGTGTGTCTCTAGGAAATAAGCATAAAATATTTTTTTAAGCTGTCTTTAAGTTTATTTATTTTGAAAGAGAGAAAGAGTGGAGGAGGGGTAGAGGGAGAGGAGAAGAAAGAATCTGGAGCAGGCTCCACTCCACTGTCAGAGTGGAGCTTAATGCAGGGCTTGAGTTCAAACCATGAGATCATGACCTGAGCTGAAAACAAGAGTTGGACACTTAACAGACTGAGCCATCCAGGCGCCCCAAACTATATATATTTTTTAATATTTATTCATTTTGAGAGAGAGAGAGAGAGAGTGTGTGTGTGTGTGTGTGTGTGTGTGAGAGAGAGAGAGAGAGAGAGAGCAGTAGAGGTGCAGAGAGAGAGACAGGGAGAAAGAGAGAACCCCAAGCAGGCTCTGTGCTGATAGCCCCGACATAGGGCTCGAACCCACGAACCATGAGATCATGACCTGAGCCAAAATCAAGAGTCAGATGCTTAACCAAGTGAGCCACCCAGGTATCCCTAAAAAAAAAGGAACAACAACAAGTTCTGGACATTTTTAGCTTGCCTGTTATGTGATGTCTACACGGGATCTCAAGGATTTTTGTCTTTCATAAGATCTTAGAATGTTCTTAATAATCATGTGTCCTGAGAATTTAATTATATTTTTTCAGAAGAGTGAGATCGATGGGGGGGTTGGTGGGGGTGGGAAATGGGAGACATTCAGAGGGAAGAGATTTGTAGTTTTCACAGTATACCTTTCTGTCCTTTTAAAAAATTTTGCAAGTAGCTCATATTACTTTTATAATAAAATAAAAAGTGATTAAAAATTCAAAAGTAAATATTGGCAAGCATTTTATGAGGCTTTTAAAAAATACATTAACATTCCTGGCAATTCTGCAAGATAGATATTATCGTCATTTTAAAGATGAAGAAACTGAGACTCCAAGAAGTTCTGTGACATGTCCAAGGTCAAAAAGGTAATAGTGGCAGATGGAAAACTCAAACACAAGTCTGATTGTAAGGCCAAGGTCTAGCTCTTTAAAATGTAATACATCATGTTTTCTTGTTTTATTAAACAAGCAGATAGTTGTTTGCTTTGGAGGCTAAGTATGTTACTTTAGGGATGGAGACAGATTTATTTGCTTAGTTTAGGGCAGTAATAAAGCTTAGGGATTCAAAATAAATGCTTTCCTGGACTAAGGCACCCAAACAGGAATCCTATTACCTGCCAAATTTAAAACAAATTTCCTTCTAACATCATTATTAGTATCCTAAACATTATCACATTTCCTAACTACTCTCTCAGCTTTGGTAACAATAAAGCTTTTGACATAGAGCTTTGACCATAGTAAGTAATCAGTGTTTATTTGTCATTTGTTAAAGTATGAATGTGTATATATATCTATATACATGAAACATATGTATTTGTGCATATTTTCATATGAGAGTGTATATTGTTCATTATAGAAAAACATACATAAAATGTTAGCAGTTGTATCTGAGTGGTGAAATTATAAATAAATTTTAATATCTCTAGAATTTTCTGTACTTTTTCAATTGTCTAAGATGGGTATTTACTAATTTTATAATAAGAAGAAAGAGTAGGCATAGCTCTACAACATGGAGATTTATTATAAAGTCACAGTAACCACGGGGCACCTGCGTGGCTCAGTTGGTTAAAAATCCGACTCTTAATTTCGGCTCAGGTCATGATCTCACAGTTTGTGGAATCAAGCCCCATGTTGTGCTCAGCGCTGGCAGCACAGAGCCTGCTTGGGATTCTCTCTCTCTCTCTCTCTCTCTCTCTGCCCCTCCCTCGCTCTCATGTGCCTTCTTTCTCTCTCAAAAATAAAATGAAAAAACATTAAGACATACATATTTATTTTTAATGTTTATTTTTGTTTTTGAGAAAGAGAGAAAGAAAGACAGTGTGAGTGGGGGAGGGGCAGAGAGAGAGGGAGACACCGAATCTGAAGCAGGCTCCAGGCTCCGAGCTGTCAGCACAGAGCCTGATGCAGGACTCGAACTCATGAACTGTGAGATCATGATCCAAACCTAAGTTAGATGATCAACAAACTAAGCCACCCAGGAACCCCTAAAATATATATATATTTAAAGTCATAGTAACCATGTGTTTTGGTTGAGGAAGAGACAAACTGACCAATGGAACAGAATAGAGAGGCCAGAAATACATATGGAAATTTGATATATGAGAGGTAATATGGCAAAGTGTGGGGTGGGGGGAGGGGAGACATAATTCAATAAATTGAGTTTGTAAAAACCAGTTGTGCATAATAGAAAAATATGATTTTGGGTCCCTATCTCTAATCATACTCAAAAGTCAATTACAGATAAAGTAAAGACTTAAATGCCAGAAGGAAATAGAGAGGAATGAAATTATTAAACATGATACAAAGAGTACTAATCATTTTTTAAAAAGGTTGATAAATTCAACTCCATTAAAACTAAGAACTTATGCTAAGAACACACTAAAGTAAGTGAAAAGGCAAGTCATAAGCAGGGAGAAATTGTATCTGCGATGATACAACCACTGTACTAGCCAGGGTTCTCCAATAGGAAGGAGATCATATTTATATGAGGAGATTTATGATAGTAATTGGCTCACATGATTATGGAGGCCGAGAAGCCCCACAATTTGCCCTCTGCCAGCTAAAGACTATAAAAGCAGGTGATGTAATTCCATCTGAGCCTGAGGCTTGAGAATCAGGAGCACAGACATCTAAGGGCCAGAAAAGATGGGTGTCCCAACTCAAGCATAGAGCAAATTCACCATTTCTCCACCTTTTTGTTCTCTTCAGGTCCCCAAAGGATTGAATGATGCTCACCCACCCTAGGAGAGTGATCCCTACTCAGTCTATGAATCCAAATGCTAATCTCTTCCAGAAACACCATTAGACACACTCAGAAAGAGTATTTTACCAGCTACCTGCGTATTGTTTGGCTCAGTCAAGTTGACAATAAAATTAGCTATTGCAACCACCAACAGATTAGTATGAAAAAAATTACGAAGACCCTCTCCAAATCAATAAGAGAAAGCAAACAATTAAATAGAAAAGACAGGAACAGACAATTCACAGAAATGGAGATATTTATGGCCAATTAATACAAAAAGAGATGATCAACCTCATTAGTAATCAGAAATATAGAGCAAGGCCAAAATAGCATTTTACACCCATTAGCTTAGGAAAATTAAGAATACCAAGTGTAGGGGAGGATGTGGCTCCACAGGAAGGCTGACATGTTCTGGTGGGAGTATAAGTTATTACAATCACTTTGAGAAGTAATTTCATATTATCTGGTAAAATTGAACATCCACATACCAGCAGTTCCACTCCTGGGTGTGAACTCCCAAGAGAAAATCCTGTTCATGTGCCCATGAAGACATGTTCACAAAGGTCTGTGAAAGCACTCTTTGTCATATGAAAAAGATGGAATGACTGAAATGTCCATTGATGAGAAAATAGATGAAAGTGTCTGAGATCATGCCTTATACATAGTAAACACTCAATAAATGGCAGCCAAATCTTCAGCCCTGAGTATCAGTGTCTTCATGCAAAATATGGCAATAATAGTACCTGTCTTACAGAAATGTGTAAAAATGAGAAGCATATGTAATCCCTTGGTACAGAGAAGGCATTTGATAAATGCTTCTGCTTCCTTACAGATCTGTGTGAGGGCTGGGCAGGAGCCATCCAGTTAGTAATGGAAATTTGTATATATGCTGCCAGTCAAGGCTTACCCTCAGCAGGCTAAAACACTAGAGGCTTTTGTTCTGAGTCAACATTTTAATGCTTACTTTATGCAAGGAAAGCACCATGTGAGGTGATACACAGTTATCCCTAAATTTTACACATTTGGAAATTGAGTCCTGAGAGCTAAGATGACTTACCCCAGGTCACCCAGCTCAGAAGGACCCAGAAGATCTGGATTTGAACTAAGGTTGCTCGATCCACTCTCAAACCACCACTCTCTACTACTTTCCAAATGCCACCATCAACTCTAACAGGAAGTCAAGCAAAATCACAACTGGCAAGGATTCCAAGGTCTTCCTTCTATCACTGTCCCAAGCTGACGGCCGTGTGTGTGTGTGTGTGTGTGTGTGTGCGCGCGCGCGCTTTGGAGAAGGGAGGAGACCAGTCTTGACAACCTGACAACAAATGGGAAACATTAGGGGAAGTGTCAGCTTGGAGGAGCAGAAACCACAAATGGTTAACAGCATAACGCCCGGAAGGGCATCAGAAAGTCAAGTAAGCAATTCTTGACCTTTCTGAAGCTGTTATGAGGAAAACGTAAAGAAACAATTCTGTGGGCTTAATGAAGGAACGCTGTGAAAAGTGTAATGGGCTATTTGTGCACATCTCAAAAGCATCATATAATTTGGCACGACTGGCAGTCTATTCTCCAGTATGACCAAGCAGGGTGTTGCTACTTAGGCCCAAAGTGCCTTGGCAAAGCCAGGTCCCCCCCCCCATCCCTTCTCTAAAACCCAGGGCATCTATGACTTAATTTCTAAGGCTTAAATATCAGCTGCTGAAATGAAATGTAGCACAGGCTCATTCATTTTCCCCGATTGCAAAAATATGTTTTATGCTCTAAAATATGAGCCTTATTTTGGTTTTGTTTTTTTTTTTTCCTGCTACATATATGGAGTGTTTTTGTTTTTGTTTTTGTTTTTTTAATTACATTTTCAGGCAACTGGTTCATTACGTTGACTCAGCCCTTCGTGATTTTGGTGGGGGCTGATGGAAGAGTGAGATGGTAGAGTACTTCATTATTTTTAAAAATGATTATTGGCCATGTTCGGTTCCCATATTTCATTCCCAATTTCATAAGGACATTTAGTATGCAGAGTCTCTGCATAACATTATCAGCTGCTACATTAGCACAATGGCTCTTTTGGAACCATAACAGTCTACCACGGAAATGATCCGTGGATTATACAAGTTTATAAGGTCTGATACATTTACAAACAAAGATTTCTTTTTCACCCTTTTCCATTATTTATTCCTCATTAGGCTTCCCTCTCCCTTTTGCTCTCTGCTTTTTAAAATGCAAAAATAATACACAAAGCTGGGAAGAAACACTTCCCAGTGTGTTTAACTAAAGCTAAAGGAATTCTAGAGAAATGGTTCCACAAAAGCAATGGTTTTCAGTCATCCCTGGGCTTCATCTACATTGTGTGCCTATAGTTTCTGTTCATGGTGCAGATTGCCTTCTAAGTAAAGGTAGTGCGTGGCTTTGGGGGCTAGAGGTTACCAGCCTTTTGTGGGAGTTTCTGCAGTTCCAGAGGGCAGTTATGTTACTCCCACACAGTGTTGCTATGTTGGCTGTGAATGAGTGGCGTCTACTCCAGGTTCTGAATCCTTCTAAAACTGAGTAGTAGAAGCCGGAAGCAAAACAGGTAACCATGCCTTTGGAAAATGTGGGCATTTTTACTCAACTTTCTTAAAAGAGAGGAGACTTTGTCTAAGCCTGCAGAGATCAATAGGCAGAGAGCAAACTGTATCTTCCGTGGCCTGAGCAATCCTGGGATTAGAGCCCATGTTTGAAAAAGCTATAAACAAAAACAGCAGCGAAGTGAATTTAATGATAACGGAAACATACCCTGGACAACTGTCACTGCTCATATTTGATTTAGATAATTCTTTACAAGCAGTATAGCCTTGCCCTTCACTTCTGACACCAGAGAATAGATTGTTTTCTCTGAAATGGAATATTCAAGCGCAAGGTATTTTTAGACATCTGTAGAAATGCATCCACTAGCAGCAGAGGGTTGACCATAAGCATTTATCATCTCTCCCTGCCAAGACCCAATAAATGATAGTAAAAGAATGAACCCATAACTGAGACAAGCACCAAAGGGGGGGGGGCATCTGTGCATAAGTCACCGCGACAACTGATGGATGGGTAGAGGGTAGAAGCCTATTGGTGGATGAAGGAGAAGGAGCAGAGAAGTAATGGCAGGGTGTCTAAGAGGAGACTCCACAGGAAGAAGGAGAAAAGTGACTTAGAGATTATAGTCAAGATGGCCAGAATCAACAGAAGTTAGGAATGAGAAAGAGGTTGCCTGACATTATCTTTGGGAAGACTGTTTCCATCAGCTCCCTCTCTCACCCTCCCCTTCCCAGCCTTGCTGCAGCGGTACAGGGCTTGGTTAATGGAGCAAGTGTGGCTCCCACACTCCCCTACCAGTTTCCCCATCCCCAAACAAACAAGGTTAGGTCTCACCCTACTGCCACTACCTTCTAACCCCAGCATTTTAGCCCCAGGCTAAGGAACCAGAAGATTCTTTTCTAAAGAAGTTGAGCTAAGGCCTAGGGAGCAAGGAATTTTAGCATGGTTGCAGGCGGTCCCACAGTACAGATCTCCACCTTCTGACATTTGGAAGCCTCCAGCTTAGAACCCAGCTCACTGCCTGCTGAATTCCTTCCCTCCCTGAAGTGAAATCAGGTATGTACTACTCCCTCCCCTCATACTCAGAGCACCCAGGCAGCCTGCCCACGCTAAGGCTATCAGTACAGAGACCTACTGGTGCCATAGTCGATCATGTGTGGTCATGATCAATGTTGTTGCGGTCATCGTCATCATCGTCATCATCACCATCACCATTATCAAACACTTACTGAGCCCTATCTGACATCACTTCGCTGGTCTCTCAAGACCATTGTAAATTCTTGCCCCAAGTTGGGCTGACAACTCTCTCCCCCAACTTCCTCCCTGAACACTTCATCTTCCAATATTCTTCTTTCAGAAAATGGACCCACCAAACATCATCATTTACATTTAGAAAGCACTTAACACTGTTCTAAGCACGTGGCATATAATAACTCATCCAAACCTCACAACAACTCTAGGTGGGAGGTGAAGCCAGGCTGAAACAAGAAAAGATTCTTTGTAAGGATTTCAGATGACCTGGCCAAAAAGGTCTCAGAAGAAAGAGACTTAAATATCCAAGTCTCTGGTTATTTGTTATGATTCTTTTCTCTGATTTGAAATACATTTCCTATCAAATTTTACATGGTTTTTGTCTGGTGTGTCCAATTTTGTGGTCCTTTTACCTATAAATTTTAGGTTGTCATATCTGGGATTCAGCCCTGGACTGCGTACATTGAACAAGAACCAGACTTACATGAGAGGTCCCATGGGCAGGAGCAGTACCTGACAAGCACATAGTGGAGCCAACACATGTAGACTGTACTTACAACGGACAGGCGCTTGCCTGTAATTCTTCATGTATATTAACTCATTTAACCTATGCCCCACATTTTCCAAATGAGGAAACAGAGGCACAGGACATTGCAGTGACCTACTTAAGGTCCTAGGTAGCCAGGTTTGATGACTCAGCTGATAATGATTATAGCACTGTATCTTGAATCATTGAACAGCTTCTGCCATTAAAAAATTATTGTTACAATTTTAGCTGTGCAACAGAACTGGTGGTGTGTTTTAAATTGTGTGTTTACCTCAAAAAATTAAACACAGAGTCAGCATATGATCCAGCAATTTCACTTCTAGGTATGCACTCAAAAGAATTAAAAGCAGGGTCTCCAAGAGATACGTCCATATTCATACAGCATTACTCACCATAGCCAAAAGGTGGAAGCAATCCAGTGATCATCAAATGATGAACAAATAAAGTGCTGCAAATACACACAATGGAGTGTTACGCAGCCCTCAAAAGGAAGGGAATTCTGAAACACAAAGACTGCTAAGTGAAATAAGCCAATCATGAAGGACAAATACTGTATGATTCCACTTATATGAGATATCTAGAGGAGTGAAATTCACAAAAAGTAAAACAGTGTTTGCCAGGAGCTGGGGGATTAGAGAATGATGAGCTATTATTTAGTAGCTATAGAATTTCAGTTTGGGAAGATGAAGTTCTAGAGATGGATGGTGGTTGTACAACAATGTGAATGTATTTAGTGACACTGAATTATACACTTAAAAATGGTTAAAATGGGGGGCACGTGGGTGGCTCAGTTGATTGAACAACCAACTTCAGCTCAGGACATGGTCTCACGGTCCATGGGTTTGAGCGCCGCGTCAGGCTCTGTACTGACAGCTCAGAGCCTGGAGCCTGCTTCAGATTCTGTGTCCCTTCTCTCTCCGCCCCTCCCCGCTCATGCTCTGTCTATCTCTGTCTCTCAAAAGTGAAAAATTAAAAATTTTTAAATGTTTAAAATGGTAAAATTTATGTTGTTTTATCACAGTAAAAAAACAAACAGCAAACCAACAAACTCACCAAAAATAGCTATAAGCATAATCATTTTAAGACGCGTACTTATTGGGGCGCCTGGGTGGCTCAGACGGTTAAGCGTCCGACTTCAGCTCAGGTCATGATTTCATAGTTCATGAGTTTGAGCCTCGCATCAGGCTATATGCTGACAACTCAAAGCCTGGAGCCCACTTCGGATTCTGTGTCTCCCTCTCTCTCTGCCCCTCCCCTGCTTGTGCTCTGTCTCTCAAAAATAAATAAACGTTAAAAAAATTTTTTTAAATGTGTACTTATCTATTAGAAGTAAGAGCTAAAGTATTCATAGGTGAAAGAACATTCTGTCTGAGATTTACTTTAAAATAATCTGGTGAAAGGGCTCCTGGGTGGCTCAGTCAGTTGAGCTTCTGATTCTTGATTTCAGTTCAGGTCATGATCCCAGGGTCATGGGATCGAGTCTCATGTTGGGTTCAGTGCTGACAGTGCAGAGCTTGCTTGGGATTCTCTCTCTCTCTCTCTCTCTCTGCCCCTTGCCTGCTCTCTCTGTCTCTCAAAATAAATAAATAAACTTATAAACAAACAAACAAACAAATAAAATAATCTGGTGCGGAGAGAGGTTGAGGAATATAAGGGCATGGGAAGGGGTTGCAGATAAAACAAATGTCCAAATGTAAATAATTATTAAAGCTGGCTGATGATGTATATGGCCACATGATACAAATCTCTCTACTCTTTGAATGCTTGAAATTTTCCATTAAAGAAAAGAAAGTTTTAAAAATCGTATTCCAGTAGATGATGGGACAGCAGCTGCCATTGTATTTACTAACACTTCAAATAGAAATAGGGCCATGGATCAAAGCTGCCCGCTGGGCCCCTTCCACAAGGCTCTTGAGAAGACCTCCCTCTTCTATGTACCCAGCTGCCCACCAGTAAGGGCATCACCTTCAGTGTCCCTCAGAGAATTCTCAGAGCCCTCAGCTGTCAATAACTGCCCACCCATGGTGATATCATCCTGCACAACAAAAAGACAAATGCCAGAGAAGGCTCACATCATCAAGAATCTTACCTGCAAGCTACATCTGTCTCATGTCATGGGACTTACCAACCTTCCAACAAAAGACACATGTATTTTAAATCATAAAACTAAGGAACCCATTTTCTCCATTCACAGGGCACTATGAATATTTTTGTCTGAGCTTTCACACAGATGACACCACCACCACCACCAATACTACACACACACACACACACACACACACACACACACACACACACCTGGCTCAAGCAACCACAATAAATTACTGGGCACCGTGAACAAATGGTGAGCGCTCTACTCACCACTTCATTTAACCATGTTTCCACTAGGTATTTAGACAGTACTTACTACGCGTGAGGCACAGCACCAGGTGCTAGGTGATGTGCAGACCCCCTCGGACCCTTAGAGTTGATGTGAATATTATGTTGAGCTAAAAACATTGGAGATTCAACAAATCCAGAAAGAAGCCTCTCAAAGCTTCCCTTTTGTGACTAAAGACAGAAGCTTCTGGGTATGAGGCTGTCATAAATCTCCTCTTGGGGCAGTTTTCATGGGCTAGAAAGAACAGAGAGAGGGGTACTTGTACCTGCATCAACAAACATCACCACAAACTTTCTTACCTTCTATTTTGTTCTCCTAAAAGCCCATTTGGCCTTCCTAAAGAAACTCATTTGTTTTTCCCATAAAAGCCTTTTCTCCCCACACCTCCTTTTCCCATTATGAAGTGGCTATATGAGCCCCTATCTTTGGTTATTTTGTGAGTCACATTTTTCTGTTAACTCTCATGTTCGTCAGTGAATAAAAGTCTGTCTTTTCTCATGCTAAACTTTGTCAGTTTAGTTCATAGGCCTTCAGACACAGAACTTAAGAGGATAAAGGAAAATTTTCCCTTCCTGATAGTGACAGAAGCAGAAAAACTCTGGCTCTCATGGAAACTGCATTCAACTGGGGAAATACACACAGAAAGAGCAAAGGCACTAATGAATATTCACAGACTGGAATTACTGCTGTGAATCAAAAAATCAGGTGGGTCAGTAAGAGCTGGTAGTCACCTGGTTGGCCCCAGTACAAGGAAACGATTTGTTAATACTGGAGTCTATTCTGAGTAGTTGTTACCTATGCCTGAGGATGGTTAAATATGTAGAACATCACACTGGGTGATCTAAGAAAGCCTTTCCAAGGAGATGACATATAGGCTGAGTCCAAAAGCATGAGAAAGAACCAGCCTTGGGAGAGGTGGGGGAACGCGGCAGTCAGAGGAAGAAGCACACAAAAATAGCCATTGCTTCTCAAAGCTATAAAGGAAGATTCCAAAATGGAGCAAACAAGCCTGGTTAAGAAAGTCTCTTCGTGAGGTGCCGCCTGGGTGGTTCAGTTGGTTGGGTGTCTGACTTCAGCTCATGTCATGATCTTACAGATCATGAGTTCAAGCCCCAAGTCGGGATGTGTGCTGAGGAGACCGCTTCGAGTTCTGTGTCTCCCTCTCTGCCCCTCCCCCCATTTGCACTCTGACTCTCTCTCTCAAAAATAAACATAAAAAAAAAAAAAAGAGAGAAAGTCTCTTTGAAAATAGAATTAGGAAGGCACAAGGGAGGAGGAATTTATGCTCATCCTCATTGGAGCAACCATGAACTTTTTGCCAGCTGCAAGCCCTCAGCCTGGAATTAACCCTGTTCTCACCATGACTCCTGAGCTGCTGGCATTCTTCACTTCCAAAGGAGCTGATGCAATTTGACAAATTTTCCATCCCTTATTTGCATATTAACTCAACCAATTCTGGTGAACCTATTTCTGTTATGCTTACAGACCTGACCCTTCTTTGTCTTCCTGGGGACACACGTCAGGTTTCTACCTGAAACCATTGGGAAATGGAGATCTCCCAAATTGAAATTTGAATTGCCCAAATAAATGTCTGTTTACTTAAATTTTCAGTGAATTCTTTCTTGGGTGACAACACTTAAAATGTTAAAGTTAAGCAGATGAGAGGAGGGAGGGATCAGGGCACATCACACAAGACATGGTCATGCCTCTGTTTGTATGGGATGTCAGAATTTGGGAGAGTCACCACTGGAATCATCACTCTCTATGATGGTGGTGGGGGAAGAGACTAGGGCTTACAGACAAGCAAAAAGAGATTTCAGGTAAAAAGAGAGCACATCCAAAGTCAGGAGACCAATGAAGCACTAGACAGTCTGTAGCAGGATTCTCGCACATAGAAATGGGAAACTGAGGCTCTTCTTTCTAAGAAGCAGCTTTGTGCCAGCACAGGCTCAGTGGGCTAAGACCCCAAAAGGCTGAGTCCCAAGCACAGCGGGGTGTAGCCTTTTATGCAATTTCTATTTCTTTGCCTCCAATATATGGTGAAACATATAGCCTGATTGGACACAGTCCAAGTTACAGAGTCGTGTCAGAGCTATGCATATGTATAAAGGAGCTGATTGGGCCATGGTGCACATTGCCTTTTTTCTGAGGAGGCCTCCACCACATTCCTTAGGGAGGGGCTCTACCACATCCCCCCACCACCTTTGATGCTCAGACCCCCTATTTTGGGTCAAAGAGCATCATCTTGGGGTGCCTGGGTGGCTCAGTCGGTTAAGCGGCCGACTTCGGCTCAGGTCATGATCTCACGGTCCGTGAGTTCGAGCCCCGCATCGGGCTCTGTGCTGACAGCTCAGAGCCTGGAGCCTGTTTCAGATTCTGTGTCTCCCTCTCTCTGACCCTCCCCTGTTCATCCTCTGTCTCTCCCTGCCTCAAAAATAAATAAATAAATAAATAAATAAATAAATAAATAAACATTAAAAAAATTTTTTAAAAAGAGCATCGTCTTGGTTTAGAGGTTTATATTTCCATAACATCATCACATGCATGGCCATTTTCCTTTTGACCATTGTCTCAGTGAGGCTGGAAACAGACCATATAACCAGGAGAGCTAGGCAAGGTAGGATTAAGCAAGCTCCCCAAATCAAGAGAATAATATCTATGTGGGTTTTGAATTCCCCTGAGAGCTGAAAACCACTCTCTAAATAATTCCCCAGGTTCCAACCTTTCCAGGTCTGGACTGGGACATGAGCAACCTTTCTCATTTGATCTGTGATCTCTTCTATGACTTTTCCTTTATCATCTACCTGTAGGTAGCAGTCGCTCTGGTTAACCTTTCCACAAACTCCTCCCTCAGAAGCAAGCAAGTAATCTAAGGCCAAGCAAATGTGATAGATAGCATTGCACATTTTGGTTTGCTGTTGGGCTAGCAAGTTAAGAGCTCTAGCAGTTTCATTGATTATAATTTCTACAACTGCTTGAAGACTGATTATGCGGTTTAGCATGTGAATGGGAAGGAGGCAGCCCCAAGACCCATCCTCTGCCCAGGTGGCAGGGCCATAATATTGGATTACATGCTCAGGAGGCCATTCATCATCTTTCCAATGGCCAATGTGTAGGTCACATCGTTTCCTTGAGTCTCCGTGTCCCCATACACTTGGACTCCCAAATGTTCCCCTCTGGCAAGTGGGAGCAGGAAGCTGGACAAATAGTTCCTAGCACACATGACCCTGATTAGCCTGGAGGAAGTACTGTATAGGCTGTCCTTCCACATATCCAGTATAGTCCACCTGGGGCCCGCCATTTGATGGCTCCATCAACATTGTCTTAGGCCTCTTGGAGATGAGAGAAGTTAGACAAGAGGTGGGGACCTGGCTCAAGATGATCTGGGGACTCCCACCACTGGGTTTCCTGGGTGATTGAGTTATAACATCTTTGGCCTAAGCCTGTTAAACTTCCAACAGGGATGGTGAACTTTCTTCCCCATCAGGCAAGGCACGTTTTCCCAATAATTAAGGTTTTGAGGAGCCAAACCTTGGTAGTAGGATTGGGGTATTCTGTTCCATTATAAGATTCATGGGGATCTAATTCTCTAGCCTCCCATGGCCATTGATCCCCCATGTTGGTTATGTATGTTATACATAACAACAAGAGACCTTTAGAGTCTGAGCTATAGTCTCTTTTAGGGCTAAAAAAAGATGTTTCATTGTGACAGAGACAGGAGGAGGGCCCTTTTCCATTTCTTCACAAAAGGAGTGAAAGACTTGGTGGGTCATGGCCTTATGCGTGACTAACTCTCTTAAAATACAACAAGGTTCCTGGGTCTGTGCTCTACCCATAAATAAGTATACTAATCCTGCAGTTCGTTTTCCATTTTGAGTCTCCTGGGTTAAGGATGATAAAATTAATGGAATTACAGGTTCCCGACCGGCAATCTGACTCAGCCACACCCTTTGGAGGAGTGCTGTTTTGTCTTTAGTCTTCCAGATGGCCCATGTGACACAGCTCCAATAAGGACAGAAGAATTAAGGTGGATGAGGCCAGTGACCACATGAACCAGACTCTTCACACAGGTACTTGTCATTGTGTTGATATTCATGTTCCCATGTCAGACCTCCACATGGCAAACCATATGGCAATGTGTCACCTATGGCTTTACTTACACCAAAGAATATAGACACCAGCCAGTTTGGATTGGTAATTTGAGTTTTGTTAATTAGGTGGCCCACACCAGCGGTGTCTGTCTTGGGGTGACTCCAGGTCTCTAGCATTCCTCTGTTGGGGAATACTGTGGGTCAAAACAAGTGTTGACTCTCCCATTGGCAGATAGAATAGGTGGTCTTATTGTGTCTGCAGGTCCCCAAGCCCTTTCACTGTCATGAGAAATGGGTATGGTAGAGTAAGGTCCAAGTGACTCCCTGGCTTGACCTGGTTATGCAAATACACAGGTCACATGATGAGGAATCTACGTCTACGGATGAGGTCCAGATTGGTAGCAACCAATACCTATGAAGCATCCTATCCACAAAAGGAAGGTGAGTGCTAGCAGAAACCTCTCCCCACATTCCCAGGGGTGGCCTCTGCCAATCCTATGGCAAAAAGTAGAGCAAGAATCACAATCACGGTGAGAAACAAGGTGTGACAGTGCATCATAGTAAGGAAACAGATACAGAAAATAAAGAAATTCTCTGTGTTCCACTGGACCATCAAATCCTCAAGCTTCTGCCGTGCCTAGATTAGTCAGCTTCTGGAGTGACTAAAGCAGGGCTGCAGTCTCCCAGAGCGTCTGGAATTACAGATTGCTTCTTCCTTATGGTCAGTTTGCACGGCGATGACAGATCAGGAATTCATTCCCAGATTTGAGATGTTGGCTTCACTCTGCTCTGATGAATCCAGGGACCCACCTGGGCTACCTTTACTACAGGAGGGGTGGAAAAAATGACAGCGAATGGGCCCCTCCAGAGGGGTGTTAGGGGTTGGACATTCCATTCCTTTACCTACACAGCATCTCCTGGTTTAAAGATGTGGGTGTCTGAAATGGAGAGTGTTATGCTAAGTGAAATAAGTCATACAGAGAAAGACAGATACCATATGTTTTCACTCTTATGTGGATCCTGAGAAACTTAACAGAAGACCATGGGGGAGAGGAAGGAAAAAAAAAGTCAGAGAGGGAGGGAGCCAAACCAAAAGAGACCCTTAAAAACTGAGAATAAACTGAGGGTTGATGGGGGGTGGGAGGGAGGGGAGGGTGGGTGATGGGCATTGAGGAGGACACCTGTTGGGATGAGCACCTGTATGGAAACCAATTTGACAATAAATTTTATATTATAAATAAAGTAAATAAGTAAATAAATAAATAAAGAGGTGGGTGTCTGTGGTCAGACTCACAGGTAATCGCTCCCTAACCTCATGGTGTAAGGTGGTTAGGGTAGAGCCAAGGGCCCGCATCTGTTGTCTTAGGGTTAGATTGCCTATCTCATTTAGACCCCCCTTATGCCCTTGATAATGAGGGGAGGGTACCCATACAGGATTTCATAAGGGGAGAATCGCGCCTTCCTAGTGGGGCTACACCTGATTCTTAACAAGGCAATTGACAACACCTGGTCCCAGTGCAGGTGGGTTTCCTGATATGGTTTACTCAATTGCAGCTTCAGGATTTGGTTCATTGCTTCCACCTTCCTGGTGTTCAGGAATCCGTGTGCCGTGTAACCTCCAGGTGATCTTTGCCACCAGCTACACCACCTCAGCCAGGAACACTGGCCCATTATCTGATCCCATAGTGATAAGGACCCCAAATTGAGGAATGATTCTTTCAGAAGTTGGGTCACTTCATGTGCCTTTCCTGTGTAAGTAGGGAAGGCTTCCACCCAGCATGAGAAAGTACACACAAAGATATTTACAGCCTTGGACCCAGGGAAGCTCAGTGAAGTCCACCATCACATTTTCAAATGGGGCTTCCCTGACACCCCAGGGGCAGCCTTGGATCCCTGATGTGGGTTATTCCAGGAACACGTTTCACATTGCTCGCATACTGCTTGGGCTATTCTGGAAAGTCGGGGGATGTAGAAATGTCAGCTCAACGTAGTCTTGAGAGCTGTCCGGCCAATATGGGTTTCCTGATGGAACTGCTTGACAAAAGCTGGAGCCAGGGCCTCAGGAATTGCTACTCGGCCATCCACCTGAGAGGTAGTTTCCATTTTCAGTCTTAAACCAGGTATTCTCATGCTGTGAGTAATTAGGGTCCCATTCTGCCAGTGGACTAAGGAACAGTGTGGTGGCTAAAGTCACTGATTCTACTGTTCCTTTAGAGGCCACAAGCTTTGCCTCTCGGTCGGCCTTACAGTTCCTCCATACAGCCGTGGTGTCTCCCCTTGGATGTCCCAACAGTGCATGACTGCTACTCTTTTAGGGGCCCACCCAGGATCCAAGAGTTTAAGGATTTCCTTACCATACTTTATGACTTTTCCTCCTGAGTTTATTAGACCCTTCCCTTTATATAAATCCCCATGTACTTGGAGGGTGGTGAGGGCATACTTAGAGTCTGTGTATATATTAACACATATTCCTGCCACCAGTTGGAGGGCTCATGTTAGCACGATGAGCTCTGCCTTCTGTGCCAAAGTCCCCTTTGGCAGGGGTTTGGCCTCAATGATAGAATTTAGGGTCACTGTGGAGTACCCTGCAAAGTGTTCTCCCTCTTTCACAAAACAGCTACCATTGGTGAAATACTCAGTATCGGGGTCCCTCAAGTCTGGTCATCTGGAGAACACCTCATCCATGACTTCAATGCAGTCATGATCTGGTCAACCTGGCCCAACAGGCAGTAGGGGTGCAGGGTTTAGGGCCCCCACTACTTCTAGGTGAACACGTGGGTTCTCAAATAGCATCTGCTGGTATCTGACCATCCTGGTATTAGTTAGCCAGTATTGTCCCTTGTATTCCATTAATGTCAATACTGAATGTGGTGCTCAGACTGTCAACTTTGTCCCATAGTTAACTTGTTAGCCTCAGACACTTGGGCAACAGAGTCAAGCTTATTGGAGACATATGCCACCAGGCAATGCCATAACCCTAACATCTGGGTTAGGACCCCTACCATGATGCTAGTGTATTTATGAATATATAAGAAGAAGGGCTTGGACATGTCTGGGATCCTCAGACCAGCCGTGTTGGTAAGGGCCCATTTGATCTCTTCAAAGTCCCTTTGCTGTACTGTCTCCCATAACAGAAGTTCCCACTCTCCAACCTTTGTGGCCTCATAAAGAGGTTTTGCCAAGACCGAGAAGTTAAGTGTCCAGATTCTACAGAGACCTGTAGCTCTGAGAAACTCCCAAACCTGACATCGGATCCACGGGACCAGGATTGAACAAACAGCCTGTTTTCTCTGTGGGCCGAGTTGGTGCTGCCCCTGGGAAAGGTGAAAGCCAAGGTACTTGACTTCCTTTTGACAGATTTGGGCCTTTTTCCTTGAGACCTTATAGCCAGTTTCCCACAGGAGGGAAAGGAGCTGCCGAGTTCCTTCCACGCAATCCTCCTGAGACCTTCCAGCCAACAGTAAGTCATCTACGTACTGAAGCAAGACACAGCCATGTTGATCTGCTGGGAAGGCTCTTAGGTCTGAGGCTTATGCAGTGTCAAAAATAGTTGGGGAATTTTTGAACCCCTGAGGCAATCTGGTCCAAGTCAACTGACCCTTGTCACCATTTTTAGGATTCTCCCACTGGAAGTCAAAGATTGGTTGACTCTGGGGGGCCAGGCAGATGCAGAAGAAGGAATCCTTGAGGTCTAGGCATGTGAAGAAGGCAGCTTAAGCAGGGATGAGACCCAAGAGAGTGTATGGGTTTGGGATGACTGGGTGCAGGGTGACAGCGGCCTGGTTTATTGTGCACAGGTCTTGGACTGGCCAATAGTCATCAGTGCCCAGCTTCTGGACTGGTAGGAGAGGCGTGTTCCAAGATGACCGACAGGGTTGGAGGATCCCATAGTTTAGAAGTTTCTCCAGGTGTTTTGTCTGTATCCCCTTCTGTGCCTTACAAGGGATGAAATATTGTTTTGGGCGGATGGGCCCTTCTCCTGGCTTTGGTTCTATAATTACTGGAGGTATGTTCCAGGCCAGATCTGGTGGGTTGTCCTCAGCCCACACCCCCTGTACTCTGAAGGGCAGCTCAGGTCCCTGTTGTGGCTCCTCCATGTAGAGGCACCATTCTTTCCCTTGGGGAATCATGAGAGTCATAATCTTAGCTTCCAGCTTCCGTAGGATCAGAGCAGCTTGTCCGTGGGAGGTGAAAGTTATCTGGGCCTGCAGCTTTCCCAACAGGTCCCAGCCAATTAAAGCCATGGGGCAGTCAGAGAGGTACAGTAATTCACAGATGACTTCATGGCCACCTAAATTTTATCACCAAGGCAGCAGAAAGGAACGGTGTGTCCAATTGTCCATGGCCCCCACAATGGTGGCTCTTCTCTGTGAGAGGTCACCCACAGGTTGGGTCACCACTAAGTGTTCCACCCTAGTATCTATCATGAAGTTAATGGGTAGGCCCCCCACATTCATTCGGACCACAGGCTCTCGGAGGCCTAACAAAATAGAGTCTGTCCTAGTCCTCCTCATAGACCTCCATGGAGGTTAGCCACACAAAATCATCTTTGAGGGCCCCATGAGGCTGTGATGCTGGTTGGTACTGGCCCTGGACCACATGGCCTCTTTCTTTCTGCTTGGGGCCTTGCTGAGAATTACCCAGCCACAGGGGACACTAATTTTTCCAGTGGCCCTCTTGATGACAGTGAGCACACAGGTTCTATCCTAACTTTGGTCCTGGCCAAGATGATCATCCCTGGCCTTCCCCTTTCCAGCCCCAGACCCATCCCTGCAGGGCACCTTTCTGGGAGCATTCTGACCACTCCACCAAGGAAGCAGCTAACAAGTCTGCCTTTATCTTCATCTTCCGGCATTCTTAAATTGGCACCACCTGGTCAAGGTTGACAAACACCTTAGTTGCTACTTCCAGCAACTGACTGGCATTCATGCCAAGGAATGCCTTTAGCTTTTGCAGCTTGTGCTGGATGTCCCCTTGGGCCTGACCATCTGCTGGTTAATGAGTGCCTCTGGATCAAAAGGGGTATAGAGACTAAATGACTCACATAGTCTCTCATAGCAGTGGCTCCAGCTCTCCTTGGGTCCCTGGAGCACTTCTGATGTTTTACTTATATTTATGGCCTTCTCCCCCCTTCCTTCATGCCACTTAGAAGGGCTTCTTGATACCCTTCAGTCCATGTGAGCCCTCCATCTACACTTGAGTCATTTGGGTCCCATTTGGAGTCCTCCCCAGGGAAGTGAGCCTGAGCATAAGCCTGAGTGTCTAGCATCCCAACCAGGGCATTCTCTTCTAACCATTTTAGGGATTCCTGGGTAATTCAGTGATGCTCCTCCGTGTCGAAGAGTGTCAGGAGGAGTTGGTGGCGGTCCACCCAGGTAGGTTTATGCATTTGAATGATGGACTGCATTAGTTCAATCACAGCCTGGGGGCTTCTCCCTATAGGAGGGAGTATGGTGCTTCACCAGTTTAGGAGTTCCATAGTGGTAAAGGGTGGATACACAAAAATACACTGGCCTCCTTGGATCTGGCCTTCCTGGTCATAATAGATGGGTCCCCTAGTTTCCCTCAGGGTACGTGTAGGGCTCCCCAGTGTTGCTGCAAGAAGGGACTGCCTCCACTGGCCTGATCTCCTAGTCACCTTATGGGAGGGGTGTGTGGGGTTAGGACTGGTGGTCCGGGCAAGCTGGTCACATCCAGAGAGGCCAGTGGTACTAGAGGTGGCAAAACCTCGGGACTAGGGGCAGGCTTCAGTGGGGTTTTAGCAGCCAGGGCAGCTGGAGATGCAGCGGGTCATATGACTGTGGGGTCCCCTTGGGCTCTCCCGACAGTATTGGTTTTTCAGTTTTTGGCCGGCATTTGGAGGAAGCCATGACACGAGCCATCATAACTTTACAGTTCTCTTCAATACAGACTTTTAGCCAAGGTGGCCAGGATAGGACCAGGTCTTGCCAACAGTCAATGTAAGGAAATTGGTTGGGGTAGCCTGGATCCCCCACAAGAACCCTAAACACTCGGCCAACTAGTTCCTTACCAAGTGAGCCCTCGGAAAGCCAGCCCACCACGAACGATGGCCAATCAGCTTCACAGAATGTCCAGAGTTTTCTAGGAGTTAATTTCACACCATAATCTCCTGAATATCTCTTTTTGAAATTCCTCAACATACTGACTGACATACGGACTGAAATTCCTCCCTAAGTGACAACGTTCATGCACAAGGGAGGAGAAAAGAGGAGGGAAGAGACTAATTTATAGAGAACGCACACTCACTTTGTCTGTTTCCAGCCACTCTCCTCTTGGAGATATCTCAGGTGCCTCTTAGCATTGGTAGGTTCAGTATCAATCTGTGACCCAAATCAGACTCCCGAGAAAGTCTGTCACCACCTTAAGCCATATGAGGTCTCCACAGAACCTTGGAATGGGACTCAACCCTTGCTTCGGCCCTGGGTCAGGTCAGAAGCTTTCCTCCGTCCATCTCATTCACACACAGTCACACGGCAACCCCAGTCTGCTGCCCAGCACCCAGCGCCTTACAGTTGTGGTTTCATTCCTTATTCCTATGGAACTACTCAGGCAACTCTGGGAGGTGATGGGGCTCCTCTTCTCCTCTTAGGGGCAAGTCTACCAAAACGAACCTGGGTTCTTACCAGTCTGTTGGGTGGTGCTGCCTGAGCTGATTCCTAGGCCTCACTGGGTTCCGTTGTGCATCTGAGGTCCTTGCCCTGGTGTTCAGGGAGGTCCGCTAGAAGTGAAGTTGCTTCCCCCGGTGCTCCAAGATTCACACTCCGGCAACAAAGGAGGTGGAACCGCACCATCTCTGAATCCTGGACAAGCCCCCAAGAAATGTAGCAGGATTCCTACACAGAGAAGGGATACCAAGACTCTTATTTCCAGGAAGCAGCTATATTTGTGCCGGCACAGGCTCAGCAGGCTAAGACCCCAAAAATGCTGAGGCCTGTGCACAGCTGGGTGTAGCCTTTTATGCAATTTCTACTTCTTTATCTCCCATAGATGGTGACACATACAGTCTGATTGAACACATTCCAAGTTACAGGGTCATGTCAGAGCTACACATACGTGCACAGGAGTTGATTGGGCCACCTTGCATGCTGTCTTCCTTTGTTCTGAGAAGGCCTGAACCACATTCCTTAGGGAGGGGCTCTACCACAAGTCAATGTAAGAGCAAAGACCTGGAGTTGGACATCAGTTAGAAAGTAGAAGCTATCTGACCTTCAGAAAATATGGGGTGGGGTGGAAAGGGGGTTATGAAAGTGTCCTGATAATTGTTTTGGCCACTTCATCCCCTTGCCACTTTGTCATATGGTAGGCTTGAATACTGGGGAGGGAGTCAGTGAGGCTGAATTCATAGGCAGAAATATAAAGACTGAGTGCTTTTAGCAACGCGTACAATATGGTTCCCAAACATCTGACCTGCCAATGTGTTTTGGTTTTCTTTTATAAGAAATACATAGAAAGGAAGGGTCACACAGTGATTTCTGGATTCAAAAGAAGTAACATTAAAAAGGTTTCTTTAGCCCTCATCAAGTAAAAGGGTCATGACTTCCCCTAGAAAGAGGCCCTAACACCCAGGGCCTCCCAGAAGGCAGGCAGGTCTGCTGAAAGCACTATTTATATGCAACAAGAAAGGGAAAAGCCTCCAAAATGACAGGACTCCAATATTCCTACAATTCTGTGTGGAGTCATTTATTGAGGACTTGGGTTTATTTTTTCTAAAGTAGAGTGAATTTTATGTCATCCTCGAGGAAATGCAGTATTTAAAGTTAACCTTATTACAGGAGGGATTCCTGGAAAGATATAATAAAAATCCAACAGTTGGTGGATTGAAGCTGGAGGTCACTCTAATTAAGAAACTAAAGAGTAAATGGAATGCAAACAATCCTATTTCACACTAAACAACTTAACGTGGGGAATCATTTTAACATAATGACTCATGGGCAGATTGCATTCTCCCATGCATAGGCACAGCCCCCTTTGACTACCACCAGAGACGGTGATGCATATCTACAAACAGTTCCAAACAGTTCGGGGCCTAGAGGCTGGTGAAATAAATTGTGTGAATCAATTTAAAATGCAGACAGATGTTTTTGACTCAAAACGCTGGGGCAGGGGAGGGGGATCCACAGATAGCCCACATGACAGAAGACTGAAGTACAGGCTGCTTTCCAAAGCCATAAATTGGCTAACTTGACCTCTTTTCCTATCTTGCTATCTTTTTTGTTCCATTTAAGGAAGAATTCACGTCAAGAAATTATTTCGTTTGATAAGCATTTCGGAAGTCCTCATTTTAAAGAACTCTGAGGAAAACAAAGATGGATTAACCTGAATGCTGATCTCAAGAAGTTTGGTTAGCAGGAGAAATGATCTGTGCATATACAAGGTTAAGCAAGGGAGACATTCAGAAAATAATCACAGATGTGTGAAAAAGTCATCTGCAGGGATTTGATGGCAGCATTATTGCAATGAAAAAAGGTGGTTTTAAATGGGGAGTCAAGAATGATATTTTGTTTTCTTAAAGTACCTATTGATAGCAATGGAATAGCTTGTAGCCATTAAAAAGGATGTTGGAGAGGGTCACCTGGGTGGCTCAGTGGGTCCAGTGTTGGACTTCGGCTCAGGTCATGATCTCGCTGGGTTCATGCAGGGTTTGCGGCTGTCAGTGCAAAGCCTGCTTGGGATCCTCTGCCCTCCCCCTCTATCCCTCCCCAACTTGTGCCCTCTCTTTCAAAAGTAAATTAACATTCAAAATAGTAATAATAAGTAAATAAAAAGGATGTTGGAGAAAATATTTAAGAACTTGGAAAACTGATAAGATATTATTAAGTAAAAAAATAGCTACTAAATAAATATTATGTACAGTATGACTCTGTTCTTTCAAGAAAAAAAAAAGAGAGATTTTTACATTGGTTTGTTTGTACAAGGGAGAAAAAAAATATTTACCAAAATATGAACAATGCTTATCTTTGGGTGATATGAGTGGTTGTTTACTTGCTTTTAACTTTTTGGATTGTCTATGTTTTCCACAGTAAATATATACTATTTTTTGACAACTGGGGAAGAAAAAAATATGAAAAGAAGAGTTTAAAAAGAGGACAGAAGTGGAACACAGAAATTTAGAGGAGGCAGAGAATGTCTAACTGCCAGGCATCATTTACTTATTACCCCAACATTTCTTACTGAGCATCTATCTCGCAAGAAAGTCAGCCTATAAGTAACTGGGAAGAGCAACTAAATACCCATATCTTCAGAGCTTAAATTAGAGCATCTCTAAATACAAGACGGGTCTGCCAGATAAGGATTCCTTCTAAATGCTTTCATGTGTTCTTGGATCATGCCTTTCCCAAGAAATGTAACTTAAAAAAAAAGAAAAAGAAAAAGGAAGAGCAAAGGAAGGAAAGGAGATTGTCTAATAGATTTAAGGCTCTTGTTTTACCACATTTAACCATTTGGGAATCAAACAAGCAGTCTCAGAACCAATTCACAGCTTTATTTTAGAGTTTCATTATTAAAAAAGGATTAACAGTTGCCCACCAGCTTGCATGCTTTTTGTTTGTTTGTTTGTGTCCTTTCCCTTTCTCTCTGTGGCTTTAATGAGTTATCTTCAGAAGATAATTGAATACTTGCTTCAGTTTTCTTGGTTCTTTTTGACCATCCATGCCTTGGCTGGTCTTACCTCCTGTGGGTAGAAGGGTAGAAGGACTCACGCTACATCTCCTCCACACTATTTCATGAATCAAGTGTTAACTAACTTTGTAGCAAAACAAATCCATCTGGAAATTGGCATTTCTACGATGTGTTCTTAAAACTGCTGTTCATCATTCCCGACATGCGAGCATGTGTGAAAACTCTGAATACATTTAAAGCAAGAAGCACTGGAAAGGCAAGGCATACACTTAGAAGCTGGAATGCATGCCACAAGGGGAGGACATACTCAGGACTCCAAAGGTTGACTCTTGCTGGTATCAGGCATGAGACATATTTGACCATTTCCACTGAGTGCCGTTATTCGGAACAGGTGCCACCTTCTTTATTTACCAAAAGATTATTTAGCAACTGCAAAAGGGATTACAGTTATAACAGGTTAAAATATATAGCCCTTTTTCTTCATTAGTTAATTTATTTATACCCAGCCCTGCTTGTGGCAAGACGATTTGAGGTAGCTCAAACAGGACCTGATGAACTGAATTATCCAGGGACACATTCCTTTCCTATGCTGACTGCTACTTCCAGATGGATAATAGCAGTAAAATTAATAACAAAGCAATGATTCAGCATCACTCACATCCTTCCCCTGCCTACCATGTGCCAGACTCTTTGCTAAGTGCTCTGCCAACATTTTCTCACTGAACCCTCACAACAACCCTAGGTAGAGACAGTATTCTTGTCCCCATTTGATTAATAAGTAAAATGAGGTGCAGAGAAATGGGATACACAACAACATTTAATTAGTAAGGGGTGAAGCCGAGATTAAAATCCAATGCTTTTCCAGAAAGTTCCCTCCGTGCCACCCTGACCACTGCAGTTCCGGTGGGAAGTGTCAGCCTGGAGGAAAAGTTTCTAATTAGTCACTTGAGTCCAAAGACCCTGAATGACACACTGGAGATAGATTAAGGCCGGAGGTACAAAGACAAAATGTGTGATCAACTGGAGCTGCTGAGATGGGGGGGCGGAGGGGGGGAGGAATATAATATAATGAGTTCCTATATGCTGTGGTGCCTGAGGCGTCCCCTGGGCTTGAGGGCAGTGACCACATCTATTCTATTGACCAGTCTATCCCCAGTCCCTAGCACATTGGTGTTCGGTGAATATTTGTTCAATGAATGAATGTACCATTGGGTTCACCAAACCAGAAAAGGAACCTTCCGAGGAGGCGGGAATATCTGAAGAGGGATTACCTTCAGGAATTAAAGAATGGAGCAGAAAGATAAGTGAATTTTCCTCAATGATTCCACCTCCTGATAATCACACTCTGCATAATCCCTCCTATGATCCCATGCCAGACTTATTGGTTTGTTTTTAATAAACAGAATACAACAGAAGTGATGGGATGTCACTTCCGAGATTAGATTAGAAAAAAAGGCTGTGTGTCTTCTGAATTTGTCTCTTTCTGGTGCTCCCTCTCTCTCGGATGACCACTGTCACGTCATGTGAATAATCAGGCAGCCTACAAAGAGGCCCAGATGGAGAAAAATGGGGGCCTGCCAGCAACCTAAAAAGGGAGCTTAGAAATACATCTTTAGAAGCCTACCACCAACCATATAAGTGAACTTGGAAATGGATTTTCAAGGCCCCTATATGAGCCTTGAAACGACTGTAACCTCATGAGACCTGAACCAGAAGCACTCCCTTAATCTGTGCCTCTATTCCCAACCCGGAAGAACTGTGAAATAATAAGTATTTATTGTTTTAAACTGCTCAGTTTTAGGGTAATTTGTTATGCAGCAACAAATAACTAATACATTCCCTAATAACTTTCAGCGAAATGAGAATTATTAACAGGTGTTCCAGCTATGACAGTAGTATAGGACCACTTATAACTGCCCTATTTGTTATTTCCTGGCTGGTTTCCCCATAGTGATTATCTATAAACATTCTTACAATAGAGACAGACCATATGCTTATTTTCTGGGGCAGCAAAGGAGTGGGGCAGGCTGGGGACTCTTGGTCCCATTCCACAACAAGTCCTACAGAGACAGGACCTTCAAGAAGATGTACATGTCACAGCACAGGGAACATAGTTGATGGTATTGTGATGGCATTGTATGCTGGCAGATGGTAGCTACATTTGTGAGCACAGCATAAGGTATAGAGTTGTCGAACCACTATGTCATACACCTGAAATTAATGTAACATTGTGTGCCAACTACACTTCAATTAAAAAAAAAAAAAGAAAAGAAAAAGAAGGAGACAATGTACATGTTGTCATTACTTTGAAAAGGGAAGACAGCCAGGCATGGGGAATGTGGTCAGTAGTAAAAAATTAAGTCGATGGAAAATTCCTTGGTTCCTCAACACTCCTGATACTTGAGGTAGGTGATGTATCAATTAGAATTAGGTTCACCTACATAAGACAGGAACTCCCAAGTAACACTGCCTTAAAGGAAAACATGCTTATTTCTCTCTCCTGTAGGAGAATTCTCCCATAGGGAGAAGTCATTTGAGGATGAGTCTGGCAGCTCTAAGAAGTCATCCAGGTGCAGGCTCCTCCTAGTCATCCTCAAAGAGATGCCAGGAAGACAGCCCCCACCCTTGCAGTCTGACAAAGCAGTGTGATCTCCACATGTAGATGCTCACTCCAGCAGCAGGATGCGGGAAAGGGCAAGCAAGGACACGCCCACCACTTTAAATAGACTTCCTAGAGTCCCATGGGACCCTTTGGTTTCTATCTCATCGACCGGAACTTATTCACGTGGGTATGCCTAGCTGCAAAGGACACTGTAAAACTTGCCCAGCTCAACGTCAAGGTCCTGTTCCTAAAAGAAAGGGGAGAAGAGACACTGGGAAGGCAAGTAGAACTCTCCGCGACAGGTAATCAGACTAAAAGAGCACCAGATGGTTTGTTATTCTGAGATTTCCATGATCTGACTCATCTCACATTTTTAACTTTATCGTTGTTCTTTAATTTCAGCAAGCGGGACCAGACACCACTCTTGATGTCTTTCCATCTTCATATCTTGGCCTGTGCTGCCGGCTCTGCTGCTGGAGTCCCAGCCTCCACATCACTACTCATCCAGCTCCAATGCCACTTCCTCTGCGGTACCTTTCTCAATCCTTTCCTTCCTCTGAAAGTTCATGGCACTGATTTATGCCTTTGTCCAATTTAATAGAAAAAAAATCATGTACTTTTCAACTGGCAGACATTGCATTAGGAATGCAAATGTGAATTAAAAAAGGACCCAGTCCTCAAAAAATGTATAATAATCAATTGATGAATGTTTGTTCAATAATGAATGACTAATCTGCTTCTAAGTCTCACATCGAGCTTTGACTACATATGGGTTTTATAATCACATGCACAACAAAGGATGGAATGTGGCCCAGGTATACCTAATCCAATACGATTTCTTCTTCCTTCCCCTAGGGGCTTGGCATTATGTTTTCACATGATCCTTTCAGCCTTCATTCACACGTTTATTTAAAATCTACTAAGTGCCCTTCATTGTGCAAGGCACTGGACATAAAAAGAAAGACCTGGTCCTTTCCTTTGGGGCCCTGGGGAAAAGTCAGAAAAATAAACAGACCATTACAATATAGTGCTGTGAGATGATAGAGAATATTTACATATCAGTCTCTGCCCCTGGTTCCTGGCACAGAGCTCCTGAAATGCTTTTAATTTCCTGGGTGAGAGGAGCATCTTTTGTTCTAAGGAGTTGACTCTGGGTGGGGCTCCTGGATGGCTCCTGGACAGGGACTGGTCACCAGAAAGACCAAGCCATGATTAGAAGCCTGGAATTTTCAACGGTGTCCCTCTACCTTCCAGAGAAGGAGAAAGGGCTGAAAATGGAGTTAGTGATCCATCATGCCTACATAATGAAGCTCTCATAAAAATCCCAATAGTATGGGTTCAGAGAGCATCCAGGCAGTTAAACACATCCACAGACAGGAAAGATGATACTTTCCAACACCATGGGGATGGAGGTATACGATACCATATTGTCAACCTTGCTGACTTGATTTTTGGACTTCTGGACTCCTGAAATGTGAGAAAATAAATTTCTGTCATTTAAGCTACCCAGTTTGTGGTAATTCATTATGGCAGCTCTAGAAAATGAATTCAAGATTTAAAGAAACATTAAGGAAACCAAATCAACAAGACTAAGTGGGCATGAAGGAGGATTCCCTGGTTTCTAGTGGGACCAACTGGGCAAATAATGGTGCTTTATTTGAGATAAGGAACATACAAGAAAGGACAGAGGTGGAAGAGAAAAAAGGTTCATCTGTAGACAAATCACTTTGGAGGTGCCTAATGGCCATGCAGGTGATAGGTCTGGGATGGGGATTAGATGTAGCAGCACTTGAAACCCTTAGAGTGGATCTTGCTCACAAGTTGAGACTTTCATATGTGAAGTGGTTCTGGAATATTCCAAGACAGTGTGTACTAACCAGTCAAAATGTAGAGCATAACTATTTCAAGAACCTTGAAGTAGGGGAAATTAACGTAAGGTGGAAAAAATGGCCCATGTTTCTATAGTAATGAGTAGGGTTGTTTCATTTTTATTATTAACTGGCACAGACATACATTAGCCTGTGACCAAGCAGGCCGTACCAACTCTGAGATCAGTTTTCGTCACACCTGCGGATGCTCACACAATGCAAATGTTAGATTCGGATAAGACACATATTGTCCAACCACCTCCCCTTACAGATGGAAAAGCAGAGACTTTGAGGGAGAATGACTTGTCCATGGCCAATAAGACAACCAAGTGAGATCCCAGCCTAGGCTCTGTCTCCACCCTGAAACTCACATAATAGAGCAAATTGTGAAAAACCTCATCTGAAGACAAATGAAATGTAGTTTAATCTTTAAAAGTCAAATGATGAGAAAAATGAGATGAAAATACTGTCAAGCTCCAGAGCTACCAAGACCTGATTTCAAATCCAAAAGCCATCCAGGAATATCACTAAGTATGCTTTTGGGTTGTTTATTGTTGTTGTTTTTTTATTTCAACAAGGAGAAAATTACTGGTTGGCATAATTGAAAAAGTCTATTGACAGGAAGGGTTTGAACATGGTTGGAGCGGGCTCTAATTTAATTTCCACTGCCTTCTACGTTCTCCTCTGTACTTTTCAGCTTCACCCTCTGCCTGATTTCCTACAGCAGCCTTATCTCTCCACCCGGAGCACACAGCATCTGTACACTGGTGTATCAAGGGCAGGGAGGCAGGGAATGGTCTACCTTGGTGCAGACAGTAGGGTGCACATTATCTGCAAATAATTTTAAAATAACAATAAAACCAACAAACCTGGGCCTATTATTATCATCACAAAGCAGTCGCAACTTGAAACCAGGTCAGTGATAAAACACTTCTCCCAGCTACGCCCACTGCAACCACACCCAGTGTTTGGCTTGTCAGTACATCCATGCTCCAGAATTGCCAACAAAAGTCCCAAGAGCCACACAGATTAGACTGGATTAAGTCAGGTACCTGCACTTAAACTAATCATGGCCAATGGGAGCTTGGAATGTGCTGATTGGCTTAGTTTAAGTCGTTGGCTGATTGCCAAGGTAGGATCAACTTTTCCAAATTTCCGCAGTGTCCTAGTTGAAGCCTGGAATGGATGAGCTGGAGGAAAAGGAACGATGCTGGTGAAACACTCACGGGATGTTCACCACACCTGTGGCCTTAGGCAAGTTACTTGGCCCAAATCTCAGATATGTGCTGGATACTGTTCCAGATGCTCTACATGTATGTAAACTCCCATGGCAGGAGGTAGCTAATCTGATTATCCCAACACATCCATCAGGATCCTAACAGAAAACAAATAGCACACTCAAGTTAAAATCCCTGATGGAAGGCTTATTTACAAAAAGGCTATTTACAAAGTTGTGAGTTTGGTGCAGGGAACCACAAGGGAGCCTGCAGAGAAGTGAGAATGGAGGCAGCAGAGCACTCACTATCCCCAAGGCCTACAGGGACCAGGGGAGGGACAAGTTAGGCACCCGAAGCTGAAAGAGAGAGTGAGTTGTATAGAGATGGTCTCAGCAACCTGAGAGGGGCTGTGACTTTCGCCTAAGAGAATCAAGGCAAATTCACACCACAGGAACCAGGAAATACATACTCCACCCTCATTCTCCTCCTCCCAGCTATGGCAGGGTCTGCTGTTGGCCTACACAAACAGGAAGCATAGGATGCCATAGCCTGATAATGGGATCCATACACCCAGCCTCTTGGAGCCAAAATTAGGGTAGAAATGGTGGGGAGCAGATTTGGAGGGACAGAGAGAACACATCCAACACACTCCATTTTACAGAGGAGGAAACTAAGATTTGGAGAGGTTAAGTCACTTGTCTGGTCCAAGGCACATACTATTTTTAGTCATTTTTCTTTTCTCCTCCCAGCTTTATTAAGGTATAATTGCCAAATCAGAGTATATACTTTTAACCACTACACTATACAATCTCTCAGAGCAAGTAAAGCACAAAGCAGAGGCCCGGATACATAATATATGCTTCACAGATGTTATTTTTCCACTTCATTTTAGTCTCCACTGGCAAAGAGAAACCACTGATAAAATCAGAGTGTCCAGATCCTTCCCAGGGAGGTGCCCCCACCACCCCAGCAAATGAACTAAGGCTCCCTCCCAGGAGTCAGCCCACATCTCACAATCCACACTGTGTCAAAGCACCCAGGAGACCACAATATAAATGTAAAAGACATGCTGCTTTTCCTCTCTGCATTTCTAAACTAACTCGAATTGCTGGCTATACCACGAAAATAAATCAAAATGTGAGAGTCTGTGAACAGTATCCATTCAAGGTGCAATTGATTTGTTACACAATGCACACCATAACCAGAGCCACACAGCCTAAGTAAACAGGATGTCTAATGATACGCACACATTCTTGCAAGGAGTGCCTGCCTGCATGCCCCCCTTTCCAAGAAAATCAAAGTGTTCAACTGGCTTCTTCTTAATCCAATTCACACTCGCCTCACTCTTGTCGAAAGGTGGGTGGCAGATATTATTTATCATTTCAGTGTCACTGGTGGGCTCAGAAGGGTGACATGATTTACCTATTGTCAAACGGGTTTTCATAACAGCCTAACTCCATTTGACACATTCCTTTTCAGCAAACCAAATATGCTGTCGGTCCATACCTTGAATGTGTCAAAATAATTTGCAAGCGACACCCACATCCCCATCCCATTTGATAGAGTTGGGTTAGTCATTTGGAAGAGTTGCTAAGGAGATTATTCAGAAAGGAGGAATGCCAGAAAATTAGAGTTGCGGGGGCTTCGCCTTACATGGACGAGTCTGATAATTAATTATAATACTGACTTGTAAAGAGGTGATTGTGGGCAGGGTACGCTGCTAAGCCCCATGTTCCTGTATCTCATGTAATGCTCACAAGCGCCCAATGAGGGAGGACTACTGTCTGTACTATTTTGCAGGGGAGGAATTTGAGGTTAGAGAGATAAGTAGCTAGCCCGGAGGCAGGGCCAGCTTCTTGAACTGCAGCTTTAGAAAGGACCAGCGCTTGGTTCAAGGCTCTACTGTTGCCATCTTGAAATGCTTATTAACTTTTGCACAAGGGGACCTGCATTTGCATTTTGTACTGGGCCCTGCAAATAATGGAGCAAGCCCTGCCTGTAGGCAACTATCCTACAGATGTTTACCTAGTATGTATCAGGCACTGGTTTCAGCCCCACTCTCAGGGAGCTGCCATTCCACTAAGGGAGAAAGATGGCGATGACGAGAACAGCAAGTAACTATAGAGTGTGATGAATGCTATGAAGAAAGTAAACCGAGTGATGAGATGAAGTGAATGTGGGTGGGTGGGGCACTACTTTAGACAGGGTGGTCACCCCAACCAGGTGACACTTAATGAGGTGTGAACTTGAAGAGGAGCCAGGAGAGGCTCAAGCACCAACAAGGGTAAAGGGATGAAGGAAGGCAGCAGTCAGACATGCTGGAGAGCCAGGAAGAAACCTCAGTTCCTCAGCTGTGGGACAGAGGCTGAAGCACAGTGAGAGCACAGGTGTAGGTGCAGCTGAGAATGACACAGAACCCAGATCTCATAGGGTGATGAGCTTGGATTTGATGCCCATGCAAGGGGAGGCCGAGGATGCATACTGAGTGGTGGAGCGAGAGGCACTAATGCAGATTTTAAGATTACCCAGGCTTCTCATGTGGAAAACAGGGTAGAGGAGGCCAAGGGGCACAGAAACAAATCCCAACTATAGCGCCCACCACTCCATACAGCTTCCAATAGGACCAGCTGGCCAGAATGTGACGATTCCATACAGACCTCCAGAGAACCTACACATACAATAATAATCTGTACAAACATAGGTATACATGGCATCTGGAGAATCCACGCATAGCTGGTTCACATTTCATTATGTATGTTTAAGTATGTATATATCATATATTTTAAAATAAAACGTGAAAGAATCCAATATGCACACACAAATATACCATATTTCTTTTTTTTAAGTTTATTTATTTATTTCAAGATTGAGAGAGAGTACATGCATGATCAGGGGAGGGACAGAGAGAAAGGAAGAGAAAGAATCCCAAGCAGGATCAGTGCCAGAGCCTGACATGAGTCTTGATCTCAGGAACTGCAAGATCATGACATGAGCTAAAATCAAGATTTGGACGTTTAACCAATTGAGCTTCCCAGGTGCCCCACAAATGTATATTTCAAATTTACATTCAATGTACTAACTTATGTAGTGGGATTAATGCATTTTTGTATACAAACCTGATATTTAAAATTCCTTTGCCATCTTTACTTATTTGGAGAGTCTTCTAGGATAGCATGATGAGATGATTCAAACCCAATCAACATTTGAAACCATTAATAGGCACTTCCTAAAACTGCACAACTCAACCAAAGTAAGCAAGATGCTAGGACCAATAGAAAACTGTAACTATTACCCAAATCCAGTGTCACATTTGGTGTTCCCCAGCTTGTCACTGACTACCTCTAAAGAACGTAAAATGCTGCATATTTAAAGGTATATTTGGTTGTACTCTTCAAGACAGATGTGTCCATTTTGTGTTGATTCAGCAAATGGTAATAAAATGAATACTGAAAAACAAGACAGTCTCCTCGTCCTAAAACTTTACACATATTTACTCATGAAACCTGACAACAGAAGATTCTATTATTACACCCCTTTCATAGGCAAATAAAACTGAGTCACAAAGAACTTAATAACTCCTCGTGTTAGAACTTAATAACAAGGTCCCACAGCTAATAAGTGTCAGCTCTAGAATAAACACCCGGGCAGTCCACCTGCAGTGCCATGCTATAAACTAGAGGTTGGCAGATTGGGTTGGTAAACTACAGCCCATGGGCCCAATCTGGCCCTTTGCCTGTTTTTGTAAATAAAGTTTTATTGGAACATCCACACCCACTCATTCACATGTGGTCTATGCCCACTTTTGCTACAACAGCAGAGTTAAGTAGTTGTGACAGAGATTATATAGCCCACAAAGCCTAAAATACTTACCAACTGGTCCTTTACAGAAAATGTTTGCTGACCCCTGCTTTAAACCATCATACAATGTGATAGCATCTATGTGCCAGCCAGTGTTCAAAGCACTGGAGATAGAGTGCACACAGAACTAACGAGGGTCCTGCTCTCATGGTGCTTATAAGTATATGATGGATTTTGCATATATACATTCTGTATGTGTGTGCAGAGGGGCCATGTTCTGCAGCTAAAAATTTTGACTGTCCAAATATAGACGATCCCTTACATCTCATTCCTTTGTTACAAAAAAAAAATCTGCTAGTAGCAGAGCCTTGGGTGTCTTAAAATTACTTTGGAAGGAAAAGCAGTTGATATGATTCTAGGGACTTCTGTCACAGGCAAGTGTGACAAGCCACACAAAGAGTGTGGCTCTGACCCAGCAGGGTAATTCTCATGTATAAAATACACCTGCCTATTAGAATTGTACAGCTGGCTTGTTCTTGACAAGTATGCCAATAACAAAATAATTAATAGAAACAAAGATTGCTAAAATTGATAAACGTTTATGTAACCAAATCCGAGCTTGCAACTGAAAAAGGAAACCTGGTGAATACAGCAGGAATTAAAATATTTCTGAATCAAAACTCTACCTGCAATATTTATTTTTCCATTCACACCCTCGGTACTCTCTGTTAAGAGTTTGTGATTTTCAACGTTACCATGGCAACCTGTTTGAAGGGGCTGCCAAGAGATATACCTCAGGCTTCCCTACAGCTAACACTCACCAATAGTGTTCATCTTTGACTAAAGGGGTGGAGCACAAACTCTTGATGTAACCAGCACCCTACACCAAAGGACTTGTGGGGTTTTTCTCACATTATCAGATAATAAAGAAAGTCATTGAATTCCTAATACGAGCTGAATCCTGGTAAGATTTCACATTTGTAATCAAAATGTGGCAAAAATTCACCAGTAGAGAACAGTTTGCTGATCATATTATCATAATTGTTGATTGAGTGATAGATGACATTAACAGTCTAAACACAGATTTTCCTCTCCTTTTAAAAATTCACTCTTAATTCTAACTTGTGGCCTTCCTTCAGAATTTTGAAGCCACTAATTTGGGATTTGTGATTCAAATTCAATCAAAATGTATTGAGTTCCTACCAGGTGTCTTCACATGCATCTTTCATTTAATTCTCTTGGCTACACAACTATTCTTGGAAGTAGACATTATCACACCTATTTTGTAGATGAGTAAACAGAAGCTCAGAGAGGTTAAGTAATTTGCCCAAGTTACCCAGTAAGAAAAGGGAAGAGCCAACTGTCACATATTAGTCTCTTTATGATATTTCCAGGTTCAAGTTAATGTCTATCGTCACTTAGCAATATTTTCTTCATAGACTGTTGACGATATATAGGATGGGGGAAGGGTAAATGTTAAAATAAGTGAGGCAATTATTTTCATGTTGCTCAAGCTCTTTAAAATCTAGCATCTTGGGTGTTCTTTAGGGAGCTAGGCAAGATGGCGGAGCAGCATGGCAGTTCTCAGCTTATCTTGTCCCTGAAATGCAGCTAAATCAGAACCAAACCATTTTGAACACCTAGGAAATTGATCTGAGGATTACCACAACAATCGGCATAACTTGAGCCACAGAACTTGGCAGGTTTTCAGTGCAGAGAGGTGAACTGTGGGGAGAGAAAGTCGAGGAGGGTAGGGAGCTGTTTTTGTGGAGAGAGGGCAGAGAACAGGAGAGTACAGGAAAAACACTCCCCAAAAGTAGCTGGAGAGAGAAAGAAAGAAAGAAAACACTCACAAGTGACTGAACAAGAAATCTGTTTCCCAAAACCACTGACGGAGAGAAAGAAGAGGATTTCAATGCCGTTAGGATTCTATAAACAGTGGAGAGCAGAGTCGGAAATTCTGGAGCTCATTGCCTAGTGGTGCTCTGATGAGGAAGTAGAGCAAATCCTCAGGAGCAGGCAGCAGTGTCTGAGGGGACCATGTTCCACAAGGGGAGAAGCAGTTCCCTGCTTGGAGAGCATTTTGTAGAGGTCATACGTCCTTCCCACAGGCAAAGGTCCCAGCAGACCCCAGAGAATAGCCACCTTTGCTGTTATTGGGACAAAGAGGCCAGAGTGCAATGAAACTTGGCACCAACTATGTGTTGTGATTTGCCATAATCTCTGCACCTCTACTGCTGCACTATCGTGTGAAAGTTTTCTGGGGCAAGCCAGAACCCAGCCACTGGTCAGCAAGACCCTCCCCCAGAGGGTCAGTGTGGGTCTAAGCCGCAGGGTTGTGTGAAGTGAGGGGTTTTGAAACACAACCCCATCTGAGAAAAAACTCTGGAGGGGGAGGTGCTGCCTGGCAGGCTGATGGCTTGCACACAGACAGGGTAGAGGGAGGGAATAGATAGAAGTTTGAGACAAAGCAGGGGTGATTGATTGCAGGTCAGTGAAAGCATGAAGTTCCTATGTCAGAGATTAGGAAGCTGGGTGAAGCCATTTCTACCTTTCCAGCATACAGGCATATGCACGCCACACCAATCCACAACAGGAAACTAAGCAGCACCACCTAGTGGAGAACGGAGTCATTACACCAACCCCAACCCAACTGCACCCTCCAAGCATAGCCACTAGAAGACCAGCACAAGTCTCCCCATCTGCTTAGTGTGTGGACTATAGAGTGCTGCATAGTTTGAGTTCTAGGGGAAACTGGATGTAACTTCATTTGGGTTTCATTCTTCTTGCTGGTTCATCTTTCGCTTTTTTGGGTTTTTCTCTTTTTTTTTCCTTGCTTCTTTGTTTAAATTGTTTTTTTTTTCCTCCTTTTTTTTCTTTTTCTTGGATACAGAAAGAGAAAATCTCATTTTTATTTTCTTTAAAATTTTTTGATTATTTTACTATTTTTTATTTTTGTAAATTTTTATTCTATTTCACTTTATTTCATTTTATTCTATTTTATTATATACATTTTTTAATTTTTATTTTTTTAGTATTTTTTCCTTTTCTTTCTTTTCTTTTCCTTTTTTCTCTATTTTATCAATCTTCTTTCAACAAGCAGACCAAAACACAATAGCTTCCTTTATTTGATGTCTTGTGTTGTTTTTAAATTTTTCATTTTAATTTTTTATTTTATTACTTTTTCCTTCCCCCAAAATGACAAAACAAAATAATTCACCTCAAAAGAAAGAAGAAATGACAGCCAGACATAAGCAAGATGTCTGAACAAGAATTTAGAACCACTATGATAAGCGGTTCTAAGCTGGGGTTGAAAAAAGCATGGAATCCCTTTCTGTGGAGAGAAAAGAAATAAAATCTGGTCAGGACAAAATTAAAAATGTTGTAACCGAGATGCAGTCTTGAATGGATATGACACTGTCAAGGATGGACAAAGCAGAGCAGCAAATCAGCAATAAAGAAGACAAAATTATGGAGAATAATGAGGCAGAAGAAAAAGAGGGAAACTAGAGCATGATATAAGAATTAGAGAGCTCGGTGACTTATTAAAAAGGAATAACATCCAAATCAGAGGAGTCCCAGAAGATGAAGAGAGAAAAAAGGGGGCAGGTTTATTTGAGCAAATTATAGCAGAAAACTTTCTGGAGAAGGACACAGACATCAAAACGCAGGAAACACAGAGAACTTCTATTAGATTCAACAACAACCAACCATCACCAAGGTATATCATAGTCAAATTCACAAAATACACCGACAATGAAAGAATTATGAAAGCAGCAAGGGAAAAAAAGTCTTTAATGTACAAGGGAAGACAGATCAGGTTCGCAGCAGACCCATTCACAGAAATTTGGCAGGCCAGAAAGGAGTGGCAGGATATATTCAACATGCTGAATCAGAAAATATGCAGCCAAGAATTCTTTATCTAGCAAGGTTGTCATTCAAATTAGAAAGAGAGATAAATAGATTCCCAGACAAACAAAACTAAAGGAGTTCATGACCACTAAACCAGCCCTGCAAGAAATTTTAAGGGGGACTCTTTGAGTGGAGAAAAGATGAAACAAAACAAAAAATACCAAAGCAACAAAGACCGGAGAACAACACCAGAAACTCCAATTCTACAGGCAACACAATGGCACTAAATTCGTGTCTTTCAATACTCACTTTATAATGCCAATGGACTAAACACTCCAATCAAAAGACATAGGGTATCAGAATGGATAAGAAAACAAGACCCATCTATATGCTGCTTACAAGAGACCCTTTTTAGACCTAAAGACACCTACAGATTGAAAGTAAGGGGATGGAGAACCATCTATCATGTTAATGGTCGCCAAAAGAAAGCTGGTGTAGCCACGCTTATATCACACAAACCAGATTTTAAAATAAGGACAGTGGGGTACCTGGGTGGTTCAGTCGGTTGAATATCCGACTTCGGCTCAGGTCATGATCTCGTGGTTTGTGAGTTCGAGCCCTGCGTTGGGCTCTGTGCTGACAGCATAGAGCCTGGAGCCTGCTTCAAATTCTGTGTCTCCCTCTCTCTCTGCTCCTCCCGCGCTCATGCTCTGTCTCTTTCTCTCCTTCAAAAATAAAAATTAAAAAAAATAATAAAATAAAATAAGAACAGTAACAAGGATGAAGAAGGGCATTCTATCATAATTAAGGGGTCGATCCACCAATAAGATCAAACAATTGTAAATATTTATGCTCCCAATGTGAAGCACCCAAATATATAAATCAATTAATGTCAAACAAAAAGAAACTCATTGATAACAACATAATAGTAGGGGACTTCAACACCCCACTTGCAACAATGGTCAGGTAATCTAAGCAGAAAATCAACAAGGAAACAATGGCTTTGAATGACACATTGGACCGGATGGACTCAACAGGTATATTGAGAACATTTAATCCTAAAACAGCAGAATACAAATTCTTCTCAAGTGCACATGGAACAGTCTCCAGAATAGATCACATACTGGCACACAAATTATCCATCAATGAGTACCAAAAGATTGAAATCATACCTTGCATATTTTCAGACTGCAATGGTATGGAACGTGAAATCAACCACAAGACAAAATTTGGAAAGACCATGAATACTTGGAGATTAAAGAACATTCTACTAAAGAATGAATGGATTAACCAAGAAATTAAAGAGTAAATTAAAAAGTACATAGAAGTCTATGAAAGGAAAACACGACAGCCCCAAACCACTGGAATCCAGCAAAGGCAGACATAAGAGGGAAGCATATAGGAATTCAGGCCTTCCTAAAGAAGGAAGAAACGTCTCAAATAAGGTATAATCTTACACCTTAAAGAGCTAGAAAAAATAACAGCAAAGAAAGCCCAAAATCAGCAGAAGACAGGAAATAGTAGTAAAGATCAGAGCAGAAATCAATGATATCAAAATTAAAAAAACAAAACAAAACAGTAGAACAGATCAATGAAACTGGAGCTGGTTCTATGAAAGAATTAACAAAATTGATAAGCCCATAGCCAGATTGATCAAAAAGAAAAAGGAAAGGACCCAAATAAATAAAATCAGGAATGAAAGAGGAAAGATCACAACCAACACCGCAGAAATACAAACAATAATAAGAGAATATTATAAGCAATTATATACCAATAAAGTGGGCAATCTGGAAGAAATGGACAAATTCCTAGAAACATATAAATTACCAAACTGTAACAGGAAGAAACAGAAAATTTGAACAGACCCATAACCAATAAAGAAATTGATTCAGTAATCAAAAATTTCCCAACAAATAAGAGCCCAGGGCCGATGGCTTTCCAGGGGAATTCTATCAAACATTTAAAGAGGAGTTAACACCTATTCTTTTGAAGCTGTTCCAAAAAACAGAGATGGAAGGAAAATTTCCTAACTCATTCTATGAGGCCAGCATTACCTTGATTCCAAAACCAAAGACCCACTAAAAAGAAGAACTACAGACCAATTTCCCTGATGAACATGGATGCAAAAATTCTCAACAAGATACTAGCCAACTGATTCCAACAGTACATTAAAAAAATTATTCACCATGATCAAGTGGGATTTATTCCTGGGATATAGGGCTGGTTCAATATCCACAAATCAATCAATGTGATATGTCGCATTAATAAAAGAAACGATAAGAACCATATGATCCTTTCAATAGATGCTGAAAAAGCATTTGACGAAACACAGCATCCTTGATAAAAACTCTCCAGAAAGTAGGAATAAAAGGATCATATCTCAAGATAATAAAAGCCATACCAAAAGACCCAACACTAATATCATCCTCAACAGGGAAAAACTGAGAGCTTTCCCTCTAAGGTTAGGAACATGACAAGGGTGGCCATTTTCACCACTGTTATTCAACATAGGTTTGGAAGTCCTAGCCTCAGCCATCAGACAACACAAAGAAATAGAAGGCATCCAAATCAGCCAGGAGAAGGACAAACTTTCACTCTTCGCAGATGACATGATACTCTATGTGGAAAACCCAAAAGACTCCACCAAAAAACTGCTAGAACTGATCCATGAATTCAGGAAAGTCACAGGATGTAAAAATCAACGTACAGAAATCAGTTGCATTTCTATACACCAATAATGAAGCAGCTGAAAGAGAAATCAAGGAATTGATACCATGTACAATTGCTCCAAAACCATAAAAAGCTAGGAATAAACCTAACCAAAGAGGTGAAAAAAATCTATACACTGAAAACTATAGAAAGCTTATAAAAGAAATTGAAACTATAGAAAGCTTATAAAAGAAATTGACACAAAAAAATGGGAAAACATTCCATGTTCATGTATTGGAAGAACAAATATTGTTAAAATGTCAATATTACCCAAAACAATCTACATATTCAATGCAATCCCTACCAAAATAACACCAGCATTATTCACAGAGCTAGAACAAAAAAATCCTAAAATATGTGTAAAACCAGAAAAGACCCTGAATAGCCAAAGCAATCCTGAAAAAGGAAACCAAATCTGGAGGCATCCCAATTCTGGACTTCAAGCTGTATTACAAAGTTATAATCATTAAGACGGTATGGTACTAGCACAAAAACAGACACATAGATCAATGGAACAGAATGGACCCACAAATGTATGGCCAACTAATCTTTGACAAAGCAGAAAAGAATATCCAGTGGAATAAAGACAGTCTCTTCAGCAAATGGTGCTGGGAAAACTGGACAGTGACATGCAAAAGAATAAACCTGGACCACTTTCTTACACCATACAGAAAAATAAACTCAGGGGTGCCTGGATGACTCAGTTACTCCGACTTCAGCTCTGGTCATGATCTCATGATTCATGGGTTCAAGCCCCGTGTTGGGCTCTGTGCTGACAGCTTAAAGCCTGGATCCAACTTCAGATTTATCTCCCTCTCTCTCTACCCCTGCTCACTCTCTGTCTCTCAAAAATAAATAAATAATAAAATAAATAAAATAAATAAACTCAAAATAGATGAAAGCCCTAAATGTAAGACAGGAATCCATCAAAATCCTAGAGAAGAAAATAGGCAACAACCTCTTTGACCTCAGTTGCAGCAACGTCTTACTCAACATGTCTACAGAGGCAAGGGAAACAAAAGCAAAATTAAACTATTGGGACCTCATCAAGATAAAAACTTGTGCACAGTGAAGGAAACAATCAGCAAAACTAAAAGGCAGCCAACGGAATGGAAGAAGACACTTGCAAATGACATCATATAAAGGGTTAGTATCCAAAATCTATGAAAAACTTATCAAATTCAACACCAAAAAACAAATATTCCAGTGAAGAAATGGGCAAAAGACATGAATAGACACTTTTCCAAAGAAGACATCCAGATGGCTAACAGACACATGAAAAAATGCTCAGTATCAGTCATCATTAGGGAAATACAAATCAAGATCACACTGAGACACCACCTCACATCTGTCAGAATGATTAATATTAAGAACTTGGGCAACAGCAGATATTGTTAGGGATGTGGAGAAAGAAGAACACTTTTGCACTCCTAGTGGGAATGCAAACTGGGGTAGCCACTGTGGAAAATAGTATGGAAGTTTCTCAAAAAATTAAAAATAGAACTACCCTTTGACCCAGCAATTGCACTACTAGCTATTTATCCAAAGGATAGAGGAGTGCTGTTTTTAAGGGGTACATGCATCCCCATGTTTATAGCAGCACTATCGACAATAGCCAAAGTATGGAAAGAGTCCAAATGTCTATCAACTGATGAATGAAGAAGTAGTGTGTGTGTGTGTGTGTGTGTGTGTGTGTGTGTGTGTGTGGAGAGAGAGAAAGAGAGATAGTGGAGTATTACTCGGCAATCAAAATGAATGAAGTCTTGCCATTTGCAAAACATGGATGGAACTAGGTTATATTATGCTAAGTGAAATAAGTCAGTCAAAGAAAAACAAATACCATATGACTTCACTCACATGTGGAATTTAAGATACAAAACAGATGAAAATAAAGGAAGGGAAGCAAAAATAATATAAAAACAGGGAGGGAGACAAACCATAAGAGACTCTTAAGTACAGAGAAGAAACTGAGGGTTGCTGGTGGAGTTTTGGGTGGGGGATGGACTATTTGGGCAAGGGGCATTAAGGAGGAAACTTGTTGGGATGAGCACTGGGTGTTATATGTAAAAGATGAATCACTGAATTCTACTCCTGAAATCATTATTACACTATATGTTAACTAACTGGGATGTAAATTTTAAAAAATAATTAAAAATTAAAATCTAACATCTCTATTCAAATCCCTAACATGTTTGATGATGACAAATAGCTCCCTTCCTTATTAAGGTGGTCTAGAGAATTTTCTAGAAAATACTTGGTACCCACCCTATTCTATGCTCCGGGAGGCCTTTGTGGACCAACAAACATTCCTTGTCCTATGGTTTCCTTATGGATTCAGTCAGTGGGGCAGCACCATAGAAGATCAGAGGACAGAAAGAAAGCAGAGTATTTATTTCCTTAACTCCCTTCCCACAAGCTGACATTGGCTGCATTACTCTTTCAAATACCAAGCTCTTTCCAGGCCATCTTATCTTAAAGCTGTAGCTCTCACTAGGTTTCTGCAGAAACTCCCTCTTCTTGTGTTTTCAGGCATAAAGGGTGGTAGTACTTTCTCCCACCGCTACACTGGGGATGCTTCATCCTTCCTTGTTAGTTTCCTTTAACCCTGCCCTTGACCTTTATTAACAGTCCCTTCACTGAGTGCTCTTCAATCTAGGCTCTTTAGAGTTTAGATTATAGGTGTGAGACTTTCCTCTTTCCTAATATAAGCGTTAATGCTATAAATTTAATGCTATAAACTTTCCTCTCAGCATTGCTTTTGCTATGTCCTATAAATTTGATATGAAGTCTTTCATTCAGTGCAATATTGTCTTTTTAATTTCCCTTGTGACTTCCTTTTTGGCACATAGATTACTTAGAAGTGTGTTGTTGAGTTTCCAAATGTTGGGAGATTTTTCTGTTGTCTTTCTCATATTGGTTTCCAGTCTGATTCCTTTGTGCTCAAAGAACATGCTCTGCATGGTTTCAGTTCTTCTAAATTTGTTGAGGTTTGTTTGATGGCCTGGCATGTAGCTTATCTTGGCATACGTACCATGGGCACTCACAAAGTATGTGGATTCCACTCTTGGGTGGAGTGTTTTCATACATGGCAGTTAGCTTCTGGTGGTCGATGGTGTTGTTGAGTTCTTCCGTAACCTTGCTAATTTTCTGTCTAGCTGTTCCATCAACTATGTTTTTGGGTATAATTGTGGATTTGACCACTTCATTTCTTAGCTCTATCATTTTTAATTTCATAGCTTTTAGGAGCTCTGTGTTTGACACAGATGCGGCTCAGCTCCTCACACCATCTCTGTAGATGGGGAGGGGTGGTGGGCAACAATTATCTTCTTGAGAGCAGCTGTTTTCTGAAAGTCCTCTGTCTTTCTAGGCTGCCCTTTTCCTGGTCATTTGGCTAAAGAAAGCAGGCTTTCACTGGGACTCATTGATCTGCACCCATTGGTGCTTTGGGGTTGCCAGTTTCTTTAGTAGCTGGGCTGGGATATAGGAGGGAAAAAAGGAAAACCCAGGAGATTCATTGTCATGTTGTTATTTGGGTCCTGAGATCCTTAGCCAGTCTGCCTTCTCTCCACCTTTCATAGTCTTCTTAGATTTGAAATATAATATGCTATAACACAATAAAAACATATAATTTACAATATAAATCATATAATTATTACATTACATTATTTCCAGGGCTTTTACTTGGAGAAGAATAGGGTAAAGTAAGTTATTCCATCTTCCCAGAAGCAGAAGTCTTCACGTCAGTTAGTTTGGGAAAAGAAGTTAATATAGACAACTAGTTACAAAAGGTTAGATGAACTGAAAAGCTAAATGGCCAGCCAAAGATTTGCAAGAGCGGAACGTGGCTACTACCCTCGGGCAGCGGCGTGAGAGCATGTGGTGCTCACAGAGCCCAAAGCTGGAGCCGCTCAATAGGACAATGGACCAAAGAGGGAGAGAGTCACCCACAGACAGCATGAACCATGGAGATACAGCCAGTTATGGACTGCCATCTGTACCCAAGGTAGAAAGAGAGAGAAAAAAATACATTGGCTTATCCCCTCCTCTTTTCCTCCAGTCCCCTTCCAGTGTCTCTCAATGGCCAAGCTCAGCCAGAATCCACTTGCCAGGGGAGCTGGGGGAAATGTCATTGGCAGGAGTCAACAAACTGGACACTGAACACAGCAGGGGGAGGCAGGGAGCAGGTCTGAAGGGGAGCAGGTAAATGACTGGCACAAGGATAAATAGTTATTCCAGAAATGCCTTCGATTTGCAGTTGAGAATCCCTAACAGAAGAATGGGATAATGGCAAGAATACGGGAAGTATGTCAGAGGCCACAGGAAAGTATCGGGTGGCTCAGCGTATACTGGAGTAGGAAGATGACCAGCCCAGCATACCAGAAACATCCAAGTAATTTCCTGACAATCCATTCACTTTCCTCTGGCTATGCCCACCTAGCTTGAAAGATAGCACACCCCAAATAGTTATTCGTGTGACTATGCTGTCTTTGGACTCCACTGTTTTGATAATTGGGGGGTGGGGTGGGGAATAATCCTAAAGGTATTAGGCCTGTCTCCTTCAGTGATGCTTGATGGGGCTGGGTTCTTTGTGATGCGTTTTCTTTTCATTCATTAGTTAAAGTAACTGCATGCACAGTAGTTTTCCTGCACTCATTTCATGTGAGTAGAAGCTGGCTATGCTACCACTTTCAGATGGATATGTGAAGTTAAAAAGAGCATTAAAAATGTCCTGTTTGAATAGGGAAAAGTCAACATTGCTACAAATAGAGGTTCTATCTAGAAGTCTAGTGGGCAGATCCATCCACAGAGAAAATCAACAGGCTTCAGATGGATGACCACCACGGCACCAATGATATTCATTTGGTGGCAACTCGTGTGCAATTTCTTGGAAACGGTCTAGGAAAAATTTAATTCAGCAGAATCTGTGACATTAATAACAGAGAATGATGAATGGAAGAACTTCAGCCAAGTATTTTAAAGAATGCTTTCAGAGAATCCACTTTAATGAACAACTACTATATTCATCAAAATTCTTATTCTTTTATTATATTTGGAAAATATATTTTGGAAATGTTTTTCTCAACCTGATAGATTAAATAAACACTTTTATAAAAATATTTTATAACTCAGATTTGTGAGTATACTTCTCTCAGTGGTTGTGATGGGGGGGGGTTGGTTAGTTAGATATTATATAAGGAACCTACGTACAGAACAAATAAGCTATATCTGTTCTCACAAGTGAGTAACTGATTTGATTGACAGTTTTTTCCTTATTAACTATAGCCGACTATACTGGTGTTGGAAGCCCAATACAATAAATTATCCTTCAATTGTCATTCAAAGCAAAGTTCAAGAAAGAACTAAACAGGCAGGGGGGTGGGGGAAGGCACCACACGCATGGTCTATTAATAATGTACGAGAATGGCCAGCATAATACTTGAATGAGATGGAGGTGACAAAAGTCAATTAAAACCTTGAGACAGTTTCTGAGATTTGGAATATTAATTAGGAAAAGCAAGTGCAGACTACTGGCATACCCAGGCACACATTTGAAATCTTGTTGGTAGTTCAAGAAGCCCATTTTTTAAAGCACACTTAAGAGACTGAAAAGATGTATCCAGAAAAGAAGCAATTAAAATAACTCAGAGCTGGAAGATGTTAGGTCAACCCGGCACATGTAGTACAAAAGGATACAGTGGTCATCAGGGCATTCTGTGGGACTCTTTACTGGTTTTGGTTGTGGGGTTTTTATTTTTTTATTTGGGGAGGGGCAAAGGCCACTTTAAAAACAAAAATACAAGAAAGTCAGTTACAAGCATGTAGTGTTACAAACTATTATAAATTGCCTCTTTCAAGCATAAGTGAAAGAAAGGCCATTTCTGCTCTGGTTAAGCAAATCATATCTGTCTACAATAGAATTAGAGATGCGACAGACTGGGTAGCTTGGCTTTATTTCTGTGACAGGATGTCTACCGTGCAAAAATAAAAATAACTAACATCTTTGAGAGCTTTCTTGTGTACCAAGCCCAGCGATAAGCTTCTAAATGCTTTAGGCTCTCCAGAATAGAAGCTACGGGAAGGCAGGGAAACTTGCTTGTGTTGGTTTGTCCCATGCCTAGCACGTAGTAGGCACTCGATATGTACATTATCAATGCATGATGTTTCTCAATGGGTATGTATGTATTACTTTTGTAATCTGAAAAAATTAAATTGTATTTTACCACCTCTTGATAGCCACTGCCCTTATGCTAAGTCCCTCTCCTCGAGGGTTGGTTGGATATAGTCACTTACTTATAATAAATAAGAATACAGCAGAAGTCATGGAATGTCACTTCTGAGATTAGGTTACAACATGACTCAGATTTCCCATTTGTCTTCTATGGCTCTCATGTTGTGAGCTGCCCTATGAAGGGGCTCAAGTGGCCAGGACTGAGAAGGCCTCTGGCCATCTTCTAGTAGGCAACTGAAGCCTTTAGTCCAATGTCCCATGAGCAATTAGATCCTGCCACCAAATATATGAGCCTGCAAGTAGGTTCTCCAGCCTCAGTTGACTCTATAGATGACCGCAGTCAGTCTTGGCCGTGTAATCTTGTGAGAGACCCTGAGTCAGTTACCTACCTATTCCATACCTGGATTCCTGACATACAGGAACTATGAGATAAAAAGTATCTGTTGTTTTGAGCTATGTTTGTGCAATTTATTACACAGCTATAGCTAGCTAATGCATGAATCTACAGAGGGGCGCCTGGGTGCTCAGTTGGTTAAGCGTCCGACTTCAGCTCAGGTCATGATCTCACAGTCCGTGAGTTCAAGCCCCGGTCAGGCTCTGTGCTGACAGCTCAGAGCCTGAAGACTGCTTCCGATTCTGTGTCTCCCTCTTTCTCTGCCCCTCCCCTGCTCGTGCTTTCTCTCGGTCTCAAAAATAAATACAAACATTTAAAAAAATTTTTTAAAGCATTAATAAATAAATAAATAAATAAATGCAAAAATAAATAAATCTACAGAAAAGTAGTCTTTTTAAAAGTTGGGTTTTAGGGGTGCTGGGGTGGTTCAGTTGGTTAAGTGTCCAGCTCTTGGTTTCTGCTCAGGTCATGATCTCATGGTTCGTGGGTTTGAGTGCCTCTTGGGGCTCTGGGCTGGAAGTGTGAAGCCTGCTTGGGATTCTGTCTCCCCCTTTCTCTTTTCCCTTCCCCCACTTGTGCTGTCTCTGTATCTCGCAAAAAATAAATAAATAGACTTTAAAAAAATATTGAAGTTGGGTTTTGGGTGGGGTTTTTTTTCTAAAAGCATTATAATTTTCTACTTTCAGCTCTCTATGGAATGTACTAGTGTTTCCAAAAAATTGACTCTGCTTTGGCAACGTGGTAACCGCCGCTCCTTCCATGACCAAAAGATGGAGGCAATATTTCAACTGGAAATTTATTTCCCAGTTCTAATGGGCTACCCTAGCATATTGACAAAGGGGGTTTGAAACAGTACCTAGAAAATTATAATTAAGTCAAAATTCTAAAAATACTTTAAAATCCATTAGGTTTATTCATCGCAACATTGTACATATCATAATGATACTAAGTGCTCAAATTGATTTTCAGACACCTTCCTATTGAAGTGAAAATGGGCTCTATCTGGTTCTATCTGTGGTGTAATGACATCCATCTGTTTTCTTCCTTAAAGGCAGACAACAGCTGTACAAATGAGTCCTAAGGATTCACACCAATTCACCATTCCATTCTAAATACAGTAGCCAACTCCCCCCCCCCAACCCCTTATGCACGGGGAATATGTTCTAAGACCCTCAGGGGATGCCTGAAACCGTGGATAATACCAAACCTTATATAGAGCTGACGCTGGAACGATACAGGTTTGAACTAAGTCCACTTACAGGTGGGGTTGGTTTTGTTTGTTTGTTTGTTGATACAGCACAGTATTGTCAATATATTTTCTCTCCCATATGATTTTCCTAACGTTACCTTTTCTCTAGCTTCCTTTATTATAAGAATACAGTATATAATACATATAACATACAAAATATGTGTTAATCAACTGTTTGTTATCAGTTAAGGCTTCCTGTCAACAGGACGCTACTAGCTAAGTTTTGGCGGAGTCCAAAGTTTAGGCAGATTTTCAACTGTGCACGGGGTTGGTGCCCCAAGCCCCGTCTTATTCAAAGGCCAACTGTATACTATTTTTTCCCTATACAGACACAGTTTAATCTCTAACTTAGGCACAGTGAGGGAATAACAATAATAAAAGAAAACATTTATAACAATACCCTGTAATAAAAGCTACATGAATGTAGTCTCTCTCACTCTCTCTCTCAAAATATTTTATTGGAATGTACTCACCCTTCTTCATGTGATGATGCAAGATGATAAAATGCTGACATGATAAGATAAAACGAGGTGAATGACGTAGGCCTTGTGACCTAGCATTAGGTTACTACTGACCTGCTGACAATATATCAGAATAGGGATCACCTGCTTCTAGACCAAGACTGACTGCAGGTCACTAAAACCATATAAAGTAAAACCAGAGATAAGGGGAAATTACTGTATAGATAGCCCCCTGGGGTGTGGCCCCCAAGTTCCAATGATACCTATGCATGATAGCTTATTTTTGCACTACCGATATTATAAACCCTCAAATTTGATAAGCTCCATCTAATACTACAGTGGGACCAAAGTAATTTAATCTTTGAAATTCAAAGGGTGAAGGAGTGCTAATCACACGGACTCCGTCTTTGCCCACCATCCTGTTCATGTTCTTGCAGTGACATCGTTGGGGGCTACGTGCTCCTGGCCCCGGTGGGGGTTATATATCCTGACTGGAAGGCAGGAAGCCTTGTTCTGATCCTCCCTAAAGTGGCACACAGAAGGCTCCACTTTAGATAACTGGTCGAGGCCCTCTGGCACACAGATGGTACCACTTTAGAGAACTACCCTGTGACCTCGCCACCCTGCCCCTTCACAAAAGCCGGGGTTTAAGGTCCAGAATGGGCAAAGAATGGGGGTAGAGAATACCTGTGTACCACCTGGATCATCCATGAGCTCGATCCCCTCTGTCGGTAAGTTATCCTAAATAAAACTCTGTGTAAATGGTATGGAGGGGCTTGCCTTGCTTTTCTGTTTTCTAGAAGTGCCTACCCAGAAGCATACTTTACTGACCCTCCTCTACCTTCTAATCGAAAGGTCTTAGAGTTACCATTATGAGTAGCAAGTATTATTGTACTTAGTTAATATGAGCTTCTTTCTCACGTAGCTGTACCAAAGCCCTTGTACGTGTCCTCAGACTATAGGTATTCTCTTTTATCACTGAAGAGTACCTGGCATATAGTAGAAACTCAGAAGTATATGCCTAATACTCCATCCTCCTTTATTTGTTCAAAGATACTTCAGCATAGTCCTAGCCCTCAAGGCTCAATGGGGAAAGGAAGGAAATACACAAATAATCATGACGTAGGACAGTAATAATAATTACTTTGAGAAGTGTTCAAAATGATACTGAGGCTTTATTTAAAATACACAAATCTCTGGACCCAGCCTCCATTTTAATGTTTAATTTAGTATGTGAGGGTTGCTACGGGCAAACTTTTTCTATAAAGGGCCAGATAGAAAAAGGTTTTGGCTTTGCTGGCCATATAACTTCTGTTGCAACTACTCAACTCCATGATTGCAGTGGGAAAACAGTCACAGGCAATATATAAATGAATGGACATGGCCATGTTCCATTAAAACATTATATGTGGACATTTACATTTGATCTTTATATCACATGGTGTGAAATATTGTTCTTTTGATTTTTTTAAACTACTTAGAAATAAAGTAACCATTCCGAGTTCATGGGCTGTACAAAAAAAAAAAAAAAAAAAACCAGAGCGCTGCCCAGATTCAGCCTGTGGGCTGTAGTTTGCCAACCCTTGGCAGAAATGAAAGACCACAGACTCTGGAATTATCTTGACATCAGTTTATTTCAGCTCTTCTCTTTACTAGCTTGTCACCTGGGCAAACAACTTACCCAGGTGAACATGTTTCTTCACCTGAGCGATGAGAGACTTCAGTAATACCTACTTCATCCTTGAGGTGGCAAGAAACTCACAAGAGAGAGAGTGACAGGGAGAGAGGGAGAGAGAGAGAGAGAGAGAGAGAGAGAGAGAGAGAGGCTAAAAGGCCTGTATGCTAAAACAACAACTGTGCTATTTGAACTATCAGAGTAAACATGTTTTCTTTTTACATGCCAATCAGAGAACTAATTTGGACATGGAATTTAATTAAATGCAGTTGGCTGCATCACTAATACACTCCTTTTTCTTCATCATATTCTTTTACACAGTCGTCATTTCTTTTTGGCATTTGTTATTGTAATCTGATGAGACCTCACCATAACGTGTCACAGAGTGCACCAGGCCACATCTTTTATTTTTATATGACTAGGTTTTAATGGGATTTTACAATTTAGCTCTAGGACGTCTAGCCTGCCAAATCATTCAGCAAATGCTAAGGAAATTGTCTTAACTAGCATACTGCAAGTAAATGGTTCAATTTAATACATCATAAAAAACAATTAAAAAAAAGAGTAAAAATAAAATGGATAGGGAAAAAATCATTTTGGAGAAAATGCTAGATTTCTTTTGAATTAAGATTTCAGGAAACAAAGTTTACCTTTTATTTCTTCCATTTAAAGAGGGACAAGCATTATGGCCACTCTGATCATGATTCCTCCTCCCCGCCACCCCCCCCCCAAAAGACACATTCCTAGTGTAATCCATTTACTTTACATTGTGCCTGATAAGTGGTCAGTCCTCTAGCCTCATTTCAACAATCTATCCCTGATAAACGGGAGTCTTAAAAGAATAATGCCTTAACTGGAGTGAATGAATATTCTAATAATAGAATATTATGCATTAGAATTGAGGCAAGTGGGTAGTAGTGGGAGTGGTAAAAGCAGTAGAGTTTTAGACCAAAAACAAGCCCATCCCTGTCATTTGTGGGATCCAGGGGAAAAGTACAAATGTAAACTACATAGCATGTTGAAATATTTAGAAGACATAAATCAACCTAGCCCTTTGCCACCAACTCACAGATAGCTCTTGCAGGCCAAAGTCTAGGAATAGCCCTCCAGCTTGGATGTTAAAAGCCTATTGGACTGTGTGGTTGCACAGGTATGCTGGGCAAGGCAGAGTGAAAGGTAGACCTGAACTCGGGGCCAAGACTTCTGAGTGGTAAACAGATTTAAAAAACTATTGGAACTCATGATCAAGTTCAGCAAGATTGCAGGATAGAAGATCCGTATACAAAAAGCCATTGTATTTCTAGGTGTTAGCAATGAACAATCCAAAACCAAAATTAAGAAAAAAAATTCCATTTATAATAACATCAAAAAGAATAAACTGCATAGACATAAGTTTAAAAAAGAAGTGAAAAGTATAGACTCAGAAAACTATAAAACAGTTTTTTAATTAAAGAAAACCCAAATTAATGAAAAGACATTCCATGTTCGGATTGGACAACTTAATATTGTTAGGATGGCAATACTTCCTAAATCAGTTGACAGACTGAACACAATCCATGACAAAATTTCAGCCGTCTTTTTAGCAGAAATTGACAAACTGATCCTACAATTCACATGGAAAAGCAAGGGACCCAGAATAGCCAAAAAACCTTGAAAAAAGAAGAGCCAAGTTGGAGAACTCATACTTCCTAATTTCAAAAATAACCACAAAGCAACAGCAATCAGTAATCAAGACACTGTGGTGTATATCTATAAGGGTGGATGGATAGATCAATAAAATAGAATTAAAAATCCAGAAACATAACCTCACGTTTATGGTCAATTGATTTTCCACAAAAGTGCCAAGACAATTTAATGAAGAAAATAGTATTTTTTTTCAACAGATGGTATTGGAATATCCACAAACAAAAGAATGAGGTTTCATCTCTATCATATAGAAAATGTGATTCAAAATGAATTATAGAACTAAACTTAGGAGGTAAAACTGAAAAACTCTTAAAAGAAAATGTAAGAAGGAGTAAATACTCATGATCTTGGATACAACACCAAAGAACAAAAGACAAAATAAAAATAGATAAATTAGATTTCATCAAAAATTGAGACCTTTTGAGGGGTGCCTGGGTGGCTTAGTCAGTTAAATGTTCGACTTCAGCTCAGGTCATGATCTCATAGTTTGTGAGTTTGAGCCCTGTATTGGGCTCTGCACTAACAGTGTGAAGCCTGCTCAGGATTTTCTCTCTCTATCTCTCCTTCTCCCTCCCTCTCTGCTCCTCTCCCAGTCATGCTTTCTTTCTCGCAAAATAAATAAATAAACTTAAAAAAATTAAGACTTTTGAGCTTCAAAGGATGCCATAATAAAATGAAAAGGCAACCCATAGATTAGGAGAAAATATGTGCAAATCATATATCTGATAAGGGACTTGTATCTAGACTACACAAAGAACTCTCACATCTCAACTATAAAAAAGACAAATAACACAATTTAAAAATGGGCATAGGATTGGGTGTCTTGGTGGCTCAGTCCGTTAAGCATCTGACTTCCTCTCAGGTCACTGCCTGGGTCATGAGTTCAAGCCCCGTATCGGGCTCTGTGCTGACAGCTCAGAGCCATGAGCCTGCCTCGGATTCTGTGTCTCTTTCTATCTCTGCCCCTCCCCCACTAATTCTCTGTCTCTCTCTCTCTCTCTCCCTCAAAAATAAACATTAAAAAAAAATTTTTAATGGGGAAAGGATCAGAATAAACATTTCTCCAAAGAAGGCACATACATGGCCATAAACACACGAACAAATTCTCATCATCATAACTCATTAGGGAAATGCAAATCAAAGTCATAATGAGACACCACTTCACACCCACTAGAATGACTATAACTAAAAAGACACAACAATAATATGTGTTGGCGAGGATGGGAAAAAATCAGAACCCTCGTATGTTTCTGGTGTTCATATAAAATGGTGCAGTGCAGCCACTTTGGAAAAAGGTTGGCATTTCTTCCAAAAGCTAAACACAGAGTTATCACATTGCCTAGAAAATGCACATTTAGGTAGCTAAGAGAAGTGAAAAGTACATGCCCACACAAAAACTTGTACATGAATGTTCATAGCAGCATTATTCTTAATAGCCACAAAGTGGAAACAACCCAGATGTGTATCAACTGATGACCTGACAATGGAATAGTTGACAATAAAAAGGAGTGTAGCACCAATACAGGCCATAGCCAGATGGACCTTAAACACCTTGTGCTACGTGACAGGAATCAGCCACAAAACACCACATATGTGATTTTGTTTACATGAAATGTCTACAGTAAGCAATCTCTAGAAACAGACATTAGGGCTGAGAGGGTCAGGAGGAAATAGGGAGTGACGGCTAACAGGTATGAGTTTCTTTCCAAAAATGTTCTAAAATTGATGATGTTCTAAAATTAGTGATGATTGCATACTAAAAGCCTTTGGATTGCACACATCGAATGAATTGTATGGTGTGTGACTATACCTCCAAATGCTGTTGGAGGAGAAAACCCTAAAACTACAGCACCTACTTATTTGAGGAACCCAATCCATCTAGACATCAGCTTAGGTAACTCAACATGAAGCAAAAGCACAACAGCTGTGGTTTTCTACCCCTAGCCCCCACCCCCACACTTGCAAGCCCTCAGTCTTATGTTCTCAAGCTGTGAAATCCCAAGTAGGTTCAAAGGCCATTCTTCCTTAGTTGTTGTTCACTCAATGGTTTACTGAACTTTCTTACAAGAGTGAAAAGAAAAATGATCTTTGTGCTGGATATTTGTCACATGTGGGGTCCTCTAAAACTTGGGCTCTTTGTATCTATGTCTAAAGGCAGGATCAGAAAAAAGTTTTGGGGGCCCACCATAGCACGTGGAGAAAGTCATTGGGAGGCTCCTGGACACTCATTTCTCTTCAGCACTCAGAGAACATGAAAAGTCTGTCAATGTCCTCCTTCCATTGGAAGGCTGAGCATGCCAGGTTACATTAGCCTCAACTGCCACACTATTCATGGGTGAAGATGGGGAGGGTTTGTTTTAATGCACTTTAACTTAAATCCTTAGACAACCTAAATGGTCTCGATCTAGAACTAGCAAACTTTTTCTTCAAGGGACAGATATTAAGTCTCTCAGTCTTGTGGGCCATACATTTATGTAGTCTATGGTTGCTTTCAAGCAAAAACACAACTTAGACAAATGGGTATGGCTATATTCCAATAAAACTTTATTTATAACATCAGGCAAGGGGCCCCACAAGCCTAGTTTGCCAATTCCTGGTCTATGGAAGCCCTGCACTGTCTTAAAACCAAGACTTCTGATGTGACAGAGTACACAGTTGAGAAATAATCTGTCTCTAGTTTTCATGTTATTTTTCTCCTCGCCTCCCTAAAGTGGAGCCAAGGCTTAAATCCCAGAGAATTCAGCTTCCCCTGCCCCAGGGGAGAGTTAAAGTCTTTGTATTTAATAACCCTCCAATCACAGAGCAATATAATGATAATGATAATAATGGCTGACATTTACTGAAGGTTTAGTAAGTACCGGCATGGTGCAAAGCATGCTTTAGGACAATTAAATTATTTCATTATCACTATAACCAAATGCGGTGGATTTGTTATCATTCCCATTAGCTAGGAAAACTGAGATTTAGAGAGCTCCAACACATAGATAAATCTGGAGAAAGTAATGATTTCAACCTGGGCAGAGCCCATGATTTTATCTGCTACATGTATTAGAATGCTAGAACCTGGGGCGCCTGGGTGGCTCAATCGGTTAAGCGCCGATTTCGGCTCAGGTCATGATCCCACGGTTCGTGAGCTTGAGCCCTGTGTCAGGCTCTGTGCTGACAGCCCAAAGCCTGGAGCCTGCTTTGTGTCTGCCCCTCCCCTGTTCTCTCTCTCCCTCTTTCTCTCTGCCCCTTCCCCACTCGTGCTCTGTATCTCAAAAATAAACAAACATTTAAAAAATTTAAAAAAAAAGAATGCTAGAACCTGGTTGTGGCACAGATGGAGGTTTTCAAAAATTGAAGAGAAGTTAAATATTCTGACCTTTTATGAAGCTGGAGTCCCCTAATGCCAGGGAAATGAAAGGGCTCAAGGAAGATGAAGACCCGTGCCCCATTCCCACATAGAGCTTAGAGGCTGACGAAAGCTTTGATGGGATCAGTCTCTGGGGGACTGAGCACCAAACTTAATGGTGTTGAAAGATGGTATGAAGTCCCAGTAGCCAGGTCTATCATGAAAAAAAAGGGAAGAGGAGTGCCTTCAGAATTATCCTCCCTGGCGTGAATTCAGGTGAGGGAGGAACAGAACAGTCACCACTGACTGGTTTTTCTGGATACTCATAGGTCCCTAGGATCATTTTCCAGCACTGAGAGGAAGAGTGGCCAAAACAATGCTGATTAGACATCACGCCAACTAGATTATTGAAGTCTAAGTTAGATGCAATTCAATTTGGCAGATTGAAAAACAGGTGTTTCCTTGAAACCAAGAATCGTAGAACAAATTCACGGTACAAAATCATAGAACAAATTTAGGGGACATGGAAAAGGATGATGAAGAGATGGTATCTGGTGACACAATAAAAAATAAGAAGTTTATGTTTCTAATTTGAAGGAGTAGAGTCGGTCACTAGAGGAACTAGTTCTGAGGAATGGGGTGGGGGTCAGGGTGTAGATAACCTATTCAACTTATATTCACCATAGCAGGAATTTACTCAAGGCCCAGGAACCCAGACCAAACTTGCTTTCTGTTTCTGTGCTAAATAATATGGGCACCAAACTATAAATAACTTAGTTCCCTACTCTAGGGAATACCTGCTTCTGGTAGATAAGACCAAACTAACTACACAGCTTACTTATGAAGGCTATCAAGGCTAAATGTTGCTTATCAACATTTTTAAGTTTATTTATTTAGTGTGTGTGTGTGTATGTGTGTGTGTGTGTGTGTGAGAGAGAGAGAGAGAGAGAGGGAGGGAGGGAGGGAGGGAGGGAGAGAGAGAGAATTCCAAGCAGGCTCCACAATGTCAGCGCAGAGCCTGATGTGGGGCTCCAACCCATGAACCGTGAGATCGTGACCTGAGCTGAAACCAAGAGTCAGGTGCTTAACAGACTGAGTCACCCAGATGCCCCTCATCAACATTTCCTTCAAATATCATCTTGTGCCCATCAATCCAAAATTAGCAACCCCTTAACTCAGCCCAATTCCAATCAGTTTCTTCCCTGTAAGACTTGCCTTAAATCACCCATAACTTCATATATATCCTCCTCTGATCTCCCCTTTCTGACACTCTAGGAAGATTCTGGGACTCTTCTCCCTTCTGCAGTAAATCTAATTAACTTAAATTTGCTTGATAAACAAGTTTTTCTAGTAGTCTTTTTGAGGAGTTGGCAGTCAGCAATTCAAAGTGGATAAATTAAAAAATAGTAGGAAATGAAAAACATTTAGAGATACTGAAATAATCCCCTGAAAACAGAAATGGTCAAAAGAGTCTCCCTCTGGTGGTGGGGAGGGGTAAAGCAGGGGACAATTGCATTTCCGGTTAAGCCCTTCTGTACCAATAGCTTTTTAAACTATGTATGCATATTGCTATGCAAGAATATATTTTGAAATTTTAAATATTGGTAACAGTACAGTGGCTGGCAGACGATTTCCCCAACCCTTTTTATACCGGGAGAGCTGGTATTCCTCTTCCTGGATGCAGCTCTGAAAACATAATGTAATACTGAGCTAACAAAGAAACATTACAAGTTATGTCCATCCCCATGGCACAAACATAAAAGTCACAGCTAATAGACATATTTTACAAGCATAGAAATGAGGCCAAGAGAATCGAAAATATTGCCAGAGTCCATACTGCACCCTTCATCTGCTGCTGTAGAATTTCCTAGGTAATCATCACGTCCATGAATTGATCTTAGCAAGTTTGGGATTGGGTCCCCCTTCCCCCACCTGCTCTCACTACACACATTCCCAGCCAACTCCTATTCTTAACTCACCCTCAACAAGAAAAAATCACAAGAGAAGAAGTCATTTTTCTTACAGGACAGGCCTTTTCCCTCTGCGCCAATCATTTTTTAATCTCAAAGCTTAGAAAGGAAATTACCTGTTCAGATTGGAAACTGGTAGTCTCTGCCTAGCTCCAGCCTGACTTTACATATCGAGTACCTTGCTGTGAGGGCAATGTGTTTGGGGAAGTATTGGGCAGGCTGATGGGGGAACGGGTGGGGGTTATGGAAGTCCTTTGAGAGGCCTCAGCAGACCAAATGCAAATACGGTTCAGTTCAAAGAATAAATACGTACGTGAAGAACTTCCTTGAAGGTACATTTTTAGATAAAAACACACACATACATACACAAATGTCATGTGCAAAGAACCTCTTTCCACAGTCAAAGACCATAAAACAAGTTGAGTCTGGATCTCAGAATGTCCTCTTCCTCCAACCTTGAGACAAAAAGAAGTTATACACTGAGTCAAGGCCCCCTCACTTCAGAATCCATTCCCAGAATTGGCCAAAAGACATATTCAAGGCTAATGTGGCTTATTTTTTTAAGAACTTCAACCCCTTGGGGCGCCTGGGTAGCTCAGTCAGTTAAGTGTCGACTCGGGTCATGATCTCATAGTTGCTGAGACAGAGTCCCGCATAGGTCTCTGCGCTGACAGCATGGAGCCTGCTTGGGATTCTCTCTCTCCCCTTCTCTCTGCCCCTCCCCTGCTAATGCGCTTGCTCGCCCTCTCACTCTCTCACTCTCTTTCAAAATAAATAAACATAAAAAAGAAACTTCATCCCTCTTTCACATGAAGCTAGTAGAAATATCAGTAAGTGTGCACTCAGTAATCATTCATTCAACAGTATCTACTAAGTGTCCCCACATGGCAGGCACAGCTCCAGGCACCAGGGATGGGGGTGAACAAGAACCGAGTCCCTGACCACAAAAAGTCCCAATCTGGTAATTTGTACAAAGTAAGCATACCACAAATACCAGATGACCAAAGGAATCAATAAATAAGTTTAAAAATTAAGTCAAAAGATAATAAAATCACTCTCGAGTGTCAGACTTTTCAAATTCTCTTATATTTTTAAATGCTAATAAAAGGTAACTAAGTTGGAAAAATACTCAGTAATGGGAAATATATGTGATACTATCATAAAGAAAAAGATACAAACTCTATATACAGTTTCTTTTGTTAACAAGAAATATATACGAGGGGAAAAAAATCTATAATGCAACGATCCAAAAGGTTAACCGTAATCTTCTTTACGATTAGATACGTTTTCATATTTTTACTTCTCCCTTTGTTTCAATTTTCTATATTAAGCACACATTTGTTGTATAAGGAGGGAAGACTGTTCTTAGAAAAACAATGCTATGGTCATTCTGCACTTGGCAATGGAAATAAGAGATCTTCAGAAAACAGACTGTTGACAAGCCAACTAGTTTCTCTCAGCTTGGCCCTCCATACCCCAAGACAACTTTATTTTTATTTCTCAAATCTCATCTCTGTGTGGTATGGTGGAATTGCTAATGCTCAGAAAAGGGACCAACAATTCTGGGTCCAGGAAGCAAGCAGAGACGAAACCCCCATGGCACAGAATGCAGGAAGCAACAAGGAACGTCTTTCAGACAGCAGGTACCTGGGACAGGTGCTCTTACAATCACACATGGCTGGAAATGTGGTCAACTGATGTCTTGTTTGTTTGTTTTTTTTAATTTCTTCAGCTTCCTAATTCGTGAAAATGGTACTCATGGAACAAATAGACAATAGCAATTTCAATAGGAGCTAATGCTTCTGCATACTTGCTGTGGGCCAGGCTCGGCGCTATCCTTTGTACATGCATTATTTCACTGAATTCTCGGTCCTATGAAATAGGACTATTATCTATCACACTTAAAGGTGAGGAAACAGAGAGAGATGGTTAGGAACTTGCCCAAGATCATGATGTTAGGTGGCAAGGTGGCCTCAAACCTGGGTCTGGCTGCATCTCAGACTCCTCATGACTAAGATTCTTAACTATTTGCTACTATTTTTCTTTGCCGGTACCAACAAGAAAATTTCAGCACATGATATTAGATTTTTTTTTTCCAAAAGCTGGGAGGAAAATGCAAGGCTTTACCAACCTCTATTCACCCTTCGGTCCAATCATTTTTTTTTCAATAAAGTGAGACTTTGGAGGAGGGGAACATGCTAAAATATTTTTTTTTTAACTCAAAGAATTAGAGGCGCCTGGGTGGCTCAGTTGTTAAACGTCCAACTTCAGCTCAGGTCATGATCTCATGGTTTGTGAGTTCGAGCCCCATGTTGGGCTCTGGGCTGACAGCTCGGAGCCTGGAGCCTGCTTCGGATTCTGTGTCTCCCTCTCTCTCTCTGTCCCTCCCCTGCTTGTGCTATCAAAAATTAAATAAATAAACATTAAAAAAAAAACAGACTGAAAGGCTGTTACATATTATGCAATCACTTCCAGCATCACTTTTTGTCTTGTATCTTCTACTGAAAAAGAAACACATGCCATGCTATTATTTGGTATTTCCACCAGTCTCTAGGGGTCCAATATAGAAAACTGTGTAGGCAGGATAATATTCCTTCTGATGAATTTATTGCTTCAACTTAACATTTAGAATGTAGTGCAAAGAATCAATAAGCATATACTCTTCTTGGGACCCATAAACATTTATTTAAACACACTCAAAGTTCCTTTTGTGTTTATCCAACACATAAACAGCTAGAGATTGGAAATTGTATCCATTCCCTTAAAAATCTCAGATGAAATCATAGTAAATGGAAAAGGGATTGTATGAGACAACAACAGTATGTACACACTCAAAGAGCATTATCCCCTTCTATTATTTTGTAAGTCTGTAAACTGGATAGGTGAGATTTGGATCAAATTTGCACTTCTATTCGTGGTCATTAGAGCAAAGAGAAGTGGTGCTCAAAGTCAGGTCTCTTAAGAAAAATTGAGACTCACGACCTCCCATTTCAGAGATTCTGCACACTCTGGGCATCTGGGAATCTCTACTTGACAAGTTTCCCTGGGATTTCATCCCCTGGGTGGCACATGACCCAGGCCATGAGAGGTACTGCCATGAACAACAGTCGACAGGAGCCTGGGATCAAGAGCCCACCATACCGGTTTGCAGCATGTCCCTGCCACTTATGAACAGGGTGTCCTTCGTCAAGCAACTTAATCTCTCTAAGCCTCAGTTTCTTCATTTGTGAAATGGAAAGATAGCAAGAGTATCTTTCAGAGTTGTGAGAATTTTTTAAAGTAGATTTTATGTGTGTGTGTGTGTGTGTGTGTGTGTGTAGAAACTTACCACACTGCCCAACACAAAGTAAATGCTCAAACACTGTAGCTTGCTGATATTAAATTATTATTTTAAAAGAGGAAGCCCCAAAGCTCTAAAACCTCCTGCTGTAATGTTCTCTTCATTTCTCAATCTCCTCGCAGGGATATTGACTCAACTTCGTGTTTTCTCTTCATTAAATCTTTCATGAATATTAATCTTAACTTGCTTTGATCATGAGGTCCCCAAATTTTGTAAGCGCAGTGTTTGGCATTCAAACAGTTCTCTCTACACTTGAAAATATTGGAACATTAGGAGAGTCTGTTGCCTAATTTGGCCTTAGTTGGTACAACAATTGAAAATGGTCTCCCTGGATCTGTTTAGGTGGTGAATAAAATAAATCCCAAAACACAGAAGATCAATTAATTCGTTATCAAAGTACCGTGCACATGTTTTCTACTAACAGCATTCTGCGTATCTGTTTGATTTTTAAAGGGTACACACATGCACCCAAGAGTTGATACTATACTATTTCCTTCCATTATCTTTGAATAATATGGGTTTTCCGCTTCTAAACTTCATAGAATCTTTGCCTCAAACATTATGCCATAGTTTGTATTACAAAGTATGGTAAAAATATGTTTTAATATTGAAACTCAGGTTTCCAGGGGATTTGTCTTTTTTTTTATTGATATATACTATTCACACAGTTAAGTACACAAATCTTAAGGACACTACTCAGTGAACTTTGACCAAGGGAATACATTCCTGTAACCACCATTGAGACTGAGATTTAGAACACCACCAGCACTGCAGAAGGCCCCCTCTTGCCCCCTCAGTCATTACCTCCCCCACAGGTAACCATTACTGTGACCTCCATCACCACTGATTAATTTCATCTACTTTTGAACTTCAAATAAATGGAATCATGAAGGGGGCACCTGGGTGGCTCACTCAGTTGAGCCTTGGACTCTTGATTTCAGCTCAGGTCATGATCAGGTCTTGGGATTGATCCCTCTGCTTGGGATCTCTCTCTCTCTCTCTCTCTCTCATTCTGTCCCTCCTTCCCTGCTTGCATGCTCTCCTTCTCTCTCTCTCTCTCTCTCTCTCTCTCAAAATAAATAAATAAACATTAAAAAAAACAAAATAATAAAATGGAATCACGAAGTATGGACTTTCCCTTCAGTATTAAGTCTGAGATTCATCTATATTTTTGTTTGCAGTAGTTCCTTTTTTCATGAATATATTGTATTCCACTATGTGCATGCATCACAAATTATTTATCAATCTATGGACATTTGTCTTGGGGGCTACTATGAACAGTGACTCTGAACAGTCTGGTCCATATTTTTTTTAGCACACATGTGTATGTAGAACAGGATTGCTGGTCGGTAGGGTAGGCATATGTTTAGTTTCAACATGCCAAAAATAATGATTTTTACCAGTTTACATTCCCCCCAGCAGTGTCTAGACCTCCATCACTCAACATACTCACCAATTTGAATATTCTCTGTCTTGTCATTTTGGTGATGTTGGAGGATGTGCAGTGATAATGCACTGAGGTTTTAATTTGCATTTTTCTCATGACTGATTAAACTGACCATCTTTTCTTGTCTGTATTGGACATTTGCATACCTTTCTTTTAAGTTCCTCAAGTTTTGCCAATTTTTCTTTTGAGTTACCCATATTCGTTTGTTATTTTTAATAATTTGGGGTGATAATTTTAGATTTACAGAAAAGTTGTAAAGATAATACGATGACTTCCAATGTACCCCTCACCTACTTTCACTGGTGTTAACATCTTACATTACCTTAGTGCATTTGTTAAAGCTTAGATACCCACATTGGGACATTATTATTAACTAAACTTCAGGATTTTTTTGGATATCTCCACTTTTTCCACTATACTGTTCTTTTACTCTTCCATAATCTAAACCAGTCTAGCATATTGCATTTAATCATTATGTCTCATTAGTCTCCTCCGGTCTGTAAGAGTTTCTCAGTCTTTTCTTGTTTTTCATGACCTTAACAGTTTTGAGACATATCAGAGAGGTATTTTGTAGAATGTCCCTCAATTTGAATTTGTCTGATGGTTTTCTTTTGATTGGATAGAGATTGTGGGTTTTGGAAAGGATAATCTGACATTTATCAACACTTGCTTTATGACTCAGAGAATGGTTTGTTTTAGTAATTGTTCCATGTGTACCTTAAAAGGGATGGATATGGTTTGCTTTTGTTGGGTGCAGTGTTATGCAACACACACAAACACACACACACACACACACACACAGGCAAGTTTGTTAATTGCATTGTTCACATATTCTATATATCTACTAAATGTTTTGTCTGAGAGGTGATAAAATCACTCACTATGATGATTATGTATTTATCTGTTTCTCCTTTTATTCACATCACATTTTGTTTTACTATGTTGGAGTCTATGTCATTAGACACAGACAAATTTAAGATTGTTATATCTTCCTGTTGAATCGTCTCATTAATCATCATTACAAAATAACTCTTCATCTCTAGTAATAGCTCTTGCAGCAAAATTTGTCTACTACTGGTACAGAAAAACACCTTTCCGTGGTTAGTGTTTGCATGCTGTATCATTTTCCATGTTTTTCATTTCAACTTTTCTGTGTCTGTATGTTTAAAGCATATCTCTTATAAGCAGTATATAGTTGATTTTTCAATCCAGATCAACAATCCTTGCTTTTCTTCTTTTTTTTATAATGTTTATTTATTTACTTTTGAGAGAGAAGGGCAAGGAGGAAGGAGTGCAAGTGGGAATAAGGGAATAAGGCAGACACAGAGAGAGGGAGAAAGAGAATCCCAAGCAGGCTCTGCACTGTCAGAGCAGAACCCAACACAGGACTCGAACCCGGGAACCATGAGATCATGATCTGAGCAGAAACCAAGAGTTGGACGCTTAAGTGACTGAGCCAGCCAGGTGCCCCTAGTCTGATAATCCATATTTTTCTTCGGAATGTTTTATCCATTCACATTTAATGTAATTACAGATCTTCCTCAAACTTACGATGGGGTTGCATCCTGATAAACCCATCAGAAGTTGAAAATATCCTAAGCTGAAAATGCATTTCATGCTCCTAACCTATTGAACATCATAGCTTAGCCTAACCCACCCTAAATGTGTTCAGAACATTTACATTAGCCTACAGTTGGACAAAAATCATCCAACACAAAGCCTAGTCTGTAATAAAGTGTTGAATAACTCATATAACTTATTAATACTGCACTGAAAGTGAAAAACAGAATGGTTGTATGAGTACAGAATGGTTGTAAGTATATTGTTTGTTTACCTTTGTGATTGTGTGGCTAACTGGGAGCTGGGATTGCCACTGCTCAGCAACACAAGAGAGCTTCATACTGCATATCACTAGCCTGGGAAAACATCAAAATTCAGAACTGGAAGTATGACTTCTAGTGAATATGCATTGCTTTCACACTATCACAAAGTCCAAAAATCCTAAATCAAACCATTATAAATCAGGGTCTATCTGTACTAATATATTTGAATTTAAATCTACCACATTACTATTTGTTTTCCATTTATCCTATCTTCTTGTTTTCCTTTTTTCTCCTTTCTTGCATTCTATTTGATTAATCAATTATTTTACCATTCCATTTTCTCCTTTATATTAGATTCTTAGTTATAGATTATTTTTTGTTCATTTAGGATTTACCTTAGTTATTGTAACATACATCCAGAACTTAACAATTTACCTTAAGTTAGTAATTGTACTTCTTCCCAGATAATGCAAGAATCTCACAGCTTAACTCCAATTACTCCTTCCCTGCCTTTTGTGCTATTGTCATGTATTCTTTTTTTTAAAAAAAAATTTTTTTTAATGTTTATTTATTTTTGAGACAGAGAGAGACAGAGCATGAATGGGGGAGGGTCAGAGAGAGAGGGAGACACAGAATCGGAAGCAGGCTCCAGGCTCTGAGCTGTCAGCACACAGCCCGACATGGGGCTTGAACTCACGGACTGTGAGATCATGACTTGAGCTGAAGTCAGACGCTTAACCGACTGAGCCACCCAGGCGCCCCTGTTGTCATGTATTCTTAAATTTTTTAGTATTTATTTATTTTGAGAGAGACAGAGAGAATACAAGTGGGGAAGGGGCAGAGAGAGAGAGAATCCCAAGCAGTCTCTGGGCAGTCAGTGCACAGAGCCTGATGTAGGGCTTGAACTCACAAAACCATCAGATCATGACCTGAGCTGAAGTCTGATGCTTCACCCACTGAGCTACCCAGGTGTACCTGTCATGTACTTTAATTCTGCATATTGTTTAAACCCACTAGACCTTATTATTATTGTCTTAAAGAGTCAATATTTATTTTGAGTTTTTCATATATTTATCTTTTCTGCTCTTCATTCCTTCCTGAATTTCCATGCTTCTAGCTAAGATCATTAACTTTCTCCTGAAGAATTTCACTTAGTGCCTATTTTTGTGTGGGTTTTCCAACAATGATTTCTCTCCCTATTTGAATCAAAGTTCCTTTATTTCACCTGGATTTTTAATGTTTATTTTATTTTTGTGAGAGAGACAGACAGAGGGGCATGAGTGGGGGAGGGGAAGAGAGGGAGGAACACAGAATCTGGAGCCGACTCCAGGTTCTGAGCCTAATGTGGGGCTCAAACCCATGAACTGTGAGATCATGACTTGAGCCGAAGTCAGACACTTAACCGACTGAGCCACTCAGGCACCCCCTCACCTTGATTTTTGAAAGGTTTTTTTCACCAGGCATAGAATTCTTCTTTGGTAATTATTTTCTTTCAGGTGCTTATATATATCACTTATTATCTGCTAGCTTTCATCATTTCTTTCTTTTTTTTTTTTAAACAAGAGAGAGAGAGAACAAGTGGATCAGGGGCAGGAGAAAGGGAGAGAGAATCTCCAACAGGCTCTTAGCTGAGCATGGGGCTCAATCTCATGACACTGAGATCATGGCCTGAGCCAAAACCAAGTCAGCAGCTGAACTGACCCCACCTAGGTGCCCCTCATCATTTCATTTAAAAGGTCAACTGTCAGCTTATTGTTACTCTTTTAAAGGACATTCACCTTTTTTTCTCCAAGTACGACTTAGATTTTTCTCTTCATAGGTGTCATTTTTTTGCAGTGATATTTTGTATTTATTCTATGTGAGGTTCATAGGGCTTCATGAATCTGCAGTTTGATATCTTTCATTAGTTTTGGAAATTATTTGGCCCGTGTATCTTCAATATTTCTTCTGCTCCATTTTCCCTCTCCTACCCTTCTGGAATTTCAGTTACACATTACTAGATATTTTCACAAAGTCTTGTATGAGCCTTATGCTCTTATTTTTATTTTCTATTTATTTTTCCTCTCTGCACTTCAAGTGATATTTTCTACTTACCTACTTTTGGCTCACTAATTCTCTATTTTGATGTGTCTCATCTGCAGTTAAACTCATCTTTTGACTTCTTAATTCTTTCTGCTTTAGAACTTCTATTTGGTTATACTTTTAGATTTTAGTTTTATGGTGACATTCTCTATTGTATTATCTGCTTTATTTAACATATGAATCATGTTATTTTAAAATTATATTTCTGTTAATGCCAATATTGCATTGCTTGTACACCTATTTCTTTTTTTTTTTTAATGTTTATTTATTTTTGAGACAGAGAGAGACAGAGCATGAACGGGGGAGGGGCAGAGAGAGAGGGAGACACAGAATCGGAAGCAGGCTCCAGGCTCTGAGCCATCAGCCCAGAGCCTGATGCGGGGCTCGAACTCACGAACTGTGAGATCGTGACCTGAGCTGAAGTCGGACGCTCAACCGACTGAGCCACCCAGGCGCCCCTTATACACCTATTTCTAACGTCAGTTTTCTTCTTTGTCTTAGTTTTTGTCATTTGGTCCTGTTTCCTGGCATAGCTGGTAATTTTGGACTGAATGTTGACATCATGCATGAATGATACCTATGGTGTAGGTCTCTAGAGTATATTTTATCTTCTTTGCCTGACAGGCAGGAAATTTTGATCCAATTAAAAACTGAAATAACTGGAGGCTAGTTTTAAGACTTTGTGAGGGCTAATCTATTACTGATTTATCCCTATCACCAGCCATGACACTTCAGAAGACTATTTTTAAAACCTGGGGAATTTACTGAGATCTCTTCTCCTGGGTAGGTTCTAAATTATGATTTTTATCTCTCTTTAGCAATGTGAGGCTGCCAAAAGCTATGATTAGCCCTTTAACTTCTTAGCAACTAATTTTTTCTGGGTTTCTTAGGCTCTCACTCCACTCATCCTCAGCTTAGGAATTAGGTAAGGAATTAGCCTTATGTCTGATTTTAGTTTAGAATTGACAATTCAATGCAAATGTAGATTTGTTTCACATTTCCCTTCATTTAAAAAAAATTTTAATGTTTAATTGTTATTATTGAGAGACAGAGCATAAGCATAGGAGGCACAGAGAGAGGAGGAGACACAGAATCTGAAGCAGGCTCCAGTCTCTGAGCTGTCAGCACAGAGCACAACATGGGGCTGGAACTCACAAACTGCGAGATCATGACCTCAGCTGAAGTCAGACGCTTAACCGACTGAGCCACCCAGGCGCCCCCACCTTTCACTTCATTTGAGTGGAAATTATATAGAGAATGCCAGATCGCTTCTCTGAAATTAGTTTCTTCAGGATCTTGGCTCCATAAGTGCTTGGCTATGTTAATAGTCCTGAAGTTAAATTCGTGGTTCCCCATCCTAGTGATAGAGTTGCAAGCTCTAGACCTCTGCTTTCTCTGTAGTCTCTATGCCCCACAGGGAAATTAACAAATATTCCAAAAGCAAAAGCATCCATAAATGTAGGACTCACCTTATGCTTTTCCCCATCTTCTTGAGATGCTGGCGCTTCAAGTTTTGGACACCTCAATTACTATCTGATGGCTTTGAACAGCTATTATTTTGAATTTTACTGAGATTTTATAGTTTTCTCGGTGGGGAGATTAGTCTAATACTGGAGAATTTGGCTTTAATTTACCTTACTACTTGCTCAACCACTAACAAAGTTGAAATCAACCTGTAAGTGGAGGGATAATATATCCCAGTTTAATATCTAGGATGCTTCTGATTTGCGGCTCTTATTCTAGAATAATACCCAATAGTGCCCCCTTTCACTCTCAAGAGTTCAGTATGTGCAGTAAATGACATGATTATTTTACCTCTAAAGGTGATTTTATCTTTCTTCTGGTCCCCAATAAATAAGCATTAATTACTTATAAAAGAATGCCAAATGATGGGGCCCCTGGGTGGCTCAGTCAGTTAAGCATCCGACTTCTGCTCAGGTTATGATCTCAGAGTTCATTAGTTTGAGTCCCCCCATCGGGTTCTGTGCTGACAGCTCAGAGCCTGGAGCCTGCTTCGAATTCTGTGTCTCCCTCTCTCTGCCCCTCCCCCACTCACACTCTGTCTCTAGCTGTCTCTCAAAAACAAATACACACTAACAAATTTTTTTAGAAAGAATGAAATAAATAAATAGAGAGAGAGAGATTCTGCTCTTTTGCAGTCACTGTGGCATGCAAAGTCTCCTGTGACACCTCTACAAGGCAGTGGAGGCAGTCCTGCACAGGAACCAGTGGAAGCAACAGAAGTTTTTGGACACCATGGAGCTACAGATCAACTTGAAGAACTATAGCCCTCAGAAGGATGATGTTACTTGGGCACCGTCAGGCTTAAGTCCACACCGACTTCTCTGTGTGTGTTGTGGGGGGAGCAACAGCGCTATGATGAGGCCACAACTGTGGATTTCTCCCATGTGGACACTGAAACACTGAAGAAAAAGAAACTCAGCAAGAATAAGAAATTCATCAAGAACGTGGCCAAGAAGCAGGATGTCTTTTTGCTTTGGAATCTTTGATGAAGAAGATCCCATGAATCCTGGGCCCAGGCCTGAGTAAGACTGGCAAATTCCCTTCCTTACTGACCCACAATGAGAACATGTGGCCAAAGTTGATGAAGTGAAGTCCATGATCAAATTCCAGACAAAAAACGTGTTGTGCCTAATAGTGGCCATTGGCCACGTGAAGATGATAGATCATGGACTTGTGTCCATTTAGCTGTCATTTCCCTGGTGTCATTGCTCAAGAAGAATTGGCACGATCTCTGGGTTTTATACATTAAGAGCACCATGGGCAAGCCTCAGTGCTTATACTAATGCACAGCTTAATAAACTCTACTCCCACCATTAAAACACACACACACACACACACACACACACACACACACAGAGTTCATATATATTATTTCTGCAGGTCTTAGAATTAGTACTCTTGTGTTTACTTGAATATCTGACACATCATTCTGGAATCAAAAAAAGAAGTTTATATTTATAAAGATTAAGGATATTTCCACATGTTTAAGTGGGTAATCAGTTCCAATGTCTAAAAACTTATATCATGTGTGAAAACAGAAATATGTATATGAACACAATGTGTTCATTTAAAAAAATTTTTTAATGTTTATTTATGTTTGAAAGAGAGAGAGAGAAAGTGCAAGTGGGGGAGGTGAAGAGAGAGAGGGAGACACAGAATCCTAAGCAGGCTTCAGGCTCCAAGCTGTCAGCACAGAGCCCAACGTGGGGCTTGAACTCACAGACCGTGAGATCATGACCTGAGCCGAAGTTGGACATTTAACCAACAGTTGACCAAAGTCAACTGCTTTTCTACATGTATAATTTTCATAGCCTCTGAGTACTAGACGAAACCTTAAGATGACTGAACTCAGCCATACTTGCTCTTTACACAAAAGGGCATTGAGGTTCCAAAAGTTAATTTAGGGTGACCTGAATCATTTATCCAACATTACAGATAGATTCTGAACTCTCCTGATGCCTATGCCAATACAATTCCATCTCTACAAACTATCCCACCCAGTATTTTCCTATTAGCAAACTCTTCCGGCTCCTATGTCCTAGTGCACGAGTATAAAGGTTTGGGAATCCTTCCATATTGGGTTATGTACAGGCAAGATTTAAAAATTATAAAAAGAGAAAGATTTAGGCCTTTCATACCAAGCTACAAAGGGCAAGATATCTTCTTGTGAATTTCATAATCGTTAATATTTCTATTCACTAAACGTTTGCCAGAATACCTACTGGGTAGCCCCCAAGGATTTCAAGTTGCAGATGGTTCATTAGGATTCTTTGTTTATTTCAAATGGAAGAATTTACAGAGTACATGATTTATTAGGTAGCTCCAGCAGACACATCTGGTGCCCTGAGTCACATCCGTCTAGCCTTACATCTGATTTTAAACAGGTTGGAATAGACAATTCCATGCAAACTTGGATTTGTTTCACCTGATAGCATCCCACCTGTAGCCCACATAGTATCTCTCATTTCTTCCCCAAGCCTGTCTTGGATGCCAGTGAGAGTTTGCTTGGCTCTTATGTATGTGCAGGGGAGGAGCAGGGAGCAATCTTGACCAATGAACAAGAGTTAACGGATAAACATTCCTGCCTCCTGATCATTGTGTATAAAAAATTCTGGGGGCACGCCTGAATGGCTCAGTCGGTTGAGCATCCGACTTTGGCTCAGGTCATGATCCCATAGTCCGTGGGTTCAAGCCCCACATCGGGCTCTGTGCTGACAGCTCAGAGCCTGGAGCCTGCTTCAGATTCTGTGTCTCCCTCTCTCTCTGCACTCCCCCACTTGCACTTTGTCTCTTTGTCTCTCTCTCTCTCTCTCTCAAAAATAAATAAACATTTAAAAAAAAAATTCTGGGAGGCATTCTATGTGTGTCTTAGGATATTTCAGTAGAATTAAGCTTTGTTGCCCACAATGGCAGCCATGAAACATCACCCTTATGCTTCTCCTTTTTCGTATTTTTAATCTCGTTCTTCCTGCTCCCTCATTCCTGTCCCAATATCACCTCTCAAAGAAACACGCACACAAGTCTTTGTCTCAGGGTATCATTTTGGAGGAACCCCAATCATATAGTGCTCAAACACTAAATTCCTCCACTTATAAAATGTCCCTGTTTCAAAGTTCTCAACTTTGGTTTCACATATGAAGGCTACTCCATAGCTTCAATTTCTATGGCATGTTTTGCTAGACAGGAAAAGAACTATAATGGATGTGTTCTATTATGATGCCATCTAGTGGCAAGGATGAATCAAAACTCATGACATCCAAGTGACCATGTTGTAAGTACTAAATTTAAACCCTAGTAATTTCACATTACATGGGATAGATAGATGTATTCGAGAGCAGGCAATCTTACCACAATTCCACTGAAGGTCAAAAAGATAAATGTTTGTGACAGGATATTAAAAGGTTGGGATAATTTTATGATATGTAGGCAACACAAGCTAAGACAATGATAAAGATAATCAAATCTCACGCATGAAAAGGCAAAAGCTAATCGCCTACAAGGTCAGGTAGAGCTCTACCTCTATATTTTGATTTAGCTGAGCATACAGTCATATTAAGCACACAAAGTTGGTTCACACAGTATAGTATCAGCCCCAACAGCCAGTGCTAAAGAGATCCCAGGGTAGAAATAAGCAGTAACATGAAATAATAGTAGTAGTAGTAATAATAATAATAATAATAATAGCAGCTACCATTCAATGTATACTTATTATGTTCCAGGACCTCTGCTAAATCTTATATCCACATGACCTCATTTAATATTTATAACAACCCTAGAAGGTAGGTATTACTAATATACCCATTTTCATATGAAGAAAAGAAGGCTTTGAAAAATTAATAAAGTTCTCAAAGTCACACACAACTAGTGTTCTCTTACTCAGTTCTCATTTTATGCTGCATCACAAATCATGGCTAATTTTATGCCAAGTACATTGTTAGTGATTGTTATCAATAATGATCCCCCTTTTTACAGAGGGTGCTAAAACAGTAACAGTTAAATATCTTGCCCCAGGTCACCTAGAAATCAGTGGTCTGCCTGAATTAAGACTCCTTGGTCACTGGACTCTAGTCTAAACGTATCTTCTTTCTCTTGACTGACTTCTGCCAGCAATTAATTTATATCCCTAAGCAAAAGATCTGATTGCCTTATCTTAGATTATGTAACTGAAAGTGCTATTATTAGAGAAGCTCTTCTACAGAACTATGAAAAAAAAATCTATCCTAGAGAGTTTAACTCTGTGACATCTTCTGACAGTGAATTTCATAGTTGAATCAGGTTTAGGGTCAATCAGAGCTCAATGGCCAGCATATATTTTCCTAGCAGTTCATGCTAACACAAGAATCAAGGAGGAGATAGATTTACCATCAAAGGGCAAATAGAGTTTGATCGTGATAAAAAATAGAATCTCCCCAGTCATAGGCACATCCTCTTAAGAGAGACAAAAAAGCTTCTGGATTCTGTTGAACAACCATTAGCACAACTTGGGGTGAAATATTTAAACTTTCTGGACTTTACTGTTTCATCTTTGAATAAGAAAAATGAAACCAATGCCACAGAGTGGTGATGAGGATTCATCTATATAAGTAACCAGGAATAACACCTGATACCTGGTAGGACCTTAAATGATTTTGCTTTTCTTTTGCACCTTTTTTTTTTTTTTTTTTGCTTCATTAAGAATTCTAAATTGCTTATAAAAAAGGTCTCAAAAAATGCTATCTCTCTTCTTCCTTCTTGTAGTCCAAAGAAGAAAAGCTCTTGTAGCAAGTTGGACACTGCATAGGACTTGAGAAATTAATACTTTTGGAGTATCTAGGCCTGACCTTAGAGGACAATTTAGCAATATCTAACACCTTACAAATGCAAATACTGTTTCATCTACCAGTTCCACTTGTAGGAATTTTTCCTGCAGATAAATGATTGAGGTGCAGGGCTATTCACTACAGCATTAATTTTAACAGCAAAATATTTTTAAAATCTAAACGCCCATCAGAGGATTCATTATAGAGGTTATGGTACGTGCTACATCTATAGATGAGCATAGTACACAACTGGAAAAAAATTCCAGAATACATCTTTTAAGTGAGAAAGAAGGCATAGAAAATTACACATAATATACTATTACTGTATTAAAAGGAAAGAAAATAAGCATATATTAATATTTTCTTGTATGTGCATATAAAAACTCTAGAATGATAGCTGAAAAATTGTGTTTTCTGGTGAGCAGGGTGGGAGAAAACTGAGTTCATGTGTGAAATGGGTGAAAAGAAGATTTTCACTGTTTTCCATTTTTCTTTCTTTTTTTAAGTTCTTATTTACTTATTTTGAGAGAGACAATGAGAGAGAGAGAGAGAGAGAGAGAGAGAACAACTGAGTGGGGTGAGGAAAAGAGAGAAGGGAAAGACAGAATCCCAAACAGGCTCCACACTGTCAATGCAGAGCGAACGTGGGGCTTGAACCCATGAACTGTGAGAGCATGACCTGAGCTGAAGTCAAGAGGTAGACACTTAACCAACTGAGCCACCCAGACACCCCTGTATCCCACTTTTTCTAGGCCAGTGGCAAAAATTCAATAAACTAATTAAAGCTTAAAAATATTTTAATTAGTCTTGTATCCACTTCCAAAAGATAACAAGATGTTCAAGAATGTCATCTTATCTCACATACTTTCTAATAGTCAAATGGTTGAACTGAGCCACAAGCTACTAGATTTTTCCATAGAAAGACCATCATCACATCTTGGAGACAGAGAACTACCCACATCTATGACTACTTCAACTGTTTCTATTTTGGTCATATTTTATTTTTCTGATGCTGGTCCAGTAACAGAACCATATGATGGCCATTTGTAGGGAAGCACAGTTTCACCACTGACCTTTAACATAACTGACAACATATGCCACATACCCTTAATTTCCTCTTCAAGCAAACCTATAACACTTAATTGAACAGTGAATCACATCGCTCGCGTTTTTTACATGTCCAACTCTTGCACTTGTAATCAAACAGAAGTCAGAGGACCACATGATGAGCTCTCTTCCGGTGGTGCTCTATTTAGGGAGCACTTCCTTATTTGCACTCTAATTTTTCCACTTCGTATGTATACTCGAGCATGAAAACATTAGAGCAACACATTTCTTTTATGATGCCAGAGAGCCGACGCTTGACTCTCATAATGCATTCAGCAATATGACTTCCATGTCCAGACCTAATTTCTTGATTTCTTATACTCAACATGCTACTACCCAAGCGTTGCCCACCATGGCACACCACAGCACCAATTCACATAGATGCCTAGGCCACAGCCATTGGAGTCAGCCTTATTGCCTTTCTCTTGTACCCCACATCCGGCCTACCAACAGACCGTGCCAGCTCTACCATAGAACGTAAAAGAGCAAAGATTTGTAAACTAACCCATACAACCCGTGGGTCAAAGAAGATATCACTAGGGAAAATTAGAAGATATTTCAACCCGAAATATAATTAAAACATGAAAATTTGGGGGATCCAGCTAAAGCAATGCTGAGAAGAAAATTTAAAGCTTTAGGTGATATTAGTAAAAAAAAGTCTAAAATCAAAGATTTAAGTTGCCATCTTTTTTTTAATATAATTTATTGACAGATTGGTTTCCATACAACACCCAGTGTTCATCCCAACAGGTGCCCTCCTCAATGACCATCACCCACTTTCCTCTCTCCCCAACCCCCAACAACAACCTTGTTCTCAGGACCCAAGAGTCTCTTATGGTTTTCCTCCCTCCGTCTCTGTAACTTTTTTTTTTTTCCTCCTTCCCCTCCCCCACGGGTCTTCTGTTAAGTTTCTCAAGATCCACCTGTAAGTGAAAACATATGGTATCTGTCTTTCTCTGGCTGACTTATTTCACTTAGCATAATACCTTCCAGTTCCATCCTAAGTTTCCATCTTAAGAATGTAAAAAAAGTGGGGCACCTGGGTGGCTCAGTCGGCTAAGTGTGCAACTTTGGCTCAGGTCATGATCTTGCAGTTCGTGGGATCGAGCCCCACGTCCAGCTTGGTGCTGACAGCTCAGAACCTGGAGCCTGCTTCGGATTCTGTGTCTCCCTCTCTCTCTGCCCCTCCCCTGCTCATGCTCTCTCTCTGTCTCTCAAAAATGAACAACAGTTAAAAGAAAATGTTAAAAAAAGAGAAAATTCCATCTTAAGAATGTAAATAAAAGACCAAAAAAGAAAAAAAGCCCAGAAATCATGAATATCAGGAATAAAAGAAAAGTATCACACAGATCCTATAAACATTAAGAGGATAATGAGGATATGTCATTAGCAACTTTATGCCCATAATATTGACAAGTTATAGGAAACAAACAATTGTTTTAAAAACACAAGTTATAAAAAGTTAATAGAGAAGAAAATAAAAATTTAAATAGCCCAATAAGTAAGCACAAAAGTAAAGCACAAAAGTAAAATAGTACTTATTCACAAATGACTTGCCTTTCTACATAGAAAATAAAAAACAATCTATTCTTTTAGAACTAGTAGAATAAGTGAATTTGGCAAGATTACAGGATATGCGGTCAATATACAAAAACCAGTTTGTATTTCTCTACATTAGCAGCAATCAGAAAATTAAAACTTAAAATACCATTTCTAATAGCATAAAAAAACATAAACACTTAGGAATGAGCTTAAGGAGGAAAACTGTACAACTTGTGCCTGAAAACAACACAACACTGCCAAGAGAAATTAAGGAAGTCACAAATAAATGAAGAGGCACAGCATGATTAGAAGATTCAATATTATTAAAATGTCAGTTCTCTTCAAGCAGATCTGCAGATTCAACATTCCCAGACAGAATCTCCTCGGGATTTTTCTTGCAGAAACTGACATAGTAATTCTAAAATTTATTTGGAATTTCAAAGGGGTTAGAAATACCAAAACCACCAAAAATGTATAAAAGCAAAATTGAAAGACTCATCACTTGATTTCAAGACTTACTCTAAATGTACAGTAATTAAGACAAAAGTTGTGGGCACCTGGATGGCTCAGTCGGTTAAGCATCCAACGCTTGATTTCCGCTCAGGTCATGATCTCGAGGTTCGTGAGTTCAAGCCCTGTGTTGGGCTCCATGCTGACAGTGCAGAGCCTGCTTGGATTCTCTCTCCCTCTCTCTCTCTCTGCCCCTCCCCTGCTTGCTCTCTGTCTCTCTCTCAAAAATAAACAAACTTTTTTAAAAAAGACAAAAGCTGCAAGATTATTCAATGGAGAAAGAACGGGGTTTTTTTTCAACAAATGATGTGAGTCAAATGTACGATGTGTAAAGAAAGATGGAACACAATCTCGATGTCACGTTATACATAAAAGTTTACTTGAAATGAAACACACGCCTAACCATAAAACTAAATTTTGTATTTCTAGGAAAAAAATGTAGAACACCTTCACAAAGTTTTCAGGTAGGCAAAGATTTCTTAGGCAGATTTAAGAATCATTAATCAAAAGGGAGTTTTTCCCAATATTCTAATTTTTTGCTTGAAAACTCAAGTTTTATTATTGGCAACAAATGTATCCGTTGTTTTGGAAAAGACAGGCTCACATTGTTCATTCTTAAGAACACTTTTGTTAAAATGTCTGCCAAACACCTAAGTCTAACCAACCACAGTTTGTTCCACGACAAAAACAGCTAGTAGTTCAGTTTGCAACTCAAACCATCACCCAAGTGTTCCCCAGCCTAGACCCAGCCAATGAACCTTGTTATGCAGCATAAATAAGTACTTTATGCAAAGTTCCCAGTTTTGTCACACAGAATATTAAAAAGACTTGTATTCGTGAGTGGAGATGTAATAAAAACTATTTATACTTTAAAAAAAAAACCAGTCTGTTTTTAACTCTTTTAAGTTTATTTATTTTGAGAGAGAGAGAGAGCACAGCAGGGGAGGGAAAGAGAGAGAGAAAATCCTAAGCAGACTCCATGCTGTCAACATGGCCTATGTGGGGCTCAAACTTACAAACTTTGAGATCATGACCTGAGCCGAAATCAAGAGTTGGATGCTTAACTGACTGGGCCACCCAGGCACCCTCCAAAAACACATTCTTACATGAAGCTGTTTTTTCTTCTTTTTAATTTTTTTAAACGTGCATTTATTTTTGAGAGGGAGACAGACAGAGTGTGAGCAGGGGAGGGGCAGACAGAGAGAGGGAGACACAGAATCTGAAGCAGGCTCCAGACTCTGAGCTGTCAGCACGGAGCCCAACAGGGGGCTCAAACTCATGAACCATGAGACCATGACCTGAGCTGAAGTTGGACGCTTAACCAACTGAGCCACCCAGGTGCTCCTTCTTCTCCTTCTTCTTTAACTGTGATTGTATGGCGGTGAGGAATACAGTTATCAAGGAGAGCTTGGGGCCGCTTCCTTGATTCATGCTAAGGCACCAACAGTTTTACCCACTCTTGCTTTTGCACCATTAGTGCAAATGTCAATACTGTGAAGTAAGCAAATAGCATTTTAGTATTATAATGAAAATTCTTTTGACCTTATGAATTGCCAGCAGTCTGCCGATTTTCTGAGCTACTGTTCTAGGAGATAGAGAAATACATGTAAAGGCCTGAAGGAGACTGATTAACTAAAGCCATAAGATCGGCCGCAATTTACATTTGTTCATTCAGTTAAGTAATTAGTAAGTGTCTACTATGTTCCAGGCACTGCTGGCACCAGGCATATAGTGATGAACAAATTAAGTCATGTCTTTTCTCAAGGAGATTTCATGTAGGCAGGGGAGTATGTAGGCTGAAGGGTGGGAACAGAGAAGAAAATACACTAATTAGTCCATTACATGAATATATTACAATTTGTTTATCCACTTACCTATTAAGAGGAATTCAGGTTGTTTCCATTCTTGGTATTAAGAATAAACATGATACGAACTTTTGTGCACTAGCCTCTCTCTCTCTCTCTCTCTCTCTCTCTCTCTCTAAGTAATCTCTATGCCCATGGTGGAGCTCGAACTCATGACCCTGAGATCAAGAGTTACATGCTCTACCGACTGAACCAGCCCAGGTGGCCCCACTAGTCTCTTTTTGGACGTGTGTTTTTGTTTCTCTCAGCAGATAACTAGCTGTGCAATGGCTGGGTCACAGAGTAGATAAATGGTTCTCACCATAGGATGATTTTGACAATGTCTGGGGACGTTCTTGTCATGACTGGTGAGACTCTTCTAGTGGATGGAGGCCAGGGATACAGTTCAATATCCTACAATGCACAGGACAGTGTCCATGGCAAAGAACGACCTGGTTCAAAATGTCAAAGTGTTGAGGTTGAGAAAACTTGGGTCAGATCTATGTTTAAATATTAAGGAAACTTCTAAACTACTTTCTAATGGGAAGTAGCAAGTTATGAGAGTACCAGTTGCAGAGAAAGGGCCAATTTCCAGAACTTTTTCATCATGCCAATAACTTCTGTGTCCATTAAGTAATAACTCCTCACTCCCACCACCCTCCAGCTCCTAGTAACCATTGTTCTTCTTTGTGTTTCTATGAATTTTCCTATCTTAGGTACCCCCTACAGGTAGAATCATACAGTTTTTGTCCTTTTGTGTAGGTGTATTTCACTCAACATAACATTTTTGAGATTCATCCATGTTGTACAGATGTCAGAAGTTCATTGCTTTTCTATTTTTTATTGTTGACATACATTTATTTTTGAAAGAGGGGTGGGAAGAGAGAGGGAGACAGAGGATCTGAAGCAGTCTCTGCACTGTGAGAATAGAGCCCAATGCAGGGCTTTAACTCCTGAACCGTGAAATCATGACCTGAGCCGAAATCAAGAGTCCTCCACTTAACCGACTGAGCCACCCAGGAGCCCAGTTCATTCCTTTTTAAGACTAATATTCCATCGTGTGTATATACCGTACTTTGCTTATCCATTCATCTGTCAATGGACATTTCCATAAATAACATTGCCATGAATATTGTTGTACAAGTATCTGTTTGAGATTATACTCTCAATTCTTTTGAACATATGCTTGAAAGTGGAATTGTTGGGCTGTACAGAAATTCTATGTTTTACTTTTTGAGTAATCCTCAATAACTTTCAAGATATAAAGGGATTAGAGACAAAAAAGTTTCAGAACTGCTGTCCCAGAACATCCCAGCTTTGCCTGGATAACTCCTGCTTGTTATTCAAGATAAAGACAGGCATCATTTCTTAAGAAGAAAGTCAAGTCCACCCCTAGGTTGCCTTATAAGGCTGCTTTCTGCATGGCCTATATGTACCTTCCTCTTGGCTCTTAGTACACCATATTTGATCACCTGTTAACATCACTTTCCCTTCTCTGAACTATGAGTTCTTTGAAGGTGACACTCAGATCTCTTCCATTTGTGTACATGCTCAGTGTCTGGAATATAAGGGTTGACAAGAAATACAGTGACTTATCTTTGAAGGAAATTAAAGGTGATTATTTGAAATGCTCTATAGGAGGATTGATAAAGTCACCTCCAATTACCTGGTAATGGCTGCTTAGAAGGCTGTGTTGAGAAGGATTCTGAGGGTACCCAGAGGTTTAGCAGAAAGAACTACAGGGACTAATTAGCGACGTAAGTAGGCTACAGAAAGATCTATACCTGGACTAGATGTTAAGTCCCTTTCAATTCCAACATTCCATGCAGGAAAATGTCATTATTTTTGTTTTCAAATCTCAGCTTTATTACTTTAATCTAAAAATCTGATACTTCTTTTATTAGTAAATTAAATGTGACTATGTTGCAAAATCCACTGGATAGAAACCACAAATATTCCCTCTTTAGTCTGCATCTCTACCCCTGGATCCTACCAAGATCAAAAGTTCCTTACAGAAGTCTTCACGGACTTTTACAAATACATCAATGCAATTTTATGATAATATAGGGCTGTTAGAGTTGAAATGACTCACACTGCTTTCATCTGGGGACACATTCCTTATCCTAGTAGCATTCAGACACAAATATATACAGCCTACATTTTCATTTTATTTCTAGTTTCATGTCTTTCTTTGGTTTTATTTATAAAAAGCTACACATTGTTAGGAAATGAAAAACATTCAAATATGTATTATTATATTATTTCTCCAATTTTTCCTGTTACAAATGGATATTTATTGGAGTTTAAAAAAATTACTGGCTAGGCTAAAAACAAAAAAATTACTGATGCCTTAGAAGAAAGACTAACAAGACATATTTGAATGGGGAGTCTGAAATCTTTATGGCCACCATTTCAGAAAAAAAAAAAAAAGGAAGACACTTATAAATTAACTGTGAGTATGTTATTATCCATGTGGGTGACATAATATGTTGGTGTATCACAGTATTAATTTATCAACAGATTGATCCATAGATGTTCAAATTGGACTGGAGATGTTACTCCCAGAGAGACCCTTTCATTTGTGCTGTTTAGATGTGTTCTAAGATTACTATGCTTCAGAGAATGAGCTATGTACTTATCTTAAACTCACCCTAGACAGTATGGAAACAATAAGTGAGGAACTGAGAATTTCAGGAAAATCTAAGTGATACTACCTTCATAAAGGAACAGAAAAAACATTTCTAATTTCTTGAGGATAGAAGACAAGGATTGGGGATGCTTTCATCATATGCATACACGTGGGGAACAGTTGATAATAAATGTGATAGAAAGGCACAAAAAATACCGTCCTGAACTTTACAGCACTTTTTGCTTTTTAAAAACACGCTCACATTCATTATTTCATTTTGTCCTCCCAAGAAACCTGTGAGGTAGATAAGACAGGTTTCATTATCTCCCAGATTTATCTAACACTTTCACCACGACTATTTATAATAGGGTTCATGGATCCAGAGAGAAGTATTCCTCGCATAATGGCTGTATCTAGTGACTCACAAGAACTGGAAAAATGAACTAACGGGTATGCATTACGGGGAATAGGAATACGCTCTCTTCACCTGGGAGTCAACTTTCCCTTATAAATATTCTACCAGCAAAATTGCCAATATAATACATTTGTTCTGCTGTGTTGATGTGGGGATTTCCAGACAAACCACTTTTGACTTGCCAGCACTGGAGATGACCATAAAAGGCGACCCCAGAGACTACGCACCAAACAACACTGGCTCATAATTTCTTAACGTCATTCATAACTCTTTCTCTTATTTAATTCTCTCGCTGGCCGGTAGAAGATCAAAAATTAAGAGAAGGGGAATAGAGAAGGAGAATTAGGTTAGATAGTGCAATGATTAGAAATTGCCTTGTGTAAACAGAGTCCATGTTTCTATTTAATTTAAAGCTAATGTATGTATTAATTATTCCATACCTTATCAGAAATATAAATGGATAATATTTATTAAATGCGTATAATATACCAAGCAGAGTAAAGAAACCTTATACAAATGTCTTTTAAAAATTCTTACTTATGGGCACCTGGGTGGCTCAGTTGGTTAAGCGTCCAATTCTTGATTTCAGCTCAGGTCACAATGTCACATTTTGAGGGTTCGAGCCCCGCATTGGGCTCTGCACTAACATCGCAGAGCCCGCTTGGGATTCTCATTCTCTCTCTCTCTCTCTCTCTCTCTCTGCCCCTCCCCCACTTGTGCACACACTCTTTCTCTCTCTCCTTTCTCTCAAATAGATAAATAAACATTGAAAAAAATTTTTTAATTCTTATGCATGCTCAAAATGATGGCCTCCCAGGGGCTCTAAAATGCTATACTTGAATGGCTTTGAAAACAAAAATACAATTATTTGAAAACTGAAAACAAAAAATTCTTACATAAAAATGTTGTTTATGAAAACACTAGCTCCAGCTCAGAATGTACTCTTTTATTACAGTGAATTGAAGGGGGTAGCAGACAGAGAGGGAGACAGAGAATTCCAAGTAGGCATCACACTGTCAGTGCAGAGCCCAACACAGGGCTCAAACTCACAAACCATGAGATCATGACTTGAGCCAAAATCAGGACTTGGAAACTTAACCAACTGAGCCACCCAGGCACCCCTCCAGCAATTCATTCTTCAATACCATCTCTTCTCCTTTCTATGTTTTGCGGCCTAATGGTTAGAGGCTGGGTTCTGGAGTCACATGAGCTGGGATTCATATCCTAGCATTTCTCCTTTCCAACTGAGTGACCTTAGAAAAAATAATCTCTGTGGGCCTATGTGGGCCTGAGTCTCCTGATTTATAAAATGAAGACACTGAAAGGCCCCACCTAAGAGAGTAGTTGAGAATGAAACGCGTAGGACACAGTACCCAGAGGGTAATAGGTGCTTGATGCTAGGAGGCCTATTTACATCACTATAAAACATGGGTCTCGACCCTGACAGCAGATGACCTTATGAAAGGTAGAATACTCTCGCCTAAATGTCTTATATCCTGACATCTCTTCAGTCAGATACCAAGGTGGGTACATACCTGTATTGACTTCTGAAACCATGCCAAAGTTTAATGTAGCCTTTTTGTACCTTTTCTAATCAATTATGCCCTATCTCAATTCTACCATTGTACCTTACACTCAATTACTTATCGTTCTGCACAATCGTTCCTGTCCATTATTTTGTCTTGTCTCAGAGAATGAGCACCTGGAGAATGGGGATCTTCTACTTAATACTAGCTTCTGCTCCTCTAGTGCTGCTGAAATGAGGTTAAGTTGATTGACTAAGACTTCCACAGGGTTAATAACCAAAATACACTGCAGTCTGAATTTCTTGGGTGTATTTCGCCATTGGACCATGTTGACCACTTAGGTCTTCTCGAAACTTTCGCTTTCTGAAATGTAACTCTGGACCAATTCTCCTCCTGCCCACCTCTCTATTTCTTCTTCTCCTTCTCTCCCCTAACCGCCAAACGTTAGTATTCCCAATGGGCAGCAACTTAAAATAAAGAAGTAGTACTCTCTGTGTTGATGTAGACAAATTTCCCAAATATCTAGTGAAATGGGAGAAAAAAGTGTTTCACCAATAATTGACTCTCTTCCTTGTTTAGTTTTTAAATATCCTAACCATGGAAATGTGTATTAGTTTCCCAGGGCTGCTACAACAAAGTATGTACCACAGACCGGATGGGTTAAGCCACAGAAATTTATTCTCTCATAGTTCTGAAGGCTAAGAGTCCAAGATCAAGGTGTCTATAGTGTTGGTTCCTTTTTGGAGGCTCTGAGGGAGAAACTTTTCCTTGCCCTCTTCCTCACTTCCAGTCCCTTCTGGAACTCCTTCGCATTCTTTGGCCTGTAGACTCATCGCTGCTCTCTCTGCTGTCTCTGCCTCTGTTGTCACATGGCATCGCCCTGTGTGTCTCTGTCCTCACACAGCATTCCTTTCTTCATGTGTCTGTGTCCAAATTTCCAAATTTCCCTTATTTTATGAAGACACCATACCCTAAGCCAGTATAACCCTATTAACATTTAAAAATAATTAAAAGCAAAGCATATAGTTATGGGTTGTATAGTGTCCCTCAGAAAGATACTTTGAAGTCCTAACCCCCAGAATCTGAGAATGTGACCTTATTTGGAAATACATTTGCAGATGTAATCAAGTTAAGATAAGGTTACACACATACACAGATATATAGATATATATTTACATATTACATAAGAATTAGTATGCTGCAACTTTCTGTCCTGGCTCTTCCTTCTCTATCCCCATCCTGCCCAAAGACATCCAGGCGGGAAAACTGGGAGTCCCCCCTTGGGGTCTCCTTCATCCCCACCTGGCTGATTCTATCTCATTAAAATCTCTCAATCCAAGCCCTCCTTCCAGCCTCCTTGGGCTGTGCTTGAGTCCAAGCACTCATCATCTTTTACCTGCACCATTGCAATCACTTATTAATTGGTCCCCTGGCATCCAATCTTGACCCCTGAAATCCATCACTTCCAGGGTAGCTAGACTTATTTATATAAAATGCAAATTAGGTAAGTTGCCCTGCTGCTTAAAATCCTGCCCTGCCTCCTTTCCCTCCAGCTCCTAATCGACACATCTGACCCTCATTACCTGCCCTCCCCATCCCTTCAGCCTTATCTCTTGCCTCGCCTTGCCTTCAACACTAAACTACTAATATCAGTGGCTTGCAGATTCTGGTTCACACTTCTTTTCCTCTGCTGTGCTAGTCCTCTACCAGGAATGTCCTGCTTCAGCCTAAATTGTATCAACCTTCAGGATGCTTTCCAGGTGGGCCATGTCCTCCATGAAGCCTCTCTATCCCAGGTGAGGGATATGTGTGTGACCACATGTGTGACCAAGCACCCTCAGCACACTGATCTCTTCAACTTCCTCAGATATATTAAATAGCAAATTCTGTCTGCCTCTCTGACTGTATATCTTAAACCATATATCTGTAGTGTCTCCCCCATCCCTGGCACAAAGTAGGTGCTAAAGAAATGTTGGTTGAGTGAACAAAGGAAGGTGTACTTTATTATTAAAGAATTTCCACCAACTATTAATTAACAAAAGGATAATTGACCATTTAATAATATTTTAATAACATCACAGAACACTTTTTTTCAACATAATACTTAATTTTATTTTTTTAATTTACATCCAAATTAGTTAGAATATAGTGCAACAATGATTTCAGGAGGAGATTCCTTCGTGCCCCTTACCCATTTAGCCCATCCCCCCTCCCACAACCCCTCCCGTAACACTCTGTTCTCTATATTTATGAGTCTCTTCTGTTTTGCCCCCCTCCCTGTTTTTATATTATTTTTGATTCCCTTCCCTTATGTTCATCTGTTTTGTCTCTTAAAGTCCTCATATGAGTGAAGTCATATGATTTTTGTCTTTCTCTAATTTCACTTAGCATAATACTCTCCAGTTCCATCCACGTAGTTGCAAATGGCAAGATTTCATTCTTTTTGATTGCCGAATAATAATCCATTATTTATATATACCACATCTTCTCTATCCATTCATCCATCGATGGACATTTGGGCTCTTTCCATACTTTGGCTATTGTTGATGGTGCTGCTATAAACATGGGGGTGCATGTGTCCTTTCGGAACAGCACACCTGTATCCCTTGGATAAATACCTAGTAGTGCAATTGCTGGGTCGTAGGGTAGTTCTATTTTTAGTTTTTTGAGGAACCTCCATACTGTTTTCCAGAGTGGCTGCACCAGCTTGCATTCCCAAGAACACTTTTTTTTATATAGAGCAGAGTTTCTCAGCCTTGGCACTATTGACACTTTGGCCTGATAATTCCTTGTTGTAGGAGCTGTCCTGAGCATTATAGGATGTCTAGAAACATCACTGACCTCTACCTATAGATGCCAGTAGCTCCTAGTCTCTAATTGTGACAACCAAAATGTCTACAATCATTGTCAAATATCCCCTGGAGAGACAGAGAAGACAAATTCAGCCCCAATTCAGAAGCACAGGTATATACTGATGTTCAATATAGATTTTGAATTTAATTACACCTATAAAGGCAGGAATTCCCATAACATTTCATTTGGTCCCTCAGGATATCAATTACCTTTTGTAAGAGTGAATCTGCCATAGTTTATCATATGTTTTTAAAGGCATTTAAATTAGATGTATGTAAAACTTTTAAGAGTTTTTCTCTAATATAATTACCTTGTAAAAAGATGAGATCATGTCATTTATTGTTCTATAAAAATGTAGATTTCTTTTTAAAAAATATAAAATATAATTTTAATTTGAATGATACTCTTCTCTAGCTGTGAGAGAAGAAGGAAGAAGGGAGAGAAGGAGCATAGGAGAAGGAGAGAGGGAGAGAGAGAGGACTGTTTTACTTTATTATTATTTTTTCTTTAACTAAGCTCTACACCCAACATGGAGCTTGAACTCACACCCCTGAGATCAAGAGTCCCGTGCTCTACTGACTGAGCCAGCCAGGTGCCCAAGAAAGGACTGTTTCAATTCAAAACAATTTGGGGGGGTGGCTTTTATTTGCTCTCCACGTGATTCTAATTCACTGTTACGGACCATTGCAGTCAACATTAAATGAAGAATGAACTGTGTTACACAGCCTGGTCAGGCAAAGATCAATCCAATACTCTGGTTGACAGAGTTTCCAATATTCAAAGTATTCTGCTATTCATAAACACACCAAACATGAAAACTATGGTAAAATATTTTAGAAATTCTTTGAGTCAAAGGGAGTACCTCCTGTGGGCCAGGAATTAAGGACTTTTTTTTTTTAATTAATTTATTTATTTTGAGGGAGAGATAGCATGTATGCACAGGGGAGGGACAGAGAGGGAGAGAGAGAATCCCAAGTAGGCTCCATGCTGTCAGCACAGAGCCTGACATAGGGCTTGAACCCATGAACTGTGAGATCATGGCCTGACCCCAAGTCAAGATTTGGACGCTTAACCAACTGAGCCACCTAGGCGCCCTGAGAATTATGGACTTTTAAAAATGAGCCACACTAGTACCCAAAATCTACAAAGAGCTCACCAAACTCCACACCCAAAAAACAAATAATCCAGTGAAGAAATGGGCAGAAAACATGAATAGACGCTTCTCTAAAGAAGACATCCAGATGGCCAACAGGCACATGAAAAGATGCTCAACATGGCTCCTCATCAGGGAAATACAAATCAAAACCACACTCAGATATCACCTCACGCCAGTCCGAGTGGCTAAAATGAACAAATCAGGAGACTGTAGATGCCGGAGAGGAAATGGAGAAACAGGAACCCTCTTGCACTGTTGGTGGGAATGCAAACTGGTGCAGCCTCTCTGGAAAACAGTGTGGAGGTTCCTCAGAAAATTAAAAATAGACCTACCCTATGACCCAGCAGTAGCACTGCTAGGAATTTACCCAAGGGATACAGGAGTATTGATGCATAGGGGCACTTGTACCCCAATGTTTATAGCAGCACTCTCAACAATAGCCAAATTGTGGAAAAAGCCTAAATGTCCATCAACTGATGAATGGATAAAGAAATTGTGGTTTATACACACAATGGAGTACTACGTGGCAATGAGAAAGAATGAAATATGGCCCTTTGTAGCAACGTGGATGGAACTGGAGAGTGTGATGCTAAGTGAAATAAGCCATACAGAGAAAGACAGATATCATATGTTTTCACTCTTATGTGGATCCTGAGAAACTTAACAGAAACCCATGGGGGAGGGGAAGAAAAAAAAAAGAGGTTAGAGTGGGAGAGAGCCAAAGCATAAGAGACTCTTAAAAACTGAGAACAAACTGAGGGTTGATGGGGGGTGGGAGGGAGGGTAGGGTAGGTGATGGGCATTGAAGAGGGCATCTTTTGGGATGAGCACTAGGTGTTGTATGGAAACCATTCTGACAATAAATTTCATATATTGAAAAATAAATAAATAAATAAATAAATAAATAAATAAATAAATAAAATAAAATAAAAATGAGCCACAAAGACATCATCTCTATTCTCTGAAAGTTTACAATCTAGTAAGTGGAGATAAAAAATTAATGTAATAGTCAAACTGATGGGGGTGTAATTCAAAATTGAATAAATAAATGCTACGAAGTAAAGTGATTAAGGGACATGATCTAAACTTGAGAGAATGACACTTGAGTTGAGATCTGAAGACGGAATCTGAGAAATTAACTAAAAAAAGACAGAAGAGGAGCAGCTGAAGGTGGAGAGGATGGCGTGAGTAGATGTCCTTGGCTGGTGGCAGCATGTCAGGGACTGAGTGAGGGGAAGAGTAGTGCCCATTGGAGCCAGGCAGGGAGGCCAGGGCAGCCAGACAGAGCCTGCTGTGCCAGGTTGAGGGCAGATGGAAGGGCCATCAACTAGTGTAGGTGGAAGAAATCACCTTGGCTATGGTGTGGAGAATGGATGTGTAAAACAGGCAGGGAGGCCAGCATCTTACTAGTATCAACATCCTTATGACTCCTTGAAAGCTCAGGCCAAAGACTCCCTGTTCTACAATGTAGATGAAAGTTGAAAACATTATGCTAAGTGAAAGAAGCCAGTCACACAAAGCCACATACTACATGATTCCATTTATAGGAAATATCAAGATAGGCAAATCCATAAAAATAGAAAGTCGATGAGTGACCACCGGGGAGACGGGGTGAGAGGGGATGGGTGACTGATAATGGGTACTGGGTTTCTTTATGGGGAGATTAAAACATTTTTGAATTAGATAGTGGTGTTGGCTGCATAACTGTGTGAATATGCTGAAAGCCAATGAACTGAATACTTTATAAGGGTGGATTTTATGGCACGTGAATCATATCTCAATAAAGCTATTACCCAAAAAACCCAAAAAGCCCTCTTATTATGTCTTGGGAGAAACCAGGTTTTAAATTCCTAAGTAAAAACAAGGTTAAGAGCTGGCTTTTTAAATTCTTAATTTTGAGGTCATGTTCTTTAAAATGCTCTTTGCATTCTAAAATTCAATTAGCTGAAATGTAAGAATTATATTGAAATAGAGGCATTTAAACAAGAGCAGCTGATCAATGATTTAGAGAGAGCCCCATAATTCCAAAATCATGGTTTTTGTGAAGAAAAATTGTAAAAGCACCAGCCACTGGGAATTAGATCAATTGGAATTTTACTATTTTGTCAATTCAGTCAAATAGTGGATTTTAAATTTCTGCACGATTTTCATTTTCTACCCAGACAGCCACTTAGCAGATATGTGATATCAATCTTGATTTCTAACCTTAGCTTTCTCTATGAATTTAATGGGGGAAGTAATTGTGCAAGAATGTGTTTTAAAACACAAATCGTGACTATCCTATTATTACATTTATAGCTGATTACCATGTGAATTGCTTTTATGCTATGCAGAATATCACTACCACTGTTCTTTCAAGGGGTACAGTAGAAAGTACAGGATATAAGGAATAGCCTTTAATAATGGCGACACTGGATAATATTTATTTTTAAATTCAGATTTGCGTTAAAATTATTATCTTGAAAAAAGAACTAAAGTGCGTGGTAATTTTCTACATCAGGACTCTTTTTGGTGTCACAGAAAATTCAACTCAAAACAAGGTAAATGAAAATATAATTTAATGGCTTTCTTAGCTCTAAAGTTCAAAGGTGTTATTATGTTCAGGTACAGCTAAACTTGTTTTCTGAAAATTGCAAACTGCAAATTTTCTGTACGTTTCCCCCACTCACCAAACTCAACCAGAAGTTAGAAGGTACAAAAACTGTTATTCTTGTCCATTCAAGTCAGCCTTTGGGACAGACCCCAAATTGGTTTCATTTTTATACTCAGAGTTGTCTGGTTTTCTGCAAATTGGTTTCATTTTCACACTCAAGGTATTTTTCCCAATGGCAAGATGGAGTAGCAGCTCCTTCTTTCTCTCTGCCTATAGTCTTAGCAAAAGACTAAGACCTTGTGTCTCTCAGGTTCTAGCCAAGCCATGTGATCAGTCTTGGACCAACCACCATGGCCAGCAGGACTGGGCATGTTGATTGGCTCAGGCCTGGGTCACATGTTCAACCTTGCAGAACAGAATCCAACTCCAATCATATGGGCTTACAGTAGGGGAGAGATAGGTACTGATGCAGGTATTGTTGCTAGAAAAAAAAAACACGGAAGCTGGCAGGGAAAATAACAAATATCTGCCGAGGCTTCCAGTTAAAAGACGGGCCAAGGGAAAAGGCAGTGGGTGGGCAAACTGACAACAAAGCTAGGAAGTTGAGTGGATCCTTCCCTAGCTGACCACTCTTTGCAAATTTCTCCATTGGCCTCATGGTTTGAGCCAATAACTTCCACTTGCCCCTCTGGCTCCACTCTGTACCCTTCTAACTGTGCTTTCCACCCCAAAGGCTGACTTGAATGGACAAGAATAACAGACCCAGTACCCCTTGACTTCTGGATGGGTTTAGTGAGTGGGGAACACCCACAGAAGATCTAAGGGAGGGGGGAAAGGGTCCTTTCAGTCTAGTTACATCCCTCAACCAACCGTTACATGCCCGTTTACTTCCCGAGCTTCCCGGAAATATAGTTGACATGTGATATCGTGTAAGTTTATGATGTATATAACTGAGGATTTGACACACATATATATTGCAAAATAACGACCACAAGAAGGTTAGTTAATACATCCTTCATCTCACATAATTATTTTTGTTGTTTCCTCTTGGCAACTTTCAAGTATACAACACAGTATGGTTCAATATTGTCACCGTGCTGTGTATTAGATCCCCCTTTATGACCATCTTCTCTACTCGAACTTTCCGTCCTGGCTCTGGTCATTGCTTCCCCACTTGCTCGTGTAGGCTTAGAGATGGTAAGGGCTCCTTTTCTTTGTGAAGGTTCCTGAACGCTGTCAATAGCTTTGAAAATAGTCCCATAATTAAACCCTCCTTGAATTATAGTAATTTGAGTGCACCGTCTGTTCCCTGCTGAGACTCTGACAGCTATATGTATTGAATGGGGCAGATATGCCTTTACTGCATGACCTCACTTTATGTATTATTCCAAATCCTCACATTAATTCTATGAAATAGACATTCTTAATCCCTATTTGACAGATAAGGGAACTTTGGCTCAGAGAGGTTAAGTAACTTGACCAAGATCCCACAGCTAGGATGGGACCCAGATGACACGGGTCTAATTTCTCATTCTGTATGTCCAACCTGCATTATCTCTGATCTGGAATGACTTCCATTCTTGCCTTCTTATAGTTTTTCTCCACACAGCAGCCAGTCGTAGATGTGTTTCATAGATCTTCCAAGCTCTTTGTCAGGAGTCAAAGAAATAACAAGCAACAGTACATAGTACAGGGCCTTCAAAGTGTAACATATCAAGTGTACGCTTGTCTTGGGACGCCTGGGTGGCTCAGTCATTTAAGAGTCTGGCTTTGGCTCAGGTCATGATCTCACGGTTTGTGAGTTCCAGCCCCTCATCGGGTTCGCTGCTGTTAGCCCAGAGCCTGCTTTGGATCCTCTGTCCCCCTCTTTCTCTGCCTCTCCCCTCCTCTCTCTCTCTCTCAAATATAATAAATAAGCAGTACACTTGTCTTGATGAATACTGAGTGATGTCTAGAATTGTTAAATCACTATATTATGCATCTGAAAGTAATATAGCACTACTAACTATACTGGAATTAAAATTTAATATATACAAATAATAATAACAATAATAATATAAAACATAACATATTAACTCACTGAATATATATATATGTAGATCCTCTGGTCACTCTCACAATCAGATTCCTTGAAGTTGGAGGATCTGAGGGAGACACTGGAGGAGTAGAATCTAGGCGTCCAGTCCCTCTGCACTGACTCAGCTCATCCATCATCTTCTCCAGAAAGATCTTTCTGATACTCCAAGATAGAAAGATGCCCACTTTGTGCTCCATAGTATTTATCCTACCATAAAACTTATCCCATGTAATGTCATTATTGTTTGCTTTCTTTTTCTACTCCACATTCTACACCATGATAATTATCCATTCACTTCTTTGTCTCTTTCTAGACTATAAGTTTCCAAAAGGCAAGGTCATAGCTATTATTTCTGTATCACTGGTGTTTCCTAATTCCCTAACCTGAGGAAGGAAATAGATATCCAGATCCAGGAGCACAGAGAACTCCCATGAAAATCAAAAAAAGCAGGCCAACACCAAAACTTATTATAATTAGATCTGCAAAACATAGCAATAAAGAAAAAATGCTAAAAAGTAGCAAGACAAAAGAAGTTTCTCACTTACAAGGGAAGACCCATTAGGCTAGCTGCAGATTTCTCAACAGAAACTTGGCATGTGAGAAGGGAATGGCATGATATATTCAACATTCTGAATGGGAAAAAATATGCAGCCAAGAATACTGTATCCAGCAAGACTATCATTCAGAAAGAAGGAGAGATAAAGAGTTTTCCAGACAAGCAAAAACTAAAGGAGTTTGTGACCACTAAATCAGCCTTGCAAGAACTATTACAGGGGACCCTTTGAGTATAAAGTAAAGACTAAAAGTGATGAGAAGAAGAAAGGAACAGAGAAAATCTCCAAAAACAACAACAAAACAAGTAATAAAATGGCACTAAATACATATCTATCAATAATTACTCTGAAGGTAAATGATTCAACTCCCCAATCAAAAGACATGGTGTGTTAGAATGGACTAAAAAAACAAGACCCATCGACATGCTGCCTAGGAAAGACTCATTTTAGACCTAAAGACACCTGCAGACTGAAAGTGAGGGGAAGAGAGAAACATCTATCATGCAAATGGACATCAAAAGAAAGCCAGAGTAACAATACTTATATTGGACAAACTGGATTTTAAACCAACTATAACAGAGATAAAGAAGGGCACTATATCATAATATAGGGGACAATCCATCAAGAAGATCTAATAATTGTAAATATTTATGGTCCAATATGGAGTACCCAAATATATATAAAAAAATTAATAACAAACATAAAGGAACTAAGTGATAATAATACAGTAATAGTAGGGGACTTTAACACCCCACTTACTTCAATGGACAGATATCTAAGCAGAAAATCAACAGGGAAACAAGCTTTGAATGACACACTGGACCAGATGGACTTAACAGATAGAACATTCCATTCTAAAGCAAAAATACACATACACATTCTTTTCTTTTTAATTTAATTTCTTTAATTTATTAATTTTTTTTAAATTTTAGACAGACAGAAAGCATGCAAGCTGGGGAGACGGACAGAGGCAGAGAGAGAGAGAGACAGAGACAGAGACTCTTAAGCAGGCTCCATGAATAGCACAGAGCTGCAGGGCTTGATCTCACAACCCTGGGATCATGACCCAAGCTGAAAGCACAACCCTGGGATCATGACCCAAGCTGAAAGCAAGACTTGGACGCTCAGCTGACTGAGCCACCCAGGCGCCCCTACACATTCTTTCAAGTGCACATGGGTCATTCTCCAGAATAGATCACATACGAGGTCACAGAACAGGGCTCAAAAGTACAAAAATATTGAGATCATACCATGCATATTTTCTGATCACAGTACTATGAAACTTAAAGTCAACCACAAGACAAAAATTGGAAAGACCACAAATACATGGACGTTAAATAACATGCTACAAAATAATGAATGGGTCAACCAGGAAATCAAAGAAGAAAATCTTAAAATACATGTGAGCAAATGAAAATGAAAACACAATGGTCCAAAACCTTTGGGATACAGTGAAAGCAGTCCTAAGAGGGAAGTATACAGCAATACAAGCTTACCTTAAAGGAGCAAGGAAAATCTCAAATAAACAAACTAACCTGAGACTTAAAAAAGCTAGAAAAAAGAACAAGAAATTGAAGCCTAAAGCCAGCATAAGGGCAATAATGAAGATTAGATCAGAAATATATGATAGAGAAACTAAACACCTAATAAAATAGATCAATAAAACCAGGAGCTGGTTCTTAAAAAAAAATTAATAAAATTGATAAATCCTTAGCCAGACTTATCAAAAAGTAAAGGGACCCAAGAAAAGAAAAAGAAAAGTAAAGGGACCCAAATAAATAAAGTCATATATGAGAGAGGAGAAATAACAACCAACATGACATAAATACAATTATAAGAGAATATTATGGGGACGCATGGGTGACTTAGTCAGTTGAGTGTCTGACTCTTGATTTCGGCTTAAGTCATGATCCCAGGGTCATGGGACTGAGCCCTACATAGGGCTTTGTGCTGAGCACAGAGCCTGCTTAGGATTCTCTCTCTCTCCCTCTGCCCCTCTCCCTGGCTTGTGCTCTCTCTCTCTAAAAAAAATGATAAAACAAGACAATATTATGAAAAATTATATGTGGACAAATTGGACAGCCTTGAAGAAATGGATAAATTCCTAGAAATGTATAAACTACCAAAACTGAAATAGGAAGAAATAGAAAACTTGAACAGACCAATAACCAGCAAAGAAATCGAATCAGTAATCAAAGGTTTCCCAACAAGAGTGCCTGGGTGGCTCAGTCAGTTGAGCATCTGACTTGGGCTCAGGTCATGATTTCACATTTGTGGGTTCAAGCCCATTATTGGGCTCCACACTTACAGTGTAGAGTCTGCAGTAAATTCTACCAAACATTTAAAGAAGAGTTGATACCTATTCTTCTCAAACTATTCCAAAAAATAGAAATGGAACAAAAACTTCCAAATTCATTCTATGAATCCAGCATTACCCTGATACCAAAACCAGATAAAGACTCCATTAAAAAAGAGAACTACAGGTCAATATCCCTGATGAACATGAATGCAAAATTCTCAATAAAACACTAGCAAATTGAGTCCAACAGTACATTAAAAGAAATATTCACCCCGATCATGTGGGATTTAATCCTAGGCTGCAAGGGTGGTTCAATATTTGGAAACCAATCAACATGAAATACCACATTAATAAAAGAAAGGATAAGAACCATATAATCCTTTCCAAAGATGCAGAAAAAGCATTCGACAAAGTACAGCATCCATTATGATAAAAACCCTTAACAAGTAGGATTAGTGGGAACATACCTCAACATAATAAAGGCTAGCTATGAAAAACCCACAACTAATATCATCCTCAATGGGGAAAACCTGACAGTTTTCCCTCTACAGTCAGGAACAAGATAGACTCTCACCACTGTTATTTAACATAGTACTGGAAGTCCTAGCCATAGCAATCAGACAGCCAAAAGAAATTAAAGGCATCCAAAATGACAAGGAAGAAGCAAAACTCTCACTATTTGCACATGACATGATACTGTATATAGAAAACCCCGAAAGACTCCACAAAAAAATTGCTAGAACTGGGGCGCCTAAGTGGCTCAATCTGTTCAGTGTCTGCTTTGGCTCAGGTCTTGATCTCGCGGTCTGTGAGTTTGAGCCCTGTGTTGCTCTCTGTGCTGACAAGCTCAGAGCCTGGAGCCTGCTTCAGATTCTGTGTCTCCCTCTCTCTCTGCCCCTCTGCCACTCATGCTCTGTCTCTCTCTCTCTCTGTCAAATAAACATTAAAAAATTTTTTTAATAATTTCTAGAACTGATCCATGAATTCAGTCAAGTCACAGAATATAAAATCTACATACAAAAATCTGTTGCATTTCTATACACCAATAATGAAGGAGAATAAAGAGAAATTGAGGAATCAATACCATTTACAATTACAACAAAAACCATAGGATACCTAGGAATAAACCTAACCAAAGAGGTAAAAGATCTGTACTCTGAAAACTATAAAACATGGATTAAAGAAATTGAAGATGACACAAAAATGGAAAAAAACATTCCATGCTCATGGGTCAGAAGGAAATTATTGTTAAAATGTCTTTATTATCCAAAGCAACCTACACATTTAATTTAATCCCTACCAAAATACCACCAGCATTTTTCACAGAACTAGAACAAATAATCCTAGAACATGTATGCAACCACAAAAGTCCCTGAATATTCAAAGCAACTTTGAAAAACAAAAGCAAAGCTGAAGGCATAACAATTCTGGACTTCAAGTTATATTACAAAGCTATAGTGATCCAGACAGTATGGTACTGACATAAAAATTGATGATGGAACAGAATAGAAAATGCAGAAATGAACTCACAACTGTATGGTCAATTAATCTTCGACAAAGCAGGAAAGAATATCCAACAGAAAAAAAAACAGTCTCTGTAAAAATTGTACTGGGAAAACTGGACAGCGATGTGCAAAAAAATGAAACTGGACCACTTTCTTAAACCATACACAAAAATTGGGAATGTAAGCTGGTGCAGCCACTCTGGAAAACAGTATGGAGGTTCCTCAAAAAACTAAAAATAGAACCACCCTATGACCCAGCAATTGCACTACTAGGCATTTATCCATGGGATACAGGTGTGTTGTTTCGAAGGGACACATGCACCCCCATGTTTATAGCAGCACTATCAACAATAGCCAAAGTCTGGAAAGAACCCAAATGTCCACCAATGGATGAATGGATAAAGAAGATGTGGTGTGTGTATATATATATATATATATATATATATATATATATATATATATACACACACACACAATGGAGTATTACTCAGCAATCAAAAAGAACGAAATCTTGCCATTTGCAACTACGTGGATGGAACTGAAGGGTATTATGCTAAGTGAAATTAGTCAGAGAAAGACAAAAATCATATGACTTCACTCATATAAGGACTTTAAGAGACAAAACAGGTGAACATAAGGGAAGGGAAACAAAAAAATATATAAAAACAGGGAGGGGGACAAAACAGAAGAGACTCATAAATATGGAGAACAAACTGAGGGTTACTGGAGGGGTTGTGGGAGGGGGGATGTGCTAAATGGGTAAGGGGCACTAAGGAATCTCCTCCTGAAATCATTGTTGCACTATATGCTAACTAACTTGGATGGAAATTTTAAAAAATAAAAAATAAAATTTAAAAAATACACAAAAATAAATTCAAAATGGATGAAAGACCTAAATGTGAGACAGGAGACCATTAAAATCCTACAGGAGAAAAACAAGCAGTAACCTCTTTGACATCAGCCATAGCAACATTTTTCTATGTCATCTGAGGCAAGGGAAACAAAAACAAAAATAAATTATTGGGACTTCACCAAAATAAAAAGCTTCTGAACAGTGAAGGAAACAATCAAGAAACTAAAGGCAACCTACAGAATGGGAGAAGATATTTGCAAATGACACATCAGAGAAAGGGTTAGTATCCAAAATCTATAAAGAACTTAACAAACTCAACACTCCAGAAACAAATAATCCAGTTAAGAAATGGCTAAAAGACATGAATAGACATTTTTCCAAAGAAGACACCTAGATGGCCAACAGACAGATGAAAAGATGCTCAACATCACTCATCATCAGGGAAATACAAATCAAAAGTACAAAGAAATATCACTTCACACCTGTCAGAATGGCTAAAATCAATAACATTAAGAAACAACAGATATTGGCAAGGATGTAGAGAAGGGGGAACCCTCTTACACTATTGGTGGGAATTCAAACTGGTGAAGCCACTCTGGAAAACAGTATGGAGTTTCCTGAAAAAGTTAAAAATAGAACTACCCTATGATCCAGCAATTGCACTACTAGGTATTTACCCAAAGGATACAATAATACTAATTCAAAGGGATACATGCACCCTGATGTGCATAGCAGCATTATCAACAATAGCCAAATATGAAAAGAGCCCAAATGCCTATGGAATGATGAATTGATAAAGCAGATGTGGTATATATATAGAATGGAATATTACTCAGCCATAAAAAAGATGAAATCTTGCCATTTGCAAGGAGATGGATGGAACTAGAGAGTATTACACTAAGCAAAATACGTCAATCAGAGAAAGGCAAATACCATATGATTTGACACATATGTGGAATTTAAGAAACAAAACAAACAATCATAGGGGGAAAATAGAGAGAGGCAAGCCAAGAAAAAGACTCTTGACTATAGAGAGCAAACTAATGGTTACCAGAGGGGAGGTGGATGGGGGAATGTGTTAAACAGACGATAGGGATTAAGGAGTGCACTTGAGATGAGTGCCAGATACTGGATGTAAGTGTTGAATCACAAAATTGTACACCTGAAACTAATATTACACTGTATGTTAACTAACTGGAATTTAAATATAAATTTTTTAAAAACCCACCTTAAATAGTTTCTACTAACACTGATTGAAGAGCTAAATATATTGTAAATATAAAACACAGGCCCTTCACTGTTGGACAAATGGCTTTAGTGGAAATACTGTTGGCATTCAAATAAGGTCTTTACTGTAGCTTACAGTATCATAGCAGTTGGAATTTCCTGGTTCAGATCATTGCATTGCAGTTATATAAGACATTAAGATCAGAAGAAGCTGGGTGAGGGATAATGAAACTTTTTGGACTATTTTAAAAACTTTTCTGGGATCTAAAATTAGTTCAAAATGCCACTGTCTTATGGTACATTCTTTTAAAGTCATACTCTTAGAATCTAAATAGGTGATAAAATTTCACCAAGAAGTTCATGGAGTGTAACATATTAATAGCTGGCTGTGTTATTTGGAATCACAGATTACAGTTGGGATATGAGCTTGGCAGTCACAGTCCATCATTCCACTCTTGAGGGAGTCCCCTTGGTATTGTCCCTGATAGCATAAAGCCTTTGCTGGGACATCTCCAGGGACCACCGTGTACCACTGCTTCAAAAACGAATTGTGGAAGAAGAGCTAGAAATGTCTTCCTCTTTCTATCCACCAAGATGAAATCGATCTCCTTGATTCTCTGGACCCACGTGGTGACCCTTCAGCTACATAAAGAGTCATCATCATTTCTCCCGTGGTTTTTCTTCTTCAAGCAAAACACCCTCAATCCCTCACCCTTTCCAGGTGACATAATGATGTCTTATTAGGGGCTTCTGATGCTTTGACATGGCCATGTCCGAATTTTTCATTTCAATAACAGAACTCTTCCTCAAAGAAATTCTTATGTAGAAGTCAGTATGTAAAACAGAGGTCAGGAAAATTCTTTTGCTGGAGGTGGTGGGTAAGGGGTCCGAGAACTATATAATCCCCGCATCCTGCCCCTTCCCTAGTGGTCCTTGGAACTTGAAAATTTCCAGAATATGTTGTAAACTCCTCCTTAAACCAAAAACAAACTTTATCTTAAACCAAAGGTTTGAAAGGATCTGAAAACCTCAGATCCCAAGGTGGGTTTGTGGGTGAGAAGTTTTGGGGTACATGCTTTCTACCATGCCCAAATTATACCACCTGGACAATCCCTGACCTCACCATCCATAGGGCAATGCATAATGGTGATCACAACAACTAAGAACAACTAATGTAGGCATTCGGATCATCCCATTTTGTAAATGAGAAAACAGAAGCATGAAGGCAAATCAACTTATTCAGTGTCAACAGAAGTGACAGAACTAGGGTTTTAACCTGGATTTCTCGGATTCTAAACCATGCCCTTAACCACTGTACTCTCCTGTTCCTCCGGAACAGAAACTTAGAAGGATTATGAGACTCCAGCCCTCTCATTTCTTGTACACTAGTTCCTTTACAACTTGGACGTCATGCTGGAGCGGATTCAATAGGGAATCCGCCATAAACAGTAGGTCTCTGACATCAAGGCTCTACCATATAACCCAATCCTTTCCTTCAGATATACCTAAGTCCTCATTTAAACAGAATTACCTGGCAATATAATTGCTCTGAAGTCTTGAGGGTTAAAGACTCTTAGAATGGCTGGTTCATACATGAGGAAGGTTGGTCTGCAGACCTGCTCAGACTAATGCCCAGCAGAGCAGTAGTTCACATGGAGCCTGAGGGCCACTTATGATTCTGATCTGTGTCTGTTTTATCCTTTCACACAGGGCAGATGCTTCACGAGCCTCAGACAGCAACCTCTCTTCCCCAAGCAAGGGCTGGGATGACGGTCATCTGTTGTTACTGCCTGTCTGGCACCCATGCTCCCTTTGCTGATAACGACATGTGTTTTCTTTTGATGGAAACCCTCCCCTCCTACCCTTCAATACTCTGGTTTGGGTCGCCAGGCCTCAATTCCCCAACTCTACCTCAGGGTAGATACCTAGCTGAGCCTGGCTGATTAGCAGATTCCCACTTCCATGTGATCCAAGCTAGATCATTGAGACTCAATATCAGGGCAGCCATTAGAATCACTAGAGAAGATCTCCCTCTTTTCCCTAGGGCTCCTCAGCAGAGAGGTTGTGAATCCAGCAGCCATGTTGTCACCGGTAGACAACTGGCTGGATGTTGAAGCCAAGGAGAAGAAAACAAAGCCAACAGATGAAAAGAAACAGATTCCAGAAATCTTCACAGGCACAGCATCCAGCTGTACCTAGGGAAAGACTTGTTACATTTATGTGAACTAATAAATTCCCTTTGTAGTATAAACCCATTCAAGTTGGAAGTGTGACCTTTGAATTCTCTATAGGCCTCTCTTCTTCATCCATTATAGAATTGTAACCCATTCCACACCCTGGTTCTGCCTAAGCACCTTCCCTCATTTATTGTTTTATTCCTCGGCACTTATCTAACACACTATATATTTTACTTATTTGTCTTATTTATTTTCTCTCTCCCCAGTGAAAAGGTAAATGCCATAAAAGCAGAGCTTTTGCATATTTGTTCATAGCTATACCTGGAACAGTACCTGGGATGACCCTGGAACACAGTCGGTGCTCTATAAATATTGTGGGGTGAATGAATGAAAGAACTTCGGGTGAAATAGTTCTAAATGGTTTATATGGAAATGCTTTTATTTTAGTTTATTTATGTTGAGAGAGAGACAGAGAGAGAGCTAGAGGGGGAGGGGAAGAGAGAATGGGTAAGAGAAAATCCCAAGCAGGTTCCATGCTGTCAGCACAGAGCCCGAAGCAGGGCTCCAACTCACGAACCATGAGATCATGACCTGAGCCAAAGTCAAGAGTCAGACGCATGGGGCACCTGAATGGCTCAGTCTGTTAAGCCACCACTTTGGCTAGTGTCATGTCCTCATGATTTGTGAATTCAAGCTCTGCATTGGGCTCTCTGCTCTCAGGGCAGAGCCTACTTAAGATTCTCTGTCTTCTTCTCTCTCTGCCCCTACCCAGCTCACACACGCATGCACTCTCTCTCTCTCTCTCTCTCTCTCTCAAAACACACACACACACACACACACACACACATTAAAAAAAATATTTAAAAAAAGAGTCAGACACTTAACCAATTGAGACACCCAGGTGTCCCTGGAAATGCTTTTTTTTTCTAGAGAAAGTTACGATGGAAACTTTCCCTGTGACCTAACTTGAGGCAATTTCTCTCTCAATTTCAAATACCTATTCAGTAAACATTTATTGAGCATTTACCTATGATAGTCACTCTGCTAGACACAAAGAGAGAAGAAAACACAGTCCCTGCTTTCCAGGACCTCTCAGTCTGAGGCTCCCAGTCTTGCTTGCACAATAGCAAGTACACACGGTGGGAGAACAACCAGCTTTGACGTATGAACCTGACTTCCATCCGCAGGAGACAGAGCACCTCCCTCTCTCTCTCTCTCTCTCCCTCTCTCTCTGTCTCTCTCCCTCCCTCTATACTTACAGGCTGACCTGAAAACACAGAATGAAGAGTCATAAATACCCCAGTCTGGAAACTGGCTACACAAGTTAGAAAGACAAGGATACAGCTTAATTAAGGAGAGACTAGGATAAACAACAACTAAATTAAAACAACAACAACAACCTCAATAAAAACGAAACTCAAGTTTATGTGGCAGTGGTGAAGCTGCCTAAATACTTGGCATCCACTCCCTTCAGGTTATAGGGAAGCTAATTCTAGTAATACGAAAAGATTGTAGGGATACATGCGGGCGGCAGTGAGTGAGACAGTGGCCTCAGAAAGAACAGTAGATCTGATTGCCCGTCGTCTTGGGGACTGAACTGTGGCTCCTTCAGGATCCAAGGCGCTTAGCCCTCTGGTTCTATCGGGTCTCCTCAATGGGAGCCTGCAGACGTCGCCCCCTAGAGGCTGCGTAGCATGACAGCAGCTACCCTTGGTCAGCTTCTCTTGGCTTGCTTTCTTTTTCTTCCTTTCTCCCTTCCTCCTCTCTTCTATCCCTTCCTCCCCCCTCCCTTCTTCTCTCCTTTCTTCCCTCCCCTCCTTCCTAACTTATTTAGCTGCATTATTTATAATTGACATATTTAAAATTCACAGTGTAAGTTTTGACCTATGTTTACACCCGTGAATCCACCATAATCAAAAGAGTAAACCTATCTGTCACCCCCAAAATATCCTAAACCCCTTTTTAATCCTCTCCCCTGCCCCTCAGCAATCCTTCCTCTTTTCTCCCGGCAATTGCTGGTATGCTTTCTGTCGCTTTAGTCATAGTTTGTATTTTATAGAATTTTTAATAAAAGGAATCACACAGTATGTACTCCCTTTCTTTGGTTTCTTTTGCTCCGCACCTTGATTTTGAGACTCATCTGTGACATTGTGTGTATCAACTGTCCATCCCTTTTTACTGCTAAGTATTCCACCACACATACCACAATCTGTTTATGCATTTACCTGTTCATGGATATTTGGATTTTTTTTTTTTTTTTTTTTTTTTTTTTACTTTTTAACTATTATGCATAAAGCTGCTGTGAACATTTGTGTACAAGTTTCTGTAAAAACATATGTTTTCATTGTTGTTGGGTAAAAAAACTAGGAGTGGCATGGTTGGTCCCATAGTAAGTGCACATTTGAGGGCTTATTTATTTATTTATTTATTTTTATTAACATTTTTTCTTTTACATTTATTCATTTTTGAGAGACAGAGAGAGACAGAGCACAAGGGTGGGAGGGGCAGAGAGAGAGGGAGACACAGAATCCAAAGCAGGCTCCAGGCTCTGAGCTGTCAGCACGGAGCCTGACATGGGGCTCGAACTCACAAACCACGAGATCATGACCTGAGAGCCAAAGTCAGATGCTCAACCGACTGAGCAACCCAGGCGCCCCTTATTTATTTTTTAATGTTCATTTTTGGGAAAGAAGAGCATGAGCAGGGAAGGGGGGGGGTGGACAGAGGATCTGAAAAGGGCTCTGTACTGACATCGGAGAGCCTAATGTGGGGCTCCAACTCACGAACCATAAGATCATGACCTGAGCAGAAGGCAGACAGTTATCCAATTCAGCCACCCAGGTGCCCTTAAGGGTTTTTTTTAAAACTGTCAAACTGTTTTCCAAAGTGGTTGTGCCATTTGACATCCCTACAACAGTGTATGAGAATTTCAGCTGTCCCACATCCCCACTTGGTATGTCAATCTCTTTAACTTTAGCCATTCTAATAAGTGTGATGGTATTTACTTGTGGCTTTCATTTGCATTTCTTTAGTGAATAATAATGTCCAGCATCTTTTGTGTGCTTATTTGCCATCCATACATCTTAGGTGAAGTATCTGTTCAAATCTTTGCCCACTTTTTTATTAGATTATTTGTTTTTCTTATAGTACTTTGATAATCTTTTATATATTCCAGATATAATTTTTTTCTCATATATATGATTTGCAAATATTTGCTCCCAGTTGCTGGTATATTTTCTCATTCTCTTCAGTGCATTTTTTAAAATAGCAGAAAATTTTAATTTTGATGAAGTCCACTTTATTAATTGTGGTTGGTGCTTTTGTGTTATACCTAAAACATTTGCCTAACTCAAGGTTATGATTTCCTCCTGTCTTCTTACAGAAACAGGTTTGTGGGGTTATTTTTAAAACTATGGATTGGGGCGCCTGGGTGGCTCAGTCAGTTAAGTGTCCAACTTTGGCTCAGGTCATGATCTTGCAGTTCATTGGTTCAAGCCCCACGAAGCTGTACTGACAGCTCAGAGCCTGAAGCCTGCTTCGGATTCTGTATCCCTCTCTCTCTCTCTCTCTCTCTCTCTCTCTCTCTCTGCCCTTCCCTCCCCTCTCTCTCAAAAATAAACATTAAAAAATTCTAAACAATCTATGGGATCATTTTGACTCACTTTGGGTTTATAATGTGAGGTATGGATTGAGATTCACTTTGGTGCATCTGGATATACAATTGTTCCATAACAATTTGTTGGGAACACTATTATTTTTTCATTGAACTGCATTTGGAACGGCCTTTGCCAAGAAAATATGTTGGTTAAATATGTGGGGGTCAATTTCTGGACCCCGTATTCTGTTCCACTGGTCTATGCGTCCATCTTGGTATTGGTACCACCTTGCCTTGACTCCTATAGCTTTATAGTAAATTTTTCACATCAGGTTGCAATAGTCACCCAATTCCTTTTTTACAAAGTTGTTGTTATTATATTATTATTATTATTGTTATTATTATTATGGCTCTTTAACAAAACAGTCTGTTGGGATTTTAATTGGGATTACATAGCCTCTACAGTTTCATTTGGGGCAATCAGTACTTTAACAATGAGTCTTTCAACCCATTATTATCTTTCCCTTTATTTATAACCTCTTTAGTTTCTCTCAGCAATGTTCTGTAGGTTTCAGTGTATAGGTCTAGAACATCTTTTGTCAAATTCATGCCTAAGTATTTCATTTTTTTTCTAATGCTGTCATAAATAGCATTCCATTAGTAATTTTCCTTTCCAATTGTTTGATGCTTTGCGGAGTCTCTATTGTTGCATTTCTGATTAGAGCAGATCTTATAAAGTCAAGCCATCTTGCAAGGCACCATCCTGGATGGCTGTCTTAGGGGAGGGATCAGCCCAGGCTCATCAGCTGTACCTAAGAGTCCAGAGTCATTTGGTAGAGAACATGCCCTGTACCCAATTCAAGGATTAATCTATGGTCACTGATGGCCCTTGATTAACCCATTCCATACACAGGATGAGATGATCACTAACAAATTGGTGAAATGATTTGAACCAAATATTAATTTTGTGCTTTGAAATTTTGCCTAGAAAACATCTTTATGGCTGTAGGAAGGGCCAGGAAAAGAGAATCTTGCACTAAAGGTCAAGTATTTATTTCTGCTGGCATCGTTAAATACAACCATATGCTCCTAGAGACCAGGGTGTTACAAATTCCACCTACTGCGGGAAGATCTAAATTCCAAGGAGGCCACATATCTAATGATGTTTCCCAGATCTTTAACTTACCCTCTGGTCTGTCAACAACTCCACTTTCAACTGGTCTGCTAAGCATAGGAGGCAGGACAGTCCACTGAAGGCTGAGGCTCAGAATAAATAACAGTTGTCTCTAGTGAATTCCTATCTTTGAGGGCAATTTTTGTAATGAGGGAAATGCCCAGCAAAAACAGGACATCTGAGCAATTTTAAAGGAAGGCATTTTTAAGCCAAGATTATGGATGAATTATGATATTTTTTCAGCATGACTCCTTTGCCTTGGTTTTTTCTTTTATTTTCTTTCTTTCATTTATTGATTTTTTTTTTCCACCCAGCAGATATCCGTGAGAAACTACTTTGGGTCTCAGCGCTATCAAGGTGGTAGGGAGAGAGGGGATACCAAGGTTCATAACACAGGATTTCTGCTCATAAGAAGGGGAAGCCCACACACCAGTATCATCTGAGTAAAGATACAAGGTGGAATGCTTGGCACTGTGATTGGTAAACCATAAGGCACTGTTCCAATGTTCATTATTTTATAGCTCAGAGGAGGAGATAATGCTAGGGAGAGCTGAGGAACGCCTCACAGAAGATGCAGGAGGGTTCAGTCTACTGTTACAGATGAGCAGACATTACTTCACCAGGAGAGAGGACCCAGAAGGAGTCTCTGGGTTGCTTTTCCACTTCACTGAAGAGCTTGGTGTGTCATGTTGGAGGGAAACTAGAGAAGAGGATGTGGTGGAGGGATGTGGTCAAGCATCTTTTCCAAAGATGGCCACATTTCTCATCAAGAGATGGAGTCTAATTTCCTGGCCTTGCATGTGAGTTGGCTTTTGTGACTGTTGCAACCAAGAGAATGTGGCAGACATGACACTAATTACAAGATTAGGTCAAAAAATTTCATTTCTGCCCTTTTCACCAGACCATTCCAGCTAGAGCCCTGGGCTACCATGTAAGCACTCCCACTGACCTGGGGGAGCCATGTTGTGAGGAAGCCCAACCTAGCCACTACAGAGGTGGCATAAGGAGCCCTGAGATGACATAAAGAGAGAGAAATGGCTGGAGGCCCACCGCTGCTCCAGCTACAGCCACCTTCTGACTGCATGAGACAGCCAGAACTGCCCAGTCATGCCCCTCTCAAATTACTGACCCACACGAACCATGAAAGGTAAGGAAACGATTACGGTTTCCTTAAGTCACTAAGTTTCAGGGCACCTAGCGGGCTCAGTCAGTTGAGTATCTGACTCTTGGTTTTGGCTCAGGTCATCAGGTCATGATTTGCGGTTCGTGGGTTCAAACCCACGCCCTATTGGGCTCCACACTGCTGGCAGGGAGCCTGCTTAGGATTCTCTCTCTGCCTCCCCAACTCGTGTGCTCATGCACTCTCTCAAAATAAATACATAAACTAAAAAAAAAAAAAGTCACTAAGTTTCCGGGTGATTTGTTACATAGCAATAGATGACCAGAAAAAGGAGATAAGAAGTGACTTAGCTATTCTCTTTTCTTTTTATTCATTTCATGTCAGATTTGAATTTTGTGGAATTGGCCAAACAAGAGCTGAGAGGACCTAGAGACAAGACTGATCCCTGAGGGCAAAAGACGTAGTCAGGTTAAACCCAAGAGTAGGAGTAGAATCTAGATAATTGAGCAAAGGTATGTAGAGGAGCAGGGGGACAAGACAGAATCACCACTGAAGCAAGGTTGCTGCTAATCTGAGAACCAAAGCAAGGACTCACACGCAGGGGACAAAGGCAGAGACTTCACTACGCAAAACGGTGACAAAGTCACATGAAAATAAATAAGTGAAGCTTGACAATGACCAGGAAGTGTGACTTGACACTCAGTTGGGAAACTTTGGCTATAGAGTTTCTCCCAACTAGGGAAGCTGGAATGTTCTGAGCTTGGAGTGATGTGGGGCCTGTGATCTCACCTGAATGGTTTAGATGGAAGCAGGATTAGGGGTTGTGTGCCAGTCAGATCATTTTGTTCCCAGCGAGCCCTGATAACTACCTATTTCCCTCCACCAAGCCTCCTGTGAAAGTTAAAAGAGACACCTCTAAAGAAGTCTAAAAGAAAATAAAGTCAAAGGAGAAAGTAGAGGGGACTACGGGTGGCATTCTGAAACAGTCTATACCCACTGAAAAATCAAATTAGGTGCCCACCACTGAATTGGCAAAATGTATCAAAACATGCCTAGAAAAGATTTTTAAAAGACAGAACGCCATGCAAACATATAAGTAACAGAAGAATGATTGCTTTGACAGTGTTTACCATAGCTACATCCAAACCTAAAAGGAGAACATCAACAATGTAATTTTCCAACAATTAGGTGAATTACAGAATATTATGGAGGCTGCTTTTTTTTTAATGTTTTATTTATTTTTAAGACAGAGAGAGACAGAGCATGAGCAGGGGAAGAGCAGATAGGGAGAGAGAGACACAGAATCTGAAGCAGGCTCCAGGCACTGAGCTATGAGCACAGAGCCCAATGTGGGGCTCAAACTCACGAACTGTGAGATCATGACCTGAGCCAAAGCTGGACGCTTAACCAACTGAGCCACCCAGGCGTCCCGAGGCTGCTTTTTAAAATAACATTAATAACATGCAGAAATATTCCCAAGATATTGTTGAGTTTTTTAAAAATTCCTTGAGGGGCGCCTGGGTGGCTCAGTCAGTTAAGCGTACGACTTCAGCTCAGGTCACGATCTCGCGGTCCATGAGTTCGAGCCCCGCGTCGGACTCTGTGCTGACAGCTCAGAGCCTGGAGCCTGCTTCTGATTCTGTGTCTCCCTCTATCTCTGACCCTCCCCTGTTCATGCTCTGTCTCTCTCTGTCTCAAAAAAAAAAAAAAAAAAAAATTAAAAATAAATAAATAAATAAAAATTCCTTGAAAGCAGGTTCTTGGTCTCTGTATCTTTAAACACACCTGTAACAATTCCTTACACAAACAAGTCCTCAGGAAATGTTGGCTCAATGAATGAATCTTGTAGTTGAGGGCCTACTCTGTGCCAGGCATAATTTTAAGTTTCCTCCACATGTAAAATGATTTCACCTCCACATAACCCTAAGAGATAGATACTATTACCATCCCTATTTTGAACAAGTGAAAACAGGGGCAGGGGGGTAAGAAATTTGTAGGGGGGTAAATGGGTAGCACTGGGACAGATAGAGACAAGCAGCCTGGCTCCATGACACTGTATTGTCTCTTCAGCTAGATGACTCTTAACACAGTGATCTGAAGGGCACCTGGGTGGCTCTATCAGTTAAGCGTCCAACTTTGGCTCAGGTCATGATCTCATGGTTCAAAAGTTTGAGCCCCGCATCGGGTTCTTTGCTGTCAGCACAGAGCTCATTTTGTTTGGATCCTCTGTACCTCTCTCCCTTTGCCCCTCCCCACTGCCTTGTTCTTTCTCCCTCTATCTCTCTCAAACACAAATAAACATTAAAAGAAAACAGTTATCTGAAAAGACATCAAAAAATTAAAATTCAGTTTTTTCCTTACCAAGACAATACCCCAAATCATCAAGAAAAAATAACATTTATTAGGTCTCATGATGATTGGTAACACACCTGTGAGAACTAAGAGCGAGGAGAGTAGTAGCAAAGATTCCAGAATTAAGGAGGAGTGGGAGGGATCCTAAGATAGTCTTTATTTACATTTTTAATTTTCCTCACTGGCCAGGAGAAATAGAAAAAGCAGAAGGGGAAAAAAGAAAAAACAAGCTTGTTATTGGGTAATTTGGAAACGTTACATAGGAAGGAAAGATTCCAGTGAAAATATTTTAAATGCGTTATTCTGGAGTCTTCTACTTCCGGACCCATTTCATTTCCCTACTCATCTGTATACATTTGTTTCAGCACGTCTAACACAAACATAATTTGTCATAAATTAATTTAGGTCTGTTCAGGAAATTTAAAAAATCTTACCATCAAGAATTAAGATGAAAAGAGACTAGAGAAACCAATCACAGGAGACTGTCTCATGCTGTTTCTCAGCTGCTTCCAGCCTCGGGTTAAGACCCTCCAACTCCCAACCAGGATTAATGCTGGTGCCCATTGGCTACTTGAAATGGGGAAGGTGCCAGCATGGCATTCTTGCCCTCCCACACCTCCCCCTTTCTCTGCCAGCATTGGAAATTCGGACTGACCTGAAGCATGGGTGGTGGTGAAATGGGAGGTGTGAACCCAATCTCCCTCCCCCACCTTCTGCAGGTGCCCAGGGTACATTTCAACACGCAGTGGCTCCCCACACCAGCCAAGGGGAGAGATAGGGAGAGAGAGAGAGAGAGCAAGCATATGGAGCTTCTCCGTGTGTTTTCATTCATTTCTCCCTTCTTTCTCGCACTTAGAAGGAAATGGGTAAGGTTAGATAAAATTGCTACTTAATAAGGGGTTACTGAGTGTGTAATTGCTCCCAGAGTGTCTTTAAAGTGATAGTCCGCTGGTAAGAGCCAAGCTTCCTTCAAAGAATCTCACTAAACTGCCCAAAGACTGCAATTCCATTCATTTGTGGTTCTTTGAATAACACGCCAAAGATTAAGGAGCATCATTTACTGAAAGCCTTTTCCACTCACCTCATCTCAAACAGGTCAGCAAATTCAGAAGTCCCTGGTTTTAATCCTTGAGTTGTGGCGTGAACAGGTCTGAAGTTAGTCCAGAACCTTCTTTCGCACACATGGAAATTTCCCAGCAGGCCGATGTGATCTTTGACAGGGTTGTGGGCAGATCACGGCAATATATAATCTTTTTAGAGCCTAAGAGACCTTAAGGATCACATTCACGTGCCCTATTTCACAAAGTAGGTCACTCAGCTGGGAGTGGCAGTTAGTTCTACTGAGTGCTAAGCTACTGGTCTTTCTGTTTTCTCCCAGGACACAGGCACGGCACGACCAGAGCTAAGTGCGTGGTGGTCCAGGAGGGATGGGCACAGTCTGACTTGGTAGGTCGGCTTCTACTCAAGTTGACACGATTCCCAAGTGGTATGAGTGCTTCTCTTGATGAAAACTGTGCCAGTTTTCCTACTGTCCCAGAATCGGTGAGTTCCTAACCCCCCCCCCACCACTCCCCCACACCTTGTACTTGGCAAGGCTTTCCCTTCAAAGCTATGGCCTGAGGCTGCCAGGTGGAGAGAGTGCAGGCCTCACCCTTTTCACCTGGATGCTCACGGAGTCAATGCAGGGCCGCCATTAGAATTCCTGAGCTGTGCATTCTTCTCTGATGTGGTTAAATTACCTGAACTCCACAGTTCTACCAGAGGAACTCAGCTCACCCCAGAAGTGAGTGCAGCCAGACTTCTGGTTGTTGTTACCTCACTGACTCTTGGTCGTGGGACATTCACTTCTTAAGGGAGGCAACCTGGCCAGTCACATCCAATTCAGCTGTCTTCCCAGCGCCATTTCCAAAGAGCTTTAGTCAGTAAAGCAACAAAGGCAAGAACTTTTGGGGTATCTGTGTCTCCGGGTTGGGGTGTCCATGAGAAGTCTCAGGTTTTGTCCACTCAACAGTTTCTGGGGAGCCAGACAGGATTAGGGATTAGACACCCCCCACCACACAAACCCCTCCATCTTTCCATTCTCTCTGGAATCTTGGAGGGGTTTTTCTTGTTGTTGGGTTTTGCCTTTGGTTTTGTTTGATTTGGTTTTTGCTTTTTATTTTGTTCTGTTTTTTCCTCTGGAGCCACCATTCCAGGAATTTTGTTACCTTTGCTTAAGCTCCTCTGTTTGGTTGTTATAGGTGAATTGCTGTTGTTCATTTTTGCCATAATATATTCCTTGGGCCTTGGGGAAGGAATTGGCTGTGGGTCAGCTCCTAGGTAGCCATCTTTACTAGGGCACCATTCACAAGGGAAATAATACCATCATGTGCCTGATGAGGCACAATAATATCATCCTTTTTCTTGTATCCATTCTGTGAACCATCCACATACATTTTTAATCCTTCTCTGTTACTTGGTTTGACTCTAGACTACCACCCATGGGAGAGCTCACTGAAGGCAGGGAACCACCTATTTATCTCCTCTTTTCAGGATAATGGATACTTTGTGAAATAAGCAGGTAGTCAACAAGTGTTTGTTGAATGAATAATAGTGAAATGTTCAGAGGATACAAATGTTCAGAGGATGGTTTTCTAATCATTACAAAGGGAGCTATGAAAATTGATGGGGTGCCTATCTGGCTCAGTCAGTAGAGCATGTGACTCTTGATCTCAGGGTTGTGAGTTTGAGCCTCACACTGGGTGTAGAGATTATTTAAAAAAAAACAACAAAGAGAGCTATGAAATTTGAAAGGAGGAAGAGGTGATCTAGTGATTTGGCTTACACATTTCACTGTTTACCATTATTAATACAGAGAATTAAACACTATCTGTGGGACCATAGTAAGAAAGAAGTGATAAATTATGGTCAATTGGAAAGGCCTATTTACAATAACTTAAGAGCAAGAATGCTCACAAAATGATTATGAGTTAAGAGGCATGTGGGTATCTCAGTAGGTTGAGTGTCTGACTCTTGATTTCAGCTCAGGTCATGATCCCAAGGTCATGAGATTGAGTCGCACATCGGGCTTTGCACTGACAGCATGGAGTCTGCTTAGGCTTCTCTCTCCCTCTCTCTCTCTGTCCCTTCCTGCCCAAAATAAATAAATAAACACTCTTTTGAAAAAAGGTTCTCTCTCTCTCTCTCTCTCTCCTACTGCTCCTCCCTCCCTCTCATGCACTCTCTCTCTAAAATTAAAAAAAAAAATTTTAATATTTTAATGTTTATTTATTTTTGAGAGAGAGAGAAAAACAGAGTGTGAGTGGGGGAGGGGCAGAGAGAGAGGGAGACAGAATCTGAGGCAGGCTCCAGGCTCTGAGCTGTCAGCACAGAGCCCTACACGGGGCTCAAACCCACGAACCACAAGATCATGACCTGAGCCGAAGTCAGATGCTTAACTGACTGGGCCACCCAGGTGCCCCCTCTTCCCAAAAAATTTTTAAATGATCATGAGTTAACTTTATAGCCTTTTTCCTCAAAGCTCTTTCGATTATAAGCAGTGGAAACCTACTCAAAGTAGCTCAAATGAAAATGGGAGGTGGGGGTTTATTGTAATGCTACAACAATCTCACAAAATCCGAAAAGAGGAAACAAAGCTTACCTGGGTGTTATGCAAACCGGAGCACAAAGAAGAAAACAACCAAGAATTCTCCACTTGGCTTTTCTCATTTCTGCATCTCAGAATCAGCTCCACCCCCTTGCCGTGACCTAGCTTCTTCCACCTTCTCACCTGAGGCACGGTCCAGCAATGACATCCTCAGACCCATGAAGTCATTGCCCATCTTCTATGACAACCTCTCTGAGAGGATATCTGAGTAATCAAACTCATGTGACTTTGATGGTGTCTTAGCAATGGCAGACAGGTGGCCTGACAGTGGAGTGGGCCAGGTGTTATTGGTGAAACGTTTAGTGGCAGAGGGCATGGAAGGAGAAATATGTATTACCTAGAAATAGTCAAATGTGGGAAAGGCAATGTAATATATCTAGGCCTTTTAAACTTCTAGTAGTCTATGAACTTCTCAGTGTTAAAGATGCTGCTTCACGAAATAAGTCAGTCACAGAAAGACAAATACCATATGATCTCAGTCATATGTGGAATTTAAGAAACAAAATGAAGAAGCAAAAGGGAAAAGAAATGAGAGAGGCAAAGCCAGAAACAGACACTTACCTATCGAGAACAAACTGACGGTTATCAGAAAGGAAGTGGGCAGGAGGATGGGTGAGACAGGTGATGGGGATTAAGGCGTATACTCATCATGATGAACACCTGGTGATGTATGAAAGCGTGGAATCACTATCTTGTACACCTGAGACTAATATTACCCTGTATGTTAACGATACTGGAATTGAAATTAAAACTTAAAAAAAAAAAAAGATGCTGCTTTATTCTTGTTCGTACACTCGGTGCCTAGAATAGGGACTAGTACATAGTAAATATTCAGCAGTTGTCTGATGAATGACTGAAGGATGCATGGGTGAGAATGAATGCCCCTTAAACTTTATGAGAGACCGTGTTACTCGCACAAGAATATCTGTAATCAAGATGACACACGATAACCAGTGTTGACAGGGTGGAGAGAAACTGGAACCCTCACACAGACTGCTAGTGAGAAGATCAAATGGTACCGCCTCTTTGGAAAACAGTTTGGAAGTTTCTTAAAATGTTAATTATAAGTTTACTGCGCGACACAGCAAACTCATTCTTAGGTATCTAACCGGCGGAAGAAAACGTATGTCCACATAACGGCTGGCACACAAATGTCCATAACAGCATTATTCATGGTAGCTCAAAGGTGGAAACAATTCACACATCTCTCAACCAGCGAGTGGATAAACAAAATGTGGGGTGCTCATACAATAGAATACTATAAAAATGAATAAAGTATTAATAAATGCTACGATGTGGATGAACCCAAAAAATATTGGACTGAGTGAAACAAGCCAAATACAAAAGACAACATATTGTATGATTCCCTTTATGTGAAATGTTCAGAAAAGGCAAATCTGTAGAAACAGAAAGTAGATTAATGGTTGCCTGAGGGTAGGGGTGGAAACAAGAAGAGACTGCAAATGAGCATTTTTGGGTAGTGATAAAAATATTCAAAAATTAGATTGTTGTGCTGGTCACACAACTGTATACTGGTTAAAAATCACTGAATTATATGCTTTAAATGAGTGGACTGCATGGTTTATAAATTATACCTCAATAACACTGTTTTTAAAAATCTCTGAGATTAAAAATGGCTATATAGGTTATGTTAGATAACCAAAACCCTTTGACTGATTTTTAATTTTCTCTTCCTCTGTTTTCTGAATAATTCGCACCCAATCCACTGTTAGTTTCACATCCTCCTGGCAATCTAGCTTGTACAAAAATGATCTAAGCAGCATCAAAGGGGTCAACCAATTCATTGTGTAACTGAATTGTGTCCAGATAACATCACTGCTAAAGCTAAGATGATATGGGTTGTAGTCTCCTCCTCCTCCTCTCCATGGCCTGAATGACCAGTAAAACCATTCCCCTCAATATAGACAATTTACTCCTCTGGGGAGGTATTACACACTGTTATATGGGCTGTTTGCTTGGTCCAGAAAATAGAGCCAGCTGGTTGTTTTAGGTACCCATAAAAACTGTAATGTAATTGTTTAATACAGAATGTAACATCGCTGTATGGAGAGTGATTCATGTTGCATTCTTCAACAATACATATTGCCATGCTGCTTCTAAAGTCCCTTGAACATAATCTTGCCATATGGAAGAGGTTAAGGCTGGAAACAACATGGGGATATAGGAATAGTCAAAATGTTTCTCAGCCACCAGTATCCTCCTGTCTCCCGAGTGATAAAGAAGGGATGATGTTGAGTAAGTAACAATTGAAATAATAACAGGGGTGCCTGGGTGGCTCAGTCAGGTGAGTGTCAGACTCTTAATTTTGGCTCAGGTCATGGGGATCAAGCAGGCTCGCTCCACATTGGGCTCCACACTGAGTGTGGAACCTGCTTAGTATTCTCTCTTTATCCCTCTGCCTCTCTCCCCCACTCATGTGTGCTCTCTCTCTACAAATATAAAAATTGATTAATTAATTAAAATAAATTGAGGTTTACATTTAAAAACAATAATATCGTAGCTAGATGTTTTGTAGATACTTTTCTAAGTCAATATAAAAACTAATCTTATACATTTAAGTGACTGTAATTCCACCCTGGCCATTAAGATGTTGCTTGAATACATGATTTGAAGTAATGAACCACCCAGCTGGTCTGCCATTTTCCAAAGAGACTTGTGCTCTAAAAAAAAAGGTTTATGTTTTGCCCATCTCCGGGATGGGTCATAAATAATGTAAGCTATGATTCAAAAAAAACTGACTTCTTTATTTTTCTTTAATAAAGAAGTGGATTACCTAGACAAGCTGATTGGTTAGTTAAAAAATTTAATGCATGTATAAACACGCGTTAAATACATATACGTAAATGTTTGTGTTTTCTTTCCACAACTGCTCCAATTAGTTTGATATGGGTACCTTCTCTGATGATCAAATTGAGCCAATAAATGTTTGATTCATCTCTATGGCAAACCCTTAGCACTATAAAGTACAGTCATAGACAGGATAATGATAGGAACTGCTAGTCAAGGAGATTTTTCAAGGCAATAGAGCAGGGCCTAGAGTCAGGTAATAGGGCCAAAAGAGAGTGAAAATCCAAAAGTAGTGGCCATAGTTTCTAGAAATTCACAGGGAAAAAAATGGATTAAGGATTCTTAAGTGCAAAGTCAAATGATAAAATGTTTCCCAATTAACCAGAGCACCTTGTGAGTATTGAGTATAACTTAGAAAAATAATAAAGTTGTGCATCATAAATCAGGCAGAACATATTCCTCAAGGCATGATGGATGGAAAACAATGGGTTGAACTTATTATTATTCTAAACTTATTGAATAATTATTATTAAAAGTTCATTAAAAAATGAAACATTTTCTATGGTAAGCTGTTCATACTTCTGTTCATCATATGATCTTCCTAAATGAAACTGATCTTGAAACACATTTTTCAGAAGCCAAGATACTGATCTTTCTGCATTAATAGGGAAAAAAGGGGGAAAAAACATCAATCAGTCCAAAACATGACATGACTCAATGTCTTAGGAACATAATGGGATTATAAACAATGAGGATTTGATACTGATATATATATATATATATATTTTTTGGCTGCAAACAGAAAAAATTCTGGAATTGAGGTGTCTGTCTTTAAAGGTTTATATGCAAGATATTTATCTTTATCTTTGTCCATTTAAAAGATACCTGAACTTAAAGTGGAAGAGCTGGAAATAAGCACACTTTGGGAACACTAATGTAAGAAAACTGTTTTTCAACAGTGTGGGAACAGAAGAATAAGTATTCAAGAGTGTGTGCACTCTCAAATGACACTAATTTGTATTAATGAGGATAAGACTGGTCAAACTTAGTAAAATATAAACCAGAAAATATTCTAAAACAAAATAATTGTTGTTGGTTTTCTAGTACCTGCCCCTGAAATGAAAAAAATGGCTAACAAAGTCCTGGACCTGATGTTAGGGCCGGTTTTAATTGGTGAATGAGACCCATTTGTAAATGTTCATTAATTGCTTCTTTTTACCTGTATTAATCAACAAGTATTTAGTGCTCCTTACTGCATACCCACCCGTGTGCAAAATGCTGAGGAAGACACCAAAGGAACACAAAGAGGACTAACATAAATCTGGCTGTCTTAGAGATCAATTAATTTATAAAGCAGCCTACCCAATAGAGGCTAAATATTTCTAAACAGTCAGACACCCCTCTGACATTGTGAAAGTACATCTTTCACCAAGAATGCTTTTTATGGGCATTTTCATGGTTGGCCTGTACTATCATTCAAGGATACTCAGGAACTGTCAAGGAGCAAAGAGTTCTGGAATATTTTCAGTCATTTTCACTGACCATCTTCTCTAACTACTGCTGGTCTGCCTTCGGTAACAACCTTCTTCCTTCTAATTTCCTGCTTCTCTTCTCCAAACTTCTCTGACAGGAAACCAATTGTTTCCCATTTTATTTTCATTTTAATCATTTCATTATTTTAATCGAACCATGATTTCATGATTTCATGATTTAATTTCTCTTTATTTTAATCATTTTCAACGTAATCATTATAATAATAATAATAAATATTTCTCTATGTTAACCCACTCGTGGGGACACCTACTTTTTGTCTACTAGCATCTTTTCCTTTTCTTTTGGAAATAACATCCAAATTTTACTTTGAAGAGCTTCTTTCACTTCCCATGCCTACACACATGCGCACACACACACACACACACACACACACACACTTATAGTCCATTTGGTTTAGCTGAGCGGGCATGTGATCCAGTCTGGGCTTCTCAAAATACTCTATCTCCCTGACTATTGTCATTGGTCAGGATTGACCCAAGTTGAACCAATAAGAACTGGTGATACTTTGGCTGAAACTATTGGGAGGGAAATGGCCTCTTTCTTCTGTGGTGATTAGCCCTAAGGATGATAATGTAAAACTGGAGAGGTCTCTTAAGAACGATGCCAACACAGAAAGAAGCAAAACCTAGAGATGGAAAAAACAAGCTGAACCCCGATGATATTAAGTGTCCTGGATCCAGCTATCCCTGAAATCCACTTCTAGACTTTCCAAGTATCTGACCCACTGTCGCCTCTTTTTTGCCTTGTGCCATTGTTTATTCTGTGTCTGAACCTTGCAACTAGAAATACCCGCTTAATTCACTCACAGTTTCACCTGATTTCTGTCACAATTCTCTGGAGAAGATATTATGCTTCTCTACATTTTATGCCTCAGAAATCTGAGACCACAGAGATTAAGAACTTTGCCTAGCAACCTAACCATTAAGTGACAGAGCCAGGACTCAAAGCCATGTGCATCTAACACCCATGTCCATGCTTTAAATCTGTGAGGTCATCTTCTGCCATGCCTCTTTTCTCTCTGTGTCTCCAGCATTTAACACAGACTGACTCCTGCTCAGCGTTCTGTTAATGTTTTATTAATTGCCTGGCACTAGAAGACAAAGGAACAGGATTTCCTGCCTAAGGGTCAAAGACATATAATAAAATAACATGGAAAAAATACACGGGGGAGTGGGGACCATAGCAGGTGGGAGAGAGGAATGAGACAAATTTAGACGAGAAAAAAAGAATGGGGGAGAATGCCTGGCAACTGGTCCAGTTAAACCATTTAATAGCAGTTGATAAAAAGTGGGTTCAACATTACCTGAACTCTCTTATTTATCTGATTCACTTACTTTATAACCCCATACTTCATAGATAATACAAAGGTAAACTTCAGAATGGTTAAACCGGCCCAAATTTCTAACGAGGAAAGACAAATCAACATATTCTTCTCTATACTTAGGACAAGCTTTAACATTTTGCTCCTATATCATGACATAGTTTTTTTTTTTTTAACTCACCCTAGTTAATGATCTCAAAAGGGCCTACTTCCTGCTCATGTTCCAAGGGTTGTGATGCTTATCTGAGGACAGACCTCTCGCAGAGTTCAACGGGAACTCTGCCCTCAGATACGCTCTGTGGAATTGTGTAGCAAGACAAGAAACAGCTTCCTAAATGGGCATGGAGACACATCTGTCCTAATTAAATAATACCCTGTGCAGCCTCTGCCTTAATCATATCACAAAGCACACCCCAAATATCATTAGCCCCCGTGTACACACAGACATACAGGGACCAGCACTGCAGTGCGAGGCAGAAATGTGCGGTATGAAAACGGCTGCTAAATTATATCCGTGTCGTGGATCTCTGCCAAGGATGGCTGACAAGCCTCACCTGTCTAGCTCACTCATCCTTTGCAGGTCTGAGTCCATTAGGCAGATGATGGGGGAGTGAGGCTAAAGCAAACTGAAGATATTAAGACTCCATACGTCCATGAAAATGGATGATTGCACAGAGATTCCATCCCAAGTGATAGCCCGGGAGGCAAAGAACCCATTGAGAAACTCCATAAATTGTACTTATTATTTAGCATATGTAAAATATGTGAAACCACACTAATGGCTTCAGCTCACAGAAGGCTTGCTGTAGTCCAGACACTTTGCCAAGCTTCCTGCCTTCCTCATCTCATCATGATAACTGCCCATGACGCTGTCACCGTTCATAACCATGCTGATTCCACAGCTAGGGAGAGTGAGACACATTGAAGGACATAACTGGCCCACGGTCACATAATTCATAAGTAATGAGGCTGGGGTTCGATCTTATGGCTGGCTGTCTTTCTCTGGAATGAGGGTACTCAGCCACTATGTTATACCACCACTACAAGAGACTGCACAGAACATTAGAGATGTCCTCTGCAATGCAATTTGGCTCAACAGCAACTCTTGTAATTTTTTTTTGGTGGTAAAATACACAAAACATAAAATTTACCATTATACCTAAAGTTAACAATCCAGTGGCATTAAGGACATTGACTCTGTTGTGCAACCATCACCACTATCCATCTTCAGAACTTTTTTAAAAAAATTTTTAACATTTATTCATTTTTGAGAGACAGAGCATGAATAGGGGAGGAGCAGAGAGAGAGGGAGACACAGAATCCGAAGGAGGCTCCAGGGTCTGAGCTGTCAGCACAGAGCCCAGTGTGGGGCTTGAACTCAGGGAGCATGAGATCATGACCTGAGCCAAAGTCAGAAGCTTAACGGACTGAGCCACCCAGGCACCCCTCATCTTCAGAACTTTGTATCCTTGCACACTGAAACTCTGTCCCCGCTTAGCAATGGCTCCCCATTATTCCCCCCACAAACCATGATAACCACTCCTCAACTTTCTGAATTTGATTTTCCTATGTATCTCATGTAAGTGGAAATACACAATAATTGTCCTTTTGTGTCTACATTATTTACCTGACCTAATGTCTTCAAGACTCACTCATTTTGTAGCATGTATCAGAATTACATTCCTTTTTCAAGGCTGAATAATATTTGACTATATATGTATATAATATATATATAATATATATTATATATATATAATATATATAATATATATTATATATATATTATATATATATAATATATATTATATATATATAATATATATATATATATGCCACGTTTTGTTTATCTATTCATCTGTCAGTGACATTTGGGTTGTTTTCATCTTTCAGCTGTTGTGAATAACACTGCTATGAACATCAGCAGGCAAATACTTATCCAAATCCCTGCTCTCAGTTCTTTGGGGGATATACCCAGATGTGAAACTGATGGATCATATGGTAATTCTATGTTCAGTTTTTTGAGGAACCATCCTTACTGTTTTCTACCATGGCTGCACCATTTTTTATTCCCACCAGCAATGCACAAGGGTTCCAATTTCTCCCCATGCTCATCAATACTTGTTATTTTCTGGGTTGTCTTTGTTGTTTTTTGGTTTTTGGTTTTTAAACAGCCATCCTAATGAGTATGAAGTAGTATCTCATTATGGTTTTGATTCTCACTTCCCTAATGATTAGTTAGGTTGAGCATCTTTTCATGTGCTTATTCACCATTTACCTATCTTCATTCAGAAAATGTCTATTCAAATCTTTTGTCCATATTTTAGTCAGGTTGTTTGTTTCATTGTTGTTGTTGAGTTGTAGGAACTCTTTATATGTTTTGGATATTAATCCCTTATCAGATAGATGACTTATAAATCTTTTCTACTAGTCTATGGGTTGCTTTTTTACCCCGCTGATAGTGTCTTTAGGTGCACAAAAGTTTTGTGGTTTTGTTTTTTTTTTTTTTTTTGAGAAAAAGAGAGAGAGTGCGAGTGGAGGAGAAGTAGAGGGAGAGAGAAAAAATCTCAAGCAGGCTACACGCCCAGTCTGGAGCCCAATGTGCGGCTCATGCCCATAACCGTGAGCTCATGACCTGAGCTGAAATCAAGAGTCAAACACTGAATGAACTGAGCCACCCAGCAGCCCCAACACACAAACGTTTTTAAGTTTAATTGCATGGTAATGAAAAAATGTTTACCTCCTAGGCATACAGCAATGTAGTCAGAAAGTGAAGCTAAGGCAGGCAGGGGGGTGGGGGAGGCGGGATGTGACTGAAATTTTCTGCATCAGGGAATGAGGCATACAGGAGACATTATATGATTAAAGCCATATGTGGATATTAAAAAATTATGGAAGTCATGGTACAGAGAGAGTGATGGCTCATATCAACAACAGAGACCTGGAAAGCCTTGTAAGAGTCATCTCAAGTAGGAATTATTGCCCAAGAAATGAAATGCCTGGAGAAAGTACAGATCCTTCATGACCGCCTGGTAAAACAGGACCCAGCCAGGGAGACTGAGAAGTTAGAAGAAAAGGAAGAGATGGACTGATTGCTATAAGAGATCGGCATTTACACTGAGCAAGAAGTCTTAGTGTCAAAAGACTAGCAATCAAGTCCTAGCTTTGTTGGATATTGAGGATGTAGAACTGTGAAACAAGTCACTTAACATTTCTGAGCGTCGGTCTCAATCTAAAGTGGGGACAACAAGACCTACCCTTTCTATCTTCACATTTGCGCTAAGGATTCGGTGAGATAATGTAGTTGTCATAAACTGCAATGCACTGCAATGCACCTTACAGAATTATGAAAGCCGAGAAGAGGCATCAAGTGGGAGCATATGCTCAGCTTTCTAAAATTTGGTGGCCTATTTAAGAATTTAAGACAAAGATGTAGCAATCTGGAGATTCTTGGTGTCCAAGGAAGCCTCCTTGGTGACAGAGGAAGAGTAGAGATGCCAAATTGCCACTGGCTGAAAAGTAACTGGGAGCAGAAGGAGTCAGCTATGCAAAAATGGAGAGTGCCTTCGAGCTTTTGGGCAGTGGTAATTTGAAAGAGAAAGGACATGGGAAGGTCATGTGGGTCTGATGGGGATGGCAAGTTTATGGGATCCACTCTCCACAGCTGCCACAGGAGTACATGTCTCCAAGACTTTGCCCTGGCTGACTAATCAGAACATCCCACCTATTTATCTACAGTGGTTGAACCATGGTAAACATGTAAGCCAGATCCATATGGTCCAACAGGATTATAGTTGCAGATAGTAGAAGACAGAAGAGACACTCTTTCCTTGGAGGTAACCAAATTAGAGGGGTAAAGTGAGAATTCTCATTGATCTTACTCCTCATCCCACCTCCACTCACCTGGTCATGTGGAGAAGTCTATCTATAGTTAAAAAGAATAAGATCAACACCAAAGGAGGAACAGAGCCATGTGGGAGAGAAACATGCACACTGACACCAGGACCTGATAATGCCTTCTGGGTCTAGAACATGAGTCATCAAACTGATATCCAAAGGTCAAATCCAGCCCTCCACCTCTTTTTGTATGGCCCGTGAGCTAAATATGACTTTTACAATTTTTTTTAATGTTTCTTTTTGCAGGGAGGATCTCCAAGGGAGGGCAGAGGATCTAAAGCAGGTTCTGTGATAAAAGCAGAGAGCTCAATGCAGTGCTCGAACTCATGAGATCATGACATGAGCCGAAGTCAGATGCTTAACCTACTGAGTCACCCAGGCACCCATAGCTTTTACATTTTTATATGGTTCAGGAAAAAAATCAAAAGAAGAATATTTTGTGACACATGAAAATTTTATGAAACTCATATATAGTGTCCACAAAGTTTTATTAGAACACGGCCATGTTCATTCATTTGCATCTTGTCTGTGGCTTTTGTGCTTCAACAACACATAGGGCACCTGGGTGGCTCAGTCAGTTAAGCCTCCAACTTTGGCTCAGGTCATGATCTTGTGGCTCATGGGTTTGAGCCCCATGTCGGGCTCTGTGCTGACAGCCCTTCTCTCTCTGCCCCTCCCCTGGTTGTGCTCTGTCTCGCTCTGTCTCAGAAAATAAGTAAACATTAAAAACAAAACAAAACACAGTTGAGTAGTTGTGACAGAGATCATAAGGCAGACAAAGCTGAAAATATTTACTCTCCTGCTGTTTACAGAAAAAGTTCACAGATTCCTGCTCTAGAGTAAGGCCAGTGTCAGCCCTGGACTGTTTCATGAACCCCCCCAAATCTTCAGCTAACTGGAGTTGAACTTCTATCACTCACAACCAAGTGTTTCCCCAGAAATATCTTTTTGATTTTAAAGATGAGAAGCAGGAAGTTTTGAGGGAATAAGTGACTGGATTGGTCATATAGTTAGTGACAAAACTGGACCAGTGTCCTGGTATTCTGTTTCTAGGCTCATTGCCACAGAGGCTGGCCTCATGGGTGTGTGACTTGAGCAGTCATACAAATCTCCCCCTACCCATCGCCACCCCCACTTAAGAAGGACCTGCACTGGGATTAATGCTCTGTTTTGACAATCTTGAGATTCCTTTTTTGAAATATTCTTTAAGTTTGTTTATTTATTTAAGTAATCTCTACCCCCAACGTGGGGCTCAAACTCATGCCCCTGAGATCAAGAATCACATGCTCTTCCAACTGAGTCAGTCAGGCACCCTGACACTCTGGGGGTTTTTAACCCATTTTGAACAAAGGGTTCTACCCTTTCATTTTGCACTGGACCCAGTCCTGGTGCCAGCTACCCAGCCTCCCCAACCCTGTAAGACGTAACATTTTTTATTTTTTATTTTTTTATGAATACAATTTATTGTCAAATTGGCTTACATACAACACCCAGGGCTCATCCCAAAAAGTGCCCTCCTCAAGCCCATCACCCATTGTCCCTCTCCCCCACCTCCTCAAAACATAACATTTTTAAATCATTTTCCACATCCACGTTGTAATTTTGTACCACCCTAGCACATTCATATTGGAGAAAGTAAGATTGTAACAGCATGCATGTTTTAATTCCAACATTATATATATATATATATATATATATATATATATATATATATATATATAGTTAAAAGCACATTTGCCCACTTTTATACCACAATTAAGTTTCTCCAAGGTTCAGATAAAATAGCAATAATTTTATTTTTCTTGTGATTTAGTCATTATCCTCACCATAATTGTTTTGTATTTATTTTTGTTTTTCACTTGTACTCCAGGTGTGATATGGCACAAGGACTGGATTCAGTAATTCCACAAGTTCATAAATTGTGAACAGAATTTCCAAAATGGCGCCTGTTATTGAAGCATCTGGCTGTGATGATAATTAAAGTGAAAACATTCATGAAGTGCTTCGATATCCCCATAGCAGAGCAATGTATGGGTCAAGAAATTTATAGCACAGGGCAAACCACAAGGCTTAGTTGCCTAGTCAAACCTAAATCTCTGTCTAAAACAACTGGGTCCACAAAAGAGGAACCAAACATATACAAGAGAAAGGAACAGTTGGGTCACATAATATAATGTTGCTGTCCATTGTTTCAAACATTAACCTATTCAGGCTATGTTCAGTTTTTGTTTCCTGTACTCAGTTGACTTAAAAGCCTTTAACTAGCTTTTCCTTCCTTCCTTTCTTCTTCCCTTTCTCCCTCCTTCCCCCCTCTCATTCTTTTCTTGTTCTTTTCTTTTTTTTTCCTTCCTTCCTTCTTTTCTTCTTCCTTCCTTCCTCCCTTCCTCTCTCTCTTCTTTCTTTCTTTCTTTCTTTCTTTCTTTCTTTCTTTCTTTCCTTCTTTCTTTCTCACACCCTCTCTGTCTCCTATCCTTTCTGGCTCTTTATCATAAATTTTATCATTTTTGCAAATTACCAAAGTAATACATGTTTATGTAGGATATTTTTTTAAGTAAAGGTAAGAAAAATTAGAATGGAAAACCACTATCATTTCACTACCCCCAGATACCCATGGCTAACATTAATTTTTGTCATTGCTAACATTTAGAATACGCCTTTCTTAATCAATTTTCTATGCATACATAAAACTTTCAAAAATAAAATTTCGCTGTATTCCATGTTAGGAATTTGCTTGGGAGCATTTCCCCATGTCTTCATTATTCTTCCTGTGTGCCATTTTAATGACTACATTCTATATCCGTGTGATGATTAATTTTATGTGTCATCTTGACTGGGCTGAGGGATGCCCAGATAGCTGGTATAACATTATTTCTGGTTGTGTTTGTGAGGGTGTTCCTGGAAGAGATTAGCACTTGAATCAATAGACTGAGTGGAAAAGCTCCCCCTTCACCAATGTGGTGGGCATCATCCAATCCGTTGCAGACTCAAAAAGAACAAAAAGACAGAGGAAGGGCAAATTCTCTTTCTGTCTCTTTCTTTTCTTAAATCTTCTTTTTTTCACCATAAGTGCATTCATTCCTCCCCATCTCCTAGTTCCCCCATCCTCCCACCCACCTCGCCTCTGTAACCATCGGTTTGTTCTCTATAGTTAAGAGTCTGTCTCTTGGTTTATCTCTCTTTTTTTTCCCTCTGCTCATTTGTTTTGTTTCTTAAATTCCACATATGACTGAGATCATATGGTATTTGTACTACTCTGAGTGACTTATTTTGCTCAACATTGTACTCTCTAGCTCCATCCATTTTGTTGCAAAAGATAAGATTTCATTCTTTTTTGTGGCTGTATAATATTCCATTTTATATCACCTTTTCTTTATCCATTCATCTGTCAGTGGACACTTGGGCTGCTTCGGTCATCTGGCTATTGTAAATAATGCTGCAACAAACATAGAGGTGCACGTATCCCTTTGAATTAGTGTTTGTATTTTTTGGGTAAATATTCAGTAATGTAGTTCCTGGATTGTAGGATAGTTCTATTCTTATTTTTTTGACGAAGCTCCATACAGTTTTCCACAGTGACTGTGCCAGTTTGCATTCCCACCAACAATGCAAGAGAGTTCCTTTTTCTCCACATCCTCACATTCCTTGACTTGTTGTTTCATGATTTTAGTCATTCTGATAGGTGTGAGGTCATACCTCATTATGGTGTTGATCTGCATTTCCCTGATGGTAAATGATAATGAACATCATTTCATGAGTCTATTGATCATCTGTATGTCTTGTTTGGAGAAATGTCTATTCATGTCTTCTGTCCATTTTTAAAAAAAAAATTTTTATGTTCATTTACTTTTGAGAGAGAGACAGAGACAGAGCATGAGCTGGGGAGGGGCAGAGAGAGAGGAAGACACAGAATCCAAAGCAGGCTCCAGGCTCTGAGCTGTGAGAACAGAGCCCGACACGGGGCTCAAACCCACAAAACTGTGAGATCATGACCTGAGCCAAAGTCAGACACTTAACCAACTGAGCCACCCAGGCGCCCCTTGTGTCCATTTTTTTAATTGGATTATTTGTTTTTTAGGCATTGAGTTGCATCAGATCTTTATATATTATAGACACTAACCCTTTATTAGATATGTCATTTGCAAATATCTTGTCTTATTCAGTAGGTTGTCTTTTAGTTTTGTTGATTATTTCCTTCACTGTGCAAAAACTTTTTGTTTTGATGTAGTCCCAATAGTTTATTTCTGCTTTTGTTTCCCTTGTCTCAGGAGATATATCTAGAAAAATGTAGCTATGGCCAATGTCAGAGATTACTGCCTGTGCTCTCTTCTAGGATTTTTATGGTTTCAGGTCTCACATTTAGGTCTTTAATCTATTTTGAGTTAATTTTTGTGTGTGGTGAAAGAAAGTGGTCCAGCTTCATTCTGTTGCATGTAGCTGTCCAGTTTTCTCAATACCATTTGTTGAAAAGGCTGTCTTTTTCCCATAGTATATTCATTCCTCCTTTGTCAAGGTTAATTGACCATATAACTGTGGGTTTATTTCTGGGTTTTCTCTTTTATTCTATTGATCTATGTGTCTACTTTTATGGCAGCACCATACTGTTTAAATTACTACCACTTTGTAATATAACTTGAAATTTGGAATTATAATACCTCCAGTTGTGGTTTGTTTTGTTTTGTTTTGTTTTTTCTTTTTCAAGAGTTCTTTGGCTATTCAAGGTCTTTCATGATTCCATGCAAATTTTGGGATTGTTTGTTCTAGTTCCGTGAACCATGCTGTTGGTATTTTGATAGAGATTGCATTAAATCTGTAGATTGCTTTGGATAGCATAGAATTTTAATAGTATTTGTTCCTCCAATTCATGAGCATGGAATGTCTTTCCATTTCTTTTTTTTTTTTTCAATATATGAAGTTTATTGTCAAATTGGTTTCCATACAAGGCCCACTGCTCATCCCAAAAGGTGCCCTCCTCAATACCCTTCACCCACCCTCCTCTCCCTCCCACCCCCCATCAACCCTCAGTTTGTTCTCAGTTTTTAAGAGTCTCTTATGCTTTGGCTCTCTCCCACTCTAACCTCCTTTTTTTTTTTTTCCTTCCCCTCCCCCATGGGTTTCTGTGAAGTTTCTCAGGATCCACCTAAGAGTGAAAACATATGGTATCTGTCTTTCTCTGTATGGCTTATTTCATTTAGCAACACTCTCCAGTTCCATCCATGTTGCTACAAAGGGCCATATTTCATTCTTTCTCATTGCCACATAGTACTCCATTGTGTATATAAACCACAATTTCTTTATCCATTCATCAGTTGATGGACATTTAGGCTTTTTCCACAATTTGGCTATTGTTGAGAGTGCTGCTATAAACATTGGGGTACAGGTGCCCCTATGCATCAGTACTCCTATATCCCTTGGGTAAATTCCTAGCAGTGCTATTGCTGGGTCATAGGGTAGATCTATTTTTAATTTTTTGAGGAACCTCCACATTGTTTTCCAGAGTGGCTGCACCAATTTGCATTCCCACCAACAGTGCAAGAGGGTTCCCATTTCTCCACATCCTCTCCAGCATCTATAGTCTCCTGATTTGTTCATTTTGGCCACTCTGACTGGCGTGAGGTGATATCTGAGTGTGGTTTTGATTTGTATTTCCCTGATGAGGAGCGACATTGAGGAGCAACATCTTTTCATGTGCCTGTTGGCCATCCAGATGTCTTCTTTAGAGAAGTGTCTATTCATGTTTTCTGCCCATTTCTTCACTGGGTTATTTGTTTTTCAGGTATGGAGTTTGGTGAGCTCTTTATAGGTTTTGGATACTAGCCCTTTGTCCGATATGTCATTTGCAAATATCTTTTCCCATTCCATTGGTTGCCTTTTAGTTTTGTTGGTTGTTTCCTTTGCTGTGCAGAAGCTTTTTGGCTTCATAAGGTCCCAGTAGTTCATTTTTGCTTTTAATTCCCTTGCCTTTGGGGATGTGTCAAGTAAGAAATTCCTATGGCTGGGGTCAGAGAGGTCTTTTCCTGCTTTCTCCTCTAGGGTTTTGATGGTTTCCTGTCTCACATTCAGGTCCTTTATCCATTTTGAGTTTATTTTTGTGAATGGTGTGAGAAAGTGGTCTAGTTTCAATCTTCTGCATGTTGCTGTCCAGTTCTCCAAGCACCATTTGTTAAAGAGACTTTTTTCCATTGGATGTTCTTTCCTGCTTTGTCAAAGATTAGTTGGCCATACGTTTGTGGGTCTAGTTCTGGGGTTTCTATTCTATTCCATTGGTCTATGTGTCTGTTTTTGTGCCAATACCATGCTGTCTTGATGATTACAGCTTTGTAGTAGACGCTAAAGTCTGAGATTGTGATGCCTCCTGCTTTGGTCTTCTTCAAAATTACTTTGGCTATTCGGTGCCTTTTGTGGTTCCATATGAATTTTAGGATTGCTTGTTCTAGTTTCAAGAAGAATGCTGGTGCAATTTTGATTGGGATTGCATTGAATGTGTAGATAGCTTTGGGTAGCATTAACATTTTGACAATATTTGTTCTTCCAATCCATGAGCATGGAATGTTTTTCCATTTCTTTATATCTTCTTCAATTTCCTTCATAAGCTTTCTATAGTTTTCAGCATACAGATCTTGTACATCTTTGGTTAGATTTATTCCTAGGTATTTTATGCTTCTTGGTGCAATTGTGAATGGGATCAGTTTCTTTATTTGTCTTTCTGTTGCCTCATTATTAGTGTATAAGAATGCAACTTATTTCTGTACATTGATTTTGTATCCTAGAGCTTTGCTAAATTCATGTATCAGTTCTAGCAGACTTCTGGTGGAGTCTATCGGATTTTCCATGTATAATATCATGTCATCTGCAAAAAGTGAAAGCTTAACTTCGTCTTTGCCAATTTTGATGCCTTTGATTTCCTTTTGTTGTCTGATTGCTGATGCTAGAACTTCCAACACTATGTTAAACAAACAGCGGTGAGAGTGGACATCCCTGTCGTGTTCCTGATCTCAGGGAAAAAGCTCTCAGCTTTTCCCCATTGAGGATGATGTTAGCTGTGGGATTTTCATAAATGGCTTTTATGATCTTTCAGTATGTTCCTTCTATCCCAACTTTTTCAAGCGTTTTTATTAAGAAAGTTGCTGAATTTTGTCAAAGGCCTTTTCTGCATCGATTGACAGGATCATATGGTTCTTATCTTTTCTTTTATTAATGTGATGTATCATGTTGATTGATTTGCGAATGTTGAACCAGCCCTGCATCCCAGGAATGAATCCCACTTGATCATGGTGAATAATTCTTTTTATATGCTGTTGAATTCGATTTGCTAGTATCTTATTGAGAATTTTTGCATCCATATTCATCAGGGATGTTGGCCTGTAGTTCTCTTTTTTTACTGGGTCTCTGGTTTAGGAATCAAAGTAATACTGGCTTCATAGAACGAGTCTGGAAGTTTTCCTTCCCTTTCTATTTTTTGGAATAGCTTGAGAAGGATAGGTATTATCTCTGCTTTAAACGTCTGATAGAACTCCCCTGGGAAGCTATCTGGTCCTGGACTCATTTGTTGGGAGATTTTTGATGACTGATTCAATTTCTTCGCTGGTTATGGGTCTGCTCAAGCTTTCTATTTCCTCCTGATTGAGTTTTGGAAGCATGTGGGTGTTTAGGAATTTGTCCATTTCTTCCAGGTTGTCCAGTTTGTTGGCATATAATTTTTCATAGTATTCCCTGATAGTTGCTTGTATCTCTGAGGGATTGGTTGTCATAATTCCATTTTCATTCATGATTTTATCTATTTGGGTCATCTCCCTTTTCTTTTTGAGAAGCCTGGCTAGAGGTTTATCAATTTTGTTTATTTTTCAAAAAACCAACTCTTGGTTTCGTTGATCTGCTCTACAGTTTTTTTTTTAGATTCTATATTGTTTATTTCTGCTCTGATCTTTATTATTTCTCTTCTTCTGCTGGGTTTAGGCTGCCTTTGCTGTTCTGCTTCTATTTCCTTTAGGTGTGCTGTTAGATTTTGTATTTGGGATTTTTCTTGTTTCTTGAGATAGGCCTGGATTGCAATGTATTTTCCTCTCAGGATTGCCTTCACTGCATCCCAAAGCGTTTGGATTGTTGTATTTTCATTTTCGTTTGTTTCCATATATTTTTTAATTTCTTCTCTAATTGCCTGGTTGACCCACTCATTCTTTAGTAGGGTGTTCTTTAACCTCCATGCTTTTGGAGGTTTTCCAGACTTTTTCCTGTGGTTGATTTCAAGCTTCATAACATTGTGGTCTGAAAGTATGCATGGTATGATTTCAATTCTTGTATACTTATGAAGGGCTGTTTTGTGACCCAGTATGTGATCTATCTTGGAGAATGTTCCATGTGCACTCGAGAAGAAAGTATATTCTGTTGCTTTGGGATGCAGAGTTCTAAATATATCTGTCAAGTCCATCTGATCCAATGTACCATTCAGGGCCCTTGTTTCTTTATTGACTGTGTGTCTAGATAATCTATCCATTTCTGTAAGTGGAGTGTTAAAGTCCCCTGCAATTACCACATTCTTATCAATAAGGTTGCTTATGTTTGTGAGCAATTGTTTTATATATTTGGGGGCTCCTGTATTCGGCACATAGACATTTATAATTGTTAGCTCTTCCTAATGGATAGACCCTGTGATTATTATATAATGCCCTTCTTCATCTCTTGTTACAGCCTTTAATTTAAAGTCTAGTTTGTCTGATATAAGTATGGCTACTCCAGCTTTCTTTTGACTTCCAGTGGCATGATAAATAGTTCTCCATCCCCTCACTCTCAATCTGAAGGTGTCCTCAGGTTTAAAATGAGTCTCTTGTAGACAGCAAATAGATGGGTCTTGTTTCTTTATCCATTCTGATACCCTATGTCTTTTGGTTGGCACATTTAGACCATTTACATTCAGTGTTATTATAGAAAGATATGGGTTTAGAGTCATTGTGATGTCCATAGGTTTCATGCTTGTAGCGATGTCTCTGGTACTTTGTCTCACAGGATCCCCCTTAGGATCTCTTGTAGGGCTGGTTTAGTGGTGATGAATTCCTTCAGTTTTTGTTTGTTTGGGAAGACCTTTATCTCTCCTTCTATTCTAAATGACAGACTTGCTGGATAAAGGATTCTCGGCTGCGTATTTTTTCTGTTCATCACATTGAAGATCTCCTGCCATTCCTTTCTGGCCTGCCAAGTTTCAGTAGAGAGATCACTCACGAGTCTTATAGGTCTCCCTTTATATGTTAGAGCACATTTATCTCTAGCTGCTTTCAGAATTTTCTCTTTATCCTTGTATTTTGCCAGTTTCACTATGATAGGTCATGCAGAAGATCGATTCAAGTTACGTCTGAAGGGAGTTCTCTGTGCCTCTTGGATTTCAATGCCTTTTTCCTTCCCCAGATCAGGAAAGTTCTCAGCTATGATTTCTTCAAGTACACCTTCAGCACCTTTCCCTCTCTCTTCCTCCTCTGGAGTACCAATTATGTGTATATTATTTCTCTTTAGTGCATCACTTAGTTCTCTAATTTTCCCCTCATACTCCTGGGTTTTTTTATCTCTCTTTTTCTCAGCTTCTTCCTTTTCCATAATTTTATCTTCTAGTTCACCTATTCTCTCCTCTGCCTCTTCAATCCGAGCCGTGGTTGTCTCCATTTTATTTTGCAAGTCGTTGATAGCATTTTTTAGCTCCTCCTGGCTGTTCCTTAGTCCCTTGATCTCTGCAGCAAGAGATTCTCTGCTGTCCTTTATACTGTTTTCAAGCCCAGCGATTAATTTTATGACTCTTGTTCTAAATTCACTTTCTGTTATATTGTTTAAATCATTTTTGATCAGTTCATTAGCTGTTGTTATTTCCTGGACGTTTTTCTGAGGGGAATTCTTCCGTTTCGTCATTTTGGCTAGTCCCTGGAGAGGTGCGGGACTGCGGGGCACTTCCCCTGTGCTGTCTTGAATAACTTGCGTTGGTGGGCGGGGCCGCAGTCAGACCCAATGTCTGCCCCCAGCCCACCGCTGGGGCCACAGTCAGACTGGTGTGTGCCTTCTCTTCCCCTCTCCTAGGGACAGGATTCACTGTGGGGTGGCCTGGCCTGTCTGGGCTACTTGCACACTGCCAGGCTTGTGGTGCTGGGGATCTGGTGTATTAGCTGGGGCGGATCGGCAAGGTGCAAAGGGGCAGGAGGGGCAGGCTCAGCTCGCTTTTCCTTTGGAGATCCGCTTCGGGAGGGGGCCCTGCGGCACCGGGAGGGAGTCAGACCCACCGGAAAACGGATCCACGGAAGCACAGATTTGGGTGTTTGCGTGGTGCAAGCAAGTTCCCTGGTAGGAACCGGTTCCCTTTGGGATTTTGGCTGGGGGATGGACGAGGGAGATGGCGCTGGCAAGTGCCCTTGTTCCCCGCCAAGCTGTGCTCTGTCGTCCGGGGCTCAACAACTCTCCCTCCCGTTGTCTTCCAGCCCTCCCGCTCTCCTAGCAGAGCTGTTAGTTTATAACTTTCCAGATGTTAAGTCCCGCTTGCTGTCGGAACACACTCCTTCCGGCCCCTCCGCTTTTGCCAGCCAGACTCGGGGGCTCTGCTTGGCCGGCAGGCCGCCCCTCCGCCCCGGCTCCCTCCCGCCAGTCCGTGGAGCGCGCACCGCCTCCCCGCCCTTCCTACCCTCTTCCGTGGGCCTCTCGTCTGCGCTTGGTTCGAGAGACTCCGTTCTGCTAGTCTTCTGGCGGTCTTCTGGGTTATTTAGGCAGGTGTGGGTGGAATCTAAGTATTCCTCAGGATGCGGTGAGCCCAGCGTCCTCCTACGCCGCCATCTTCCCAGGATCCTGTCTTTCCATTTCTTTTCATTGTCTTAAATTTCTTTCATCAGTGTTCTATAGTTTGCAAAGTACAGATCTTTCACCCCTTTGGTTATGTTTATTCTTAGATATTTTATTGTTTTTGGTGCAATTGTAAGTGGGATTCTTTTCTTAATTTCACTCTCTGCAGCTTCATGATTAGTGTATAGGAAGGCAACATATTTCTTTTTTTTTTAATGTTTTATTATTTTTGAGAGAGACAGAGAGAGAGACAGAGTGCAAGCAAGAAAGGAACAGAGAGAGAGGGAGACACAGAATCTGAAGCAGGCTCCAGGCTCTGAGCTGTCAGCACAGAGCCCGACGTGGGGCTTGAACTCACAACCTGTGAGATCATGACCAGAGCCGAAGTCGATGCTTAACCGACTGAGCCACCCAGGCGCCCCAACAACTAAAATTTTATTGAATAAATGAATGAGTCCATGTTATCAGATATTGCCTTTGACCATTAACATCCAGGACTTTCATTTCTTCCCTTTATTTACGATCACCATTGATTCATAACTTCCCTTGGTTCCCTCATCTGTAAAATGGGAACAGCAACAGAGCTCTGTACGATTGTGAGGATCCAATAATGTCATGGACAGAAAGCATCCAGCAGCAAGCATGGAACTTGATAAGCCCTCAACAAATATTAGCTGTTCCCATTAACAGTAGCATCATCTCATCATTATCATTCTGGAATGTGAATGCCATCTGTCCTGCTCTCTCTTCATGCAGGCATGGGCCTTATTTTTTCCTTGAGAAAAAGATGTTTACTACAGTTGAGTGTCCAATGCATTCCCCACCAGAGGGTATGATGTGGAAGGGAGTCAGAGTGTGAGGGCCGGAGGAGAAAGGGAGCCGTTTAATTTGGAAAAAGCAACATGTTCCAGAAAACCTTGGCCTAGTATATGAGAAAAATGGACTTAGCAATTACAACTGTTATGAAACTTGTGTTTTATGAAGCCAGAGGCTGGGACTGTACAATAAAACAACTCAAAAATATCAGAAGACCACTTTGGGTGGCCTACCAGTGGATTATAGACATGACTTTTATATTGAGAGGGATTGTCTGGCATTGAATCAGAGGAACTATACTGTTTGAGCAGCGGGATATCAGTAGCTAGTTTGGGCTTAAATACAAAAATCAAAAGTGGCAAATCAGTACAGCATAAGCCAGACCTAAGAGATTTGTTATGTGTAGTGTAAAGGAAGAGGAAGTTCTCTAAATATCCAATTCTGGAAGAAAATGCTGCAGGTTTTTTGGTTTTGTTTTTTTTTTTTTAAACCCTCTCTCTCAGTGCACTGAAACTTTTAAGGACTTAATTGATTTTTAGGAAGACATTTAACATTGCAATCTGTATGGGAACATTCGTCAAGTTAATTTAAGAACAAATTTATCATAAAAGCTCATTTTTCTAATTATGAAGGGAGAGTAAAAAGATTACAGGTTGGAGAGAGACATGGCAGAACCCGGGGGGGGAGGGGGAATCTCTCCAACTTCCTCACACAAAAGGAGAAGAGAAGAGGACAGAAATTGTCCTTTGCTGAAAACCACACCTGCAAAAGCTAATGAGAGCAAGGCATAGATAGCTCTGTGTCTGTCAACTACTGATGGTTGATAAGTAGCTCGTCTTATGAATGTTGCCCATTGAAAACGGAAACAAAAACATATGTGAGTTTTAGCTTATAATTGGTGGGAAAGACTACTGCTGTTTCTAGAACTCAGCACTGGCTGCTCCCTGTTTCCAAGACAGATTACTGAACCAGGTGCCATTCAATTGCTAAATTCATTTTCGCAGCTGCTATGGCCATTTCTCATCCGCTAATGTGCAACATATACCAATGTACAAGGTGGCAAAGTGGAGTTTTAGCATTTTAGGATGCTTGGGACCCACACCTTCCGTTAAAGCGGGTAAATAATGAAATAGAAGAGGGCGTAAGTGCTGAAACTGAACACAAACAACCCATCATTTCTGCCTGGAAACTTTCAAAATGATTTTGCCAATGAGTTAGTCTGTTCTAACAAAGAGGACGCTTCAGGGCATTGTAAATAATGTCACTACATGTGCAGAAAGCCATCTTCAAGAAATAGATTTTTATAATACTAATACATTTTAAGTGTTCATAATTGGAGTCTGGTTTATCTAGGGGGTTAAAAATAGAAGGCTTTTTTGTGTTAGAATCTTGTGTACTACCCGTCTTACAACAAAGCCCATTTGACTGGAGATCCGGCCATTGGCCTCCAGGCTTTCTAGAGACCATTTCTGAATGCCTCCTTGATTGCAGCTAATTATCTCAGCTCCAACCAGTATTTATATACATATCTGGTCCAGACTGTCCTATCGGTCTTGGGAAAATCAGAATTCTCTGTCTAAACTGACTAATCTTGCTGTCACCAACCGTACCTTATTGGATCAAGCCTCCACAGAGATACCTTTCTAAAACATAAACCTAATATTGTCAGGACCCTGTTTTAAAAATCTTCAATGACAAACTGCTTTCCTACTGGATTAAGTCCAAAATCCTTATAGTAACCATTAGAAAAACCTATAGGCTGAGCATTGTATATGCTATTCATTTAATAGCATAACAATTACAACATGTTAAAAATGATTAAAGATTTTAAAAAATTTCTCTTCAAGAATGTGCCCTATGGCTTTTTGTCTACTGAGTGAATGGTTTCGATTTTTCCTGAGTAAAGCAGATAGATACACAGCAGAGCAGAGGTTTCCAACTCACGACGATGTGTCCCCCAGGGGACCTTTGACAAAATCTGGAGACATTTTTGACCATCACAACAGGGAAGGGATGTATCTAGTAGGTGGAGGTCAAGGAAGCTGCTCCACATCCTACCTCACACAGGACGGCCCCCCACAACAGAGTTACCCAGCCTCAAATGTGAATCATGCCAAGGTTGAGAAACCCTGGGCTAAGACAGTAAAATATACTGCTCAGCTATGACCGTGAAATTCAGGGTTGGAGTCTCGTGCTACAAGAATGGATCTCAGAGGGGCACGTGGGTGGCTCAGTCAGTTAAGCGTCTGACTTTGACTCAGGTCATGATCTCACGGTCTGTGAGTTCGAGCACTGCGTCGGGCTCTGTGCTGACAGCTCAGAGCCTGGAGCCTACTTCAGATTCCGTGTCTCCCTCTCTCCCTGCCCCTCCCCCGTTCACATTCTGTAGCTCTCTCTCTCTCTCTCAAATATAAATAAACATTAAAAAAAAAAAAAAAGAACGGACCTCAGAGGCTGAAGGGTGGGTCCTTGTGAGAAGGGACCTTCACTTCAGTCAGGGTTACAGTGAACACTAAGGAAGGAGTCAGGACTGTACTGCTCCAATACGTATGGCATACCTGGTGTGCCAGAATCTCCAGATAAGGCAGGCAGGATAGAACAGACGAGCAAAGGGAAAAGGCAGAGAGAGAGAGAGAAAGGGAGAGAGAGACATCAAGAAACAGAGTCTTAATTACAGAGAACAAACTGATGGTTACCAGAGGGGAGGGCAGTGAGGGACGGGTGAAATAGAAGACAGGCACCTGATTACGAATGGCACGATAGTGACAGTATACACCTGAAAGCAACAAAGCACTATGTTAAAAAAAAAAAAAAAAAAGCAGGAAAAAAGTCTAGAGGAGCTTAGAGAAAAAACAAAAACAAACAAACAAAAAAAGAATGGCAAAGGAACCTCATACCTGGCAGAGTCCTCAGCACAGGTGATGAGTTTCATTGCTGTAGGTCCTTATGGAGGACTTCAGGGACCGGAGAAGCCATCCCACCAAGACCCTGCAGGAACAAATTGTGCTATAACAGTCTGTCTCTATATTCTTTGCCATTTAAGATTCTTGCATTCTCCAACTTCATCTCTTGGCATTTCTATTAATCACCATCTCTTTAGGACAATGACACATTGTGAAACAATGATTTTGGAAGCTAGACTGAGTCGAGAAAGAAAAAGCGATTCTAAAATCTCCCTTGAATATATCAAAGGCAAAGCTTCAAGATCTGAATGTACTTACCCCCCCGCCCACCACCACCACCGCCCCCAACGCTACCACCACCACAAGCCAGAGGAACCTGGAAATCAAAATAGGACAAAAGGAAATTTCCAAGCTGCCCAGGCAGGAAGCAGAGAATATTTGCTCGGTAAGGGAGTCTAGAGCAGACTGTGCAGGAAGAGGAAAGGTGGCCGGAGGTCAGGCACAAGGATACTGACATCCCTTCAGGGTCAAGAGCTTGGGTGGGCAAGTGAAAGACAGCAAAAACACCAGAAAGCATGAGATGGGAGCTGAAAGCCTCAGAGATTTGAGCCCTACCTTCTACTTGTAATTATGGAAACAGCCCATGTTTCTCTCTAACAAATACGTAGCAACAGAGGAAAAGGAAGCATGACCTGTTTGGGGCAGAAGTGGCATGGGAGGAATCCAGATGTTTCCACATGCACCTCGTGAGGAATACAAAAAGACTGAGAGTCAGCAACGCACTGAGAGGTGACTTTGTCGCAGAGGCTAGGGGTGGACAACCAGAGTGTGGGCTCAGAGGCAGGATGTGGCTGAGATTCACGGCATCTGCAGCAAGAATGCCCACATCAGCGTGGGAGGGGAGGAAAACACACCGAAGAAAACTAACCAAGAAAATAAGTCTTGCCATCTCTGAACTTCAGTGGCAGTTACCAAGAGGGACCAAGGACATGTTCACAAGGCCAGCAAACACTTGGAGGTGTGGACCAACAAGTGGTCCAGGCCCCCGGCCGTGGCAATACACGTGATTTATATACACAGGCACCAGCTGAGGAGAGAGAGAAAGAAAGGCAACTCTTGGAGAGCAGCAGAACTGAAGGTCTATGCAAATGTGTAAGCAAGGTTTAGGGAAAGGGCACTCAAGATGTTTAGATGAGGTATGGAAATAAAGAAGCTGTAATTTTTGGCACATCGAAATTGTAGTACATCAAAGCGAGTTTCAAGAACCACTGGCTCAGTTATGATCATGTGATGTTCAGCATCACGTACGACTCATATTGCAAGACTTCGCTCATTTATCAAGTTAAAATGTATTAGAAATGTTTGCTCCTCTTGCGGAACACTCGCAGAACAAGTTACTTGGCCCCCCAAAGTTTTACTGAATTTAAAATGTTGCTACTCATTTTAGTAGGAAATTCCTACTTACAGGGGGTGATTACGAGGAAACTGCAGCACAAAAAGTAGCAACTCGCCCCAGTTCACAGAGCCAGCAGGTGGGAGGGCTCCGGCTCCAAAGATCACAATCTTTCACTGTGCCTCCCACTGTCACCACATTCCAGCAGACCCTGGGCAGTCCTGTCCCATTTACCCGCCTCATTGACCACTACCTTCCTCATATGCTCTTTGTTTCAGTCACAGGATTGTGTCCCAAACGTGCCCTGCATTTTCCCCCTTCATGCCTTTAAACAAGTTTTCCGGGCTTCTTCAATCCACATCCAAACCTCCCACGCAAATGAACACCTCTGGCTAGGCTGCACCCTTCTTTGCTGGTAGCAAAAGGTGGGAAGTCCCGAAACAAGCTGACAAAACTCCATTACCCGAGCCAATTCCCAGAGAAAGAGTGCAACTGTCTCGGCCGGTCCTGCTTCCCCTGCGCAGAGGCTGCAGGGTCCACAGGCAAGGGCAGCCTGGGTTTACAACCACCTTCTGGATTTCTGCTGGCCCCCCCGGAGTCAGCACTCATGCCACATCCCAAAGCGCTGGTAAGTTCTCCAGCTCAGAGCCTTCGTTCGACCACTCTGTTTACTACGGTCCCACTGCCCCCCACTGCCCCCTGACGCGTCATCTTGCTCCTCTGGCACACAACCCTCCCCACATATTCCCGCAAATATTCCCCGACTTCCCTCTGCAACCGAATCAGCCAGACCACACACTCTTCCTGTTCATCTCATTTGCATGTGACTTTTCTCCTTACGAGGTCATTAACGGGAGACCAAAACCCCCTCCAGTGCCTCAGGCAAATCCACTGCGTCCTTTGGTTAATCTCCAACTGGCTTACCTCATTCGTTGGTCAGGAGAAGCTGAACAAACTACGACCTCTTCTCTTACCAACCCTTACTGACGTGTTCCTAGAACTACTCTGATCAATTCATGTTCTCCTAAACCCAAGTAGGACAGCACTTTCCAATAGGACTTTCCATGATGAGGGAATATTCTATGTCTGTGCTGCCCAGTATGGTACCCACTAAGACACCTGGGGCTATGGAGATTGTAGAGTGAGACTACTGTTCCTGAGGAACTGTGTTGTTGTTTTTTTAATTTTTTATTTAATTTTAAGTGATGTAAATATAAACAGCCATAAATGATTGATGACTACCACACTGGACAAACACAGGGTTAGAACATTCCATTTCAAACAATGTGCCGTGAAGAACTTTTCCCAGCATACGCTTAAAACATACATGATGTGGGACGCCTGGGTGGCTCAGTCGTTTGAGCGTCCGACTTCGGCTCAGGTCATGATCTCACGGTTTGGGGATTTGAGCCCCACATCAGGCTCTGTGCTGACAGCTCAGGGCCTGGAGCCTGCTTCGGATTCTGTGTCTCCCTCTTTCTCTGGCCCTCCCCCGCTTGTGCTCTCTCTCAAAAATAAACAAATAAATATTTAAAAATAAATAAATAAATAAATAAATAAATAAATAAATCATGCATGATGTATGTATATTCCACTAACCAAATACGTCTTCCATACTTCATATTTAAACTAAAATATTTTCTTCCTCTAATACAGATTTCCTTTTTCTTCAGTTATAACTCAGAGCTGCCATAACCAAGCCCAAAACGGCCCCCTCAGCAAAGCCTTCGCTGTCACCTTCCCCATCACCTCCCTTTCCAAGGCTTGCACATCATTGTGGACACAGATCTATCATACAACCCACCACGGTGCATTAGTTCATTGTTCCTATTTTGATCTCTCCTCCTGTCAGAATGTGCTCTCTCTGGAGGAGGGAAGAGACTTTCTCATTCATCTTTGGCTCCCCAGCACCTAGAGCAAGAGCGGGCATGGGAAGAATGAAACTGTTGGATAAGTGAATGAACGAACAATCACTGAACGCAAGATCGGTAGAACAGTCGCAAATACTTTTCTAAATGACCATGGGAAGGATTAAACCTAGCTGGGGCCGAGAGAATCGAAGTATCATCTTTTTTTTTATCTTTTTCTTTCATGTTATGGAAGTTCCTGTGATCTACTGGGAAGATACAGGAACCCACCTGCTACCGAGGCCTCTGCAGAGGCCAGCATTCAGCAGTGTTTGAGCTGTCAGCTCTCAAATGTGGGTGATAGACAGGAGGCGACATGCCTGCTGGGACAGTTCTTACCACACTTGTCATCTGCTACACACACCAACCCGAGACATGTCTCAGCAGACTTCTGAGTCACAATTAATACACCGCAGTGTTGCCATCACCCCCGCCCCTCTGATCCTCTTTCCAAGCCACGGCTTCACTCGTCTTTTTAAGTGCACATGGTACTGGGTCACGTCCATGATCAAAATCCATTGCTGACCAAACTCCTTAACGTGACCCGCAAGACCCTGTGCGATCTGGCACTCGACCAACTCTCCAGACGCAACCCACACTGCATTCCTCACTTCGCTGCTTCCGCTACCCTGGCCTTTCCTCTGTCTTCCACCGGCAAGTTCCTTCTGACCTCAGAGCGTGCACACATTCAGCTCATGCTCCCTGGAACTCCCTCTCCTTTTTGCCAAGTGAATGCCGGCCCATCCATCAGCTCTCAGCTCAAGAATCACTTAGTAGGAGAAGACATTCCTAATATCCAGACAAGACCAGAGCCCCTTTTACAAACAACACATACCTCTCTTTAATAACAACTCATCACAGTTGGTTTTATATATATTTGTGAGTGTTTGATTCATGTCAAATACCAAACGTTTAGTTCCACATGGACCTGAGTGCGTTTACTTTTTCTCAAGTCGTTTTATTTTATTATTTTTTAAGTAAACACTAACACCCAACGTGGGACTCAAATCCACCACCCCGAGACCAAGAGTCACAGGCTCCACTGACTGAGCCAGCCAGGCACCCCGTGAGTGTGTTTACTTTTGTTCATCATGTGACTGTCTGGCCGTCAGCACTGATGCTGGCACAAAGTGGACACTCAATAAATACTGGTTGGCTGAATCAAAGAATGCGTGAATGATTGGCACAAAAAAAATCTCCCTTAAGAGTAGAAGCCCAACAATTAAATATTATTAAAGATCACAACTCAAGTACCTAAGGATCATAACTTAAGTATCTAAAGATCACAGAGATTGGGTCCCTGATAAGGAAGCAGCACATCAACCATGGCCTGACTTCTGTATAGTTAAAAACAGCAATCATAATGACTCTCAAACAAAAGATAAGGTGTGAAGATAAGCTAACAGATTTCATTCTAGGAAGTGACCCATCTAGCAGTCATTAATTCAGTGCCATTAGAAGCACTGATGTTAAAATGTCCAGAGATTATCATTAGGGAATTTACCTCAGGGGTCAAGGATATGAATTTTTAAAACTATTTCCTAATTGTTAAAACAAACCAAAAGCAATGGTAAGTTTCACTTTTTCACATTTTATCTGGTTTTATCCAAAACTATACTATGTACTTTATAAATATACAATAGAACACATTGATTATACAATAACACACATTGATTACATACTCATACTCATTCATTCATGCAACAACTATTTAGTGACTTACTGATATTGTCCACTAGGGGTGGACAAACACAGACACAGCATCTGGCCTCATGGAGCCCACACCCCAGTGGATGGTAACAGCTAATATTTATCGAGTGTCTAGTCTTGTTCCAAGCCCCGCGCAAAGAGCTTAACATACGTGATCTCATTCTAATGCTCACAAAAGTCATGTAAATTCATACAATGAGCATTTTTGTTTGGGGACCACCCCAAATCTACAATTCTTAACATTCGCTCTTTTCCTTGAGAAATCATTCTTCTCAGGGAATACTCTCCAGCTGAGACTTTTACACAAAGGCTCAGGTGTCAAGGTGTATGCAGCCCAGACTTCTAGGCTAAGCGAGTGCTTCCTAGAATCTGAATATGGGGCAGAGACAGAATGGGACTGAATTCAGACCGGATGTCTATGACCGGGAGACCACTGAGAGCTGCCTTCTTCCTAACATTCCATGTATGCTGCCTTCAAATCCATGAGCCCCTGATAACCTTCTAATTACCTATTTTTGCTTAAGTTAGAGTCAGTTTCTGTTGCTTACAACTCATGAATATTGTCACTGAAAGGATGACAACATGGGTTGAGAAATGCATCCAAAGTCATACAGCTAGAAAATGGTCGAGTTGGATTAGAATCCAATCATGCGCTCTGATTCTAGAGCTTTCCTCACTACTGAAAAAGAAGAAATGTCCACAGGTGTCATGGCTCATAGGGTAAATTTAGCAGATGCTGTGCTGCCCCACCTTGATCTAGGCTTTACGAATGTACTACTGTCAGCCTATAATGAATCCATGTCTCACATTCTTTATTTGAAGTGTGGGAAGAGCCTCCTAGAGCAGAAACATGGAGGTTGCCTACAAGCAATGGCTTGGTGAAGGTTTGTGTGTAGAACTAGGCAGAATTTCTAGGTCACCTGGAGACTTCACTTCAAAATGAACACATTGGCAGACAGGCTGGCTACCGGTACTTAGGGGTTTCGCCTGGATAGCAACAAAATGACTTCAGAACTGAGTCAGCTTCTAGTTCGAATGGTGCCCCCAGCAGCTCTCCCCTCTTCCACTTATCTCATTCTGGGGAGTAGGAAAACTTACCCCAGAAACCTGCATTTAAAATCTTTGGGCCACAAGCCTTTTTCTCTGAGTATTAAAGTCTCTGTTGCAACTTTTAAATTGAATGACTCAAGCCTGGGGGAAGAAAAAGGCCCTCAGATAATCAGTGAGAAAGCACAGGAGGAGGGAAAGCAACAAACTGGGGTTATAATTCTGCCCCATGACCTCGCTCCAAAGAAGGGCAACGGTAAATGACCCCTGTAAACTCACGGGAGAATGAAATGTATATAAATACATTGTTGGAGTCCAGTGAGTGCAAGAACGTTTCTTTGACTGTGTTGGTTGTGGATTTCTCACACATACAATAACAAGTTTCTGGCTTCCCTAGCACATATGCTTGAGCAATGTGTTGCTGTATCTCTGACAGTTGGTGACATTTCCTTTGCAGTCAGCAAGATTCATACAGAGGCTGTGTGTCCAATGAAGAAATTAACATCCCAAGTCCCTCTAGTTTCTACAACTCATCATCTGTGCCTTCATCCAAACACCATTTATTGAATGCCTACTGTGTGCTCGGTCTTAGGGGACACAAAGATCAACCCGAAGCAGTGACAGCTTCGTCCCTTAAGGACGAACATGTACTTAAATAAGTATATCGCCCAGAGATATTAATTAGAACAATTGCAGTAAACATTTATCTGAGAACTAACATCGTGCCAGTAACTGTTCTGAAATATTTTACATGCCCTATCTCCTCTAATCCTTGCAGGAGTTCTGTTATTTTATGCACTTTAGAGATGAGAAGCATGGAGAAATTATATAATTTCCCCAAGATCACATTAGTAAAATAAGAATTTTTACTTAAGCGGGCAAAGTACTTCTGGATTCCAGAAGAGCAATGTTAGGTGCACAGAAGAGTACCAGGAAGGTGTTGTAGAGAGACGGTGTGTGAGTTGGTGCAGTTACTCTACGGTCTATTAAGCTGATGTTAAGAAAATGTGATCATATTTCTCTTGTAATTCCAACCCGTAAGTATCATTCTTACACATCCCTCGTCTGAGAATTGCTTATGAATCTGCAGGTACTGATAACAGACTTAACATGAGGACCTCAGGCTTATATTGATCTCTTTTCAAAGCTTGAAAAAGTTCATTCTATTGGACTGTTGTGTTTAAGATCTGAGAATTCAGTAAGTCGGTTTAAAAATTGCCGCAGCGTTACAAGATCAATTGAAGAAACTGATATCTTGATGGATTTACCTATTGGCCAAAAGGCCGTTAAACAATCAGAATTTTTCAACAGAGTGAGGCTTTGGACGTAAACTGATCTATCACTTTCAGTTTAGAAATGAAAGGACGAAGACACATAGAATTAAAACAGATTTGTCTAAGGGCACACACAGACTTAGGCACAGGGGCTGGTATGGCACCCTTGCCTTTTAATTCCTAATCCAATGTTCCTTTTTATTAAAACAACAGCAACAGCTTTACTGGAGTATAATTGAAATACACTCAATCACATAGGTTTAAAATGTATGATTTGACAGGCACCTGGTAGCTCAGTTGATTATGCCTCCGACTCTTGATTTCTGCCCAGGTCGTGGTGTCACAGTTCATGGGTTTGAACCCTGTGTTGGGCTCTGCACTCACAGTGTGCAACCTGCTTGGGATTCCCTCTCCCTCTCTTTCTCTCTCTCTCTCTCTCAAAATAAATAAATAAACATTGAAAAAATAAAATAAAATGTACAACTTGACCCACTTTGACATATGTATTCACTTGTCAAAACAATACTGGAATAAAGACAAATATTTCCATCACCCTCAAAAGTTTCCTTACGCTTCTTTATTCCTTTCTATACTCCTGTTCCAAGGCAACTGCTGATCTGCTTTCTAGAAGTTTGCACTTTTGATAGTTTCATATAAATGGAACCATACAGTATGAAAGTACGCTTTGGGATTGGCTTCCTTCACTCACATAATTATTCTGAGATTCATCTGTGTTATGTGTGTCTCCATAGTCCACCCCTTTTTACTGGGGAGTAGTCTTCCCTTGTATGGATATAACATAGATTGTAGCCATTTATTGTAGCCATTCCAGTTTTGAGCTATTATAAATAAATCCCTAATAAACATTCTTGTGCACGTGTTTGTGTGGACATGTGCTTTCATTTCTCCAGACTAGATACCTAGGAGAAGACTGGCTGGAGCGTGTGGTAAGTAGATGTTTATCTTTTTCAGAAACTGCCAAACTACTTTCCAAAGTTGTGTCATTTTACATTCCACCAGCAGTGTATGTAAATTCTAGTTACTCCACATTCTCCCCAGCATTTAGTACCAGTTTTCTTTTCTCTACTATTTTTATTAGCTAGTAATGATTCCCATCACCAGTAAGCGGTACATTCTTCAATGCTGCACTGGTAGAGGAATGCCTTTCAATGGTCTGAGGTTGAGGTGACTTTCTTACCCTCACACCCTCTTTGGTTCCGCTCCTAGCCAGTTTTGGTGGGAGATAGTCTTTGCTCAAGCAGAGCAAAAGAATAGATGGTTTTAGAGGAGATATCAGTGTAAAACACAGGAAGGTCTGACTTTCTTAGAGACGCTCCCTTTGGTGACTATGGAGGATATGCCATTACCGCCAGGCTGGAGGGGAGCAACACTCAGAAGACCAATGCCAGGACCCCAAAGGGTCCAATAAAGGGAAAGAAGAAGGAGGGAAACCAATGAGAAGGCTTTCCTCTCCCTTTAAGGCCACATGTGGCTCCTTTAAGACCATATGTGACCTTCTCATTCTTTCCCTAAACTCTTTGAGAATGGACATGTTCTGTTGGTCACACCTTTAGGAAATCCACAAATACCTTGTCTTACTTATGGAATCATGACAGCTGCTATTAATTTAGCAGAGACCTTGTGCCAGGAACTGCACTAAGAATTCACATCCATTTTCTTCATCTTAATTCTCAGAACAGCCGTGTGAGGTTGGTATTACTAGTTTCATTTCACACGTAAGGAAAACGAAATGTAGAGATGTTAAGTTATTTGTCCCATGATCACCAAACTAGTAACTGGAAGAATAGAATTTGAACCCAGTTCTGTCTGATTTCAAAACCCAAACTCTCATGCACTCAACTCTACCACCTTTTCAATGACTGAATTTGAATGTTGTGAGTGTAAGTGAATAGTGAATGAAGGGGAAAACCCCTTCCAAGCCTAACCCTCAATGAGTCTATTCTGTAATATCACGGACTGATTGCAGGCATTGCATGCCAAATATTCAAGGAATTTCTGCAATCCGTAAATGTTCGCCAAGAGTAAGTCCTTCATGCTCCCTAACAGATTCTGGAGGGAAGGGGGAATCCATATTTAGAATTTTGGTTACAAACTGTACCCGTCTTTTCTGCTCCACCATTTGTGTTGATGTTACAGCAATTGCTACAGGTTTTTCAGATGTGTGTACACGCACGTACCCCTGCCCACAGTGTCCAGTGGTCATCCAACCTTGGTGTACCTTGGTAGCTTGTTAAAAATAGAAATGGCAGGGCTTCGCATTCAGACATTCTGATTCAACAAGACTGGTTTTGAACCCAGCATCTCTATTTCCAACAAGCATCCTAGGTGGAAAGATACTTGTCCCTCTGCAGCTGCCCACCATCCATTCCCTGACCTAAAGTCAACCCGGTTTTCCCTGGGGGGGATTGCCCCCTCCCTAGTTGGACTTGATCCTGGGGGATGGGAAATTCCAGGCACTCACCTCCACAGAAGCCAAACCCCTTTCCCACCAACTGGTTTAGCCAAGGGACTGGCATGTGAACTATGCCTAACTAATCATATGTCCACAGACCGCGAGATCATGACCTGAGCCAAAGTCGATGCTTAACCGACTATGCCATACAGGTGTCCCAAAGAGATATTCCTTAATACCTCAGGCAGTTCTGATGCAAAATATCCAAAGGCCAGCCTTTGAGAGACACTGCCCTTAATTTTCAGTAATTCTTTACTTCACTATTCCGGGAAAGGGTACATTAGCAACACTGGCTCTCTCTAGTCATCATTCCCACATGAGTAAACTTGTCAGATCTTTTCAAAAGCATAAGGAAACCCTATTTTCACAAGGTTTTGTTGTGTATATTTTATTCTCCCTCTATTGCATACCACACTTGTAGTCTCTGCATGTAATAAGGGTGGGGTTTTTTTTTGCCCCTCTTCATGATTAAATTAGAGCTCCAAAATACTGTTCTCAGGCTAGCAAACTCTGAATTACCAGCCTTTCTTTATATCTGTGCACCTCAGAGGCCTCTGCTAGTCCAAAGTACCACAAGAAGTTGCTAGAGCCAACTAGACATCTGACAAGCCACTAATTAGCTGCCTGGTAATGTGTTGATGCCGGCCATGACCTCAGGGAACTGACTGCATAGGAAGATCCATAGGAAAGCGTGGAAAACCAAAAGAGCACCATTATTAGCAATTCCTGATGAAATGATGACATTCCAATGATAACAATAGATGCTAATCGTCCCCTCCAATAAAGTTTCTATTATAATAAGCCTTTGGTCACAGACTTCTGGCTAAGGAATTAGTCACTGTAGAGCAAACTACAGCAGAACAGGCTAAGGGCTGCGACCCCCTCTTTTCTCTGCTGTGGCAATCTCATGTACTTTGTTGTTATGTAGTGTTGTCAACAAACTAGTTCTAGATGCTGGAGTTATCTTGATCTTTGGAAGCGTGGACTTCTGGTGGGAGAGGAGACCTCTGTGGCTTTCCACTGGACAACGCCATTATTGTTCCCCTTCTCTGAGGATGGCCGCCCAGCATGCCTCTGGGAAATCATTTCTCCATCTCAGTCTGCATAGTTTCAGGGGGGTTGACACCAGTTCCTTAGCTTCAGAGCACAGAACGTAGGCCTGGCCAGTCAGGACTTTCAGTCTTTCTGGCCACAGTGTTAGATCCCAGATGGACATACGACACAAGCCAGACCAGCAAGACTCACACCTAGATTTTTGCTGGAGCCACCAGGAAGAAGGTGCTTTCCACCGAGTTTTTAAGGTAGTTAGATCCAGGCCATTTTTGCCACCATTAAGGGACAGACAGTTTAAGAATTGAACCAATTCAGAGGAAAGCAAACTAAGGAAGACAGATTCCTGATGTCCCTATGCGAGCCCCTGAATCCAGCCATGACACCACCCACTGGGCTTTTCAATTACAGCACCCAATAAAGTCCTTTTGGGTTTAGCATAAGTTATTTTAGGATTGGGTTTCTGTCACTTGCAACCACAAAGATCTTGAGCCATACCTATGGGAAGCAATAGATTGACCCCCACAAAGATTATTCCATGAGTTTGTTAAACCATTCATCTGACACTTTATAAACTACTCTTTCTGGTCTAGGAGGGAAAGTGATCAGGCATAAGGGAAGGACAGGAAGCCCTTATAATTGAATCCTCCTGCTACAAACACGTTCCCACACATTTCCTAAGCTATGCGGCAAAAATCTTGTTTCCTTGCCTTCCTTCTGCACAATGTTTTCAAATTCAGAACATATGCTGCCACATTCCAAATGAACTTGACTTCCACTGTTTCTCTTTCTATAGGAAACCATCTCACTTTGTGTGGCCTCCCCTATCACCTTGATGATTTTCTTCCAGTTGTAATTTCTTTAAGAAGCAAGGACACCTCCATACCAGGCCAAGGTCATGAGCCCTAGCACTGCCATCCAACACCTGGAGCGAGTTCTTCATCAGAATGAATCACAGAAGACTCAGAGCAGGCAGGTCAGGGTTGCCTCCTCGAACTCTTCCCATTGTGCCAATTGTGTACACTCTACTTCTTTATGCCTTCACACCTCAGTGGGGGACTGTGGTCTATTAATATTTAATGGCCTTTCTGATGTGATTGGATGGAAGTACTGAGTATCCCAACACGCCTCACTCGTGTGAAGTTATAAAATCAGTTCGCGGCTTATCCTCATCCTCGACTCCTCACAAGTAATTTATTGCCTAACGCTGTGATCTCTGTCCTCAAGGAGCTTAAAAATGAAACTCAGATTGCTTAAAAGAAAACACACAAGGATTTTCAACACCACTGCACCAAGATGTAGGTACCCCAAAGATCCTCTGCTTTTAAATACGCGACAAAAATTCAGGTCTAAAACCTCACAGAGAAAGACAAGAGACAAAAGATGGGAGGAAATGTGAAGGAAAAAATAGTAAAATCTAGCAAAAACTGGACTGCGAATACAGAGAAAAAGACAAATTGGAAATTGTGTTAGACCTGCTTGCTCAGGAAGTTAGACATCAAATAGAAAACAGCCATGGATTAGAATCGGTAAATTAAAAATTATTACTTTTTTTCTTTTACAAAAATAATACTGCGAATTGTAGATATAGGACCTGTAATGGTTGATGAGCTCAAGCCCCACATCGGGCTCTGTGCTGACAGCTTGGAGCCTGGAGCCTGCTTTGGATTTTGTGTCTCCCTCTCTTTCTGCCCCTCCCCACTCATGCTCTGTCTCTCTCTGTCTCAAAACTAAAATAAACATTAAAAAAATTTTTTTAAGTTTATTGTGTTTTTATACCTAAATATTCATTGATTTAGAAAAGTGGGATTTTATTCATATTATTTATTACAACCCACTTATTTAAACACAGTATTTACAATCATTCTTCTACATACTTATAATTCTAAATTTGATTTTTAAAATTTATTTTTTTCAGTTAATTACTCAATATTTCAAACACAGGAAGAGGTATAAGAAATAATATCATGGGCACCCTATACTCACCACCCAGCTTAAGAAATAAATTATCACATGGGAATGCAAGCTGGTGCAGCCACTCTGGAAAACAGTATGGAGGTTCCTCAAAAAACTAAAAATAGAACCACCCTATGACCCAGCAATTGCACTACTAGGCATTTATCCACGGGATACAGGTGTGCTGTTTCGAAGGGACACGTGCACCCCCATGTTTATAGCAGCACTATCAACAATAGCCAAAGTCTGGAAAGAGCCCAAATGTCCACCAATGGATGAATGGATAAAGAAGATGTGGTATATATATACAATGGAGTATTACTCGGCAATCAAAAAGAATGAAATCTTGCCATTTGCAACTACGTGGATGGAACTGGAGGGTATTATGCTAAGTGAAATTAGTCATAGAAAGACAAAAATCATATGACTTCACTCATATGAGGACTTTAAGAGACCAAACAGATGAACGTAAGGGAAGGGAAACAAAAAAATATATAAAAACAGGGAGGGGGACAAAACAGAAGAGACTCATAAATATGGAGAACAAACTGAGGGTTACTGGAGAAGTTGTGGGAGGGGGGGATGGGCTAAATGGGTAAGGGGCACTAAGGAATCTACCCCTGAAATCATTGTTGTACTATACGCTAACTAATTTGGATGTAAATTTTAAAAAATAAAAAATAAAATTAAAAAAAGAAATTATCACAAACACGAACACAGTTGAACCTTTCTGTACGTAGCTCTGGAGTGACACTCTCCTCCCCACTTGCCCGTTAAGTTTGATTTTTTTCCTGGATGACTAATGTTCCCTTATAGAAATGTATCATAATCGACCTAATTCTTTATTGTTAAGCATTTAGACTGTTGCAAATTTTTTTAAGTTTATTTATTTATTTTGAGAGAAAGATAGCACAGGCAGGGAAGGGGCAGAGAGAAGGGGACACAGAATCCTGTGTATTTATTTATTTTGAGAGAAAGAGAGAGCACAAGCAGGGAAGGGGGCGAGAGAAGGAAAGACAGAATCCCAAGCATTTGTTTATTTTGAGAGAAAGAGAAAGAGAGAGAGAGAGAGAGAGAGAGAGAGAGAACGAACAAGCAGGGAAGGGGCAGAGAGAAGGAAAGACAGAATCCCAAGCATTTGTTTATTTTGAGAGAAAGAGAAAGAGAGAGAGAGAGAGAGAGAACGAACAAGCAGGGAAGGGGCAGAGAGAAGGAAAAACAGAATCCCAAGCAGTCTCCATGCCATCAGCAGGCTCCATGCCATCAGCACAGAGCCCGATATAGGGCTCAAACTCACCAACTGTGAGATCATGACCTGAGCTGAGATCAAGAGTCAGATGCTTAAACCAACTACGCCACTCGGGTGCCTTGACTGTTGCCAATTTTTCATTATTATAAATAACACTGCAAAGAAGATCATTATGTGTACATTTTTACACACACATCTGTGATTATTTCCTTAAATCAAATTCCTAAAAGTAAAATCACCGTTGCCGTGTTGCCAAACAGTGAGAACATTTTGTTACATATTGCCAAGTGACCCTCCGTAAAGTTCCAACCAAGTACACCCCATCCCACCCCAAGCATTGTTGGTCAGAGCTTAGGAAATAGCTGCACATGGTGCACTGGAGAAGCTTCATAAAGTTTGTTTCTAGTTCATCTTTGCAACCAGCTGCCAGGTGTCCGTTCCTGGGTGCGGGCTTTGTGCTGGGCACTGAGGGTACAGAGTCCAGCAAAATCCTGACAATCTAGCCAAGAAGGATAGGTATACAATGTGTGTGCTGAATAAGCAGACCAACCAAGTGGTTGGATCACTGCTGTGGGCGCCAGACTTACCCCGTGGGCGAGGGGTTTAACCTCTCTGTGCCCCGGTTTCCTGATCTATAAAACTGGCGTCGTCCAGCACAATTCATAAATGGAAAGCTAAAAAGATACGATGCACGGTGCCGCTCACTTGGACGGCAGTGTTACTACCTCAACTACACGCACGGTATGTGATGGGGAAAGCAAGGGATAGAAAAGGAGGGCAGAGCTGCAAGTCAGAAGATAGAAACAAATAGGAGAACATGGCAGCAGGGAGAGCAACAAGGTTTGAGCTCACCGAACGGAAGTGCAATTAGTCTCCTGAGTAAGAGAGCCTGGGAAGGGCTCTATGCCTGTCCTTCTTCGTCCCTGCCTGTGCAGCAGCCCCCAAAACAGATTAACTAAATGCTTTGGGACTGTGATCCACTCCCCCTGCCTGAGGCTATATCTGAGCCATTTAGAGGCAAGTTACTACAAGGGCCTTGGATCCCACAGAGAGGGGTGTGTTTTCTGTCGCCAAGAAAAAAGGAAAATGCTCTCTCTCATCACGTTGTCGGCATAATCTCAGTGTATTGATGTACCCGCTGTATCATGTAGAAAAAAGCATACTACAGGGGCACCTGAGTGGCTCAGTCAGCTGAGCGTCCGACTCTTGATGTTGGCTCAGGTCATGATCCCGGCATCGAAGGATTGAGCCCCGCATGGGCGGGGTCTGTGCTGAGTGTGGAGCTGCTTAAGATTCTCCCTCTCTTAATCTCCCTCTCCCCCAACTCTCTCTCTGTCTCTCTAAAACAACAATTAAAAGCAAAAGGAAAGAAAAGAAAAAAAGCACACTACAGACAGTATGTTGCATGAGATCCCATTTTTACACACACACATATATAAAACTATAATTCACGAAAAGGCTTTATTGAAAAACAAAACAAACGAACAAACAGAAAAACAGAAACAGATTCATAAATACAGAGAACAAACCGGCAGTTGCCAAAGGGGAAGGGAGTAAGCGGATGGGTGAAAGGGGATTAAGACCTTACAAACTTCCAGTCATAGAATAAAAAAGCCCCAAGGATAAAAAGTACAGCACAGGGAATATAGTCAATGATATTGTTTGGTGACATACAGTGCGTGCACTAATCGTGGTGAGCATTGCATAATGTATAGAATTGTGGAATCATTATGTTGTACGCCAGAACTAATATACCATTGTATGTGGGGGGGAAAAAAGTGTTTGAGTGCTGACTCTGTGCCAGGCCCTGTGCTACAAGCTGGGGTATGTAATGAGGAGGCGGTCAGTGCCATGGGGGAGTTTCTGTTCCAGTAGCAGAGACTGGCATTGGTTACATCATATGCTTCCATATTGTTTGGTTTCTGTAAAAAATAGTGGTTAGGTATTACCAGACTAATAAGAAAAAAAACTAACTTTTTTGGTTTCAGAATAACGAATGGTCTGTAGCAGCTGTAGGACAGAGACAGCTAAGCAAATGAAAACACAACAAAGCAAATACGAAATGAACCAGGTCAAAAGAAAGCACTGAAAACCACGGTCAAAAGGATGATCACAGACGCTTCAAGAAGGACAGCGGACTGAGAGCAAACTGCTGTTCCTAAGAACCTCATTCAATCTGTTCCAGAGCAGGGGTCGGTAGATGTTTTCTATAAAGGGCCCAATAGTAAATATTTTAGGCTTTTCAGGCCACGTGGTCTCCGCCACAACTACTCAAGTCTGCCAACACAGCACGAACGCAGCCAGCGACAGACAATACATTGATGAATAGGCGTGGCTGTGTGCCAAAAAACTTTATTTATGGATACAAGAGTTTGAATTCCACGTGATTTCATGCGTTGTGAATTACTCTTCTAATTTTTTTAACCGTTTAAATAAAAATCATTCTTATCCGGTAGATTTGGCTCATGCACCACAGATCCCCAACCCCTGTCTTAAACAGCTATGTAAGGGGTACCTGGGTGGCTCAGTCGGTTAAGCGGCCGACTTCGGCTCGGGTCATGATCTCGCGGTCCGTGAGTTTGAGCCCCTCCTCGGGCTCTGTGCTGGCAGCTCAGAGCCTGGAGCCTGTTTCGGATTCTGTGTCTCCCTCTCTCTCTGACCCTCCCCCGTTCATGCTCTGTCTCTGTCTCAAAAATAAACGTTTAAAAAAATAAATAAAAAATAAACAGCTATGTAACAGTCCATTCCATGGATATGTCAAACTATTTTTTTTAGTGTTTATTTATTTATTTATTTGAGAGAGAGAAAGAGAGAGAGAGAATGCTTGTGCATGCGCACAAGCAGGGGAGGGGCAGAGAGAGAGAGAGAGAGAAGAGAGAGCATCCCAAGCAGGCTCCACACTGTAGCACAGAGCCAGCCTGATGCAGGGCTCAAACTCATGAAGCCCTAAGATCATGACCTGAGTCGAAATCAAGAGTCAGATGCTTAACCAACTGAGCCACCCAGGCACCCCCCCCCCCACCCCACCCAAATATTTTTAATGAATCCTCAATGGGGGACATTTAGTTCATTTCCAAATAGTTTTTCCCTATGACACACAGCACTATGATGAACCTCTTTGTACGTGCGTCTTTGCATCCTTGAGTGTAGAAATGACTATTTTCTACCTGTCTCTGAATCCACGCCCATGGCCCCAGCATGAGCCCATTTGAAAAAACTGTATGAGATGGATTCTTGAAACAGTCCTGCTGAGCTCCCAATGCAGAGGATAATATCGCCTCTTTTATTCACCAACCTAATAATTCTATTTATAAAGGGCTGTCAAATTGCCTGCTACGAGTTATTGCATATGAACCCTGCTGCTTGTTTTCAGTGATCTACTGTGCTCAGTTTTTGAAGAATTCCAAGATGGCCTTCGCAGATTCATCCGGGAGGCTGTCAGAAACACTCAACAGTCATTTGCCAGGCCACCCTGCCTCACTGAGAGACCGCTGCTCCCCATGTCCCTCACCAGTTTCCTTCCCTATCTTTGTTTTAGACATTCAGTCAGTTTGATGTGAGATTTCCTCCCTACCTCCCCTGAAATGCAAACACTTAGATGGGGGGTGGGTATGTTTGTAGATTTTTTTTTTTTTTTACCAAACGATCCTCAACTTCTATTTATACATGGCTATCACCATCCTGTCTACACAATTCCTTCTTTTCCCCTTTGTTTGTATCACTGCAAGTTTGTACAGAAAAGGTTTATTTTATTTTTTGCAAAAGGAATGTAGGCTTACTGAAGAAAAACAAATAGAAGCTCATTAAACTCTATAAAGTAGACTGTGAAAGTCTTCCCTTGTATGCCCCCACCCCCAGAGGTAGCTATTATTCTCAAACAGATTGGGGCTCTAGCTACAGAATTGCTTCCCTGTATGGCCTTAAACAAGTTACTTAACTTCTCTAAGATTTAGGGCCCTCCTCTGTAAAATGAGGGCGATAATTCCTGTTACCTCAGGAATCATGCTCACAAGCATTTAACGCTTAGCACAGTGCCTAAACATAATAAATGCTCAAGAAACACTTGTTAGGTTAGTCTTATTATTTTTTTAAGTTTAATTATTTTGAGAGAGGGAGAGAGAGAGAGAGAGAGAGAGAGAGAGAGGCAGTATGAGCAGGGGAGGTGCAGAGAGAAGGAGAAAGAAAGAATCCCAAGCAGGCTCCACACTGTCAGTACACAGCCCCATGTGGGGCTCGAACCTATGAACTGTAAGTTCATGACCTGGGCCAAAGTCAAACACTTAACTGATTGAGCCACCCAGGCAGCTCTGTTAGTCTTATTATTAACAGCTTTGTGTTATCATTTCCTCTGTGCAAATGCAGTCATAATTTTTTAACATCATGTAAAATTGGTAACATATATGGCATCTTCCTGTGTATAAACTTTTGTAATTTCTTTAACCAATTAATTTATCTGGAACATCTAGCTTATTCTTAATCTTATTCTTGTAAATAAATTTATGGAATTCCAAGGCATTGGTATCCCATTATTTGTGTAATCATTTGCTTATTGCAGTTTATTTAGGTTTACAGTCGATTCACATGCCTACAAAAAGCAAGTGAAAGAGCCTCCTTGGTATACCACTTCTGCAACTTTTCTTAATTTTACAGATCTTTCCTTTAGTCTTATTAGAGATGATCAATAAAAAAAGGTGTGGGATGCCTCAGCTACTTACCAAGGCTTTCTTAATTTCACCTCCTTATTTATTAGGAAATCCCATTTTTTTTCAGAACTACCCTGCCATGCTAACATACAACTAAAAGCCCCTTTCATGTTCTTTAATTGTTTTTTCTTCCCCAACATTATCTAATTCCCTTTTGCTGGCATCATCTTCTGTTCACCAGCTTTAACAAGGGTGCCATAATCCCATTCATGTTTTGCCTCACCATCTTGATTTCCACAAGAGACTTTTCCCCCCTCTTAGAGAATGAGCAGTCACTCTATTTCATATGCAATTATATTGACTGGTCCCTTTGAAAAAAAAATCACATTACAACTCCATATCTCCTACCTTTATTTTTGACAAGGGGGGGATAAGTGTAGGTGTGGATTCAAAACCTACCTTTAGCTTTAAGAAGGAGCTTAAATGCATGTACCTCACGAAGCCTGCCCTCATCGTCCTCAGCTCAAGGTCATGACTTCCTCCTCTAAATACCCATGTACTTTTCCACAACCATTTCTCAACATTCACTTTGCAGCATGGCAGAGAGAGGGATCCGCTTTGGGAACTAACCTTTCTGGTTTCCCTTTTACAATCACATCTTGCATTTATTTGCAACATAGTTTGTTTGCTACCATGAATTACAAAGTTATTCATTGGGTAGCCGCTCTCACTGGGTGAGAGGGGACCATGTGATCAGAACACCACTGTGAAAGCAAGACCTTCCGAAATGGTGTTTGGAAAAAGCCTAGAAGCCTTAAAATCTGAACGCTCAAACTCTCAAACCCCCTGATGCATTCCTGTGTTTGTTTGTCTACAAGTTAAATGATTCTTCTACTGAGAAAATTCAGGAAGAAAGGAAACAAGGGGATGTATTTTATGATAACCATTGGCATCTGAGCAAACTCTCTACTGGGACGTATCTATCCTGCTTGGAAGGATGTAGTATGACAATGTGAACTGACTTGGACCAGTCTGGTTAAGTACAAACTACTAGGTTTTGTTTTGTTTCCAAGATTTTATTTAAATTTGAGTTAGTTAACATATCGTGTAGTATTGGTTTCAGGAGTAGAATTTAGTGATTCGTCACTTACGTACAACACCCAGTGCTCATCCTATCAAGTGCCCTCCTTAATGCCCATCGCCCATTTAGCCCACCCCCCACCCTCTTCTCTCCATCAACCCTGTTTGTTCTCTATAGCTAAGAGTCAGTTAGCTGCCTAGCAAGCATAAGGCAACCAGAATCCTCCAACTTAGTGAATGGTGGTAGGCTCATGTTGGAATCAAGCCGCCATTCCAAAAGTGGGAAGGTAAAAGGCTCACTAGAGTTGTATGGCCCATTCATGTAAGATTGAGAAGTAAGTGTCTCTAAAAATTCTTAGTCAATCTACAAATCTTGAACACCACTTTACCAATGAAAACCCCTGCTAACATTCAATATGAGATTAACAAGACCTTTGGTATTGGACAGGATAAATATCATTGAAGCACTTGTGGTTAAATTCATCTGGCATGTGGTCTTACCAATGAATGCAAACTGGAGCACATTCCTAATCAGAGAGACTGTCCCTGGGGTGTAGCTTAAAACTAATCAGCCACATATTTAGTTCATATTATCTCTGCTAGCATAATTTAAAATCAATTGAGGACATCAAAACACAAGAGGTCACTCACATAAAGAGTTTAAAGCATAAAAATTAGGATGTTTAAGCCAGCCTTTGAAGCCTGGAGTGGAGGTGAACACTCAGCTCAGTAGACACCTCTCTGTGTATCTCTGGTCATACCAACTTTTGTGGCAGTGTAGTGCAAAGAATTTGATTCACCAGGAAGACATTTCTCCTGGTAGATTGAGTGTACTTAGTGGGAACAGCAGAGAGGTGATGTCAGCTGTCCAAATTTGTCAGGGACACCCTGCCCCATATGTTTCTTCTCACCCCTGTCTCCTTACAGGCATCTAACAAGTTCTAACACACCACTCTAAGATGGGGCGTAAACAGCAAAAGATCCTTCACTCCTTTTTGTTGCCTTAAGAAGAACACCTAAGAGGCAAGAGCTATTCTTGGCCCTTCACGCAACGGCTCCTTCTCACCCCCATCCGTATCTCACTTCCACAGCACAGAGGTGGAGTTGACACAGCTGTAGAGTTGAAAGAGGTGACCCTGGATGGTCCTCATTCCCCTCTTTCCTCCTCCCCCTTGTCACTGCTCTCATCTAAGGATACACTTTTTCTGGCCCTGGTGTTTTGTGCAGCACCTCACTGTGTCCCTGTCACTCCTCCACCAAGCCAAGGGGCAACATTTTAAGGTACAGATACTTGCATGTGGCCTTTTATTATTCCTTCCGTATTTACATAATGTCTTTTAAGTGTTTTTGAAATGTGTTTTAGGTCAGTGTTAATGGGTAAGAAGTGTTGAATGATAAAGTTCTGAGTACGAAGCTCGATTTTTTTGTAATAATTCTTATGGAAATAATTTCCCATTATAGGTCTTTGTACTGCGAGTTCCATTTTTCCTGAGAGGTAGCCTTGACACGTGATAAGGACGCCCCGTGTTTGCAGGCCTGTTTATCTACCCCATTAGAGCACACCAAGCACATGATCGACACCTCTTTCGCCTTTGTATGTCCAACAGTCAGCTCAATGCAAAAGAACAGAATAGGCCTTAGCTATGAGTTCTGTAAGTAGGTATTTACGATGGGTGGGTACTTCCGTGATCACAAACAATTAGCGGTTATTTGTACATAGTTTCACTGTAATCCTGGCTGCGTACAGGCTTAACTTTGCTCCGAGATTATTTTTACAGCTCAATGTGTTTCATTGTATCCTGAGTACACATAGAAGAAGCTTAAAATGTAGTTTATTTTATTTTTTCCCTAGTACTATTTCTACATTTTTACAGAAGGATGGTAGGCTTTGCACCAACCCTACAGAATTTTTGCATAAAATTAAGTCAGTAGTTGCCATTTGTTTAAAAGACTCCAAATTTTAGGGACGATTGGTAGCTAAGCAATTTTGTAATTAGAATAAACCTTGGAGATAACTTAATAATCCCGGTGTACATTTATTGTATACTTACTACATGAAAGGCTTTGAGCCAAGTACCGTACAAGCATGTTCTCATTTAACCTTTTTATTTTTTTGGCCTCAGACTCCAATGTGTCTTGGCAGAGTGCTCTCGCTGATCCTGTCTTCATTGAGAAGGCTGATATTTTGTTCATCGTGAATTTTTTTGCACTAATTTTGACTTTTTACAGATAGGGTATTAAAACATTATTTATCTTGAGGGCTGAGTTTTTGGCATCCCCTTAAATTTTGTACCCTATTTCTGGCAACAGCTTTAAAAGATCGGGGCTATTCTTTTCCTCCCTTTAGAGATGAGAGCACTAGAAGTCAAAGGAATTGCATTTTCCCAAGGCTTACAGATGCCAGTAACTGTAGAACCAAAATTGGAATCCAGATGACTTGATACATCAGCTCTCAGCTCAGGCACTTATTTTCACAGATGGAGAAAATGAGAAGCAGAGGGGTGTGAGGATGCCAGGACTCATTCAATAGCTCTGCAGCAGAACCAAACTAGAACCCAGAGTTCCTCACCTGTCATTAAAATAGCACCATGAGCTTTTCATTGTGGATGCATCATACTTATTCTCCAGGTTGCACCAAGTTGCAGAAGGCATTATTTCGGTAACTGTGTATTAAGTAACTCCTAGGTGCTACACACTATGTACCTGGTATAATGATGGCTGACCTCCTGGGCATGGAAGCTGGGAAAAGGTAGCCTCAAAATGCATTCATTCATTCATTCATTCATTCATTCTGCTAAGCTCTGGGCTACAGGGAAGAATAAAATTCCAAGAGGTCCATGGCGAAGAGAAGTATGAAGGTACACAAGTAAAAATTTGGGATAAAGTATAATATACTCAACCATGGAGAGACTCAAAAGTTACAGAGCCTCTATCCCAGATTCTGAAAGCTGGGTAGTTTTGGTTTAAGGAGCACCTCTAGAATTTGAAATGTTATGTTATATGCTGGCAGAAGAGAGAAATTAAAGTAAGCTTCCTGCCTTTTAGAAGTTCATAGTCACCTCGAAGAAAAGGATCATGTGCACAAAACATGCCCCGTATTTACCTCACTCCTTAATTTGGTAGTTGACCCTTTTAAGGATTCTCATAGTTTATAGCACTTTTTTGTCAGGTAATCATCCATTCATTCCTTCAATAATTAAGATGTATTGCTACCTACTATGTGCCAGGCATTTTTATACATGTTGGAGATGTAAGCATACATAAAATGAGCAGGGCCTCTGTTCTTATGAAGCTATATTAACAAAGAAACTAACTTTGCATAGCAATGAACACCTAAAACAGGGTGATGGGACAGTTTGGTAAAGCAAGTCTTCTTCAAGTCATTGGCATTTGAGTGGAGACCCAAATACTGAGAAGAATCCATCAAGCAATGATGTGGAGCAAGAACACAGGAAGCAGCAAAGGGAAAGACCCTAAGTAGAATGACCATGGCTGGGCTGGTAAGAGAAGGGAGGAGAGTTCAAAACAAGGGAAGAGATACAAAAAACCAGACCGCAGGGTGCCTCATAGGCCAAGGTAAGAGGTTAAGATTTTATTTTTTTTTTAATTTTTTAAAAATGTCTATTTATTTTTGAGAGGGGGAGAGGAGCAGAGGGGCAGAGAGAGAGGGAGACACAGAATCCGAAGCAGGCTCCAAGCTCTGAGCTGTCAGCACAGAGCCCGATGCGGGGGTTGAACCCACGAACTATGAGATCATGACCTGAACCAAAGTTCGATGCAGACGCCTAACCAACTGAGCCACCCAGGCGCCCCCAAAAGTTAAGATTTTAGCCAAAATGTGTCCATCATGTATTTATCTCCCTTCCAAACTAGAAAATAAGATGTGTGAGGAAAGGGCTTCTTTCCTTTTGTTCTCCATGGTATTGCCAACACACAGAGTAACAAATGGTAGACAACAGAGTAGAATTGATGCTCCATGAGTATTTCTGGAGCAATGAAGAATAAACAGAAACAAGTCTTTTAAGTACTGTGTCATTCTGAATGAATTTTGGATAGATATTGTCTCTCTTAAAGTTCATTTTGACATATTTATTTTTAACGTCTTTTTCTTCTCTTCAACTCCCGACTTTAATTATCCATCTGTGTCTCTCTATAAAAGATGGATGGTGGTAGGATAAGGGGTCCTTGCTGGAAAGTTTGTCTTTGAATGTGACCTAAGTCAGGAAATGGATAGTTCTCTCTAAGGTTTTAAGAGTCTAATAAATACTCAGTCCGTGGGTTAAGGTAATCTAGTGTAATAACGCCCCAGAGCTGGGGAGTCAGAAAGATCTAGATATACATCCTGGCTCCACCGCTTGGGCAAATTACTTGACCCTTCTAACTCACCATTTTTTTCATACAAAAAGTGAGAAGATTGGGGCACCTGGGTGGCTCAGTCAAACATCCGATTTCAGCTCAGGTCATGATCTCATGGTTTAGGAGTTCCAGCCCTGCATCAGGCTCTGCACTCACAGTGTGAAGCCTGCTCAGGATTCTCTCTCTCCCTCTCTCTGCCCCTTCTGCTTGCTCTCTATCTCTCAAAATAAACAAATAAACTTAAAAAAAAAAAACGAGAAGATAAACGGCATCCAGTGTATAGACCTGTTGTGCCGATTAAATCCAATAACATACCACAGTGAACTTGGCAACGGGCTACCCGCAGCCCCCTTCAGGGAAGAAGTTACCAGCTGGCTGCAGGGAGTGCCCACAGCAGACGCTTCCACTGTTGCTTCCCTTTGAGTTGGCCTCAGCAGCAGAGAGCCCCTCGTTCAAGGTCATGCCCTTCCTGGGACAGCCCACACCTTGTGACTCAAGCATGGAGCTTGGCTACTTCAGCCTGATGCAGGAGACCGTGATGGCTAATACTCACCTCAGAACTCTCCCATCAGGTTGGCTGAGAATGCAGGGTTGCGGGGGCGAGGGGGAGGGGGACTTCTTCCTCTGCACTGTCCTGCTTTCCTCTCCTTCCTTTCACACTACTGATCCCTAATAAACATCTTGAACCCCAAAATCCAGCTTAGTGTCTGTTCTGGGAGAACCGAACCTGAGGCATATGGCAAGTGCTCAACACTGTCCCTAACATCTGGATCATAAACATTCAAAAACGTTGTTTATTGTTATTATTATTAATAGTAGGAGTATTAATGGCCCTAATGAAGACAAAACTAAAACTGCTTGCTTGTTCTCAATATGATATTCTACAGTGGTATTGAGATTAAAATTTTTCAATGTCAAGGCGCCTGGGTGGCTCAGTCAGTTGAGATTCTGACTCTTGATTTCAGATCAGGTCATGATCCCAGGGTCGTGGGACTGAGCCACGTGTCCAACTCTGTGCTGGCAGCATGGGGCCTGCTTGGGATTCTCTCTCTCTCTCTCTCTCTCTCTCTCTCTCTCCCCCCCCCGCTTTCTCTCTCTGCCCTTCCCCCCACTCACATCAGCACCTGCTCTCTCTCAGTCTTTCTCTTTGTCCTCAAAATAAATAAACTTAAAAAATTGTTTTCAATGTCATTGCTTTCACTTTTGAACCTAATACTCTGTCTGCCTGTCTCTGCCTCATGCATGTGGATCCACTCATTTATCCCAAATCATGAGTGACTACAACGGGCCAGTCTAAATTCTGGGAATGAGAATAATATAACCAGCATTGCAAGAACATTTTAATTGGCCTCAGCTAGCCACGAAGGTAAGGGTGACACTTACTGCCCCTGGTAAGTGACCTTGCAAATGGATGGCTGTCTGCCCCTGTAACAGGGCCTACATTAAGGAATGGGAAGGAGGAGGCAATCCAGGGGTCCCACAGAGCCTGGCAACAGCAAAACACCCCGTTGGCAGAAAAAGAAGAGTTATAGTCAACCGACACTGGTGCATCTATTCCCACTCCTATTGTTTTTTCTCTCAAACTGCTTCAGAGGTGACAGGAGGGGCGCCTGCGTGGCTCAGTCGGTTGAGTGTCTGACTTCGGCTCAGGTCATGATCTCACACTCCATGAGTTCGAGCCCCACATTGGGCTCTGTGCTGACAGCTCAGAGCCTGGAGCCTGCTTCAGATTCTGTGTCTCCCCCTCTCTCTGCCCCTCCCCTGCTCATGCTCTGCCTCTCTCTGTCTCAAAAATAAATAAAAAAACATTTAAAAAATTTAAAAAAAAACAAACTTCTTCATAGGTGACAGAAGAAACATGTGACTCCCTGAGGGGATGGAAATTCTGGCTTCAACTATGGCCAAAGCTGATGACGACTAACACGCGAATAGTCAAGAACATACAAACGCAACAGGGAACAAGAGACACTTCTAAGGTCATTTTAGTCAATCATTTCCTGAGTTTGCTGGATGCAAAGCCCAGCTAGATGCCGGGAGCAAGAGACACAGAAGGACAGTCTCTAGCCTTCGAGTAGAGCCTAATACAGGCCAGCTATATGGAAAGTAGAGCGTTCTTATGAGTGTTGGTGTGAGACACCACATGGGCATGCATATAACCTCATTTTTACTTTCTCATTTTTCCACCAGAAAGAAGAGATTTGCCTTACCTCTGAGTCCTTACCGTTTCTCTCGTTACAGGACAGAAGCTCAAACAGCTTAATTTGAAGGATGAATCATTGAACCAAAACCGACTGCAACAATGCTGGTTTGGGATAATGACAGAGGTCACCTGATATTGCTTTAAAAAAACAGATAAAAAGAGAGATTTAAGACAGATGCAGAAAGTATTCCTGAATGTGTGACCTCACATACCCACAAGTCATATTATTTGTAAACAGACCTTAGAAAGACCATTTTAGAAAGCAATTCAGGACTTTCATGTCAGCAGGGCAGACACTAGATAAACACCACTGCTGAACGAGACAAGTAAAAAGCTGGATTAAAAACATAAAAATGTCTGTTTAAGTGCTTTGCTGGGCTGGGCCGGAAAGAAGGATTCTCCAGGGGCCGGGAACAGAAGAGCATGCTTCCTGGGAGACATTCTTCCCACACTCGAGACCTTGAACTTAGGCACTGGCAGCTGCTCCAGAGTGGGTGCCAAAGGGGTAGGGTTGAGGGTGCAGAGGGGTGCTAATTTGGTGTTCTTACATAAAGTAGAAACCCAGTTTATAACCCGGTGCTAGAAGCAAGGAAAATAAACCTCCTGTACTGAAAGCAATCAGAATAAAACAGCTCCGGATGAAGGCAGGGGAAAAAAAAATTCCCCTGAGAATTTGTAACCACAAACCAGCCTTTGCCTGGGTTTGCAATCCGAATTCTGTGTGATCACACAACATTTCCAGAATAAAATTTAATACAAAGGAAGACAGGATCATTTAAAGGCTGTGTCTTTTCATCCATAGAACTGTAACCATTTTTTAAAAAGCCATTTAAGTGCCTGGGTGGCTCAGTCAGGTAAGCATTCGACTCTTGATTTCAGCTCAGGCCGAGATCTCATGGTCGTGAGATTAAGCCCCACATTGGGCTCCGTGCTGAGTGTGGACCTGCTTAAGATTTTCCCTCTCTCTCTCTCTCTCTCTCTCTCTCTCTCTCTCTCTGTCTACCCTGCCCCTCCCCCAGCTCTCACCCTCTCTCTCTCAATACCCCTGCATCATTCATCTCTTTATTATACAGGTACACTTAATTATCATATTTTAAAAAAATACAAAAACTTAAAAATTTTTTTTCAACAAACTCTATGTATTCTACTGTGAATGAATAAGAAATCATAGAGAGTTTTAAGAATAGCAATCAAAGCTAGCTCTGAGGGCAGAAGACTTCCAAGGAGGATACCGTAAAACATGACTTGTTCTAACTAATTCGTTTAACTTTTACTTTTTTTTTTCTTTTGCCTTTCTGTGAGAATATTGAGATAAAGCTTTGGAAGACATTTTGGACAGAACAAAGTGATATGATGCTACTGTTAATTTATTCAAGAAATGACAGCCAGTAGCTTTCTTTAATTGTATCAATATCGAAGCTTACCAGGAATGATATTAGGCTTCCCCTGGATGGCAGGGGACTTAGCCCAGAAGATCTCAAATGCCTTTACAAGACAAATTAGGAACAGGAAAAAAATTCTTGGTACTGGTAAGTATTCAGGTAACCAGGGAAAAGTAGTATAAAGACAATAATTGTCTGGCATGCCAATGTTTTCCTCTGGTAATCAACCTCACTCTTCCAGATGTTCAAATCTGCTTTATTTGATCAAAGGGAACCAAAGAAGGCCACAAAGCACAGGGCTTAAATAGTCAGCCTCCAAATTTCATCCAAGTTGTTTTGTTCCTCCACTATATGATTTTCCCCACCCCTCAACATCCCTTTTTGCAGACATCCCTACTACATATAATTTCAAGTAATTCAGACATTGCCTTAAGTTTAGCTATTGACAGACAATGAGATGAGACTAATGCTCACCAATGCCTAAATAATTAGTAGTAGCTCTACTATGGGAACAGGGCTTGGTAGTCAGGCTGGAACTATTTCAAATCCCAAATCAAGATGTCTCAGCATGATTCCCTTCAACCTATGAGAATAGATCTGCATAGTATTTCATTAAACAGAAAGGTACTTCCTTAATGAATCAGAAATAATCTCATTGTTCTGATAGGTGTCTCCAATAGGAAAAGCTAGAGCCTACCCTGTTCATTCATTTCTGAGGCAGTCCGTGATGAATGAATAGATGGATGATTGTTCTCTCACTAAAGTCAGACATCTAGCTGCACTCATCCAAAATTGGCAAAAAGATGACAGTGCATCGCAATCTAGGGAAGAATGTAAAATGAGTATGCCTTGAAATAAAAAGAATGTTGGAGAGGACATTTGTTGGTTGTCTCCCCTGTCTACCTTCTAAGTCTTTTCCCTTTTTAACCGGACCTCAGACTTCTCAGGCATGAGGTTTGGCTAGAATTAAATTCTCCCAAGAGTCCAAGGTTAAGCCCTGACTGGCCTTTGTCAGCAAGTGTTTCCCTCTAACCAGAGTGAATGGCTTTTTGGAGCAGGTCTGAGAAAGAAGTATCCTCTCTTCTCTGTGAAAGCTACCAAAAGAATTCTTTCTCTTGTCCACTAAAACAGAAAAGGGTCGCCATTATTCCTGATGCTAGCCTTTCGTGGCCATGAAAGATGCTAATCTTTAAGTGAAACTGATGACAGAGAAGTATGTGTCTTAGAAGAGAGTATGGAGAAACAAAAAGAAACAGGGCTTCTAGTGACATGGTTTAGCCCCTAGATCAATACATACCCGAAGCCTACCATACCACAGGACTTTTCAGTAAGATAAGATGGTAAATTCCCCTTATTGTTTCAATTACTTTAAAGGGGTTATCTGTTACTTGTAACCAAATGTTTGTAAATAAAAGATACTTGCAACCTAGTTAATTATTAATGGAAGCTGGAATTAGACTAGAAGATAAACATCCTTTAAAAACCAGACTTGAATAAAATTATCCAGATATCAGAGAGTCACAGATTAGACATGGTAGGGCATCTTACTGGACAAGAAAATGTAGCCCGGTATTTAGTAGTAAAGTTGAATCCATTACAAGGAAAAGGTTTTAACATTAACATGTAGAGAAGTCTACTGTTGCTGATAAAAGTGGCAGATTTTGTTAAAACACTTCAGTTCACTGTGGAAAAAAGAGCTGAGGCTAATACCTCAGTCCATCCCTATGCATAGATTGTGAAGAAAAAAAAAGACTGAGTGCATAATTTCCTCCATCGTCTCCATGGCAATTTGCAAAGTCTCCATCATGAAATGTTTAATCTAAGAACACGACTTTGCTTTGCTTTGCTTCGTGTTTTAGTAGAAAGATGAGAATTCAGAGATATTCTTTGGACATCCCAGATAAAACAAAGATGGGGGGGGGTTGTTTCATTCTTCTTTGGTTTTCTGGTTTTATTACTGTTTTCTCCCCCCTTTTCCTGTTAAACACCACTAAGAAGAAGCACAGTCAGAGGTTCCTGACTGTGTGTATTGTGTGTTCCTCAGTTTGTCTGACCAGTGTCTATCACCTGTTCCCCTTTGCTCCCTCCACGTGGTTATAACAGTGGATGCCTGGCAGCCATGATTAGTTAATAGGTCCCTGACTACTGCATTCAGTTTGTTGACCCGGGATGGATGCCTATGCCACTAAGCCAAACAATGTCTTCTCTACAAATGTGGATTGGGAACAAAGACAGTGTCAGGTTAATTTGTTCCCTGAAACTGGGGTCGAGTGGCCATGCTTAACGATGTAGACTGGAAAGTTAGGAAATCAACTCTGCAGTGACATATTGCAATAATAAGGAGGATATAAAAACTAACAGTTATTGAGTGTTTACTAAGTAGCAGGCACTGTGATAAGTCCTTTAAGACTCATTACTGCTTAATGCTCAGAACCACCTATGAGGAAGCTGTTGTTATTATAGTTATTGTACAGATCAGCACAATGAGTGGGTGAGTAAATTGTCCAAGAACAGAGGGCTCATGGCAGAGCGAAGATGCAGACAATCTGTCTGACAATCTGTCTTCAGAGCATTTGCTCTAAACCTCTAAAACCCATCCCCGATGCCATTTGGTGCCTAAGGTCCTCTCTCTTTGAAACCTGTAAGACCACCCAGTATTTCTGTCATAAAGTCCCCCCCCCAACTTTTTCTTTTCTTAGTTGAAGCTGGTTTCTGTTTCTTACAACCAAACATGTCTTCAGGAGCACGTTAGTGACAATCAGGAACCAACCTTTACAGCTCCCAGGAACTCCATAAACAGTGAGTAAATGGATAAATAAGCAAGCGAAGTTCTCATTACCACAAAGCTGTCTCTGCGGTGGGCTACTGGGCATCTTAATTCCTGGACCACTTCAGATGCAGATTCCCTGAGCGATGCCTCTCATCTGCACCCTGTACACAGCAGATGCTCCATCCGAGGGCATTTTGGTGGTAGGTGGATAATTTCTGGGAAATGAAGCAAGTTCTTCATGTTCTTGGGAGGTAACACAGACAACACCTTCCTTTGCAGTCTTGGCATTTTGAAGGCCAGATGTAGAACGCAAACAGTAGTTAAAATCCAGGGGGGAATTTATGCATTTAGGTCGAACCTATGAAAAATAAAATGTATCACTTATGCCAAGATTAACTCAAGGCCGAGAAGTGAGTTTTGGAGTCAAGCAAATCTGGATTTGACAACTGCCAACCCTCCCCTCTTCTCCGCACCCCCCCCTTCGCCCCCCACCAAGGACTCCACTTCTCACTAGAGGTGCTTTGGGACACTGGGAAACTTTCTTAATGTTTCTCTAAGTTTTATAAATTTTTAAAATATTACCTTGGGGATTGAAAAGTATCACAATAAAAGTCCAAAAAAAGAAATAAGAATTGACCATATTTTCTCCAGAATTAATCACCATGATGGCCTATTTGCCTTGACCTTCTGTGTTTGCTTATAGGCTCATTGATTGGTTTAAGAAAAATCACGTAAGATGTTCCTAAAAATCGGGGTGCCTGGGTAGCTCAGTTGGTTGTGAGTTCAAGCCCTGTGTTGGGCTCTGTGCTGACAGTTCAGAGCCTGGAGCCTGCTTCAGATTCTGTCTCTATCTCTCTCTGCCCCTCTCCTGCTCGTGCCCTCTCTCTCTGTCTCTCTCTGTCTCTCTCTCTCTCTGTCTCTCTCTCTCAAATATAAACAAACATTTTAAAAATTAAAAAAAAAAAAGATGTTCCTAAAAATCGTGTGTTCAATATAAAGAATCCAAGCAATGCAGAAAAACATGAGGGAAGTTTGTTTTAATCAACCCAAATTCCACCATCTAGAAATTCCCATTATATACATCAGGTGAATATTATCATGGAATTTTTTTCTATGTATGTGCAGAAAGAAGGTTGTCTACATAGGTAAACAAATTTTTTGATAAATAGATTAGATTGATGGATTGAAAAGCATTGGTAAAGACAGATACTTTTTTTAATTTTTTAAATGTTTATTATTGAGAGACAGAGAGCACGCGCGGGGGAGGGGCAGAGGGAGAGGGAGACAGACTCGGAAGCAGGCTCTAGGCTCTGAGCTGTCAGCACAGAGCTCGATGCAGGGCTCGAACCCACAGACCACAAGATCATGACCTGAGCCAATGTCGAACACTTAACCGACTGAGGCACCCAGGCACCCCAAGACAGATACTTTTAAAATCAGCTGGCTTTTTAAAAGATCAGATGGTTGGAGGGTATTATGCCAAGTGAACTAAGTCAGAGAAAAACAGATATCATATGTTTTCACTCATATGTGGAACTTGAGAAAGTTAACAGAAGACCATGGGGGAAGGGAAGGGGAAAAAATAGTTATAAACAGAGAGGGAGGGAAGCAAACCATAAGAGACTCTTAAATACAGAGAACAAATGGAGGGTTGGTGGGGTGGGGGGCGTGGGGGAATGGGTGATAGGCAATGAGGAGGGCACCTGTTGGGATGAGCACTGGATGTGGTATGTAAGCAATGAATCATGGGAATCTACCCCAAAACCAAGAGCACACTGTATACACTGTATGTTAACCAACTTGACAATAAATTATATTAAAAAAATAAAATAAAAGATCGGGTGGATTTTAAATAAAATATTAAATTTATTTTTATTTGACTTTAATAGAAAAAAAAATCTGAAGGACACTATTCTTGAATGTTTTAAGATCTAATATTCTTAGATCAAGACCCCAAGCTCCCGTTGGTGCTTATGCAAATATCACCATACCCACTTACATCCATGTATCCTAAATTTCATAAGATCATCCCATGTTTGTTTGTTTGTTTCAATTGTGGTAAAATACACATACCATAAAATTCACCATCGTAACCGTTTTGAAGGCTAAATTCAGTAACATTCACAAGGTCGTACAAACACCACCTCTATCTAGTTCCAAAACATTTTTAACACCTTGAAAAAAAATGGAGCATTCACTCTTCCCTCCCTCCTTCCCTCAGTCCCTGACAACCACTAATCTACCTTCTGTCTCTATGGATTTGTCTGTTATAGAGCCTTCCTAAAAATTGAATCATGTAATATGTCGCCATTTGTGTCTGGCTTCTTTCACTTAGCGGAGTGTTTTGAGGTTCATTTGTGTTGGAGCATGAATCAGCACTTAGTTGCTTTTTTGTGACTGAATACTACTCCCCTGCACGGATACCCCACGTTTTGTTCATGCCTTTATCAGCTGATGGGTATGGGGCTTTTCCACATTTTGGCTGTGGACGGTAATGCTGATCAGAACGTTTGTGTACAAACTGCTGTTGGGAGACCCATTCTCAGTTCTTTGGGGTATATACCCAGGGGTGGGATTGCTGCATCACGTGGTAATTCTGTGTTTAACTTTTAGAGAAACCACCAAACGGTTTTCCATACAAGCTGCATCCCGTTTTAATTCTCGTCACTCACTTCACATCTTCAAAGGCTTCCTTGTGAAAGAGGTTAAAACACCCTAAGGCCAGTTCTAATATCTACCCAACCGTATTCTGCCAGTTGCTCTGTATTTTGCCTGAAGGATACAGTCAGTCATGCAGGCAACTCTTACGTGAATGCATAACTCTGCGTCAGAGTTCCCAAGCTAGAACCACAAAATTAAACATTTTGTCCTCTTTGCCTTAAGCCTCCTTCTCATCTCTTATGTGCATAGGCCATCTTGCTAACTTGGAAAAGCCTACCCATTTCCATCTCTGACGGCTACTCGTTTTTAAGACCCAGCTCAGACCCATTTTCCATTATTCTAGTTCCCCTACTGTGAACTCCCAGAGCCAACTTATTGTCAGTGCCCCATAGTTTGTGCTTATTTTGTATTGCTTATTATTATCATTATATGCATAGAATTCTCTCCATAGCTCATGTGCCCCTTCAAGATAATGGGTGAAAAGCACATACCGTCGCATGGACAGAAAGTGGGTCGTGCAAGTCAGACAGAGCAGGCCTGAGTTCACACTGTATTTAGCTGTGAACTCCCAAGCCTACCTCCATTTCCTCTCCTAGGGAATCAGGGGCAACGCTGATATCACAGGCTCATTATGATGGTTAGAGATAATGCCTATAAAGCGTACAGAAGGTGACTGGTAAATTGCAAACATACAGTCTACATTGTTTTGTATACCTTATATCTCCCACGTGTCACTGACAAGCACTGCAAGTTGTAGGAGCTCAGAAAATGTTAGTGGATTGTTGTTTTCATTCCACACTTACCTGTCCGCTTTGAGTGAAGCGTGAGCACCAGGCAGAAACCTTCCTTTGCTGTATTTGTTAGTATTTTGTGCATATTCATTTTCCTATCTATTTACACTCACCACTTTCCAAAAAGTTGTTGAGACATATTCTCTTTTCTAGATAGGCTCTGCCCCCCAAATCCCCTCAAAATAGTCATGGACACAGGAAAGTGCCAGAAGGCCTATTTTTACACTCATATTAGCTAATAGATAATAATTCAATTGGACAAATGTTAGCTCCCCTTTACTAAGTGGTCAGTGTGGAAGAGGCTCTGACTCTGCCTTTCACGGTGTTTTCTCCCTGAACCCTCACCATAACCCTATGACTGACAGGTACAATTATCGTTCTTCTCAGGTGAGGAAACCAAGGCACAGGGCAGGCACAGAGCTTCTCAGTGAGTGACAGAGGTGGAATTTGAACATGCTATCTGATGATTGCCAAATCCATGCTCTTAACTCTGCCGTTACACACTCTCGCTCCAACCCATAACTGACCTTCCAGAAGGAGCAAGTTTTAAATCACATGGGTGTATCAAACACCTATGAAAGTGATTAAAAAGCCTCAGAGAAACTGGGTTGAGTATATTAACAAGGAAGAGGTGAAATAAAATGCCATACAAGCTTCGCCAGAAGTTGGCGGGCACGGGTCAAAACACATCGTCCCCAAATAAATGACAAATGAAGCAACCAACCGCTTTCAGCCCCATCTCCTGCCATCATATTTCAACATAATAAAACCTGATGTGATCATGGCAGGCTTCAATATTCATGGAACACTACTCTGTGCCAGGCACTGTGCTGATTCACGTGATGCTTTTGAATCTGTTGAAAGAGGATTTATCCCACATGTTTAACCGTTAGATGTGTTGTACATTTCAGGACGAGCACTGAAGGAGTTTTGTCCTTCTGCACAGACCTGGTAATTAGCTCCTCAGAAGGAGCTTCAAGAGGAACTTGAGTTTGTGTGAAAATCTCTATCACTTTCTCCATCAATATTACTATAATTTGAGTAATTCTTACCACTTTGCTAATGTGAAAATTAAATGTCAGCTAAGCCTAAAAATTTCACCTGTTTAAAAACAATGAAGTCAAGATGGAACCATTCAAGCATGCTGTCGGAATGAGACGGCACATCCCGCACGTGCTTATACTCTGGCTGTGGGAAACAGAGTAATGACACCCTCCCCCAGAGCTGCCCATCCTAATCTCTGGAACCTGGGAATAGGTCACCTTACATGGCAAAGGGGACTTTGCAGATGGGATTAAATATCTTGAGATGGAGAGATTGTCCTGGATTATTCAGGTGGGCCCAAAGCAACCACAAACGTCCTTATTTAGAGAGCATGCTCATGCATGAGCAAGGAAGGAGCAGAGAAAGAGGGAGAGAGCGAATCCCGAGAAGGCTCCATGCTGTCTGAGCGAAGCCCAATGTGGGGCTGAATTCCACCAACCACGAGATCATGACCTGAGCTGAAATCAAGAGTCAGAAATGTAACTGAATGAGCCACCCAGGTGCCCCACAAGTGTCCTTAATAAGAGGGAGGCAGGCAGAGCAAAGAGAGGAGAGAGGATAAAAGAAACAGGTTCAAGTGATACAAGGCCACGGTCGAGGATGCACGTGGCCTCCACAAGCTGGAAAGGCAAGGAAACAGCATCTCCCCCCAGGGTCTCCAAAACGAAAGCAGAGGCCAGCCCACACTTGGATTTTAGTCCACTGACTGTGAGTCTCCAGAACAGTAAGGTAAGCAGTTTGTATTGTTTTAGGCCACTAATTTATGGTAGTTTTTAGTGTAGTCGTAACAAACTTGCAGACAGACCTTTTAGAATCATGGGATGGCCGGAGAGTAAATTACCTCTGAATGTAAAATGTGCCATCGTTTAAAAAGAGAAAAGGATGTGTCTTTTCATACCATTCTTTTTAAAATCTTGAGAAAACTAGGCATGTTCCCTTTCGGGAAGGCAAAGGGAAGAGAGAAGGGAGAACGGTACACTGTGCAGCCTGACCTTGCGGAGAGGTCAGGGTATGGTTTGTAAGAAGGAGGAAAATGCAAATTCAAAAGACTGTTAGAAGCGTAATCCTCATGAAATCTCACAAACCCTTACTATGTGGGCCGGTTTCTAACCCACAATCCCATTCAAAGAAACAACAACCAGGTATGAAAAAGCATGAGTCGGAGAATCTCGATCCAAACTTTCAAGAAAATTATAAAGGGGAACGTTCATTCTTGACAGATAATTTCTCAAAAATCCTTTTGGGGCTTCTCTCCTTCTCTGCCTGTAGCAGTAGCTCCAAATCACGCCCCCCCCCCCCCCCCCCTGCAGCTTGCTTTCTCTCTCTCTCCCCCAGGCAAGCCTCACCCTTTGAACGTGTGTAATCTTCCACTCTCAAGCAGGGACTGCTAACTAACCATCCTACAATGCACAGGCTAGCTTCCCAAACAAAGAATTATTTGCCACAAAGTATCAAGGTGCCAGAGGGGTAGATGGACTGAATGTCTCCATCTTGATTTTCATTTAGGAACACCTGGATCTTGCACAATAAAGGTAGCTCTTTGATGTATCAGCAAGACGCCTTCCTTTTTAGAAATGAAGGGGGGAAAACACTTGCTATCTCTCATAATTCAATATATTGTTCCATCCTTGTGTCATAAGAATTAAATGCAATAACATATACAAAGTGTCCAGCATGACTGCTAAAACCATGGATGCTAATAGGTGCTCAAAAACTAGTTCCCATCTCTTTTCCCAGAAGGGAATGAAGAATCCAATTTATTCTTAATATGGTATCCCCAAGATAATAGCATCTCTACCTACTGTGTCCTCCCACTGCATAGAGGCCTCAAATTTTTGAATATTGAAGTTATAGAAACTGTTCACCTGCTGTAAGAAAGTACTACATTCCCCAGGAGAGTTGGGTTTTAGAAATAAGAACATCAGAAAAACAGCAAAGAGGATTATTGAAACCCAGCGTTCAACTGCGGAATATTGAAGGTTCCAATTAATGTTTCGGTGTTTAAAATAAAATTGTTTATCAAGTAGCTTGTGCCATGTCTAAGAAAGGAAATGACTTCTACCTGTTTTTCAAAAATAGCTCATTTTTATTATGGTGACCATGGAACCCTCTGCATATATGTATCGAACATAAAGGATTGAAATACTGAAAATTGGAAATATAGGTTGTGTATATAGAATTTCAATTTTTCTATACATATGCTTTTTCAAAACTGTGGTAAAATACCCATATCATAAAAGTTACCACTATAACCATTTAAGCGCACAATTCAGTGGCACCAAGTACATGGACTTTGCTGTATAACTGTGACCATCCTTCATCTCCCGAACTTTGTTCATCTTGCAAAACTAAAACTCTGCCGAAGAAACAGTAACTCCTCATTTCCCCTTCCCTCCAGCCCCCAGCAGCCACCATGCTACCTTCTGTCTCTCTGAACTTCACTACTCTGAGCACCTCACGTAAATTGAATCATACAGTATTTGTCCTTTTATGACTCACTTATTTCACTTAGCTTTATATCCTCCAGGCTCACTCATATGGTAGCATGTGATAGGATTTCCTTCCTTTATGAGACTGGATGATATGCCATTGTACCTCTCCATAATATTTTGTGTATCCATTCATTCATCGGTGGACAAGGTTGCTTCCATCTTTACCTATTAAAAATAATGCTGTTATAAACATGGGTGCGCCATATGTTTTTTTAAATGCTCAAGTCATGGCGGTTAACATGTTCACATTAGATTCGTACATGTTTAACATGGAACTCATTTTACTTCTACTGGCCTCTGAAAATATTGCAACAAGTTACACTTCCTAAGGTGGCATTAAATAAAGCAACAAAAAAAGATGACATAATCACTGTAAAGCCGAGATTATCTATACAGTCTTATGAGGGTTGAAAGCGTGGTGCTGTGGAACAAGCAAGTCTGGGCAAGTAATTTAATATTTCAATAATAGTTTTTATCATTTATTGAGTACTTACAAATGTAAGTACAGTACAAATGAAATGATCACAATAATGCTATGAGAGGTAGACCATTATTATTCTAGTTTACTAGGTACTAGTTTAGTATCTTGCAGTTGAGAGTATGTGCTAAAGCCACATTGCCTAGCTACAAATCCTGGCTTCTCGAGCTACTCGCTACAGTATCTTGGTCAAATTAATTAACTGGGCATTAATTTCCTTCTAAAATAATAATGATAGTATCCACTTCAGAGTGCTGTTATAAAGATTGAGATGATGTATGGGAACTTTCACTTCAGGACCTTGCATGTAGTAAGTACTCAATAAATACTATATGTTAATATTTGCATGTACTTTGTACTCAAAACAATCCAGGTATGTTTGTTCCCCATTCTTAATGGTCATATCTGAAGAGTGAGTACCGAATTTGCAGCTAGTGTTAGTATCAACTTAAGGCAAACATAATTAAGAAATGCTGGGGCGCCCGGTTGGCTCAGTCGGTTAGGAATCCAACTTCAGCCCAGGTCATGATCTCACAGTTGGTGAGTTTGAGCCCCATTTCAACCTCTGTGCTGACAGCTTAATGACCTGGATGGAACCTGCTTTGGATTCTGTGTCTCCCTCTCTCTCTCTGCCCCTCCCCTGCTCATGTGTGTGCGTGCTCTCTCTCTGTCTCTCAAAAATAAATAAACATAAAAAAAAAAAAAAGAAATGCTATGATTCACAAAGTTGATATTTGTATCAAACACCAATCATCAAAGCTATATCAAACCCATTTTTTGGATAGCTCTTCACCTTTGGGTCCAATGTAACAAGATCCTGCTTAAGTCAGTTCCCTCAATGCTGTTCAACAGACAGGAAACATATGCCCTCTATATTATGTGCATGCAAGGCAAAATCTTTGCATATGGATTAATTCTACTGAGTAAACTATTTTTTGAAAAAAAATCTACTTAAAAAATTTTTTTAATGTTTATTTTATTTTTGAGAGAGAGAGAGAGACCACATGAGCGGGGGAGGAGCAGAGAGAGAGGGAGACACAGAATCTGAAACAGGCTCCAGGCTTTGAGCTGTCAGCACAGAGCCCAACACGGGGCTCGAACTCATGAACTGTCGAACTCCCAAACTGTGAGTTCATGTCCTGAAGCGAAATCGGATGCTCAACTTACTGAGCCACCCAGGCACCCCTGAAATCTACTTCTTCTAATAAGAAATACCTAAGTGGCTTCTGTACAGAGGCGACTTTTGGCCAAGTATATCAACTGCTTCCTACCTCTTCACCATTATGAATGAAACAGCTGACGTACTGAAGTTTTGCTAACCAGAAGACCGTGTACATAGTCCATGACGGATGGATTTGGCCCCTTTCTGACTTTCTAATTTCTGGGCTTTTGCATGTACCATTTTTATCCACCTGGCATATGCTTCCTTCCCAATGGAACTATAATTCATCCTTCAGGGACTAGTTCAAATACCATGTTCCTCCATGAAATCGTCTAGAGTCTAGTCAACTGTATGTTTCCTTCACCCTTCATCTTCAATAGTATTAATTCATACATTTTTAATGATCCTTGTCATATATTTCTTTGCTTTATTTGCATACCAATGTCATGGAAACTTACCTTTTTCATCTCTGGAATCTTTGTAGCACTTAACACTGCCCAGTACAGATGCTCAACAAACACTGACCGGTTGGATGCTACCTACAGCCTATAGCATGTCCCTGTAGATGCTACCTGTGAGATTGAATCTGATCATTTTGGGGCGCCTGGGTGGCGCAGTCGTTTAAGCGTCCGACTCCAGCCAGGTCACGATCTCGCGGTCCGTGAGTTCGAGCCCCGCGTCAGGCTCTGGGCTGATGGCCCAGAGCCTGGAGCTTTTTTCCGATTCTGTGTCTCCCTCTCTCTCTGCCCCTCCCCCGTTCATGCTCTGTCTCTCTCTGTCCCAAAAAATAAATAAACGTTGAAAAAAAAAATTTTTTTAAATAAAAAAAAATAAATAAAGTATAGGCCATGGTTGTGTCTCCCACAACCACCCTCAGAGTGACAATGTTGGATCAATTTATCTGAACAGATAATTTTTTTGCCTTACCTTCACAGTATTTCAATACTCTAAGTCAGAAAATGTGAGGAGAAACCCAGGAAATCAAAGAGAAGCAGCTTTGTTTATTACAGAAGGACAAAGCTACTTCTTTTTTTTTAATGTTTATTTATTTTTGAGACAATGCAAGAGACAGGGTGCAAGTGGAGGAGGGGCAGACAGAGGGAGACACAGAATCTGAAGTGGGCTCCAGGCTCTGAGCTGTCAGCACAGAGCCCGACACGGGGCTCGAACTCATGAACCATGAGATCATGACCTGAGCCCAAGTCAGATGCTTAACTGACTGAGCCACTCAGGTGCCCCAGAAAAAGCTACTTCTTATACTTGATCCTGTACTGTCCTTAATGACCTAATAGAAAGAAAAACAGGTGTTGACTGGGTCGACTCCAATAGTGTGCTGTGAAGTTTCCCAAAGATAAACAATCAAACAAAAAACAATTTCAAAAGCCATTATGGAACACTAAACTGGACCAAATCTCATTGCAAACAAACAATTTTGGGTAGGAAGAATAGTTGGAAATACACAAACATGGACCAATACCAATTTGCAACTTCTGTGAAGAGAAAGCAGATGGACTTTTGAATTTATCAAAGCTATTTATAAAAGTCCACAGGGCTGTGGATTAAGAATAAAGTGTTCAAGAACTGGTGAGATACAAAATGGCTGATGTAACTGGCTGATGTTACTCAGAACTAAGGAGTTCACCTTAAATGTTGAAAGGGGTCCCTCTGTTTCACCTTGAAAAACTAAGTGATACATATTCAGAATCATCGTATCCAATATAAACAAAGATGTCAATTGGCAAGCAGTATTTTCTAGGAATAATTAATCTGGGACTGGCTAAGGCCAGACTCCAGGTAATTCCTTGATGTAAAACCAAACTCATTGAATTACCTCCAGGAAAGTTCCCCGTGTGTTAAATGGAAACCAGAGTTCGAAGATTCTGGACCTTGCTCTTGGAAAGACAAAAAGCTGGCTACATTTCTGATGTTATCACCAGAAATTCCTGCCCACCTGCTTAGTGATTTACATGCCCCATCTTTCTTTCTTTTTTTTCCTCAAATTTAAGTCAGATAAATATAAAATGGTCATTATTTTAACGAGCTCAACACATTTTACTGAACACACCTATGCTCTGTTAAGACAAGAGATGATTAAGACAGAGATGACTGGCGCAGTGTGAAGAGGATGAGAGAAGGACCCCTGGACCAATAAAAGCCGGCATCCCTGTGTCCAACGACTCCATGCTGTGTCCCTCCATCACCACCATGCCCAAAAAAGGCTGAAAGTGATGCTACAGGTGATAAAGCCAGGGTGAAGGATGAGCCACAGAGAAGTTCTGCAAGTTTATCTACTAAAACCCACTCTCCAGAGCCAGAGCCCAAGCCTAAGAAGGCCCCTACAAAGAAGGGAGAGAAGGTACCAAAAGGGAAAAGGGGATGCTGCAAGGGTGGGAATAACCCTGCAGAAAACAGAGATGCCCAAACAGACCAGGCACCAAAAGCTGAAGGTGCTGGAGATGCCAACTGAAGTGTGCACAGTCTTGTACTTCTGGTGACTGTACAGTTTAAAATACTATTCTTAACAAGTTCTATAAATGTGCAGAATTTTGTTTGACTTTTTTTTTTAATCTATGTTGTTAGCACACAGAACACTTCATTGGGGGAAGGGCATATGTCCCTATTAGAATATCACTGAAGCTAGATTGATACAGGGGGGAAACACCTTTCTCTTCTAGTTTTGAGAGACTTCTTCTTGGTTCCCAGGAGGAGGGATTCCTTGATGTTGAAGCACATTAGCCACCGTAGCCCAAATGCCTTGTGGTGCAGAAAACCTAAAATTCATTTTTTATGTCCCCTTCTCCCCTCTCTGCCTTCACCTTAGACTTGACTCCCTTAAACCCAGGGAGCTGTGGGAACCTGACCCCCAAACACAGTTCCCAGTATGTTGGGCAGTCTGGACTTCACATGGAGATGGCATCCGTCAAAAGAGCTCCTTTTTTAGCTTGTGGAGCTTCAGACTGATAATTCTGCTATCTTCATTTCATTTCCTGAAAATCGGGATCCACTTGTGAAAAGTTGTTGAACAATATGCTAAATGGGAAATGTCAACCCTCACTCTAAACTTTCCCTGTTCAGAGCATCAGAAGAAGACTTCATCAGGTTTTAGAGTGGCTTTCCCATTTTGGTAGTCCATCGAAGAAGGGAGTTTGAAAGTTGTACACTGTTAACGATTGTCTGCCCCATGTCCTGCCTGAAATACCATGATTGTTTATGAAAAGTATCTTTTTTTAAGAGAGAGAGAGAGCACACAGGTGGGGAAGAGGAGCAGAGGGAGAGAGAATCTCAAGCAGGGTCTACGCTCAGCGAGGAGCCTCACATGAGGCTCGATCCCATGATCCTGGGATCATGAACTGAGCCAAAACCAAGAGTCGGACGCTCAACTGGACTGAGCTACCCACATGCCCTGAAAAATGTCTTTAATAAAGCTGGATACAGCTGGAAAAAGAAAAGACAGAGATGATTAAGACATGGTCCCTGTTCTGAAGGAGTATATATTATAGTAACAATTATTACAGTAAAACATGAATACAATAATAGAAATAGCATAGAAGCACTCTTATCCAGTGAGGAGTGAGGCCTCCAATCTTGGTGGGTTTTTTTTTTATTGCCTTGACGACTCTAGGGCATTTGCATCAACATTTAATTTTGGAGGAGTGTTTATCAATTTCTATAAAAAAGGGGACTGAAATTTAGATTGGGATTTTGTTGAATCTGTAGATCAACTTGGAATGAATTGATATCTTAGCAACATTTAGTTTTATAACCCACGGATATGGTATATATATCTGCATTTATTTGGGTCTTCTTTAAAATTTCATCTATATTTTCAGTGTAAAAGTCTTGGATATCACTGGAAGATTTTTAAGTATTTTGTGTTTGGAGTACTACTATACAAGGAATTTAATTTTATTTTCTTATTTGCAGCTCACATATAAAATACCTCTTACATATATAACATATATTATAAATATATTTTATGTATTATATACTATATATTATAAATTTATATTAAAATTTTTCTCTAATAGTTTGTTGATAATGGTAGATTATATTGATTAATTTTCAAATGTTGAATCAGCCTTGCATAACTGGAATAAAACTAGCCACGAAACGTAATTATTTTTCATATATATTGTTGGATTTGGTTTGATAACATTTTGCTGAGGATTTTTACATCTAAGTTCATGAGAGATAGTGGTTTGTAGTTTTCCTTTTTGTTTATATCTGGTTTTGGTATCAGGTAATATTGGCCTCATAAAATGCATTGGGAAGCATTTCGTCTTCCACTTTCTGGAATAGATTGTTTAAAATTTGGGTTAATTCTTCTTCAAATGTTTCATAGACTTTTCCAGGGAAACTATCTGGGTCTGCAGATTTCTTTTTCAGAAGCTTTAAACTATGAGTTCGATTTCTTTCATGCTTTTAGGGTTATTCAGATTGTCTAATGGTTGAGTTTAGGGTTATTCAGATTGTGTAATGGTTGAGTTTTGGTGGTTTGTTGTTTCTAAAAATTGGTCCATTTCTTCTAAATTGTCAAATTTTTGAAGATAATGGTGTTTACAGTATTCTTATTATCTTTCTAATGGCTACAGGATCTGTAATGATATCCCCTTTTTCATTCCTAATGTAGGGATTTCTTTCATGCACACACACACACACACACACACACACACACACACGGCTTGAACTCACAATCCCAACATCAAGAGTCCCGTACTCCATCAACTGAGCCAGACAGGTACCACTCTTTCTTGTATATTTTTATTTTTGTCAGTCTTAACAAAGGTTTATCCATTTTGTTGATTTCTTTTAAGTTTATTTATTTATTTTGAGAGAGAGAGTGTATGAACAGGGGAGGAGCAGAGAGAGAGAGAGAGTGAGAATCCTAAGCAGGCTCAATGTTCTCAGCACTGAGCCTGACGCAGAGCTCCATCCCACAAACTGTGAGATCATGACCTGAGCTGAAATCAAGAGTCAGATTCTCAACCAATTGAGCTATGCTGGTGCCATTTTATTGAGTTTTTAAAGGATGAGCTTTTTCTTTTTTTCATTGATTTTCTCTATTGTTTTTCTACTTTCTTTTTTTTAAATTTTTTTAATGTTTATTTATTTTTGAGAGAGAGAGACACAGAGACAATGTCCAAGTGGGGGAGGGGCAGAGAGAGAGGAAGACGCAGAATCTGAAGCAGCTCCAGGCTCTGAGCTATCAGCACAGAGCCAGACTCGGGGCTCGAACTCACAAACTGCGAGATCATGACCTGAGCCAAAGTCTGATGCTTTGCCACCCAAAGTCTGATGGGGTGCCACCCAGGCACCCCATATTGTTTTTCTACTTTCAATGTCACTGATATCTGCTCCTTTTGTATTTCCTTGTATTCACTTATATTGAGTTTATTTTGCTCTTTTTATTTGAATTGCTTGAGGTAGGAATGTAGTTTATTGATTTCAGACCTTTCTTCATTTCTAGTATAAATATTAGTGCTATAAATTTCCCTCCCAAAACTGCTTTATCTTCATTCCATATGCTTTGCTTTGTTGTTTTTATTTTCATGGAGTTAGTTTTTTTTTTCCCTTTGAGACTTCTTTTTTGAGTCATGAATTATTTAAAAGTGTGTTGTTTAGTTTCTGCGTGTTTGCAGTTTTTTCTATGTGTTTGATTTTTGTTTGATTCAGTTATGGGCAGAGATTACACTCTGTATGATTTCAGTTCTTTTAAATGTGTTGAGGGTTTTGTTTTGTTTTGATTTGATTTGTTCTTAAGGCCAAGATATGGCCTCTCTTGATGAATGTTCTATAGACTCTTCTGCTGTTTGTGGGTAGAGTGTTCTCTGTACATCAATAAGATCCTGTTGTTTGATTATGTTGTTGAAATAGCATGTGTAGCATTTGCCACAAGGGGATATAATCATGGAGTTGTCTATTTCTCCTTTCAACTCTATCAGTTTTTAGTCCACGTGTTCTGAGCCTCTGTTGTTAGGTGCATATACAATTGAAGATCATTATGTCTTCCTAGTGGATTCATTCATTTATCAGTATGTAATGTCCTTTTTGTCTCTAGTAACTTTCTTTTTCCAAAATCTACCTTATCAGATAATATTGACACTCCTGCCACTATTGATTATTTGCATGATACAAGTTTTTTCATCTTTTTGCTTTCATCCTATCGAATGGCAATGTTTTGAAATGAGTCTCTTATAATTGGCTCCTATACACTCTACCAATCTTTTTATTGGTGTATTTAGATCATTTACATTTAAGGTAATTATGTTATCACATAAGTCTTTTTTTATTATTATTGTTTCTTTATGTTTCCTCTAGATCTCGTTTCTGTTTCTTGTGTTTTGATTTCCTGTGCATTACTTGAAATTGGGGGGGGGGCAGTCAATCCTGACTCATTTACAGTATTTTTTAATTTGTACCATTTATAGTTTCCTTAATGCTTACTCTTGGTATTTTAATATACATATGTGATTTATAACATTTATCAGTATCAATATTTTACCTTTTGGAGGGCAGAAATCTTAATTCATTTAGAAACTTCTATTTCCCCCACTTTTAAATATCATTGCTTTGGACATCATGTGGTATAATAATTTTTTTCAATCATCAAATATTACTTATTAAACTCATGAGGAAAGGATAGTCTATTGTGTGTATTTCTGCTCTGTCCTTTCATTATTCTTCCTTCCTGATAATCCAAAATTCTTTCTTTTATCATTTCCTTTCCATCAGAAGAAATTCCTTTAGCCGGTCTTTAAGGGTAGGTCTGCAAGTCACACATTTGTTTTGTTTTCCTTTGACTGAGAATACTTTTATTTCCCCATTAATCATGAATGATAGCTTCACCGGATCTAGAATTCCTGGTTGACAGTTGTTTTCTTTCGGCACCTCAGAAATAATGACACACTTCCTTTTGACTGCCATGGTTTCAGATGAGAAATCTGCTGTCATTCAAATTGGTGTCTCCCTATATATAAAGCATTTTTTCTCACCAGCTACATAAAATTTTTTTTTCTATATCTTCAGCTTTCAAAGTTTAATTATATGTGTCTTGGAATGGATTTCTTTGGGTTTGTCATACTTGGGTTTCCTCAACTTCTTGCATCTTATACAAATATACTTTGTGTCTTCAAATTTGAGAGGTTTCCAACCATTATTTCTTCAAATACCTTTTCTGTCTTCCATTCCCTTTCTCCTTATGGGCCTCTGCTGATACAAATGCCGAATTTTTAATCATTTGGTGAATCCTATTGTTTCGTCCTCACGTTCACTAATTTTGTTGTCACTGCCACTCAACTCCTGAGCCCATCCAGCAAGTTTTTAAAATTTGGGACATTGTATTTTTTTAATTCTGTGATTCCCAATTTGCTTAATATTTTTTTTAAAGTTTATTTATTTTGAGAGAGAGAGTGGAGAAGGGGCAGACAGAGAGAGATAGAGAGAGAATCCCAAGCAGGCTCCAAACTGTCAGTGCAGAACCTGACCCGAGGCTTGAATTCACAAACCGTAAGATCATGACCTGAGCTGAAATCAAGCCTTGACACTCAATCAACTGAGCCATCGAGGTACCCCTCATTTTGTTTTCTTATAGCTTCTATTTTTTCATTGAGATCTCATATCTTTTGATTTTCATTTGTTTCAAGAGAATTTGTAATTGGTTGTTGAAATCTTTTTTATGATGAATGTTTTAAAATCTGATTTATCTCAAGGTTGATGTCAGTTGGTTATTGTTTCTTGGTCAAATTGTGATAGTCTCGGTTCTTGGTATATTAGGTGACTTTCAGTTGTATTCTGCACATTTTGTCCATTTTATTAACAGACTATAGGTCCTATGTCAATTTTATTTTGATAGTCAGTCGCCTTAATTAGGTTTAGTGTGTGGGTCTTGGATGACATCTGTGGGCTGTGCTTTCAACGGCAAGTTTAATTTCCGAGAATCTGTGATGTTATTTTGATTTGCTTGGGTTTTTTTTTTTAATTTTTTTTTCAACGTTTATTTATTTTTGGGACAGAGAGAGACAGAGCATGAACGGGCGAGGGGGCAGAGAGAGAGGGAGACACAGAATCGGAAACAGGCTCCAGGCTCTGAGCCATCAGCCCAGAGCCCGACGCGGGGCTTGAACTCACGGACTGCGAGATCGTGACCTGGCTGAAGTCGGACGCTTAACCGACTGCGCCACCCAGGCGCCCCTTGATTTGCTTGGTTTATCAGGTACCTCTGGTGCCGTCTGACAGGACAAAAGCAGTTGCCCCAGGCCAGGCCACCAGATAGCTACTGGTAAGTGAGAGATGTGGTTAGGATCTCCCTATTGGTGACCCCTAGCTACCTTGGTGTCTTTGAGTGAGGGAGGAAGGGAGAGTTTTGAGCCCATGGGGGACAAAGAAGCTTCCTGAACCAGGCCACCTGATGTATTTGAGGCTCTCCTGCAAGGCTCAACCTACTTGCGTTGGTATATCTTGGCAGAAATGGAAGATATCAGGTCTGGCAAGAAAAAAGAGACATCAAGTAAGTTTTAACATTAAACCAATCTTACATTCCTGGAATAAACACTACTTGGTCGTGGTATCCCATCCTTTTTATACCGTTGCATTTGATTTGCTAATTTGTTGCTAAGGATTTTTGTATCAGTGCTTCTGAGCTTTGCATCAGTGCATCTGAGTCTGAATGTTAGGGTTATACTGCCCTCCTAAAATGAGTGAGGAAGTATTCTGTCCTCTGTTTCTTAGTAAAGATTGTGTGATAGTGATTTTATATCTTCCTTGAGTGTTTGCTAGATTTCACATGTGAAACCATCTGTTCCTGGCAGGGGTTTATTTGTGGGAAGATTTTTTATAATGTATTTAATTTCTAATAGATATGACTCTAGTAGATATGACCTATTGGTTTAGGTAAGTTGTATATTTTAAATTTGTCAGTTTCATCCGCCTTGTTGAATGTTGGCATAAAGTGGTTTATAACATTATATTGTCCTTTGAATGCCTATAGGATCTGTAACAAAAACACCTATTTAGTTCCTGATATTGGTGATTTCTGTTTTGTTTTTTTCCCTTGATCATTCTAGCTAGAGGTTTGTGGATTTTGTAGATCATTTCAAAGAGCCAACTTTTTGATTGGTTAAAATCCCTTATTGTTATCTGTTTTTATCACCTTGATCTGCTCTTATGCTTATTTTTTTTTTCTTTCTTCTTCTTATTTGGATTTACTCTGCTCTTATTCTAGCTTCTTGTAAATGTACAACCTTTGGTCATTGATTTAAGCATTTAAAGTTTTATGTTTCCTTCTACATGCTGTTTTAGCTTCATCTAACCAGTTCTGACACGTTATATGTTCCTTATCATATAGTTCAAAATATTTTCTAATTTTCCCTGTGATTCCTTTGATTCACGAATTATTTAGAAGTAGTTGTTTAATTTCTAAGTGTTGAGGGTTTTTTCTAAATATTTTATTGTTACTAATTTTAAATTTAATGCCTCTGCAGTCAGAAAACAAACTTCGTATGATTTAATTCCCTTCAAACTTATCAAACGTGTTTTATGACCTTGCATATGGTGTATTTTTATGAACGTATCACGAGCCCTCGGAAAAAAAATATGTATTCTGTCGTTCCTGGTATAATGACCTGTAAATATCAATCAGGTCAAAGTGGTCGATAGTGTTGTTGAAGTTTTCCACATCTTCACTAATTTTGCTTTTGATCTAGTTTTTCTGTCAGTTCTTGTGATGGACTATTAAAATCTAGCACTGCAGTTGGGGAATTGCCTTTCTCCTTGCAATTGTGCCAATTTTTCCTCATGTATTTTGAAGGTGAGAAGCACGAAACAGCAGGACATAGTCAAGAAGCCTACATTCAAAGTTACGGAAGGCTGGGCACGAGGTAATGCTGGAGCTATTATTTTTCATCTTTATGAAATAATAATTGTTTGGGTAGTAATAACAACATTATCATGCTGTTCCCAGCTCATAGTGTAAGACTTTATTACGATAAAAATAACGTTATCAGGAGAATCTACAGGCATTTTCAGAACAAAATTTCATCAGATGGAGTTTAAATGAGATCCTTTATGGAAAATGATCTTAAAATGTATAAACACAAGTAGGAGTTGTCATAATCATCATCATTATAAAATCATAAATAGAGTCTTCTTCTACCCAGTTCCATGCTAGAGAAGGTTGTGTTCTATTAAGACATTAGTACTCCTAAAGTTTATTAGAGCTGTGTTAAAGACTCTTTAAAAAGTCATTATGAAATCTTTTCTATGAAAGTCAACATGAAATCTTTTCTATGAAAAAAAAGGGGGAGTGGGGAGATGAAAATACTTTGAAAATTACAAAATGTACATTATATGGAATATAATATGATAAAAAATTAAATAAGTCTGGAGTACCTGGGTGGCTCAGTCAGTTGAGCGTCCGACTTTGGCTCAGGTCATGATCTTACGGTTTGTGAGTTGGAGCCACATGTTAGGCTTCATGCTGACAGCACAGAGCCTGCTTCAGCTTCTCTGTCTCCCTCTCTCTCTGCCCTTCCCCTACTCATGTGCACACACTCTCTCAAAAATAAATAAACATTAAAAAAAATTAAATAAGTCTGTGCGTAAGCATATGGAAAGTTGAGTAGAGCACACTGTTAAATGAAAAAAAGTTGTAGAACAATGTATAATATGGGGTTTTTTTAATGCACAAGTGTATAGCTGCATATGTTTATTTGTACATGCCTAGATCCAGAATGAAATTGTTAACTGTGCACAACTCTGGGGAGGGGTATTCCAGGATAGGGAATTGGCTGGGCGGTGGGGGTGGGGGATAAGAGAGGGGCATTTTCACTCTGTACTTTCTATAGTGTCTATCATTTGTATCTTCTTTGAAAACCAATGTGAATTATTAAACAGTATATATTTTTAAGTCTGAGCAAAAAACAACTGATCAAAAAAGTGGAAACTATGCAAAAAAGAAATAAAGGTTAAATTTCCTAATATTTGGACAGAGGAGAACAGTGAGAAGGAGGACCTCGCTGGAGAATTGGCCTTTATAATGTAAGGCGGGGTGAGATTACTGGAGTATTTTTTTTTTCGTAAGTGCATGAAAATAATTTTCTCTGAGATTAATGATAATTATACATTGTAACTTGTTTGTTTTATTGGATTTTTAATCAAACTTAAAAAAAAAAAAAAACTAAGCAAATACAAAGCTACCTCCAGGGTACTGCAACACAACAGCAGCCTTCTTCTGTGCTGTCCTTTATGAGATTAATTAAATTAGATTGCCTCTTAGGGGATCAGGAATTCTCCGGAAGCCTAAAGGAAGAAGACACATAGGGCTCCCTAGCCACAGCAACGTTGAATCAGGACTCAGTTTGAGGGGGTGGTCAGTGAGACACATGAGGATTTGCTTACAGCCTGTAGCATTTTTAAGAAAATTCATTTTGTCCTAATAAGATATGCCAGACTGCTCAAGCGTGGTCATTTAGAATGTACATAATGGAAAACGGCTTTGGGTCTGAAAGCAGACACTTTTAGTTGGCAACCTAAAAACTATTTTCTTACCCAAATTTTCTGCCAGCATAGCCTTCCTCACGTTCCAAGAAAAGTTGAAAATCCCCATACTCAATTTCTAAGCCTCCTTGAAGTCAGGGTGTGGATATGTGGCCCAGTCCTGTCCAATGGGAGTTGAAGGGGAAATTTCCTGGAATAAAGAGAGGCATGAGTGAGTGAAATCTCTTTCTCCCTTCTGCTTTTGGACACTGTCGCTTTTTGCTACTGCAGCAGCTATCTTGTACCCTGAGGCAATATAAGTCCCTGCTAACACTGTGGATGAGAGAGCAGAAAGATGGAAAAAATCTAAGTCTATCAGTCACCTGGGAACCCCACCAGGGAGTCCCCTACTTCCGTACTATTGCTTCTTTGCCTTGGGGTCTAGAGGGGGTCTGCTCTGGGGTGGAACAGAATATGGGAGCAAAGAAGAGAGGTCAGGTGTTATTCATATCTTTGGCATAGTCAAGAGGATGGCCACAGTTGCAGCAGAAATTTTAGGCATGTGAACAAGGAAACATTTTTAAATCATCCACTGTAGTCTCAAAGGTACCGGACCCATGAGAGCTGGAAATGGACAATAAAATCCTTTTGGGAAGCCTACTGCCCCGTCCTCAGGCAGAGTCACATTTATGTGGGGGGTTGAGTGGGAGGGGGGGATTGCATCTGCCAGACCAATCAGCAGTGGGATAGAATCTACCTTCTTTGTTGTTAAAAGCAGCTGCCTAATCCACCCAATTTACCTCCTGTGCAAGTTATTCTTTGTGCAGAATCTCTCACTGTTAGCCTCAAGACTACGCATCCTCCATGGTTCCTGTCAGAACTGTTTTTCAGAGACTTCCTCTGCTGGAGTCCTGAAAACTTCTTGCCTCACTCTTACTCCAGCTGAGGACTCTAACGCCTGGGCAATACTAACAACATAATAATGAAACAGCTAACATTCATGGAGCACTCAGTCTATGCCAGGTGTTATTTTAGGTACTTTCGTGTATTTACTCATAATAGTTCTGTAAAGAGGATACTATCCTTTCCCCCGTTTTACAGGCAAGGAAACTATGGCGCTGAGTGACTTGCCGAGCTCATATGTAGTAGGAGATAGCAAAGCTGGGCTACAGTCCCTGACAGTTTGGCTCCAAAGCCTGTGTACCCAATGCTTACATAAAACAGGTCACGATCTCACCGTCTGTGAGTTTGAGACCCACATGGGGCTCTGTGCTGACAGCCCAGAGCCTGGAGCCTGCTTCAAATTCTATGTCTCTTTCTCTCTCTGCCCCTCCCCACTCACACTCTGTTTCTCTCTCTCTCTCTCTCTCTCTCTCTCTGTCTCTCAAAAATAAACATTTAAAAATGTTTTTATAAAAAAAGGAAAATTAAAAAAAAAAAAAAAGAAACAACCTTCCTGAAGAGGCTAAGGGAAGAGGCAGAAGAGAGGAATTAACCTGAAGAAAAGATGTGAAGAAGGGACCACCTGGAAGAGGGAGAGCACGAGCGGGAGAGGAACCCTGGAAAGGTGATCGCTAACCTGAGAGGCTTTCCTTGTGCCGCCAAATCATTCCAAACCCAGTCTTCCTGTCTTTCCATCTTTTTTTTCTGAAAGCTTCAGTGTAGTGAAAATATCTCCCTCACTGGCTTGCTAGGGTTACAGACCTCTTCTCTCAAACCTCCTCCTTTTACTCTGTCCATTTCTCCGTGGCTTCTTACTTGTTTGTTAAACAACATGTTTACTCCCTGACAGACTTGAGCTGTGGGTTTTTGCTTCACTTGTCATGGCTTTGGAGACAACAGACTGTGTCACCCTGATGGTGGCCTCTAACAAGGACTCACTGTCGCTTTTCTTAAACGGAAAGGAGCCACAGAGGTAGGAAGATAGATAAGAAAAAATATCCCTTTTTCCTAGTGTTCCTCTCACCTAAAGGTGCTCATAGTCAACAGACGACTGTGTTCCCAGCATGACATCTCCTCAGTAACACCCCCCTCATAGCCACCTTTCCCAGTGAGGATCCTGAAGGACCAATGAGAACAAATCAGAAGTGATTTCACTAGAACTTCCCATAATACTGTGATTCTCAACACTGAGGGCAGTTAGAATCGCCCGGACAGCTTTAAAAGAAGATCCAACGCCCACGCTATGCCCCAGACTAATGACAGCAGAATCTCCATTAAGTGGGACCCAAGGAACAGCTTTGTGTAAAGCTGCCCCAATGATTCCAATGTGCTGGGAAACACATCCCTAAATAATTTGTGACTTCATTGTTATGATATAATTTTCAAAACCTATATCGTATGCAGATATAAAATGCATGTGTCAGATTTGTTCAACTCCTCAATAAGGGAGCCAGTAATAATGGTAAAGCCAGTTCAAAGCACATTTGAAAAGATAGATATTTTTAAGTAATAGTAGTATAAGACTGTTGTGTTAGAATCAAAACTAGTTTAAGGTCACTCCCCAAAGCAATCTATAGATCCAATGCAATCCCCATCAAAATCTCAATGGCCTTTTTTTTGCAGAAACAGAAAAGGCAATCCTTAAGTTCATATAGAATTACAAGAGACCCTGAATAAGCAAAAACAATTTTGAAAAAGAAGAATACCATTGGAGGACCTAATTCTGATTCTAAAACTGATTCTAAAACTTACTACAAAGCTATGGTAATCAAAACAGTGTGGGGCTGGCATATAGATCTATAGATATAGATATATCATTGATATATATATATATATATATATATATATATATATATATATCAATTCAAAATTGAAGCACCTGCCTGGCTTTGTCAGTAAAGCATGTGGCTCTTAATCTCAAAGTCTTGAGTTCAAACCCCACGTTGGGCACAGAGTTTATGTTAAAAAAAAAAAAACAACTCAAAATGGATCAAAGACCGAAAGACTAAAACTATAAAATTTAGAAGAAAACAACCTTGGAATTTGAAGTGATTTCTTAAATATGACACAAAAAGCACAAGCAACAAAAGACAAAATAGATAAATTAGACTTTATCAAGAGAGTGAGAAGAACAGGAGAAAATATTTGCAGATTGTATATCTGATAAAGGTTATCTAACATTCAGAATATATAAAGAATACCTACAGCACATAAATGATGAGTCGTTAAATTCTCCTGAAATCATTATTACACTATATGTTAGCTCACTTAGATTTAAATAAAATTAAATAAAAGCTAAAAAAAATACAACACAACCATAAAAAGAGAAATGATCCAATTTAAAAATGGGCAAAGGACTTCAATGGACATTTCTCCAAAGAAGATCTACAAATGGCCAATAAGCACATGAAAAGATGTTCAATGTCATTAGTTATTAAGGAAATGCAAATCAAAACTATAATAAGATCACACCCATTAGTCTGGCCATAGCAACAACAACAACAACCCCCAAACAAACAAAAATGGAAAGTAAGTGTTGACAAGAAGGTAGCGGTATTAGAACCCTTGTGTGTCGCTGTTGGGAATGTAAAATGGTGTAGCCACTATGGACACCAGTTTGGAGCTCCATTAAAAAGTTAAACATAAATTTACTGTATGACCCAGCAATTCCACTCCTAGGTATATACCCAAAAGAATTAAAAACAGGTATTCAAACAAATACTTACATAAGAATGGTCATAGTATCCCTGTTCTCAATAGCCAAACCATGGAAACAATTCAAATGTCCATCAGCAATGAATGGACACACCAAATGTTGTGAATCCATGCAGTGGAATACATATTATTTGGCCATAAAAAGAAAGAAGTACCGATACCTGCTACAACATGGATGAACCTCAAAAACTTTACGCTGAGTGAAAGAATCCAGACATGAAAAGCCATATACTGTATGATTCCAGGTATGTGAAACATCCAAAATAAACAAACCCATGAAACAGAGAGCAGATATGTGGTCGCCAGAAGCTCAGAGTGTGGAGTGGAGAATAACTGCCTAAACAGTAGACTTTCCTTTTGGCATGATGGAAATGTTTTGGATAGATAGAGGTGATGATTGCACAACATTCTGAATGTACTAAATGCCTCTAGACTGTACACTTTGAAATAGCCAATGGTTAATTTTATGTCTTGTGAAGTTTCCTCAATTTTAGTTAATGTCCAACAGAATCATAAAAGTATAACCTTTATGGTTACCTATTCCACCAGACAGACCTTAATTTCATCTGGCTAAGCCCTATCAGACAAAAATCTACAAGTTAGCCTCTGCCTCCCATGAGTTATAATAAAATGGCCTTGACAATGGAAAGCTGACCCAATACTGCATTGAAGAACACCCAGCAAGCTCTTGCTTATTTTTAAGTTTTGGATATTTTTTTCTGACATCACATAGAGTCCGAATTACCAGTTTGGACTTTACACTTCCTGAGGGTTACTTTCATCTTTGGAGAGGGTTCCCTTTTTTCCCCCGCTTTCTTTCAGTCGGCATGCCTTATCCATCAGGGACTCCTTCGCCCATTACAAATGCTGTATTAAACTGGAAAAGAAAAGTGTTGGAATCTAGATGTCTTTCCTTTCTGGAGATTTCTTAACCCTTATGCAAATTTGCCAAACCATTCCCAGCAATCAAAGCCATGTGCATGTGGGTCTGTCGGTCTACTTCCTTATAGGGTATATTTTATCTGTGTCACCAATGGGAAAGCAGTAAAGAATAGTGTCCTCTCTGCTTACAGAGTTGGATTTTCAGCCCTTTGCAAACAAAGGAAACAGAAGTCCCTACCAACCCCTCTTGCCAAAAGATTAGAGAGAGACAGAGACAGAGAACTTTTCTGTAGCACTTCAATTTGTACTAAACATTTTGAGGGGTGTTGAAGTTCCAGAATTTCCTGTCCCTTTCATGATCCTTCTTGCTGGATTAAGAATCAGATTAACATGAGACAGTTTAACAGGAGAAAAATCAAATTTAATAGTGTGAGTACAAGGATTTCACACAAACATGGAAATTCCAAAGACAGGCATAGTGAGGTTAATGTGTCATGCTGAACTAAGGACAGGGGTGTTGGGGTCTGGGAATGCAATGGGAGGGAATGCAATTCACAGGAAGATGAAAAAGAGGAAATGTTTGGTAAATAAATGTTTGCTGGGCCACTCGGAAACAATGGGACATAAGGGACACCTGGGTGGCTCAGTCAGTTAAGTGTCCAACTTCAGGTCATGATCTCAGGGTTCCGGACTTTGAGCCCCACATCAGACTCTCTGCTGTCAGCACAGAGCCCAGTTCAGATCCTCTGTCCGCCCCCTGCCACCACTCCCCTGCTTGTACTATCTCCCTCTCAAAAATAAATAAAACATAAAAATAAATTTTAAAAAGATATTTTAAAAAAAGAAACAACGGGACATAGAGGACTTTGATCAAACAGGCTTCACTAGGCTTCTCCCTGTTTCCTACACCTATTTTCTATCATAATGCAGTTATCTGTGGTGATAGCTCTTTTCCTGGAGCAGGTTCTCTATCTAAACTTTTTTTTTTTTTTTTTTTGGCAGTGGAGAGGGGAGGTAAAGAACTTTTTCCTGAATCTGCTGGGTTTCAAATTGTTTTTTTTTTTAATCTTTAATTTTTATTAGAGAGAGAGAGCACATGTGTGAGCAGGGGAGAGGGGCAGAGGGGAGAGAATCTTAAGCAGGCTCCAGGCTCAGCACAGAGCTGGATGTGGGGCTTGATCCCACGACCCTGGAATCATGATCTGAGCTGGAATCAAGAGTCCCATGCTCAACCCACTGAGCCACCCAGGCACTCCTCAAATTGCTTTAAATTTTTTTTAGATGTTTATTTATTTTTGAGAGAGAGACAGAGCGTGAGTGGGGGACGGACAGAGAGAGGAAACACGGCATCTGAAGCAGGCTCCAGGCTCTGAGCTGTCAGCACAGAGCCTGATGTGGGGCTTGAACTCACAAACTGTGAGATCATGACCTAAGCCGAAGTCAGACGCTTAATGAACTGAGCCCCCCAGGTGCCCCTCAGATTGCTTTTTAACTCAAAATAATCTTTGCACCAAAGGGGCTATCTTGGGCTGCCTGTCCTTGTCTACTGTAGGAGCGACAGAACTCTCTGAAAATTCGAAGAAAATAGAGGACTTTGGGGGCATCTAGGTGGCTCAGTCAGTTGAGTGTCCAGTTCTTGATTTTGGCTCAGGTCATGACCCCAGGGTCATAAGGTCAAGCCCTGCATGGGCTCCATGCTGAATGTGGAGCCTGCTTGGGGTTCTCTCTCTTTCCCCCTCTGTCCCTTCCCGGTTCGCATGCTCGCTCTCTCGCTCTCGCTCTCTCTCCCTCAAAAGAAAAAAATGTAAAATTAATTTAAAAAGTAAAACTGAGGACTTTTTCTGCAGGAAAACACACATAGATACATAAGCCCAAAACTTTGCAGACAGCTTCTACATTTTAGATGGTCTTGTACTTCCAGAAAATTTTCCAGCTAAAAAATTCCTACTCCGGGTGCCCCTAACCAACAGAAATGGCCAAAGTAAACCATTTTAAAATGTTCTGTGTCATCTAGCTAACCCATCTGTATACAAAGCCTCCAGTCTGTAGCTTTCATCTTTTTGTAAAGATCCGCAGAATATATGAAATTGCTTCCTTTATTTGTAGGTTCCTGAAATGAGGAAATAAAATTGTGAATAGGAGAAAAAAGGCATCAAAGAGGAAAACTTCTTCATAGGCTTGCTTTCTGAAGTTGTTTGTTATTTTAACTAAGTAGCCCACTACTGTTAAAAGAGATTTATTTTGAAAAACTTCTATATTTTGTTCTACCACATTTTATTTGCACGCTGTCACTCTTGTACACAGATCACGGGTCAATAAAGTCTAGAACAGCCTTCTTCAGCATGCATTTCTCTTTGAGACTGAAAATGACATGAGCCCTCTGTATCAGCTTCTCGCTGAAATTAATCTTTACTTTTGTCTCAGCTTGAGTACTTTTTGTAGGCCTTTCCTCCTCTCACACTCACAAACTCATTATTTTCATCTGCTAATTTGCTTTTTAATTACTTATTTCTATCATACTATACAATTGTATTCAGTGATTCCTGACTTAGTAAACTTTGGCCCATTTCAGAAAAAAAAAAACTGTCAGAATGGTACATTTTCTTTCTGAATCTACAGTTAAAAATAAGATTTACTTTGCATGCACCATTAAAGGTGATAAATCTCCCAGCTTCAGTTAAGAACATAACAGCGTCACATGTCATAGAAATTCCTTCTTTATGCCACTTATTTCATTATGAAAGTTAAAGTAGAATTTAAGGTCTTTTTAAAAATGTCATAGAGTCGATGAACAATGCTTCTGGAAAGATGAGGGAAAAGCTATAATACCAAGGCTTCTAATCAGTTGCCAGGCACCATTACCCAGTATGGCTTTTTACATCAAGTATCCCTTTTCATTGGGTCAGTATCCATTCTAAATGAGCAGGCATCTCTCTTTGCATTGGGTTTCCCCAGTCTTAGCACTGAAAAGTCCAGCCTCCTGGAAACCCTTTCAGTTCTGGGGACACTGGAACAGCCTGTCACCCCAATGAACCCTTTCAGCGAAATCCAACATTATTAATTTAAAAGCACCTCAAGTCCACATTTTGTAAACAATTCACCCTCTTCCGGTTTGTAACACACCCCAGAGCTTTTTTGTTGTTGTTGTTGTTGTTTTTTTTAATATTCAACTTAAAACATATTTAAGACCAGAATGGAAATTACATGAGTATCGTGTCAGAGAAGCCTGGTAGCAGAAAGACTAATTTGCATTGGCATTTATAATGGAGAGAATTTACATATTACTTGTGAAATTGAAAATAAAGATTTTTTTTAAAGGAGACAGATTTGGAAATATGCCTAAAATGTGTTAATCTGAGAAGAGTATAGAATTTCTTCTGCAGCTATTTGTTATTGTTTTTAAACTTGAGTGTTATTGGTTGGAATAGGTAAAAATTTGAACAGAAGTTCAAGAGGAACAAAAAGTGTTCTTGCAATGAAGCACCTTTCTCCCACCGTGTCCTCCAGCCATTCAATTGCCCAAACAATGGTTATTAATTTTTAATACGTTGTCCAGAAATCTTCTGTGGAAATTTAAACAAAGAAATAGAATTTTTAAGGAGTAAATTGATCATTACTGAAGACGAGATCAGAGGGGTGCAGAGAGGCTGAGTTTGGAAAGGAAGGGAAGGAGTTAGCCAAGCCAACAAGACTAGGAAGGACAAAGGAACAGCAATGGGTAAAGGCACAGAGTATGGAGTGGCTTGGAGCATTTGTGGAAGGACAGACAATACAGGTCAGAGCTAAGGGTGCATGAACGGTGGGGGCAGTTGAGAGAGGAATCTAAAGAGACAGGGCCAGCACAATTTTTTCCAAATGGAAGCACAATTTTTCTTTTAAATCAATGGGAGTCAAAGAAAAGCAAATTAAGCCTCCAGGGCAGGGAGATTTGGTGGAGGGGGAAGTCAAATCAAAGGTCTTGATGCGCAATTGTCTTCACGCCAAGCCCCTTCGAACCAACCTCTGGATAATGGTTTAGGTCACATGGTTGGGAGGGGAAAAGATACGTACATTCAAGACCAAACTGCATTTCTTTGAAGACCTATGTTTCATCTCTAGTAAGTGAACCATAAGCAAAGCTTTGACAAGGGTAAACTTTAGAGGAAACAGTTTCGGCCAGGGCCCCTGCTTCCACCTAGTACTGCCTTGAGAAGCTCTATTTTCCAACATTGTTGGAAAGTTCTGCTTTCGACAGCCCTCATCAGTCCCGCCTCCCACAATCTTAGCTCAACAGATGTCATAACTTCTAAGAAGGCGTTCTCTGTGGCTGAAACTCTCTACTGGAGAAGCCTAAGGAACACTGTCCTCACTTGTGCATTCCTTCTGCGTGTCAGTAAACTTCTGGCAACTGTAAACATGTTCCCAGTTGCTGAGCCAATAAATAGAAATACCCTTTCTAGAGAGAGAAACTTGCACTATCGCATAGTAAATTCTAAGGAAGAAAAGAGACAGTGCAAGATAGGAGTTTCCCAACATGGCTTTTGAGAATTAAAAGAGAGAGAGAGAGAGAGAGATTCAGGACACCAACCTTGACTTATTAGGTCAGAATGGGGAAGAAATAATAACAGAAACTGAGTTTTTTTAAAAAGCACCACAGGGGTTGTGATCAATAAGGTTGGGGAGACTCCACTTGCTAATCGAAAAATGGGACAGAACCCTCAATGTTTTGTAATCATAGACTTCTTTCAGACGAATCTAATTGTATAGTGAGTGTCGAAAAGTTTCTAATCACTCCACCTGGGAGACTCTAACTCCCTGGAAGTTTGTTAGTCTCCAAGCAGAGGAAATGGTCGGTGGAGAAGAAAGTCCTTATTGAAAGCCATTGGCAATGGGTCATTTAACTGTATTGGTGTACCTTAAAGCAGTAGATGTGTTCCAAAAAGTGAATAAATCAGATTTTTATTAATGGAATGTTTTTAGTGTACTAGGAGACCCAGAGGGATCTTGTGAGGGCAGTTTTCAAATCAGTATTTTATTTTAAATGTACTGCATGCTCGTAGTTTAAAACAAATCCACACATGGCAGAGAGGAAAATAATATGAAAGGTAGAATCACTCCTCTCTTTCCTTACTCCACCCAAATAATCACTTTCTCCCCTTTCTTGTCTCCCAGCCATTTTTGCTACATATTCCATCATGATTTTATAAAATGTTTGCCCTTTTTTTTAAAAAAACTTATCAATACATGATGGACTCTACTCCGTGTCACAACATAGAGAATCCCCCTCATTCTTGCAATCGCTGAATGGAGGTACCAGGCATCTATGATCTACATAAATATTCCTCTACTTATGGAAAATTAGGTGATGTCTTCTCTTCCTCTCTCTCTTTCTCTCTCTCTCTCTCTCTCTCTCTCTCACACACACACACACCCCAATATTCCAATGAACATCTCTGCACATATATACAGGTGTATCTGTAGGGTAATTTCCAAGTGAAATTTCTGGGTGGAAGAGGATATGCATTTTAATTTCGGCACAGAAGTATTCCCTAGAACAGTACACAACTTCCATCCCCAACAGCAGAGTGTGACAGTGCCTCATTCCCACTGCCTCATCTCTGCTCCATATAATCCAACTGCTTCATCTAGGTCAATCTCATCGGCAAAAAAAACAAAAAAACAAAAAAACAAAAAACAAAACTACAACACAAAGAACAAAAACAAAACTGTACCTCATTCTTACTGTAACTAGCATTTATTTTATTATAAGGGAGACTGAGTAGATCTTTCTGTGTTTATTGATCACTTGGATTTTTTTTCCCAGTCTATTGAGAATTTTTCTGCAAAGCAGAGAATCCCTTTTCATGGCAATCCTTCATCGGCCACGATTTATCCCTTTCTGAATTGGGGTCGTCAAAAATCAGCCTGAACAAGTCATTTCCAAAGGATAGCCATACACGGGTCATTCTTATTTTGAAAAGGCCATTACTTGATCCTGCTAGCATCCCATTTCTCTCCTTTGCTTTGCTGTCAACAGATAGACTCTTATTTCCTCTCCATTCATACCTTTCTCAGTCCCCTAGATTTGGTGCCTGTCTCCACCACACTAATGAATGTGCTCTCTAGAAGTTCGCTGAGGGCCTCCTATCACTAAACCCACAAACGCTGCTCTGTAATCATTTTCCTCGATTTACCGGGTACTTAGATGCTCCTATGCTTCCTATCTCTTCTGCATCTCAGATTCCTGGGGAGATACTAATAATACCCTTTCTGTCTTGGGTTTGTTGGGAGGTTTAAATGCAAACCTATGGATGTATTTTGTAAGCTATAAATTACTACCTAAATACAAGTTGTCACTATCGTTCACTGTGACCCCTGGAGTCTCCAGCATAGGCTTCCTGCTGAAGAAGGGATCCCTCATTCTTACTGGTCAACTCATGCATGGCCTCCTGTAGTTCCTTCTCTCTGTCTCTCTCATCCTGAGAGATCGACTTATTAAGCACCTACTGTGTGCCAAGCAGCATTCAGGTGCTGGGGAAACAGCAGTAACCACTTTGGGGAAAACTTCATTAAGTGTTAACGGGGTGCCAGCACGGTGCTTAGAAAGCCCTCAGGAATAATAATGTTTCATCCTCCTAGAGATTCTCTGAGGCAAGTATTATTTTTACTTAGTTTTAAAGATAGGAATCTCAAACGCAAAGAGGTTGAGTAATTTCTCCAAAGCTACACAGCTGGTAAGTGGGAAAGTCGGGGTTTGAACCCAGATCTCTTCAGCTGCTCTGTGTAATGCTCATTACGCTACCTCCCGTGTCACATGGCTATCAGAAGAGTTAAGCGAGATCATGTAGATACTTAATGAGATGATGTAGATGGGGAGGTGGGTTAAGGAGGTGCTTAATAAAGACAGACTCTTATCACTGCAGGACCAAGAATGTCAACACGGTCAACTGCAGGAAGAGCAGAATCTAGACGGGACTGATACGAGCCAGGCACAGGCCTCAGGGTGCTTTGATTTTCCAAGTGAGCACAACAGCTGCCCTGCATGATGATCAGTCTTACCACAACCGAGTACCTATTTCTGCCTTCGCCCCAGGGGTCCATAACAACTCTGTCTCATCCACTCATTTATTGGCCTCTTGCTGGAGGGAACACCAAGGGATTAGGTGTCACATCACAGTCCTGAGTCCCAAGAAAGACTTTTGAAACACGTCCCTGCAGGCAGAGAACAGTGTGCTTTCTCGGGAGAGAGGAACTAGCCCTTCAGCGTGTGGATAGTATTCTCTTGAAGCAGGCACCCACGATTAGGAATTCTGGGTCACCTTGCAGATTCACCTGATAGAGCAAAGAGAGACAGAGCTCACTGGCCAGGCATGATTCCAAAGCATTTTTTAAATGAACTACACGTTGCTAAATGGTTTCATCAGAGAACACACATGGTCCCGTGGTACATAATCCAGGCGCTATTATGACAACGATGGCTGCTGCCATCTTCCATTCTACCAGCTGGGCAGTCTTCCAGGTGCTTTGCGTACCTTGTGTTATTCAGTCTTGAGAACCTCGTGAAGGAGGCTCTCCTCCCTCTCGTGCCAGGGCTTGGAAACCTCCCTACTGTACACACAAGATCACAGAAGCACCGCTGGAACCCAGGTCTGTCCAGGCCCGGGTGCAATTTCTGTCGCCACCCTCCATCAGTTCAGAAAAGGTCAGCGTGTCCTTTGCAGTGCCCAGCAGGCAATGTGGAGTCTCTGAGACCAAGCTCCATAATAAGTGGTGGTGGGAACCGTGCCCAGAGCTGCCACCTGCCAAATGAGCCTGGGATGTGAACTGCAGAAGACATGTGTGGTTCCCCAAATAGTTTCACCAAGGTCATCTAACATCAAAGAGCATGAGAAAAGGTCAGCACCAGTGCTGGCATGGACTTTACCTAGGGCCATTATTCATCTCAAGCAATGAGCTGATAGAACGAGGGTGACAGGCAGCACAGTGGGTGGGAGGGACTCGCTCAACCCATCCTACCTTCACTTACTGTAGCTTAATTCTGGAATGTTAGGAGCATCCACAGACGAGAATGGCTGGCCAAATCGGAAACAGAAGGAACAGAATATTCTCTGAGAAACCTCCAATGAATGCTCAAAAAGCTCTTGTCAAAATGTGAATGCTTTTATTATTAAAAAAAATTTTTTTTAATGTTTATTTTTGAAGAAGAGAGAGACAGTGTATCAGTGGGGAAGGAGAAGAGTGAGGGAGACACAGAATTGGAAGCAGGGTCCAGGCTGTCAGCACAGAGCCCGATGCAGGGCTCGAACCCACAAACCGTGAAATCATGACCTGAGCCAAAGTCGGATGCTCAATTGACTGAGCCACCCAGGCACCCTTGAATGCTTTTATTATTAAACACCTACTCTTAGCTCAACCTCTTCACACCCTTGCATGGAGCCACCTTATCCCCATTTTCACAGCTGAGAAAATACACAAGAACAAGGTCATCCAAAGTCAGCCCCCGGGCTGCCCAGTCCCATCCAAACCAGTCTGTATCAGGAGAAGAAAACAGCTGGATATTTTTACAACGGAAATCAGTGTTGTGATTAGTAAGGGACAGCAACGCCCTCAGGCAATGCTCCCAACCTGACCCAGTCTTAGGACTCCCTTGTGGATTCTCATTTAAAATTCTGATGCCAGTACCTCTCTTCCCAGACATATTCAATCAGATTATCTAAGAATAGATCTAAAATTTGTATTTTAAAAAGTGGCATAAGTGCCAGATTGTTTGGAAAACCCTGCCCTGAGAGCAGATCTAATTTCAATGTTTGGAGAACCATTGAAATAGATATTACATGGGTGGGTGAGTTGCTGGAACACATATGACCCCTTGAGACAAATGGATAAGTGAAAGGTTATTGGTTCTTACCTATCATTTTCTCTTTAAAAATCATCTTTCAGCCAATTGCCTGGACATCATTGAGGATGAGTTGGACCCTTGGTGCCTATAGTATAAGAGGGAAATTGAAGATGGCAAATCAGAGATGTTTTAGTTTCTATTGTTAATCCATGAAAACAGTGGTTGGTATGTCTGTAATTATTCCCACTTTACAGATGAGGATCCCAAAGCCCAAATAGGTTGGTGATTTGGTGAAGAGTCAGGTATAAATGAGACCAAGGGGAGCCGAAGAGGTAGCAAGGAGTATAAGGGTGAACTTGGCATTTAAGGAAATCTGATCTCAATTTAGAAATAATCTCAGGTCTTTTAAAAATCATTAGGCTTTGAGTTCGGAGGAATAAATCCTACTCGAAAGGAAATTAGGTTCCAACTTCTTCTGCCATTCAAACTCAACTGAGAAGAGTTATCAAAGCCCAATATCAATATATCCGGGTATTCCAAATAGTCTACCACTGTCACATGATGAGATTTAAAAAAAATTAGTCCATTGCCTTATCATCCTTATTAATAAGGATGGAAAAAATATTTCTTGCAATTCAGCCACACCCATTTGTGCTTCTAATTGCAAAGGGACACACTTACAAGAAGGACCTGTAACTGCTACACCAATCCAAACAAGATTACTCTGTCCTTGTGAATGTCATTAAAACAGTTCCCTAGTTCTGTTGATCAAAATTCAGTGGGCAGGAGAGCCTGTTGTGGGGCTTGTTAAAAATGCATATTCCTGGCCCCAGTCCCTGAGATTTTAATTGAATATATTAGGTTTGGGCTGAGGCCCAGAAATGTGCATTTCAGTAAACTGCCCAGCTGAATCTTGTACTGGGGACCCATTTATGAGATTCTGCCTTAGTAAAACTTATTTGTATCTACTTTCCATTATTACTGTTTCTTTTCACTGCAAGGGTGCTTGTTTTTTCATTCAACTCAGAATTGTCAGAGGTGGCTGAAAGAGCTCCGAGTTTCAACAAAAACAGGTGAATTAGCAGCAGAGTGATTTATGAAGTGAAATAATTCACTCATTTAGGCAGATCGGCTCCCCCTTGTGGAATGTGTTCTATGGCAGGGACGGACCTCACAAATGAACCAGAGGTCCTGGGGCTGAGCTTGTCGACACAACTCAACCAAGACTATTCGTGTGGTTGTCGAAGCTGAATTCTGGGAAAGCCATTTGGTTTCCTGAGTCCTGCTTCGCTTGATTTCTTGCATCTGATATGAATGCTCGGAGTTTCTGTCTCACTGATGGCATGGGTAGAAATTAATTGAATTAGCCAGTCTCCAATTTTCATTTTCAGAAACCCTCTTAGAATTTAATTCTGCAATGTCTGCTTTCCTGAAAGCCCTGTCTTTTTAGAGGTAGAATCCCTAGATAAACAAACCACCAACAAAAAGTTTCTCCCTTGGTTATTTCCAAAGATAGATTAGCTAAATGAATTCTGTAGAATAGGTTTCCATCATCATTTCTAAAACCAATATTTTTTTTTCAAAATCTCCTAATTCTATGATAATCTCTTGTAATGTGTGTTTGCTGTATTATTTAAGATTATTCACTTCTGCGATGGAAAATAAGAGAAGCAAATAGGGAAAGGAGATGAAACCAAGCAAAGAAGCAAGTAGCTTATGAGTCACATGAGACGTAGATAAACTAAGTAGAGGAATACATGTGCCAACATAGACAGGAAAGGTTGGAAAAACCAAGAGGCACCAAATATTTCTGCTATACACATTAAGAATAAGATTTTTTAAAAGGATATTGTGTAGGGAAATTACATTAATGCATTGATTGCCTCCAAGTACGTGAATCATGTAGTATTCAATCTATGAGGTCTTACGTTGGCTCCTACTGGTGACAGTCATCCTGATACCAGGGTTTCTGCCCAAGAAACAGTAATGGCTGCTCATGTGGCTTTGGGCAAGGTACAGATGTTGACCAGGGGTACTTGCTGGTGTGTCTCCAATAGAGCAAATATGTGTTATGATTGCACCTTGCTCAAACCTCACTTCTTGTCCTTGTAAACGCACCATCACTGGGAAGACTAATGTGGCAGACAGAGAGAGAATATGTGAACATCCCCAGAATTCAGATAGTGTGGGCATCTTACCCCAACGGTACCCTATATTAAATATGTTAATCTCTTCCATTTCTTCTTCCTTGCTGTGCAGTGAGGATTTTAAATTGCTTCAATAAACCATATGATTTGAACGTCTTCATTTGTCTGTAAGCATTTCAGGTAAGTCACTTCTGAGTTTCCTTGCCTGGTAGTTTCCTTGGAGGCTATCACTGACCACCTCAGAGTGTTTTCTCGCACAACATCTCTTATTTTTATATTGTCCATAACTTGTTTTAAAATACGTCAGCAGAGATATAGCGGTGTGAAAGATTTGGGCCCAGGCTCTGGGGCAGCTTTTGGAGGGAAGAGGAATTTTGAATAGCAGCCTCAGACATCAAGAAGGAAGCCCCAAAGACTCAGGGCACAACAGATATCCTCCCACATGAAGAGGGAAGCAGAAGTACTGAGAGCCTAGAGAGTGTAGATCGAGGGTACTGTAATAGCGTTATATGGTGACAGATGGTACATACACTTGTGGTGAGCCCGGCAAAAGGTTCAGACTTGTGGAATCACTATGTTGTACACCTGAAACGAATGTAGCATTGTGTTTAAATTATACTCCAATTAGGGGTGCCTGGGTGGTGCAGTTGGTTAAGCGTCCGACTTCAGCCAGGTCACGATCTTGCGGTCCGTGAGTTCGAGCCCAGCGTCAGGCTCTGGGCTGATGGCTCAGAGCCTGGAGCCTATTTCCGATTCTGTGTCTCCCTCTCTCTCTGCCCCTCCCCTGTTCATGCTCTGTCTCTCTCTGTCCCAAAAATAAATAAACGTTGAAGTATATCATCATCTTAAAATAAAAAAATTAAATAAATAAATAAATAAATAAATAAATAAATAAATTATACTCCAATTAAAAAAAAAAAACCACGTAATAAGATGAAACACCTTTGCCTGAAACACAGGATGAATACTGGAAGCATATATTGTTTACAAAAAAAGAACACCGAGAAAACCCCTGGAAACCTATTCCTTCTCAAAAGCGTCCATAGCGGCTCCTGGCTTCTGTCTCTATTCTTCCCAAGACCGACTTGGCACATACGAACAGGGGCCATTCTATCATTTCTTCACTGATGGCCAAGCTTTCACCAGGTGGGCTATCGGAGACAAACCCCCCTACTTTCACCAGCAGCCCAAGACCACCAGGAGGATTCACAGTGTTCCGGACAGCATAGTGAGCCATATGGTTTCCTTTTTCATCTAAGAATATGTAGTCCCCAGCATTGTTTGTAAATTGGATTTCCTGAGAAATGGGTGAAGAGACAAGTGAGGGACAATTTAGAAATAAGAAATGCATTCAGATTAGAGGTGGCAGGTCCATATTTACCAAGCTAGCCTTACTCCCCCCACCCCCCACCTTTCTTTCTTTTCAGCAGGGACTCAGTTTTGTTTGTGTGCCCACAGTGTCATGAACTCAACGAGGCAAACTCTCTCCTTATAGGAGAAACGAGAGAGTAATCTAATGGAATCAGCAAAAGTCTATGGTGTTGCCAAGAGAATGGCTTAGACATGGGTTCTGGTGAAAATCTGAATGAGGTCTTAGGAACAACAACAACAAAACCCAACAACACTATCTTACACCACACACACACACACACACACACACACACACACAATAATAAAAATAAATAACTCAAAACCTAAAGACTTGAATGTAAGACCTGAAACCATAAAACTTCTAGAAGAAAACATAGGTGGTAAGCTCCCTGACATACGTCTTGGCAACGATTTTTTTTTAATCTGACACGAAAAGCAAAAATAAACAAGTGGGACGGCATCAAAACTAAAAAGCTTCTGGGGTGCCTGGGTGGCTCAGTCGGTTAAGCATCCCACTTCAGCTCAGGCCATGATCTCACAGTCTGTGAGTTCGAGCCCCGCGTCAGGCTCTGGGCTGACAGCTCGGAGCCTGGAGCCTGCTTCAGATTCTGTGTCTCCCTCTCTCTCTGCCCCTCCCCTGCTCATGCTCTGTCTCTCTCTGTCTCAAAAATAAATAAAACCATTAAAAAAATAAAATAAATAAAAAGCTTCTGCACAGCAAAGGACACCATTAACAAAATAAAAAGGCAACCTGAAGAATGGGAGAAAATATTTACAAATCAGTTGTATCTGATAAGGGGCTAACATCCAAAATATACAAAACGCACTAGCAAAAATCACAAGCAATCTGATTTAAAAATGGACAAAATCTGAACACACGTTTTTTCCAAGGAACACATACAGATGGCCAACAGGTACATGAAAAGACATTCTGCATCATGAGTCAGCAGGGAAATGCAGATCAAACCACACTGAGATATCACCTCACACCTGTTAGAATAACTATTATCAAGAAGACAAGAAATAACAACTGTTGGCAAGGATGTGGAGAAAAGAGAATGCTTGTGCAGTATTACTGGGAATGTGAATTGGTGCAGCCGCTATGGAAAACAGTACGGAATTTCCTCCAAGAATTAAAAATAGAACTGTCATATGATCCAGCAACTCCACTTCTTGGTATCTATCCAAAGAAAACAAAAAACACTAGGTAGAAAAGATATCTGTACCCCCATGTTTATTGCAGCATTATTTACAATAGCCAAGAGAAGGAAACAACTTAAATGTCCATCATTGGTTGGATGGATAAAGAAATCGTGGCATATAAATACAAAGGAATATTATTCAGTCATAAGAAGAGGAAATTTTGCCATTTGCAACAACATGGACAGACATTAAGGGCACTACGCTAAGTAAAATAAGACAGACACAGAAAGACAAGTACCATATGATCTCACTTATATGTAGAATCATCAATCAATCAACAAATAAAATAAGCTCGCAGATACAGAGAACAGATTGGTGGTTGCCAGTGATGGGTGTGGGAGGTAGGAGGATGGGAGAAATGGGTGAACTTTCTTTTTCTTTTTAGTTTAAATAAATCGAATGTAAAAAGACATAACACAGAGGATGAACTTTGGAGTAAAACAAATGTCATTTCAAATCCTGACTCTAACAATAGTTACGTGAGTTTGGGAACGTTACTTAAGGAAGAGAAAGAGAGACATTGAGACACATGTGTTGTGTATGCGCACCACATTAGGTGTGGTGCATTAATAGTCAAAATGTCCTAATCAAGAATCTACATTCAGTCACCGTCTACAGGACCTCAATCAGGAATCAAACACAGCAGAGAAGCCCCTTCCCCAACAGCTTCAAATATCTCTATCTGAAACTGCACCAGAAGTTTTATTAATTAGCATAAAAGATGTTAAAAATAAGTTTCCATGTGTGAAATGATGTGAAGTTGGCAGGAAATTTTGTGCAGGCTTCTTCATTCTGGCATGGATGAGGTATAATTATCTGGTGAGCCCAGAAGCCTCACGCCTCCTGAGTGACACCTAAAGTTGATAATTCAGTTCAGTTCTGTGTCATCTCGACTTAACTTACTAGAGGATTCTTTCACCTGATTCAAGAAGGTTAGTAGATCCTGCCATTGCAACATGGTCACACTTGCCTGGTAAAGAGCCTTTTATGCACAAAGCTATCAAAGGACCTAAAACATCAGGGTCCTAATGGACTTCATGAGACTAGGGACGTGATTGTTTTGTTGTCCGCTTGTTTGCATAGCAGAATGAGATCTGACACTTGCCGTTGTTTTTTCATTCAGTGATAGTGTCAGGAAGAATCAGAGCTCTCACCTACCCTAATTCCTGGAGGTTATCAATATCCATTAAAAATAACATACAAATTGTGAATAACCACATTGACTTAGGTTATTTGAAGTCTGTATTAGTTTCCTATTGCTGTCTAACAAATTAGCCTAACAGTGGCTTAAGAAAATAAGCATTTATTTTCTTACAGCTTCCTTGAGTCAGGAATTCAGGAGGGCTTAAATGGGTGGTTCTGGCTTAGGGTATCTTATGAGGTACTCACTACCTAGTTGTCAGGGTGAATATGGTCTCAGTATATCCAGAACTTCTGATTTTTCAAGAGAAGGCGGGACATATGTACATGCGTGTAAAATTTCCAGAACATAACACTATGAGGGAAAAAGAAAGTCACTGAGCCTCGTTCAAAGTTTGCCATTTTACCATGTCTAAACTTTTCAGAAAAAAGCAAAATCCTGATGATTCCAGGATGACATAAGCAAAAGTAAGGAAGTAGTAAGCAAGGTCTAAATAATAAAGTAACGCTTAACTAAGGGTTGAAGGATGAGACTTTCACATATAGATATCAAAGAGACAAAAATACTCACCGAATGCTCCACTATTATCTTAATGTTACTGATGAACTTGAATACTAACAGATTCTGTACTTTAAAATGATGTTTTAAGGCTTAAAACAAAGATGTGAGAAACAGAGTGGAAAAGAAAAGGTACAGTGGAGGAAGTTGGAACTGTCTGCATTTGAAGAAAATGAACTTATACTCAAGTATGAATTATCCTGGATAACTTTTGGCCGTTTCCTCTTACTGAAAATAAAGCAATTTTTGTGTTTAAAAAAAATTGACTGATAGAGGGGAATAAAAATAAAGGTATTGAGATACAGATATGCCCTAAACTCAGCTTATTGCTTTTGGTGATTTAAAAATAAATGCTATCAGGGCAACGGACTGGCTCCATCATAGAGCATGCAATGTTTTGTTTTGTTTTGTTTTGTTTTGTTTTGTTTTGTTTTGTTTTGTTTTGTGTCAAGTTTTTATTTAAATTCTAGTTAGTAACATAGAGTGTAATACTGGTTTAAGGAATAGAATTTAGTGATTCATCACTCACCTATAATACCCAATGTTCATCACAAGTGCCCTCTTTAATGACCATCACCCATCTAGCCCATCCTCTGCCCACCTCCTTCCATCAACCCTCAGTTTGTCCGCTATAGTTAAGAGTCTCTTATGGTTTGCTTTCCTCTCTCTCTTTCTCTCTTTTTCCCCTTCCCATAAGTTCATCTGTTTTGTTTCTTAAATTCCACACATGAATGAAATCATATGATATTTATCTTTCTCTTATTTTGCTTAGCATAATACACTCTAGTTCCATCCATGTTGTTGTGAATGGCAAGATTTAATTCTTTTTGATGGCAGAGTAATATTCCAGTGTGTGTGTGTGTGTGTGTGTGTGTGTGTGTGTGTGTGTGTGTGTAAACATATATACCACATCTTCTTTATCCTTTCATCAGTCAATGGACATTTGGGCTCTTTCCGTAGTTTGGCTGTTGTGGATAATGCTGCTATAAACATCGGGGTGCATGTGTCCCTTCGAATCAGTATTTTTGTATCTTTTGGGTAAATACCTAGTAGTGTAATTGCTGGACTGTAGGATAGTTCTATTTTTAACTTTTTCAGGAACCTCCATATTGTTTTCCAGAGTGGCTGCACCAGTTTGCATTCCCACCAATGTCTGTTGTTTACTGTGTTATTAGTTTTAGCCATTCTGACATGTGGGAGGTAGGATCTCACCATGGTTTTGATTTGTATTTCCCTGATGATGAGTGATGTTGAGCATCTTTTCATGTGTCTGTTGCCCATCTGGATGTCTTTCTTTGAAAAAATGTCGATTCATGTCTCTGCCTATTTCTTAACTGAGTTATTTATTTTTTAGGTGTTGAGTTTAATAAGTTCTTTATATGTATATTTTACAAATTTATATCTGTAATGATATATATTTATATTTATATTTTTACTAACCCTTATGTCCAATATGTCATTTGCAAATATCTTCTCCCATTCTGTAGGCTGCCTTTTGGTCTTGCTGATTGTATCCTTTGCCACGCAGAAGCTTTTTATCTTGATGAGGTCCCAATAGTTCATTTTTGCTTTTGTTTCCCTTGCCTCCGGTGACATGTCTAGTAAGAAGTTGCTGTGGCCGAGCTTTAAAAAGTTGCTGCCTGCTTTCTCCTCTAGGATTGTAATGGTTTCCTGTCTCACATTTAGGTCTTTCAACCATTTTGAGTTTATTTTTGTGTATGGTGTAAGAAAGTGGTCCATGGGGCGTCTGGGTGTCTCAGTCGGTTAAGTGGCCGACTTCAGCTAAGGTCATGATCTCTCGGTCCCTGAGTTTGAGCCCCACGTCAGGCTCTGTGCTGACAGCTCAGAGCCTGGAGCCTGCTTCAGATTCTGTGTCTCCCTTTCTCTGACTGCCCCCCCCCCGCCACCGTTCATGCTCTGTCTCTCCCTGTCTCAAAAAAAAAAATAAAAAACGTTAAAAAAATTTTAAATGTTTAAAAAAAGAAAGAAAGAAAGAAAGAAAGTGGTCCAGGCTCATTCTTCTGCGTGTCGCTGTCCAGTTTTCCTAGCACCATTTGTTCAAGAGACTGTCTTTTTTCCATTGGATATTCTTTCCTGTTTTGTTGGAGATTATTTAGCCATATAGTTGTGGGTCCATTTCTGGGTTCTCTATTCTGTTTCATTGGTCTATGTGTCTGTTTTTGTGCCAGTACCACACTGTCTTGATGACTACAGCTTTGTAATACAGCTTTAAGTTCAGAATTGGAGCATGCAACTCTTGATCTTGGGGTTATGTGAGCCTCGCATTGGGTATGGAGTTTACTTAAATAAAAATGAGAGCTATAGATACTCATAATTGATCAATGCCCTTGTCATTCATTTTATTCCCAAATTATTTATTCTGTTTTAAGATGCAGATTACAACTGAGAAGTAGAAATAATGATGTAGCATGTCTTGCTTTAATAATGTGAGCTTTAAAGTCAGTAAAACTTAATCTGCTAGGCTTTCATATTTAAATAAGAAATCATGACTAACGGTCTTGAAATGAAGCAGAGCAGGTGTGGATATTTGGTTTAAGAAGGTGAATGACTTCTGTAGATATAATCACACAGTTAACATCAGGAGGGTATTGAGTTTTAGTTTCAGATTCTTGGTTCAAATTTTAGCCTTTGATCTTAGACAAGTTGTTAGATCTCTCTAAGGTTTTTATGTTTTAATCTGCACAATGGAGATAATAAGATACACACTTTAATATGTTAGAGAGATAATAAGATCATATAAGTAAATTCCTATGCTTATGGTCTGTGCTCAAGAAATGTCGTCCACTTGCCTTCCATATGGCTGCCTCCTGGTAGAGAAGTCTATCCAGCTCACACAGATCTCCCTCACCCTTAAAATCCACAGGGTTCCTTGTGGGCCTCAATTTCAGCCAACAGCTGCTTTCTTCAAAGACAGTTGAACATCACCACGTGGGTATTTGTTAAATTCCTGAAAAATTGCCGTCATGGTCTTTGTACAGGTTTAAATCCCGGAATTCTGGCCATGACCTCCTCTTACAAAGGGTAAATCACTTAAACTCTCAGCTTGTTTGCCTGGAGAAAAGAATAAAAAGTCAGTTTCCCAACTGTGATATTAATTAGCAGAGGTAAAGTGTTTGGGAAATGTAGACTATGGTTAATTTTTAAAGGGTGAAATATAAATGTTAAGTGCAAGGGATTTTATCACGCTGTGGAAGAAAACATTTCAATGTTTTTTTTTTTTTTTTTTGCGGGAAAACATTACACGGTGGTAATAATGCTTAGCTTTCAGAGGCCTGAGTTCATTGTGAGCAAAGCTAAGAAGAGCCTTGGGAGATGAGGCAAGTTTTTAAAATTGGAGGGGGAGAAAAAGGCACTAGGAATTTTATAGGACCACTTTCTCCATGAGATCCCTTTAGTGAAAATGAATTTGTTTCCAGTTTCCAAAGATTTCCACTGCAGACTATCTCTAGCTTTAATACAGGTATAATAGCACTCAGATTTTCTCTTTGTCACGAAGGGGCTCTCTGTTGAGTATTAAATTGCTCATTTCACTTGTGGAAGTGAGGGTCCTTGAGTCACTAAATCAATGTAATGGATTTTACGAGCTGGTTTAGATCAGTGAGGTGTTCTAGAATAACGACTTGCTTAAAGAACTATTTAGCTTTTCAAGATGGAGGTATTATCCATTTGACCAATAAAGTACACATAGAAATCCCAAACGGGGGAATAGTTGTCATGGCCCACATTGGAAATAATGTTCATGTTGCTCATGAACAAGGAAACTGGCTTGTTTTCTGGTGTTCTAAGGGTGCTGACTTTGTCTTTGTCCCAGTCTTTAGAAACCCTCGGTGGGGGTGGGGCACCTGGCTGGCTCTGTTGGTGGCGTATGTGATTCTTGATGTTGTTCAAGCCCCACGTGGGGTGTAGAGATTATTTGAAAATAAAATCTTTAAATAAATAAACAAAATAAAATGAAATGAAATGAAATGAAATGAAACGAAATAAAATAAAATAAAAATTCTCTGTGGGGTAGAAGAGTAACATTGTCTGTCCCCCATTGACTGGAGGAAATTGGGGCAGTTGGACTTGATGACTTTTTCTAAGCTTGTGACTTAAGCTAACAAAAGCCAAAATTAGAATCACTAACTTCCTGCACCTTCTCCTTCTCCACTGGACCCACTCCATCCCAGGCAAGAGCATTTCACTTCCCTGTTTGCTGTTTGGTCTTGGAGGAGTTCAGCCCTTCCCTATTCTTTTTTCCTTTGTCTGCCCTTCCAAAGACAGGAACGTTAATAAAGTCTTCTCTCAGAATGACCTGCCTGGCACTCGCCATTTTCAGACTTACCATAAAGAACAGGCTGGTGACACCCCAGCACTTAGTGAATTCTTTTGAGGGGGACAGCATGCCTCCAAAAAGGTGGCTGACCATGATGGGAAGAGCTTGGAAATGGTTCCTATGAGACATGGATAGAGTCAGATGAAAATAGGGCAACAAAATCTGAAGAAGGCCTGGAAGAGGAAGCATTAAGGGAAAGGACAAATAGTAACAGGTGTTCTGCAGTGATTGAGAAGAGCTGGAAGGCAAAAAACGTGAACTGCAGGAAGGAGGTGAAAGGGGGAGGAATTTTCCATCTCCTGGCTATGCCCAGAAAGGTGGGTAACTTGATGATGGGAGTGATGATGGACTTAGAGAATCTGAGTGCATTGCTGTCTGGAGCAGGGAAATGAACTAATAAGTTTGTTGGGTCTCTCTGAGCCACAACGTTTCAGACAATGCAAAAAACTAAAGAAATCATAGCCTGAAAGGCAGGCAGAGTCTGAAGGATCTTGGTCAAATGCAGATTTTGACTGAGTCCTAGATGGGGCTCAAGTCTACATCTCTAACAAGCTCGTAGAGGACACTGTTGCTGCTGGACAGTCTGGATCATATTTTCAGTATCAAAGTCCTAGAGTTACAACATTAAATGGAGCTATAATACGAGCCACAATTGTAATTTCAAACTTTCTAGTAGCCATCTTACCAAAAAAAATTAATTTTAATAGATTTTACTTAACCCTATATACCTAAAATATTATATTTTACCATGTAATCAATATAAAAAGTATTTATGAGATAGTTTACTTTTTTCCCCTAAACTAAGTCTTTGGAATCTGGTATGTATTTTACACTCTACAGAACAAGTAATTTCTATATTGGGCAGTGCAAGGGTAGACAACCCCAGCAAAAACTTACAAGGGCCCAATGCTATTGGCAAGCTGAACCCACTTGAGTGGGAACCAGCAGAGCCCTGGGCATCATTAATTCCTTGCTATAGAGCAGGAGACCTCAACGTTTAGTTATTCACCAGGATCCCCTGTAGACAGGGTTAAAATGCTTTAACCTGGGCTTTAACTCCAAAGACTTTAAAAAAATCCTTTTAATTATTTTTAAAAATGTGCACATCTGTACCCTAAAATAGAGAAAGTAGAATATTGCCTGTCTTCTCCTTTTCTAAGGCCTTTGGTGTGTTTGTTAGAGAAACTGGGCCGTGACTTTTTGATTTGGCTTATTGCTTCCCCATGGTGTTATTTCACTTGTTCTTCTGTTCCTTTTATTTCCTGCAAACTGGCATTTAGTGCTGGAGAACTGATGAGATTCAGGTCCCAGAGATTCTGATTGGAGCGGGAGGTTTCCATCCTGGCTCTACATGGGAAACACGGGAGGGCTTTACCAATGACAGATGCTGGGGTCCCTCCCCCTGCACTTCCAATTTGATTGGTATAGTGTATGGCCTGCACATCAGGATTTTTAAAAGCTTCTGATGGGAAAACCACCAGATTAGACAAACATTGTCTTGAAAAAGCAGGGTGCCTGGGTAGCAGGGTTAAGCGTCCCACTCAGTTTCCACTCAGGGTGTGATCTTACGGTTTGTGAGTTTGAGCCCTGCGTTGGGCTCTGTTCTGACAGTGCGGAGCCTGCTTGGGATTCTCTCTCTCCCCCCACCCTCTCTCTTCTCTCTGTCTCTCAAAATAAATAAACTTAAAAAAAAAAAGGATGGGGCGCCTGGGTGGCTCAGTTGGTTAGGCGACCGACTTCAGCTCAGGTCATGATCTCACAGTTCGTGAGTTTGAACCTCGCATCAGGCTCTGTGCTGACAACTCAGAGCCTGGAGCCTACTTCAGATTCTGTGTCTCCCCTCTCTCTACCCCTCCCCTGCTCTGTGTCTCTCTGTCTCTCAATAATAAATAAACGTTAAAAAAATTAAAAAAAAAAAAGGCAAGTACTCAACCTCCTTCTCGCTCTGCCCTAAACAACTTTGCCAAAGGAGCTTCAGTGACTGCACATGCTAAGAATTAGAGTCTCCGGAGGAGCTGAAAATACTACCAATGTCAGACTCTATGCCCCTGCCGCCTGCAAAGAATCTGATATAATTGTTATGGTTGAGCCTTGGTATCTTTGGTTTTAAACTCTCCCCACTGGTGATTCGAAAGTATAGCAAGGTTGTAGATAGCAAGGACTGGTGGTGCTTCTCAAATTTTCAAGAGCATATAAATCATCTGAGGATCCTGTTAAAATGCAGGTTCTGATTTTGCAGGTCTGGATTGAGCCTCGGGTCCTTCATTCCTACTGAACTTCCAGCTAATGCCACTGCTGCTGGGACCACCATTTGAGCAGCCAGAGTGTAGATGGACAATGAGCTTATGGAGTCAGAAAAAACTGCCTATGAATTACTTTTTAGCAACTTACTAGTTGTGTGGCTTTCAGCAAGTCACTTCACCTCTGAGCCTTTTTCCTCACCCACAAAGTTGGGCTAATAAAGCCTATCTTTAGCCCATCCCATGCCAGTGCTCAGTAAATGGGGCCTCATCATTGGCTGATGTGGACAGCACAGGAGATCTAGGTGGATGTAGAGACCTTAGGTTCTTTTCCCATTGATGCTACATCATTTCCAGGGATATTTGACCATCTAGCCTATCCTTTGTTAAAACCTGACAGATAGGGGCATTTAAATCAGTATTCTGAGGCCAGCATCCATATTCCCCTGCTTGGTGCCAGACTTTCTGCTTGGCAAAGCAGAATTTGAGGTTATCTGTGACCTGTCTCCTCACTTCTAGTCCTCATTACCTGTGATCATTTCCCTCCCACTTTGCATCCCCCAGTGCTCTGGATTAATTGTCTTTATGCCATCGTAAATCACAGCCAGCACCACGTGTTTTTACGACTATGTTGAAATAAAAACGCTCTTTTCTCACCATCTGCCTGGCTTGCCCCCACGTCTGAACCTCAGCGGGATCCCCATGCTGACTTTCAGCACTCAAAGCACACGCCAAGAAGAATTGCATCTATCCTGAAGTTGAGAAAAGAAACTCTCCTGTTAACATAACGTATGAACTACAAGTTCACATCCTCTATTTTTAGCCATATGGAACAATTTGGAAGTCTATAAATCACATGACTCTGCAAACTAAACCCAAACCACCTCTTTTTTGCATTTTCAAAAAAGCTTATGTTTATTGTTTTCCAAAGTTGACAGACAAAAACAAAACACGACAAAAAAAACCTGTTGGCTGTCGCTTCCTGACTTCACTAATGTGTCTTCCCGGTGCTTTCAGCATTGTTCTGAGTGTTAATGGCACACAGTGGAAGCTGATTAACACCATTAATAGCTTTCCAGTTCAACAGCCCTCTCCTAACTGAATTATTTTCAATATTTGTCTGTTTCTTTCTATGTGCTTCTCATTCAGGCACCTAACTTCCTCTCAATTTCAAGTTCCTGTTATGTCTTCTGAGGATCAAATAAATTAGAGAACTTTTTATTTGTTTCCCAGTAGAGATGTTCTCATGCTAAGTAAAATGACTGAAAATGCATTTTCTATTCAAATTAAAGGGGGAAAAAAGATACTTTCCATATCAGTATTTTAAAAGCAACTATTTAGTCATTGATTCAATAAGCAATTATTGGGTATTTGCTGTATTAAAAACACCATGCTGAGTGCTGAGGAGGGCACCTACAGAGATGAAAATAACGAAAACATAAAGTCTCTGTCTTGACAGGCCTGAAAATCTAGAAAGGGAGAGAAATCTACATATATGAGCGCCTATGATATGAGCACAATGTGAAAGATGTTTTTCAAAACCTTCCCAGGTCATTGTACCCTGAGCTCACAGTGCAACTTTATCCGTTGTCTTATAATTTTAATTAGTTGCCTACTGTCTGTCTCCTTGGCAGGGCTCTAAAGGCTCTCGGGCTAAGCAGGGTCTAGTACTCAAAAGGCGCTTGATGAATGAATGAAAGGGAAGAGAAGAAAGAGAGAGAAAGAGAGACACAGAGAAGGAGCATTAACTTGGAAATGATCTTAAGGCTAAGAAACGGTGCTTGTGCTACAGACATTCAGAGCCTGTAGAGGGAGGTGACATTTAACTCAGATCTTCAAACCTGGTAAGAATAACATTGGGTATAAATGAGGCAGAAGAATGGATCTAGAGGGTGTAATGCTAAGTAGAATAAATCAGAGAAAGACAAATACCATATGATTTCACTCCTATGTGGAATTTGAGAAACAGAAGCAAACAAAGACAAAAAAGAGACAAAAAACCAGAATCTTCACTGTGGAGAACACACTGATGGTTACTAGAGGGGAGGTGTGTGGGTGGAATAAGTGATGGGGACTGAGAGTAGACTTATCATGATGAGCACTGAATAATGTTGTTGAATCATCATATTGTACACCTGAAACCAATATAACACTGTATATTAACTAGCATTTTAAAAATGAAGCAGAAGACAGACTTCAGAAGTGATATACGGTGAGGGGTTGAGGCAGGAAAGGCAGGCCAATCTGAGGAATACTTTGTGTGTTCCCTGCTCCTCCTAAGTCCGAGATAGGGACTCCGAGAAATTTTAAGAGGGAGAGTAAGGAATAGAAACCCTCAATAGTGGAAATGACAATGACAGCTGGTAAAAGGCCTGGCATCAAAGCCATCCCTCTTTTGTGAATTAACCCAACATGTTTGATTGTATGTATTGAACCCTAGTTATGTGCACATTCTAATCCACGTTCTGGGAACCCAGCAGTGAGAAATGCAGATAGGTGAGCTTGCTGTCTGCATGAGGCTCATACTCCAATGGAGGAGAACCCAGAGAGTGACTAAAGCAACAAAACCATGCACATATGCGATGTGATAATTTACTAAGAAGGGGATAGTGTGCCGCGATAGAAAGCGACCAGTTGGATAAGGTGGTCAGGGAGAGCTTCCCCGAAGCTGGGTTCAGAGTGATGAAAATAGTATGGCCACACCAAGAGTTGAAAGAAATGACTCCACAGAGCAGTGATCTCAACCTGGGATGATGTTGTCCCCCAGGGGGACAATGGCAATGTCTGTAGACATTTTTGGTGGTCACCTCTAGGTAGATGGGGGAGTGCTACTGGCATCCATTGGGTAGAGGCCAGACATGCTGTTAAACATCTATGGTGCATAGGACAGTCCTTACAGCAAGGAATTATCAGGACCCAAATGCCAATAGTGCCCAGGTTAAGGAACCCTGAGCTAGAGGGATGGGTAACTGCAAAGACCTTGATGCGGGAATTAACTGTTAAGCCTGAGAAACAGACAAAAGGCAGCGTGGATGGGATGTTCTGAGACCTGGGAGAATAGAAAGTGACAAGGGAAATAGAGCCTTGAGGGGCAAATCATGGGAGCATGTTGGCTGTGGCAGTGAATGCACCTAAATTGTGATGCTTCAGAACAATTAACCTGAACCCCATAAGCTGCTTCAAATGATGATATTAGGCAAACAAAGTACTTCCATTAATAAACCCATCGCTGTTTGGGGTTGCTTTTTCTGGCTCACTGCTATCTCAACAACAGAGCAAAAAGTGATTTCAGTACAATCTTCTGGGAGCGTAAAGAAGAAACTCCCAAACAATTGCCCCCTTCATCCTGTGGATCAACAGAATTCCTGCAGCAAAAACGGACCCAGAAAATGGAAATCTTGTTTAACCTTGTTTAATCCAATTCACCAGTCTTCTGTCATACATCTTTATGGCTCTTTTGCCCACCCAAATTGCTAATGTGGAAAGAAAGACACCTTCATTACCGAGAACTCAGACATGATGGATGATGATGTAATGATTGATTTGCCGTTGTTGGAGAACTGAGCTGTACGTGTTAAAACCTCAGTAGAGAGAAGCAAGATTGAACGGGAACGTGGCTATTAATGTGGTTGCAGAGAAACATGAAAAAATGTGTCTTTAGAGGCTTTTGATGTATGTACACAAATGTATAGTTTTATAGGCATACCCATATATACTCAGTTATCACTTATTCTATCATTCATGCGTGCTGCTAATACTATTGATCACCTACTATGTGGGGAAAAATGTATATGGCATTGAAAACTAAAAAAAAAAAAAGTCAGTCTTTGTTTGCAAAACATTTATGGTTTGGAGGTAAAATATCACATAGTCAACAGAGTATAATATAATTCAGAATTAAAGAAATATTAGGTAGAAGCCACAGACACCCATTGTTTCTACCCGTCTAGCATATATTCCTTTTATTCTAGGAACAGCAACTTGATTTTTCTAGGAGCAACAACATCTCCCACATTCTTAGTCCTGTGGCTTGGATCAGTTTTGACCCTGGGGGGAGGGTGGAGGCACATGACCCAGGCCTGGCCAATCAGCATATTCTGTTTCTCTGGCCTTGATGGGTGGCACAGTCCAGGTCCGCCATGCCAAGATAACACATGACTAGAGCTGGTGCAATGAGTCGGTTCCATCAGTGCAAAGGCCAGGCTTGACACAAATCCAGCCAAGAGTAAGAGACACAAGAATTGGGGAGAGGCTAATTATTGCTGACATTGTTTAAGCCCCTGAATTCAGCTATTCCTGAAGTTAGTCAACATGAACCAGCATTTAAAAACATTGTTTTTATAATTTACATACAGTGGGGTGCCTGGGTGGCTCAGTTGGTTATGCCTCCAACTCTTGATCTCAGCTCTGGCCTTGATCTCAGGGTCCTGAGGTCAAGCCCGGCCTTGAGCTCTGCACTGGGCATGAAGACTACGTAAAAAATAAAAATTAAAAACTAAATAAATAAAATAAAATAAAATAAAATAAAATAAAATAAAATTTTATTGAAAATTGACTTTTGGTGCATAGTTCTGTGTTTTAACACATGCGCATTAATATGTATAAACACCATCTCAATCAGGTTACAAACAATTACATCACCTCAAAACCTCTCTCCTTCATGCTGCCCCTTTATAGTCAGACTTTCTCCACATCCCTCAGCCTTGGCAATCACTATCTGTTCTCTATCTTCACAGTTTTATCTTTTCCAGAATGTTACTTAAATGGAACTATACAAATGTAAATTTTGAAACTGGCTTTTTTTACTTGGACTTTGAAATTCATCCAGGTTGTAGCATGTATTAATAGCTCATACCTTTATATTGATGAGTAATATTTTACTGTTTAGATGCACCACAATTTTGTTTATGCATTTTCCCACTGAGGGCACTTGGGTTATTCCAAGTTCTGGTGATGATGCATGCAGCCTCTATAAACATTCATACACAGGGTTTTGTGCAAACATAAGTTGTATTTCACTTAGGCAAATACCTGAAGTGGAATTGCTAGGTCCTATGGCGAGCATATGTTTAACTTTATAATATTTTCCATAGTGGCTGTACCATTTTATATCCATACCAGCAATGAATGAGAGTTCCATCTGCCTTGTATCCTACCCAGCATTTGGTATTGTCTTTTTAAAAAAGCCATTCTAATAGGTGTGCAGTGATATCTTAGTGTGATTTAACTTGCATTTTCATAATACCTTATGATGTTGAACAACTTTTCACATTTGTCATCCATGTATCCTCTTGGTGAAGGGTCTGTTTATATATTTTGCCCGTTGTTACTTGTTTTCTTATCGTTGAATTTTGAGAGCTTCTTTAAATATTTTAGATACAAATCATTTGTTGGATATGGGATTTGCAAATATTTTCTCTGCATCTGTAGCTTTTCAGTCTCTTAACAATGTCTTTTGCAGAGCAATTTTTTTTTTATTTGGCTGAAGTCAGATGTATTGTTTTTTTCTTTTGTAGATTGTGCTTTTGGTATATTATTTAACACTTTGTCTAACCCAAGATCATAAAGATGTTCTCCTATGACTTCTAATTTTTAAATTGTTTTATGTATTAAATTTAGATTTATGATTCATTTTCAGTTAATTTTGGGGTAAGGTATAAGGTGTAGATTGAGGATTATTTTTTTGTAATGAATATCCAATTGTTCCAATACTATTTGTTGAAAAAAAATCCTTATTATATTAAATTGCCTTTGCACTTTACTAAAAATCAATCGGCCATATTTGTGTGGGTCTGAGTTGTCTTTTCTATTTCATTGTTTTATGTGTCTATACCTCCACCAACACCATATTGACTTGATTGATGTAGCTTTATAGTTTGTCTTCCCATCATGTAATATGTGAGGCTTCCAACTTTATTTTTTCATAATTGCTTGGCTATCTTAGTCTTCTTTCTTTTCCATAAATTTAGTATCAGCTTGCCTCTATCTAGAAAAAGTCCTCCTAGGATTTTGACTAGAAACGCATTAAGTCTATAGATTTACTGAGAGTTGACATCTCATCTATAATGAATCTCCCAATCCATTGACATGGTATATCTCTCATATATTTAGCTTTTCTTTTATTTCTTTCATCAGCATTTTATAGTTTTCAGCACAATGATCCTGCACATATTTTGTGAGGTTTATACTTAAGTATTTCTTTTTTTTGGATGTATTATAAGTTAGTTTTTTGAATTTCAGTTTTCAAATATTTACTGCCTATATATAGGGCATACAAATTATTTTTGTAGGCCAACCTTGTATCCTAGAACCTTGCTAAACTCACTTATTAGTATTAAGAATTTGATAGGGATTGCATTGAATCTATAGTTGGTTTAGGTAGTATGGACATTTTAACAATATTAATTCTTCTCATCCATGAATATGGGATATCTTTCCATTTATTTGTATCTTCTTCAATTTATTTCATCAAAGTCTTATAGTTTTCAGTGTACATATCTTTCATCTCCTTAGTTAAATTCATTCCTAAGTATTTTATTGTTTTTTATGCTGTTGTGGGTGGGATTGTTTTATTTCTTTTTCACATATTTCATTCTTAGTGTATAGAAATGCAATTAATTCCTGTATGTTGATTTTGAATTCTATAGGTTCTAATAGTTTTTTAGTGTAGTGTTTAAAATTTTCATATATGAGATCATATATAGACAATTTTACTCTTTCATTTCTGATTTGGGTGCCTTTTATTTTCTTTTCCTTTCAAATTCCAGTGTAGTTAACATACAGTGTTATATTAGTTTCAGGTACACAATATAGTGATTCAACAATTCCATACATCACCTAGTGCTCATCATGACAAGTATGCTCCTTAATCCCCATCACTTATTTCACCCATCCCCTCCCTCCCTCCCTCTGGTAACCATGAGTTTGTCCTCTACAGTTAAGAGTCTGTTTCCTGGTCTCTCTCTCTTTCTCCTTTTTCTCTTTGCTCATTTGTTTCTTAAATGCCACATATGAATGAAATCATATGGTATTTGATTTCTCTCTTTTATTTCTTTTTCATGTCTGATTGCTCTGGCTAGGGCTTAGAGTACTATATTTAATGGGAATGGTAAGAGTATGAACTCTTTCTTGTTCCTAATCTTAGAAGGAAAGCTTTCAGTCTTTCACTGTTGATTATGATGTTAGCTGTGGGCTTATCATACATGGCTTTCATATATTGAGGTTTGTTCTTTCTATGCCCAATTTGTTGAGTGTTTTCACATGAAAGGCTATTATATTTTGTCAAATGCTTTTTCTGTATCTATAGAGATAATATGATTTTTACCTTTCCTTCTATTAAAGTGGTGTATCACATGAACTAATTTGTATGTACTGACCATCCTTGTATCCCAGGGATAAACCTCATTTTATCATGTTGTATAATCCTTTATATGCTATTGAGTTTGTTTTGCTATTGTTTTATTGAGGGTTTTTGATTATATTCATCAGGGATATTGGCCTATAGTTTTCTTTTTTTGTATCAGGGATATCGGCCTATAGTTTTCTTTTTTTGTGATGTCCTTATCTGACTTTGGTATGAGGGTAATGCTGGCTTTGTGAAATAAGTTTGAAAGTGTTCCATCCTCTTCATTTTTTGGGAAGTGTTTGAGAATGATTCGTGTTAATGCTTCTTTAAATGCTTGATAGATATCAGAAGGAAAACCATCTAGTCCTGGGCTTTTCTCTGTTGGGAGGTTTCTGATTACTGATTGAATCGCATTACTCATTATCAGTCTGTTCATATTTTCTATTTCTTCATGATTCAGTCTTGGTAGGTTGTATGTTTCCAGGAATTTATCCACTTCTTCCAGGTTATTTAACTTGGTGTTGTACTACTGTTCATGGTAGCCTCTTATGATCCTTTGTAGACCTGTAGTGTCAGTTGTATGTCTCTTTCATGTCTGATTGTATTTGAGTCTTCCTTCTTTTTCTAAAGTCTTGTCAATTTTATTTGCCTTTTCAAAAAAAAAAAAAAAACAGCTCTTTCATTGATTCTTTCTATTGTTTTTCTGGTTTCTATTTCATTTATTTCTTCTCTGATCTTTGATATTTTTTTTCCTTCCACTAACTTTGGGTTTAGTTTGTTCATCTTTTTCTAGATCCTTGAGTTGTAAATTATATTGTTTATTTGAGATATTTTTTAAAACATTTTTTAGGGGCACCTGGGTGGCTCATTCTGTTAAATGTCCGACTTCAGCTCAGATCATGATCTTGCGGCTTCTAAGTTCGAGCCCTGCTTTGGGTTCTGTGCTGACAGCACAGAGCCTGAAGCCTGCTTTGGATTCTGGGTCTCCCTCTCTCTCTTTCTCTGTGCCTCACCCACTCACACTCTGTCTGTCTCTCTCTCTCTCAAAAATAAATAAAACATTAAAAAAAAATTTTAATGCTTTTTACATTCTATCCCTGTAAACTTCCCTCTTAGTACTGCTTTTGTAGCCTCCCATAGGTTTGAGCATGTTGTGTTTCCTTTTTTTCAAGCTATTTTAAAATTTCCCTTTTTATTTCTTCTTGGACCTATTGGTTGTTCAGAAGTATGTTGTTTAATTTCCATATATTTGTGAATTTTCCAGCTTCTCTCCTGTTACTGATTTCTAGTTTCATACCATTGTGGTCATACAAGATATTTGGTATGATTTTAATCTCAAATTTGCTAAGACTTGTTTTGTGACCTATCATATGATCTATCTTGGAGAATGATCAAGGCACACTTGAGAATAACGTGTATTCTGCTGCGGAGTGATGGAGTATTCTATATATGTCTGCTGGCCCATTAGGTCTAAAGTATGGTTCAAGTCCAATATTTCCTTGATATTTTGTGTGGTTGATCTATCCATTGTTAAAAGTGGGGTGTGGAAGTTCCATACTGTTATTCATGTTTGTGGGTTTCATTACTGGAAGATTATTGTGATCCTCCGGTCATATCATAGCACCTTGATTTTTCATGTTCCTTGAAGTTTTGCATTGCTGTCTTTGCATTTTGAGGTAGCAGTCACATCCTCTAGTCTTTACTAACTACCCATTCTAATGTGTCCAAAGTCATTTTTCCCCCCTCCAGTGATGTGCTGGAACTTCTCCTCTGGAAACCTTGATTTCCACAAAGGTTCTCTTGTCCACAAGTGATTGTCCAAGATGATGTTTTTCATGGGCTCTCAGACTGTGGCCAAGAGGGGCTGGGGCCAGTTTGCAGGCCACTGCAGGGTGCACAAATAGGGATGAAGTGTGTCTACTTATCGCCCAATGCATGAGTGGGCAATTCCTTCTGGGCTGCTTTGTGTATGGTGCTGAAACCTATAGCTCCATCAAAGGCATTTTGGTGGATGAATGCCAAGGTTTTTTTGTGTGTATGGGGGAGACAAAAACAAGGAACATCCTATGCCACCATGATGTTGATATCACTGTAAATGTTTCTTTTTTTAAAATAAGTTTATTGTAGAAAAGTTTAAATGTGTAAAAAATATAAAGAAGAAAATAAAAATCACTGGTAACTTTACCATCCTAAGATAACCATTTAAAATATTTTAGTGTATTTTCTTCCAATAACTTTCACGTATATATATATTTTTAAAGTTAAGGTAAGAGTATGCATTTGTGTTCCCATTTTTACACCTTACAAAGCAAGGTAAGGGGGTACCTGGGTGGCTCAGTCAGTTAAGTGTTAAGTTAAGATAAGTTAGTTAAGCTGGACTGACTGCTCAGAGCCTGGAACCTGCTTTGGATTCTCTGTCTCCTTCTCTCTCTGCCCCTCCCCTGCTCATGCTCTGTCTCTCAAAAATAAATAAATGTTTAAAAAAAGCAAGGTAAGCATTGTTTCCCATGTCTTTACAAGCATCATTTAAATTCCCATGCAATAATCTGTTATATCAATGTTTTTCAAAATGTCATTTTCATGTATAATTTCCTATTATAAATATTATTGGAAGGAACACCTTTGTAAACATTTTTGAGGGATTTTCTCTGCTGATTATCTCTCTCTTTTTTTTTTAATAATTTCTTTCTTCTTAAGGATGGATAACACTTTCCCATAATCCCTCATGAATTTTTCTCTATTATTTTATTGTATTCTTTATTTTTATTCAAGTATTGTATTTTATTCTTTATTTTTTTATTCAAGTATAATTGACACTTACTATCTGTTTTTTTTTTTTTTTTTTACTTTTTAATTTGAGAGAGAGAGAGAGAGAGAGAGAGAGCGCACACCTGAGCAGGAGAGAGGGGCAGGGAGGGGGAAAGAGAGAACCTTAAGCAGACTCCACGTTCAGCAAGGAGCCTGACATGGGATTGGATCCCACAAACCGGGATCATGACCTGAGCTGAAATCAAGAGTCAGATGCTCAACCAAGTAAGCCACCCAGGTGCCCCTATCTCTGTTTTAAGAGATTACTAAAAGTTAAATTTCCACGCCAAAAGACATAAATATTTTTGAGGTTCTTGTTATACACTGACCAATATTTTTTCAGGACATTTATACCAAATCATATTCCACTGGCAGCATATAAGTAACCATTTCACTGCATGTTTACCAGCATTTAGTATTATCAAGGACAATTTGCAGGTAAATTTCCTTCCTTCCTTCCTTCCTTCCTTCCTTCCTTCCTTTCTTTTTCTTTCTTGTTTGCTTTTTTTAGGGGGTTAGGTTGTCAAGACATTGTATATGTGAAAAAGATCAGCCCCTTCAGAACATTTCAGAGCTTCCTTCACTAACAGAAATCCTAAACAGAAAACTTAAATCCACTGCGTTGAAATATTTCATATTTATTGAAAGTCCCCTTATTTTCTGCAATTGTGGAAAATAGTATGTCTGTGAAAACTGGTTTAGGTTTTAACACTTTTCATTTCAAAAGCATCGTTGTAGATAGCAGCATAATATTCCACTGAATAGCTATGTCATTATCTAATTGATACCTACACTTGAACATTTATTTTTTCCCCACATTTTAGCTGCAAATGCTGTGATGAAGATTCCTATTCATGAATTGTTAGCACCTCTGATTACTCTGGACCTACAAAATTTGTTTTTTAATTTTTTTTTTTAATGTTTATTTTTGAGACAGAGAGAGACAGAGCATGAACGGGGGAGGGTCAGAGAGAGGGAGACACAGAATCTGAAACAGGCTCCAGGCTCTGAGCTGTCAGCACAGAGCCCGACGCGGGGCTCGAACTCACGGACCGCGAGATCATGACCTGAGCCGAAGTCGGCCACTTAACCGACTGAGCCACCCAGGTGCCCCTGGACCTACAAAATTTGTGAATCATGTTACTGTGATTTTGGCTTTGACTCTAGCATTTAGGTCTGGTAACTAGGCTTCAGGTCTTACTCCCTGAGCCTAGGGTTCTCCAGAGACTGAGCCCCTCCCTTACTTCACAGTCCTTGGTAGCATCACTTCAAATTGCCCAACCTATCGATGCCTTAGTTTTTACTTCTTGAAAATAGGAATAATAACAGTTCCCACCTCCAAAGACTGTTGTCAAGGCTTGAATGAGATTATAGCTACTTTTTTGCTGCCTGTCCTTCTCCTAGTCCTTATTCTTCTAACGTGTTGAAAATCAAGTATAAGCCCTGCACTAGGTCCGGCAAGTGCCTGGTCCTAGTCCGGGCAGAGGTACAGGACCCAAGCAAGGGCAATCAAAATACATTTTGGGGAGTCATTATGGACATTGGGAAAGATTTCTATCTGAGAACAGGTATCACCAGGAGCCAGACAAGAAAGTCAAAGGAAAGGTAAGCAGAGCCAACAGAGCTCAAGAGGGAATTTGGAGCCATCGCTGGAGCCCCTGGATACAGTTTTCCCAAAGTCTTACACTTCCCACCGGTGAGATAAATCAATAACTTCCTTTCTTTGCTCCAATTGGTTCGTTCGGTGCTTCTGCTGCTCGTAACCAAAACAGCTTTATCGGTCATTTTTGCTGTGAGTATTTAATCCTATTTTACAATAGCGTATTAAAATACTACCACTATTAGTTCACTGAATATAGGGCATTATGTGATCCCAAGTATCATTATTATTAGAGGACTTGGAGGCTTTTCTTTTGTACATTTTTTTTTCAGAGTAAACATATTTTGTTGTCTTTATCCTTTTACCCTAAAATAAACATTGCCCCAGAATCTGAAGTCAGAATGACTAAGTTTTCTGTTGTTACTGTTTTGTAAGGATTCACTCCTGAGGTTGGCAACGTAGTCACAAGTGTGGTTCCTCTACGCATGAGGACGATCTAAGGGAAGAGGTTAATGGCCAATGTACAGTTTCCCACAGCTGCTGTAACAAAGTACCACAGACTGGGTATCTTCACACAGCAGGTATTTATTGTTGCACAGTTCTGGATGCTACAAGTCCAAAATCTAAGCAGTGCCTGGGCCACACTCCCTCTGAAACATGTAGGAAAAGTCTTCCTTGTTTCTTCCCAGTTTCTGCTGTTTGCCATCAATCTGTGGCATTCCTTAGCTTATAAATGTGTCACTTCAGTCAACTGGCCATCTATTTCCCACGTGTTTGCATATTGTCTCCGCTCTGTGCTGGTCTCTATCTGTGTCCAAATTTCTCCTTTTTGTAAAGACACCGATTGTATTGGATTAGAGCCCACGCTAATGACCTCATTTTAACTTTCCTCTGTAGAGACCATGTTTCCAAATAAGGCCATATTCTGAGGTACCAAGGGTTAGGACTTCAACATTTCTTTCTTTGGGGGGACACAAGTCAACTGACACGGTAACCATTTCGCTTTAACAGTGGAGAGGCTGTTTGCAAAGGCCACAATTCCTCTCATCCTTGTTTTCCTGCTCCCATTTGCAATGGAAGTTTGCTACTCTTCCCCACAAAAGCTGGAGTCTGTTTCTCCTTCTCCCTGAACTGGGGCTTTTGGACTTGCTGAGACCAATAAAATGCAACGGTCAGTCTAGATTTCAAGATAGTTTACAGCCTCCGCTCTCATTCCTACTAGCCTGAGACCATTTTGCGAAGTCCGAGGTAGGCTGTTGGAAATGTCAGTGAACGAGAACTGAGGAGCCCCAGCCAACGGCACTAATTGCTGGGCATGTAAGTGAGGCCATCTTGGACCGGGCAGACCCATCTGAGCTCTGGCAGCTGGTGCTATAGCTGCATGAAGGACCAGCAGACGTGACCAGCAGAAGTACTGTCTCACTGAGCCCAAACTACTGGCCTCCAAAAAAAAAAAAAAAAAGGTTATTTCAAGTTACTACATTTTGGAGTGATTTGTTACATAATAATAAATGATTGATACAGTAGATCTGAGTCCTCTTTTACTACCTCAATCACCTTGGTTAAATCACTTACTTCCACTTACGTCTAGGAGCTCCTGCTTCTTTCTTTGTAAAATGTGGGTACCTTACTGATCTTTCGCCATCAGTTCCAAGTTTCAAGTTGTTCATTTCCATTTAATAAAACCCTGGGGGCCCCTGGGTGGCTCAATCAGTTAAGCATCTGACTCTTGATTTCGGCTCAGGTCGTGATCTCACGTTTCGTGAGGTCAAACTGTGCCTCAGGCTCCACACTGACAGTGCAGAGCCTGCTTGGGATTCTCTTTCTTTCTCCCCTTCTGTGCACTCTCTCAAAATAAATAAATAAACTTAACAACAACAACAACAACAAAAACAATCCAAAGAGGTAAAAGGCATAAAAGGAACTTATCAGCTCAAGTAACTGAAAAGTCCAGGGGTCTGGTCTGGCTTCCAGTAAAACTTAATTGAAGGACTCAAGTGATGAAATTAGGGTTCTGCTGGCCTCTTCCTTTCCACTCTGTTTTCCTCTGGGCATCAGTTTTATTCTCAAGCAGTCTTTTCCCGAGTGGAGCCCTTCTTTCTTGTCAAAGCTTAAGGTCATCCAGCTTGGTAGGTCCAGAAGGGTCTCGCTCTCATTGTACCAAGTGGAAACAGGTGGCTGTTATTAACCGAACCAGGCCAGGGGGCTGAGAGGCTCCAAATGGTCGGGGTTGGGACATGTGCCGATGCTTCACCAGTGAGGTGGAAAGGCAGAGGGTGGCACTGGAGGAAGAAAGATCAAGACTGTCGGTAAAGATTAGCACAAAGGAAAACCAGGGTGCTGTTAGTGGAAGAAAAGACATGGGAGTTGCGTAGGCAGAGAGTAACATGTTCACTCTCTCTTGCATAGGCTTGTTGAACAGATAACAGTAATAGCTTACATTTATTAAATGCTTATTAGATGCTCCACACTACTCTAAATACTTCACTCTTTTTTCTCTATTTTTTAAAAAAATCTTTACTTATTTTTGAGAGAGAGACAGAGACAGAACTCGAGTAGGGGAGGAGCAGAGAGAGACAGAGAGAAAGAATCTGAAGCAGGCTCCAGGCTCTGAGCTGTCAGCACAGACAGAGCCCGATGCGGGGCTCGAACTCATGGAGTGTGAGATCATGACCTGAGCCAAAGACGGATGCTCAACCAACTGAGCCACCCAGGTGCCCCACTATGCTCTGTTTAACTCCTTTTAATCTCCTCAATTTAGAAGTAGGTGCACTTATTACTTCTGCTTTACAAATGAGAAGACTGAGGCATGAAGTGATTAAGTTGCCCATGGTCAAACAGATAGAAGCCAACTAGACTGGCTTGAGAGCGATCACCTTTAACCAACAGTCTCTACACACAATAGACCACCAGCACTATGGCAGGCAGAACCCTGAGATGGTCCCCAAGATTCCCACACCCTGGTGTATTATCCCGTCTTCTGAGAGTGAGTGAGACCTGTAAATGTGTTGGGATACTCACTTCATTAGGTTACATTTTGTGGCAAAAGTGATGGGATGCTCACTCCCAAAACTCCTACAAAGCTGCCTGTAGGGAGATTCTCTGTCGCTAGAGACGAGCTGTCGTTATGTGAGAGGAGAGGACTGAATGGGTTGGACCTGAAGATGGTCTCCAGCTAACATCTACCTCCAGCCAACAAGCAGGAAGAAAATGGGGATCTCTGTCCTACAGTGACAAAGATCTGAATTCTGTCAATAATCTGAATGGGTTTTGAAGAGGATTCTGAACTGCAGATGAGAATGCCTGGCAGACACCTTGATTTCAGCCTAGGGAGACTCTGAGCAGAAGACCCAGTTATGCTGTACCCCAACTTTGGAACTACAAAGCAGTGACATAATAAAGGTGTATTGTCGTAAGCTGCTAAGTTTGGGGGTCATGTATAACCCACACCAGCCCTTTCTCTTTGTAGACTTATCTTCCTATGGAGGATCCCTTCCCTCTTTTGGCACTCCCACGGCCCCTCACACCCAGTATCTTGGGGTGCTCACCATATTGTGCATCCCCCACATCTCCTGGGAGGTGGATTGTAATCATCAGGTGGGGGCACTGTCAGGTTCACTGCCTGGTCATTCTATACTGTCAACACTTGATATGATGTCCGGTATATATGAGCTGTTCTATAATTGGCTGTAGAATGAATGAATGAAAAGGCATCCTGTGTGGTATCCATTTAAAATTCTATTTTATAGGGGCGCCTGGGTGGCTTACAACCGACTCTTGGTTTTGGCTCAGGTCATGATCTCGCAATTCGTGGGTTTGAGGCCCATGTCAGGCTCTGTGCTGACAGTGCTGAGCCTGCTTGGGATTTTCTCTGTATCCCTCTCTCTCTGACCCTCCTCTTTGGGCGGTCTCTTTCTCTCTGTCGTGCTCAAAATAAATAAAGTCACAAAAAAAGTCTATTTTATTATGGCACCTGGTAAGGCCTGGGTTCAGCCTAGGGCCTCAGAAAAGTCACCAGCCTGGATCTAATTCAATGTTACTTTTTAGTGTGCGGCATCCTAAGGGTAGTGGTGATTTACTCTCCAAACCCATGCGAACTTTCCCCCACTAAGCCACTTCTCCCACCCACGTGTCGGTGTCTTCTCAAACCATCATTTCTTTGCCTCTGCACATGGGTGGAGCACAGGCCTCAGAATCCCAGCTCTACTACTCACTAGCTGGGGATCCATTATTTGACTCCTCTGAACATGTTTCTTTGTCGATAAAATAGGGAAAATAATCCCTACTGCTGGCGGACTCTTGTAAGGACTCTATGTACTTTGGAAGGTAAACGCGAAGGTCACAGGCCTTGCCTTTTTTCATCTTGGGCGGGTTCCCACCATGCCCGCCCAGTAAATGCTCAATGAATTTGCTGAATGAACAGTTTCTGGAAAAAATTCAGCACAGTGCCTGGTAGATGATAGGCATTTCACAAATCGCAGTTTTTATTACCTACATTTTGCAAAGGAGGAAACTCACCTGGGGATGTCTTCTAGCCTACAGTTCTAATTCAAATCCCAGGGAGTTTACCATTCATTCGTTAGTAAGGTAGCCAGACACACAGGGGTCATTATAACCTCTTTCGAAGCTCCAACTGACAACTGGACAGCCCTTAAATACGACACTCCCAAGAAAACTGACCCTCCAGCATTTACGGGGGAGTCAGGATTCCAACAAAACCAGGAAGGACCAAATTCCAAAGCAAACAAACTCATTACTGAGGGAGGGTGTTCCCCCCTGTTCATCTAAAGATAGGGCGCGGGCCCTCCCCAGGAACTTCCTGGCTTTTATTAGTTTGTAATCCCAAACGTAACTTTTCAAAGGTTTTTCTTTTGGAAGTGTGGGTGTGAAAGTGCTTCCCTAATCACATCTTGCAGGAGGATCTCTGAACATCTGTACATTATTTGAAAACCTAGCATCCGGTTGGGATGTTTGGGTGGCTGGGTGGGTGGGTGGAGGACCCTGCGTGGTGGGATGGAATAGCAGGAGCACGTTAAAAACATGTCAAAATGGCTTTTAAACAGAGGCAGAAAAATTAGGCAAAAATTACAAATGGCAAATTACCTTGGCTTAATTACACGTTTAATCAAAAGCCTGCCTCCCCCACTTTTAGTACCCGCGTAAGAGGGGAAAATAGGGCGCTTAGAAGTCTGAGCGATAAAGATCTTCTCACCAAGAGCCAAGGGACAAAACTCATTACAGATAAGCCTAGTCCTCCCATTTCCCCCGGACGCCTCTCCCGGATTGCTAAAGAGGCAGCCGCTCCCCGGGTAGCTGCCAGGAAATCGGTCCTGCCCCGCGGCGCTGCTTTCACCCAGCCGGGGGTGAGAGGCGCATTTCCTGCGCCCTCCCCACCACCCAGCCAGAGCGCGGGAACCTTCCCTCCTCCCGCGGAGCTTGGAGTTGGAAAAACTCAGCCACCGATCCTCAGTGGCGAGGGGGAAGGGGGTGTGGGGCTCGGAAGGGCTGGATTTTGCAAGCCTCGGATCGATATCCCTCCCCTCCCCCCCTCCCTAGCCGCGGACTCCGCCAATGGAAGCCTGAAAGGGGGAAAAAAAAATTAAATCCCAACGCAGCCCCAGAGCAAAGGCCTCTCGGCTTTGTTTCCAGGCGGGGGAATGCGCCGGGCTGGGGGCACGAGCAGGGACTGAGGCAGGGCGCGCCCCGCTGCGGCGCTGCTAGGGCGCTGGGGCCGAACTGGAACCCCCCCCCCCCTCGCCTAAAAAGGCGGGCAATCGACTGTCCCCTTCCTCTCCTCTCCTCAGACCCGAACCAGGTCCTCCTGCCCCCAGGTCCGGGATCTCCGAGCAAAGCAGACGACGGAGGGGAGATCTCGCCAAGCCCGCGCTAAGCGCGGCGTCTTTAAGAGCTCGCAGAACTGGGAGCTGGCAAAGACTCGCCAGCTCAAGAAGGCAGCCGTCCTCCTCCCTCTCTCCGAGACTGGGCCAGAGCCGTCCCCAGGCCCCAAACTGCCTCAGCCGAGCCCGCAGTACCCCTGGCTGTGCGGGGGCAGAACCCGGCTGCGGGACCCCTCGGAGGCGGGAGCCGAGCGCGGCTGCTTTAAGAGCGCGGTGAGCGCGCTCCCGCTGCCCGCAGCCCGGCTGCGTGCCCCCGTGCCCGCCGCGCGCCCCCTGCTCGCGCGCCGCCGCGCCCGCCGCCGCGCGCCCCCTGCTCGCTCGCTCGCCGGCTTTAAAGTCTCTGCCAGGATCCATGCTCACATGTTACTTCCTGTATGGAGGCATGGCCAGTTTCCAGCCCCGCGCTCCTCGTTCCTCCCCAGCCTGCGCTGGAGCCACAACTTTCAGGAGCATGGACTGAAGGCGCCCTCGCCCCAGCGCCCCTCTGAGATCCTTTGTGTTTTCCTCCGTTTCCTCCGGCCGTTTCTATTTTGGGGGGCTCTTCGCTCCCCCCGCCTCTCCCCTCCCCTTCCCCGCTCGCAAACATGCCTCCTTCCTTCCCCGGGCCCTGGAAGGAGCTGCCTGCCTGAAGCCCGGAGACGCCGCGCCGCGCTCAGCCCCGCCGCCGCCCGCCGGCTCTCGGGCTGCGCCGCGCCGCCGACTCAAGTTGGGGATCTTCGGCTGCTCGCCGCCGCCGCCGCCTGCGGTCCCTGCCTGCCCCGGGCCCCCGGCATCGCCGCCGCCCGCCGACTATTCACTGGCCCTGCTCGCTCGGCTTGCTCTTTTTTTGAACGGAAAGCAGCCCTTCTCCGCCGAGGATCGTCCCCAGCGTGGCTCCGCGTTCCCGGTCACTTTTTGAGATTTTCCGGGGGGCGCTCGGCGGCTTCCCGGATTCCAGGGGGACTCGGGCCGCCGAGCGCGGGGGGCCCTTAGAGCAGGCGAGCAGGGGAAGAGCCCGGGCTTAGCGGAGGCTCACACGGAGGCAAGAACTTACTCAACAAGTTTACCCCCCCTGCCTTCCTCTTTTCGATGTGCGTTTTCGGACATGCGGAGGTTACTGGAACCGTGTTGGTGGATTTTGTTCCTGAAAATCACCAGTTCCGTGCTCCATTATGTCGTGTGCTTCCCCGGTGAGTGCCGGCCGCTGAGGGGACCCGGCCCTGGCCGGCGCGCGCGGGGGGATGCGGAGTTGTCGCCGCGGCACGGAGCTCGGGCGCCCGTCCCGAGGACCCTGGAGAGGGCGAAGGGGGGCCGGGCGCCCGGGAAGGAGAGAGAGGGATCCGCTCGGCTGGTTCTGGCGGCGTTTAGGGAGGCTGATGGTTGGGGAGGATGGAAGCAAGGGCTGGCGGGGGGACAAGGGGCCGTAGAGGTCTGCTCTCGCTCAGGTTTGGGGGGGGGGGTTCTGAGGGAGCCGGAGTAGGAAGAAAAGCTCGCTTTGGTGACACGCCGCGGTTCGGGAGAGAGCGAGCTCTGGAGCGATTGAGGAGACTGGGGCCAGGGGAGGATGCCTCTGTGGGTTTGGGGGGCCCAGGGTGCGCCCCTCGCCTAGGAGAGGATTGAAGGAGCTCGGAATTGGGGGACTTGCTTTGCGGCTTCCCGACTCTTTGGAGAGGCTGGTGGTGGAGGCTTGGGGATGTTGGGAGCCGCCTGCGTTCTGGTGTCCGGAGCCAGGGGCGACCCCCGTTCGGGGCTGGGGGGCAGGCTGCTCTTCCGTGCTGGAGCGAGACAGCTTTCCCGGGCGCTGGGGCCCGGGAGCGGTAGGAGGGCTGGGAGCAGGCGGTTTAGGGAGATCCGGGGCTCCCCCAACCGCGACCCCGTGGCGCCTTTGCCCAGCAACTCTGCTCCGCGGGGCTGCTCCAGTAGGGGCGCCGGGGGCGGGGGAGGGGGGTGGGTGGTCGGCAGCTGGATTCCAGTTCGCAACGGGGCGGATTTTTTTTCTGTCTCGCGCGCCCTGCCTACCTTCATCTTTGCCCTTTTGCAGGCTGTTCGCGGCTGGCAGACCTAGACCCGCTCCTTTCTGGCCAGGTTAAGACGGGAACAGTATTGGCTATCGATGACGATAATAAATCACCGCACGTAGCAGTGTGCGGCTCGGCGACCCTCCACATCCAGCCCTCCACTGGCGGACCCTTTTTCCTCTCCGGGAGAGCAGAGGCCAGCCGCCTCCCTTGCCTCTCTTGCAGGAGCCCCCCAACCCCCCGCGCCCGGGGCTACAGCTACACAGCTCCGAGCTCCTTGGAGTCTGTCCGACCCTGCTCCCCGGGGGTGGAGGCCACGTCCTCTGCCCTAGCATGGGGAAGGGATGGGAAGGGGGTGATTCGCTTTTTTATCACTCGCTCTCGTAAGGATGGAGGACCCCCCCCCCCCCGTTTCTGCCCTCTCATCCATTAGCTGTTGGCTACTCAGAGGTGGGGGTTATCTGAATGAAGGAAAAAAGGAACGTGCCCTGATGTTTCAGGCGGTCACAGCCGCCTCTCCCTGAGCGGCCTGAGCGCAAGGTTTTGGTGCAGCGGGTCTCCCAGCTCCATCGTGCGCCCTGCAACAGGGCGCGGGCGCTCTCGCTGCCCTCAGGGACCTGCTCCGGGAGTGGCAGCGAGTGTCCCTTTTGCAGGCACGGGGTGGCCTCGAGGGGCAGAGAGGCAAGGCACTGTCTTCTCTACGGCAACCCCTTTCCCCTCTGCGCATCCTCCTGCCCCCGGAACCGCAGGGAGCTCCTGCCACTGCCCCGAAACCTAGCTCGGATGGTGAGCGAGGACGCGCGTCCACAGCTAACACTGAGGCCTGGGGTTTGCCCACCGGGGTTCCGTCTCCACGGGGCTAGGGGCGGTGCGGACATTTCTCCTTAAGAATGCCCTCTCTCCCTTAAAAGACTCCCGTGTTTGTGTTTCCCATCTGCTGCTTCTAGACTTTCTCTGCAGTAGACTTGCCGGCTGAGTGGGCTCAGGTGCATAGTGGGGTCGAGCGTTGTAAGGGTCACGCTTTAATAGGGGCAGTGGGAGGCAGCAGAAGAGCAGCCCTGCGAAAGAAGAGGAATTTCTCCTTCCACTTCTGGCCGCCTCCTTTCCTCGGCTGTGCAGCCAGTGGGCTGGCCATGGTTTTCTTTTTCCTGGTGTCTCAGGAAGCGTGAAATCCAAAATGGGACCTCCAGTGATGCCGCCTTCGTGGGGCTTGGACAGTTTGCACCTTCCACGTTTTCTTTTCGTGCCCACGCGGGGAGGTAGATAGCACATTTCCTTGCCCCGGAGCCCAAGACTGTTGGAAAGGGAAGGTGCAATGGTGTGAGGCTCGGGGAAGAGGGGCTGTGGTTCGGAAAAGTACCTTTTGGAGAGGGTGCAGCAAGCAGCCTCTGGAATCAGGCAAAGTTAAAATGTCAGAACCGTGGGAGACGCCGGCTTTCGGTTTTCTGAAGGTGCCGCGACGCCGCTGGACCTCAGGGGGCGCCCCCGAGCCACTGGTGGGGCTCCTACCACCTCAGCTCGGCCGGCTCGGCCTCCTGGGTGCGGTGGGGCCGCGGTGGGAGCGCGGGTTGGGGCGCACGCGGCCGGGTTCCCGGGCTCGGGGGCCTGCGGGTGCGCCCTGGGGCGAGGAGGCAGCCTCAGCTGGGAGCTTCTGCTCCTGGCTCGCTCCAAACCCAGTGGGGGCCCTCATTTGCTTTGGGGACCCCCCCCCCTTGCCCTCCATAACCTCGGAAGCTTTTATCTGGTTGACAGGAGGGATAAAAATGCTTCTGGTGTTTGGTTGGGTCCTCCTTGTGAGGTTTTAACCCCAATCCCTTATTTTGTTTCCTCTCAGAATGACCCAACTTTCCATTTGTATTTGTCCTCCGCTCGTGTTTCGGATGCAGGGTAGCTGTAATTTGGGAGGATTTTGGAAACAGCCCTGCCATGGATCTTTCCCCAGCTGGTCGGAAACAGTGGCTTTTAGTTAGTCTTCCAACAAAAGTACAGTATATGGCAGGTGTGGGACCCGCATCTCGGTTAGTGTTTCAAGAGATGTTTCCACTTTCCAGAGCAGAAGTGTTATCAAACATGTTTTAGTGCCTAGTACGTTCTTTTCCTACGTGCTTTAGAAAATACGCTGTTGCAGAAAGATTTATGAAAATAGGAAAATGCAATGGATCCCTGTGGGTCCCGCCACCCAGTTACAGCGATGATCAATTCAATCTTTTCTATACCCTTCCACCCTCCCTAACAGCTCGTTATTTAAAAGCAAACCCGGTTCATACTTCACTTAAGCGTGTCGCATATGTAGCTCATCTTTGAGAATTTAAGTGCTTGCAACAGGATATAAAATGTTACGTGAGAGGGTTAACATTTTATGTATTTTACATTTGTAAGCTATTCAGCAGAAACATAAAATTTTTTTTTATTGATTTCTTCTCTCTTTCCACCCTCAGAGTGAAACTGTTCTCTTTGATTCTGATATGTTTTGTACCATAATTACATTACATCTAGGAGGCCGACGTTGGAAACACTTCAGATGGATAAGCTCTGTGTACTTTGGATGTGTCAGAATCAGACCATCGGTGATTGATGTCCAGTGAATCTCCCTCTCCTGCTGTCGGATCATTTGCATGTACTTGCTTATTGGTGATGGACATCCTTTATGGCCTTCTTAAAGATACTTTTTAAAAAACTTTTATTTATTTTGAGAGAGCATGCACGTGGGAGGGGCAGAGAGAGGGAGAGAGAATCCCAAGCAGGCATGGGGGCTCAAATCCATGAACTGCAGCACCATGACCCCAGCTGAAATCAAGTGTCTGTTGCCTAACCGATTGAACCACCCAGGCACCCCATTTACGGCCTTAGAAGTGATATTTGTACGGCAGAGGTGATATTTGTACGCTGGCAATCTTACTCTTTAGGAATGGAGTGAGAAATCATTCAGGTCCCTTCACCCCCTACACCCCGCTTCATGTGTCTTGTTTGAACCTGAATCTTTGTCCAGTCTTGAAACTTGGTCTCTTGGACACAGTTGTGGAATACAGCCTTCCATGTTTCCTTCTAAAGTGTCCTTCTTCCAGAGTTGATGAAGTTAGAACATGAATACAAATAGGCGTATCAGGATTTTTTGGAAATGGGAAGTTGCTGCTGCCAGAGGCAGAAAGTTTTAAGGAAAAGTTGGCTGAAATGAGAAAAAAAAACCACAACTGTTCAATAGTGAAACACCTCCCCATAATCATGGACTTGTTTTCACTGAGTAAAAGATTATATTGTTTACATGAAGCAGTGCAGGGACAGCAAAAGGAAACAAAACCCCTTTCACATTCCTCTTTGTTTTCTGAAACTCCCCAAGTTAATGTATATAATCAGTTACATATTGCTGCGCCAATTGGAATGGACTTTCTTGCCATTCAGGTAAGATCATTAAAAATGCCCCATAGCAATTGTTCCTGCGGACCTCCCTCCCATCTCCTTACCCCCCTCTTGTTTTTCTGGAAACTTCTTGATGCAAAGGACAGTCTGGACACTTAGATTAGCTTTACCTAGGTGAAGACAAATTAAATGTTGCTAATGCTTTGCTGCTTTACCTCTTGACCTTTATGGTGGATGGTTTTTTTTTTTTTTAATCTGAATTTCCACTCAACATTTTACTTGTATAGTATGCGGCAGTGTAGTGGTATTTCTAATCAGGTGAAGATTCTAAGATGGGTGTACATTCTGAATTGCAAGATTAAAAAAAATAGGGTTAACATTTTCATCCTGGGCACAACTTCCCTGTGGTCACATTTCATGAATCAGAACTTTCGGTACAAATTCAGGGCATCTGAAGTTATCTAACGAATTCTGGATTCTCCCCATCTGCTCCCCTCCCCAATAAGCCTTTGATGTACCTTGGTACGGGTTGATCGCTATCAGGTGATCAGTGGTAATCACTGAAACTGCATTTTTGGCTGTATGTGTGGAAAATCAGAGGCCTGTGTATCTAATAATATAAAGGAAGCCAAGGAAATGTGTCTAGCTCCCCACCAGAGCTTGATGTAGGTAAAAAGCTAGTGAATACAGAGGCAGGGTGGGGGTGGGAGGGGCTCCAGAAAGTAAGAAATGTTCTCTTGGTAAGAGCCTGCCCCCAGCAGGCAGTGGGAGTTGATTGTGGAATTTGTCCTGGAATGAGATTGCCTGGGCACACATTAGGTCCATGCTAAATATTTGCAAAGGATTAAAGGATCAGATACTTCAGGTTCTCTTCCTGAGAAATTGGAGTGACCACCTTGCTTGTAAAGAACTAAACCCAGGTCTATGGCACTGCTATGTGCATGTAAAAAATCAAAGGCACCATTGTAAGGAAAAGGGTTATCTGTTACAGACTTTGATTTGACATTTTTGGGGGAAAGGGGGTTGTGTCTATGAGGAATTGTAACCAAGAAAAATCACTCCAAAAATGATGTGTGTTTTAAAATCCCTTGTTTACCTCTTCCTACTTTTTCCTACAGTTCCCTTTGTCTCAAATTTCCAAGACCACAGAATTGTTACCGTTTCTTTAAAAAAAATAAATCTGAAGCAATGTGGGTGAATTTCATTTTCAGAAGCATCTGATGGTTGAAATCTATAACAGATAAATTTGTGGTTTGCTCCGGTTCTAAAAAGTATGAAGTTTCTAAGAGATGGCTGTGTAAGATTGCTTGAAGTAAGCTAGAGGGCTCCGTGTGCCATTGTCTGCTCCTATAGGGACACCTGTGACTGGAGGGGCCCTTTCACCTGGTATCATTTGCAGCAAAATGTTTGGTGTTTTGACAGAAAAAAATATAATCTATGTGAGATGGTTTGTCAGGCCTATGCAGGTTCATAGATTTTATGAGTATAATATCTGATATACTTACTTTGAAAAACATTGTAAAAAGTGCTTTTAGGGCTACGCGGAGGAAAGACAGCTGACTAGGTTTCAGATGTGCTTCTCTTTTTGAAGCCCTTCTAACTGAATTGGGTGGTGTTACTGTTGTATGGGGGATGGGGGCTGGGAGGTGGGAGGCAACTGTCACATTGAAGGAGAAGTTGTGTTCTCATGAAGGTCACTGTACTGTTGGGTCTGCATATAGCAAGAAGTCTTGTAGGAGCCTGGAACTTGTTAATGCCTTTTGTTTTTGTTTTTAAACCAGGTAACTGGAGAGTTATACTGAATATATTGAACATAAGAGTATGGTCTTTGCAGCCAGCCCCCCTCTCCCATTACTAGCTGTGCTGCTTTAGATAAGTTACTTCACCTCTCTGTGCCCCTCTTTATCTCTCTTTCTCTTTTTCTCTCTGTCTCTGCGAAATGTCACAGTGATAGTACCCTGACTCCTAAGGTCTTTGCATGGCCTGAGCAAGAATGCATGCTAAAGGGCTTAGAACTTTGCATGGTGAACGAGAGGTACTCAGTACAGTAGCCGTTTTTATTTTATGTGTATTAAAGAGAGCTGGACAGGAGTATATGGAAAGAGGAGAATGGAACTGAAAAAGACAAGGGTGTGTAAAATTAAAAAAAAAACATTTTAAAAGTGTTTACATAAACTTGCACGATGGGTTTTGTGCCTGGCTTTGCTGTTGAGGGCAAGGAGGAAGAGGACGGGCATGGGGACATCCCATGTAGAATTAGTGAAATGGTTACTTTTTGAGGTTTAAGGAAATAAAGTCTCAATGAAGTCTGAGATATCTCATCACTCACAGGACAAAGGAGGGTCTCCCCGTTACCAACTTAAAAGTCTTTTTCTTTTTTAATGTTTATTTATTTTGAGAGCAAGAGGGAGAAAGAGAGGGGAGGGAAGGAGGGATAGAGAGAATCCCAAGCAGACCCTGTGCTGTGAACAGAGCCCGACCAGACATGGGGCTCGAGAGATCATGACCTGAGCGGAAATGAAGAGTCAAACCCTTATCCGACTGAGCCCCCCTCAGGCGCCCCTCCCAACTTTAAATGGAAAAAATGTTTTCCACCGTTTTAAAAGGTGCTGTGTGAATCTCCAGGATCCACGTGTGGTGTTATCCTTGGTAGAAAGAGTTGCCTGGCCCTGCACCCTGCCGATTCTTCTAAGGCCCTCTGGACTGTGTTGTTACCAAAGGGGAAGGGTCTGCCTGTTACCGGCATTCCTGGGTTTTAATTTTGTGCTGCTAAGGGGAAGCAAGCCGTGCTATTTGGGTATTGCTTTTATTTTGTACTCGTATGGCACTTGGACACCGTCACATCCCTGGCTCCCCGTCTTCATGGATTCAGACCTGCCGAGCGTGCAGGGGAGAGCCACACACGGTGCGTAGCAGCTCCTGCCCTCGAATCAATTTCTTGCAAACTGAAATCAGCATGATGGTTTTCTGGCCAAACAACAAAATGTGATTTTAAACCACTCGACTTAGCTATTTTTGGGCTGTGGCAAAGTGACACAGTTGGCTGCTAAAATCGAGCAGCTAAAAAAGAAGAAATGAAAGCATAGTTCATGGAATATGTAACACTTTCATGCAAGAAAATAGGACAACTGGTCTTATTTTTGGGTCTGTGATACTATTTTTCTAACGAGAATGAAACAGGTTTGTCAATTGATACCGCAATGGGTATACTTTTGAGGAATTCACGCTGGTTGTAGGACTCCAAGAGGTATTTGAATTTTCACACCATTGCAGCCACGTAAGCTCCACAGTGTACTTAAATCAGATAAATGCATCATCAGTTTGGAATAGTTTGGATAGAGGAGACCGCCATAAACGGTTTACCAAATGTAAACGCATAGGCCGGATTAATAAGGAAATGTTGACTTTTTGCAGGTCACGTTAGTTACGCATTGTCAAAAGGATTTCTTTACAAAGCGATTGTTATTTATAAGTGGTTTCTGTTTATTAAAAAAAAAAATTACTTTTCCTGAAGTGTGCCCATTCAGCGAGTGTGGAGGCTACAAACTAGGGGCCAATTACCCACCATCTTGTGGAGGTGGGATTGAGGGGCGTGCCCAGACGGAGGTACCTCTTCTTCAGGAACCACTGTAGGACCCCAGAGGCGCAGGTTGAAATTCTTGTTCTATTATGGCAGTGTTACCTTGGGCAAATGGGCCTCATTTTTTTAATCCATAAAATGAGAACAGTGGTGCTTGCCATTATCTAGGCGCTGTGCCTGAGCTTTGACCTACCTGGATGCAGACACTGTAAATATCTCTGCTTTAGGTTGAAGAAACTAAAGCTGAAGGAAGCTGTCCCTTGTCCACGGTGTCACCCCTTGGAGTAAGTGCGGTTGGCTAGATGATGCCTCTCTAATCATTTCTCAGGATACTTTTGAATTTCAGACTGGTTGCTGTTTGTTTGAAAACTGTTTTTCCTAATTGCATAGGAAGGCCAATTAAGAGACAGACCCAGCCTTGTACATTTCGCCTTGGTACTTTTCCCATATAAGCAAGGACCGTAAACACTAGGTGAAGTAAAGGTGTCTTTCTGTGTATTTACCACAAATAAATAAGGAAATAATGCAATTAGTATAGGACTTTATTTGGTTTCATTGAGGAGATGACCTTTCAGCAAATTACTTTAGCTTCTCAATAAGGTGATAATAACTGTGGGCAGAGTGAGTTTGTTGGTGGTAAGTTTTTTTGATTCCTCGTTAGAATGATCTCATGTAGTTTATTGTTTGAGAACTTTTGTTTGTGGCATCGAATATGGTTATGTTAGAATAATGCCGTATTATTATCCCATATATCATTCAAGTGTGGGCTGCAGGCTCTGGAGCTCAGCTGTCCAGGTTGTGTCCTTTTTTTGACTTGATGAAAAGGTCCGAGGGAGTTGTATTTGGTGGCAAGAGATGGTGTGGGTTCTGGATTTTTCCTCTGGGGTTTAGAAGTAGCCAAGGGAGCCAGCCAAGCCAGGCATGGGATCTGAGCAAGACCCTGCGCTCCTTTGGGGTTGTTTTTCCCACCCTTAACTGAAATTCGCCTGGGATTTTAGGGGTTGTTGGTGCCAGGCTGGGCAGTTTGGAAGGTTGTATCCTTTCTGCAGGATGCAAGTCAGATGCTCATTGCATATTATATTGTGATTTCTGAGGTGTACATCTTGTTAACATTCCTCTGAGAGTTTGCTTCCTAAGGCTCTAAGAACCCTTTGATTATGTTGCTAACCTTGCTACAGAATATCCTGAGGGAACAGCCAACAAGGTGGTGAGTGGATCTTGGTTAATGGAATGCCTATAAGCTATTTTTTGTTTTTAAACATTAAACCTTGTTTTTCCTGGAGTCCAGGTGAAAAACGGAGGCTTGTTCGTGCCAATGAGGTTACATAGGGCCTTTAAAACTAATGTGATTTGTGATTATGGGGCAGGATTCTTTGTCTAAATAGAGAACACAGAGCTAGTTCTTGATCTTACTCTGGAAAAGAGAAATAGAGAAGGACAGTCATTCGGGTTATCTGGAGTTCTGCGGGGGGCATCTGGCCATACTGTGTTGACAAGAAAAAAATGAAATGAAAAATTGGGGCATTTTGTATCTATGCCCTTAACAAGTGGATCCTGAGTATTTACAGCATGCCGGGCACTGTTCCAGGCACTTGGGGGACAGTGGTGACCCAAATGGGTGGAAACTCCTGTTCTCATGGTAGCTTCCCAGAGACGTCTCAGTTACTCCTGGAAAATTGGGACGCACTGCAGCTTAGTGCCTATATTCTTGCTTGGCAACAGGGTAAGCTTGAATTAAATAGTGGCTGCCCCCTGAGATGGGGCAGTCACCGGGCCCATAGCGGTTATTTACAATATCCAGCTGGTCCCTGGAGAGGTGTTTGCCATCTGTGTAGGGGAGACTTGTAAGTTTCTGCCTGAGGGCAAGTTTTTTTTGTTTGGTTTTTTGTCTTTTTTTGGTTTTTGCTTGCTTGAGGTTTTGTATTACCTGAATTAGAGGTGCGTAAGTGCGTGTGTATGTGCGTGTCATGCTGTGAGGACAAACACCACTGGCTGACAGAGTGCCTTCATTCCTGTCAGTCTGGCCTATACAAGCTGGAGCTCAGCCATCCTGGCTGTGTCCTTTTTGGCTGTGTAGGTGGCCTGCTGCTTGGGCGTTTCACGGTATTGTGACTTCTGTGGCCCCATCTAAATTGCTGTTGGCTTGTTCAGTTTCAAAAAAGTTGTTTTGAAAAATGTTATCACTTGGTATAAGAACCAGCTTTCTTGGTCACCTCCTTGTTACCAAACTATAGAGGAAGGAGATGAGGGAAGGACGGTGACCAGTCTGGAAGGATCCAAGTCAGTTAATACTGGAGATGTCATTTTAGTGGGTCCCTTGCCAAGTATCTTAATTTTTTCATAGAACATCCCTGAGCCATTAACTTTTTTGTGTATGATACCTGTACATGGTTTAATGTATGGTGGAAATAGCACATCTTAATTTTTCCAAAAACAACATATGAAAACCAGCAGAATGCCCAGCTTTTGGCATAGACAGAAGATTTGAGTAGGTGATTCCTTCGCCCTAATTCTAGCACATTCTTCAAGTGGCCATTATGATATGTGGTATATTCACCTGAATTCCTTATGTATGATTCAGATCCTAATTAGACTGTTTGCTCTTTGAGGCCAGAACGTCATTCCTCCTTCCATCTGGTCTATCTTCAGCATCGGTGGGATGTTAGTCATATTTGAGGACTGACAGAATGAGTAGATGCTCCCTTAAACAAGACATTACCAGACATTTGATAGCATTGTAATTGGTTTCCAGAAATCTCACATTGTATATTGTATCCTTATAAGAGGTAGGGTATTCACACTTAACGTCTTCTTTAAGAGAATTAAGAGTATACATATTTTCATGGTGTTTGCAGTCCATCCTTAAAAAGGGAGAAGCTGGGCATCTGGGTGGCTCAGTCAGTTGAGCATCCGACTCTTGATTTTGGCTCAGGTCATGATCCCAGGGTCATTGGGATGGAGCCCCGCATTCTACTCCCACTTGTGTGTGCCCTCACTCTCAAATAAGTAAATAAATAAAATAAAAATAAAATAACATAATAAGAGAGAAGATAAATTTGTATTTTCTGTTGCTGGCCACCAAGGTATCTTTTGCTGGAAACAAAATACATTCTAATTAGAGTTGAATGTCCTCAGGGGCAGCAGGGTTATATTTTGATGATCACAAACTTTCTCTTTTGGAATAACTTAGGCTACATTCTGTGAGGCTGGTGTTCATTTACACCAGTAGTCCCCTCGGTTTTAGGGTTGATTAAGGAGAAATGGGTATTCGCATGTCTGCTTTGGTTGTTCTGGTAACAGGGACATGAGGTATCCAGAGGGCTGCAGAGTTTGCTTGCACGGACCATAGAGTCTGAAGATGAATTAGTACCTTGTGACAAGGCTTTGGGCAGGTTGGTCTAGGAAAAGGGCTTGCCTGAACTATTTTTGCTTGCTTCACAAGTATTGGTTGATCACCTTGTCGAATGGCCTTGATGAGACAGCTGTTGGCTGGTACAGCATGGTGATTCTTTACTTTGCTTAGAAACGAAGTTTTCTAGAATTCATTGCTAGTCGACGCCACCCTGTTTTATTCTTCTTCCATCCAGTTGTTTTCTCTTCTAAAACTACTCATTTTCTCTGCTTACATGCATGCAAAGGCCACGTGGAGGGTGAGGACAGTAGAAAAAACTTGGTAGTTTTAGGTATCAGCTCCTCATTTTCCCAACTGATCAGATTGTGCAGAAGCTGCTAAAATTATCTCGCGGGATAGAGGGTGGGTAACTCTGGCATTCGTTTTTTCTGAACCCCTTTAAAGATGTGCTTTTTTTTTTTTTAGTTGTGTTTTTAATGTTTACTTTTGAGAGAGACAGAGACAGAGCACCAGCAGGGGAGGGGCAGAAAGAGAGAGACACACACAGAATCCAAAGCAGGCTCCAGGCTGTGAACTGTCAGCACAGAGCCCGACATGAGGCTTGAACCCACCAACAGTGAGATCATGACCTAAGCCAAAGTCGGAGGCTTAACCGACTGAGCCACCCAGGTGCCCCTCAGGATGTGCTTTTTAAAAGAGAAACTTCTCAGTTGTTACTGAGGCATAGCAACTGATGCAAAGGGGGGGGGGTGGTGCTGCTGATTCTAGAGGTTCCTGTCTTCACTGGGGATGCCAAGTGGAGGAAAAATTGATTTCTGGAGATGTAAGCACTCTGACCAGAGAAACAAAGGAGTTTGGGGAAATAATTCTTCACGTGCCTTGGGACCTTTAAGAGTTTTTACGAAGTGAGACTTGAGACAGGTGCATTCTGATGAAAGGGGCCACTGGCAAATGCGTTTGGTTTTTGAATTGCACAGGTCTGTCCATCAACTTAAGTAAGTGGCCCACTTTCGTGAATCCTCGCTTTGTTCTTTACTTACTTGGGCCAGTTACTTGAATTAGCTTTCTCATCTATAAAATGGGGGATGATGAGAGTTTTAACCTCCTGGAGTCCTTGCTGGGATGAAATGGGACTGTGAGTGCAAAGTACCAGAAAAGCATCAGGTGCACAGGGCATTATAAATGGTGCCTAGCCGTTTTTAATATCTGTTGCTTAACATTTATGAAAGAAATGCTTGCATACATATGAACTCACTTAGAGCCATGTGACCTTATGAAGAGGTGGGAGACTGGGAACTCAGGGAGAGCGGAGATCCCACAGTTAACAAAATGGCCGGATCGGAATTCCAACTTGCCTTTCTAGATGGTGTCATGTTCCCTCTCTGCTAACAGAGTAGGTGGTGGATGAATTAAAGTGCATGTGGCACCGGAACATTTTTTATTGACAGAGATTTACCAAAGATGGCTATTAGGTTTCAATTTGCCCTATCTGCCCCCACCTTAAAGGAACAGGTTTATAGTTACCCTTGGTATCTCATTACTGAAATTACCTGAGTGGGTAGGATGTACGTGTCTTACTCTCTCCCTTCCTTCTTTCCTTTCTCCTGTCTGTCTGTCTGTCTGTCTGTCTATCTATCTATCTATCTATCTATCTATCTATCTATATCTGTTAATGTGGGACCTGTCCTATCCCTTGGGTGCACACAGATGGGAATACTCAGTGCAAGTCTGTAGCATGTACGTGTTCATGTGTTTGTCTCCGTGTTATTTTGCAGGTGTTCTACACAGGGATTGGAAATTGGCATTTGAGGTGAGGGTCCTCATTGCCCTAGCTTGACAGACATTGCTATTTGATCACAGAGCTTTTTCCTGCGAACACCTAAACTAGGTCTTGAAGTTCTTTGCAAGATTTGGCCTGGGAGAGGACTTCTGTGCTGTCTCTGTGCTATTCTGAGACACGTTACCCAGCCTTAGAGGATAGCATAAGGAAAAGCATTTCCAAGGGGCTTTTATATTCTTGCTACTGCAGGGGCAATTTTTAAACCATGGAGCTCTTTTGAAATGGACCTGAAAGAGCAGGTATCAATAGCAAGTATCATGAGCACAGGTTTCCTGATTCACAACATTGATTTTGGCTCATATTTGACTCACATTCATTTATTCACAAGGAAAAAAAAATCCAAATCTCTTGGTGGTGGTTACATCATATTCTAATTGGTGAGCTTTACTAATGCAGGTTTAGGGACTTAAATTTAGTTGCTTAGTTTTCCTTTTCTTCAAAGCCCAAAGGTTTTGCATCAGATTAAGGCTCCTGTAGGACTGTTTGTATTCCAAAGTGACACCTTTCTGAATTCTTAGCTATTTAAGTAAGTGTTAAGTACGGGCTTGGTGACAGCAGTCTTTAAAACTGTGACTGGCTAAATGGATCCTTTCCCCTGTTGTTTATATCTGGTAAAGTGTCTTGTGTTTACTCTGAATAAATTCATTGTTACCTTTTAGGTAGCTTGTTTCTCAAAATTTGAGCGGTCCCCTGATCAGTGTTATTTTTGCTACTGAAATTGGAGAGCGGGGATAAAAGGTGAAAGGAGTTCTTTTGTGAAGCTGACGTCAGATGACTTTTTGGTATTTGGTAATACACCAAGTACTTGGATGATGGCAGGTAATCCCTTATCTGTTCCCTGGATATGAGCTTTTCACCCCTAAAGGTTGAGCCTTTGCTTAGCTATGAACTGTCTGTGGAGCTGAGCTGTCCCACATGGTAGCTGCCAGCCACAGGTGGCTAGTGACCACTCAAAATGTGGCTTGTCCGAATTGAGACACGCTTTAAGTCTAAGATACACACGGAGTTTCAAAGACCTATGGAAAAAGTTTGTAAAATAGCTCATTAACATTGTACATTGATTGTTGAAATGATAAATTTTCAATACTTTGGGTTAAGTGGAATATATTACTAAAATTTATATTGCCTGTTTCTTTTTACTGTTTCGTGTGATGTGACTATTGTAAAACTTAAAAGTACGTATGTGGCTCGCTTTCCTGGCTTGTATTGTAGTTTTATCTGATAGCACTGGGGTAGAGTGCTCTTTCCAGCCTTATCTTGCCTTCCAGAAGAGCGTTTCACAGCTGTACCCCCCTGCATGACAATGATCACCTCTCCTCCCTTCCGTACCCTTTTGACACATGGGACCAGGAGACTCTAGTCCTTGGTGGAGAGGCTTGCCTCCTGGAAGGCTCTGTCACTAGAAAGCAAGAGTCTGGGTATCACGAAAGAGAGTTGAGATCATTTATCTCTGAGGTCATTTATTTATTTTTAAAAATGTGTATTCATTTTTGAGAGACAGCGCACGTGGGCGGGGGAGGGGCAGAGAGCGAGGGGGACAGAGGATCGGAAGCAGGCTCTGCACTGATAGGAGTGAGCCCCACGTGGGGCTTGAACTCCCCAACTGCGAGATCGTGACCTGAGCTGAAGTCAGACGCTCAACCTGCTGAGCCACCCAGGCGGCCCATAGCTCTGAGGTCATTTAGCTCTGCCCGGCTGTGAAGTGGGGTGTAGCAGTCCTGCTCTGTGAAGTCGTTGAAGGACTAAATGAGGAGGGCCCCGTAAGGCAATTAACACAGGCCTGGTGGATAGTTAGCGTTTGAAAATATTAGCCATTGTTGTTATTTTACCAGCTCCTGAGTGGGCATTTGGCAGAGTTCCTGGCTTTGATTTCTCCCTCTTCTGGTTTTAGTTGGTCATGCACTGTGGGGTCTCTGGAGGGTTTCCAGCCGGCCTGCATGGTTTTAAAATGCCAGCCTCTGCTTCCTTGGACACCTAGGACAGTGGAGGAGACCTTGAGCATTCAGACTGAGCTTGCACTAAGCAACTTGAAAGACAGAAAGGACCTTGGAGAGCTTCAGGCATTGCCAGCTGCTTGCTTGTAGAAGCTCGTTGACCAGAGTGCTAATCCATCCCCCAATACCTGTTCCCTCCTGCCTGTGGGACCTCTCATCATGCAACACCCCAGGCCCTTGCATTTGTCCTCCTGTGTATTTGGTTTACTGAGGCCGAAGTTTCCATTTCTAGTGAATAGCCAAGTCTGTACCAGATCCAAGGACTGCACTCTAGTTATGACCAGCGGTCTGGGCGTTATTAACACAGCTGTGGATCCAGTGAGGTGGAGCAGGTGCATCTACAGAGTGCAGAGATGTCCAAGCCTTTTCTAAAGATGTTTGGTTTCTTTCTCCAACAGAATATGAAAACGGGAGGCTCTTCCAAGCAGAGTCAATATTCCAGACTTGCCAACCTGCTTCTTAACTATGAAGGGGACAATGGGGAAAATGGGAGAGACGAACACACGTATCAGACGGCTCAGATCCACCTAGAAGGTTCTTGACGTTGGGTCCTGTGTGTCGGTGCACATCTGCAGGCCAAGAACTTGGGTAAGGGTGGCCGATGCTGGAAGGAAGCGGCAGATTGGCTGGGAAGGCCCATCCCTCTTTAATTGTTCTTCAGGTTCTGGATGGGAATGCTTCCTTCCCAGGGAAGGTTTGGCAGGGTGGACACACGCCCTTTGTTTGGTGCAGGTGGTAAGAATCGGAGTTTCAGTTGTTAAGTTCTTTTGCGAGGCATAAAGGAGGTTGTTGAAGTCTTCAAGTTAGGGTGTCGGAGACGCGTTAGTAAGTAGGTCCTTAGGCCCCATCCAGCGTCTGCCTTGGAAACCCAGGGGACGGGCTGTGAGAGCAGCTGTTCGTGCTCACGTGGGAAGGGGAAGGAAAGGACTTCTCTGAGGACTTTCTCGTCTTCGGCACAACGAGATTTCAGGGTGACTCATAAAGGAAAATGATCCTCCAGACCTTTCTGTCCACACAGAGCTTTAGTGTTTCTGTTGCCAAATTATCAAGCCACCTACCTTTGCAGGTTGCCTGTGATCACCTGTGTCTGCTGCTTCTGCCAGTTGCCTCCCTCCTGGCCTTTCAGTGGGTCTGGGAGTTTTATACTCCTGCATAGTGATTTCTGCTATAATCCCTGATTTTTGGGAAGAATACTTCCCTTCCAGGCCATTCTTGGCAGGGGAGAGTGAGGGTATCCAGACATTTGGCTCTTCCTCCTTCTCCAGGTGTTGTATAGCGTTGCATCGCTAACATAAACCTCTGTTGGTTGAGCACCCACTCCGAGCAGGTGGGCCTCTTGTGAGGGGCCACACACACACACCCTGTCTGAAGTTTTGCTCAGTTAAGAAACTTGCCCAGCATCAGACACATTTGAAAGCAAGGATCCAAGTCTCTGACTCCAAAGCTAGAAGTCTTTTTCCTAACATCACGGTGCTTCTAATAGATAATTGGCTCTGCCCATCTTGGTTGAACTCTTGGTTCATTCTGAAAAGTCAAGAGTGAGCGAGGACTGAAGGCTAAGTTGAACAGATGTCTTCATTCTCTCACACTTTGCCAATGTAAGGAGACACGGAATAGGGTCAAGTATTTATGTGTATTTCTGACTTCTGACACTCAGGTTGGTGAAATGCTAGAATGCATTTTCAGCTCAATAAATGATATGTGTGTTAATAAAAATAAGGAAAAAAGCCTTATTGGGTAAGTGTGTTTTGTTCCTGTGGCCAAGAATAAAGTCAAAGGACTTAAAGATTATTATTTTCTTTTGGCTATAGAAACCTTTCAGGAACTCTTGGTAAATTACCTTGGATAACAGGATATAATTACACCTTTCGTCTGCAGAAGGCATGTTTGCAAGGGACTGTGTGATTTGTACAGGTTTCTGGAGGTTTCTGAGTAGTTCCAGAGAAGTAATGTCTTTGGTGGAGGGAAAATATTTGTGTTTCCTTCCTTGTTATCTCAGTACACAGCAAGCACACATCTTCGCTCTGACTTTTCTAAGGCTTTGGGACTCGGTCCACTCAGGTATTTTTGTCAATATTTTTGGCATCATCTGTAGCCAAGGAAGCAGCCAGCTCCTTAGGGATGAATTTTTAAAAAATTTTTTAATTTCTTATTTTTGAGACAGAGAGAGACAGAGCATGAGTGGGGGAGGGGCAGAGAGAGAATCTGAAGCAGGCTGCAGGCTCCAAGCTGTCAGCACAGAGCCTGACGTGGGGCTTGAACTCACGGACCGTAAGATCATGCATGACCTGAGCCGAAGTCAGACGCTTAACTGACTAAGCCACCCAGGTGCCCCAGGGATGAATTTTTAACTCTACTTTTTTGGTGGTGGATACTTTTAAAAGCAGAATAGGTGGACACGCTTTGAGTAATGAACCCACCTCACTGAGTTCTCTCTGTTAGTTCTGTCCTCGAGGAGCCATTGTAAATCTAAAGCCATCAATTCCCTGGGAGGAAGTTGCCAAGGTTTGTTTTCTTCTTTCTTTCTTGCCACACCTGTTAATTAGTTCCAGACACTAGCTAATCAGATGGCAAGCGTGAAAGCTCAAGGGTGAGAAGCAAGGTCAAATCAGTTGTCTTTCTCCCTACAATCGAAGCCCTTGTGTTAACAGCATTCCCAGGTTTGCAGCATTGTTTTTACTGTGTTCCCAAACTCTGTGTTTGTCATTTGTGAGTGCAGCCTGCACACAGCTACGGGGCTCTTTGTCTCCTGTGATGTTAGATTTGTGTTTATCTATTTGAGAGTATGTGGTTACAATAATGTGAGAGGGCAAAACAGTGGCCGAGAGGGGCAGAGAAGAAATGGGAGAACCTAGAGTTGTTGCTTCATCCTGGCAGTCGCTATAGCCTTAAGTTTTTTGGATAGGAGTGTGTGTGTGTGTGTGTGTGTGTGTGTGTGTGTGTGTAAATGATACAAATTACAAAGATAGCAACATAAGTGGCCAAAGTGATAAGTTGTTTTCAATATGTCATTTCTCATCATGGCATGGCTCTTTAGATAGATACTGCTTTTCTAGGGGGTTATGGATGAGAAATTGAATAGTTTAGCCAGGGTAGTGAATGCAGCTAGAAAGGACTGTAATTTGAACCCAGGGAGCCTTTGCTTGTGTTTGGTAAGAGCAGGGTCAGTGTTGAATTTAACCATATGTCTGTTGGATGTTGGAAGGGAAGGGAAGGGTGACCAGGTTCACTGCTGGGTGAGGCTCTTGACTTCTGGACTTGACTCCTTCCAATCTATAGACAGAAACAAATGCCTTAACTGACCAGTGGGACATCATTGTTTTTACATAGAAAGGGAGGGTATCCTCTTGTACATTATTGCAAGGAAAGTAATGGATTCACATCAAATAATAGTGGAAACTCCTTGTGGGTAGCACTTTGCTTTGGGGTTCTAAAAATATGTGTGAATTGAGGAAATAAGGTGAAAGCCCATAAAACACTGTGCCTAGCTGTTTGGGGCTCAAGATGTAACATGGTGAAATACTGATTCATCCCCTAAATGTTCAGGAGCAATAGAGATGAGAAAGATACCTTCCTGGGAGATGTTCTATAAACCTGGGACAGGCTGCCTGATATTTTATATGTGCACATTCAGCAGGGGGAGCTAGTGAGCAGAGGCAGTAATGATCCTGTTAAGGTGGGTTGACTAGTGGGTAAATGGGCTTATTCCAAGAGCCAGAGCGATGCCATTCTGGAATGTGGACCCATATCCACGTGTTATCTGAGCTGCTTCCTCATGGCATAAAGCCATTGGTGACTGCTTGCAGATGGACACTGCAGAGATTTGAGAGACCTGGGAGGCAATGCTGAGGCATTGACTGGCCCTTGAATGCCAGGCTGAGGCACTTGGACTTGATTTGGTTGTTTGTGGAGACTGTAAAATTGCACAGGGAAAGACTGGACAGTTTTCTCACAGTGGTCTTATAAACTGAGACTGTAGCGTCTTGTTTTGTCCTGGGCTAGCTTTGTGTTCACAGTCCCCAATTTTCTCATCCGTAAGATGGCATGATGCTCTGTCTCATAAAGTTGATGTAAGAATTAAGTGTGAATATAAGTAAGGTACTGCCCCCTGCAAGCACACAGCTCTGCTTTTTATTCTTATACCACTCTTGATTTCTTTTTTTTAATTTTAAAAAATATTTTAGGGAGAGAGAACACGCAAGTGGGGGGGGGGGCAGAGAGAGAGAGAGAATCTTAAGCAGTGCACAGCCTGATGTGGGACTTGATCCCATGATCCTGGTTTCATGACCTGAGCCAGAATCAAGAGTCGGACACTGAATTGACTGAGCCCCCCAGGTGCCCCTATACCACTCTTGATTTTGCCTGCCCAGCATCTTTTTATCCTTTTTGGTTATTAGCATCCTTGCTACTTTTGGGTATGATCCCTCTGGGGCCTTCTGCTGATCAGGAGGCTCTATCCAGCCCTGTTTGACGGAGGGGCCGGCGGGGCGGGTTACAAAACCCAGGCTAGGCCGGTCATGGTCATACTTTTTCTCCCTGGAATTGGAGGCTTAAGTCAAGTGACCTAAGAATACTGACATCTCTCTTAGTTCCTTCTGTCTGAATTCCCAGAGCTGCTCTGATCCTTGCCCTTTCAGAAGCTGGATTGTTTGGCTGTTGATTGGACTCTTTGAAATGTTCCAAATCCTTTCAATACATTCTTTTTCTGCCTATGTTAACCAAGGGTTGATATTGGTCATTGTCAATCAAAGAGCACCAGTATCAGCCGGAAATAGGGTAGGTAACCAGGTGTATTGAGGACTGGAAAGGTCTCCCCTGCTTGCCCACAATAGTCCTTTAATAATGTTTCATTCCTCCGTTAGTTTTTTTTTTTTTTCTTAGTTCATTCATTTTGAGCTTTTTATCTCCAGGAATGTGAAGACTTTTATTTTGGTGCGTGGGACAGCTTCTCTCGAGGAGACATGCTGATAACACTTAGCCTTAACTGCTTCTCTTGATTTTATTTGTAAATGAGAATCCTAAGGATCTGTAAGGAAACGAGTAAAACTTAATTGAACAACATTTAGAGACGGAATTAAAAAAATAATAATAAAAAGAGTCCATAATGGTAAGAGGCCCTGGAGGCTGAGATTAACGAGGAGCGGTGAGTCTGGGTGTATATTCAGCCAACACCTCATCCTCTCTCTCAAGCCTTAGCTACTGCATAGACCGGAGGTCAGCAGAGTGTCTGATGGCCTCCAGAGCTCTCTCTTATCATATCTTGTCCCTGCTTACAGCCTTCTGTGCTGGCATTATTGGACAGCGAATGTTCCAGCCTAAATTAAAATCAATAAGAAGCAATTTCGTTTGTTTTTAACTACGAAGACAAGCACTTCCAGAGGAGCACTGTACTTTCAAGTAAAGTTCAGGTTTGTTTTGTTTTGTTTTCCCTCTCTCTGGCTGGAGCCCCAGGTGCATTAATTTTTCAGTATAAGACGTCGCTGGTGTTGCCCTGCTTTGATTTAAGGCCTTGTTATCATCATCATCTTTTTACAACCGGGATGGTTGGCATCTGAGTTGCATTTGTGTGTTGTAGCTCCTTGGCAATCAGAGCGCCATCGGGTTTGTCTCGCTGTCACCGGAGATCTTGTTAGAAATGCAGGACCTCCGCCTCGCCCCAGACCGATGACACCTGAATTTCTTTCCGGCAAGAGCCCCAGGTTGATTCCCAGCACCTTTGGAGTTTGAGGATTGCTCTCTGTGTTTGAATGGGAATGTTACCTTAATGTCCTCAGAGTTCATGATTTTTTTTCTGTGGAAGTGTAACAAATGTTCGTTGTAGAAAATAGGGGAATTCATTTTCATTCGTAGAGGAGAATGTAATCATCTGTAACCCCAACACCCTGTCATAACTAATGACTGACCATTAAGTCATTGGTCTGTGGCCTTTTGGTGGGTTGTTGGAATGAACATTAAAAAAGAAAAAAAAAGCAATATTAGAATCATATTGTGAAAGATATTAAAACATCTTTTATTCAGCATAAAGCTTAATTCTCAGGAGAAGAGAGATGAGCCAAGATCTCCTTTGGTCGATGACAGAAGACTCTTAGAGACCTTCTTTTCTCCCCCCGACTGTGCCATTTGTTAGGGACTTGCTATGTGGCAGGTACTGCTACCTGCCTATGGGACCTTAAGTCAGTAATCACAGAAGATGAAAATTGAGACACTTACTGGGCTTTTGATTCCTAACATGCGTTTTCTGGATAGTTGAGATAAAGGAAGGTTGTTCATACGGCTAGTTTTGTTTATTGAATTTCCCTCCTTTTTATATATTAATTTGTTTTGCTTGGCTACCATGGATTTTGAATTGTTAACTTTAATTGCTTTCATTAGGCGGTAGATTCCTCTGATTGAGCAGACCTTTCCATCCAAAAATATCTAGGATTTGAAAGGTCAGAGAGGACAACTTCTTCAGGGGGGGTTGGGGGGGTGGGAAGGATGGTTGTCTTGGCAGCTAAATCTCGCTAATTACTCTGCCAGTTGTAATGTCTATTTATGATGGAGGCACTGGGGACCCAATTAGGTCATTTTCATGTAAGGGTTTTGGGATGGGACTGTGGTGTGTGAAGATGATGTGGCAACTAGCAAGCACCTTCTCTGTGCAGGGGAATTGGGGGTGGTTTTAGATCGCATCACCAGGGATTGCCCCAGGTCATGGATAGGAAACTACAGCCCTGCTGTTCCCTTTGTTCCCTTGAAATCAACAGTTTCTAAAGTTGTCTTGCCTGCAGGGTCAACAACACTAAAAGGTTGCTACTCTTAAGAAAGGCTGGCTTCCGGGGAAGGAACTGGCCATGGTGATGAGGCCAGGAGGATGGTAAGAATCAGCGAACTAGAAACACAGGGATGTCAGAGGGCGTGGGACCATCTCTGTGGTTTCCATTTACCATGTATATTGTGGGGTGTGTTTTCCTTCCCTGGAGAGAACCTACTTGGATACTGTCACTAGTGATGATATGGAAATGACAGGGTACCAAGAGACAGACTAGGCAGCCTTTTCTACCCGTTTATTCCTTATCATTTGTAGAGCCAAGTATCACCTTGGTAGGTCTTCCTTCGCCCAGGTATGTCTGTGCCCAGGTATATCTTCCTGCTTCCAGTCCTGTGACACTTGGTGTGTGTCAAGGGCAGAGAGGTTGCTTGTGACCAGGCCACTGAAAGGGTCACTGCTAGTGGGTATGGGGAGTATTTTGCTTCTTTTTTATCTTAACCCAGAGCAGAAATTCGGGTCCCGCAGTGATATTAGACACCGTCTTGATTTTATATAAACATAATACAATCATCAGCAGAAAATTAACATAGACACAGTTCTGTTCTCTAATCTATTCACCTCACTCAAATATAGTTATGTCATCAATGTCCTTTGTAGGAAAACAAGAAATTTTAAGGTTTTTTTTTTCTTTTGAACTTTTTCCTCGTCCAGGATCCAAATACATGATCACATGTTGCATGGGGTTATCTTGTCTCTATAGTTTTCTTAAATCTGAAGCTTTCTTTGGGTTTCATGAACTTGCCCTTTGAAGAGTATAGGCCACTTATTGCATAAAATCTCTCTCACCTTGAATTTGTGTGATGTTTATTCATGAAGAGATTCAGGTTATTCGTTCTTTATTCCAGTTAGATGCCCTGTTTCTTTCTCTCTCTCTCTCTCTCTCTTTTTTTTTTTTTTTAACGTTCATTCAGTTTTGAGAGACAGAGACTGAATGTGAGCAGGGGATGGGCAGAGAAAGAAGGAAACACAGAATCTGAATCAGGCTCTAGGCTCTGAGCTGCCAGCGCAGAAGCCACCTTGGGCTCAAACTCAGGAACCGTGAAATCAAGACCTGAGCCAAAGTTGTACACTCAACCAACTGAGCCACCCGGGCGTCCGTAGATGCCCTGTTTTTGAGAAGAACACGTAGAACTTGCCTCGGCTTTTATTCTGCAACCCCCAACTTCATGTCTCAGCTTTTTTTGATCCAATACTCGTACTGAGGGCAGAAAATTTTGAACATACACCTCTAATGTACTTTATTTTTCTGAATTCTAGATTGTCTTAGCTTGGGCTGCTTTCACAAACTTCCATAGACTGTGTGGCTTAAACAACAGAAATTTATTTCTTATAGTTCAGGAACCTACGAAGTCCAAGATCAAGGGGCTGGCCAATTTGGTTCCTGATGAGGACTCTTCCTTACTGTGTGAACATGGCAGAAAGAGAGAGAGAGAGGGAGAGAGGGAAAACGTGAGAGAGCTCTCTTACGTCTCTTCTCATAAGGGCACTAATTCCATCATGGAGGGTCCACCTTTGTGACTTAATTACCTACTAAAGGCCTCACCTCCAAAAACTTTCACGTCGCAGGTTAGGCCTTCAACATACAAATTTTGGGGAACAGAATTCATTCCATAGCACAGATGTACTATTATAGTAATGTATCATAAAACGTTTCCAAAGTACAAATTATGAAGGATGAATGAATATGTACATACTCATGTACACACACATACACGCTCACATATATACATACATGTATATGAGTGCATAGGTGTTGTGTTTTACTTCAAGTAGCCCAGTGCTGCTGGGTGTTGTATGTAAGTGATGAATCACTGAATTCTGCTCCTGAAACCAGTATGGCCTGTATGTTAACTAGAATCATTTTTAAAAAGTCTTTTACGGTTATTTATTTTGAGAGAACATGTGTGAGTGAGCAGGGGAGGGGTGGGGCAGAGAGGGAGGGAGAGAGAGAATCCCAAGCAGGCTCTGAGCTGTCAGCACAGCCCAGTGTGGGGGGGAGGGGGGAAGGGGAGCGGGGGGGGGGGGGGCTCAAACTCATAAACCTGGGCTGAAATCGAGTCGGATGCTTAACTGACTGAGCCACCCAGGTGACCCCTAACTAGAATTTAAATAAAAATGTAAAAAGAAAAAAAATAAAAACAGTGCCGGAGAGGAGACTCCAGCAACAGGCAGGAGGGATTAGTTGCACAACAGGTTGGCATTCCTTGGTCTCTTTGGGTGGTAGGGTTTCCTCTAACACAGGGGTCAGCAGACTGTAACTGGGGACCAAATCAGACCTATTGCCTGTTTGTGTACAGTCAGTGAGCTTCAGAAGGTTTTACATTTTTAGGGACGCCTGGGTGGCTCATTCGGTTAAGTGTCCAACTCTTGATGTTGGCTCAGGTCATGATCTTATGGTTGTGGGATTGAGCCCTATGTGGGGCTCCGCACTGAGCTTGGAGTCTGCTTGGGATTCTGTTTGCCTCTCTCTCTATCCCTCTGTCCCTCCCCTGAAGGCTTGCACACACTCTCAAAAATAAACATTGGGGGCGCGTGGGTCGGCTCGGTTAGTTACGTATCTGACTTCAGGTAGGTCATGATCTCCTACTTCATGTGTTCGAGCCCCGTGTGGAGCTGCCAGTGCAGAACCTGCCTCGGAACCTCTGTGTCCTTCTCCCTGCCTGTCCCCTACTCACGGTCTTTATCTCTCGCAAAAATAAACACTTAAAAAAAAATTTAAAAAAATTTTAAAAAATGTTTCACATTTTTAAATTGTTGAAAAGATTAAAAAAAGATCATTACTGAAGGCAGGTAAAAATCGTGTCATTCAAATTTAAGGTCCATAAATAAAGTTTTATTGGAACACAGCTACACTCACTTTATTTTTTACAATCAGGAGAGTAATGTATGACCTGCACGCAGAGATGAGGCCAGAAGTCCCAAAAGTGTCCCGAAAATCCTGGTGAGTGGTAGTTGCATATGGCACAGTGCTTTGGGAATGCCTAGGCCTCATCTCTGTGTCCCGTGGGTATGTGCCTTCTTAGGAGGATATCATCTCTTTCTGATAGAGATGATGGGTCAAGCAAGGGGTCACCTACTATTGGGGTAAGCACTCCTGGCATTAATTATTTTCTTCAGTTGAAATCACATAGAGCATATGAATAAATTTTTTCTTAGAACATTTTAGCTAAGGCTTAAATCTGTTGTCTACTTCTCTTCATTCTGCCTCCCCGGAGCGTGAAGCTGTTTTAATAGGTTTAAATATAGATTTATACAAATACATAGATTATTTAAGGTACACCGTTTACTGGGCGTGCCTAGGTGGCTCAGTGAATTACAAGTTGGACTTTGGCTCAAGTCATATGCTCACAGCTCATGGGTTTGAGCCCTGCGTCGAGCTCTGTGCTGACAGCTCAGAGCCCAGAGCCTTCTTCGGGTTCTCTGCTTCAGAGTTTATGCCTGCCTTTCTCACTGCCTCTCCCCTGCTTGTTTTCTCTCTCAAAAATAAATAAGCATTAAAAAAAAAAAAGACAAATTATACCATATGAGACTTTTTTTTCCCCCATAAGCACAGCCCTTTTATTTGCTGTATAGTATTCCATTTTAAAGACTGTGCTGCAGAAGGCAGTAGCTATTTTCCAGCTGATGGTCATCAGGGTTACTTCACAGAGAACAACTTTATACGTATCTTCTGGTGCACAATTGCCAGTATTTGTTTACGGTCCACTGGGAGAATTAGAACTTCCGGGTCATGGGGTCATGGAAACGGGAGTCTTAGCTAGCGTGTTGCCCCCTTCTGGCCCTGGACACCCGAGGGTATGATTCAGTTTTCCCTAGCTGGGTCACTTAGTCTTGGTATTTGTGTGTATTGTTTCAACTTTTTGGAAGCTGAGAGGTCGGGAGGATGAGCTGTGGCATTTGCAGGCCAGGTGTACATGAATCTAAGGATGCCCCAATTACGGCGTTATAGGTTTACTTCCCTTGGTTTGTTGCGAAGTGACAGAAAGGATGTGTTAAGTTTTCCAGCGCATCCTCGCCTTAATGCTAAACTGTCTTAGCAGAGGGGGCCAGTGGCATCAACCTCCAGGTCAGTAGTGTGAAAACTACCGTGCGACAAGGCAGTAGGAAGAGGGGAGGGTGGCGAGGAGTGTCTGAGGGGCTGGAGAGGACCTGCAGATGGCAGGTTTTGAACTTGGCAGTGAACACGTGATGTGCTTCTATTTAGAAGCTGAGGGGCGTTTAGGTGGCTCAGTTGGTCAAGCGTCCAATTCTTTTTTTTTTTTTTTTAGGTTTATTTAGTTTGAGAGAGAGAATGAGCAGGGGACGGGCGGAGAGAGAGAGGAAGAGTGAGAATCCCAAGCAGACTCTGTACTTGGCGCTGAGATTGTTCAGCTCCCCGCAGGGTGTGAAGCCTACTTAAAATTTTTTTCCCTGAAGCGCCACAATGTGTAGCTGGCAGGTGGTGGGGGTGTGGCTGGGGAGGACATAGCCTTTGGAACTGAGGAGACGGATTTGGTTCGAATCTTGTTTCTAGGCTGAACCAGCTAAATTAGCCTGCTCTGAATGTGGGTTTCTGTAAGGATCCTGGAGAATATCCCTGAAGACAATGGATAATGAAGGGCTACATGCAGTGCCTTACACTTACTAGGTGCTAGTTTTTAAGTCTCTATTTTTTTTTTTTTTTTTGAGAGGGAGAGAGAGAGAGCACGTGCTCAAGTGAGCCAGGGGCAGAGAGAGAGAGAGAGGGAAAGAGAATCCCAAGCAGACTCTGTGCCATCAGCCTAGAGCCAGATATGGGGTTGAACTCATGAACCATGAGATCATGACCTGAGCAGAAGTCCGATGCTTAACCGACTGAACCACCCAGGAGCCCCTCTTATTTCTCTACTTTGTCCCAATTAAGTGAGTGTGGTGCTTGGACTAGAAAGGATAAGATGTGGACTTATTCTCAACAGCATTCAAAGGCTAGAAACTGACACGTATGTAAATACATGCATAAGGAAAATGTCGGATGAGCCCAAAAGAGACAGGAGGAACTGTTTGGAGTTTCCTCCGTAAGAGCCATTAAAAAAACAAAACTGGGGGTGCCTGGGTGACCCAGTCGGCTAAGTGTCCGACTCTTGATTTCAGTTCAGGTCATGATCTCACGGTTCGTGGGTTGGAGCTGACAGCACAGAGCCTGCTTGGGATTCTCTCCCTCTCTCTGTGCCCCTCCTCCATTCACTCTTGCACTCTCCTTTCTCTCTCTTAAAATAAATAAATAAACCTAAACAAAAAAAACTGAGAAAAAAAAGAAAAACTATGAGTCTTTCCTTTTTCTGGAGCTTAAACTGCTCGAGCAAGTAGATACTGCAGCGAACCATTTTTGCTTTTATATAAAGCATATAGGTAACCGAAATGATTTCAAATTTTTTTTTAGTAGTAACTGTAAGAATTACCCATTTGGGGGAGGGCGGGGAAGGTGGTGGATGTGTGCATCTGTGAACTTGATACAGTCTCTTTGAAAGTCACCTCTTTGTCAATTGTAGCTCACTAGAGCTGGGGACGGAAAAGGGGAAAAAAAATCATCCTCAGCTTCCTGAAGTCTGGTTGGTGCTCTTCGGTCCCACCGTGGACGCTGGGCATGCAGACACAACGCAGGTTCTGAATGGGCCTAGGGCATTTGTTCTGGGATATTCTAGATCTTGGTATTTGAAGTGTCAGCCCCTGACCAACAGTATGAGTATCACCTGGGCGCTTGTTAGAAATGCAGGATCTCGTCTCCCCCCTCGGTGCCCCCTGTGCACATGGATGTAGGAGAAGCCATGGGCAGAGAGAGGTCCGGGACAGCTTGGCCACATCTGTATACCCATTCTCGTTGCAGCTTTTCCTCACATACACACCAGGCACCTCTGCTCCCCATCAGGACAGATACCTTTGGAACCGTAAAGCTGTCTCTCAAGACGGGCCCCACGGTGGTGAATTGCTTTTTGGAAGCCCTTCATTTTACTTTCAGCCCAGGAATCAGCATTTCCTTTGTTAACTAGGTAAACGTTATGAGATTAAAAAAAGGAAGAAGGTGAGGGTGGTCTGCTGGCTCAGCTGGTAGTGCCTTCGACCCTTGACCTTAGGGTTGTGAGTTCAAGCCCCACGTTGGGTGTAGAGATTACTTAAAAAAAATAAAACCTTAAAAAAAAATAAAAGGAAGAAGGTGATCAAAATTTTGCTCGCAGTCAAAACAGCTGTGGTAACATGGGTGGGAATTACTTCTGGAGGCTTAAAGTCTTCCTTAGAAGGAAGCTGTGTATACAGTTTTCCTTTACTTAGCCAAACAAAATGAAATGGGTTTTGAAAATTAGAGATAGATGAATGAGGTTTTTATAATAATCACTTGCATTTACTCATCAGCTCTTGTTCTCTTCATTTCCTTTCAGATCGAGGCATTTTTAATGAGGAGAGGAATTAGAAAAGGGGCCAGGAAAACCAAAACACAGAAAGAAAAATTCTGCTGAGCTCTGTAGCTGTTCTCCGTTCTTTAAAGTGCTTGAGAAGTATTATTTTGTTGCTCTTAAATCTAATTAATAGCTAGCTGGTACTCATCAAGACTTCATTTCTTTCAACCTTGAAGGCAATTGGAAAGATACACAGATCTGTGTATTATCACGGCAAACAAATTCTCTTTTTTTCCTTAATCATTTAGAGCTTTATCAGCAATGTAGGCAGTGGATGGACAGCTGTGTTTAAAGAAAAAAAAAAGAGATGCATCTCGGTGTTCACTGTGGCATGTAATGAATGTGTATTGATTTTTAAAATTACTTTAAAAAATATAACTTTGAAACCAGAGTCTAAACTATGTACTAGGCATGGTTCTTAACGGAGTATCCAGCCTATTCCTGAGTACTAGGGTGGGATCAACAAGTCTTTGCAAGCCTGTTCTCTGCCCAGCATGGGCTAATCAGAATGCTGTGGACCAAAATGGATTTAAACACAAAGAGAGGATGAAAATGCTCATCTGGGAGGAGGCAACCGCAGGATTACAGTGCAGAGCTCTGCATTATAGCCCATGCAGGGTGCAGCTGTGGGCTGTGAGTTACATGGACATTTCTTCCATTCTGAGCGGACCAAGTATGAATTGACTTGTTGGCTGACGTGCTAATGGGCTCAAGTAAAGTAGGTCAAGCCTTAATTGTAGCTATCAGACACTGGGAGTCCAAGCAAAGAGAGGCAGAGATTGCAAATGCAGCTTATGTAGAGGACAAGAGACGCTTCCGAAGGCCCTCCGTGCGTCCCTTTTATACTCTCTCCTGCGTCCAAATCAATTATTTCTATTGAAGCACACCCAAGACTTGATGATGTTTTGTGTTTGTTAGGTACAGTGTTGCTCGGTTTGGCAAATACTAAGTATCTACTTTGTGCCAGGTCCTAGGGACAGCAGTTTAAGCCTCAAATCTGCCTTTTGGCTGGTGGGGTCAGTGGAGCCAACATCCAAAAGCACTTTGCATGGCTGTAATTTATACTATGCTAATAATCTGGCAGCCCTCCTTTCAAGCCTGACTCTTATCAATAAAGCATGACAGAAAAATCTGCACAGTGTGTTTGGGGAAATAGCTTGCAGGAAGAAACACGATGTTACAACAAAACTGGTCTGATCTAAGCATGGCTAAGGTCTGAAATCGACAGGGAATTGTTACAATTAGTGCATTTTTTTTCTTTTGACCGTTTTTAATCTGTTGTGGGAAAATGAAGTTTTTCTTAATCCAGATGAAAAGTGAGAAAGCCTGTCTGTTTGTTTACAGATGTTTGTCATTTAGTCAAAACACAGATGAGAGTATGGTTTTTGGTTTCCATCTGGTCATGCGGCATGTGGCTGTGTACACAGAGCAGGGATAATCTCCCACCTCCCCGGATGGAACCGAGCAAGGCATGGGGTATTTCCTTTGTACCCTGAACCTAGAAGCTTTGCAGTCTGTGTTTTTGCTGATGAATGTTTGTTTCTGCTATAGGTGGACGGTAGGATCCGCCCAGTCATATTCACATTACAATCAATTCATTAAATTGTACTTCCTATCACTTGCAGATGGGAAGGAAAATTGGATTGTATAGTGTTAACGTAGCTGCTCAAAGAAGTTGCCTGAACTAAAACTAAAAAGTCCAAGGTGTCCTTTCTTCGAGCTGGGAATGTGTCCTCTACCTTTGGGCGCCCTACAAGATGTGTGAACAATGTTGCAGTTCTAGCAAAAGGATTGAGGTCAGAAGTAGGGTAAAGGGGTGTTTTCTTATGGGTATGAGAGGAAGGTGTCAGGGAATTTTATTTATAACTTGGCAGTTTGGCCCTAGGCCTTGACTCTTCTAAATGAAACAATTAGTGTCATGTTCATAAGGAGTAGGTGGAGTACCATTTATATACACACAGCAGCTGGGAAGCTGTAGGTGGGACAGAGTCTCAGATTTCCATACATGACTGGATATGGGTCTTAGAGTCCATCAGGTTTATATAAAGGGCAAGAAATCCAGCTAGTGTTCCTATGAGGGTCAAAGATTAGAAAATTGATATGTTGTATTTCTTTTTATACTTAAGTTTCTGTAAGTAAACAAAGTCTGAGGCAGCTACTGACTAAAATGTTAGTGCCATTGTATTCTTTAGCAAAGCTTGAAAAATTGAAAATATTTTTTGAAAAGAAAGCTTTTTTTAAATCCACTTAATTTATACAGAGCTCACTTTTTTTTTTTTTTGAGAGAGAGAGAGAGAGAGAGAGAGAGAGAGAGAGAGAGAGAGACAAACATGTGGGGGGAGGGAGGGGAGAGAATCTTAAGCAGGCTCTATGCCCAGCACAGAGCCAGATATAGGGCTCCATCCCACGACCCTGGGATCATGACCTGAGCTGAAATCAAGAGTCGAATGCTCAACTGACTAAGTCACCCAGGTGCCCCTATACATAGCTCACTTTTAAAGCAAAATCTATTTAGGCAGGAAGACCATTAATTTTGAAAAAATATTTGAACATCTCAATTTCTGTTTGGTTTCAGCATATGGAAAACATATGCCTTTTATTTTATTTTATTTTTTTAATATCTATTTTTGAGAAAGTGCAAGACAGAGTGTGAGAGGGGGAGGGGCAGAGAGACTGAGACATAGAATCCGAGGCAGGCTCCAGGCTCTGAGCTGCCAGCACAGAGCCCGACATGGGGCTTGAACCTAAGAACCATGAAATTGTGACCTGAGCTGAAGTTGGATGCTTAACTGACTGAGCCACCCAGGTGCCCCAAAATGTATGCCTTTTAGATCACTTTTCGGGTACCTTTCTCCAAAAGACATATTCAGACAGAATTATTCTTCATAAGTTGCTTCTTTTGAAATGCTTAGATAGGGCAAACATTTATCTGTGATTACCTTCTTACTTGTGAACTCCCTAAAATTGGTCTCAACCCTGTTTTTCCTTTGTATGTGAAAACACTGGATATCTGCATTTAGCTTAAAAATAAGTGGAATTTTACTTTAAGTTCACATTAGTTGTGAGTGTGGAACAACATACATAATTAATTCATTTCTACAAGTAACAGGACCATTTTGGAAAAAAAAACAAACCCAAAACAGAAACAAAAAGACCAAATTTCACCAGTGGTTTTCAGACTTTGTTTTTTAAGCATAGAATCTGTTCTTCAAATCTGATTTCTCTGATTAAAGCACAGAATGTGCAACACATAGGATGCCTTATTTATTTGACAAATAATTGGGGGGCAGTACTAAGACTCTTGCCACCTTAGATTTTATTTATTTTATTTTTTAATTTTAATGTTTATTTAATTTTGAGAGAGAGAGCATGAGCACCAGTGCAGGTCAGGGAGGGGGAGACAAAGAGGGAGAGCACAATCTGAAGCAGGCTCCAGGCTCTGAGCCATCAGCACAGATCCCACGAGGGGCTCCAACCCATGTACTGTGAGATCATGACCTGAGCTGAAATCCGCCTCTTAACTGACTGAGCCACCTTAGGTTTTAAAATGAGGTCTTTGTTTTTTGATGGAGTCCAACCCTTGTTATTCCTGATGAGAATACCCGTTCAGGGTCACAGTGAGTTAGTAGTGGAATGGTTTGAAATCCGTGCCTCTTGAGTTCCTACCTAGCTCCTGATTGTTTTTTCTTTGAAAGATAGAATGATGAACAAAAATGGTAATTGCACACATGTGAATATATGGTCTCAACTGTTTTTCAGAATTGAATAATTTGCTCAAGGTTTGTGGGTTTGTTTGTTTGGTTCTTTTTTTTTTTTTTTTTGCTCAAGGTTTTTATGCTACTTAACCCAACTTTTAGTAACTGTATATGGGATTGAAGAAAATAATGGTGTAGAACATTTAATGTCAGATTTCACTTTCCTTATCTGTTAACTATAGAATACTGCCAACTGACCACATTTTCTAAGGCAACCGAGTTGTTAAAGGGTCTGATTTATTTAGTGCTTTTACCATGTTGAGTTTGGTGTTAAGTCATTAATAAATTTACCAAGCCTACGTATTATTTGACTATATCATGTTTAATTTAATCAGTTATGATGGATAAATCTGCAAAGACATTGAAGATCCTGTATTTCTTTGACAGGTTTTGTGAGTCATTTAATCATTTTATTTTGCCATGTATTGATATTTATGTGAAAATGGAGAGACAGTGGTTTGTGTTAGTTGTAATTAGAGTCATTTTACTAATAAGAACTTTATCCCCTTAAAGCATTTGGAACCATTATCTTGGAGTATAAAACAAAACAAAACATTATCCTAGCATGAAAAATCCACTTAAAGGGCACAGTTGTTGCTACAGTTTGCTTTTCTTTACCAGCTAAGATAGGGCTTTGAAACCAAGGGGCATTGGTCATGGGAAGGAGCTATTGGCATGGAATGAATAGAAATTTTGCACATGCTTGTTTTGAAACTCGGCTACTTCTGTTCAGGGTTGACTGGTCTCGGTGGTAACAAGCTTAAAATGAAATAATGCCTTTGCCAACACCATCTTGATTCTTCTTGTATGGACTGCTTGAGCCAATGTAACACATAATGTAGAGCAAAACAAGGAATCGATAAAGCCATTAAGTGGCTCACTGTCTGGCTAGGAATGTTGATGAATGGGTCCGCATTTCCCCTTGGGTGTTTTTATTCACCATGGGAAGAAAAGGAGTGGGCCAACAAAGTAGAGGAATTGAGAAGAACGGTTTTTCATGCTTGAGCAAGGCAGTTCAGCTAGTGTCTCTTTTTAGCTTGGAGACTTTTTTTTTTTTTTTATCTGTGAATCAAGACTTGCAGTTGGTCATCCTGTGCTGTCCTCTTCCTGTCTCTTATTTTTTGGTTTATTGTCAGTTGATGATAGGGTGGAGAGATACCAGACACGTTCCAAAAACTCAGGCATCAGTTAAATTGTAACACCACTTAAGAGTCATGAGACCGGTGCCCGAGAACATGGGTGCAGTGGCGTCTACTGGGGCCACGGGAGAAAATGTGAGCTTCTATGTGATATTAGTTTGCTAGGGCTGTCGTAACAAGCTACCGCAGGCTGGGTAACTTAAACAGGAATGTATCGTTTTACGATTTTGGAGGCTACAAGTCCAAGATCAAGATGTGGACAGGACTGGTTCCTTCTGAGGGCTGTGAGGGAGAATGTCTCCCATGCCTCTCTCCTTAGCTTCTGGTGATTTGCTGGCACTCTTTGGTGTTCTTGGCTTGTAGAAGCATCACTCTGATCTCTGTTTTTATGTTCACCTGGCGTTCTTCCTGTGTGCGTGTCTGTGGGTACATTTCCCCTTTTTTATAAGGACACTGGTCGTATTACATTAGGGTTCACCCTAATGACTGCCTCTTAACTAATTACTTCTGTGATGACCCTGTTTCTAACTAAGGTCATATTCCAAGGCACTGGGGGTTAGGTACCGGGGCTAGGATATATATGATTTTGAGACTTCAGTTCCTAACAGGTAGATTTTCTGGCTGATTTTGTGTGTTTCTAAAATCTCAAGAGTGGTTTCAAGTCTGCAATCTACAGATTCAAACTTAGTAAACACTTACTGCATTTTACGGTTTTTTTCGAGGTGCTTTCACATCTCTTGTGTTCCTTATCACAGCAAACAAATGTTTTCATGTTTGTGAAGGCTGTAGAGATTTTATAATAGAATAAAATAGAGCAAACCCTGCAGATGATCAGAACACCTTAGAATCTTATACTCCTGTTTTCTTCTGGATATGGAAAATCATCATAAATCCCAGTCACCTGCATGAAAACTTTAATTTACCTTAATCAAGCTCAGTGGGTGGCAGCTGTTGGCATTACACAATCTGTGTTCTGTATTTTGACATAAAATATAGATTGTACTTTTTGAGTGATTCAAGGGATTTGTCAAGGGTAATTTTGGCTCTTGCTAAAACCTTGTACACTAACTTTTGAACCTGACCTCCTCACTACCCCAGATGGTAATCTCCAATTAGATGAAAGTTTGGTCAGATGGGTTTTGTTTGTTTGTTTTGGCAAAAGAAAAAAAAATGTCTTCATATCGAGTTCTTTTTTTTTTTTAATTCTTTTTTTTAACGTTTTATTTATTTTTGAGACAGAGCATGAACAGGGGAGGGTCAGAGAGAGGGAGACACAGAATCTGAAACAGGCTCCAGGTTCTGAGCTGTCAGCACAGAGCCTGACGCGGGGCTCGAACTCACGGACCGCAAGATCATGACCTGAGCTGAAGTCAGCCACTTAACTGACTGAGCCACCCAGGCACCCCATATCGAGTTATTTTCAAGTATCCTTCAGCAGCGGAAATTATTTTGCAAATGTTGCTTAAGTTTATTTATTTATTTTGAGAGAGAGCAAGCATGAGCAGGGGAGGGGCAGAGAGAGGGAGAGAGAGAATCCCAAGCAGGCTCTGCATTGAGCCTGAGGTGGGGCTTGAACTCACGAACTGTGAGATCATGAGCAGAGCCGAAATCCAGAGTCTGAAGCCTCCTTTAACTGACTGAGCCACCCCGGTGTCCCACTTGATGAAAACTTGTAAGATTTATTCAGTTAGCAATTGTCATCTACACAATACTGTGCTATTAACTGTAGTCACCATGCTCTGCGTTACATCCCCGCGATTTACTGATTTTATAACTGGAAGTTTGTATCTTTTGACTCCCTTCACCTATTTGGTCCACTCCCTCAGCCCCATCTCTGTTAACCACCAGTCTGTTCTCTGTACCTATTAGCTTTGGGGGGTTTGTTGCTGTTAGTGTTGTTATTTATTTATGTGAAGGTTTTATTTTTAAGTAATCTCTACACCCAACGTGGGGCTCGAATTTACAATCTAAGATCGAGAGTTGCACGCTCTATTGACTGCGCCAGTCAGGCGCCCCTGTTAGTGTTGTTTTTTAGATTCCATACATGTCAGGTATACCTCAAGTCAGTGTGCACGGTATATTCTTCTGTTCATTTCTTCAACAGAAATTGGGAGTAATCTGTAAGGTGTTGGAGATTTAAAGATCCATGCGATATAAACTCTTCCATAAGAGTTTTTAGTTTTCATTCATTCATGCATCCGTCCATTGTTCCTGCTTATTGAGTGCCTCCTTTGTGCTATGCCCTGTTCTTTGTATTTGAAAAAGTGATGTAACCGAGAATACCTGTCTTTGCGGGCTTGTGTTTGATTGCAGGGGGTGGTGGGGTGGGTGGGGGGAAACAGTGAACATGCTAGAAGGTGATGAGTGTCAAGAAAAAGGAAAATATGATTAAGAAGAATCAGGTGTTGTTGGAGGTGGGGAGTTGGGTTGGGTGCTACCTATTATATTCATTTGATTTATTATTTTTTAAAAGATTTTTATTTTTCGGTAATCTCTGCACCCAGCATGGGGCTCAAACTCACAACCCCGAGATCAAGAATTGCACGCTGTGGCGACTGAGCCAGCCAGGTGCCACATTGTGTCATCTATTTTAAATAGACCTATTGTAGAAAACTGACATGGAGTAAAGCGAAGTGTGTGGTGTCTGGGACGCAGGGGACAGACAACCTGCTCGCCTGCATATCTCAGTTGGACCCAACAGTAGCCCTCTAAGAGCAGGTACTGTTAGGACCTACAGTAAGCTAAGGCTCAAGTTGTCCAGGGTCAAGTGACTAGGAAATAATGGTGGAATTTCCAGCATTTCGATGCAGCGTGAAGTTGCCTAATTGGACAGAGGTCTTTCTGTGACTTTGTTAATGAGAACCTGCATTAGGCTCCTTTTTCAGGCCCTCCTAGCCTTTTGCCAGCCTGTGTGTCCCAGAGAGGCTGTGGCTGTATCTTTTCTTGCTCACTTGGCTCTCCAGAGTGCCTAGTGCATGTCTGTGGTTCACTATACATGTGTCGGCCGAATAAGAAGGATAAAATACGGTCGCCGCCACCTTGTAAAGAGAGGGGTTCAGGCACCCAAGCCTGTGGTGGAACGCAGTTCCGAGGGGAATAAGACCACCTTCCACAGGGTGGTACCAGCCACGTGTCCAGCTTTGGGTTGGAGTCGTGGAGCGCCCTGCAGCCGTGGCTCACGTACGTGGGCTTCTGATTTTCTCTGGGGGGTCACACTAAATGGTCCATTGTTCATCAAGGAGAGGGGAAATTGATTTCAAATCACTCCTGTATTGGTTAAAAACCAAACTGCCACAAATGCTTTATGGGATCAGCGAGAAGATAGGCCCAGGGTTTTAGCTGCACTAAAACCTGCTTAATTAACCGAACGCTGTCTATTACCATCTGACAGCAAGCGTGACCCCACTTCTGCAGAGGGGCTTGGTTTTGATGACCATACTCCCAGGGTCAGGAGTAGTTTAGACCTGTAAGGGTGGAAGATTCGTGCTTTGTGGGCTTCTCGTGCACTCTGATAAGCAACCTTTCCCTGGTCAGGGAGCCCTTTGTGCAGGCTCATGAGAACGGATTGCTACATTACCAGGAATTTTGTGAGCTGGTTATGAAATTAAACATCATCTTTTTAAAGGATAAACTTACGTAAACTTACAATTAAGTTACACTTAGAAGTAATAAATACCCCAGACTCCTCATTTCCTAATTATGTTAATACATCTCACTGTTATATCTGTGGTCTTGAGTTTTTGTCTGTTGTATTTGTGTGGTAGAAATGCTGTACGATGAGGGGCGCCTGGGTGGCTCAGTCGGTTAAGTGTCTTGACTCTTGTTTGCGGCTCAGGTCATGATCTCGTGGTTCTTGAGTTCGAGCCCCGCATCGGGCTCTGCGCTGACAATGCGGAACCTACTTGGAATTCTCTCTCTCCCGCTCTGTGCCCATCTCCTGCTCCTGTTCTCTCTCCCTCTCTCTTTCAAAGTAAATAAAGTTAAAAACAATGTTGTACGATGATGTGCTTTGGTCATCCTTTACCTGTTTCACATTTAGTGATGTCACATTGGTAGTTTGAAATGAGCTGTTCTGGGAATGTTTATACCATGGTAATCAGCAAATGGTACAGACCCAGCCCCTCTCCCGGAGCTGGATGGCAGAATCTTTACAAATGTACCGCTGGTTGGGGCCCTGCTCTGTACTCGTTTGCTAGGGCTGCCATAACAAAGTGCCATAAACTAGGTGGTTGAAAACAGCAGAAAATGATTGCCTCATAGTTCTGGAGACTAGACGTCCAAAGTCAAGTTGTCAGCCGGGTTGGTTCCTTTTTTAAGGCTCTGAGGGAGACTCTGTTCCTTGCCACTTCCTAGTTTCTGGTCCTTGCTGACAGTCGTTGGCTTGTACGTGAATCATTCTGTTCTCTGCCTTCATCTGCATGTGGCCTTCTCCCTGAGTCTGTGTGTGTTTTCACATGGCCATCTTCCTTCTGTGCCTCTTGCTGCTTATTATAGGGATACCAGTCATATTGGATCGAGGGTCTTTCCAGTAGGAAGTATGAACTCCAATGATCCTAGTTCCAAATAAGGCCACATTCTGAAACGCTGGGTGTTGGGACTTTAACATATCGTTTTGTGGGGACACAATTCAACCCCTCATGGTCTCCAGTGGCTCTACATTGAGTTTTGGGACATCTTGCATTTGGCAGCTCAAATAATAAAAATAAACATAAAAGCCCACATATATAATAACTTAGTGGCTTACTGTATACTAGGGTTCCCCCCTCACCACATGTCTTCTCATTGAACCCTTTCAGCCACCCTGTAATGTAAGTACCATTATTCCCATTGAACAAGTTAGGAGTTTGGCTCTGGGCGAATTGGAGCTGTTGTCCTAGATAGCATATCAGGTATTTGAATCCAAATACCACTGGCTTCAGTCAACTTACTTGTCATGAATCTGATTTCCCCAGAGCCCTATTAGCTGTGCCAAATCCATGTGGAGGCTTAATTGTGGCATTGTAGGAGAGAAGGATGTGCAAGATGTTTTATAAACTTTACAGAATCAGGCACCAAGCCTGGTGCCTTTATCTACATATTACCTACTTTAATCCTCATGCCAAATTTTTGAATCTTAATGGCTTGTGTAGATGAGAAAATGGGACCATAGGGTGATACAGTGACTTTTGTGTACTGACCAGGAGCACAGAGCCGGTAAAGGGAATGACTGAGATAGGAGCCCACGTCCCTCTGGACCAAAGACCCTTCTCGTTGCACGCTCCCATGTTGTCCTTCCAGCAAAGTCCACATCTGATACACGGGCACATACCATTCCTCATCCTTCTTGTTGGTTGAGGTGTTAGACCTGTGCGTATTCATTTTCTCATTCAGTTAGAAAGTATTGAGAGAGCCCTAATGATGTACCAAAGACTGGGCTAAGAGATGGTTTATGACTTGTCAATCGATACTAACAGCTCAGCTCTCAGACCTAGAAGGCTCTAGAATCCTCCATGGCCAGGCTTCCTTAAAAAGTCACAAGGTCCTCTGTCTCCGCCATTTTCCTAGTTGGTGACAACCCTGAGCCTGTCTGGTGTATTTTGTTTTCTATTGCGGTGTAATAAATCACCACAAACTCAGTGACTTAAAACTGAGTGACCTAAAACTTATTATCTCACAGTAACCATGGAATAGGAGCCCGGGAATTAGTTGGGTCCTCTGCTCCAGCTGAAATCAAGGAAGTGGGCCAGGGCTGTGGTCTCATTTGAAGCTGAAGGTCGTCTTCCAAGCTTGCTAACAGTTGGCTGAATTCAGTTCTTTGTGGTTGTAGGACTGAGGCCTTAGCTTCTTTCTTTTTTTAAAAACATTTATTTTTGAGAGACAGACTGAGCATGAGCAGGGGAGGGGAAGAGAGAGAGGGAGGCACAGAATCCAAAGCAGGCTCCAGGCTCCTAGCTGTCAGTACAGAGCCTGACGTGGGGCTTGAACCCACAAACCTTGAGATTGTGACCTGAGCTGAAGTCAGATGCTTAACCGACTGGACCACCCAGGTGCCCCTGAGGCCTTAGCTTCTAAAAGCTGCCTGCCTTTGCCTGCTCTGTGGCCATCTCTACAACATTGGATGTTTGCTTCTTCAAGGCCAACAGGAGAGTGACTGCTTCTAGTCTCTCAAAAATTCACCTGATTAGGTCAGGCCCACATAGGATAAATTCCCTATTCATTAATCTACAGTCAGCTGATAAGAGACATTAAATTACATCTACAAAATCCATTTTCCTGTTGCCATTTGTAATGGCTAGAAGAAAGTTTTCGGTTTCACTTCTGCCCAAGGGAAGGGGATTATGCAGGGCACAACACAAGGATGAGGTCACAGAGGCCATCTTGGAATTCTTTTACCTTATCTGGTAAAATAATTTATCCACCCTTTTGGGTTTGGACCCATGTTATTCCCCCGTATTCCCTCCCTTACCTTCGCTAAATATCTCCACATAGTTCATGAACAAGTCACAGTTTGAGTTCACTGAGTGTTCAAACTGTGGCTGGCTTTGTATGATTTTGATCTGCTTCACCAGTCCTCATGATTAGTATAAAGCTATGTAGGTTCCTCATGTAGAGTCCCAGTCCTCTGGCTTCATCTCTGATGCCTCTGTTTTCTATTTGAATATTCTGAATTTCAAAAAAAAAATTGCGTTTTCATTTGGAAGGAAGAGAAGTCAACACAAAGTAGTTCAAGCAGATAGAACCTACTAGTGCCACAGCACCAGGGTGTAGTGGGTTCAGGCATGGCTGGATACAGGTTTTCAAACCATGTTATGAGGGCCCCCTCCGTCCCTTTTTAATATCCCCTTCTGGTAGCTCTTGTGGTGTTGACAGATAGCCACCCTCACACCCCTAACACCTGCAGACTTACAGTCTCCTTATTTCTGAGGAAGGAAACTTAGTTCCTGAGTCTAGACACCATATTATCATGCCTTACGCTTAATTATCAAGACTTGGGTCAGATTTGGCTAGACCAGTAATTGGCCAGGCTCAGATAATGTCCCCACCACTGTGACTGAGGCAAGAGTAAGAGCCTAAAAGGCTCTTGCAATAGCTTCCTCTTAGGAAAGAGGGGGCTTTGCCAAGGGAAGAGAAGAGGGAACATTGTCAGGTGAAAATAACAAATACCCAGTTTGGAACCTGGAGTGATAGATAACAGCCTAATGGATCATCTTGGTATAATTTCAGGGATCATTTTTGGTATAATTGGTATGCCTTATCCTTCCCTCCTCAACACCACAGCTGGTGAAACAGAAGTGGTATGGACAGCCATCGGTGACATAACAAAAGCTTTGGGTAAGTGGCAGTCCCCGGTAGGTTTTCATATTAGCGTAAAATCCTCTGTCTTCTTGACACGGGTCTCCTTTGAAGACTTCTGAATATTGTCCTGAGAAAATGCCACGTGAATTCAAGAAATCGGATCAAAACTGTGTTCTTTGGGATTCATTAAAACTGAAATGCCTGGGGCCAAATGCTAGCCCGATGCATCAAACGCACTAAATCTGAGACAGCGCTGAGCTGGATCACTTGGATGTTCTCATTTTATAGGATTTTTCTTTACCACGGAAAGGCAGCTCCATAAACTCTTTAAATCTTACATGACTTTTTTGGGGGAGAGGGATCTGAGATGTGGCTAGAAATTTTTTATTATTAACCTGCCTTTCCCCCTGCTTCTCCTTGGAATTGAATTGTCCTTGAAGAGGCCCCGAGGTGGACATCCCTCCAGGTTGAGGGCTCACTTTCTCCCCTTGGTTTCTGTGATGGCTGGTGTGGAGATTGCAAACGCAAATAGATGCCATCTGGGCTCGGGAAGCTGAAATAAAGGAGGGAGCAGAGCCAGAGGGAGTGGCAGGACTCTGGACATGTGCACACAACTTGCCTTTCCTCTGGGGCCAGCTCTGTTCTGCTTGATTGTGGCCCGGAGGGAATCGGAGCCAGTGTTAGAACATTCCAATATTTCAAGAGAAGCTAGAGATCTTACATTTTACTGAATTACTTCTGACTTAAAAATTTTCAAATGACTTCAGTTTTTATTACACCGTGAAGGCTGAAGTGATTTGTCTTTTGGCCAGGGTCGTCCTCTCAGTGGCCAGTTTTGGTCTCTGGTGTGCGTCTTGCCCAGGTCAGAAGGCCTGTTGTGGATGCTGTTTGATGCCTTGCAGCATCCAAGTCCTTCTTCCTAAGGGAGCCTCAGTTGTTTACAGGGTCCACCCTCCTCTCTGGACCCTCAGAGCTGGGGAAAAGCCAAGCTCTAGCTCCAGGGCTCGGTTTGTTTGGTTTCCATCCCTTATTAGCGATTGGTTCAGGGTTGGCCATGTGATCGGACTCTGTCCAATGGGAGGGAAAGATGTGTCTGCGGGGCCCTCTCATGGAAAGCTGCATTTTACCTTGAAGCCAGGGAAGCTGTGGACTCTCCGTGCTCTGGGTAGGGTTGGGATGTCGCACCTCCTACTGCTGCAGGTGACTTGCTTTCAGCCTGAGGATGAAGTCAGCTTTGAGGCCCTACCTGGAAAAGAAGGGAAGAACCTGGATTTTTGTTAACATCCTTGAAGGGCTGAATCCACCAGCCCTGAAGCCTAGTCTTCCACTGAAGTTCTTTTGACATAAAGAATTCTTTCTTGGTTAAGGCAGCATGACTTGGCCTGAGAGGACTAGGACTAGGGGAGAGACCCCCCCTCCATTTGTAGACCCCCTGAACTATTGGTCATAAAGAATGCCTTCCCTGATGCTGGGCTGGGCTGTCACTGCCTCGGCGCTAGATGATGGAAGGGGTTTCTTCTTCTGTCTTTACTCTGATCCCTTGCTACTGCTCCCTTGGAATAGTATCTTAGGAGAATACGCCATCTTTCTCTTGAGAAGGGGGGGCTCACGGGAAGAAAGAGAAACCTCATCAATTACAATTGTCATGGGTGCCCTGAGTGGTGAGCAGACCTTGTGTTTGCTGTCAGTGGTTTGTGGTCAGATTCCTCCTGAACACGAACTGAGGCCTTTACTCTCTGTAGAAGATTAGAGAAGGATTAATAATAACTAAACTATGGCCTTGACCATTTATGAAAATTGTTCTTCAGGTCGCTACATCTTTGTTATGGAAAGAGCTTCACCCTTCAAGGAAGGGCCAAGTTGTGTTTGGTGTAAAGAGTTTTAGGCTCTTAGAAGAGGGCAAAACAGAAAGGAGTTCCTGTTTGACCTGTGCTCTGAAGGTAAATCCGCTGGAAGCAACCCACCATCTCTAAAAGTTCCAGATGTTATTTTTTTCTTGTTCTTCTCCTCCTCCTCCTTCCCCTCCTCCTCCTCCTCCTCCTCCTCCTCCTCCTCCTCCTCCTCCTCTTTCTTGGTTTAATAAGGACTAATCTTGTACTTTAAGATGTTTTCTTATTTCTGTCAGTTTATGCAGATTATTCTTCCCAACCTTTTTCCAGTTGTTAAAAATTAAAGACCGCCCTTGTGTTATTGATAATATAGGTAGGCTTGCTCATGCACAATTGATATTCACACTATTATTATCATTATTATTATTATTATTATTATTATTATTTTGATTTAGCACAGAGAGGCACTGAGTAATGTGGTAAGCAGTGTGAGCCCTGTTGCCACACTTCTGGGTTCGAATCCCAGCTCTGCCACCTACTGGCTGTGGGTCCTTGGCAAATTGCTGGATTTCTTGGTGCCTCCATTTCCTGATCTATAAAATAAAAGTAATTATAGTGCCACCCTCGTAAGGATGTTAGGATTAACAGTTTAATGCATGGGCCCTTTTAAAGCACTTGGAACAGTGCCTGACACACTATACGTGCTGTGTATGTGTGCTATTAGACAGCGTCACAAGAATGGTAATAAAATCTATAATGCTACCACTGGCTGTGGCATCAGGCTTTCGTAAGAGATTTTGGAAGACCTGAACCATTTGGTAGGTGTAGTGTCAGTGGCTCTGAGATTACAAGTGATTTATTACCGGGTATAAAAAATTGCCCTAGGAGGTGAGCATGGGGGATGGAGTCTCCATGGGGCAAGGATGCTGGGGTGTAGCCAGCAGTCTTCAGAGCAGATGGATAAAGATATTATATAGTGTGTTTGCCTAGATGGGTTTGGCCGTACTCAGGGTGATAGTAAGTACAGGAACTGATTGTTACTTACGAGCCCAACACCAAAGCATGCAGCATTTAATAAGACAAACATTTCTCCGTTAAATGACCATTCCTTTGAAGGCAGGTAGTTCTCTCATTTCCTTCACTTAAATGTTATTTATTGCCTTACTGTCTCATTCTTTTTTTCTGAAGTACAAAGACAGTATGAGTATGTGAACAGAAATTCCAAACATTTTGAAATTGTTACAAGTATGGGGTTTAGAGCCATTGAAGCCTGGGCTGGACCTCCGAAGACACCATCTATGGCCGTGACCTTGTGAGGACCTCATGAGGACCATGGACGAGTTCTCTGGGGCTCAATCTGTTCATCTGTAAAATGGGGGTAACCGTTCCTCAGAACCCGGCTCTGCGGATGAAATGGAATCATGTACACAAACTGGCCAACGCAGTGCGTTCATCATCATTTTTTATTTTCATCTTTTTCCTGCTTTGTTTCTAACCACTGTCTTGGCTACCAAGTCAGCAAACTTGAAAGCTTTTCTGGGGGACTTTATGTACGTTGTGTCATTGCTGCTGAGTTTTCTGAGAAGGCAGCCTATTTAGAAGGTAAAGAACAATTTCTTTGATTAGTAACTACATTTTTCTAGTGGGCCTTTAGTTGATTTGGAACTGTTTTCTTGAAATTTGTGGATGAATTTGTGGCAGGGATTGGCAAGCTTTGCTATAAGAGCCAGAGAGTAGACATCTTTGGTTTTGCACACCATATATCTCGTTTGTATTACAGCTCAGGGGTGGTCATGGACCATACGTCAGTGAACGGGCATGGCTGTGTTCCAATGAAACTTTATTTATGGACACTGAAATTTGAATTTCACATATTTTTCATGTGTCACAAGATATTCTTTTTTTTTTACCCCAACCATTAAAATTATAAAAACCATCCTTAGCTTGAAGACCATACAGAAAGGGGCTGTGAATTGGAATTTGCCAACCCCACCATTAAGGTTTTGATGAACTGCCTTATATAATCCAACCACCAGAGAAGGCTCTCCTTTACAAAGCTTGTCTGGCCAGCGTCTTGGAATCGGAAGCTTCTTCCTGTAACATTGGTAGTGACTTTGCACTTCGGTCAGGTTCAGATGCTGTTTTCATGGATGGCCTTTGCCCAAAGTGAGGTGCATCCTGCTTCCGGTTCAGTGTAGCCTGGGGCCTGTTTCCAATTAGAAATGTTAATGCCTCGAGCTTTGGTAGCTGCTGGGCATGAATTGCTTGATTGCCTCCTTGAAAAGCTGTTAACTTCTCCACTGCTTTTGAAAGGAACTTCACCTTGATGCATTCTCCAGCCTATTTTGTTCCTTAGGTGTTTTTGTTCCCCCTCTGTCTTCTCTGCATTAAAGGTGCATTAGTGTATTCTCAGTGCAACACTTTAGAGTTCTTGGAACAGGCAGAGAGCAGTTATATCCCATAATAGCAGGATAATCAATGGAAAGAGATAGATTGCCAGGTTGTAAATCATGTGAGAGAATTTGATGATATCAGCTTCGGCGGGGGGGGGGGGGGGGGGGGGATGGGATCCTATTACTCGTTCTGAATTCTCTGGTTCCTGGAATTAATTTTTTTTTGTACTTGTAATCGTTTGATGGAGCAGCCTTTGTCGTGAACGTGAGGATGACACAGAAGGGGTCAGCTGTGTCCCTCCATTCTTCGCTGTCCTGCTCACCCCTGTATAATTTCTGACCTGCGGTGTGAAATGCTGTTTCTATTACCCAGAGTCCGCACTGCAGAGTGGGATACACTTAGAATTGTCAAAGATTTGAAAGGGCATTTATGCCTCCATATTCAAAAGTGAAAAAAATCACAACCTTTAGACCAGGACACTCAGAAACCTAGTGGCATTCTAGCAGATGCAATTACTGGCAGTAGAAAGCAAAGAGCTTTTTTTTTTTTCATGTTTAAGAGAAATCAACTGTACCTTTTACTTTCTGACTTAATGCAAAGAGATGAAAATATGCTAAAGACACGGGTTTTTTTTTTTTTTTTTAAAGGCATAGACCAGAGACATTTTGGAACCTTTCATCTGGCAAATCTGGCTTCCCTTTAAGCAGAGCATCAGGATTGCTTCAATATTTAGGTATTAATATTCCCTTGTGGCTCAATTAGCTCCTTGAAATGAATTTCTCGGCACTGCTGTCACAATGAAAGAAAGACATGCTGAAGTGAAAGAGAATTTGTGTGTTTCTTAGATTGGAAGGATGTGTTGAGTCAAATGAACATCCTCTCAAGGTTAAATTATCTATTTAAAACCCTCCCAATTACAGTGCCAGGTACAATCTTTGATGAGATTCAGAGAGAACAAATGACTTCATCGGTGGGAGAGAGATTCTCTTTGGATAGAGGAAAGCTATGAAATCAGAATGAACTGGACGTTGTTTATTATGGGGGGAAATGGTTACTTAAACTGAATGTGGTGTAGTCTCACTAAAACATGAACCATTACCGGGTGACTGAAGGCCTCGTAATAGAAGGGGTAGGGGTGAGTTCTTTGCTCTCCGTACTTTAAAAAACGGGGTGGGGGGGAGAGGTGCCAGGGTGGCTCACTCAGTTAAGCATCTGACTGTTGATTTTTGCTCAGGTCATGATCTCATGGTTGGTGAGTTTGAAGCCCTGCATCGGGCTCTGTGCTGACAGTGCTTGGGATTCTCTCTCTCTCTCTCTCTCTCTCTCTCTCTCTCTCTGCCTACTCTCCCCATCCAGAAGGAAGGGAGGAAGGAAGGAATTGTGAGTTGACCAGAACAGAAAACCACCGGCACTGTACTGTGACTTTTCTGTCTCTGTATGCAATGTGATCCAAGGAATTTGGATGGTGATTGCATGGTGAATACAGTTTTGTTTAAACGGTGGTTTCATGGGCTGGCTGTCTAGAATAGTCACCCAAGTGCTGTTGCCTTTACTCCAAATTATAAATCTTTACTCTCTCTGGCCAGCGTTCTCCATCTCTTCTTTTACTGACTTTGTCCTGCCGGAATTCAAATACAGTGACAGCCTTTTAAGGGTCTCCCTGATTTCAGAAACATCTTCCCATTACGCGTGGCAAAATCCAGACTCTCACCTGTAGACTTGCCTACTCCATTCTTCGAGGCTGGGGTGGTCCCACAGTCCTGCTCCATGCTGCCTCAGCGCCTCATGCAGTTACTTGCTTGGGATAACCTTGGTGATGTAGTTGTTGAGTCTAGACCCTGGAGCCAAGACAAGTAGGTTCAGATCCTAGCTGTGTTACTAACCATTCTGTGACCCAGGTAAGTTAGTGGAAATCTGTGTCTCAGTTTCCTCATCTTTAAACTGGGTGTAGTAATAATTCTGGTTGGTAATACTTAATTCTATGTAAAGTTGTTGTGAGGAATCAGTGAGTGAAGATAGGGAAAGAACCTAGACCATTGCTTTGCACTCAGTAAACATTGTGTAAGAGTCACATAGTGATGGTACTGTTTGTTCTAAAATTAGCTTCGTAATTATTATTCTGGCTGGGTTTTGTGTGGTGGCTTCTTCTCTTGTACATCTCAACTTCAGTGTCCTTTCTGAGTGACTGTCCCCATCCACCTTCCGAAGGACCCAGCCTTTCAGCAGCCTCCTTGCACCCTACACATTACAGGTTAAAGAAGCCTTTTTTTCTTTTTTAAATTAGAAAAAAATTGCAACAACAAGTAAAAGAACTACCCCTCACCCTGAACCAGTTTGAATTCTTTGCCAACCCGGTGCCTTGTCATTTTTGAACACCTGTACGTATAGTTCCTGTATGTGTATTTCCTCAACAAGGACATCCTCCTGTAATGTCACGGTACATCCATCAAAATCAGGAAGTCAGCTTTGATAACAGCACTCCTGTCTACTCCTCAGACCCCATTCAGATTTGCTGTGATTGTCCCCATAGAAAAAGGAGCCATTTGGGATCATGTGCTAGTTGTTAGCGTCCTTTTTTTCTGCAACAGTTTCTCAGATTTTCCCGGACTTTTATGACCCTGATAATTTGGGAGGTAACAAACCAATTATTTTGTACATTGCCCATCAATTTGGGTGTTTTGAGGCTTCCTCACAATTAGATTTAGGTTATGTGTCAGGGCAGAAATATCAACAGAAGTGATGCTCTGTTCCTTTCACTGCACCTTATCAGGTGGCCCATGATTTCCACATGTTCCTTGCTGGTGATGTTAACTTTAATCACTCTGGTAAAGGCAGCAGGTGCCGGGCTTCTCCGGGGTAAAGTCCCTCTTTTTTCTCCTTTGTACTGTTTTGGGGATGGATACTTTAAGATCCTTCTTAAACTTTCAGCTTATTTTTTTATCATGCCACTTTTGGACACATGGATTTCAGTTTTATTTAATAGGTTATAATATGTTACTACCATCATTTTGATCCTCACATTTCCCCCACCTTTAGATAGTGGGAGTTCCTTTCAGCGGATTCCTGTGTCCTTTGATATGTGTCGCCATCATTATTTGAATGCTTCCTTACTGGAACAAGAAGTTCTGGGTTCATCTTGTGCATTGCTGGCCCCAGGTCTGGATTTAGCTAAGGAGCAGAGGAGCCATGGAGCTTTGATTCGTTTTAGAGGAGAATGGCATTTAGAAACCAAGATCTGGGCATTTGATGTGTTCATTGCTTGTGAGATGTTACAGCTTCTAGATCTGTTCATTCAGCAGAACTATTTAGGGATTGTGTGTGTGTGTGTGTGTGTGTATACACACACACACATATCAGTATGTATATATGCACACACACATACATTTACATCTCTATTTATTTCTGTATTTTTATGTATTAAAAATCACAAGTTCATTACCTCCAATTCCATTTCAGCAACACATGGTTCAACTTTGTTTTCTCCTTTCTTTATTTGTAACTCCCTGCTTTTGACAGTGAGTATCCTGGCTCCCACTGTCTTGAATATATTTCCTTAATCAATCATCCCACCCCTTGTGGGGCCACTCTTGCATGTAGACATGCTTCTCAACTATCTGAGATACACTCCGTGCCAAGCCCTTCTCCCCCTCAGGTATAGATGCCCTCCTTGCCATACTTGGTGCCCCTTCTGGACAGATGGTGCTTTTGTGCAAGGAAAATGGTACCTCCTCCCCCGGCAGAGAGCAGCCTCATGCCAAATCACCTAGCTTGGCAAGTGACATGTGTAGGCTGCATTTCACTTCTCTTGATTGACTTTTATGCTGTGTGTCAAGTACCCACATTTTTTGTGGCTATGCCGAATTGGTTGATGGTGGGCTCCTCACTCACCTTGGGACTTAGGTGCTACAGCTGCTCTAGCTAGTTTGCTGCTGTATTGAACCAAGGAGGTTTAAGAGAGGATGCTGCTGGTAGTTGATTTCCTGCCATTGGCACTGGAAGACAGAGAAAGCTTGCTGCAGTAAGAGGAACTAGGGTAGATGGACAGAGGGGATGGGGAAAGAAGACTGTTGAGACTTCATAGAAGGATTGAGAGCCTTATCCTAGCTTGTGTCTGAGGCTAGATGCATCCCTGCCCTTGATATTTGAGTGATAGGCTCACATTCTTATACTAAATTCACTCTTGAAGTTCAGCTGCCAACCTAAGCCACGTCACATGGCCAAACTGCAAGTCAAAAGACAGAGAAGTCCACCCTAGAAGGAATTGCAAAGTTGACTGGCAGAGGACCTGGATGAGGGGCCAATTATCTGGTCTATGAAGGGGGAGGTCAAATTGTTTGCCAAAGGCTAACTCGTCAATAAGTGGCAGAGCTAGGAATTGCATGAGGTCTGTCGAGTTAGGACGTCGACATTTAATTACTCTTCGGTTGCTTCTGGATCAAATAGGGGCTTGATCTGCATGTGGTTTTATCACGGTGTATAGGCATAGGCAGGTTAAAAGGGTGTTCCCCTCCTTGCTTTCTCCTGCCCTCTTGTACATAGGAAGTTTACTTTCAAGAAGATGGTGTTAATCAGATACAGAGCTTCTTCCAAGAACCAGATGGCCTTCATTTCTTTCTTCCTGATTAGCTATATAAAGCTAATTGTCCAACTGAGAGAGGCTTAATTTTACAGGCTTTCATGGGAGGCACACTTATTGTTTACAGCTTTCTACCCCACTCTTGCCTTCTTTGCCAGAGGCTCTGCTCCAGCAGGGGAGCCTGAGTCTAACACTAACAAATTTTGGAAGAAGTTTGATATTTACAAGGAGTCACTGAATAGGGGATAGATAATGAGAACCCTTCTCTTCAATTCTGCAGGTTAAAGGTGTGCCCATATTGTTCCCAGGCCCTTCATTCTCTGTCTTCTCTGGATTTATCTTATTTTACACGGTTTTGACAGACAACAGGAGTTTGTATGGTGGTTTTTGGATAATGTCTGCATTAATGTTCTGTAGGCAGAGGGCCGATTGTGCTGGAGACCGTATTAAGGAATTGTAATATAAAAATTACACTGAATTATAAATGTTATTATTATAATTAATTATTAAGCTTACAAAGAGGCCAAGTGGTACTTGGTAAATCTTATTATTTCGTGTGGTGGAAAACTATTTTGCATCAGTGGAAATATTACACTGCAGCATTGTGCCTTTTTTGCGGAGTAAAGATAATAGTGGCTGTAATACAGGATCAGCCATGTGCTGTGTGAAAGATGGCAGGCTTAAAAAATCCATTTGTGTTTCTGGCAAATTGTCTTAACATAATCCACATGCCTTTCTAATTTAAAATATGAAAAGTTAAACAAAGTTTATACTGAAGTTACATCCAGTAGGAAACTGGTAAAACAGTCAAGTCTCTCAAGCTGAGACTCCAGCTTTAGATGTGTGTGTGTGTGTCTCCTGCTCACACTGAATTGTGAATTCACGTTGCATTCCCTTGCAAGGATGTGCCATTTTTAATTAAGACTAAAACATGGTGGGGTATTCTAAATTAGGCCTGATTATAATTGCAGATGGCAATTGAGCTTTTGGAAGCTGGTTTCTTTAACTGTTAAATAAAAATTGTCTTTTTTAGTGTTGGTTTGCCGAAGTTCAGCAGTAGTTGTTTAGGGGGAAAAAAAAACCCCAAACCTTCCATCTATCTCTGTGTTTCCAATTAAGTAAATATCACAGAGTATCCATCCGTCTTCTCTTGGGGGGTTTGACTCTGAAGAAATTTTTCTTAAGGGTTCCTTGACAAGTGAGGAAGTGAAAAATTTCGGCCCCTAAAGCTGAACTTTCTGGAGGCTTTCTGTTGATGAATATGGAAAACCTGTGACAGATAGTTTTCAGGTGTTGTTCTCTGCCTAGTCCTTGAGCTAATGCAGTAAGAGCGACAGCCTTTTTTTTTTTTTAAATAAAAAGAGTACTTTTGACTAGTAGTAGACTTTTAATGGTCAAAATCAGTACCTCTGCATACCTGCTTCTGTTTGGTAGGCTACCTTGACTTTGTTCCGTGTCCCAGAAAGGTTTATGGGCATTGATAGACTATTACCTAGGTGTTGAGTGGATTTATGGATGTTGTTCCCTGCTTATACGAACCATATACGTACAATTTTTGCCTGTTGATGGGCATGTAGACCCAGTAGACCAGTGGTTTGCAACCAGGGCTTCACAGTTTTGTCTCCTGCAAGGGGACATCTGTCATTGTCTGGAAACATTTTTGATTGTCAGGACTGGGAGGTGGTGCTGCTGTCATTTGGTCATAGAGGTCAGGGAGGCTGCTAAACATCCTGTAGTGCACAGGACAGCCTCCCACAGGAAAGAATTACCTGGTGCCAAATGTCAATGGTGAGGCTGTTGAGAAACCCAGCAACAAACAATGAACTCATCATGCCTCCCTTTGTCTCCCACCGTGAAAATGGTCATGGATTCACCATTGATCTCCTTGTATTTTATCCTTCCGTTACAGTGCCAGTGGGTAGTATATTGAATTAAACACGAATTGATAAAAAATGTGTTTTCTGGAAGAATTCAATAAGGAAGTCAAAGGTGAACCACGTGTTCGTTCGGTAAGAACCAGAAGTTTGCAACAGGCCAGGTAGTGGATTTGCTTATGGGCCTTGGTGAAAGCGGGTGGCTCTGTCCCACCCGGGAAGTCTGCCTTTGTTGGAGTAGATGCCGCCCTTCAGTGTTTGCTCTTGTAAGTGATAGATTCATAAAAAGCTGGTGATGAAAACGTCTTAATAAACATCATGCAATTGTGTTATGCCTTCACACCGAATTCTGCCTAATGAAGATTGGCTGTGTACAGCCACCACTGCTTAATTTTGTTGCATTTTATGTACACACCTCAGAAAATTAAGAGACCGGGGAACTCATATTGAGTAGAATAATAAAAGGACCTTCTTGAATGGTGGCACTTTTGATGTTTTCTTTTTCCCCCTGCCTTACATGACTGGAGGAATAAGGGAGAAGGACGTCATGGGGCTTATAAACAGCTGATAACAACAGGCTTCATTTACATTTTGTAGCTTGAATGGCCCCCCTCCTCCAAGCACATGTGTAGGGAATTGAAATTGCAGTTTGCCTATTATGTGTTGGCAGTAATCTTTCAAAAAAATTTTATGTTTCAAAATCAGGCAGCCAACAGCAGTAGCCAGTGATATATAGGGCTATTGATGTGAATTGAATTTGCAGAGGGAAAATGGGATTTGGTTGCAGTATGAACTCGTAATGAGGTGGCCCCATAGATTTGTAATGGTCAGCCATTGTTTGTGCCCAGAATCAGCCAGGAATCAAATACCTTTCAAAGAGAGACTGAAACGAAACTTGAGTTTTTGTTGTTGCTGTTTTTCTCTCCTCTAGTTAATGGAATGGTTCCAAAGTTGTGTCATTTAATTTGGTTATTGTGAGGGGACTGGAAGGTAACAGGTTCCCCTTTTAATATGTGTGTAAATCAGTGTCTTCATTGGTCATATTCACTGTCTTATCAGTAAAAAAAAAATGGACCCATGCCCCCAATATATGCATATTTATTGAATTTGCATGTGTGGTTTTATACTAAAATATTATATAAATTCTAAAACAAAAATGTAAACCATGAAGTAAAAACTATTATGATAGACGGTACAATTTTTTTTTTCTCCCCCCAAGGAATCATGTTGTGCAGCCCTTGGGTGCTCACTGTTGGAAATGGCAGGTGCTAGTGTTGCATTAGGTGACATTGTCAGGTTATGGAGAACATTGGGCTGCCTTTCTTTCCACGTAAGTGTCTTTCTTTTTTAAATCGTTATTTTTGAGAGAGAGAGAGAGTGCATGCATGAGCGCATGAGCTGGGAAGGGACAGAGAGAGAGGAAGACAGAGGATCTGAAGTGGGCTCTGTGCTGAGAGCAGAGAGCCCAATGTAGGGCTCAAAGTCACCAAAGATGAGGTAATGACCCGAGCCGAAGTCGGATGCTCAACCCACTGAACCACCCATGTGCCCTCCATGTGAGTGTCTTAATCTTGAACCTTTACTGTGATTGTGTGGTGTGAACTACAGATGGGATTGGATTGATGCTAGACATTCAGAAGTGACTTTCTTCCCTGGGTGCAGAGTGTAGGATAGAGTAGAGTAAGTCAGCGACAGCTGACATCTCATGGTTGTATCTGGATGCTGTGCCTTAGAAGTTTACTTTCTGATTTATTTCAGTTATTTTTCTTCTTTTTTTCCCCCTCCCTCCCTTTCTTTTGCTTTAGTGCCAGGGAAAACTGGGACACATTTTCCATATATAGATGTTTTCCTCTAAGGTCTTCTCTCTGTGTGGGGGTTGAAGTTAGAATAATTATAGTATTTGAACGAGTGAATGAAAGAATCAATAGATTTATCCCTTAGTCTGAACTATACTGGTTAGGTGATCTTGGTGGGTGAGCTGAAACTCCTCTGATTCTCTCTTTTCCTGTCTGTGCAATGGGGATCAATGCTGATCCATGTTGTTCTCTGTGGGATTAAGGAGGGTACCCTTCCCAGGGCTTAGCATCAAGATAAATGCCCATTTCATTATGATGCAGTTACAATCCCAGCAGCCCCCATCCTTCTTGGAATTCTTTTTTTTTCTTTTTAAGATTTTATTTTATTTTATTTGAAATGTTTAGTTTTGACAGAGAGGTGGGCAGAGCCAATGGGAGCGGGGGAAGGTCAGGGAGAGAGGACAGAGAATCTGAAGCGGGCTCTGCGCTGACAGCAGAGAACCTGATGTGGAGCTTGAACCCATGAGCCGCGAAATCACGACCTGAGCCGAAGTTGGACATGTAATCGACTGAGCCACCAAGGTGCCCTGAAGATTTTATTTTTAAGTGATCTCTATACTCAACATGGGGCTCAAATTTATAACCCTGAGATGAAGAGTTGCACACTCTACCAACTGAGCCAGCCAGGTACCCCTTGCTTGGTTTTCTTGAAAGTATTTCTTGGATATCTTCACTTAACTGTGGCCAACACTGATTTCCGTGGCCTCAGAGCCCTTAGATACCACAGTGACCATTGATACAATATTTCCTGGGCCCAGTGGTATGATTATTCACTTGGATGTTCTTTCACTTTCCTTTTCCCCAAGCAAATTTGGTTTCTGGAGGATGGAAACCAAATCTTAACTTTCTTTTGTGATTGCTTGCCTTTTCTTGCCTCCCTGTGCAACACCATGCTGAGTGACTAATCAAAGAGCTAATTCTTCGTTGACAGGTTAAAAGGCATTTTCATGCTTTACTGTGCTTTTGGTTGACTCAGAAGACTTTGGAATCAGGGAAGGTGTAGGAGGAAGAGGGAGCTGGAAGGATGTCAGAAATGAGATTTTGCTAATTGTAATTAGCGCCAAACAGAAGTTGGTACACTTCTGTAGTTTTCTGTTGTCAGTCACTTTGGATGACGTTTTTTTTTCCCATTATTTGTAAGTGACAGATTGCAGTACATATTTTAGGACCTGCCACCCATTTTGATTCGAAAGATTCTGTTGTTGGAATTTTAGACACTGCAGGTAAAGATCCAATTTTACTAAATAACAGGGACTTATGAATCTTGTAAATTACTTTGCTCTTGCAACTGAAAGTGTTTTTCTCTGATTTATTATGCAAATAATTATAAATCCTGTAACTGAACAGAGTAAAACTTTTCATGTCTTTTAGAATCTGTTTTCTGGTTTTGCTCATTCTGTAACAGTCTTACCTTAATAGGCAAGAAGTATAAATTGTGTGGTTTACTGAGCAAAGATGAAAGGTAATATATTTTGGTTATTTCCAGTTAGCAGACTGCCTCTTAATGAATCAGATTAAGTGCCTCAATCACTTCCTTTTACAAGTTGTCTTCGGGAAGGCACATTTGCATCCTAAATGCAATTCAGGGAGATTATTATTTTGCTACTTTTACTAAAAGTAATAATATCCTGTTTTCCTGTTCCAGAATTCCAGGTATGACCTCCTGAAGCGTAAGGAGAGACTGAGTTTCAACTGTGTGTCTTAATATCAGGGAACTATCTTACATGCACATCACACTGATGCAAGAGGGTTTTCTTAATTGCTAGCAGTGTGATGGATTCTGACTGACTTAGTTCACAATTTGGCTTTGGAAGGGTTCTATTGTATAGGTTTATTTATAGGAACCAGGAAAAATGGGATAACTTGGAAAGCGCAGGAACCAGGATAGGGGGAGCTAATGGCCAACTGGTTTTAGAAAGAGTTGGGCCCAACCATGTCTTGTTTTTAGGGATGATAACTCCACTCAAGAACGAGATCCTTCCCTGGTAAGATTCTGCTTTGCACGGTTGGGGAGGAATGTTCAATGGAGCATGCAGAACAAAGTGGAGGGATTGTAACCTGGAGAAGATGGGGAAGGACCGTGAAGTTAACCATAGCCAAGATCTCTTGAGATTGTCCCTTATGTGGCTTCCAGCATGCAATGGATGACCAAATGTTGGAGCAGGAAGGGGCTCCAGATTCCTCATGAAAGCCCCGATGAGTAAGTGATGTGTGTAGGGGGTCCTCCAACTGTGGGTATGTAGGCTAGTTTTTGTCATCTTTGCACCAGGCTAGAGAATTTGGTTCCCGAATGATGCTATCTCACATTGGGAAAGAAAATCTCTTTTCAATTAGGAGAGACAAAGTATTGACAATGAAGTCGAGCGGATGCCTATAAATATAGGTGTTCTTTAATTGGAAAGGAGCAATTAAAGACAACTTGAAGACAACTTCTAGCTGTTGTTTGTAGAAGCCAAGTAAATGACTACCTGTGAAAGCCTTCACCTGTTTGAGGATTATATAAATATCACTTGAACAAACAAATACCCGAGGGAATAGTAGCAGGCTATGTAAGTCTATTCTTAAATTTTATTGCCATGCACCAAGTGCATCCTCTAGAATTTCCTCAGAAAAGGCTCTTTTGGGGCCACATCAGCGGCTCTGTTGGCCTGATTGCTTTCTTGGGTGCTCAGAGGTGCTGAGTTTATCTAGAAATATAAAAGGAGACACTGCTGTAGTCAGGAGGAGCTCCTGAGAGGCCAGACCCTCTCCAACTCTTTTTCAGTTAGGAGCACTCCTTCACAAGGTCTTGGGTTTGCCAAGGGTACGGAACAACATGGCGGTTCCAAGTATGGATTAAAATGAGACTGGATTTAAATCTCAACTCTCCCCACTTCATAGCTGTGAACTTGGGTAAGTTTTGAACCTCTTTCAGCCTCTGGTAGATTTGCTTAATCAGGATCGAGTCCCTCCTTCCTTCTAATTGGATCCTTGTATTATTGGGGATACCAATAAATCTGACTGAAAAACTGTATTCCCCAGCTTCCAGGGCTGCAAATAGGGATGGTTGATGAGTTACAAATAGAATGGTTAGGGGCTTCCAGGAAAGCTGTTCTGAAGAGATTTAGTCAGGTGGGAAGTAGGCTGTTTTTTGATTTTTTTTCCACATTTTGCATTTGAGATAGGAGGTACAGATGTTATGGCTTGGAGCTACAGTAGCCATTTTGGGATCATGTGGAGAAGGTCAAGGGAACTGCAGAGATAGGGGCATCTTTGAGCTGTTAAGTATCTACCTGTAGTCACTTACCTCCGGACGTCTTGCTATAGGAAAGAAATCAACCCTTATGTGTTTAAAGCCGCTATAATGGTCTCTGATGGCAGCATTAGAAAGCAGTTCTTGATCCCAGACTTGAGATACAGTTTAAACCAGTATCCGAACATATATATGTAGCATATTACTAATGAAGTTGTATTCTTTCCCCTTTTTTTTCATTGCAAAAGTTCTTCATAAAAACATCAAATGCTTCTTTCTGAAAAAATTGCCCTCCCCCCAAAAAGTATCTTGTTTTGTAAATGACTTTTAACTTACACTTTTAGATTCTAGAATCAGTAAGTGCTTGTGAAAGGGCCCTTTGTTGTAATTTTAGGGCAGTGACTCTGCTCTTAGGGCACTCTTGGATGTGAGTATTCACTTGGGTAGTTTTCAAGCCCATGGCTAAGAAATCTAAGAGTCTGTTGTTTGCTATTCCATATTCTTTAGAATTCTTTGGAGTGAAGTATTAGTGTGGTCACAGTCATGCATGTTATGGATCATTGGGTGCTGTTGGTGAGTCACATGACAGTGATGCTCAGGCATGTCCTCCCACAGTGTGCCCAGAACACAGCACCTCAGGCTATTTAAAGTGTCTCTAACGATGCTGCCAAACATCTCGGCCTCCAGTGCAAGTTCCGTAGGGTGGGACTTGTTTAAATCACATTCTGATTACAAACATTAAGAAAAAAATGCTGAAGTTTCTATTATTGGAGAGTTTTTTCAACTCTGTTTAAATCTGGAAGGAAAAAAAAAAGACATTAACGCAGTGTTCTTACAGCTCCTTTCTTTTCCTTTCCAAATATTTCAAGCAGTGAGACTGTTCCCTCCTGAGTAAAGCAGAGTAGTTTGTGTATTAAATAAATAACTTTCCTGTCCCGATAGGTGGTGGTGTTTTTTTTGTTTTTTTGTTTTTTTTTTTTGAAGATCACTTTTAGGCAACATTATGTATTTGTAGGGGCTTGTCTTCAAATAAAAGGCATAATTGAAATACAGCCGGATAGGAATCAAGAGTGTGATTCAAGTATAAGGTAAAATTGATGACATCCCTTATTGCTTTATAGATGAATTACTTTATAGTGGCCTGTTTCCCGATAAAGCTTTTTTAAAAACGAAAAATGCATTTTTCTACACTCTAATCATCCATACTGACAGCAGCGAAAAGAGAAAAGCTGTTTCCCCCCATCCCTTAGCAGTGATAGTAGAAATTGCTTATTGCTTGAAAATCTATATTTGCCTGCTGGTGTGCCATTAGAAAGGGATTTTGTAGCCTGAATTCCATTTTTTTTATTTAACATAAGACATAAGGGGTTGCATTTTCCATATTGGCAGACTGTGGAATGGGTGGGTGACTTGATTGTGGTCTTTTCCACGTGGAGTGTTCAAAACCTACGTGTGCCAAAGAACTGGGCCTGTTACATGGGAGATTGAACAAAGATGACCTTGGGGTTATTTTTCTCTGTATCCACCAAATTATTAACCTTCTTAGAGTCAGTAGCTCAGCCCAGGAAAGAAGAGGACCACTCTTGAACTGGTGCTGCTGATTCCCTGTACTGGATGCCAATCTCCCAACAAAGCCTGCAGAAGAGGAAGTCTGGTTGGGAAATCATTACATTGTCAACCAGATTATTTCACGTGGCCTGTCTCACCACCTGCGATGTATTCTTGGAAAAAAGAAACATAATTTGAGTCAGATCAAACCTCTTGATCGAATTCTGAGGATAAAGCATAATGTAAAAGGACACACATGGAATTCAATCAGCAAAACCCAGAACGAGAGGAATTCTGTACTTCACATGACCCCATTTATTCAGTAAATGTATCGATCAGTTTAAAGAGTCAGAAAAGAACCTTTAGGTGAAAAAGGATTAAAGAGACATTGCCACTAAATGTAATGTGTGGACTTTGGATCCTGATTCGATCAAATCAATGTTAAAAGGTTTTTTTTTTTTTTTTTTTTTAATTTTTTAAATGTTTATTTATTTTTGAGAGGGAGAGAGAGAGAGAGAGCATGAGAAGGAGAGGAGCAGAGAGAGAGAGGGAGGCACAGAATCCGAAGCAGGGTCCAGACTCTGAGCTGTTAGCGCAGAGCCTGACACGGGCTCCAACTCACAAACTGTGAGATCATAACCTGAGTCGAAGTCAGATGTTTAACCAACTGAGCCTCCCAGACGTCCCCATTTATTTATTTATTTATTCATTCATTTGTTTTTTATTTTTATTTTTTTTAAATTTTTTTTTTTAATGCTTATTTATTTTTGAGACAGAGGGAGACAGAGCATGAGCAGGGAAGGGGCAGAGAGAGAGGGAGACATAGAATGTGAAGCAGGCTCCAGGCTCTGAGCTGTCAGCACAGAGTCCCATGCGGGGCTCGAAGTCACGAACTGTGAGATCATGACCTGAGCAGAAGTCGGACGCTTAACCGACCGAGCCACCCAGGTGCCCCATTCATTTGTTTTTTAGATAGGGAAATTTGAATACTGATTATTTAACTCATGGCATTATTATTAATTACTTTCTAGGTATAGGCAAGATAGCAGTTATGGAATGATAATTAAAAAAGAGTCCTTATCTTTTGGTGATAGATACTGAGTTAGTTATGGGAGAAATTGTGATGCCTGGGACTTTAGAATTCTTTAGAGTGAAGTATCATTGTGGTCACAGTCAGAGACCAGGTTGAGTCGGGAGGGAGTTAGGGTAAAAAAAAATAAGATTTTCCATCCATGATAATTGTCGAAATTGGGAAATAGTTACATGGGAATTCTATTTTTGAATGTTTGAAATTTTCAATAGAAAATTAAAATATAGGAAATTATAATAATGGCCTACCTCTGTTCTATTTTTCATCTTGAGTGCTGACTTTACCAGAGCAACTTCTTTTTAAGTATTCTTAGGGCAATAAATATTTTAATATATAACCTTTCACCTCATTGTGATCTAAATATAAATATGGTCACTGACTTGCAGCAACCAAGCCTTAAAGAATTGACAGGTTTTATTTAATGACCCATTTTCCTTTATTTGAACTCAGCCCTGTGGAATAAAAGGGGATGTTTTATTCATCAGACTTTTAACTTTTTTTAAATCTTAGAATGCCTTTGTAGGAATTAGCAGGTGTTTAATTATCAATGGGAGGATTCTTGATATGCTGAACGCGGTAGAAAGTCATTAAAAGAAGTTTAAAATATGAAAAAATCCAATGGGAGAACTTGGGGAGAAATGAATAAATCTGTTCTCCCGTGTCCTGGGTTTATTAAGGTCAAATGAGGTGCGGTTTAATGTTTTCCAGCTTCATTGTAAACTAAGCCAAAGGAAAATCTTTCTGCCCTTTGGTCAAACATTCCTGTGTGAAGAGAACACCAGCTACAGTGGAACACTGCCAAGGTTTTTTGGGGTCATACCTTAGCCCTCCAGTTTAGATAGTTGAGATAAGCCAGGATTTATGGATAGATTTATCACCGGTCTCAGCATTGAGCCATGACTTCCTGTTTGGCATTTTCTTTCATGCTACGAGGAATTGTGGAGTGCCCATCTAGGAACAAAGGTAACCAGAGTTTCATGGTTTTGTTCTTTTGTCTGACTGGAGCGTCAACTGTCCCCTGCTCCCTCTTATCTCTCCCCTAACTTCCTCTTTTTCTAGCAACATTGCCCCCTCAACTTCTAATGATGTAATGCCCATGGTGATGGTAAGTTATTTGGATCTGGGAAAAAGGTGTCATTAAGTTGAGGCAGTTTGGAGGTGGAGGGAGGAAGGGTGGGGACAATAGCTACCATGGATCCGGCTCTGACCCTGTGCCAGGTACTGCATGAAGAAATGTCTGGTTTATTCTGCCCAAAATGTCTGCAAGGTAGGAATCACTCCTACTTTTACAAGGAAGGAAGGAAGCTCATAGAGCTTGGATAACTTGCTCAGGGTTTCATCGCTCCTAAGCATCTTTGACGGTTAATGCACCAACAAAGTTGTGTTGTAACCAACATGCCATGTGCGTTCTCCAGGGTGTAGGTAATGAGGGTAGTTTTTAGTGAAACATTGACTGTTTTCACAGCGATGTTGCTTCTTATTGACTCCATACGGGACGTTGAGGAGCAAGAGGAGGGACACTGGGAGATGGGCATTTGTGCCTTTGTGTGGTTCACATCGCATGTGTACAGACTTCAAGATTGCCTAAATTAGACCTGTAACTTACATATTTTCTATATAAAAGAGGGGCACAGGAAGGACAGACAGACACCGGTAGTTTGGTTACCATGAAATGGCTTTGTTGGCTTTTCGTCTGCATTGCTGCTTTGTTTTAACCTCAAAGGTGAAAAGGTCTCCTTGATGTAATCCAGAGAGATCTTTGTGAACGAAGCTGCTTACAAGCCCCACTCATCGACAGGAAAGCAATATCTTCTTAAAGCTTGCAACTGACATTACTTTTGTGGTCTCTGGTAAGAGGGAAATAAAAAGGGTCATGGTTTGCTGTAGATTCTTTTGAAGGCACATGGAGTTTGTGAAGTGATAATAAATGGTGGATCTCAGTTGTTCTGGAGGCTCTCCAGGTCGACCAGTGTTGTAAGTGTGCCCGTCTTTGGCTTTGGGTTCCTTTTCCCTTCAGGAGCTGTTCTGTCGGGCTGCTAAGGAGCACCATGCCAGGAGCAAAACGTTGGAAAACAGTTGGAAGGTGGATGGAGAACAGCAATTTCAAGTAATGGACAGGAAATCATAGGATTGCAGAAATTACTCAGGCTGCGGTAGTGTGCCCAAAGATGCTGAGTAGGGCTGGTGACTGAGGCGTGCATTTAAGTGGTATTTCTTGGCCACAGGGCAGTGGGAATTGGTCAGCTCGATGTGTGCTTTAAATGGATGATCTTATTGGTGGGAAAGAAATGATGGGGTGAGAACTGTAGGCTTGCTTCCTGCACACTATTCCAGATCTTTTTTATGGAGTTGTTGGCCGGGGCATCTTTTGAGATGGAGAGGTTGGCATGATCTTCATTCTGAAGAAGTTTACTTGAGCTAACTCAGTATGAACAAAGTCCAGTATTTAAGGTGTTCTGCCTTTTTATATGAACAGGAGAGCCATATAGAAATAAAACATACATATTTTTCTTCAGTGTTTTAGGTTAATACCTGGTTAATACTTTAGCATTCCATGCTTTACTATTAATAACGAGTTTTTTTCTTAGTCATATATTTTGTCCTGTCGTCCACCCCCAATCAGAAAAAAATGTTTACTGTCTTTCTTTCAAGAGCTCTTTGGGGGATCTTTTTAAAGATTGGCTCAAGCTGAAGGAATTTTCCAGTTCAGTTGACATGCTTTGCAGTGTTTGTGGTTTCACATGGCTCAAAATATTTATCATCTCAAGTTTCTTTGACAACAAGGGTAGAAAGAAATATTAGTGTCCTTTCCCCAAAGTAGTATAATAATTGTCAGATGCTTAGAAAATGTATCTTAATGAGGGAGGAGGACATCCTGCCATTTGTAACAACATGGATGGACCTTGAACCACGTTATGCTAAATGAGATAACATCCGACAGAGAAAAAAAGTACTGTATGACATCACTTATATGTGGAATCTAAAAATTCCCAAAACCTTTATCTCCGTTACTCATCCTGACAAGTAATAGCCTTTAGAGCATGGGTACTACTATGTATAAGGAAATTAAATCAACGACTTGTCTATGGACACAAGTATTTATCCAGAAATTTTAAGAACCAAGTACATGAAAGTTAACTCATGCCAGTTCTTTTTTCTGATTCGGACCTTTAACCATATTATACTGCTATCTTATAGGTTGTTGCTACTTTGCTGTTTTTTTTTTTAATGTTTACTTATTTATTTTGAGAGAGAGAGACAGACAGACAGACAGACAGACAGAATTCTTAGCAGGCTCCTTGCTGTCAGCACAGAGCCCAGTGTGGGGCTCAAACTTAGGAACCATCTCAGGAACTGTGAGATCATGACCTGAGCTGAAATTAAGAGTCAGGCCCTTTACTGACTGAGCTACCCAGGTGCTCCTGGCTTCCCTGCTTTGTTTTCTAGATATTTCTGTGTATCCTTCAGAGTGGGTAAGGACTGAAACCAGGAAGTTCTGCAAACCAGATCAAGAGCAAAGGATTCTATAGATAATGTAAAACATCAGCTATGGCCCTTGTATCTTGCATATGGCTTCACTGAAACTTAACTGTTTTCACAATTATTTTCCTTAAAGTCTGTAAGTTCTATGGAGAGGCTATTTGTATTTATTTTTGTTCTTTGCTTTATTTATTTATTTTGAGAGAAAGAGAGAAAGCGCAGGTTGAGGAGGGGCAGAGAGACAGGGAGACGCAGAATCAGAAGAGAGCTCCAGGCTCTGAGCTGTTAGAATAGAGCCCGACGCAGGGCTCGAACTCCTGAGCCGTGAGATCATGACCTGATCCAAAGTTAGACGCTTAACCAGCTGAGCCACCCAGGTGCCCATGGAAAGGCTATTTTTTAATCTGCATAGCACAGTAGTTCTCAAACTTTGCTCATCAGAATTGTCAGAATCATCTAGGACTCCTTGTAACACAGATTGCTGAGCCCTCCCTGCCAGAGGTTCTGATTCAGTAGGTCTCTGGTGGGGCCCGTGAACATTTCTAACCAGATTACTATTGATGTTGATACTGCTGGCCTGGACCACACTTTGAGAACCACTCCTCTGTCGGCTGACTAAAACTTAACAAGTTATACGAGCAGCTTACTCCACGCTGCTGTATATCCCTCAGAACAAGTTGTTCATAATTTTTCAGTAGATAGAGTGATAAACTAGTAATCTCAGGTAGGAAACTGATTCCCACACAGAAGAGAGGATCAGAAGAGCTTACAGAAACAGACTGCAGGCTTTGTCTTGCCCTCCAGTCCTCTTAACCAGTTCTTTGGAAGGGAGAGGAGGAAATAGAAATGCAGACTTTTAACTTTGAAAGAAAAAAGGAACTTCCGATTTTCTGTGTCTTCTGCCTTGAGTCTTTAGGTACTTCTATGTGTTTATCAAAAAGACGAAAGCTAATTTTAATTTGCATTAGTTTGGTAAATTGGATATTGTGCAGTAGGGATTAGACTCGGATCATAAGCACTTTTTGGGAACCGTTAGATTTAAAATAGTTGTCTGGGCCTACATGTAATCAAATTAATTCATTGGTGTTCAATAAGATAATTTTACATTTTGTAGTATAAAAAACTTTAAATGAGTAAGGCAAACTCATAAAAACAGAGAGTAAAATGGTGGCCACTAGAGTATGAAGGGGGAGTGTGGAGGGTTAGGGCAGGTGTTTAAGGGTACAGACGTACACTGTGTAGAAAATAAGCCTTAGAGTTAATGCACACTGTAGTGGTTATGGACAATATCCTATTATAATTAACAAATTTGCTAAAAGACTAGAACTTAATTACTCCCACCGCTAAAAAAAGAATAAGTAGTGTAGTAGAGGTGTTAATTATCACTACAATTATTAATTGTAATCATATTACAATATAGAAATGTAAAAAATTACCATCTTGTATGCCTTAAGTTTATGTTATTTGTCCAAAATATTTCAGTAAAAAGGAAAATGTGTCTTGAGGATCTCCTTAATTCAAATCTTGAGACTGTTTGAGGCAGGCACTGTTACTGGGTTGAGGAATCCAGGTTAACGGTTCTGGTTTGACTGCCTTGAAATTGCACTGTGGGAAAAAAAAATGGGCGACAACTTTTTGCCAGATGTAAAGATCCCCCCAGAGTTTGGTGTGTGAGTATATTATTTTCTAAAAATTGCATTTGTTATATACAAATACATGTTGCCAAAGTTTTCCTAAGTCTTTTGTTTTTGAAAATAGCCTAAATTTTATAAGGGTGTTTATTTTACTCACATGTTGAGATTTTTGAGCAGTAGCGAAAAGGGAAATTTCAAACACATGCAAAGCTTCCCCGTTTTCAGTGATGTGGGCACTGGCAGTATAGATAGGAAGAAGATAAGGAAACTCTTTTCAGAGAACTTATAATCTAGTGACAGAGATGGGCATGTAGATAATCAATTGCAGTAAAATGATGTAGATGCTCTGATTGTGGTGTGGAGTGGGGACAGTGGAAGCCAGTAAAAGGCAGTGATCAATTCTGCAGAGGTGAGATTTGAGTCTACTGTCTAGAGGAAGTGATCAGATACACAGATAATGCTCATAATACTGCATGGAAAGTGATAAGTGTAAAAGTGCTCTTTGTTTCTAGAGAAAGAAATTCCTTCTGTTTTAGGCAGTTAGGTAAGGCCTGAGTAAGGATGATGATAATTTTGCTGCACTTTTCAGCAGCAAATTTCATTTTGCAAAGAGTTTTCAAATGTGTCATCTGGGAGGCAGTTGAGATAATAATCGGTATTGGTTCAGAGAGGTAGGGTGACATACCCACGTTCACACAGCAGGTGATGACCCAAGCATGTGTTGCGTTCAGCGTTTCTGACCATTTATTCCACAAAGAAGCTGAGTGAGCACATCTTATCACTTCCTTTCTTCCTTCTTCCTCCTTCCTTCCCTTAACCACTGGCTTCCCAGCACATATTAGGATAAAGCTTTCACTCTGGACCCTAGCCTGCAAGGTCCCACATGATTTAGGCCCCTGCCTCCCACCACCACTGCCCCCGCCCAGCCTGGGCCTGGCCTTGGCTGAGCCCCCTTGCTTGCCCTGCACTCTGGCTGTTTCGAGAACACACTAAGGTTGTTTTCAGCCCAGCATTCTTACATATGCTCTGTAGTTGTATAGAAACCAACCACACAGAAACCAACCCCCCACCCCACGCTTCTTCTTGATTTTGGTTTATTCTTAGAATATTACCACCTCAGAGAGACTTCCTTGGCCTCTGCATCTAAGGCACACCCCACCTTCCCATTAGCCTCCACCTCTCTTCTTTGTGTTACTTGTTGTGAAATAATAGCATCAGAAGTCATTGGTTTTTTGTTCCTGTTTATTGTCTCGTATGCCTAACTAGAATGTGAGTTTCATGGAGGGAGGCAGTAGGGAATATTTTTATACACTGCCATTTCCCTAAAGCTTGGGATATAAGTAGCACTTGATAAGTATTTATCAAATGAACAAATGTGACTTTAAGTGCTTAAAGAGCAATTGAGATACTTAAATTGATATACTTTTCTGAGAGCCAGAAATGAACATCATTGGAATGACTATAATTTCCCAGCGTATAGGTCAGAGATCTGGAATTTATTTGAGACAAAGCTGATGTGAAACACAAATTTTAATTTCATTCTTGGATTGTTCATTGCTAACGTATAGAAATATGATTGATTTTTGTATATTCATTTTGTATCCTGCCACCTTGCCGAACTTCAACTCTGTTGAATTTTTAGCTCATGTAGGTTTTTTGATGGATTCCTAAGAATTTTCTATATACAAGATCATGACATCTGCAAACAGAGGTAGTTTTACTTTTTCTTTTGAAATCTGGATGCCTTTTATTTCTTTTTATTACTTAATTGCCCTGGTTAGAACCTCCAGTGTAGAAGTGGACAGAAGTGGTCCCCAGAACAGAAGTGGTGAGAGCAGACACCCTTACCCTGTTCTTGATGTTAGTGGGAAGACGGATAGTCTTTTACCAGTGATGGTGATGTCAGCTTTTGGGTTTTTTAGACGCCCTTTATTATTACGTTGAAGAAGTTCCTTTTTACTCATTTGTCAAGTGTTTTTATATGAAAGTGTGCTGGGTTATTGTCAAATGACTTTCTGCAGGAAAATAAAGTTTTAGACTAAATTTTTCTTTTTCTTTTATTTATTATTTTTAAAGATCTTATTTTTTTATTTGAGAGAGAATGAGTGGGGAGAGGGGCAGAGGGAGAGAGAGAGAGGATGAGTTGGGAGAGGGGCAAAGGGAGAGGGAGGGAGTCTTCAGTTATTTCTTTGAAAAAATGTTTATTTTGAGAAAGAGAGAATGTGAGTGGGAGAGGAGCAGAGGGAGAAGGGCGGAGAGAGAGAGAGAGAGAGAGAGAGAGAGAGAGAGAGAATCCTAAGCAGGCTCTTTGCTGTCAGTGCAGAGCCCAACCTGAGGCTTGATCCCACGAACTGTGGGGTCATGACTTGAGTCGGATGCTTAACCCGCTGAGCCACCCAGGCGCTCCCAGATCTTTCTTTCTTTTTAAAGCACAGATTTCTTTAAAGCACAAGGTTTCTTCTTGACCCCCATGCCGGAGATGTTTGCGAGTTTCTGCCTTTCTTCCGTGAGCTCCCTATGTATTCGGAGAAGCATTTGTCAACAGGTGAACTGTCTGAGAAGGAAGCCAGGGACTGTCCTCTTGGAACAACTCTGATGACAGGATGTTTCCCTGTAAGTCTCAGGTACAAACTGCTGGAATGTGATGCCGTACCTGACACGCGCACCATTTCCATGTTTGTTTTGCGGGTGTAATACTGTCAACGCACTGTTGAATGAGCTGATTTCAAGCTGTTGATATAGTTCAGACCTTGGCAGTTCTCTAATCTCCTTGAAGCTTTAGTGTTTGATTGCATTCGTTTGCCCTGCAAATAGTCAACGGTGTAAGTGATCTCAAAGTGAGAATATATCTAAAGCCTGTATTTATAATAGACAAGGTTCAAAGGAGAGCTGAGACCTTGTAAAATACACATATGGACTTCGTGAGCATGTAATGAAGACTTAACTTCCACTCGTTGGGGCCTGTCAAACAGCCATATTACAAGCATGATTTGGTGGCATGGGACTTCTATTCTTGATGTTAAAATAACATCCAGCAAAGGGAGTTGGTGGAAAAACAAGTTGTCAGCTAGGAGAATGAAGGGTAAGTAAGGTAGGATATCCCTAAAGTTGTATTGTGTTAATTTAGCAAGTTCAGAACTTTGAAGCATATTAGTTTTTTCTTGGGAGGGTCCTACTGTCCAATATTGTACTATACCTTCACGAAGCTATGAAAATAGCACTGACATTTCTTGGAAGTTTTGGATATTTATTGGCAACAATGTATATGGTGGGGTCTCTGGGAGAGGGTCCTGCACCCCCCCCTTTTTTTTAATACTTATTTTTGAGAGAGAGAGAGACAGAGTGTGAGCAGGGGAGGGGCAGAGAGAGAGGGAGACACCGAATCCAAAGCAGGCTCCAGGCTCTGAGGTGTCAGCAGAGAGCCTGACGCGGGGCTTAAACCCATGAACCATGAGATCATGACCTGAGATGAAATCGGACGCTCAACCGACTGAGCCACCGAGGCGCCCTGGGTCCTGCCCCTTTTGATCAGTGAAAGCTACTGGGTGGTGTTTTAGTTTTAGTTGGAAGTTACTATTTTCTGTTCCATGTGGTGTCACTAAAAATGCTGAGATGCTATGGCTTTGGCTCGTAAGAGCCAAGAGTCCGATGAGATCCAATGAGGAGGGCCTCATCATTTTGTTGTTGAATCTTACCAATTAGTCTGTAAAGTATTGATTTATGTTATTATTACTGACTCCATTATACAAGACAAAAAGCTGAATCTTGTGCTGATGGCTTCCCTAAGGGCATATTATGAAATGGTAGAGAATGGATTTGATTGCAGGGAACCTACCGCCACATTCTGTGCTCTCATACATATCCCAATGCAATGATAAATTTTTCAGTTACTTAACTGTCATCTGTGACAAATATGAGCATTTTAGTATCTTAGAGAAAGTCTTTTTGAACTTTTATCCCACAGGTGAAATAAGTCCCTTTGGTTGTTTTCTTCACGAAAAAGTCAGGTGGTCTCTGCTTGAATGCTTCCAGCACCAAAGAGTTCACTACTTCACGTTGGCAAACTTTTTTTCTTCTTCTTTTTGTTTTTTATTTTTAATGTTCATTTATTTTTGAGAGAGAGAGTGGGAAAGGGGCAGAGAGAGAGGGAGACAGCTGTCCGTGTAGAGACCCCTGTGGGGCTCGAACACACAAACCATGAGATCATGACCTGAGCCCAAGTCTGCCACGTAACCGGTTGAGCCACCCAGATGCCCCCTGTTAGCAGACTTTTTCCTTGTTCTTCCTCATTTTGAGCCAATCTGAAGGTCAGATCGTTTTCCTAGAATTAAGGTATACAAGATTCTCCTGCTTTCCCAAAGTCAGGTACTCAGAGGAACCTTTGGTAAGCTGAGATGGCATAAAGCCAAGAAGCAATTGTCATTAATTATGTGGAAAATTTTCTGAGCATTCCCAGACCCCCAAAAAATTATCTTAGGTTTTTCTGATACTTTAGGACACATCTTGCTAATGGATGCACAGAATAAATCGAGAGAAAGCACAGATGCTCGCAGACGCATTTCAAAGCTATGGCGGTTTGATGCTGAGTTGCTGAGTGTAGTTCAGGGAAGAGCTTGGTGGGGCCGCTCTTCAGCCTCCGTAAGGCTCGCTGGAGAACAGACTCTGAATGCTATTTTTGCTTTTCACCTTTTTCTTTTTTTATAAAAGTGAAAATCCTCTTTGGATTTCTTTCGATTAGTAAAAATAGGTACTAATGCAGGTCTCTTTTGAGAGCAAAGTGGTGTAAGGCCAACTTCTAAAAAGCAGGATATATCTATATTGCTATCTCTGTTTAAACATACAAGCAACTGTGGGGCACCTGGGTGGCTCGACCGGTTAAGCGTCTGACTTTGGCTCAGGTCATGATCTTGCGGTTCATGGGTTCAAGCCCTGCGTCGAGCTCTGTGCTGACAGATCAGAGCCTGGAGCCTGCTTCGGATTCTGTGTCTCCCTCTCTCTCTGCCCCTTCCCCACTTGTGTTGTGAGTCTCTCTGTCTCTCAAAAATAAATAAACATTAAACATACAGGCAACTAAATGCTCTAGATGTTTTCTTTTTGTTTTTGGGAACAGCTTTATTGAGATAGATCCATATACCATACGGTTCACCCATCTAATATCCGCAGAGCTGTGCAACCATTATAAGAATCAGTGTTAGAACGTTTTCAGCACCCTGAAAAGAAAGCCCATACCGATAACAGAAACCTCCCCGTTTCCCCTCAACTCCCCCTAGCCCCAGGCATTACTAATCTGCTTACTCTTTGTATAAGTTTTCCCATTCTGGACACTTCATAGAAATGAAATCATACAACATGTGGCCTTTTGTGACTGGCTTCTTTCACTTAGCATAATGCTTTCAAGCTTCATTCATCGTCTATGTATCAGAACTTCATTCCTTTTTATGGACAAATAAGAATAGTCCACTTATGAATATACCACATTATGTTTATGCATTCATCACTTGATAGACATGGGAGTCATTTCCATTTTTTGGACATTATGAATAATGCTGGTATAAACGTCTGTTCCAAATTATTTCCGATGGAACCGTCTGGTGTGTCCCTGGTCCTGCATTTTATGTACTTGGTGGTTAATCTGAGCCTCATATTTTACATGGTAAAATCTCGTGTTGTTGCTTTTAGTCCGGCTCCACCTTGCTGGATGTTTGGAATTTGGTTTCTTTGATCTACTGTGTGATCTGTTCATTCCAACCTTGTACACTGGGTCAGTTGATTAAATCTCCACTGAATCTTCACTGAAATCCTAGATCAAAATGCTGTTCAGTATAGGGTGGCTTCTTGGCCACATGGCTTGTTACTGTGGGGGAGGCAGGGCCACCTCCTTCCAGCCACTGGTCTCCGTACAGTTTGGGGACTAACACACTTTCATGTTAGTATCAAGTATTTTAAGTCATAAAAACACTTTTTAAAAATTTCTGCCAGCACCCAGATGGTCTGGTGTCACAGGATCATCTTTGTCATTTTCTTATCTCTTGTGAAGTTCGTTAGTTGTTTCATGTTCTAGCTCAGACCAGAATTTGAATTCTGGCTTTTGCACTAACTACTTAGTGCCAGAACGACATTGGGCACGTTACTTGAAGTTCAGTTAATTTTCTCATCTGGAAAATGAGGATAATAGTAGCCCTGACCTCACAAGGTTGCTGAGAGGGTGGAATGAAGACAGAAATCCATGCAGAGGACTCGTCGTGGGCCAGGCACACTGGTGAGGGCTGTATTTCAGGGAAGAAAATGGAGGCCAGGGAATTTTCTGTGACTTTCTCAGTGCCAAAGCTAGAGCGACATGGATCCAGTCGAACACTTCCTGTTCCTTTGGCGCCTTGTTCCGGTTTCAGTTTCTGAAGGAAATGAAGCTCTTTGTGATCTTGGAGCACACACCTGTGGAACTTGAGATTTCTTAGGAATTGACCCGGCTCTGCCCTGCCTCTTCCTCAGCATTTCTGTGTGTGAGTTTAGTTTATCATTGTTGGCCCTACGCCACAAAGATGTCAGTCACGTCTGAAACTGTGCTGGTCACCCGATAGAGAAAACTGCACAGGAACACAGCCCAGCCCTTTGAGGATCTGCCTGCCTAGCTGATGGTGATAAGTGACGATAGCCATCTTATCATTCAACTCTGTGAATTATTATTTATTTAGACTGGAATAATCTCGTTAAGAGAACTGTGTGTAATCTCTGCATCATAATCAGATTTCAGTTTATCACTTGGAGCTGTGACTCAGTCTTGTGGAATTTTAAGGACATAATTTAAAGAAAACATTCCTGCTTGCTCTTTTAGAAGGGCGTTTGTTGGACTTACATTTGTCAAACCTTTAGCTACTATTTTCAAAGTTGTGGTACCGAGTTATTATTTCCAGATACTCACATAGCCTGGCCCTTTGAGGCCTTAGAACAACTGAAAAGGCTGAGGGAAGAGCGGCATCTGATTACTAATTCTCTTCAGATACTGTTATGGAATGGATAACTGATGTTTTTTGTATTCAAGATGAAGGATATTCAAGTCAATATTTGTATGTCATTATTTTCTTTCTGTTACGCTGAGCAAAATGTCAGCACTGTACCATAGAGCAGTGTTTCTCAAATTTATGTATAGACATCTTATCAAAGGGAGAAGCATCTTGCAAGAACTCTGTGAATTTATCCAAGCCCCACAAACACAAGATATTTCAGTTTTGTTGCATGAAAGTGTCTTTTGACTGCCAGTTACCAGGTTTTTTGCCTGGTTTGTATTTGGGAGTATTTTATTTTTAGTTATTCATAGAAATAAAAACAAATCTTGAACTTTTGACTTTTGAAAAGACTATACTGTTCTTCTAATTCCGTTTTGAGAGACCTTGCCCTAGAGGTGAGCCCACCGGTAGGAAGTGAGGGAACTCTGATGGTCTCCAGGAGGTTGTAGTTTGTAGTAGATTGATAAAGTTCTAGATCAAATCGTATGATGCTGTCTTCTGAGATTTTGTTTGCTTGCAAAGATGCAGATCATTTTTTAAAAATTACATACGTGTAACTTAAATATATGTATGATTTGTCAACTTCAAATATTAGGCAGTCTTATTTAGAGTGGACATGCATGTTGTTCTTTAACACCTGGTATTTGTGCTGTACTGTCCTTGTGTTTTTTTAAAGTTTATTATCTTTTAGTGATCTCTACGCCCAACGCGGGGCTCAAATTATGACCTCGAAATCAAGAGTCACACGCTCTTCCGACTGAGCCATCCAGGTGCTCTGTCCTTGCATTTTTGCCTTGGCCCGACCTCCTTGAACTACACCGTTGCTCTGTCACTTTCTGACATGGCTTCTTACCTGGCACCTGCCTGTCCTATTTGTGGCTTTGGGACAACTTAAGAAGGAGAAGATGATGCCTCAAGTGTGTTACCTGGATGTGTACTTGCCTGTGAGTGCGGAAGCTGTATTAGTTTCCTAGGGGTGCCACAGCAAAACGTCAAACTTAAAAGGAGAATCTATTCTTTACCTCTTTTTCCTTCTGGTGGCTATCAGTATCCCTGGACCCTGTGACTCCATCTCTGTCCGGTGGTCGAGCTGCCTCTGCCTCTTCTGCCTGTCAAATCTCCCCTTGGCCTCACTCTCCTAAGGATACTTGTCGCTGGATTTAGAACTCACCTGGATCATCGAGGAGCAATATCTCCTGTTAGAATCCTTAACTTAATCACACCGAGGCTTGTAAGGGAGTGTTTGCTCTTGATGATACAACGTGGTGTTCGCAAGTTCTGGGCATTAGGACATAGACTTTCTCTCTTTTGGAGGGGGGAGTCAAGGGTCACTATTTAGCCCCCTACTGTAGCCTAAAGCTCTAGATTTCTTCTAGCTGACAGAAACACCAGTGCCGAATGCCGGATGCTCAGCAGTCTCAAGAGCTGCCGCTTTGCTTTCCAGGAAACTGGGTGATACACTGGTCTGTTGCATCCTTCTCTGTTTTTTGGTTCAGTAAAAACTTGGCACGTACCAGGCACCGCGTAGGCGTGGAGGGATACCCTTCAAAGCATTACAGATGCCATGTCTGTCTTTAATTGGGTTTGCATTCCACTGGAGACTTGCAGTGGGTTCCTTCTTCTTTGAATTCTTACCACCCGCTAACCCGTATGGACGTCTCTCTCCCTCTGTCTGCCCTCTCAGAGAGTCCTGCCCAGCGTCCACTGTTGACAGCTTCGTTTCTGGTTGAGCACTTTATGTGAACATGAAAATTCATAGCAGCCTTAGCGGAGGAAATGAAGCTGATGTGGTTGGTGGGCAAGGGACAGCCATCACTGTCTCGCCACTTGCCCAAAATGAAAGCTACCCTCTGGAGAACTCAGAGTAGAACGTGGGGTATGTGACATGACTGTATTTCCAACACTAAAATGGGCTATATCTCTTCATCGTGTACTGTAAGTTGATCATCGTCAGCATGACCGTCACTGTGGTCGTCATTCTCTTTGTCTTCATCATTCTCTTCCTCCTCATGATCACAACTTGTAGAGCATATTTGAAAGCTCAGACCCTGTGCCAAGTATGTTTTGTGCATTACCATATTTGATTCCCTTACAATTCCCAAAGGGAGCTCCTATTATCATTCCACTTAACAGATGAGGCAAATGAGTCCCAGAGGAGAGGTTACCTGTTTATATTCCTGTGGCTAGCCCACGTCTGAGCTTTTTGATCCAGAGCCTGAGTTTTGCCAGTAAACAGCCTGCCTCTTCACTCATCCTGCACTATGGGCTTTCAGGTTTTAAAGAAATGAAGGCTAACAACAGACGGTAGTTATTTGAAAGGCAGTGCAATGATGTATTCAAGGTCCATTTGCTTTGGGATATTTCATGTCTCGTCTGGTTTCTTCCTAGTTCACTTTCAGAATATAATGGATCTGGAATGAACAGGGCCCCAGTGTTTGGAGTTTCTTTTCTCTCCCTTCACTGCTTTAAATGGGAAGGTCTTTGCGGATCAGAGGAGAGGTTAATGGATTGCGTGGTATCCCTCAATGTTTGGGGGTTTCCAAAGAGCTTGCTATGGAGATGTGGGGAAATAAGGGGGGTGCTCTGCTAGCTTTGATGGGAGGAGGTCCAAGCAGGTTGTTTTCTGATGAGGTGCAATTAGGGGCATATTTACAGAGAAGGAGCTGAAGCTTAACTGTTTGGTCATCTCCTTGGAGTAACCTGTTGGCTCTGAAATACCCCTGGTTCTAGTGAATGAATGGAATTACTGTCCTCCCTCAAATAGATACAGAACACCTACCATAAAGCATTGTTCTTGGTGTTGGAGATACAGCAGTGACCAGAAATAGTTGAAATCCCTTGTGTCCAAGGGCGCTCATAGAAGTGGGGCAAAATGGAAACCAAAGGAAAGCAAGAAGCCACGGCACATGGTTATCCTGTGGACTACAGCTGTGGCGTGAGTAGTTTGTTAAGCAGTGATTATTTTTATTAATGTGGGGGAGAGACATTTTACAAACGTTAATTTCCCCTTGCTTTCTTTATTAATGTATTTTTTAAAGGAAAATCCCTGAGTTAGTCCTGACTCTCATTTAGGTAAATGTTTCCAATTCATTTAAAGCTTATCAGCTTCTGTTTTGTACCACTGCAGATGGGTTTGTGGTTCTGTTTAAAAGCTGGGCCAGAAGTACTTATATAGAAACTTAATCCGGGTTTAGAAGTGTCAACAGATGCCTCATGAAATCTGACAGGGATTAAGAAACAAAAGTAATTTCTTTGTTTGGTTTGGGGAAGGGTGGGACCCAAATCTAGGTGCTTGGTCATGAGCGGTGGTGATTTCAGTGCTTATGCCTTTTAGAAAAATTAAAAGCAGGGAGTAAACCTTTCCTGCTACAGAGATCTGAGATTTAGAATGGATGGGTCTAATTTTGTTTTGCATTTATATTTAATGGTCCAGGTCTCTTTCCCGTGGGCCAGTGCACATTTAGCTAATGAATGCAATTCTGAGGAGACCTTGCCGGCAGTAAGGAGGTCTTCCCAGCCTCCCCATCTGGAAGCCCCAGAGGGAAATCTGGCTCAGTGACCTGCGGGGCCATGCAAGGCTTACCTGCGGACTTGCTTCCGCACTCTCCACTCGCCTGGATTGTTAGTTGATAAAAATCAAAGGCCCAGGCAGAAGCCCAAGTGCCGACCCTGAGTTATTAAATCGGCTCTTCTGGCCTTTTTTTTTTTTTTTTTTTTTTTTTTTTTGTTTCGCAGCCACAGAGCTGCCCACCAGCCACAGACCCTGACCCCGTGCTGTGGTGTGTGCCTTTCTCCGCCTCGGGCTGTCAGCCCTCCAATTTGTAAAGCCATCGTTAAATTGAGTTCAGACTGTTGACTCCATTTTTCTCCTGCACAGTTTGTCAGTTCTCTCCGCTTTGCTGCCTGGTGTGAGGACTTTCCTTGGCCGGCCTCGGGGGAACTTCGGTTCAGTTCCCGGATGCCCGCTTCGGGTTTGGGGGCAGCCCGCGGCCCTGCGCTGGCGTTGGGAAAGTAACCTGGGCATGCGCAGTGAGGTGGCCTGCCACTCCCACGACAGGTGCCCCTGTGCCAAGGGCGCTGCTGGGTAAAGGGCGGTCTGAGCTCTCTGGAGGCTCCACTGTGTTGGCCTTGCTGCACTTTGTACGGATCAGGCCCCTCCTGACCTGGGGAACTCTTGAGCTCCAGATCTGGCTGGAAAATAAGGAGGCTTTTGCTTGTGGCTTCTGGTTATTCTATACATAGTGGAAGCTTAAATCTACAAGCATGTATATATTTAAAAATTAAGAGTAGCTTTTGATCCTGAGTAACCAGGGAGCAGATGGGTGGAAGTTTTTCTTTATTAATTTTAATTTTCTTTTTTTTTTAAGAGAGACAGAGAGCGAGAGAACCTACGAGTAGGGGACAGGCAGGGAGAGAATCCCAAGCAGGTTCCACACTCAGTGCTAAGCCTAGTTTGGGGCTGTATCTCCTGAACGATAAGATCATAACCTGAGCTGAAATCAAGAGTGTGGCGCTTAACTGACTGAGCAACCCAGGCATCTCAGAAGTTTTTCCTTTATGAAATTATTGTAACAACGAAAGCGAAGTGGAGGACTGCCATTTTGCATCCACTAATGAATTAATTGCCAAATGTAGGCATGGGCATTAACAGTGAGTTAATCCTATCACAAAAAGACAACCAGGTATCTTGAGCCCCCAGTGATAGAACACATTACCTCTTAGGAAATAGTCTTGCAACACCCTACTCCCTTCTACCTTCCACTCCTCCCCCTAGAAAAACCCCACATAAGGCTGTTCAAGTGTCCAAATATCCATTTTTTCCCCCTAAACTATATAAGAAGCACGGAACACTTCACAAATTTGCCTGTCATCCCTGTGCAGGGGCCATGACAATCTTCTATCATTCCAATTTTAGTATTTGTGTTGCTGAAGTGAGCACTGTCCAACCACCAATTTAAAGGCATTACAGAGGTCTGGCTGGAATACGTGGTGAACAGCACCATAGGAATACAAAAGGCAAATTCCAGACTGACCAAAGGTCTGGATTTTTGAATGAGTAAATTGCAAGGGGGAAATAGAGAGGAAGAGGAAAACCATAAAGATTTTAAAAGATATACTGGTCAAGCTCTGTGTGGACCTTATCTGGATCCTGATTCAGATGAATTAACAAGTAAAAACTAGGCATTTGGAGGGACACCTGGTTGGCTCAGTTGGTTAAGTGTACAACTCTTGATTTTGGCTCAGGTCCTGATCTCACGGTTTGTGAGATCGAGCCCTGCGTTGGGTTCTGTGATGACAGCGTGGAACCTGCTTGGACAGACAGGTGCTCTCTCTCTCTCTCTCTCTCTCTCTCTAAATAAATAAATAAACAAACTTTAAAAATAAACAAAAAAACCAGGCATTTGGAAGCTTGGGCATCGTGTATGGGATTGCGGCTTCTCTGTGGGGTCTTTGTGTTTGTTGGAAATTTTCCAGACTTAGAGATAAAAAAGGGAGCTAGGGTAAGGTATCTCCAAAAAAGCTTTTCCTAATATAAAAGCCACATGTGTTCATTGTAACAAACACAGATAATATAAACATGCTTCTGAGTTAGTTACTTTGAATACCTTAGTGCATTTTTGTATATACTTGTCTTAGATTTTTAAAAAAAAATTTTTTTTTTCAACGTTTATTTATTTTTGGGACAGAGAGAGACAGAACATGAACGGGGGAGGGGCAGAGAGAGAGGGAGACACAGAATCGGAAGCAGGCTCCAGGCTCTGAGCCATCAGCCCAGAGCCCGACGCGGGGCTCGAACCCGTGGACCGCGAGATCGTGACCTGGCTGAAGTCGGACGCTTAACCGACTGCGCCACCCAGGCACCCCTAGATTTTTTTTTTTTTTGATGAAAATTGTATTCTGTTGTAATGTGCCCTTTTCATTGAAGTATTCGTTTTACGTGTTTTAGGCCATTAGTCTTCTGAAACCTTTAGAATTGACCATTGAGAAGTGTTGAGTTTAATGCTTGTACCATGATTTTATTTAACTATTTCTTTATTGTTAAATATAGGGTCTTACAGTTTTAGATATTATAATGAGTTCTGTGATGAAAATCCTTCTAACTAAATCCCAACACTTGGCCTACTTTCCTAAAATAAATTCCTCGGAAATCTCAGGCAGTATTTGTCCCTAGTGTTTTGGATAGCTTTTGCTTGCACACTTTGCTCATGAAATGTTCTTAGCTTTCTTTCAGAATAGTAAGCCCCATATTTTCGATAACCTTCCTGTTTCATAAACGTGTCAAGATGTCCATGGGTATTCACACCTGCCTGTTGTTCCCTTGATCTTTGAAAGACACCCTATTCTCATTGGAGCTTGGAAGGAAGATACCATCCTTACTAGTTAGGTGTGGCCTTGTGGTGTCTGTGAAATAACATGAATATTCAGCATTTCACCAAACTAAAAACAGTGAGGCCTGCACTGCACTTTGACATTAATTAGTGTGAAGGGGAAATTTCCTTGGTAAGCACGGTAGAGTGTTGGAAAGGCAGTAGCTCCAGACTGTGCAATATAGACATTCCAGGCAGATTTGGGGGAAGAACATAATCCTGCCCTCACTAGTGTTTTAAAATGCTTGTGTTGGGTAGCTTGGGTGTAGTCAGCAGCTAGGGTTGTTCAGAGACCTTGTAGAAACATCTATTTTGTGATCAGGGGTCTCCTCCCGTGTCTCCGTCCTATTTTTCTCGTCCTCACCCTGGCAGCGAGAGACTGGACCATCCTGGAAACGATGGGCGTGAAATTGCATCGTGTTTCTGAATTCCATACGGGAGTTTATCTATTTCTTGTCCCTGGATGAGGGGACTTTGGTAACTAAAGAGTGAGATGTTTGGTGTTGGAGGTGGGTAAATGAGGGAGTGGTAGGAAAGGTCTTTTTGTGCCTATAGATAACAGAAATATGGGTCAGATTTTAAAAGCTCGAGGTGAAGTCGCTCATCTGATTTCACAGTGCTCATGAAAACAAGACTCCACCTAGGCCTTCTGTGAAGGCAGCAAACCGAAGTGCTTAGGACCCCCTCTTAGCCTTGTGTAATCCCAATGATGTGGAGGGTTTTTGGTACAGGCCTTGGAGAAAAGTGATTAACTCTAGCTTGGTGGTGAAAAGCAAAGGTTTTGTCATGCCGACAGGACTGAGTTTGCATCATAGCCATGCCACACGTAGTTTTGTGATCTTTGGCAGATGATGTGAACTTGTGCCTCCATTTTCCCATTTGTAAAATGGTGGGCAGTAATCTCACAGGGTGGCTGTGAGGGGTAAATGAAATAAAAGTGAAGTAATAGATATGTTTACAGTGATCAGAGCAGTGCCTGGTGTGTAATAATGGCTTAATAAATAATAATTACTGATATGCTAGCTCTTTTAGAGGCATTTTAAGGCATCTGAGCTAGCGTGATGATTGCATATAGTCGGCTAATGCTTGTTACACTGTCAGTTTGGTTGTATAATAGGTTTTATTCAACTCTTCCAGATGGACTGGGATACCCTTTGGTTTGAGTTGACCCGTTTACACCCTACAGAAAGGAACAGATGAGGCTTCCAGTTTTTCCCCTTATCGGGCTCTGCGGAATCCAATCCATTATGTATATGGCACCTACCCTAGCAGGGGATGATCACGCTCATGTTTAAATTATACTGCGCACCTACAGAGTTTGAGCAGATGTGTGAATATTAAGTTATTAATAACTAATTGGGTGCTAATTACGTTCCCTGGAGTTCTTGGAGCTGATAAAGAGGTGTCATCTACTGTGTCAGGCCTCTGTTCAGACCTGGAAAATCGTTTTTGGCAGAGGTGCCGAAGTAAACTTTTGAGCTCTAGCTTTCCAACGTCATCTCCCGCAAGCCTTGGTTTTATTTTTATGTGCGGCGTGAAACCTTCCTGATGAAATTGATGTGGCTTCTGGTAAGTGGGAGCTCCATTTGCAAAGAGGGGATAGCCAATACGCAACCCTAGTGTTTCAACTGTGAGGAGATGAGCAAGAACTAAGAGTCATCTCGGGGAAGAACTAAACAATGTTGCAGGGAATTCAGGAGTGCGTGGGTTTTTGGTGTAGTTGGGGAGATGCCTCTAGTTTTGAACTTGGATCTTGCAGGATTTAGTTTCAGCCCTAAGGATGTGCGTCTCGCACTTGCCTCCCCAAATCCCATCAGTCGTTCCACCTCCATTCCAATTGGTAATTGTCTGGCTTTTGTTAACTGGAAGGAAGCTTTGCGTTAGAAATCCTGGATGCAAGTCTGCATGCTAGGAATATGTTCCACGACATCTAACATTTATGGAACCTTACCGAGTTAAAGGAACTATTTTTTTTTTTTAAGAAAGCAAGAGAGAGGGAATGTGTGTGTGCTTGTGCACAAGTGGGGGAGGGGCAGAAGGAGAGGGAGAGAGAATCTCAAGCAGGCTCTGTGCCCAGTGTGGAGCCCAGCTCCGTGCTCCATCTCACGACTGTGAGATACGACTTGAGCTGAAATCAAGAGTTGGACGCTTACGTGACTGAGACACCCAGTTGCCCTGAAAGGAGCTATTTTTTTAATGTTTATTTTTGAGACAGACAGAAAGCAGGTGCACGTGTGAGTGGGAGAGGGCAGAGAGAGAGAGAGGGAGACGGAGGATCCGAAGCAGGTTCTGTGCTGACAGCAGAGAGTCTGATACGGGGCTCGAACTCACAAACCTTGAGATCATGATCCGAGCCGAAGTAGAGAGCTTAACTGACTGAGCCACCCGATCGCCCCTAAAGGTGCTGTTTTTAATGTGATAATCATTGAAAATACTACCCTCTCTTCATTTTATCTTTCATTACATGTCCGTGTTAGATTGCTAGAACTTTTCCCTCCTACTCTGGAAAGGCAAGATACTCATTTGTCTTAAAGTCAATACAATGAGAGAAGGTGTTGCCCTATGATTGACAGAACCCATTTGCTGCTAGGGAGTTGTTAGAATATTAGGGTTGCCTGGTTTGCTTTGTCTTTTAAAATTAGCTTCATAAATGCACACAACTGAAGAGACTCCCAAGCTTCGGTTCTTACTTTTCCTCCTACCCAACTAAGAGCATTAAAAAAAAAAATCAAAGCATGTCTAGACCAGGGGTAAAAGTATACTTTCAGTGATATAAGGGCAAACTGAAGATGAAAGTCAACAAATGGAAGCCTGGGTTTAGCAAATATTGACAGCGATTAACACCTCTTATTGGTCAAATTGGCAGAAAACCCCGTGTTTGGGTTGAACCACAGAAAGTAAAAACTACCCAGTTGGGCTGTGGTTGACGGCTTTGTCCACACTACACATAGCACTTCCATCCTGTGTGTTCTGCTCTCTGAAATCCCTTTCTGGTTGGGGCCTTGTTGGCTCTGAGTCGTAGTGGAAGAAAGGTCTGTCTGATGTTCAGGTTTCCAGCTTCCCTTGCAGCTAATACAGGGGCATTGACCTGGACGCCACTCGTTACATACATCTGCCTCGGACTTTGGATCTGTTTGTTGCTCATATTGCGAAGACACAGGGACAGAGGAAAAGCCATTTGGGCAGTGGCTAAAACATCCTGTTGACAGGCGGCAGTGGTGGTTGGAGGACCTCTTTTGCCTTAACTGGCTTGGCTCCTGAGCTTCGTTATCTAGCCCAGAGGTTGGCACTTATTTATTTATTTATTTATTTTTCTTTTGATAGTAAATATTTTGGGCCCTGGGGGATATACAGTCTTGTTTGGAACTACTCAACTCTGCCGTTGTAGCGAAAGCAGCCATGGATGATATATGGATTTGGATATAGTTTGCCAGTTCCTGGTCTAGCCTCCCTGGTGGTTCTGGGGCTCATCTACCTCTTACTTGCTGTAACTTCTTTTTCTTACATTGGGCAGAGTTGGTTTATTTTTCTTGCCTCTAGGATGCTCATTTCTACTTGGAGACTCCTTAGTCCTAATTTACTGTGTGGAGTGGCTGTAAAATCCCACCTTCTTTATATAGACACAAATAGGGGCTGTTCCTACCTCCAAAGAGATATAAGCTCTTTTCAGGTGAAATATGGCTCACTCCTTCTCTGCAGTAGATCATTTAATTCTTAACTGAACTTCTACTCTTCGTCTAAAACTCTTCTGCCCATTCAGAAATACTTCCATTTGAAACTCCCTGCCCCCTCCTCCCAGGGTTCCTGTGTACCCCTTACTCAGTCTACTCCAGTGGTTCCTTCTGTATAATTGTAGTATGATATCAAAATTAGGAGATTGGCATTGTCACATTCATAGACTGTGTTCAGATCTCACCAGTTTTGCACACACTCAATTGTGTACGTGGTATGTTTATGTGTGTATTTCTGTGCATGTAAAAAAAAAACACATTTTTTTATTCTTTATTTATTTTTGAGACAGACATATAGAGAGATGGAGCGCAAGGAGGGGAGGAACAGAGAGAGAGGGAGACACAGAATCCAAAGCAGGCTACAGGCTCTGAGCTGTCAGCACAGAGCCTGACGCAGGGCTCAAACTTACGAACTGTGGGTTCGTGACCTGAGCCGAAGTCAGACGCTTAACCGACTGAGCCACCCAGGCCCCCCTCTGTGCATTTTTATCATATGTTTAGATTCTGGCACTAGAACAGTCCTGCATCTTTACTGTGGTAGTGGTTACATGAATCTAAAGAAGATGATGCCATGTGCTACCCTTTTATTAGCTACATTGAGCCCACCCCTAACCCCTGGCTATCATTAATTCATGGTCATTTCAAGAATATTATATGAATGGAATTACACAGTATATAACCATTTGGGGTTGGCTTTCTTCACTCAACAGAATTCCCCGGACCCATCCAAGTTGTTGGTCCCTTTTTGTTGCTAAGTCATATTCCGTGGGATGGATGTAGTCTGGTTTGTTACACAGTTTATCTGTTAAAGGACTTCTGGGTTCTTACAGTCTGGGTATATTCCAAATAAAGCTGCTATGAATGTTCATGTACAGGTTTTTGAGTGAATCTAAGTTTTCATTTCTCTGAGATAAACACCCAAGAGTGTACTTGCTCGGTCGTGTGGTAAGTGCATGCTTAGTTTTGTAGGAAACCAACCAACTATTTTCCTTAACTGGGTGCACGACAGCGTGGATTGCTAGTGTTGGAAGCGTTCTTGGTTATCTTTCTTTCTTTCTTTCTTTCTTTAAGTTTATTTATTTTGAGAGAGAGAGAGAGAGAGAGAGAGAGAGCCAGGGAGGGGCAGACAGAGTCAGAGAGAGAGAGAGGGAGAGAGAGAAGAATCCCAAGCAGGATCCCCATGGAGCCCTATGCGGGGCTCAGTCCCATGACCGTGAGATCATGATCTCAGCTGAAATCAAGAGTCGAGTCAGACACTTAACGGGTTGAGCTACCCAGCTGCCCCCATCTTTCATTTTGTTCTTTTCCAAACCATTATCTGGGTTAATTTTACTAAAACAATAATTGCAGCTGTCTGACATGCCTGATATTATACTAAGCACCATGCGCATAGTATCTTATTTAATCTGTATAACAACTCCTCAAGGGAAGGCCGATACCACAGTTTCTCTAGCGAGGGAAACTGAGTCACAGTGTAATTGTTCAGGTTAACCCAGGACATTAAGAGGCAGATCCCACAATGCAAATTCTGTCTTTGGAGCTAGTGCTGTTAACCACCACACTAGATGGCTTTTCTAAAACACTACTGAATGTTCCACGCGCTCAACGTTGGGATGTTACCTTATGAAGTATTTCAGTTCTGATGATGGCGTTTTTGAAGCCTATTACAGCCTGCCCATCTGCAAGCACTGTCTTGCACCCATCATGAATCTTCTACTGCTTTGGCTTGTATTTGCCCTCTTGGCTTTTGATATACCCGAAGCCCAAGAGTTTCCACGCCTTCATGGTAAGTGAGGGCTTAATGTTTGACTAAATGGATCCTGTGGCACTGGTCACCCGAGAATATTCCAAAAGTGCAAGTGGTGAAGGAAACTTTTGCAGAGTGTGGAGATGAAGGCTTTCTGAGATTCAAATAACCCAACACATTTGTGTAGCTGTCGGTTCATCACCATGCAAATTTGTTCCTTAACCAAGCCCTCACAGTGGAATCGTAGCTGGGTTTAACAGAGCCTAACCATTAAGGAATCCATCCTTTTCTTCCTTGAATGCCTCCATGTATTCCAGGCACAGGCCTTGGCTCTAAGGATCCATCTGTAAGACACTTAGCCTGCCGCCTATCAGGGTACACACATTCACCACAAGGAGGAAGAAGACTGGGTGGCAAGAGAGAGTATCCAAGGAAATAATGAAATACTCTAATATACTTTTGTGGTATAGAGAAGTTTTCTCCTAGAACATACATCTTGAAGTATCTAAATTTTTCTGTTCTGACACAAAAAGCATTTCCTTTTGTGCCAGTGGCTGACTGCAGGGTGTTTATTGGGGTGACCCTAGGCTAACGTACCAAGGGAATGCCTGCACCTCCTAGGCTTTTCTGCAGAAACACATACTCACGACACACTCATTTGGCAGCCATCTGGAATACACTTCTTTCAAAGAGAGGGGATAGAAAATGTTCTATTAGGTTCTGTTACCCTGTATTGCAAGAATAATGGCATATTGCTTGAATGTTTCCCAAGAGAATGTTTTCATGTGCTCCTTGTGTATTTCAAACTCCAAATAGGAAGAAGAGTAATGGTGGCGGTGTGTGCGTTGGGTAGCGACTCTCCGCTTTAAAGACTCTGATCTTTGTTGAAGCAATTATTTATTTACATGAGAAAATAGAAGATGTCTTTTCCTTGAATTGTCTCCGCAAGCCCACAAGCTAAGAAAAGCATACAGATTTAATATAGTGTAGTGATACCCTGAAGCAGCCACATGTGAGTTTACTACCCAAGTGAAAAAAAGCCTAGTGGGAACTTTGGGCTCAATCAGAGTAACAACTAGGTTATTGTGTTAAGTGTAGTGCAAGGCTCTTTGTATCTTGACTGCTCTCCAAAGTCCATTGCCCTATTTTACACATAAGCAAACTGACAGTGTTTTACTTAAGATTGCGTGGCTGGTGATAGGGCTTATACTTGGCCGAGCCTGAGTTTGGGGTTTGGTCTCTGCTTTATTTATTATGTCCCAAAGCCCGTTATTTTAGCCAGCATGCCATGTTCTGTCTTGCCAAAAGCAGGCTGTAAAAAATACAAATGGTAGCCGGGAGGTCCCAATCTACTAACCCAAATCAGGGACATCTTTCTTTCTTTCTTTTTTCTTTTTCCCCCCTGATTTCTCTTTGTCCTTAATTCTCTCTTCTTTTCTTCTGAAAAGGAAAAATAAAACCTTTAGACACCAGGGGTTGCCATGCCTGGTCATTTTGGTTTTCCCTGTAGAAATGCCGTGATGGCGTGGTGCCAGTGTGAAAAGCACAGCTCTGTGCTGCTGTCAGGAAATGATCGTTTGATGCCTAAGAGTTTCAGAACTGAACCAAGGCAGCCAAGGGTGGAGGCTACATATACCGGAATCCCGAAAACGTTGAATGCCAGCAAAGTCTTACGGAACGGGCCCTTGCCACGTTCCCGGGAACATTAGCGGGAATGTGTAATACAAGATTTTTGTGGAATGAGACTCATGTTCGAAGCGCAGAGTGGAGAGCTCTGCACAAAACTGCTGAGAAGCAGCCAGAAAAGAGCTCATGAATGATGGAGCCCTGGCCAGGAGAAAGGATATTTGGCACCTGACTTAATAGGATGCACTGTTATCCAGCCATTGGATGCGTCTGCTGTTTTCACGAGGAGAACTGTGGGACCTCACTCTGGGTGATGACTGAGTAAGGAAGTTTTGTGTTTGAGCCCGTGTGTGTTCTCTACTGTGGAATGAATGTTTCTGAGTACTGGTGTGAACATTTGATCAAGTTAAATAAACATTCCATCATCAAACACAGTCAAGTTTTATTTTAGTTTATTAATGCAACCATTTTCGGCCGTTTTGTGTTCTTTTAACTCTTGAATTGCAAATGAGCTCTTTTGTCAGATGTATGCATTTGGAGGGGGCTTTCACCAGGATTTGGCTTTATGGCCCGCTTTTCTTGTTTACGTTATGTTATAAACGAATTTTAACGACCAATAAAAGTTTTAGGAATCCTATTTACATCTGAACAATGATTCAGCAACTTGAACCTATATTTTTTGCTGTGGAGTTGTCTAGTAAAAAGTTTATATGATTCTGCTGACTCTAATGGCTCAGATAAATTATACATTTATCTGTGTGTGTGTTTATATTTCTTTCCTCACTACCTACACTTTTAGAACCCTATTCATCAACCTCAATTACACCGGTGTATTTGGACACTCTTTCTCAGTATTTTTTAAAGGAAAAATATAACTTCTATGTGCTACCAGATGGGTGTGTTGGCTATAAGATAAAAATCCCAAAATACCTAACAGACCATCTGGTGTCTTGGTAGGGTTTAGTTGATTAAGTTCTTACGAACTGACTTCCAGGCTCATCAGAGGTAGCAGTCTTGCCCCCTTTGGATTTTTATTTTTAAAAAGTTGTTTCTGTTTTGTCCTATTGTGAATCTTTCTTTAGAACATTCACACAAATTATTGGTGTAGATGGTACCTGCCATTTTTTTCCGTGTTCACGTAGTTACCAGTTGGTCAGTAATAGGGTGTCCTGAACAAACCTGATGAGGCTGGGGGGTTAGGCTTAGTTCGGGGGACACAGCTTTCTCCAGGAGATGGTAACTGGTTCATACGGGAACTGCCTTTCCTGGTTTCATTGGCATTGAACTTGAAGCTAGGCAGTTTCCATGCACAAACATGATGGAAGTTTTTGGGTATGTGGGTTATACATAGCAGGTCAGGTCACCTCTTGCAAGCCATCCCTTTGGTTCTTGTGTATCTTGGGCAGTGTTAAAAGCGTCATACGCTTTGGCCAGTGGAAGTCATACAAGAGTTAAGTATGGCCTTGTAATCCTCACTTTGGAGATGCACAGTATGTTTAGTATGTTAGCCGTTGGCAGAGCTGATCTGTAAGTCTGTCTGCATCTGACTTTGCAGTTGGAATTTCTTCCACAGTGCAGCTCTGTGTTCCCTGATGGATGGCACACTGGCTAAGCCACCTCTCTGTGCCATGAACACTGCTAAGATGAAGGGATCCTCAGAGGAACAAGTGTTCCCCATCTCCGCCCTTCTGGAAATTTGTTCCTCTGGTACAAAACATTTTAAATAAGGTTAATAAGTTTTCTTCTCGTCTTGTTTGTGTTTAGGATAAGCATTCAGGCTCCCCACAGTATGATTTTTATCCTAACGTTTTATTTATTTCTAAAATGTTAAAAATGTTTATTTGGAGAGGTGGGGGAGGGGCAGAGAGAGAGGGAGAGAGAATCCCAAGCCGGCTCTGCGCTGACAGCCGGGAGCTCCATTCCACGAGCCGTGAGACCATGACTTGAGCCGAAATCAAGAGTCGGATGCTTAACTGACTGAGTCAACCAGGCACCCTGGTTTTTATCCTAATACTTACATTTTTTTTTTTTAATGTTTATTTTTGAGAGAGACAGAGCGAGAGATGGGGAGGGACAGAGAGAGAGACATACACACAATCTGAAGTAGGCTTCAGGCTCTGTGTCAGCACAGAGCCCGACGCGGAGCTCGAACCCATGAACTGGGAGATCATGACCTGAGCCGACCGAGCCACCCAGGTGCCCCTATCCTAGTACTTTGAAGCAGGGTTTTTCAACCTCAGGGCTATTGATGTTTGGGGCCAAATAATTCTTTGTTGTGGGGGGCTGTCTTGTGCATTGTGGGAATGAACTGCACTAGCACCCCACCCCCGCCAAGATGAGACAACCAGAAGTTTCTTCAGACATTGCCTCATGTCCTCTGGGGGCCAATTCCCCCCACTTGAGAGCCACTCTTCTAAAGTAACTGCCGACTATTTGTCACTGGGTAAAAGTTCAGAAGCCCATTTTGGCAGGTGCAGAATCTTCCTGTCAGAGGAGAGGAGATTTACAGTACAGCCACCGACGTCATGAAGGTAGAAATTATGTCAAGCAACAAATTTGTATTGTAGAACATTTTATAAATACATATAAGATAGAGGAAGGGCAATTTTTAAAAAGTGCTTATCAGCAAAACAGGAAAGAACATTTAAAAAATCATCTCACAATCCAGAAATAATGCTGACTTGATATTTTGTTCTTTGTTCTCGTAGTTTCTTAATCTATACATCTCACGTATAGGAAAGACATAGTATACTTACAGGGATAGATCGGCTGTCCATGATGTTTTGCTGTTTCCCTGTATATCGTGAACATTTCCCATGTTTTTCATTCCCCTTCTCCAGCATGGTTCAAAATGGACACCTTCTCTGCTAGTCCTTATCCATCCTTTTTAGCAGCTGCAATAGTAATCTTCAATTAATGGAATAGTATCTATTTTTGTATAATTCTGATGTTGGACATTTAATTTGTTTTACGTTTTTATTTATTTTTTCTGTTCCAAAAAATGCTTTGATTTATTCCCCAAGTATTTATTTATAATGTGCTGTGCCCCAAGCATTCCTGTTTGAGGTCCCTGGGGTAAAACAAATGAACCAAACAGAGCCCTGTCCTCATGGTTCTGACAGTCCAGCAGATCACTTACAGCTGAGTCGTTGTATATATATCTTTGCTTTGTCTTGTTGGGATTCATTGTGCCCTGCTGTGGTCTCAGATGTGTTGGCTCCCCCTCCAACCTTCTTTGCTCATCTGGACAACCTCTTCCCGATGTAGAAATCCTAAATCGGCTTGCCTGTGAGATTAGAATTATCCTTGGCTCAGACTGCTCCCAGTTTTCTAGCAAAATCACTGTGAGCCAGAATACACTAGAAACAGCATGTGTGTGCTTTGTTAACTGGGGGAACTGTCAAGGAACATGTAAAGCTAATTAAGGAATTTAATGTTACACAAAGTGTTGACTGAATGCTATCTTTCTTGTGTTGGTTTTCGTGGCTGGCCTCGTGGGAAACCCAGTTCGGCATAGGAGAGGCATTAAAGGGGTATGAGATTTCGCACCTTTCCTGAATATTTGACCTTGGTGAATTATTACTTAATCTCTTTGGGCCTCAGTTTACTCTTGTACCTCAGAGTCATTGATAGAAGTAGATCAGATGTGTGGGCAGCATTTGGCATAGAGTCTGGGGGTGGGGTGGTGCTTACTCAAGAGAATGGAGGCTGCTCCTTTTTGACAGCCTTTTGAATCACTTTCTAAGCACCTATTGTATACCTCCCTTTTGCCAAATAACTTGACATGCATTCTCAAGTTTTTAATAGTATGCTCAGGTGATAGATATAGGTGGAATTCTGTCAGTTTTTGCTTCATTTGTTTTGAGGTTCCAGTTTGAGGTGAATGTACATTTCTAAGGTTTTTCTGGTCTCTTGAGCATTCTATCCTGGGTTCTTGCACATGGCCTGGAATTTGCATGGCCATGCAAAGGAGGGTTTGTCTGTGCCTTGTTACCAGCTTGCTGAGATGTGGGGCAGAAGGGTCTCTACCTGCCTAGTGAGTCCTCCTGCAGGTGGGGTGGTAGAGCCTCTGAGTCCCATGTCACGTCTGTCCAGAGTTGCATATGTGCTCAGCGCTGCCTCTCAGTGATAGAAATAAGTATTCTGTCCTTGCCCTGCTTCTCTTTATTTCATCACCGATGATTATCTTCCCAGCAGTCAGCCACATTTGCGAGTTACACCTTTCGTGTATTTGTTGACCTGTTCATGACCTTCCCTTACTCTGGATTAAGGTAAGATTGACGAGGGCTGCATCATTTTCATTCATTCTTACACAGGCACAGCTCATTGTATGGCGCTTCGTTTTATTGCACTTGGCAGATACTGTGTTGTTGCAATTGAAGTTGTGTGGCAACCCTGCATCCAGCAAGCCTATGGGGGCCATGTTTTGCAGCAACATTTGTTCACTTTGGGTCCCTGTGTCACACGCTGGTGATTCTTGTCATATTTCAGACTTTTTCGTTATTGTATCTGTTACGGTGATCTGTGATCAGTGGTTGTTTTTAAAAGAAGTATAGTTGACACATAATGTTCTATCAGTTTCAGGTGTACGATCTAATTATTCAGCAAGCCTGTGTATTATGTGATGCTCACAAGTGTAGCTACCATCTGTAGTCAATGATCCCTGATGTTACTATTGTAGTTGTTTTGGGGGCACCACGAGCCACGCCCGTGTAAGATGTTCCACTGCTTCACCATAAGGCTGTTCCCCCGTCTCTTTCCTTCTGCCCGGGCCTTCCTACTCCCTGAGACATAACACGATTGAAATTCGGCCCTTAACCCCACAATTAATAACACCACAGTGGCCTCTAGGTGTTCAAGTGGAAGAAACCATTTGCGTGTGTCTCATTTTAAATCAAAAGCTAGAAAGGATTACGTTTCGTGAGCAAGGCCTGTCGAAAGCCGAGATAGGTTACAAACTGGCACCAAACAGCCAAGCTGTGAATGCAGAAGAAAAGTTCTTGAAGGACATTAAAGGTGCTTCTCCAGGGAGCACACAAAAGGTAAGAAGGCAGAGCAGCCGTATCGCTGATACAGAGAAGGTTTTAGTGGTTTGGATAGAAGATCAAACCAGCCACAACATTCCTTTCACAAGCTAAAGCCTGATCCAGAGCCGGGCCCTAACTCTTCAATTCTGTGAAGGCTGAGAGAGGTGGGGAAGCTGCACAAGAGAGGTTGGAAGCTAGCAGAGTTTGGCTCGTAACATTTAAGGGAGGAAGCCATCTCTGTAACAACATAGTGCACGGTGATGCTGTGATGATTGTTGAAGTGACACAAAGGATTTACAATATTACATAAACCTAGTTAATAAAGCAGCGGCAGGGTTTGAGAGGATTGACTCTAGTTTTGAAAGAAGTTCTGTGGGTACAATGCTCCCCAACGGCACTGCATGCTACAGGGAAATCGTTCATGAAAGAGTCCATTAATTAAGTCATTGTTGTCTTATTTTAAGAGATTGCCCCAGCCACCCCAATCTTTTGCAACCACCACCTGATGCCTCAGCAGGCATCAATATCAAGCAAGACCCTCCACCAGCAAAAAGATTTACAACTCGCAGAAAGTTCAGATGATGGTTAGCACTTTTTAGCGTGAAGTATTTAAAAAAATTTTTTTTAATGTTTATTTATTTTTGAGGCAATGTGAGAGACAGAGTGCAAGCAGTCGAGGGGCAGACAAAGGGAGACACAGAATCCGAAGCGGGCTCCAGACTGAGCTATCAGCACAGAGCCTGACGTGGGGCTCAAACTCAACGAACCATGACCTGAGCTGAAGTCGGACGCTTAACTGACCGAGCCACTCAGGTGCCCCCGCATGAAGTATTTTTAAAAAAAGGTGTATATACATTGTTCCTTGAGACATATGTTATTGCCCACTTAAGACACTACAATATTAGTGTAAAACTAAAACACTAATAACTAATACACTGGGTAACCAAAACATTAATTTGGTTCACTTCATTGTGGTTTTTGCTTTACTGCAGTGGTTGGGAACTGAACCCACCATATCTCTGAGGTATGCCTGTATTACATGTTCCTAGAGCAATGACTAGCATGTAGCAGGTGCTTAAAAACAGATTAAATGAATATTATTATTGAAATATCTTAGTTAAGAAGGAATGTCACTTATACTCAGTTTTTCTTAAAGGCATATTCAGGTTGATATGTGCTAATACGTGCTTACGCGGTTTGGCTGTTTCACTCTTTTAACTGTTGATGTCATTTGTTTCCTGAAAGGTTTTCCTTTCTTTTGAGTTTGTGTTTCCTGAGCATCCTGAAGACACAGATACAGAATTGGCCTAGTCTCAGTGATTAGCAAAGGTAGAATTGAAACGCTTGCATAGTCCCCAGTTTACATGTGAATAATTAAGAGCTGGCTGATGGTTTCAAAAGATAGGAGATGGCTGGACTGGGTCATGTTCTCAATTCTCGAATATTGAAGACATTTTCTGTGTTTTTTTGATCTGTTCCTGGTTTCATAGCGTTTAATTTGTGCCTTTTTTTCTTTTTTTTTCTATTTTAAGCGATATTTTTATTTATTCCCCAGATCTTATTTATAACCCACTCTGTGCTTCAGGCACCCAGCCTAGAACAGTGAACAAAACATCCCTGCCCTCCTGAAGCTTACATACTTGCAGCTACCTCATTGTATATGTATCTTTGGTTTGTTTCTTGGGATTCATTGTGCCCTAGTGTTGTTTGTGCCGTTTCCCAGCCCTCCGCCTTTCTTAGCTCAAAATGAAATCAAATGACTACACATGAAATGAGTACAGGAGGCTTTAAAGCAGTTATTCACTGCGAGCATTTGGGTTTTCCTTCTCAAAGAGTGCTGTTCACGTGGCTCTTGAGCGCTGTGCACTCCTCTCTGTCCTTAGGTGATGGGGAGCAAACCTCAGCAAGGAAGGAAGGGGCTCCTGCTTCGCGTGTTAAGAAGTGGGCAGCCGAGCAGCTGGGGTCCGCTTGGCCGGGCCTCGCAGCTGTTGGTGCTGTGAGGGTGGTTACTGTACTTTCCTGGGCACGCACGCTAGGTACTGACCCCATGGGCAGACAGCTCTTTGAGAAAGACGTTTGGCAAATGCAAGAGCTCCAGGCTCCAGGACAGGAGGGGAAGAGGACCTAACTAAATGTTAGGGGCTGCAAAAGCTGCCAGAATAGGACTGTTTAGCCTGGGCTAAGCGGATACCAATGCCTCTGTGTTTGGGGCTGGTCACACTGCAGCTGGACTTTGTGAATCCAGATGTCCCTCTGAGGGGGTGTTCCAGGAGAGTCACTAGGTGAGCTCTCCAGACCTCAAGACACAGGGTTAGAGGAGGGCAGCGTGTCATCATGACTAAGAGCTTGGATTGGCGCTACGGCCGGGAACCATTCTGTGTGGCCTTGGCAAAGTCGGATGATAATTTGAGCTCATTCCTCCATCTCTAAAATACGAGTCAAATGTCTAACTTCGTCCCCTGCCCCATCCCCATCACACTTGTGCTTTCAAATTTTGTTTTCTTTTTATCACTTATCCCTGAGATGAAGGTTTGTTTTGTTGTGGATTTCCCCAACTAGGATGCTACTTTGAGAGTCAGGTATTTGATTCTTTTTTTTTTTTTTTTTTTTCCCATTGCTCTATTCCAACAGCCAGAACCTAATAGATGAAATATTTGTAGAATGAAAGGGTGAGTTCACTAGAGTCTGTTCAGTAGAGTGAGTCTCATGGTCATTATCCTGTGCTCTGTGGCCTGTATTTCTTTGCCGCAGCCAGGAAAAGATCATCTCCAATTAAGAGCTCAGTGTATGTTGTAGACATCATGGATTCTGCCCATCATGCCCTTGGCACTTTTGAGTCTGTTTTCAGACCAAGAATGAAACACTTGTTCCCGTGGCCTGCCTTGGAAGATGTCTTTGCGAATTGCCGCCGACAGCCTTCTACTTGGGATCATGAGCTCGGCTGTGTTTTCCCTGCCCCCGTCCTGGTCCTTGCTCCCCTTTCTCTGATGGTGCCCAAGGCCTGGCAGGGGTACCCTGGGGCTCCTGCAGCCTTAAAGACTGTCTGATCCCTGCTTTTAAGGGTTCTGAGCCATGGCCTGGTGAACATCAAAGACAGGATGCTGGTTGTTTTATTTTTTAGCTCCACAGCTGTCAGTTTGATTAGATGTTCTCAGGGCTTCATAGAGGCATATAAAATGTATGTTTGCTTTCATCGACAAAGGCTATGATTGTGCAAGTCCAAACAGTGCCGTTCAGCTCAGTATTTTCTAGTTCAATTTTCGGTAGCTCTTGACGGACTGCATTCTGCTTCATTGGAGAGGAAGATGGTTTCACGGTACTATGTATGCTTCTTTAAGTGAAAACGCCTTTGCAGATAGTTTCTCCAGGCAGTAGGATGCAGCAGGAAGGCGAGCTAAAAAATGGGAGTCTGAATTCTGATTTTGAGCATCTGCTACCCCCCCAAAAAACCTTTTTTTTTTTTAAACCTTGACTGTCAAGTTCTACCTCTGTCCCAAAGTGGATTCGATTCAGTGTAATATGGCCAGCAGATTTAATTTTGAGTGTCGTGAGTGATTAATGGGTTGAGACTACTTGGATTACTGTGTTGAGAAGGATTCTGAAGTTGTGTCAGGACTCCCTGGGAAAGCGTCGCGATCGACTTATTTTCAGTAGCCTATTTACCTAAAGCAAATGACACCATTTTTCATTCCTGGATATGTAATGTAAAATTTCGTTTAAAAATAAGTAGTTCACTTGAAAGAATTGAATGGATTTTTACAATAAGAGTCAATTGGTGTATAGAGGGCACAGCATGGGTATGGCAGATACCATGAGCATAGCATGAGAAAGAATGAAATTCTGGAAACATGAAGTAGATCAGTGTGAACCTGCCCGACAGGATTGTTTCAGGGATTTTAGTGCAGGTGGGAAGTTCATTGTGATTTCTGAAGGCAGTGCAGGGGTAGTAAGTGGTGCGTGTTGACTTTCTTTTTTTGACTGAGAGGTAGATCTAACCCAAAGCCTGCCCACGCGCTCTCCAAGACAGGCCTTGCGTGTAGGATGTAAGTTGCAGTATAGAATGCAGAAGAGTATAGAATAGAATGGCCTGTACTCCGAACCTGGATTGCCTAACATTTATATAACTAGTGGGAGGGAAAGTTATTTGGCTTCTCTGAGCCCCATTTCCTCTTCATTAAAATTGGGGCGATAGTCATACCTGGCTCATGGTATTGACACGAGAATTAAATGGGTCAATCCAGGGGAGCCTCTAAGTAGCATCTTGTTTAGTACAACACAGTATACACATGTTGATGGTGATAATAATTATTGGACGTAGAGAACCTTAAACAATTCATTAAACATGTGTTTGAATATTTTCCTCCTCATTGTAGAAAGGGGATGGCTGGACTTACTGATTGTCGAGACTACTCAGGTCTGAAGTTTTATTATTTTTATGAAGGTTTGCTTTTATTGTTTTTTAAAGAGAAGTTATTTCTGGCTGGAGGAGTAACAAATCTTGACTTGGGTGAATATCTTATTCTTCCCCTAGTTTCTATATGCTCTTTCTTGTGCCTGTGTATATGTTATTTATCTGGCTGCCTAAGGCAGTTTAGAATATGTAACCATTTATGCGACTGAGTATTTCTTAGAATTATGGCATCTTTGGTGAATGACTGTTTCTTGGCTGAGACATTTTATCATACTTTAAATATCAGAAACACTAGAAATTAAAAAAGTTTATTTCATTTTTGTTTCTAAATCCAACCCCTTTTATTTTGCAGGGCATGAAGTATTTTGTTTTTAAACTTCCTTGCTTCTCCACACCTCCCTCATATAGCAAGTCAAGGGTAAATCCTCGTTTGTGCATAGATATTAATATTTTTATGTAAAGATTGCAGCCCTAGACGCATAAAATCCCAGTACCTATTAGCTAGTTTTGAAATGTAATTGTGGAAAAGAGAATGATGATTTAAGAACACCGGTCTGTCAAAACAACAAAACAAAAAACAAAAGAAAACAAAACTCCAGTCCCTTACAGTTTCTTTCCAAATACTGATAATTTAAATTTTAATAAGCACCAGGACTAACGGCCTCATCACGTAAGGTTCTCTTTCCTTATGATCATATACACTTTGGTGTAGCTCACCTACATCTGGTGAGCAGATCATTTCATTCGTGTTTAAGGGAGCCCTGGAGCACCGCCCTGGAAGAGCAAGCAAAGCGAGGTGCTCCAGGTATCAGCCCCTCCCTTGTCACGTGATCGCATGCGGGGTTGGTCTGTCGGCAGGAGGGTGGGGGGACGGGGTTTTTGGGGGGGTTGCTGTGGAGGGACTGGAATCTTTTAAAATCCACCTCAGCTGTCTGGGATGCTGCCCCAACATGGGGTCTGTTGCTTCCTTTGGGAAGTCAGTTCCTACCAATTTCCCGAGGGGTGGGGTACACTGAGAACATTCTGTAGGCCAGGGGTCAGCGAGAGGACCAATCCCGAGTGACCTTCAGGGCTCACACAGGTCTGTCAAGTACCTGGTCTGTACCAAGTGGGCTGAGCCGTTCTAAACTCAGGTGGACTCCCTGTATCTCCTCCTTGTGGAGCTTGAGCACCAGAAGGATGCCACCTCTGAAGGAAAGTCTGGGTTCTGACCTGTGTGGAAGGAATGAGTCTACCCTAATTAGAACAAGCTATCCGGGAGTAGAGGATGTACCAGCAAGAGAGGGGCAGCAGGTCGTAGGAAATGGCACCTGTCCACTCAACCTGTTCCTGGGGCCACACCCACTGGACATGCGGGAGCCTCTGTAGAGACGATGCAGGATCTTCCCTGGAGTGACAGCCTTTGTCTGGAGCGAGAGGAGAGGAGTTGTTACCTTGGATTGTCCCCAAAATGAGAGTAGAGAGCAGGCACCAAAGCCTGACCTGCCCTCCTCCCCAGACTGTGGGAAACTGAGGTCAGGGAGCTGTCCCTGACTGAGAGTATGGAGGACTGTGGAAGGTCCTTGTGAATAAAAGGTCCCAGTGGGCAAGACCTTGGAGGGAAAAAACAAAAACAAAAACAAAAACAATCTAAATTTACCTTCCAGGTCTAGATTTGTGGTTAATAAGCCTGAATTCTCCTGAAGGCCTAATTTCTTCTTGTTTTGGATAGAATTATAAGGTAATAGTCATGTTAAGTATACCCACAAATTCTTAGATACTCTCTTCAGAAGCTGGAGCTGAATTCTTCTGTTGATTCTGGGCTAGACTCAGTGACTCACTTCTAATGGACAGAATAAGGGAAAAGTGATAGTGACTTTAGCAACTAGGTATCTGAAGAGACTTCCTCCCTTGGGTCATTCACTCTGGAGGAAGCCACCCACCATGTTGTAAGGATACTCAAGCGGCCGCTGGGAGAAGCCCAAGTGGTGAGGAACTGAGTGAGCTTCATGTGAGTGAGTTTGGAAGTACATCTAACATCCCAAGTCAGATACTCACACGACTATAGCCTGATACTTTGATTGAAGCCTTAGGAGGGATCCTGTTGCCAGAATTTCTGGCCCAGCTGTGCTGGAATCCCTGGACCACAGAAATGGTGAGATAATGGATGTTGTTAGAGGCAGCTATGTTAGGGGATAATTTTTTACACAGTAATAGATAGCTAGCATAATAGGAGCAATTAATCATCACTGAAGCCCTAAGCCTGTTCCTCTACTTGGCCTTCCCTTTGGGGACTAACAGTGGTGGAAACCCTGGGAAAGGTCTTTCTAGGAACAGAAAGGGTAATGTGGTGGCGTTAGAATTGGTACTTTCTAAGCGTAAGGAAGATCTGTTACAATAGCAGTTTTTTTTTTTTTTTAATGTTTATTTTATTTTTAGAGACAGAGCATGAGTGGGGGAGGGGCAGAGAGACACAAACAGAATCCGAAGCGGGCTCCAGGCTCTGAGCTGTCAGCACAGAGCCTGCTGATGTGGGGCTCGAGCCCACGAACCGTGAGATCATGACCTGAGCTGAAGTCGGACGGCCAACCGACTGAGCCACTCAGGTGCCCCACAACAGCAGTTTTTAAAGACCTCTCAACTGAGACTTCTTGATGGAGACTTGTTTCACAGGACTGTCAGTTGGCAGGAGGAGTGCGGGTACGCAAGGGAGGGCAAAGCAGGTGCCGTAGATGTGCAATACGGAAATTGGCTTCTGATTAATTTCCAAGTCTGTTGTGAGTCACTTACTTAGTTTTCAAAACCATTGGAAAGAGCAAGGACACTGGCATTCCACTAAATTTGCTCTGAAATCTGGCTTTGCCAGATCTGTGTCATTCCCTTCTGCAGGCCTGATCTTGTAGAACATGGAAGGTTTTCCGTGGATATTTGTTGAGTGAATGAATGAACATCGTCGTGTGATTTGTGAGCAGATGATAATCTTTTTTGAGCCTCAGTAACCTCTCTATAATGGGGATAAATCATCTCTATCTTACAAGGTTACTGTAAGAGCTGGAGATAGTAAACATCCTAAAATGTCTGGTCTCTGGGAGGTGGGCTTGTATTTTACCAAATCCTCAGCATTAATTTTGGTTGTGGGGGTCAGAGAACGAATGTGAACGTGTGGTCAGGTCCTTTCTGTTGTGACGGAATTAGCCTGTGTAATTTAGTTCCTTCAGTTTGTTGGGGATGAATGCAGAAAGTGAAATGCTGGATTTGACTTCGTGTCTGGATCGTATGAAGTGGAATATCAGCAAGTTTCCACTCTCCATGCTCTTTGTAGTCAAGCTGATGTCACACCCCTCATTTCCAAGAAGATAATGTTGCAGCTACCCAGCAGGAAGCCCCATTCCTAGGTCTCCCTGGAGTGGCCTTGAGCAGAGTTCTGGATACTGATGGACCATGATTCCTCATTTGTCGTCTGTCCAAGAACACCTCCACATTCTTTATTTCTTTCACGAAGATGGTTTAAATAAAGTGACCTAGGACAAATCCATATATTCAATAAAAACAGTTCTCCCTTTGTGCTGTACATAGTACTTAGGAGTGATTGTTGGTGGGGCGGGGGGGGGGGTGGTGTTGGGTAAAAGAAGCACATTGGGAAGATATGGAGTAGGAATTTTCTGTCTGTACCCTTTTTTGTGTGCCTTTCTTTCTTTCTTTCTTTCTACTTATGACAAATGGAGTTTTCTGATAAATCTTAGTGCTATTATCAATATCACTCTGGTTTGGGTGGGGACTCTTGGGGAAATTCAGATTTAATGTCCGTTTTTGTTCTGTTTTGAATCTTTGCGCTTGTGGTTGGGGGTGGAATTCTGAAGAAACAAAATACTGTGTGGTAGGTGGGGCAGGATTAATTTTTTTTTTTAACGTTTATTTATTTTTGAGACAGAGAGACAGAGCATGAACGGGGGAGGGTCAGAGAAAGAGGGAGACAGAATCTGAAGCAGGCTCCGGGCTCTGAGCTGTCAGCACAGAGCCCGACGCGGGGCTCAAACCCACGGACCACAAGATCGTGACCTGAGCCGAAGTCGGACGCTTAACCGACTGAGCCACCCGGGTGCGGTTGGGCAGTAATCTTGACCATGTGAGCCCCTACCTTTCCACCATTCAGAACTTGAGACCTAGAAGAGGTGGGGCACCTGGGTGGCTCAGTCGGTTAAGCGTCCGACTTCAGCTCAGGTCACGATCTCGCAGTCGGTGACTTCGAGCCCTGCGTCAGGCTGTGGGCTGATGGCCCGGAGCCTGGAGCCTGCTTCCAATTCTGTGTCTCCCTCTCTCTCTGCCCCTCCCCCATTCATGCTCTGTCTCTCTCTGTCCCCAAAACAAATAAACATTAAAAAAAAAAATTAAAAAAAAATATGTGGTCTGGCCTCCTGTAGTACTTGCATATATGTATTTATGTCTATAAATGAAAGGTTTTATTTTTCTAAAAGTTGAAATGTGCAGATGAAGCTGCTTCAGTGGAAATTTTGTTTGTAGATTGGATAAGTCCTAAAACTGGAAAGGACTAGAAGTCTGGCTCTTAGAGACTTAACGTACTTTTGCCAAACGCCACGGCTAATTATTCTGGGAACCAGAGACAGGTGGCTGTGTATCTTACTTGGTAAATAAAGAATGATGTTAACCTCTCCAGAATGCTGGTGGCTATTGAGTTTGGGCAGAAAATCCTATAAAGGAGAACGAGCTGCAGAGTGTAATAAACTCCCAGCTGCTGAATAAAACTCCTGTTCCTCTTCCGCTGGCTGGTCAAGATCAAGGGCGCTGCTGCAGCTCTGCGGAAGTCTCCTTACCAGTGGGAAGGTGATGAGATTTCTCCTCTCCTGCTATCCCTCTGAATTACTTCTGGGCCTGACAGAGACAGGGACTCGCTTTTGATAGCAGTTCAGGACTTTGGATATCTTATTTCCTTTAAGTTAAACCCACCAGTCTTCATTTGCCAAATAATTTCCACTCCTGGGAAGGGCAGGTGGTAAACCTGACAAGCTTATGTTCAGTTCTCTGCTGATACTTAGAGACCGCGGGGCTTGGAGCAGGCATCTGAGCCTCTGTGCCGTCTTTTTTTGTGTGTGAGCCAGTGGACAGAAAGGAAAACCAGCTTTGCAGAGTTATTGGAGAGTTATTGAAATTAAATGATACGCCCAGGGTACCTGGCTGCTGATGTTCTAGCTACTGTCTTTTCCTACGTTTAAGGCAGTCAGCACAACCTCACCACCACTGCTATTTTGGACTGCGTATTTCTTTGTTGCAGGGCTCTCTCTGTGCACTGTAGGATAGTTAGCATCCCTGACCTCTGCCAAGTAGGTGCCCCTAGCGTCTAGCCCCACCTCCCTACCTGTGACACCAAGGATGCCTCCAGACACATTTGCCATTGATAGAAAGGTACATAACAAAGCCTAATGTTAGATTTTTCCTTTGACCAAAAATGGAATGAAGGAATGACTTCAATGTAATGTTATCTCTTAAAATTTTTTTAAAAATGTTTATTTATTTTTGAGAGAGAGAGAGGCAGAGTGCGAGTGAGGGAGGAGCAGAGAGAGACGGAGACACAGAATCTGAAATAGGCTTCAGGCTCTGAGCTGTCAGCACAGAGCCCGATGTGGGGCTCAAACTCATGAACCGTGAGATCATCATGCCTGAGCCAAAGTTGGACACTTAACCGACTCAGCCACCCAGGCACCCCAAAGTAATATTATCTTATACTTAATAAAAAATTGTATTATGATAGTGTCTTTCTCTCCCCCTTTTAACTCATTGAATCAGTGCTCTAAAAGGTACTTCTTACATTGAAGCCCAGCTGTCTGTTCCTTCTTTTCGGCTTAAACCAATGTTAATCGCTTTAGGATGGGCTTGGAAACAATAGCAGAATGGTCTCCTGTGACTACCAATAATAGTAGAAGACCTCGAATCCTATGAGAATCACCAGTGAGCTCCAAAGTTTCTATGTGTCCCCAGCAAGCTGAATTTGGATTGCACAGGTGATGTATTTGACTTAACCCTTTAAACCTCTATTAATCTCTACAAATTTCTGTTTCGAACATGCATAAGCATTAACACAGGGATGGGCAGAAAATCTCTTTCTAACTTTCACTGTAAAGTCTGATATCTTTGACATAAGCATACTAGAAATAAAAATGTAAGTATTTGTTTTTTTAAAATTTTTTTAATGTTTGTTTATTTTTGAGAGAGAGAGAGAGACAGAGTGTGAGCAGGGGAGGAGCAGAGAGAGAGGGAGACACAGAATCCGAAGCAGGCTCCAGGCTCTGAGCTGCCAGCACAGAGCCCGATGCGGGGCTCGAACTCATGAACTGTGAGATCATGACCTGAGCCGAAGTAGGACGCTCAGCCGACTGAGCCACCCAGGCACCCCAAAAATACAAATATTTGATGCTGGTTGTTGGATGAGATCAGTCATATTAAAAATAATGCTCGTAGCCAACTTACGGTACTTAATACGTGCCAGCTACTGTTCTAAGCACTTTCCCTCTGTTAATTTACTTGCTTCTCAGAACAATCCTATGAGGTAGGTTCTGTCATGCCTGCCACAGTCTTGCATTTTATCATCAAGGAAACTGAAGCAAAGTTAAGTCACTTGCACAGAGTTATCCAGCTAATAAGTGGCACTTTGGCTACTCTTTTTTTAACCTCATTTCTGCTGATTCCAAGACTTGTTCCACAAGACCCAGGCTTGGCAAATCTTAGTCCCAACGAACAAACATCTGGGCCACTGTGTATTTTTATAAATGCAGTTTTACTGGAATACAGCCATGCCTGTTGACTTACTGTCTGTGGCTGTTTTTCTTCCTAAAATGGCAGAGTTGAGTGGTCGCGACAAACACATTGGCCATCCGTGCCTAAAATATTTAACGTCTGGCCCACCCTGGCACAAGACTGTCTTCATCCACATGTGTAGTCCAAAAAGCTTGTGTGGGTAAATAAAAGTCATCATAATTCTGTAAACTTGCGAGTATGATTTAGTTAACATTTATCTCATACATTGAGGGCCCAAGTATTTGGTGTCGTTCTCAGTGTTATGGTGGATGTTAAGACATTTCTAGGAGACCCCTCTTCCTTGGGGCATTCTAGCAATTCTGGGAGCCGGGAGAGGGACAGGTAAACACATGAAAAATTGGAGAGAGCGTAGCAAAGTAGATCGAGGGACACTTGTCAGTGAACGTACAGTTCAGATGCTGCAGAGGTAGAAAATGACCGTGGACGGTATTACTCTACAAAGTGGACTTTAACTCCTTGCAAAATTTGGAAATGGTGCTCTGAAGCTCGGAAGGTTCCATTCTTCTTCCTACTTTTCTGTAATAGCTTCAGAATAGAAACAGAAGGGCCCAGTTTTGTAGAAGGCAAATAGGAACGTGTGGGGTGGCTCCTTACAACACAGTGGCCCAAGGTGGGGTGGGGGGAGGGGGAGAAAACAAGAAAGGGGTTTCTTTTGTAGAATCAGAAATTATGCACATTTTAAAAAAGTATTAGAGGGGTTGTCTATGGCTTTAATTGGTTTTATGGTTTTATCATTTTCTTTAAAATGTTACTTGACGAGTATTACCCTCTGCTGAACGTTGTAGACACTTCCTGAAGTTTTATGAGATCTTGGAGTAAAGTCACAAGTGTGATTTTCTAACATTTTCAAGCGATGATATTATTTTAGACTCTAAGTATGCTACACTAGGCTGTCATTTACTAGGAGGATTCACTCCACCACACAGGCTCCTCTTTATCTAAAATTACCGTGAACTGCAACATAAAGCTTTTTGGGCACACCTAATTCGCAGAATACTCAGTGTATATTAAGTCAATGGTGGCCTAGTTTTTTTAGGCTCACTGATTATGCTGAACCTTAGTTAATATAGAGATGCTTTATAATTATGGTTTTGTCCCCTGGTAAAACTAGTATTACCCATTGCATCTTTATTATTGACACATCATTCTAGGTACTCATGAGTGAAGGTGGCCGGCCGCTCTCTGGGATTGGTTATTTAAAATTTTGACTTTTAGGTTAACAGGGGACTGAGCTTGTGTAATCAAAACAGAAAGCAGCAGCAGCAGAAGTGTTTGTTTCATAGATTTTTCAGCGCTTCATTTCCGTTGGGATTGATGGATGGTTTCTGTGGGGTGGAATCGCTCACCGAGACCCAGCATTGGGTCAGAAGGCCCAATTCTGGAGTGGCATGTAGGCATGCTGTTCTCCATGTGAAGGGCCCAGAAGGAGTATTGAGCACACTCACAGCGATGACTGCAGTCACGGTCCACGGCGTGCCCGTGGCTTAGAGTGTCTGTAGGGGCGCCTACGCCTGTCCTTCCTTCCTTCAGGCCTTCACAGACTCAGTGCCACAGTTAATTACAGTTTGGTGTCTATTTCAGTTAGCCTATTTTACTAGTTTACACTGGGACCTACAGTATACTGTTGAATGATTGAATGTCTTGCCCTTTTCTTCTCCTTGGAAGCAAGGGGTTTCCCGATTGGAACCACACTGTGCAGGTCATCTTCACATTCCGCAGGACACATAGTCTTTTTTGAGGTCTGTGTCCTCCATTGTCACAGCAGTCGTCTGTGCTGGACACAGACTGGCATGTGGCCCACCCTGGCATCCAGACGGCTGTTGGGGTGATGTGAAGAGGTAGCAGGTAGGACTGGGAGGGAGCTCTCAGTGAATGAAGGTAGACCTCAGCGAAAGTGGTGAGATGGGGCTGCTCCTTTTGGGGAAGAGGAAGCTTGATAGGGAGGTCACAGGTCTCACTTCTGGAGCCCAGCTGACCTAGATTTCTGTCCAAATCCTGGCTCACTGGCTGTTGACCTTGGACAATTTTATTCAGCCTTGTTGTGTAGTAGTCTCTGTTTCAGTCCCTTTAGGTTGCCCTAACAGATACCATAAACTGGATGGCTTATAAACAGATTATTTTCTGTCCGTTCTGGAGGCCAGGGAGTGCAAGCAGTGCTCCTAGATGCCCTGCACTGTCTGCTGAGGATGATTTTCTGGTTCATAGTGCTTTATGGAGTTCTCACATGATGGAAGGGATGAACCCGGGCGCCAGGGTCTCTTTTTTATTTTTGTTTATTTTTTTAAATGTTTATTTATTTGTTTTCAGAGAGAGGAGAGCGAGCAGGTGAGGAGCAGAGAGAGAGGGAGAGACAGAATCCCAAACAGGCTCGGTGCTGTCAGCATGGGGCCTGATGTGGGGCTCGATCTCATGAACCCTAAGATCATGACCTGAGCCAAAATCAACAGCTGAATGCTTAATCAATTGAGCCACCCGGGCGCCGCCCCCAGCCCCCCTTCTCTTTTTTTAAAGGCACTAATCTGGGTCATGAGGGCTCTGCCTTTTTGACCAAATCACCTCCCTGCAGCCCCACCTCTTAATACATTATCTCACCTTGGGGGGTAGAATTTCAACATAAGAATTTTGGGTGCACACAAACATTCAGACCAAAGCAGTCTCCACATTTCTTTGATGGGGATAAATACCTGGTTGTACATAGGGTCTTGGGAAGGTGTTGAAAAACTTAGCCCTGGGCTTGGTATGCAGTAAACTCTTTTAAGTGTTAGCTTTTCTTCAGTTGGATCTGAATGGATTGAGTTGCACGGGGACTCAGGATGTAGGTTAGTGGCTAATGTTGAGAAACTTGGGAGAGACCCTGGAGGGGATTGACTTATCCTGAAATGAAGTTTTTTTTGTTTTCTTTTTTTTTAAATTTGTTAACCTCTTTGAGGCCAGCAAGGTGTCATCTAAAGATGTTAGAGAATTAACGAGTTCCCAGGGATCTCAAAATGTCACTGTGGCTTTCAGACACACCTAAGTTATTTTTAAGAGCACCTTGCCTGGTTGGAGTCCATTTTGTTATATTTGTTTAAATTATGTTACAAAGTACCGTGGACTTGTAATCGGTGTTCAAAATGGCATTATCTGCCGCCATATTGATCAGCCCCACACCTTTTACTTGCTTATCTCTGCTTCACATATGGCGAAACTCCAAAGCTAGACCAAGTGGAGAGCCACTAAACTCATTAACCTCTCTGACACAAAATATAAACCTTCCAGAAGGGGAGTAGCTGTGGGAGGCAGAGTGTTTAAAATCTCTTTCAGCCCCACTGAGTTTTTTTTTCTGTGTCCCCATCAGAGGCCTTAGTATTGGTGCAAGTTTTCACAACATGGAGGAATTTGGCATTTTTTTGTATTGTGGCCATTGAAATCCCAGCCCTCTGTAGGCTTGCCCTAACTTGGAAGAGGTGTGAAGTAGAAACTTCCTAAAACCAGAAGACTCAGGCCAGGTAAGGCAGTGCTTAAGTTGGCATCACTTTGAGAACACGATTCAATTGAGAACATGATGGATTGTGGTTTAATTACCGTGTTTCGGATCTTAGGATTTTCCCTGACGTGATGAGGTGAATGCTTCACTGAGAAAACTGTTTCTTGCAGTTCGTCCTATTGTGGAATCTAAAAAGTTATGTCACCTTTGCAGCTAAAACAGAAGTTGTCCCTGCATGGAAAGCCAGTGTTTGTGCTTTCTGGAAGTAATTGACATTTCTGTGGGTTCACACCTTGACTAAGGTTCTTGCCAAACCACTGGTTTAGATTTTTTTTTTTTTTTTTGGTAAATAACCAAGAACCTGAATGGTCCCATGGGGTAAAATACCAGGTTGAGACTTTACAAAGTTGGGCTCCCATTGTGATCTTTCAGTCTTCAAAGTGAGGATAGTATATTATAGATGTTCCTGTAATTCATTGCTATTATTGAGTTCAAACTCAGCATTAGGCATCAGACTGACTATAAAACATATGCCTCCTTGTTCTTCTGTTCAGATATGAACTCTGAGCAACACTGGGTTGGATGGGAGGGTTGGAGTAAGTAGCATGTAAATTCCTTAGGTTAAGTAGTAGTAGCAGGAAAAACAAACACAAGTTTGTGCATGACCAAAATCAACCCATTGTGCATCTCTTGAGATAGACATGCAAATGTTGACTTACATGGAAAGACCTGGATACTGAGCTCCATTTCCTCCCTGTCTCATTTTTGGATTTTACTATTACCTAATGTATTTCAAGCCATATTGGAATCCCATACTGCGTTTTTTTTTTTTTTTTTAAATTAAGGTGCAGTAGTAGAAGATCCTTTAATTCCCCACAAAGTTAGACTGATGTGCTGCTGGATTCTGTTTGTTTAGCCAACTGAGCGCTTGCTTGTTGAATTTGTTACAAATGAATTTAAAATAATTTTATCCTGACCTTTCCTTTTTGCACCTTTCGTATCTCCTCATGAGGTAGCTGGAGAAGTCCTGGTATGTCTTTCAAACCCTGAATGGGAATTACTGTTTAAAAGTTGTCAGCCAGTGTCACTAGGTGATAATTCCCCTCTGTGTGAATGTCATGGTTACAGTCTGCTTTTTTGCCTCTAAAAGAACAATCATATTCAAGAAATTTCCTAGTGCATTTAAAAACAGCTGGGTGAAAGTCATTTTAAATCCCCAAATCCAACACATTAGTTCTTTTATGCATTTAATTAAGCAGAAGTTAAAATAAATTAGAACAGAAGACATTCAGTGCTGATTGTTGAATCAACAAAGCAAGAAACAGCCTAGCATTACCCCACCACAGATGTCTGTCACTCAGCACAGTTGCCCTATAAATTTGCATCAACTCTTAACATTTTTGGAATAATGATTTCCTTTTTCGTAAAAACTGGCACGTGATACACAGCAAGCACTGTTCTTGATACAGACTTGTGCGTGTGCATGTGTACATGCGTGTGTGTATGATTTCTTCTCTTTTATGTTAACTTTGCGTTGCTGGCTTAGATCATGTTTGGGGAAGGAGGAGCCTAGACTAGATTGGTAAAGTTTAGGAAAATACAGAAAACTGAAAAAAAAAAAAAAGATTTGGTAGTAAATGTGGGTGGCTATTAGTGGAGTAAATGTGGATTGGACTGTGGAAATTGTTTTATTTTTTAGTACTAAACTGTAAGGACAGGGTAAGAATGAGTTTAAGTTGTCTTTATAATGTGAGTAATAGATGGCTGGCTCATTGTAGAAGTAGTCGATTAAAAACACGTTAGCCAGAAACTTAGCTATGTAATCTTATCACCCAAATATATATTCCTGTTGCCATTTAAATATAGGGATTTTTTTCCTAGTATGTATATACTTTTCTTCTTCTTTTAAAATAAGGGTATGTTTGGTAGGCGGTATTCTGTTGTCTTTTTTTTTTTTTTTTTTCAGTTTGATAGACTATGATGCTCGATGTGGTGTCCAATGTTGACTTCCAAATAGTCCAGGGGAGAGGTGAGGGTGTGGCTAGTGTTTCCACTGAAACAAGATTTCACCGTCAATTTTGGATGCTTTTTGCAGCCAGGTAATGGGTACATAAGGGTTCACTGTACTCTTGCTTTTGCATCAATTTTGTATTGCCCTTCATAAAGAATTTATATATGTATGTGTCAATCAGTCCTCAACATCTTCCCAGGTCTACAGATGAACATTGCTCTCATTATTCTTAGGAGCCATGTGTCATGCCCTTGCAGCATGGACCATGACTGGTAACACAGTCATAATGGAAACCATTATTCTTTTGTTGTATCTCTATTTTTTAGACTATTCTTGAAAATGGATGCAAACTTGTTTGATCATTTTCTTTTTCTTTCTTTCTTTCTTTCTTTCTTTCTTTCTTTCTTTCTTTCTTCGTTTTTTTTTTTTTTTAATGCTTATTTCTTTTTGAGGGAGAGACAGCACGAGCGGGGAAGGGGCAGAGAGAGAGGGAGACACAGAATCTGAAGCAGGTTCCAGGCTCCAAGCTGTTAGCACAGAGCCCAACATGGGGCTCAAACCCACAAACAGTGAGATCATGACCTGAGCCGAAGTCGGATGCCCAAATGATAAGCCATCCAGATGCCCCTGTTTGATCATTTTCTTGAGAATTTGTTGGTTACATTTTGTTTTTGTTTCATTATTCAATGAGGAGTCTTGAATTACTGAAGAGAGGAGAACCAGAAACTGTTATTTAGCAATTACTAAAGTTTGTGAAATCGGTACATTCTCCGATGTTAGTTCAGATGAATCTTAGTTGTAATCAGATGAATCTTACAGCTTTGCACACACAGACATGCATACACACACACACACACACACACACACACACACACACACACACTTTACTCCCCCAAATAATTTTTATTGTCAGATATCTCAGTGTCTTGAAATATTTTAACACATGATGCAGTGTCCCTTGGGGTTTCTGGAGACATTTTTGGGTACAGGGGGATTGCATAGTTTGGTGTGGTCTGTCATCTTTGTGCTGTTTATTCATCACAGGCTACTAATTCCCATTTTTCAGCTGAGGGCTATTCTAGACTTTCCCCTGGCTGGGGGGCAGTGGAGCCAAAAAGAATAGAGACTGGGTAACTGTGTGATTGTGGGCCAATTATTTTCCTATCTCATTCTATAGTTAGTTAGATTGGGAATCCTGAGTGAGGAGTATTATCTGTTCTGTGAGCCACAAGTGAATTTGGGTAAGTTAATTTCGGGTTAATTTAATATCAATCACTTTCTCTTATGTGACCTTACGTATAGGGCAGGTTCTGTGTTATAGCCAGTACTACCTTCTTTATTCAGCTGAATCTTTATAGCAGCGTTCAGTATAACAGCAGTTTCTTTTATTTTTCCCATATTACAAGTGTGGAAATGAGGCCTAGGGAGATAAGCTTGCGCAGAGAAGATCCCACTGCTAGGTAGAGATTTTTGGACACTATAGTCATTCCATTTAGTAGCTAGGATCAAGATCCAAATGGATAGCGGTGTATTTACTTATTAATTGTAATGCATGCCCATGGAAAGTCCTTAGGTATAGGCCTGGGATTCAAATCAGCTCATTGGTTATATGTCTAAATGTTTCTTTTCTATCCATGCCTCAGTAGCTGAATTTTACCGACTTTCCATTTTCAGCCCTCTTAATTTGATTTGGAATAAACCACGTTTGTTTTTTGTTTGTTTGTTTAATTTTTTATTTTAGAGGGAGTGAGGGAGAGGGGCAGAAAGGGAGAGAGAGACAGAATGAATCTCAAGCAGGTTCTATGCTCAGTGTGGAGCCCAGTGTGGGGCTTGATCCCACGACCCTTGGGATCATGACCTGAGCCAAAATCAAGAGTCTGATGCTCAACTGACTGAGCCACCCAGGTGCACCCAAACCTGATTGCTTTTTTGTTTTACCCCCAAACCAGATTTCTAATGTGTGGGGTCCCAGAGTGGTAAAGTGGCTTGTTTATTTGACATACATTTTTTAAGTTAGCAATTTCTGAAAATTGGCAGCCTCTTTTGTTGGGCAACACTTAGAGCATGAGTCACTTACAAAGAGTGCTTTTGATTTATGGGCTGTGGCATGGGGGAGGGACAGGGAAGGGACTAGTAGAGTTTTGAAAGGTACTTTTTGTACAGCTCTTCCGTATGGATTAAAATTTATGAAAGCTTTTTGGGGAAATTCAATACCCAGAGGTACAGACATCTCGTTTGGCAACACAACATGCTGTGTGTAGAGGCTGAGCAGAGAATCTCGATGTTGAGTAGATCGGGATGCTTTATCATCATTAGTCCAAGGGTGCAGGCCAGCTGGGAAGGAGGAGGGGGCTGTGTCAGGGATGAGCAGGCCCCACTCAGCAGCTTCCCTTTGCAGACTCATGAGCAAGCCAGAGATGTGGGTGCAGTTCCTCCCCCCATGTCCAAGGAATATGGATGATGAATATAAAATGATGGTCTCTTTGAAAGACCCTTGAAAACCAGCAGCTGAGGAAGGCTTTGGGAATACTTGAAGGGGTAGCCTGATGAATTTTAAAAACTGAAGAATGGGATAGATATTCATGTTTGGCCCAGGGAAGAAATCATCAACATGTGTTTTAAATCGTCTGCTTAGTGGTCTGGTCTTAACAGATGAAGTAGTCTGAATACACAAAGAAGGGGGTTCAAGAACAGGGAGGAGCCAGGTAGTATTGAAATGATCAGGTAAGACCTGAATGGTATTTTCTCTTATCTGCACCCCCCCTTTAATGTTTACTTACTTTTGAGAGAGAGAGACCGACAGACTTGATATCGAGTGCGAGTGGGCAAAGGGCACAGAGTGAGGGAGACACAATCCAAAGCAGGTTGCAGGCTCTGAGCTGTCAGCACAGAGCTCGATGGGGGGCTCGAACCCACAAACCATGAGATCATGACCTGAACTGAAGTCAGACACTTAACCGACTGGGCCACCCAGGTTCCCCTTTTATCCCCCCTTCACTCTATCTTCACATCTTTGATCTCTCTAGCATGGAGCATCCCAGACAAGATGGCCACCTCCCTGGTAAAATGTTTAGTGGCTGAGAGCCACCAAATTTCCCATCCTGGCTTCCAGGATAACTTTTAAAAATGACTTCAGGGGCACCTGGGTGGCTCAGTGTGTTGAGCATCCGATTCTTGATTTGGGCTCATGTCATGATCCCAGAGTCATGGGATTGAGCCCCAAGTTGAACTCTGTGCTGGGTGTGGAGTCTGCTTAAGATTCTCTCTGCCCCTCCCTAGTGTGCTCACTCTTTTTCACTCTCCTCCTCTCTCAAAAAACAAACAAAACAAAACAAAACCAAAAACAACCCAAACTCATCCACTTTCTGAGGGTTTGTTGACTGAAATTTTGTTCTCCAAAAATAAATACCTATTGTAGCACCCAATGTGTTCTTTTAGATTGTATCCCCACCCCTAAATTTTGGGATGCCCTTGAATGCCCACCCTTATTAAGGATCTCTGTGTTAGTTAATTATTCTTCCTCATAAACTTTTCTGGAACAGTGTTTTTATTTTGTTCTGTTTTTTCTTAAGCGAGACAGTCGCCCCTAAGCTGAGTTTATGTGACCCTGAGAAGGAGAGACCGTTCAGGGAGACCACTAGCTCGATGTGATTGGAAAGACTGATAGAGACACTGAAAGTCTGTGCCATAGTCAGACTGGATAGTTTGGAAAGCTTGCTGCCTCAGGGATGAATGTATATACAGAGTCCCAAATGGTACATTAATTGATTTTGATTATATGACTCCAAAGCTTGAGCATATCAAACTGTTTTCAAACTAATGGCCGCCACATTTGGCAGGCAGCCCAACTGTGCCTTGGGTTCATTATAAAAGGAGATCTTGACAGCTCATCAGGAGGACAGAATGCCTGCTAGGTTTTTGAGTAGTTGCTCAGTTTCAGAGGAACTTGTACTTCTTCCTTAAATGGGACTAGAAATTTAGGACCCCTATCACCTGCCAGGCCAGAGTGACTCCAGTAAGCACTCACAGAACCTTAACAGTATGGTCTCAAGGTCTCATTAGATTCCAGCTACTAAAACCTCTGATGATCAGAGGTTCGCACAGTTTAATGGAACTCGATGAGAAGAATTTTCCCCAGGAGAAGTAAAATCTGTGACATTTTGCCCCCTTCAACTTGTCCCACTTTTCCTCAACTGCCCCGCTCCTGGTACATTTTCTCTTTCTCAATTTCAGTTGTCCCCTTAAGCAATTTACTAATTAGACATTAAAATTTTCCAGCCTCTCACTCCCAAAGCAAAACTGATGAACACAGCAAACCAAAGCATTTGAGTTAGAAAAGAACAAAGACCTACGTGCTGCAGAGATTTGAAGCTGGAGCCCAAATTGGTAACCTGACTAGGGTGCCTTTAATGTCCCATTAATACCAGCTTGTCTTAGTGCGATTATGAACAGTGCCCCCTCTTCACTCTCAAAAGCGTCCCATTTTAGACCGTTAATTAAGAGGTCACCTTAGGAATGGGTGGGATGAGTGACGGGTGGTGGCGGTGAGGGGTGAGGTGAGCGATGGGCTCTCATCTCAGGAAGTGTCTGGTGCTCCGATCCACCGGCCGTGCCTTGGGTTGGACGTGAACCCTCTGTTGTCCCAGTTGCACCTTAAGAGAAGCAGGAACTCTGGACTGTTAGGGGAATGTCCCAATTTTGAAAAGTTGGCAATTATTCAGCCTAATAATACACACCGTGGGGCAGGCAAAATAGGTGGGTGATCCATTGGTCGCTTTTGAAGTTCTTTCTTTCAAAATACAAAACCAAAACCCAAATAGGCAATAAAGGGGGACAAAGGGTAGACATGGAGAGATACCAGCCCCCTCGAATGGGATATATGGGCGAGCAAACTTTTCCTACATCCAGTCATACATTTCCTGTGAAGGGTGCTGGGTGGGATGACTAGGGATGCAGGGTGCAAGAGAATAATTATTGTCAACTGGCTTGTGTTTGCCGTCTTCAGCATAACTGGCCGGGTGATGGAAATCTGTATGTGGCACATGTCAAGTGCAGCATGGGATGTATTTAATGGGAAACAAGGGTGGTGTAGAGATCATTATTTTCAAATGCAGTCATGGCTTTTAGGTCATGATTTTTTGTTCTTTTTCCACAGCCAGTTTAGACGAACAGCTTTGGGTTTGAGTCAGGTTGAGTTAATCTTATATCTTTATGTTCTCCTAAAAAATGTAATAATGTCCAAGCTTCCCTGGAGCCATTTCTGTCTTTGTGAAGTAGGCAATTTAAGGTCCATCCCATCCTAAAAGCTTTTAGCTTGTGAAAAGCTTCTTTTCTGGCGTTTAAAACCTTCACTCTGTGTTTAGAAAAAATGGCATTCCTGGATCTATTAAATAGGCAGTTAATAATGCCACAGAAGCTGCCCACGGCACAACCAACCATAAAACTTGCTCAGGGGGCAAGACATGTATTGGAATATTCTATAATGATCAGATGCTGAAACATTATAATCAGCCGTGACCCTGCAATCTGCATGCTTAATTACAGTCTTCATTTACAGTGGAGTATTGATCTACACTTAGTTTGTCCTGAGGGTTGACTGGATCTCAGTAATCTATTCATGTCAGACTGCTTGCTGGGACCAGCTTGAATTCAGCTCTTTAGAGAAGCATTGTCGTAGGGAGAAGTCTGGGTGGTTTGTTTCTCCTTGACATATTTTTCAATATATGCCTCATTCCCGGGAGATGCCTTTTCATTCCTCTTTTTTCAAAGTGTGGATTATAGGGTCGCCTGGGTGGCTCAGTTGATTGGGTGTCCTGAGTCTTGATCTCAGCTCTAGTCTTGATCTCAGGGTCATGAGTTCAGGCTCTGTGTTGGGCTTTGTGCTGGGCATGAAACCTACTTAAAAAAAATTAAAGTGTGGATCATAAGGACTCATGCTCCATGGAGTTTTTATGAGGTTTAATTGAGACAATTCATTTAAAATGCTTGACAGGAGAACATAATAAGTACCAAATAAATGATAGCTGTTATGATTTTTCTTACTCCAGATTTCAGTTCTTTAAAATCCTGAATTTTGGGGGCACTTGGGTGGCTCAGTCGGTTGAGCGTCCAATTTTGGCTGAAGTCATGATCTTGCGGATCGTGGGTTCGAGCCCCACATCCGGCTTACTGCTGTCAGCCTGTCAGCACAGAGCCCACTCGAATCCTCTGCCCCCCTCTCTCTGCCCCTCCCCCACTTGCACTCTCTCAAAACATAAATATTCAAAAAATCCTGAATTTTGGGTTACTAATCTTGTTAACTATTGAGAAGAGTTGAAAAACTATGGCTTCATTTTCTTGATTATTAAAAAGTGAACTAAAAATGAAAGCAAATGACATAAATGAAATTAGTGGCATAATTGGTGAAAGTCAAATGTGGACTGTAAATTAGGTCATATTACAGCAATACTAACTTTTCTGAATTTGATTGCTGTACTATAGTTATGAAAGAGAATATCCTTGTTCTTAAGAAATTTGCTGAAGAGGGGTGCCTGGCTGGCTCAGTAGGTGGAGCATGAAACTCTTGATCTTGGGGTTGTGAGTTTGAGCCCCACATTGGGTATAGAGATGATTTAAAAATAATATCTTAAAAAAAAAAAGAAATTTGCTGAAGAATTTGGGGTGGAAGGGGCATGATGCTTGCAACTTGCTCACAAATAGTTGAGGAAAAAATCCTGTGAGAGAATTAGAAAGCAGATGTGGCTAAATGTCGACAAGGATGGGTATGGGTGAAGAAAATACAGGAATTGTATCATTTCATCTCAGTTTTCTTTCTTTTTTTCTTCCTTCCTTCCTTCCTTCCCTCCCCTCCCTCCTTCCTTCCTTCCTTCCTTCCTTCCTTCCTTCCTTCCTTCCTTCCTTCCTTCCTTCCTTCCTTCCTTCCTTCCTTCCTTCCTCTCTTTCTCCCTCCCCTCCCCTCCCCTCCCCTTCCCCCTTCCCCCTTTTCTTCTTCTTCTTCTTCTTCTTCTTTTTTTTTTTTAACAATGGCTGGTGAGGAAACCGGTAGCAGGTGAATGTTCCGTATTTGTCATCAGGCGAAACTACTGGTTTAGTTGTCTTAGAGCTTCCTGTCAAGTGATGGGTTTCTTCCCAATTTCCTCCAGCCATCCTCTCCCACCCTCCAAATCTTGATTCCTGGGTATGGTTATTTGCAAAGAACTGCTTTGCCCAGCAGTCAGTGTAGTGCCCCTGCTGTTTCGTTTCCAACTCCCAAATCATAATCCTTTGTTCATGACATTATAATCATCACCACAAGTGGCTAATTGTGATGTCACAAACAGAGGATTATGACTCAAATGAGGACTAAACAGCAGGGGTGGATTAATTCCTAAGCAACAGAAGAAGGTTCTGTTTGGTGCAAATGCCCCAGGGTAATAAAATTTAAAACCAGAAATAGGCAAGAGAAAGACAAAGCTGAACATATGTGATCTATTAGCCAAATTGCCTTTAAGTGGAGAGCTTCTCCCCCCTCTGCCCTCCCCTCCTTGCTTAATTTTCCATGTGGTATGAATAGCTCCTCCATGGCAGATAAATGGATTTGTTTTTAAGGTCTAACAAAGCTCAAGGTGTCTTGCTGACTAATTACAGGGATGTCACACCTGGTCTGAAAAGGGAGTCATTATGGAACCATCGAGGTGTTTTTATTTTCTGAAACGTGTCCAATTGCTCTTTGCAGTCAGCATTGCAAAAGTCAGGCTATAAAGATCAGCACAATGGCTGCTGACAGCTGGGCGGGTAATTGACAGCAATCCCAACCTGGGGACCCTGGGTGAAGAAGCTAGAGCCGGATGAGACCAGCCTCAGTGGCTCCCGTTCAGGACAGTTTTCTGAACGGCTTCCATGTCCGTGAAGCCGTGGTAACAGCTGTTGCGATGGGTTGGGCTAGACTTCGTAGTCAGTTCTCTGTGGAACTGTAATTTTCAATTCCAAGTCAAGGATATACTTTTTTCCCCTTTTAGGAAATGTGTAGTTCCCATACTATTTGGTTAACCAAATACCCCAATTCTCCGCTGCAAGTGACACTTAACAGCTTCTTTATCCCTGGGGTTATTTGGCCGTCTCAGGAGTACTTTTGAATTGGTGGCCTTTTCTCAAACCATGGTTTCTGTAGCCAAACTAAACTGGAAATCCCTTTGAATTGTTTTCCTCTTCACAGGACACAGTGTTCCCTTCTCCCGTCTGTTATATTTAGTTCTCTCGCCTCGTGCTGTTGGAGCCCTCGCTCGACTTATGACTTACCCCTCGCTTGAACTTTGGAAGCCTTCTGGAAAAACACGGGTGGAAGGAAGACTTGAGGCTCCAGTTTGGCATTCGGCGGAGAGCAAATAAACCCACGTTTTAAAAAACATGGGAAATTTAGTTATAAGGGAGACTTCCCATTTGAGTCTAGGCATTTAATAATAGCCTTGATGCCCAAAGTGGAAATTATGTGATTATTATCTCGAGGCTGTGATTAGAACGTGGTGTTACATTGGTAGCACTGAGAGATGTGTAACTTCATCCATAGTGTAGATGGAGCCGCTTCGTGGTACCAGTCAGCACGACGGAACGTGATCCTGTAGTTGCGCGCTGGTTTGAGGTTCCCTGGAGAAAGTCATGCCTCCATTTGCCACTGTTTTCTCCTTTGTTTCCTGAAGCGACCCGAGCTGTTTTCTGTGTTTTTAAGCATAGCTCAGACAGCAACGTTGCCTTGGTTGTGAGGCAGTCACACATGGGTGTGTGTGTGTATGTGGTGGTAGGGGAGTTGTTTTTCTGGCTCTTTCCCTGTTAGGACACTGTGGCTAGCTCTTCTCCAGGAGGCGCTGTCTGGATGCAGGTGTGTGGCTGTGTGTGACCTTCCGGGACTTTCAAGGTGAGCAGACGTTCAGTTTTTCCTTTGAGAATCTTATTTGGAGCATTTACAGCCCTTCAAAAATGCAGTCATTTTCGTATGGGTTTTCTCTGAGCCAGTAATTGCCACACTCCAGTGATATTGGGAGAAACAAATGGAACACGTCCAGGCCCAGAGGGGCTCTTTCAACATGTGACAGGAGCTCCCAAGCCTGGTGTGGTTGTTATTGTGGGAATTCTCACACCGAGTGCTGTGGGAAACACAAAAGTTGTAAAAATGGGGGCTTAGGGTCCTGGGGGCATTTACAACTTAGTTGGGGAGCCAAAACCAGACCATGTGAAATCGATTAGAGCAGTTTCAAAACCAAGAATCGACAAATGTGGATTAATATAGATCAAAACTTGCCTGTATGATTTCAAGGGAGTTGTGGATTTAAGTTTTATAGTTGACTGGAGGAGGCTTCCTGGAATAGTTGAGGTTTGGGAACCAGATCTGAAAAGAACCAATGTAGCGTGTGGTGAACGTGACCATGATCTATGTCCTCAGAGGCACCTGTGTGTGAATTGCTTTCCTGCGTGGACTGACCTTGGAAGCAACGATTTAACCTAAGTCTGGTCTCCTAGACATGGATCTTCTCTCTGACTCTGGCTCTGCCCTTTCTCTTTCATTCTTTTTCCTAAATACAAGAGTTCCTGCCTTGTAGGTCACATTTATGAGGATTAATTGGGGGCAGAGCCTATGAGGAGTTGGGCAAAGTGCCTGCTCTTATTAAATTGAGAATTTGGAATTATTGATGCAGGCAGAAAGAATGCAAGATGGGGAAGCTGCCATGTGCAAACGAGTACTGATGGACATTGGTTTGACCGATAGCCTTGTGGAGGGAAGGATGGCTTGGTTAGAAAGGAAGGTCTGATGAGGGAGGTGAGAAGGGTTTGGATAAGTTTAAGAGTCCTCTTGATGATCCCAACAGGGTGGTCTATCCACATGAGTTTAAGAGGGAGGCAGACATTGAGTTATCGGGTGTAAGGGGGCTTATCAGGGGTTCATGCCTGTGACAGGTGAAGGTGGTGGGGGAGGCAAGATTGGACAAGGATTACGTCAGAACATGCTGCAGATTTGACACCATCTCAGCCAGCCCCCTGGGAAGCTCTGAAGCAAAGTTTGCCCGTTTTCGTGAGGTGGGCTTTGGGCAGAAACATCCAGTCCCCAGTACTTCCGAACCCTTTGTAGTCTTTGCCTGGGAGATGCTTGGGAAGAGCTTCATCTTGGTCCAAAGCCTCTTGGATTCGGAAGTTGCCTTGCAGCAGAGCAGCAAGATCTTTCCCGAAAGGAGATCCGAGTCCTTCTCCTGCCCAGGGTGTGGCCCTTACCTGTGTAATTGGCTGTCAACAAACCCAACAGGTAGAGAAGAGGGCATTTGCTGCCAGCCTGGCATATGACAGCATCAGGTCTCGCACTGCCATGATCTCTCATTTGGCCTCGGAAAGGTTGCTCACCTCTTGTTGGATTTGAGTGGGAACGCGGTCATTGTGAACATTTGCTAAACATTCATGGAGGCCGTGCATTGTGGTTATCTCCTTTGGTCTTTCCTGCATTCTGGCAGCGGGAAGGACTAGCTTCGGTTTAATGGGAGGATGCACGTATACATGCGCATCCACTGTATGGATGAGGAAACAGCTTTTGAGAACTTAGTTTTTTTTTTTTAATTTTTTTTAACGTTTATTTATTTTTTTGAGACAGAGAGAGACAGAGCATGAACGGGGGAGGGTCAGAGAGAGGCAGACACAGAATCCGAAACAGGCTCCAGGCTCTGAGCTGTCAGCACAGAGCCCGACGCGGGGCTCGAACTCATGGACCACGAGATCATGACCTGAGCTGAAGTCGGCCGCCCAACCGACTGAGCCACCCAGGCGCCCCGAGAGCTTAGATATTTAATATTTAGACTCTACAGGGTTTCTCGGCTCAAGAGCAGAAGAGACGGAACTTCATGCCTACGATCCTCATTACTCTGCTACCATGCTACAGGTAGAGTTGGGAGCTAGGGGAACGAAGGGAAGGAGGATTTGGCCCACACCAGGGCCCTGACCATTCTCAGTGTTTTCTGTGCCAGGTTTAATGGCCTTTTAGAATTGGTTTGTGCTGTAAATAGTTGGTAAGGCTGTGGGGAGTTGGGGAAGCCTTAGCCGTCAGTAGTGGGGACTTGAAATTGGTACAGCTTCTGTGAAAGTATTAGGCTATGTCCGCCGTAATTACACATATGCATCACCTTTGATCCAGCAACTTTGTCCCCAGGTGAGTATTCTGCAGATGAACTTCCACAAATGCCAAATGACTTGTGTCAAGGTTATGCATTGCAGCAGCGTTTGGATTTGGAAGCAATTGGGAACAACCTGACAGCCCATTAATAGGGTCTGTTTAATAAATTATGGTATGCTAAATAATGGCATATGTGCAGCTGTTATAATCAGTGAAACAACTCTATCTGAACTGATGCATATGTTTTTCTATATATCCATATTTCCCTGAATATCTTGTTAATTTGGTGGGGGAAAGGCAGGGTGCACAACAGTATCTAGATCAGGCTACTTTGTTGTGGGACACATACAGGGATATCATTAGATTTGCAGTAATAGGTGTTGCCTTGGGAGGTGTGGGGAGGAGGTGAGGGAATAAGATGTAGTTTCCACTGTGCATCTTTTTGTACCTTTGACTTCACCTTTTATAGTATATGCATGTGTTATCAATTCAGAAAATTCAATAAGGAGATCACCTCAAACCGATGGAAAATGAATAAGGCATTGACCATTCGGACCAGGGAGAAGAGATCGTATAAAGTTTACCAGTTAGACAACATCTACATTGAAATAAAACACAAAATCTCTGTTTATTTCCTGTTGAGAGGAAAACCCCAAGGAGATTTTCAACAAATTTGGAGGAGACATGGTGGGAATAGTTCCACTTGAAAATCTTACTCTCTGGCTTATCTGGAATTTGCTTTGGGGGCCTTCACGGCACCTCAAATTGGTACGTAGCCATTTGCCAGGTCACCCACTGACCCAGATTTGCAATGAAGGGCACATGTGCAGCTGTGTTAGCTCTGTTGGGAGTGACAGCCAACAATCATTGATGTAACAACCATTATTAATTCTTCCGGGCAGTATGAGGGAATCCACCATCCAGATGTATTTGTCAAGTCCTTACTGGGACTCTGGGGCTGGACAATGGGGGACCTGGTCTGACCTGACGCAATCTGGCTTTGGGATCCTTTTGGAAGTTATTGGTTGATGTTCCTTTTTTTTCTTCTTCCAAACAAAGTGATTTGCAATGAAAAGAAAATGAAACCGTTAACTTTAATATTTATACAAAAGTATGAAAAAGAATGAGAAGTTAGGAAAGCGTGAATTATTTCTTAAGTAGGACTTTGTAGCTTCGTTGGTCATAGACATCTTTTTATTAACACATTAGACAAATTCTTTAGAGGCCAATTTGCATTCACTTAGAGAAACATTTGTGGGGGTGGTGTATAATATACAGCAATACCTGCTCCTTTTTGGGAAATCAATTTGTTAAATAGCCCTCAAAAAATGACAGCTTTATGGTAGGATTATGACTTTTTTTGTTTTCATGTCTGCTAAAGGGCTAACAGAATAAGACAGTTTAATCACATGCCATTATGTGGATAGGGGTGTGGGGGGCTGAGTTGAGCTTCCTGAAGTGGAATTAGGTACCTGGTTTTTTGCAAGCTGCTTCTTAGCAGAAATCATTTAAGCAAAGCTCCTTAATAATTACATGGTTTGGAGGCATGCCCACTGAGCCCCTTCTAAGGGTGGCTGACCTTCCTGAGCCACGGCTGACATCACCTTCTCTACCTGGGTCCCATTGAGGTGGTTGTCAGGGAAGATGTGTTGCTAGGTAGGGATGTTGTCTCCAGAGGATTGGGGGGGGTGGTGGAGGGAGAGAGGCCTCCCCTGGAGTCATCCATGTTTCCAGCCAGATTTATATTATTTCCAGGGGATTAGGCAGGGACCAGGATTTGGACCAGCGTTGTCCTGGAAAATTGTTTTCTGACCTCAAACCTAAAAAAGGGTGCGTGCTGACCAGCCTAGGGAGCAGGTCTCCGCGGGGCAACCTGTACTCAGTATTCAGCGCTAGAGGAATCAGAGCTAGATAAAGCATGAGCTCATCAGAGGCCCCCTTTCCTGGGCCACCTCCATCTTTGCAGAGACGCAGAGGCCCCCAGCTGCGGAAGCGGTCTTGAGCTTTGTCCGTGATTAGCTGCGCCGCAGGGAGGCTCTTCGCATTTCCCTTGGTCCTGGAGCTCTTTGGTGGATGGGAGCAGTCTAATCTGGCTCCTCACTGAGTGGGCTGCGGGCAACTCTGAGTCCAAGAAAGGAGCCAGTGTCCCGCTCTCCCCCCAACCTTGTGTTTCCATACGAAAGGACTTAACACTTAGGCTTGCAAAACTCAACTTTAGTGCCCTTGTCAGCCGCTACTTTAAATTCAGTGTCCTTTTCTGTTTCTGGGTCACTGCCTGGTAAATGGTAAACACCGCCATATCCTGCCTTCCCTTTTCTAGGTTATCTTGTGTGAGGCTTGTCAGTGGCAGAACCTTCGATAGGGTGGCTTGACCTTGACTTGCCTGCCAAACTCGTGGACTGCCCTACCTCAGATCTCACCGCATCAGGGAAAATATCCTAACGTGTCTCGTGTAACCTTTTACTTCACAGAACGGGCAGAGGCTGAGGTTTGGCGATGGTCCTGCAATTGTTTAAGGAGCCCAGGCTGACGAATCAGACGTTAGCTCGGGCATCCTGGCTTCTGTTTGAGGACTCCTTTTACCCAAAGAATCCAGCACTGTGGGTTTTATGTACTAAGAATGAAAATTAGATTTTCCTGTTAGCTTACGGAGAACATTTTGCAGTTCCTATTTGGAGCTGCTGTAACAAAGATCCCTAATGCCAGCCAGAAGTGACTTGAGGATTGGAATGACCTATTGGGGGAAGGATTCATATAACTGCTCCTCTCTCATCATATGTAGGGAGAAATTGAAACCTCAGATGGTCCCTGACTTAGGATGGTTCGACTTAACATATTGCAGCTTTACTGTGGTGCGAAAGGGATCCACATTCAGTAGAAACTGTACTTTGAATTTTGAATCTGGGTCTTTTGAATCTGGGCTGGCGATCTATGGAAGATCCTCTCTCCCGATGCCTGGCAGTGGGAGCCTGGTTCCTAGTCAGCCCCGTGATCATGAGGGTCAGCCACTGACATACTTACAGCCATTCTGTACCCACACACCTATGCTGTTTTTACAACAGTTGTACAGTTGCACTGTTTGTACAGTACTCAAATTATATGAGATGTTCAGCTATTTGTCATAAACTAGACTTGGTGTTAGGTGATCAGACCCTCAAGGTAGGCTAGGCTGAACTATGATTTTGGTAGGTGAGGCACATTAAATACATTTTTGACTTACAGTATTTTCAGCTTATGATGGGTTCATCATGACGTAAGCCCGTCGTTAAGTCCGGAGGATCTGTATATGTGTACGTTCACACTTCTATGCACGTGCACGTGTGCGCGCACGCACACACACACACACACACACACACATGATCATTTGTTTACTGGATCTTAACTCTGGAAGAATTTTCAACAAGACGATGCATATCTGTGATGGTCTAACTTAAAATGTGGACTATGTGGCATATAAGAAATTCACCTCGAAGGGGCCTAGGGAGAGCACCCTAAATAAAGAAATAAGTTGTCACTCTCTTCTAGAGCAGCTGGAAATGAGTGACACACAGTGAGAGGCGAATGTGGCTATCCACCTGGGAAGGCCTAATCTCCATTATAGGATGCTGAGCAGCATGGACTCCTTGGAAACTTGGAGCCAGATCTGAAGTGGCAAGGGCAAGTATGAATTACAGGCATTGATTTGCATCAGATCTGCTTCTCTTGGGGGCATTTCTGTGTAGTGCGGGGGATAGCATTAGAAATATTGGTTTTCCTATTTATTGATGATGAGTAAATTTTCTCAAGAAATGGAGAACATTCTAGCATGTCATAATAACGACAAAAAGAAATCCATGTCATTTTCGAGTACGCTTATCCCACCCATTGTCGAGATTAGTTGATCAGAGAAATTGAGGGGTTAGTCATCTTCCACTTATTTTCCACTGGAAGAGTTTTGGGGATATCAGTTTATGTTCTGAAAATTCTCTAGCTACTAAGCTTTAGTAGAGTTAGAAGCAGTGTGCGTCTTAAGTGCTCTGGAATGAAAGCACATCCGGGGAAAGACTGCCAGTCAGACAAGGGGCATCCCTTCTAGCAAGTCTCCTTGTTCTTCCCATAGGATTGTTTCCAATATGATTGTTCTTCTATTTTTCTCCCCACCCCCTTCCTCTGGGCACTGTCTAAGCTGTCCCCTGGGTTCTCTGATGAGGGAGCTTTGCCAGATTTTGTTCTGGCATTAGCCCCAACCCGACAGTGGACCTGACTTGTTATGACAACTTCACCAGCCCTCATTGTTTGTAGCAGATGGCTTGGGAGGCAAATGCTGTCATTGGGGTGATCCCGCTCAATTCTTGGAGGAGCAGAGGCTTCATGGTTCTTCAAGGCCACTAAGCCCGAAAAGGGAGCGAGTGTGACATGACAGAATCACTAAGGGTCACGGTCAGATCCCTTTTGAGTGTTTGTTCCAGGGTAACTTGTTTCCTGATGCTCTCCAGGACAAAAGGCGAACGTTTAATTGTCCCTGTGCTTGACGGAGACATGTGTTATATACAACAGCTGTTTCAGGACCCTGTCTGAATTGCTTTCCATCTCTTGGACATCTGATACATGCAAAGTGTGCACCGGATTGGGGGACAGGTTGAACAAACATGCACACAACCAGGGAAAGCCTGGGACCCTAAACATTCAATGTGTTTGCCCTGCAGGTCTATGAAGTGATAAATTCATCTTCCCTCCCTGTCAGCACACATTAAGGCCAACATTGTGCCATTTATAGATTCCACATCCTAAGAAAACCATTCACTCAAATGGTTTCTGGTAGTCGACTCCCATTCTCTTTCAAATGCCCTTCTAAGTATTTGACTGGAAACAAAGCTCTCTGAATAACAGCAACCCTCTGTTGGCTTTTGAGCTTGTGTCAGAAAGCTAGAGAATTTTTTTTTTCAAGGAAATTAATAGACAAGACACTCATTGCCTGGCAGTATTGGATCTCAGCACTTTCTTCCTTGAAAAGGCACGTTAGTATTTCTTCACATGTCTCAGATGAAACTGCTTAGGAATGACTGATTTTTGGAGGGAATTGCTGTGTTTTTCCATGGACAAAAGAAAATCACATTATCTGTTGATAGAGGATTGGTTAAATCAAGCACGGCACCCCAGAAATATGGAATATTAGGTACCCTCAAATGACATAAGCCTATGTATACTGACATGGAAAAATGTTTACTATGTTGTTGGGTAATAAAAGCAAGTTGCAGGACAATATGTAGTATGATTCTATGTGTTTTTTTTTAAGTTTATTTATTTGGGGGTGGGGGAGGGGCAGAGGGAGAGGAAGAGAGAGAGAATCCTAAGCACGCTCCGCACTGCCAGCGTAGAGCCTGACGCAGGGCTCAAACAAATGAAACTGCGAGATCGTGACCTGAGCCGAAAGCAAGAGTCAGACACTTAACTCACTGAACCACCCAGGCATCCCTCTATGTGTGCTTTTTAAATAAGTGGAAGGAGCAGGGGCACCTGGGTGGCTCAGTCTGGTAAGTGTCTGACTCTTGATTTTGGCTCAGGTCATGATCTCACATTTTGTGAGCAGTATCGAACCTTGCAGCAGGCTCTGTGCCAGGAGTGGAGCCTGCTTGGGGTTCTCTCTCTCCCTCTCTCTCTCTCTCTGCCCCTCCCCTGCTTGTGCTCTTGCTCACTCTCAAAAAAGAAACAAAGTGAAAGGGCCAGCCTTTATATGTAGGAGTATCTGTGTGTGTGTGTGTGTGTGTGCGCGTGCGTGTGTGTATGTGTGTGTGTAATCACTTAGGAAAACGACTGAAGAGCTATAAACCAAACTGGGTTTCCTTCAAGGGATATGTGACAGCACTGAGGGGAAGGAGACAAAGGTGACCATTGTGCTTTGTCTGGACACATGTGTGTCCTAATCTCATCCGGAGGATGCCTTTATACAATACGGACTTACAAATTCTGGAAAATATCCCAACAAGGTTAGTGCAAACTACTTTGTCTGAGGTTACCATTAGGGTTTCCACCAAGCACAGATATAACACCAGATATTTCAGTAAAATTTTAAGACTGTGAAGGGCAGATGGGGCTTCCTTAAGGGCTGGTAGGTAGGTGCAGTGGAGTCACATTGAGTGAAGAGGACTTTCATTTGAACCCTGACTCATAAAGAACCTAGTGATGGGAGCATGGAAAGGGCACGTTCCATTATATAAGGGGTTGAAGATAGTACATTTTAGGTTATGGAGAGTAACTAGGTAAGTAGGATGAAGGATGAACAGTCCATGCTATATTTACTTGTATGCTTTTGTACACTCCAGTGCTGAACTGTCCTATGTGATAAGTAATGAATTTTCTGGTGTTACTCTGTGGTGTCCCGTTTAAGGGTTCAGGTGCCCTTGGGTATATGTGGTGCCAGTTAATGGTTTGATGAAGAGTTTTGTGTTGCGCATACATCTCAAATGACATTTACAGAAATTTGAAACACGACATTAGCCATTTTTATGCCACACAGAGTAGAGGTTGGGTGGTGATAAAGACCATGCCTCAGGGAATTGGACAAACCAGTATTCAAGTCTCCGTTGCACAACTTGGTAGTAACACCTCCTTGCGTGAAGCTTTCAGCTCAAGGTATTCAGCTATAAAATGTGAATAACAAAATTAGTCGACTCCACACAGTTGATGTGAATATTAAGTTTGTAAAATAGTGTGCAAAAGTGACCTAACTATAGTTTGTGGCACCTGTTGTTTGATAGCTGTTACCTGCTCTTACCGTGGTAGGGTTCCTTCCCTGAGGAATGAAGACAAAAACCAAAAAAACCTGAAGGCAACCTGGCTATATACACACATGACAACATCCCTCATGACCTTGTGACATGAGACCACTTAATCGGGTTGCATGTTTGTGTGTTCCCATATATGGGAGACAAAGAAATAGAAGATGTATAAAAAACTATGCCATGTAGCTTGGGGCTCAGTTCATGGGGTACGAACCCAACTGAGCTGTGCTGGCACGAATAAAGTTGCTTCCCGGAAAGAAAATCCTCAGTGACCTGACTCTCTGTGTGAGAATCCTGCTACATTACTACCTATTATACTGTGGAAATGATCAGAAGTGAAAAATTCATGGTAAAAGATAGCCATTGCTATGTAAGCACATATAAAACTTTTTAGTATGTTGTACATTTTATTCAACATCCTCCCAGCTCTTTTATGAACAGTTGTTTTTATAGCAATTGGATATGATATAAGAGCAAGATTTTTTATTAATTGGTTGCTATTCCTTGGAATAGAAATGAAAAAAAGATTAACAATGGAAGAATATTAAAAACGCAATTTGCCCATTCATTATACCAGACAATTCAGTTTTATGGAGAGGTGGGCATCATATTAACATCCAACTATTTAGCAAGATGTATAAATGATTAATATGTGAGAAATTCTGAATTTAATACCTGTCCCAAATTTGTTAGAATAAATGATTTTTATGTTTCCATTAGGTTTTGTGATGGGAAATAATATATTTTATGTAAGGGAATATTCAAATGCTTCTACTTATTACCCATGAGATGTTCTTAAACTTGGCACTGTATTCCTTTCTGCTAATGTATTCTGAACTTTTCTGGTTGAATGCCCTGGTAATGTGGTATAACCAAATGCACGTCCGTATCAGTACTGTCTGTCAGCCAGGATCCAGTAGATTCAGCTGACATTTCCTGCCCAGTAAGTCACTGGACTTAGTGCTAATGAGGACCAAAAGATGATTGAGTCCTTGCCCTGGAAGGGTATGTACAAATACTCCAAGAGACGAAGACATGATCTGTTACAGAACAGAGATGTTAAAAGGCATGTGTGTTGGGGGGTAGGGAGACAGAAGAAGAGAATACAATGAAATCTGACTCTGTTTGGGCTCCTGTGTGGAGAGGAGATAAGAGAGGCAAGACTTTGAAAAGTAGGTGGTGTTTGAGTTGAGTAGGGGATGACCCAGTTGGGCCTGAAGGTCAGCATGGGCATTACAGAGAGAAGGAATAACATCTTAGGTAGAGGGAAGAGTGTGTGTTAAGACATGTGGGCATAAATATGCCAGCTCTTTAGGGAGTGGCTGAGGATGTAACAGAGACAAAACTGGACCAGGAAGATAGGCAAGAGGCCAATTCATGAGGGCCCTTGTGAGTCTTATGAAAGCATTAAGATTGTAGCTAGTAAATGGGAGAGGTTGGTAAAAGGGTACAATCTCTCAGCTATAACATGAATAAGGTGTAAGGATCTAATAGAAGATACGGTGACCACAGATGATAACACTGTATTGTACAATGGAAATTTGCCAAGAGAGTGGAATTTAAATGTTTTCATACTCTCCCTCCCTCCTCCCCCCCGCCGCCCCAATTAAAAGAGAAATCTGTGAGGTGATGGATGTATTAATGAACTAGATGTGGGAATTTTTTTTTTTTACAATATATACATATATCAAATCACCATGATGCACACTTTAAATATCTTACAGTTTTATGTGTCAGTCATACCTTAAGAAAGCTTAAATAACAAAAAGTAAAAGAACTGCTTGGTAGGTAGGATTTTCCACGGTCCTGAGTGTTTACTTTGTAGTTCCTTATTCCTACCAGTATGGTAGTCTGTGCTTCCTGCAGTCTCTTCTTCTCCAGACTAGTATTTAAAAAGAATGAGAACTTTTTTTTCTTCCTTTCTACTAGAGTCCTAATGTACTGTTTAACCATATCATTCTAACTTTTTATTCCATCCAATCACATAAAGATTGCTTTTAGTAATTAATATGAACCCTTTTTAGACCATGTTAAAAGCTGGAGAGAACAGAATGAAGCCATAAGAAGGTTAGGTATTTATACTTTATTTCAAGCCAACAGTCTGTTGATTCAGTGCTCCGTTTTACACACATACACACCAACACACCCACACCCCTCCTACACTCATTTACCTACATCTTTCTGATGACTGGTTACATTCATGTATTCCAACTCTCCTTTTCTCTGATTTCACTTTTTCTCTTCTTTTCTTATCCAAAACTGACCGGTGGGTTAAGGACTCCAAGATATCATATACACCAAGGATTTCTTTACAATGCGGTTAATATTACACATGCTTTAGTGAATCAAAAGGGCCAAAACTGATTAACATGATCTTTTTTACTGCCTTGGTCCTTAATAATAATTTAGAAAGGATTATAGCTAGTAAGGAGCCATTTTGGGAATAGGTTTCATAAAGTCCCTTACATATTAAAACCATAATGACATAACATTTTATGTTGATTGGCAGAGATTAACATGTTTGACAAAGCATCAAATTAGTAAGGGTACGGATCAAAGTACTATCTACTACTGGACCACAACCATGTTAGTGGGAATACATGCTTGGTTCAGTAGTCTTCGGAAGGCAATCTGTAAGTTTCGAAGGAAAAAAGAATACATACCTTTTGACTCCCATTCCCACTTGTGAGGATTTATTCTGTGGAGAAACTTGCACATCTGTACCAAGATTGAGGTATGGGGATAGTAAATACAGCAGGCATTGGGTAGCCTGAACTGGGAACAACCTAAATATGCATAATTAGAATTCTTACTTGTGATGTATTTGCCTGATGGTGCATTGTGTAGCCTTTTATAAGAAAAGAGGCGACCGTATATATATTGATTAAGAATTATTTCTGATTTGGATACTTAGTAAAAAAGGCTAGATACAGAATTTGTATGGATTCCATTTAAGTGTTTTCCTGTGTGGGTGGGCAAAAGGAACATTCTCGTTCTCTCTCTCTCTCTCCCCCCCGTCTTAGTCATTCAAATGTGCATGCATGCATGCGCGCGCGCGCGCGCGCACACACACACACACACACACACACACACACACACACGTCTTAGGATGTGGAAGATCTATTGCAAAGGTAACTTCTGGGGACTGGGGAGGGATCCCAAATTTTCACTGCATGCTTTTTTTGAACTATTTGAAGTTTGGTTATAGAATACTCCCATTTTTTTTTCAAAATTTAAAAATAAAATGCCTAGACTGGTATGAGGTTCCCTCATGTCTTAAGAGCATTGGACTGGATGGACCAGTTATATCAAAGGCTGTGCTACCTAACTGAGTTTCTGGATCTCAGTTTTCTTCCTTTGAAAACAAGTTCCTCTGACTAAAGCAAAGGGTCTCTCTGTTCCCTTGCCATCACTGAAACCCAGTGCTTCCATGGCCCCATGTACCTCCTGCATTTTAAGCTTTACTTTGAGATTTTACAGTTGATTTGACTTGCTTTTGTTTTGTTTATTCGACTCCTGACTATTCAGGAGATTCTTTTAAAGCCAGACATTTCTATTAAAGGTATGATGAGTTCTGTGGCCAGTATGATTTGTTCCAGGTTGCAGTAGTATAATTCAGAAAGTACTTTTCTTCTATTTGTTTTAATAGTATGGTCTGTGCCAAGTCAACAATAATTGTCATAATCAAAGATTATATGATATACAGAGTCTGTTTTGAGATTGATAAAACACTAGTATATTAAATATACATTGGTTCTTACACAAATACACCCCTAATTCAAAAACGTTAGAGAGAATGAGTGACTGGGTGTGTATTTTGGCAAAGGGGATGGTGTCAGAATTAAGGAAAAGCTTTGAGAACATTCTGTGGCACCATCAATATTAGACTGAAGCGATTGGAATGTAAATACAGGTTATTAAAACTACGACTTTGAGGGTATTGCCATGAGAACAAACCTCATAGCTGCTTTTTTTTTTCAGTGTAGTACCCATAAATTCCCCCTAATGCTTATGTGGTCATGTTAAGTATTTCTTGTTGTTGTTATTGTAAAGGGCCACAAATTGACATCTTAAGTGCATAGCCATTTAAGAAACTCTAACCACATGCTCATTTCTTTTTCCTTTCTTTTTCTTCTTCTTTTTTTTCTTTTTCTTTTTTCCTTTTCCTTTTTCACGGTAGATGGAACTTTTATTAACCTAATAAACAGCACCTACCAAAAATCTGCAGCAGACATACTCGATGGCTAATGTTGAAGCTTTTCTTCTGGGGTCGGGAAGGATGAAAGGATTCCCATTATTATTATTTCTACTTCTTCTGGTTCTCCTCCCCCTCCTCCTCCCCCCTCCTTCACCTCCTCCTCCCTCTAGCTTTATTGAGATGCAGTCGATGTATGAAAAAGCACCCAGTCATTTCTAATGTAATCCCATATTTGGTTTCATGCGGCTTTTTGCAGATGGGTTGTGCGAAGACATCTCCTTGTACACTAGGTAGGCACTTCGGTGTAAGTGCACGTGAGCAGGGCATGGACTGGAGAAGTAGCCAGTGGTAGAAACAAGTGGAATCCTGTGCTCTCTTCAGTAGAAAATACCTTGTCTGAGTTTTGTTAGGAGGTTGTTCTTTTTTTTCCTGGGGGGTCTTTTGAAAAGTTACTATGTTTATTTTTCTTGCTTCATTCAGGCCATGGTTGATCCTCCAGTCACACCTGGTTTTGAATATTGCCTGCTCCACTGGTAAAACCTTGTGTCCTGAACATCCTTGAAACTGAGTTTTAAACTTTTCCTCTGTACAATGGGGTGTGGTGGCCTTGCCCCGCTGGAGTTAACTGGGAAGATGGAATTGATCCACGTAAGGTGCTGCTGGCACAGAGCCTGGTGCATGGGAGGTGGCTGGTTAAGACTGGTCATGGGCGCCACCATCCTCTCTTTCTGTAAAAGGCCAGATGGTGACTATTTTAGGCTTTTCAGGTCATACCGTCTCTGACAACTACTCACCTCTGCCCTTGTAGCAGGAAAGTAGTCGTGGATGATGTGGAACCAATGGGGTATGACTTCGTCTCAATAAAATTTTATTAATAAAAACATTTATAGAAACGGGTTGGACTTAGCTCCTATACAGTCTGCAAGCAAACATAGCTGTGTGCCAACAAAACCTTACAAAACCAGGCATGTTGGATTCGGCCCGTGGGGCATAGTTGCTGATTGCGTTTCTATGGTAGTGGTTCTCAAACCTTTTAATCTCTGGTATCCTTTGCACTCTTAAACGTTACAGAGAACCCCTGATAGCTTTTGTGTATATGGGTTTATGTTTTATTTACCCTATTGAAATTTTAAACAGACACTTAAAAACGATTAAATCACTAAAAATAAAACTAATAAAACCGTAGCATGTTAACATAAATAACACTTCTGTGAAAAGTAACTATTTTCCAAATCAAGAAATGTTAGTGGGAAGAATGGCATTTCTTTATCTTTTTTTTTTTTTTTTTTTTTTCAAATCTCTTTAATGTCTGGCTCAACAGAAAACAGCTGGATTTTCCTCACTGCTTTTGCATTCATTCTGTTGTGATGTTCCAAGTCATGGGGTCTCTGGGAAACTCCCACTTTTTATATCCTGAAAGCATCTTGACGACCCCCAGGGGTCTGTGGACTACACTTTGAGAATCCTTGTTTTGTAGACATCATGAAGGGAAATTGAATTAGGTATTACCCTAAAAGTACCAGCTGCTTCTGCCTTCCATTTCCAAGTCCCTTTGTCCTCTTATTCTGAGCTAAAAGTGAAGGTTGCACCGTTCTTCCCTTCCCCCCACTGCAGAAGGCATATTTAGTCACGTGGGAAGAGTTTATGAAAGCAGGTTTGCTTTATTTTCTGAAATGATTGTCACCTTAGCTTAAATTGTCTGCTGCTGCATTGCAATAGATTGTTACTACTGTAGAGAAACAAAAACCAGGAGAGAGTCTGAATTCATTGGAGTAAAGGGAACAAAAGAAGGGAGCTTCAGAACAGGAAAATGCTTCTGATGACAAAGAAGTCTAAAAGAATGATTTGCATAAAATTGAAACACTTGAAAAACTAGAAAATAAGGTTAAATGCAAAAGGAGACTCAACCCTGGAGTGGCTGCTTTTGAAGTAAGTTTTACAGTATTCTTAGGAACAAATGTCTCATATGTTAGTGTTGAGGGCCCTTGAATTCTAGGGCAAAGATGCTTGGAGCTTTGAATTATTTGAGGGGGGAGAATGTTGTCTCCGTGGTCCTCTTGGAATTGATCGCTATTTAGTGACCAGGTGTCTGTGAATATCTTTTGGGTTTCTCATACCCATGTGTCCTATTCCTTTGTATATATTCCCTCCCCCCAAGGATTGCCATCGGCTGATGGAACTTGACATTTCAACCAAGAAATAAGTTGACTCACGCTTTACTAAAACCTTACTGTGAAATCCCAATATAAACCCATGTATGTGTGATTTTCCTCATCAAGAAAGGGAAAATTACTTCATCCAGATCTGTTTTGCTCGTAGATACCTGCAAGCCAATAGACTGGGGGATAAAACTGCACATAAGCTCAGAATGTGTATCATCAAAATTTTGTGTAGCCCTGACTCGATAGAAATGAATATTAAAGTAATTCAACACAGTGCTAAAAGCTTGTGCCTAATTGCCTTTTCTTGATATTTAGCTTAACTTTAAGGGAAATTTATAACTAAATTGGGCTCAATGAATTCCCTGGTTGCCTACTTTTATTACACATGATAACACAGTTGGGTTTAATTTACCTCTTAGCACAATGATACTTCGATGAGACGACTGTATCTGGAAGGTGGTGAAGTGAACTTGACTGCCTTTGGAGGGTGAGTGCTAGGGCTTCTCAAAAATAAAAAAAAGAAAGTAAGAAAGAGAAAAAAATGAATGGCAATGCAACACTCCTCCCTTGTTCTAGGACGCTCATATTTTGGGTTTTCTGCATGTAGAAGGATAAATATCCCTCTTTTCTCAGAGTCCTAGTCGGCTCTGTCACTTTCATTCTGTGTACACCCCTATTCCCCATTTATGACATCTGTTACTTGTATTCCCCAGTGCCCCCATGAATCTTAAATTGCACACTTTTATACTCCGCAGGAAATACAAGTAAAACATCTTAACATGTCTGATGGAAACAAATCTGCATCCCTGTCGTTAATGCTGTCAAGGTCAAAGGGCCCTTCCACGTAGGGAGCCCCGGCAGTTAGTAACAGAGTGAGACCGGTCAGGGAGGATAAGGCTCCTGGTTTTCTGGCAACATTTGTAGTGGGAGAGGAATTGCTATCCACCTTCCCCCCCACCCCCACCCCCTGCTCCGCCACTGCCCCCTTTGCTTGCCCCTTTGTCTGTTTATTGCTGGCTACATGTTTCTTCCTGTGTGTTCACGCAGCACTCCACCATCGCGCCATATGGGCTTTTTCCTCCGGTGATTAATCAGGCTGCATGCTGGGCTCTCTGATTCTTTGGGGACCGCGCTTCCTCCTGGTCTTGTCAGAACATGCAGAGTACCAGTGTGATACTTCTCGCATTTGCACCCACTGCTAACAAGGTACCTGACGGCTCCTCCGCGGCACCTGGGAGGCAGGATGTGGGATGTGGCCGGATGCGCGTCTCATTTACAGATCTCTGGTAGGGCTGGGTCTCAGGAGGCCCCAGGTCACCTCTTACTTATGCTGCCTCTCGAGTTGCATACTATTATCAGAAGAATTGATTTGTTCTCTTCGTGTGGGGTTTTGTGGGCTAGACGATTGGGGTTTTATTTTATTTTATTTTATTTTATTTTATTTTATTTTTTATTTTTTATTTTTTACTTTTTAAATTAAATTAAATTAAATTTTATTTTATTTTTCAAATGATGGGTGTTTAAAACAACCAAAAGCCCACACGGACAGTTCTTACCTCCACGGCATGTCAATAAAGAACTAGCAGAACTAGCTGGAAGAGTTATCACAGTGTGGATGGTAGAAATAAAAGCGGCGATGTGTTTTGAGGCGTGGTGGTAAGAGTTCCCCTGTCCTTACCTTCTCCACTATTTTTACCACAACTTGGTGAGAAAACGGGCTATTGGCTCCATTTTCAAGAAGAGAAATTTGAGGCCCAGGAAGAGAGGTGTCTGGCCTTCAGTACCTCAGCTAGTTAGTGGCAGAGGTGGATTTTTGTCTCTACTATTTTTTTTTTTTTTTTTGAGAGGGAGGGAGGGGGAGAGAGAGAGAGAGATTGAGTGAGAGTAAGTCTCTAGCCGGCTCCACCCTCAGCACAGAGTGCAACACAGGGCTTGGATATCACCACCATAAGAGATCATGACCCGGACTGAAATCCAGAGTGGGGTGTTCAGCTGACTGAGCCAGTCAGGCTCCCTGTCTTTTTACTTTTCTTTAAGCAATTAAAAACGTTTTTGGTAGTTGAATTAGAATATAAGTTAATACACAAATAAGTTTACATATTAATATGAACTTAGTTGATATTAATGATAATATTTACTACATACGTAAATTAAATATATACGTATTATTAAATATATACGTATATTGGGGCGCCTGGGTGGCTCAGTCGGTTAGGCATCTGGCTTTGGTTCAGGTCATGATCTCGCGGTCCGTGAGTTCAAGCCCCGCGTCGGGCTCTGTGCTGACAGCTCAGAGCCTGGAGCCTGTTGCAGATTCTGTGTCTCCCTCTCTCTCTGACCCTCCCCCATTCAAGCTCTGTCTCTCCCTGTCTCAAAAATAAATAAATGTTAAAAAAATATATATATATATATACGTATATGGTAGATTAAAACATAAACAATATCTTAAACTTTAATTTTATTAAATTATCATATTTAATACACATGCACGCATAAATCCTAAGTGTGTGGCTAGATACATTACCATAGGGGCGTTTCTGTTTTCACCTTCACCATAGAGCCATCCACGCACGCCATGTTGGACTTCTTTTATGCAATGTCGTGTCTGTGAGATTCGTTCGTGATGCTGTGTGGGTTCCTTGGTTTTCTTCAGTGATGTGAATACACCACAGTTGACACACTTTCCTATTTGTAGACCTTTGGGTTCCTTCTAGTTTTAGGCTTGTAGGAATAAGCGGTAAAGAGCATTCTTGTATTTGCCTATTGGTGCATATTTCTAGATAATTCCCTTGGGTCCCTACTTTTAAGGGAATCCTAAGGTAAGTACAGAGTTTGAATTTGAGACTTGGTCCTTTATCCTCGGGGTGTTGATACTTTACCACTACCCTTTGCCGCTGCCTGTAGTTTAGAAATCTCCTCAGGTGATGAAGTTATAGGTTCTTTGTCAAAGCTCACTGGATTGGTACTTTGAGATGTGAAAAGAAAAATTCCACACACTCTCTCTCTCTGTCTTCGGATGACAGTTTCATGATGGGTCCCCAGGTTACCCAGAACTTCTCTCTGACTTGGTTACAAATCAGAGGTACCCCTAGTCCTTTCCTCAGATTCAGTCAGTTGCTAGAATGACCCAGAACTTGAGAAGACCGTTTACTTACTAGATTACTGGCTTATTACAAAAGGTCTATCAAAAGATGTAAATGGACAACCAGATGAAGAGATACATAGGGCCAAGTCTGGCATTTCTGTCCCTGCGAAGCTTTGAGGTGCGTCCTCACCCACCTGACACTTGCATGTGTTCTGGTTCAAACCTGAAAATTTCTCCCAGCCCTGTGTTTTTGGGGTTTTTTACTGTGGCTTTTTAAAAGTCACCTCATTAACATACAATGAGGTGTGGTTGCAAGGGGCTTGTTCATTTTTTATAGCTGTTAACACTTAAGAAATTGCAAGGGTTTCGGGAGCTTGGTGTCAGGAACTGGGGCAAAGACCAAACACATTTCTTCCTATAGGTCACTGTATCACAAGACGTTTCTTAGCAGCTTGTGTTTGCCCCACGTATCCAGGCACCGAATCATTAAGCTGCCCATTATGTCAGTTTGTTTTCAGACTTGTGCTTTTTTGTAAAAATAGATAAAGGACTCCAGAAGAATGCATCTTCTCAGTATTGCTGGCTTAAAAGGTTTTGAAGAAGTTTCAGTTACGATTGGGGTTGAGAGTCACTCTGTGTAACTAGGCTGGTACCTTTTCTATTTTAGCTTTATTTTATTTAATATGGCATCTGGGTAACAAAGTTTGAGTGATCTAAATTCAGAAACCAGAAATAGCGTTTCTAACACATTCCACAGCTTCGGGGCGTTGACACCATTTTTTCTGGGCTCCCCTTGTGCTAATTGGTTGTGTGGCTTTGGGAAAGCCACTTTCTCATGCCTTACTTTGTTTAATTTTAAAATGGGATGTATAGGATTGCTTCACAGTTTCTTAACCTTTTCTTGGTTCCTGCGATCCCTGTGGTAATCTGAAGGATCACTCTCTCCTTTGAGAAACAAATACAGATTTATGTCCAAGTTGGTATGGACTTGTTCATGCCTATTTCCTCCTGATTCCTTGATTGTAAAGGGTGTTTCCAATTGTAATACTAGATGAAAACTCACCTGTCTGCATTTTGGAGGAGGAATCTTGTATTGTGTTAGGTTTATTGTTTGGATGCTGGTATATACTGTCAGAGTCCAGATGACCATGGTACTCTGCGGTCACCCTGTAACAAAACTGAGCTGGGGGCACATTTGGTTATGTGGTAAGTAACATCTCTGCGGATTGCCTCTGTGAGATAACCTTGTGCTGTGAGGATGGAGAAGTGAGTAAGTCAGACTCCAGCCCTTCTATGAATGACGTTAGGGTTGGAGGACGGGGGAACAGGAATCAGCTATGGTGAAGAGCTGCTGAAGAGGAGGAGCAAAAATCGGTTGTCTGGGAAGGCAGGTGATAATGATGGTGAGTAGTGTAGGTTCTAGAGGTAGACCGGATTGGAATCTCAGGTCTACTTGGGCCAGTTATTTAACTCTCTCTGCGTATTGTTTGTCCTTCTGTGAAAAGAGTATACAGAATGGGGTGCCTGGGTGGCTCAGTCGGTTAAGCGTCTGACTTCGGCCCAGGTCATGATCTCACAGTCCGTGAGTTCGAGCCCCGCGTCGGGCTCCATACTGACAGCTTGAAGCCTGGAGCCTGCTTTGGGTTCTGTGTCTTCCTCTCCCTCTGCCTCTGCTCTGTATGTAATAACTATACCCACCATTGAGGATGGTTGGGGTTTTTAAATGAGTCAAGGCAGTGACTCAGCCTTGGCACTGTTTGACACTTCAGACCAGGTCATGTATTGTTTTGGGATGACTGTCCTGTGCATTGTAGGAGGGTTGGCAGCATTTTGGGCCTCTCTCCACTAGATTCCTCCACTTGTAGCAACCAAAAATGTCTCTAGGCATTGCCAAATGTCGTGGAGGAGGTAACATCCCCTACCCGTCCTCGCCCCTTGAGAACCATCGGCCTTAGGTTAAATTCGATGTTCTAAATGCTCTGGAAAAAGTCTTGGTGACGAGTGCCTTGAAGAAAAACTTTTTTGAATGCGCCACAGTTCCCTCCCGGATGCCCCACTGATGGAAACAAAAACAAAATGCTAACAAAACCCAGGTAACAAAGGTCTGTTTTGTTCCCTGCTTACTGAATTATTGATGTCTCCTCCGAGACGAACTGCATTCATTCAGGTAGGATTAATACCCACCTGCTTCCTGAAGAACCGTAGCGATTGCCTGGCTCCTGCCCCTGGCTGCTGTGATGTGACAGTTTCCACTACTGCCCATTTGCAGCCCAGCTTCCTGCGAACAGGCTCTGTTCTCGTGGTCCTTGTTCAGCGCGGACCTGCTAATAATGATAAAGCCAGGCCGCTCTGCCCAGAGCGCTAGCCCGCTGCAGGTGTGGGCACAGGTGCCAGGCCGTGTGTGAGCTTAGTGGGACGGTGATAAAAGACACATGCAGGAAGGGCTTTGGGTGGCCGAGACGCAAGCCCGGGTATTATCTCCTCACCTGTTAATGACCACACACCCCGGAGGTATCAACTAAGAAGTGGTGTACAGGGGTGGGGGGGAGGTTGGTAGATCTGATTCTTTCTTTATTCTCCATTTCTTTGTTCTAGGGTGTTATTTGGTTTTCTGCTTTGGATTTTATGGGCCAGTTTAAAATAAAATTTGAGGGCTGATGTAAAGTAGCTGACCTTTAAATTTGTCCATTAAGGGTGTGTAAAGCAAAAAAAAAAAAAAAAACCCAAGAAACCATTTACTGGCACTGGCATTGCATTAGAAAGAAAAAGATGTTTTGTCATGAAAGAAGTAGGAGGGACGTAACAGTGGAATAGAGAAGTCGTTTATGTGGAATAAATTTGGGGTTAGGGAAGGTAGTCAGTGGTCCGTTGTTTCCCTTCTTTCCCCAGGGCGGGGAGAAAGAGGTGGTGAAAGGCCCACCCCAGTGTTTTACTGCATGTAGGAGGGACTCAGGGAACGATGTTGAAGGGTGGCTGAATTAGTGAACGGTGCTATCGCACATTTGCCCGCCCTAGTGGGGACTGGTGGGCGGGCACACGCTGCGGTGCCCTTTATATAGGAGGTGCCCTCCTGAGGGCATTTATCTCCTTTCTCCTGCCCTCCTTTCCCTTCCCCGTCCTTTTGACCTTCCTCTAAATGGCTGGTGAGGGCATAGCAGGTGCACAGGCATATTCCTGCTCCTAAGATGTGGTCCCTCTGGTTTGTTCTTTGTTTCCTATTGTTTCTGTGTGCCCTAGTGGGCAGGTGTGTTGTGTCTCCCCATACCCCCCAGGGCCTGGAGAGGGATGGCATGGCTGATTGAAAGTGCAGAATGTGACCGCCGTTAATGCAGGCAAGATTAAACACTTGGAATTCACTGACGTCTTCAAATGCTTTGGGCACTAAGGGTTAAAGAGAGCTTTTAGAATTGGGGGCTCCCTGTCATTAAATAAAAGAACAACTCTGTGAAAATTTAAAAAAAAGAAAAAAAAAAAAGGAAGCAGAAAGCCTGGGAGAATGCAAGAATGCACAGGACCCAGCTGGGAGTTGTCCCATTGAATAAGGGCCCAGTATGTGCTACGTCTTTAATCCAAGTCAAGGCCCTGACCAGTTGCTTCTAATAATCAGGCAGTACTGTATCTGTAAAGCCATCAGTGAAGGGAGCCCCTAATTTCTTGCTTTGGACAGTGAGTATAGAAATTGCATTTTGTCAATTTCTTTCCTTGGTTTTTATCTCATTCTGTCAGTGTGTTGTTATTTTTATTTTCTTTTAGTTAAAAAACAGTAGATGAATCCATTGTGGTTTTAAAATTCTAACACTACAGAAAAACTTGACCTGCCCCTCCTAATTCTAGACCCCTTTGAAAGATAGATGTAATGAATTTTGTGCATTTACTGTGTTTTAAGTGTGGAAAACGTCTAGTTTTTATATTACACGAATGATACACAGCTAACCCTTGAACAGCATCGGTTAGAACTGCAAGTGCTCACTTACATGTGGCTCTTTTGTGATGAATATACCGTAGTAGTAAATGTATTTTCTCTTCCTTATGATTTTCTTGATAACATTTTATTTTCCCTAGCAAACTTTGTTATAAGAATAGAGTATCTAATACATATAACATACAAAATATATTTTAATTATTATGTTGTGGGTAAGGCTTTTGGTGAGTAGTAGGCTATTTGTACTTAAATTTCTGGGGAGTCAAAAGTTATGTGCCGAGTTTTGACTGTGCGGTGAGGGGGGCGGTCAGTGTCCCTAACCCCTGTGTTGTTCAAGAGGTAGCTGTATGTGTATTGTTAGACAACCTACTTTTTTTGTATTTCATATATCTTGGAGATCTACACAGGTCATTCCATAAATAACATCCACACCCTTATTCATGGCTGCATAGTATTCCCAATGTAGTCATGCCATAGCATATAGAGCTGTTTGTAGTTGTATGCTACTACAAATAATGCTGCGGTGAAAACAGAAGACATAATACATGCATCTTCTTGCATGTGTGCATTTATATCTATATATTTATATATTTAAAGTTTATTTTGAGAGAGATTGTGTGAGTGCACAAGCAGGGGAGGGGCAGAGAGAGAGAGAGAGAGAGAGAGAGAGAGAGACAAAGAGAGAATCCCAAGGAGGTTCAGCACTTTTAGTGCAGAGCCTGATGCGGGGATCGATCTCACAAACTGCAAGATCATGACCTGGGTTGAAATCCATAGTTGGATGCTTAACCGACTGAGCCACCCAGGTGCCCCTGCACACATGCATTTTTACCTATGGTTAAATACATAGAACTTTACTTAGTATTAGGGTATTTTAAACTTTAATGTATATTTTTTTCCTCCTGGCAATACTATGTCACTTTGTGTTACTGTCATCAACAATGAATGAGAAGACACTCGTACTTGTCTCACTGCTGCAGAAGCCAAGGGACACTTTTATTAACCAACAGGTAGAACATTTAAGTCCCCCAAACCTCTGCTCATTAGATCTTCTCCTAATGAGCTGGCTCTTTTAATTAAGTTGCATAGTATGTATACATTTAATTCTGAATGGAGACCACTGGTCTGGGTTTCTTAAAAGATGTTTGGGGGAACATATTATTTTTCATGGGGCTATTTCCAAGTCACCTTTGAGTTGACTTGCCCTAAGAATACAAATCAAACAGGGTAATTTTAGAAATCGTCACAAGGTCTGGCACGTTTGGATTCTGACTCTGTCAGAAGGAAGTAAACACTAGTAGGAAGACTGCAGTTAAAGCAAAACATCCAGCAGCGGGTCGGTTACCTGAGCACCGTGCATCTGTAGGGCTGGGGCCTTTGTGCTGGAAGTCCGTTCAGTGTTTAGTCCTTCCCACAGCCCCATGGATCAGAGCTATTATTATCTTCGTTTTGCAGATGGGCCCTCTAAGGTACATGGGAAGGGAGCATGTTGGGGATACAGCCAGTAAGGGGATAAACCAGAAAATGCAGGTGACAAAAGTCAGCCTGAGTCCCAACTCCTGACTAGGGGTCAGCCAATGTGACCTGCCACCTGCTTTTCCAGTCCACCAGCTAGGAGTAATTTTTACCTTTTACTTATTTATCATTTATTTTTATTTTATTTTATTTTTTAATTTTTACCTTTTTAAATGGTTGCATTTTAAAGGATTCCATGAGTAACTACATAACCTTGATTTTTGCCTCTTGGTCTGCAAAGCTTAAGATGTTTATTATATAGGGGTGCCTGGACGGCTCAGTTGGTTAAGTCCGACTCTTGATTTCGACCTCAGGTCATGATCTTGCAGTTCCTGAGATCAAGCCCCGAGTTGGGCTCTGTGCTGACAGCATCGAGCCTGCTTGGGATTCTCTGTCTTCCCTGGTCACGTGCACTCTCTCTCTCTCTCTCTCTCTCTCAGTAAATAAATTTAAAAAAGATGTTTACTATTTAGCCCTTTATGAAAAAATTTTGCAACCCCTGCTCTCGACTACTAACTCAACTCCCTAAGACCGAAAAGGACTCTTTGTACTCAGATGGGAGTGTCAGGTAGGCCAGTGGTTCTCCAACATTAGCATGGGTCAGAATCATGGCGAGGCTTGTGGCAACACATGTCACTGGGCCCTGTCCGTGATGTCTGCAGTGGGACCAGAGCAGTGGCATTTTTAACAATCTCCCAGGGGGCCTGATGCCCCTGTTCCTCGGAACGCATGACAAGCGTTGACTGAGTGAGGGAAATGGGAAGGAGAAATGGATGTTGGCCGCGTGACTGCAAGAATGTCTCACTTCAGTCACTGACAGGAGCAGGCCCTGCAAGTTTGAGCCACAGGTTTGTAGAATGACAAAATTGTGCCTTAAGTGCAGAGCACTCCTGTGTTGACAGTGAAGAATTTTAAAATGCGGGGACAAAAGCTGCATGAAAATGGAGATGGCTATACTTCAGAACTTTACTTTTTCCTCTTAAATATTTTCATCATTAATGTGGTTGACTATATACATTTAAACCCATTACTTATTTAAATGGTAGTAATTGGTATCAATTATTGATAACTTACTGTGTGTCAGTCTCTGTGCTAAACTCTTAAAATAATCCTATGGGGTTAGATAATAGTACCTCCATTTTAAAAGCAACTAAATGGAGAGCTAAGAACATGTTAAGAGCTGGAGAAGTAATTTCCCATCAAAGTCACTTGGCTGGTAAGTGGCCCCCGATCATTTAGACCCTTGTTCGTCATATAATGTCCCCATTACTCTCTTCACATCCCACCTTCACCCTCCTCCATGGCAACCACATGTGAATCCTGTCTTTCTTTTCAAGCTTAGAAACATATTACTCTGGGAAAAAAATGGCTCATTAGGTAAATTGTTATTAATGTTATTTTCCTAGCAAAAGCTTTTGACTCTAGTTTAACTGTCATGATTATTTTTAAAATTTGAATTATGGAAAAATTTTGCATAGAGAAAACACACCACTCACATTGGACAGATGCTAATGTTTTTATCACCGCTGCTCAAGAGATTTTTTTTTTTTTTAAGGAGAAAACACTAGAGAATTGCTAAGTTCCTAAATGTCTTTAGTCCTTCCTTTCCCACTCAGGATAATGCCTTGCTTTGTTTATGCATACTTATATATGTAGTAAAGGTACGAAAACTTGCAAGGGAAATCATCTATATCAGCTGCAGCAGGTGACATTATAATCAGTTATGTGTTGACAATTTATTAAATACCCTGTGGAAATCAGATGAGAGAATGGTGTCCCTTGATGTTCCTGGGGATTTGCAGGCAGCCGATTAATAACATTTCCCACCTTCAGGAATTCCTGTTGGCACTCTAATTCCCCCACTTTCATCATCCAGGTATTTGTTGTTGTTTGCTTTGGTTTGATTCTCCAACGTCTTGGAAATTCCTAGGACATGTCTTTGGGTTTGGATCTTTAAGTTGCTATCAGAGTTTGAGTGAGCCCCAGGTTTTACAAGCTGGCCTCATCATTCATTAGTGGTTACCATCATCCCTGTGAGTATGGCAGAAGAGTGTCCCAGTTTTTGGTTTGTAGAAGGTGGTCACCTTATCTATTATGTGGCAATGAGGCATCCGCACTCTTATTAAATGGCCTGCAAAAGTTATGTGCCCATTTCCATTTGTTATTAGACAATGTGCTAATTGCATGGATGATTTAAATGTTAAAAAGGCTTTAAAGCATTTGTTGTAATAATTAACAAAGGATTGGTAGGTTACAAATGAATGATAATGCCATATTTTAAAAATACAGTGTTCCATATCTGTGTAAAGTGGTATATGTCATGAAACATTAATATTCAAATGAGAGATTTGAACTGAATGATCTCTAAAATCCTTTCTAGTGAGTTCTTTCTGGTTTTCTAAAGTACGGACGCTACATCTATTAATATATTTCGTGAAGTATCAACTATGTCGCTTCTGAAAACCTCAAGGAGAGGCCACAGCCTACCTTTTGTCATATATCTGTGTATTAACTGACCCTTGGTTAGTGGACTAAAGATTGCTGATTTTCTTCTCTTCCTTCTCAACAATAAGAGCTCAGTTTTTCTAGGTAGACACAAAGCTGCATGGAATAAAATCCAGCCTTTAGCCTCTGTAGTTCTGTATGATTTAAATTTTGGCTGATGGGATGTAAGTGGAAATGGCATGCAATGTCTAGGAAGTTTCCTTAAAGGGCAAGAAGCATGTCTTTATTTCTTTCTTTCTTCTTGTTGGTTGGAATGGAGGTCAGTATTATGTACAGAAATGGCAGAGCCACAAAGATAGAAGTAGTCTGGGTAGACTGTAGTATGTGTTTGTGTATATGTGTATGTGTATATATGTGTGTATATATAGTTGCATACATATAGTGTGTGTGTGTGTGTATGTGTGTGTATACACACTGAAAGGTTGATTAAGGGGCTGAAATTCAATCCAGGCTGTGCTTCCTGAGGTGTGTGTCTGGAGAAATGTTGGGCCTTACTTTCTACAAAAGCATCATGTGCTTGCTAAGCCTTGTACCTACAGGGCTGCTTTCACCCAGAGGGGTAACTTTTCCTAAGGTATTAAAGGTGCCACATGAAGCTTGTTACTGTGGATTGTCTCACCACCCCCAGACCTCCCCATCCTTGCACTTGATTAATGGTAGAGAGAAGTAACCCATTATCTTGTTTTAGCCACTGTTGTTTTGGTATTTTCTACGACTAGTGTCTTCACCTAAATATAAATAAATAGATCACTTGTTTGCAAGGATTACTTTGGATTTTTTGTTATGTTTTCTGTTGTTCGAAGCAAAGAAAACAATCTGGGCAGGTTAAGTCAACTGGAGTTCTGTGGAAGGTTATCACATGCTCATGCAATGGAGAGGTCGTGGGCAAGGAGCAAAGAAATGTCCGGAGGCTGGGCAGCAGGAAGTCTGCTCAGAGGTGCAACTTGCACCACAGGGAACTGTGATCTCCAGGCTTGTCTTTTCTCCTTACGGAGCTCGTTGGTGATTCCGTGGTGGCATGAGACCAGGGTGTCCACTTAGTGGAGCATAGGTCCATGTGTCCTGACCCCTTGGTGTCCAGTTCCTGTAATGGGAGCATACCCACCTGGGTTGACTTCAGTGAAGGAAGCATGCTTTTCCAAAATGGAATGGAAGCTTCTGGGAGGAAGTGGGGTGGATGCTGAGCACCAAAAGAGGAATCAAAGGGAGCTAAATAGAAGAGGAAGACAGAAGGGGTGCCGGGCTGGCTCAGTCGGTGGAGCATGCGACACTTGATCTCGGGGTCGTGAGTTCACACCCTACCTTGGGTGTAGAGAATCCTTAAAGATGAAATATCTCAAAAAAAAAAAAAAAGAGAAGAGGGTGACAACAGGTGATCACACCACGGGGTTCTTTCAAAATAGGAGACGGAATGGAGTGAATACTAGTTTCCCACCAAAGGTCGTTTTTTCTTTTTGGTGCTTAATTCTCCACCATGTAGAAGGGAGTGCTGTTTCTGTATTTATGAGTCCACCCAGTGATCTCCAGATCCTCACTGCCTGCCTGCCATGCAGTACATAAGAGATGAGAGGGACGTAATGACATTATAGGTGGAGAGGGCCCTCGCTGTGGGGGTGGAGGCCAGGAGCACGTAGAAGCTGCAGAAATGGCTTTGCAGTCACCGCCACCTGCCCCTCTTCTCCCCTTTATAACTCTTTAGGGAATGGGTTATTTGCTTTTTTTCCCAGAATTGGGGCTGATGTCTCAAGTCTGAGGGTCTCACATCATCTTGAACCCTGCAGAGGTATGTGTCTGCCTCTGAAGTGCTATTTTGCGGTAACTTTATGGGTTTTCTTTATGAATAATTTACTCGTAGAGTCCTAATATCTTTGTACGACAGTGAATTTTGGTGTTCATCAAGGATATGTCTCCACTAGAAGAGAGAAATCAATTTCTTATTACAAAGCACAGCAGAACATGAGATCATCTACCCTATGGGAAAGCGGTATATTTTGTAAGCATGTAGATTGTTATTATTTAAGTCAGGAACCCTTGGATATATAAACAAATCATCGTTCCTTCTCATAAAGAAAATGGTATATTTATTACTCTCCTATGTATGTGGTCACCATCTATTCTTGCTATTGGGTTATGGAGTGTCCTGTAGTTATAGCATTTTATTGGCTAAAAGGCAGACTGTGCTTTAAACCCTCTTGTAAAAATATCTGCATAATCTGTTTATAAAAATTCCCAGGGACATAGACTCCATAACCTATTTCAGTGACTTATTTCTTTCTTTAACCCTTCCAGCCCTATTGCAAGAGAAATATTGGTGCTCTCGTCCACTTTTCATAAATGTTCCTTAGAATCCCACGCCGTGAAAAGTTTTTGTGCCTCTCAAATTCAACAGTCCATATTTTTCTCTGCTTCTTGTGATTAATCTCTGATTGTCCAAAGGAAAGAAGAATAGTAATAATAATAGTAATGGTTATGATTAAGTGCTTCTTAAATGTCATGCATAATCCTGACCATGACGCTGTGAGGTACAAACAGTTACTATCCCCATTTTAGAGATGAGGAAACCAAGGCCCAAATTCTCAGGGCCAAAGGCAAGAGAACCAGAGCTTGCCTGTGGGAACTCAAAATCACTTTTATGTTTTCCGACGAACTGTAAATTGATGTACGAACTGTAAATTGATGTACGAACTGTAAATTGATGTATACTTTTTTAAAATGTTCATTTATGTATTTAAACAAAGTTTCTTTTTAACATTTATTTTTGAGAGAGACAGAGACAGAGTGTGAGTGGGGGAGGGGCAGAGAGAGAGGGAGACACAGAATCCAAAACAGGCTCCAGGCTCTGAGCTGTCAGCACAGAGCCCGATGCAGGGCTTGAACTCATGAACTGCGAGATCATGACCTGAGCTGAAGTTGGACGCCCAACTGACGGAGCCACCCAGGTGCCCCAGATGTTTATTTATTTTTGAGAGAGAGAGACAGAGTGTGAGCCGGGGAGGGGCAGAGAGAGAGGCAGACCCAGAATATGAATAGGCTTCAGGCTCTGAGCTGTCAGCACAAAGCCTGATGTGTGGCTTGAACTCACGAACTGTGAGATCATGACCTGAACCAAAGTTGGATGCTTAACCGACTGAGCCACCCAGGTGCCCCTGTATACTTGACTTTTATAGTAGATGTTACTGTAAGGAGTGGCTTGTGTTTTCTTATAGGTATTAGAATATGTTAGCTCTTGTTTGACCCAAACACAATTTGTAAAAAAATAAACTCAGGAAGTCATCACCAATTTTGAAATACCAAATTCCTTCTCCTAGTGTTGACCTGTTATATTCAGGAAAGAATTTGTTAATGACATTACTTGTTATCCTTAACTACATTTTGCTCTAGCCCACTGTAATGGGACATTCTAGAAGGTGCAATGAAAGATGCCAGGTAGATTTGTACTGCATGCTCAAGAAGATGGGGACCCATGTAACATCTCTTCTTGAATGCATTTTTGGCATTAGCAAGTTAAAAGGGTGTTTGGTACTGTCCTTTAGTTTTAAAACCCATGGCTGTTTTAATATTCATTATTGGGGTTGAAAGGAAAGCAGGAAGGTGGAAATTTTGCCAGTGTCTCTGTTGCTTTGAAATAAACCAGGGAAATTCGGTGTGCCTCAAATAGCAGCTTGGGTACCAAGCTCAGTGCTCCCGTGACTTTTCTTTGGCAATTAGATACCGGGGCATTCTTTGGCTTTTCTTTGGCAATTAGATACCGGGGCATTCTGGAAGCAGAGGGAACTGAAGTGTCCCAGAGACTCAATAGGGCAGCTTGATGAGCTCACCAAGGGGAGCCAGATTTTGCAGCAAGGTTGTGATAACCTTTTGGCTTGGCGCTCTGTCACCTCACGTCCTTTCCCATTTTAATAGAAGCATGGATTTCAATGCTATTGACTTCAAGCAGTCATTGAATCGTGATGCACACAGTGAATTTGAAGTTTGGGTCTTAAGTTGAAAGGGGATAAGCAATCCACATTGAATCCCTACCTGGTTATAGCTTTGTTGGCTTCATAAATTGTCCCTAATGATCCCTCATGAGTGGTACAGGTACCAGCCATCACCTGGTTTACTAAAAGCCATGAAAATCCCTAAACCTCATTTTAGGCAAGAATTTCCACTTTGGCTCTCACGAAAGCTTTCTCAAACAGCAAGGATTCCATATGTGAAACACTGTGTTGCTTTTCCTGCTATTGAACCATAAAATCTTACCAGAGAGAGGGAGGAAAAAGGGCAATAGAGTATGAATCACAGAAATCTTTAGGAAGGAATTTGTCTATTGACTTGTGTACATGAAGGTGTAATCGAGGAGTGGCCCTGGAGTTAGTTTCTTTCATTAGAACAAAGATTCCAGTATTCTCTAGCAGTTACCAAGTACCTGCAGCCTTGGGCCTTGACCAGAGGCTATGGGGATGACTGAGGTGTAGAGCCTTTTCCTTTCAAAGCATCTGGAGAGTGGCCTCCTCAGAGCTCGCGCCCTGCTGTCTGGCCTAGCTGCTGTAGGCTCTTCTGGGCCCCCATGCCTCCTTGTCTTCCATAGTGGAGCCTGAGGTAGGGTCTTTGGTGGCCTCTTTGGTAGTGGCAGAGGAAGGGAAGCAGGAGGAGGTGGAATAAATCTGTGGGGTACCCACTCATCCCATTGTGGTTCCATACCCGTTTTCCCCTTCTCAGTCTCTTATCCCGTTTCCTCCTCATGGCAGGTTCAGCATTCCAGATCTGAAGTCTTGTCTCTGCATTGAGTCAGTGTGTGTGTATGGCTTAGGAAAAGGGGGGCTAACCATTGGGTTGAGTTCTCTGATCGTCACTTTTCCAGTTCTTTGTAGAATGATGCAAAGGCGTCATGGGGCAGGGAGTGCAGCACATTCTCCCTTTGCATGCTTCCGTGCTTCCTAGTATTCCTTCCAGCACTACAAAAGGTCTGTGGTTTCCTCTCCACTGCAGTGCTTCTCCACTGGGGGGCATTTTTTTACTAAGGAGGTCTGGCAATGTCTTGACATGTTGTCACATCTCTAGGGGAGGGGCTGGCTAATGGCACCTAGTGGGTGGAGGCCAGCAATGCTGCTGTATATCCTGCAGTGTACAGGATGGACCCCTCCCAGCATCCCCACCCCCGTGAGATGTTGTCCTGCCCCAAATGTCAGAAATCCTGCTCTCCTGCAACATCTCTCTGGCTACCCCGTGAGCCCGTCTTGCCTGGCACAGGGATCACTTGTTGATTTGATTTATCTGTCTGAAATGTATCCAACAGCTTTTCTAATCCAGTGACTCATTTTCCCTTTAATATGTACGGCAAACTCTTTCTCTACACAGGGTCAAACTAATCACTGCCCTAAAGGATCACAGGTTCCAAAATAGGGGAGTCATAATTAGAGATTCTGTTCCTTGGAAGTAATGCCAATCATCAACCAGTTACAGAAAGATGTTTGAGTAATCTCAGCATAGCTCACCAGCATTATATGGGCTCGTAGGAGTAGGGATTTTGAAGTTACGTGGTGGTCCAGCTAGCAGTTGTCATCATTTAGGTTGATCACTTATTTTGTGCCAAGCCATGTGCTATGGTTTTTCTCTGGCCTCTCTTACACCAAGCCATTTGTCTTGTGGGCCTCGTCTTGGCTATCATCACTTCCTCCAGGAAGCCTTCCTTCATGCCTCAAGCTCAGAGTTACGTGCCCCTTCCAGGTACCTGTTCCTCTGGTAACAACTCTCAACTCCTTGAATCAAGTGGCTTGTTGATATGGAGGCCCAGTACCTTCCACCTTATAATTTATGTCTGCTGGGCACGTACTAGGGCTTCTCTAAATACTTGTGGAATAACTATATCAAGGAAAACTAACAGCCAGCACTTTTAGTGGGAAAAAAATAGAAACCCAGAGTCAGAGAACATGTGTTTTGATGTTGGTTCTCTGACTCTCATTTATCAACTAAGTGGATAAGTAAGTGGGCCTAATGAACTGATTCTAAACGGGGAGCCTCTGGGTTTCTTGTAAGCACGCTGATGTGTGTGGTGCTCTCAATAGGACACTTGATCTGTATTATTAAAAACAAATGGGTTTGTGTTGCTGTTGGGCTCACTAGCGAGCAGAGTATTGTGAGATTGTTAGCACAGATCTTGCCACTCCTGATTGACATCCCTCTTCTCATGCTAGAGTTCTTACGGGAGCATCCAGTAAGTACCTTGACATCTTTCACCTTTGCCCCTCGCTCGCTCTGCTGCAGCCACACTGGCCTTCTTGTTCTTCCTCCCACTTCTCAGATGCACACCTACCTCCGTATTTTGTAACTACTTTTCCCTTTGCCTGGTGTATTCTTTTTCCAGAGGCTGCCATGCTTTGTACTTGACTGCCTGTGGGTCTCTGCGCAGATGTCCGGTTTTTGTAAGGCCGTCTCTGGCCACCCTGTCTCAGATTATAGCCCATTCCTGACTTGTTCTGTCGCCTCTCCCTGATTATTTCTTTCACCAGAGCACAGTTTGGCATTCCATATATTTTACTTTAATTTAGCTCATTCCTTTTTTATTTTTTCTTTGCACCTCTACTCCCCTTAGAATGTAAAGCACCATGATGGCAGAGGGATTTCTTGTTCATTTTTATTGAGTTGGTAACATGCATATGGAAAAGTGCAGATGTGATAGTGAACTGCCCGGTGAATGATTACAGTTTGAACACACCCATGTAACCAGTCCCCAGATCAAGAAACAGAATGTCACCAGCACTTCAGAAGACCCCCTCACATCCCTTGCCACTTTTTTTTCACTTCAAGGGCTACAATTATCCTGAGATCTGACCTCATCGATGAGGTTTGGATGGTAGGGACTTTGTCGGTTGCTTTCACTGCGGTCTATACAACTCATGCATGAAGTGAGCACTAGCTGAGCGAATGAAAACAATATCGGAAGTGAAACCAGCACATCTAACGTAGCTAGATGTCTAATGCCAACCTCCTTTTGTGGATTAATCCCAGTCATTGGGAAATGCAATTAGAGGCTTTTGAAGTATCCAGTTGCATGGTACTGGCTGCTATAACTTAGCCAATTAGATTTGTCACTTGTTTCTGCTGTGTTGGCCTTGATTATTTAAGTATTTTACCTGTGATCTCTGTAAGTCCACTCTTCTTGCTCGTAATTTTAATTCATTGTCTATTCTGTTTGCTAGGCACTTAATCAGACCTCTCTCTGGTGATTGTCTTACAGGATTATTTAACTTCTTCTTGCCTTTCAACTACATTGTAAATTCAGCCAGGCATAATAAACTTGCATCAGATTTTACCTTCAGTCTTGATTCTTTCCTAGCTGGAATTACCGTACATTTCTGTTCCTGGTCACTGACCACTGTCTGAGATTCATGGAGTATTGGTTACTTTTCCAGTTGGATGCCTCCATTGGAACTGCAACTGAATTGTTATAGTGCTTTAAGTAATAGAGGGTCATCAGATTTGATTGTACTGCTAACCATTTGAGATTTGATAATGAATTTAAGGATACAAGGCTTCAATTTAAGCCACCGAGTTTGAGCTATCTCTAGCTGTAGAGGTGTCTAGAAACTCAAGGCTGTGCCTTTCACTTCAGAGACACTGTGTAATTGACAAAGTTATTGGGGTTTTATCTTGGCAGATGGCAGAGAAGTGTCCAGAAGAGTTACCAGTTTTAGCTCACACACGTTACCACATCATCTGATGCTGGGCTTGACTATCATGTGATGGGATATTATGCAGTCATTAAAAATTAAGAAGATGACTGTTACATTTTAGGACATGTTTTGTGTTTTGTTTTTCATATTTAATGCCATGCCATACCATGTATATTTCCCTAAGTTAGGAAGTGCCTGGAAGACTTAGTTTTGTTAAAACCCACAGAGACCACACACTGGGTAGGGCGGCCTTGTAAGCAAGACCCATGTGTTACTTCTGATGCTGTCAGCTGCAAGCAAGGAGAGACCCAACTCTGAGTGATGAGGAAAGAGAAATGTTATCATCTGTAGTAGAGATCTGGAGGTAGTAGATTTCCAGGCATCAGTGGCCAGCCACCTCCACTGAGAACTCAGGTGGTTTTCAGATTTCTGCTCTGTCATCTGTGCACCAGATTTGTCCTCAGAAGGTTCTGCCCAAGGTGGCAAGATGGAGCTACCCACAGTGTCTCATCCAGACCTGCAGAGAGGGGGTTCGGTTTGACCCATTTGGGCTACTTACCTGGTGCTGTGAATTGAGGCAGCCCTCTTGAGGCTCACAGCTAAGTGGAGGGGCCATCAGGACTGAATGTGGGTTCTGATCTGGAGGAGGAAGCAGGGCAGGTAAGGGTGGGGAGCAGATACAGGACGGGCATCTGACCCATATGCTGGAATTTGAGTTGTGTTTTTGGAGCCCTGTTGGCAAAGGGTCTCCCCTGCATGTTTCAAATTCTAAGCAACTATATGAGATATGAAAGTCAACATCAAATTCATACACCCGTTTTCTCTTAAGTTATAATGATCACAACTTCAAAGGGAAACTGTTGGTATCATTGGGTAATTAATAATGGCGAATATTTTAATATTAAGTCTGTTTATTTTGGTGAAACTTTAAAACTTTAAACAGATTGCTTTTTCCTTTTTTAAGATTTAGTATACTGTCTGGCACACCGATGCTTAATACATAGTTATTTAATTGTGAGTATATGAATAAATGTTTTATTTTCTGTTCTTAAGAACTATATAAAAGGTGCCAGCCCACATTTTGGAGTTATGACAGCGGCATTTTAATTTGGATGAGTAGAGAGATAGAAAAGGAATTTCTTTAAATTTTTTTTTAATGTTTTTATTTATTTTTGAGGAAGAGACAGAGCATGAGCAGGGGAGGGGCAGAGAGAGAGGGAGACACAGAATCTGAAGCAGGCTCCAGGCTTCGAGCTGTCAGCACAGAGACCTACGCGGGGCTCTTAACTCACGGACTGTGAGATCATGACCTGAGCTGAAGTCAGACGCTTAACTGACTGAGCTACCCAGGCACCCTAGAAAAGGAATTTCTAAAGGATTGTTTGGGGAGGGGGTTCGTGGGGGTGGGCAGATGTGGATGATTACTTTCCAGGAGATGGTTTTGTAATCTGTCCCCATGTTAGAACTATTTGGTATTCACCCTAGGCCAAATATTTGGGACTATGGTTTTGCTCTTTCCTTTCTTTTCAGGAAATGTCTTTGTTTTAGAAATGATATGATCTGTTCCTTAATTGGTACATTGTTCAAAGGCCTGGTAATGTGGGTTAACAAACTCTTGTTTTATTGCTCAAGTATTTTATCAGATGATCAACAGGAAATTACACATTTAAAATCATGGTGGCTTTTCCACTTTTTTCCTCTATCACATTGTTAATTTTCATGATGAGATTATCTGTGGGGATATCTTTCTAAGAAGTTGCTGACCTTCACCTGCTGTCCCACCCCCGCCCCCTCCCACAAATGACTATAGTAAGTGGGATGTGTGTGTAAATTTGGGGCAGAACAAGAAACGGGTGGGAACTCTCATGGTCTTATTGTCTGTAACATACATTTCTCCCAATATGATTTCCTTATTTCCATGTGAAGTCATTAAAATGGTTTGGCTGGAAAGCAAAAATTATGGCTCTTGTTAGATTGTCTAAAGTATTCTCCTTTTGTAACTTCTTATTTTTTATTTTTTTGGAGAGAGAGAGAGAGTGCAAGCATGTACATGCACGGAGGAGGGGGGGGGGTGTGGAGGGAGAATCCCAAGCAGGCTCCACACTCTGCTCAGAGCCCAATGCGGGGCTCAGTCCCAGGACCTTCGTATCATGACCTGATCCAAAATCGAGTCGGACGCTCAACCAACTGAGCCACCCAGGTCTTCCTTTTTTAACTTCTAGTTTTAAAATAATTCTAGATTGATGGAAAGGTGCAAACGTGGTACAAAGTGGTCTCATGTACTCTTTACCCACTTTCCATCATTGGTTCCATCTTTTGTGATTGTAGCACATTATCAAAACCAGGAGTTTGACGTGGTAAAATGTGTGCGTACAGTAATGTGCCATTTTATCGCATATGTTTATTGGTGTATCCATTCCTGAAATCGAGATATAGAATGGTTCCTTGTCCGGTGAGCATTGCATATAGAATTGTCGAATCCCTCTGTTGTACACCTGAAACTAATGCATGGATGGATGTACCCATCACTGAAATCAAGATACAGAACGATTCCTTATCGTGGTGAGCATTGCATGTATGTTTTTCGAATCACTGTGTTGCACACCTGAAACTGATCTAACCTTGTCTGTCAACTATATTACAATAAGAGAAATGTAAAAAGAAATTATACAGAATGATGCCATCACTGCAAAGATTTCCCTCATTTTACCCCATTATAATCACAATCCCCTTCCTTCCTCTCCCATCTCTAATTGGTGGCATCCACTAGTCTTTTTTATATAATTCTGTCATTTTAAGAGTGTTACATACATCAAATCATACAGTATGTTACCTTTTTAAAAAATGTTTATTTATTTATTTTGAGAGAGAGAAGAGAGAGTGAGGGATGGGTGCAGAGAGACGGAGACAGAATCTCAAGCAGGTTCGATGCTGTCAAGGGAGAGCCTGACACGGGGCTCGAACTCACAAAACCAGGAGATCATGACCTGAGCCAAGATGAAGAGTCAGACACTTAACTGACTGAGCCACGCAGGTGCCCTAGTATGTGACCTTTTGAGATTTGCTTTTTCACCCCCTTTCTTTAAAAAGAATAATTGACACACAATAATATATTAGTTTCAGGTATACAGTGTTAGTGATTCTATTTCATATACACTATGAAATCGTCACCACAATAGGTCTAATTACCATCTGTTACCATACAGAGTTGTAACAACAATATTGACTATATTCCCTGTGCTGTACATTACATCTCCATGTCTTAATTTATTTTATAACTAGAAGATTATATACTTCTTAATCCCTTTCACCTATTTCATCATCCCCCCTCACCCCAAGTCTGTGTTTTATTTTGTTGGTTTTGTTTCTCAGATTCTACTTATAAATGAAGGCATTATAATTTGTGTTTCTGTGTGTGACTTATTTCACTTAGCATGATATGCTGTGGGTCCAACCATATTGTCACAAATGGCAAGATTTCTTTCTTTTTTATGTCCAAGTAATATTCCATTGTGTGCATATACCACATCTTTATCCATTCTTCTTTTGCGGTTGCTTCCGTATCTTGGCTATTGTAAATAACTAATGTTGCAGTGCACAAAGAGGTGCACAGTTCTTTTCAAGTCAGTGTTTTTTCTTTTTTTCAGGCAATTACTTAGAAGTGGAATTAGTGGATCATAGGGTAGTTCTAGTTTTAATTTTTTGAGGAACCTCCATACTGTTTTCCAGAGTGGCTGCACCAATTTATATTCCCACCAAGAGTGCACGAGGATTCCTTCTTCTATGTGCCCTCATCAACAGCTGTTAGTTCTTGCTTTTTGGGTAATAACCTTTCTAACAGGTGTGAGGTGATGCCTCATTGTGGTTTTGATTTATTTTTCCCTAATGGTGAGATGTTAGTGATGTTGGCTTTTTTTTTTTAAGATTCATTTTACTTTGTTTTTTATTCATTTTTTTTTCCAACGTTTTTTTAAATTTATTTTTGGGACAGAGAGAGACAGAGCATGAACGGGGGAGGGGCAGAGAGAGAGGGAGACACAGAATCGGAAACAGGCTCCAGGCTCCGAGCCATCAGCCCAGAGCCTGACGCGGGGCTCGAACTCACGGACCGTGAGATCGTGACCTGGCTGAAGTCAGACGCTTAACCGACTGCGCCACCCAGGCGCCCCTTACTTTGTTTTTTAGAGAGAAAGAGAGAGACAATGTGTGTGGGGAAGAAGGGCAGATGGAGAGGGACAGAGAATCTTAAGCAGGTTCCACGCTCAGCATGGAGACTGATGCAGGGCTCAAGCCCACAAACCTGGGATCGTGACCTGAGCCAAAATCAACAGTCAGAGGCTCAACCGGACTGAGCCACCCAGGCACTGCCCACTCCCCCCAATGTTGGCTTTTTTTTCTCAGCATAAATTCCCTGACCTCTGTCCCCATTGTTGGGGGCACCAGTAGTTCCTCAGCCTTATTTTAGAGGTATTTCATGGCACGGGCACACCACCATTTCTATAACTGCTCACCTTTTGAGGGAGGTTTTGTTTTTTTCCACTTGTTTCAAAACAAAGTCAGTTATTAATAGTGATGCAGAGTTTTTTGAATGGGCCTTAGTTTTCACTTTTCTGGGATAAATACCAGGCAGTATAATTGCTGGGTCACGTAGTAAATGCATGGGTTTTTGTTGTTGTTGTTGTTGTTTGTTTGTTTGTTTTTAAGAAACTTTTCCAGAATACCTGTACCATTCTATGGGCTCACCTCAATGTATGAGAGATCTAGCTTTTCTGCATTCCCATGAGATGTTAGTGGGCGCCACTGTTTTTTATTTTAGCTATTCTGACAGGTATGCAGTGAGAGCTCATTGTGGTCTCAATTTGCATTTCCCTGATGGATAATGATGCTGAATATTCTGAATATTCATGTGTCTTCATGTCCCTTGCTCAGTTTCTCTTTGGGTTTTTCTTTTTCTTTCTCTTTTTCTTTTCCTTTCTTTTTTTTTTTTTTACTGTTTAGTATAGAGAGTAAGAGAGTTCTCCATATAGTCTAGATAGTAGTTTCCTACCGAATATGTGGTTTGCAGATAGTTTTCTCAGTCTGTATCCTGTCTCCTCATCCCATCAACAAGGCTCTTTACAGGACAGAAGTTCTTATTTTTGATAAAGCGTAATTTACTCATTTCTTCCTGTCTGGATCCTGCTTTTGGTGTCCTCTCTGAGAACTCTTCACTGAGCCCCTGGTCCAGAAGATTTCCTCCTATTCAATCCCCTAAAAGTTTTATAGTTCTACATTATACATTAAAATTTATGATCCATTTTGAGTTAGTATTTGTAATAAGGTATGAGGTTTAGGTCAAGATTCTTTCTATTTAGCCTGAGGACATTCAATTGCTCTGTAGAGCATCATTTGATTTAAAAAAGACTGTCCTTCTTCCATTGAATTGCTTTTTGCACTTTTGTCAAAACTCAGTTGTCTGTGCTGTGCAGGTCTCTTTCTAGGCTGTCTATTCTGTTCCATTGATCTTTGTGTCTCTTTGTGTCCTAGTACTGCACAGTCTTGATTACTGGGTATGTATTACCAGTCTTAAGATTGGGTCAAGTGATCCTCACTCTATTCCTTTTGATAGTATTCTCTTTTGAAGACTTGATTCTCTGCCCATCCCCTGCTTTGTTGTTGCTTGGAGTGATCACTGTGTTCAATGTAAATGACCTCATGGCCCTTCAAGAACTCTGCCCTTTTGGGGTGCCTGGCTGGCTCAGTCAGACGAGCATGTGACTCTTGATCTTGGAGTCATGAGTTCAAACCCCACGTTGGGTGCAGAGATTACTAAAATAAATAAATTTAAAAAGAATAAACAAGTCTGCACTTTAACGTGGCACATTTTATCCTTAGGGTCAACTCCAATGGATTGGTGATGTCCACTTATAATCTGTTTTATTCTCTTTCTGGAATCCAATTTTGAACAGGACTGAGAGGACAAGGTCTGGCTCAATGGAGAGTCCTGTGAAATGTGAGTGATAATTAACCTTGGGCTGAGGATAGGCACATGATGGCAACAGTGTCCGGTGTTTGCCTTATTGGTACCATGTAAGGCACTGTTGAGTTTACCTGGAGAAGAGCCAGAAGTTTATGACTCTGGCTGGGATGGGTGGGAGAGGATAAGCCTTCCCCACACATTTAACCTAACCTCTCCAGTTTAATCTTTCCAGTGAATCATCATACTCTATGACCTTGTAACATAAATCTGAGAAGAGCTGCATTTCTGATTTGGTGGGATTTTTTTCCACCATGGATAGAGATATGCATGGATTAATGGTTGTAACATGAAGGATTTGATTGTTAGAATATATCTAGAAAAATTGGATGACTGGGGCATCTGGGTGGCTCAGGTGGTTAAGTGTCCAACTCTTGATTTTGGCTCAGGTCGTGATCTTCACGATTTGTGGGATCAAGCCCCCGTGTCGTCGGGCTGCGTACTGACACTATGGAGGGATTCTTTCCCTCTGTCTCTGTTCCTCCTCTGCTTTCTTTCTCTCCCTCTCTCAAAATAAATAAATAAACTTTAAAAAGAAAAAGAAAAACTGAATGAGTAATTTTTGGAGAATGTTATTAAAATCTCAATTTTTATAATGGACATTAGTACCATTAAATGGAAAACACCAAAATATTGCTAAACATAATTGTTACATATATCTTTTCCTACATAGGATATTGAAGATGTCTACAAGACCATTTTATAATCCATTAAAGACCAGTGGTGGAATTAAATCTTTTTCAGTGCCTGTCCTCCAAATCACCTGTTCTGATGCCTGAGGTTTCAGCATCAGGGTCATTATTGTTGTATATTTGCATCTCCAGAAATCTTGTGTATTAGATTGTGTGTTCCCTTGAGTTCGTGGTATGTTAAGCTTCACCCACTTATTAAGGTTGAACTATAGAATTTAATTTGATTTTCCATGGCATGTTTCTGAGTGCACTTGTTTGGAAATGGAAGGGAAGAAAAGGATAGGCCTGGGGCTCAGGTTGTTTGGGAGGGTGGTTTACATTATTGCAGTGTCAGATCATCATTTTCAGAAGTTAAAAACATGACTCTTACACAAACAGAATTAGTATATATCAAGTTCAAATCATTAATATGGTAAAGCTGGTTAGAAGAGCTTTTAGAGGAACTAGGTATTTTAAGCTAATAAAGGACGTCAGAATATGATTCCTAGGTTAGCTCCAACACTGGTTAATATCCCACAGAGTTACAAAACCATAAACTAATTCTTTTGCTCCCCCCCCCCGCCCCCCTTGAACTGCATTGAAATCTAATCTCCAGGTTAATATGTAACTTAACCAAATCTGGCCTTTAATCTTAGTGAATAGCAAGTTAAACAGTGGTACATTCCCATAGTTACTTAAATTATTTTGGGTGAGTTCAGCTCCAGTGTGAAATTGAAAGGGACTTTCTGCATTCTCTTTACCTAATTTCTGTGTTTTGGATAATTTTTCTCATCAGTGGTTTGTGAAGCTTCAGGGAGACCAGCAATGCTTGAGTTTTATTTTTATCTACTTTACAGTTTTGCTTTTGGCTAGTGTTGATGGCTGGTCTGCCTGGTTGCACTTGAACTCTTTGTGATATTTTCATTGCTTCTCTCCTTCTCTGTTAGCATTTGGCACGTCCATTCTCCCCTCCCTCCTCACTTTCTTTCATCCTGTTAGAATGCATTTATGCCTTTCCTATTTACTGTACATGCCAGCAAAAAGGAATGGGTGATTGGAGAAGACTCAATTACAGATTCCTGAACAAATTCAATTACTTAGCTGTCCTGGGCTTGGACCTAACTCTGCCATGTCTTACCTACGTGACCTTGAGCATATCTCTTAACCTCTAAAACTCTATTTTGGCCACCTAAAATGGGGTGAATGGTGGTGCTTACTTTGTACGATGCTCTGAAGATTAGAAGATTAAAGAATAAAAATGTCCTGTAATAAGAATAAAAAAGTACCTGTAATTGTATCTTATCATTTTACTTACTAGATATTTGCTAAAGGAACGCAAACCCACTTGCTTAAAAGAACTAGAGAGGCACGCTGCAAATAACTGAAGGGTCTTACAGTATTAAGCATAGAAGCAGGGACAACTGGCATCTAACACCTGGCATCCCAGCTGGGGAAAGAGTAGTGGTTGGTAGGGACCGTGGCAAGATTTACAACTGTCCATCTCAAGCCAGTTATGGTTCAGTACGGCTTTATATTAAAATTTTTTGAAGACAAGACTAAAGTCTGAATTGTGCTAAGTCATTTCCCTTTGTCAGTGTTGGCACCTGATTGGCATACTATGTTTATGGGCTCCATAGAGTGGGCCATGTTGGCTCTTGGTCAATTTAGATGATTTAAGCAAGGCAACATTGTTCACGTTAGACCATGTCAGAATTTGAAGTGACCATACTAGTCATTTTTTCCAGTCCCCTGCTTTGATAGATGGGACAGTTTGGTTAGGGCAAAGTCTCAGTACTTTGGTGGTGGTTCTTTTAGTTTTTATGGAAATGAGCGTTACTTTTACATATGGGAGTTAAAAGGTTTAACACAATTTTTTTTTATTGAAGTGTAATTGGCATACAATGTTATTAGCTTCAGGTGTACAACCTGTTGATTGGACAATTCTGTACATTACTCATTACTCATCATTGTAAGTGTGGTCACCATCTGTCACCATACAATGTTATTACAATGTTATTGACTGTATTCCCTGTGCTCTACTTTTTATCTACGTGACTTACTCATTTTATAACTGGAAGATTGTTCTTTTTACTTCCCTTCATCTAGTTCATTCATCCCTCCATGTGCCTCTCTTCTGGCAACCACAAGTTTGTTCTTTGTATTTAAGAGTCCTCATTTTTGTGTGTGTTTGGGTTTTTTTTTTTTTTTGATTCCACATTTAAGTGAAATCATATGTCTTTTTCTGTCTTATTTCACTAAGCATTATACCCTCTAGGTCCATCCATGCTGTCCTTAATATTGACCCTTTTTTGAAAGATGACTATGCGTTAAAAAAAAATGATCCTATTGATTATTGCAACAGAGGAGAGAAATGTACCAAATTTTCACAATGGTTATGGTCATGTTTATTTTCTTGTTTATGCATTTTATGTACTGTCTTGCCTATTTAATGTACTCTGCTCATTAATGCACTTCACCTAATGAGCTCATACAATGAGTATTTATTGCTTTTCTAATCAGGAAAAGCAATAAATGCTATTAAAAACAGACTTCATTGTGGAAATGCCTAGGTATGTGATCATATGATTATTGATCAGTTTCATGGTTCCAGGATTTTTGCCAGCAAAGTAAAGGTTCATGCATTATTTCATCTGCTCCAAGAAAATGATGGTGTGGTGCATCTTATTATGCTATTTAGATACGTTTAGACAGGTCTTCTTCAGGTCTGCAGGGATTTCTTTGATGGAATGGGTTTCTGACCACCTTGGGGCAAATAAGTTGCTGGTTCTAAGCTTGGGCAGCTTGCCTGCAAGGGATGCCGTCTGTTTTGGCAGAGCTGGGGGCTTGCCCTGCTGGGCTGGAGCCCACCAACTGTTGCAGCCATGGTGGCTCAGCTGTTGTGCTTTCATACTAACTGTTGTTAGCCATGCAGACCTTTATGGTTCAAACCAGGCCACATCTGTTGTGAGTCTCATGACCTTCAAAACCCAGAGCAGAAAGAAATGCAGAACACACTTTTTAACTCCAGGCTTTGTGCAGACAGGTCTGTTTAGAGGGTTTCATTAAAAAGATTTTTCTAAAGTTATTTTGTAAAAGATTTTCATTTTCCTCGTTCTGCATTAGCAGTGGATTTACAGTATTGGAGATTTGAGCAAATAGGTGTCGTTCAGAATGTGGTTTGTTGACAACCTGTGTCTGATCCCAGAAGGAATTGATTTAAAAATTTATTCTGGAATCTCACTGTAGACCAAGATGTTCAGGTTCTCAGGGGTGTATTCTTGCACCAACATTTAAACCAGTGATTTGGGCATTTAGAGCAGAGTGTCCAAAGGGACATCCTATTCTCTTATAAAGAGGTGGGCACAGGGGCGCCTGGGTGGCTCAGCCGGTTAAGCATCTGACTTCTGCTCAGGCCATGATCTCACGGTTCGTAAGTTCGAGCCCTGTGTCAGGCTCTGTGTGGACAGCTCAGAACCTGGAGCCTGCTTCAGATTCTGTGTCTCCTCTCTCTCTGCCCCTCCCCTGCTCACAATCTGTCTATCAATAAATGTTAAAAAAAAAAATTTAAAGAGGTGGGCACAGAGTTAGCTGATGTAAGATAAATGGTGAATTGAGCACTCCCAGGAATGCCTCGGTTTCTTAGTAAGTTTGGTTTTGGGTGTAAGGTTTTGGGAAAGGTCCTAAAATCTTGTTACCTGGAAAATGTTCATGGTCATTGTAAGATGGAAACTGTATTTCCGGTTGAACATGGTGATTCATTTGGTTATGTTTTCCAGAAATAATATGTTTAAAATGAAATTGTTCCCTTTGTATATGCTGTATGTTCTCGAAACTTAGTTCCTTCTGTGAAAGAGAATGGCCAGAATGCCAAATACTACAATGATAATTGTTCCTGCAGTGTTCAACTTCAAGCCATTAGACCTCCTGATGCATTTACGAGCCTTCTATTGCCATTGCTAAAGCAATGGAGAGACCATTGGACCATATGTCTTTATGCAAGCCCCCCACAAACCGAATTAACAGTTTCTTGAATAGAAGAATGAAAAAAAGAAGTTGAATTTTTATATTTTGGGGGAATGAAGTAGCTAGAAAGAAGAAGGAGGGTTTCACTAAAGTATTCTAGGTCACATTGTGTCCTTGGCACAGGAGCAAAAGGGACTAAAACTGATTCTCACTGTGCTTTTGAAATGTTTAAAGCAGTACGTTTCAAACATTTTAGATGGAGCAGATTTATTTTATCCAGTATATCCAAAATATTTGAACGTGTAATTAAAATGAAAAATATTAATGAGATGGTTTACAGTCATTTCTTCCTACTCTGTGTCCAAATCCTGTGTGAATTTCATCCGTACAGCACCGCCCAGGGTAGCCCTGTGTGGCTGGTGGCTGCTCTATGGGACATGCTTCTTCTAATCCCCACATCTCCGTTTAAATGTAAACATATGCTTACATGGAACATTCTTCTTTTCTGTTTTAGAGAAAGTGAATTGTTTTCTCAGCAGTTAGTTGCTGTTAGTGTAATGCCTTCCTGTGTAGGCTGTAGTGTTAGAATTCTCCTTGCAAGCCTCGTAATAATTTTGAGGAATTATCACTTTTATTATAGTATTTTTAGTGGCAACTAGAAAGTTTTTATAGTGGGAATTCTTTCACTCTGAAATCTCTTAAAAAGGACAGTCAAAAAAAAAAAACATTGTTGCTTCTGGGACTCAGGGTTGGGGCATCTAACTAACACTAAGCAGGAGACAGAATATGTATAATTAGATTCTAGATTTGTCCAGGAGAGTACTGGTTCAGAGGTCACTTGGTGTCAGTGCAGAACGTTCTGTGTTCATGTTTTATGTTTGAGCCTTTGTATTTTTTTTTTTCGGAAAGGACCTAATATGCATGTTGCTTATTTCCACGTTGCAGGCCCCCAGACTTGAGAGGGGTGCCTCAGTTATTTTTCCTGTCCACTACCTGTTCAGGGTGTCCGAGTCTGAATTCCTTCTGCGTGGACAGTGTAATGTGACTTGGAGGAAGTACTTTGCCATTCTGTGCCTCTGGAAAGGATAGTTGTGGGAGGATTGACCCCTCAGAGTCTGGTGAGGACTGAGTGAGATAATCCACCTGGGGAGCCTGGCCACCCCGTATGGAGTAGGGGGCTATGTACCCAATAGCTATCCTCTGCGTCTTCGCTAATTACCTTAATTTTAGAAACTGAAGCCACACGGGGGACTTTTAGGAATGAATGGATTTCTTTGACATTGAGATAAGGTTTAAAAAAACACTTTCTTCAGGGCACCTGGGTGGCTCAGTCGGTTAAGCATTTGACTTCAGCTCAGGTTATGATCTCGCGGTCCATGAGTTCCAGACCTGCGTCGGGCTCTGTGCTGACAGCTCAGGGCCTGGAGCCTGCTTCGGATTCTCTGTCACCCTCTCTCTCTGCTCCTAACCCATTCGCATTCTGTCTCTGTCTCTCTGAAAAATAAATAAACATTAAAAAAAAGTTAAAAAAAAAACTTCCTTTTTCTTGAAACATATTAAAATTATCTTTGTTTCTGCCGTGAGGTCTTTTGCCTCATCCTTCCATTTCCTCCAGTGTTTTGTCCTGGAATTGAGCAGCTCTTCACTTTGAGTAAAAATATTTTAATAAGTACTCTGGTCAGCGTGCCTGTATTAAAGGAACTTTCAACCCCCACGTCCTTGCAGGGTGGAAAGTCCTAAATGGATTTCACAGAGTACCTTTCCTGTTTCTGAAACATTGGTTCCTGAACAAGCCTCAAATGTCATGCATGATTTCTGAAAAACCTGAAATCTGCAGCTTTTCTGGCTCCATTGTGTTAAATATCAAAGAATGGATTAACCTGAACGTGGGCCTGGCACAAAAGAAAAACCCGGAGGTTTCCAGCAGCTTCTAATACCATCCTTTGCTCTCACCTTTTCATGTAATACTCACTTACTCATTATGCAGAGGCGATATTTAAGAGCAAATGTGCTTAATAAAACTTTGTAAGTAATATTTAAAGCAGTGTTTGTTTTTCAAAATTCACTCAGAATTTCTGTAATCTGCAGTCCTGTAGTTTGGGTACATGTGTTGTACCAATTTGTTCCAGAGTTTTCTACTGCCTATGCTACATCGTTCTTATCGGTTGTCTGAAAATCAGAGGAACAATTTGTTTCATTCATTTTTTAAATTAAAAAAAATTTTTTTTAACGCTTATTTATTTTTGAGAGACGGAGACAGAGAGACAGAGCGCGAGCAGAGGGGGACACAGAGAGAAGGAGACACAGAATCCAAAGCAGTCTCCAGGCTCTAAGCTGTGAGCACAGAGCCCGATGTGGGGTTCGAACCCATGAACTGTGAGATCGTGACTTGAGCCGAAGTCAGACACTTAACTGACTGAGCCACCCAGGCGCCCCTGTTTCGTTCAGTTTTGCCTAATAGGGAAGCCTCCAAAGATACATAATTCCTTTTGACTTTATTATATTTATTTAAAAAAGAAAAAAAAAAAGAAAACTGTCCTTCTGTTCTCCTTCCCAGTCCCAGTTTGATTGACTGTATTGCAGAGTCGTAAAAGGATTTAAATTCAGAGTTGAAAAGTCTCCTTGCAATTGATTTCAACGCCTTGTATACAAATAGATATTGAGAGGGAAAAAAGCAATATTGAACTGAAACTTTCAATTTTAGATTTGAGCTTTTTGAAGTCATAAAACTGCTGTTCCATTTGATGCTTCAAAAAGATCTTGGGGTATAACTGGTCAGAGTCATAGAAGGCTTTAGAAAAAGCACAACCAAAACAAAAAAGGAAAAAAAAACCCGCTATTTAATAGCTGCCATTTCTTCACCAGAAAAAAACCATTGGTTAAATAGCTCCTTTCCCAAACAAGGGAAAAATTTCTCCCATATAATTAGTTTAAGCAACTGCTTTTAAAGCTAGGTAAAGCAGAATCAGACAGATATGCCTTTGCCATCTTGATGTGATCTGGTGACAATTTTTATGTGGTTAGAATTTTTAATTAAATCATTTTATTTAAGATTGTAATAGCCCTTTCAAATTACTCTCGTTGAGACTTGCATTGTGTTATTTCTAGTTAATAACTCCTCTTCAAGCAAGCAGAATGCAGGCTATTTCTTCTGATTTCTTTCTTCAATTGAAGAGAACAAAGCAAACCTCATTCTTGCTGGAAAGGAAGCAAAACGAACACCTAACAAAAATTGAGATAACAAAAATGAATTTGTAGCCCTGGGATATTCTGACCAGCAACATTAAATTCCTTGGATTATTTTTTACTTTAAAAACCCCAAGTCCAGTCTAGTTGGCTGAATCAAATAAAGCTGATGGGAGGCCTGTGTCCCAGTGTTTTAGGAGGGAGAAGTCACCCTATGCACGTTTAATAACAGAGAGAAGGGTATATTTGGTAATATATCTGCCAACCACCCAAAAAGCATATTTGTCCCTGAATACATTTTCGTGATGATAGACAATCTGGGACAGTTGCTAAAAACAAAAATCCTTGTCATTTTGCAGAGATGAATTAATTCATTAATTATCTTTTACTTAGGTTCTTCATTGCTTATACGTAACTGGGTGGAAGAGAGGTTTCTTAAAGAATTGTTTGGCGAGGCAGAGAGAAGTCAAATTGGGTTTAAAGCCACTCACGTGTCCATGTTTACGCAGTAATAAAATTGCCCGTAAAAAAAAAAAAAAAAACACCTAAGTCTCTCCTGACATCCATAATAGTATGCTTTGTAGTTCTACAAGTATCATGTGGGCAGATAGTTATTTTTCTTATGTGATATTGAGGGTATAATTTGGTGCAGCATATAGCTCCAAGAGAAAATACAGTATAATGAGTATTCTTGCCTTCTTTTCCTCATTTTGTTTGCAAATAGTTGTATCTGGTTTGCTTCTCATTAACTGTTAATCTATTTTTATTGACAGGTACTGTATAAGCAATTAGTTGCTTCATCACATTAGTGCAAATCCTAATTCAGGTGAAAAAGGCAAAGGGGAGGGTTTAGAAGACATTAGCAAAATAAAACTAGAGGAGTCAAGAAGGATTTTGGCCAGGTAACTGTAAATATTAAGCTACTGTTTGCTCTCCTAAATGTTGCCTCCAGCAGCACCGCCCCCCTGCACACAGGTGCAGGTACACAATTAATGAATGATTTGTCTCGCCTTAACCCTGGGGGCCCCGCTGATGAGCCGCTGTTTTCTGCTCTTGCCCGCTTCCAATCTGTTCCCCGCGCAGCACAGTCACCTTTTGAAAACGTTGATAAAAATACTCTAAAATTAGATTACGGTAACAGTTGCATGGATCTGTAAATATACTAAAAACTATTACATTTCAATAAAGGCATGTTAGAGGAAAGCATATATCAGACCTCTTTGCCTCCTTGGAGCCCTTGGGTGCCTCTCCAAGCTCATTTCAAAGCACCTTATGGTTCTGTAGGATTCTGCCATTCCTTATCCTCAACCTCCTTATTATCCCTCAACTAGCTCCCCAAGCTTTGGCCTGGTTGGCCTTCTTATCCCATACTCTTGCCTGCCTCAAAATCCTACTTTCTGTTCCTCGACCTTGGACGCTTTCCTCTCGTCTTGCCAGTGTCTTCAGCTAAAATGATGTCTCCTTCCTTGGCTATTCTAAGTACATTTCTTCTCTACTTGTGTTCTCAATGACTGTACTGTGTGTGTTTCATTTAATTTTCATATTTGTTTTACCATGCATTTCACTTATAACTTTTAAATGTTTTTTAAAACTTATTTTTGAGAGAGAAAGAGACCGAGACTGTGAGCGAGTGCACAAGCAAGGGAGGGGCAGAGAGAGAGAGAGACACAGAATCCGAAGCAGGCTCCAGGCTCTGAGCTGTCAGCACAGAGCCTGACCCGGGTTCACGAACCATGAGATCATGACGTGAGCTGAAGCCAGATGCCTAACTGAGCCACCTAAGCGCCCCTAACTTGGGTGTTTATTGATTGGCCCAACTACTTGACTGGAAACTCCCAGAGGGCAGGAGCAATGTGGGGCATGCATTATTGAATGTCTTGATGTAGTAGCATCCTACTACAATGAATACTTGCCCACATCTTACCAAACTCCTGAGAAACTCTCTTTTTAGCCAGAGGAGTTAAGAACAGCTTAAATATATCATAAGTGTGAAGATGGAGTAGACACTTTGAGGATCAGAAGCAGAAAGCTCTGGCGAATAGATAACTACAGGCCACTGCATGGCTGGCTGGCAGGATTTTACATGGTTCCAGAAGTTACAGGTTTCTGGGTTTACTAAGCCAGTCAGGTTTGTCCCCACTGTGATTGGTGTGTTCAGCAAAAGGGTGTGATGGTGCCTTCTGTATTTAATCCTCAAGCCCAGGACTTAGGGCTTATGTAACCTACAGTGTCTTGTCTTGTCTTGTCTTGTCTTGTCTTGTCTTGTCTTGTCTTGTCTTTTCCTCCATATTTATTTATTTATTTTGAGAGAGAGTGTGTACATGTGCACATGTATGAATGGAGGAGGGATGGAAAGAGAGAATCCCAGGCAGGGATGGAAAGAGAGAATCTCCATGCTGTCAGCACAGAGCCAGACATGGGACTCGATCCCATGAACCATGAGATAACCACCTGAGCTGAAATCAAGAGTCGGATGGTCCACTGACTGAGCCACCCAGGTGCCCCTACAATGTGTTTTCAACAGTCTACCATGGTTACATATTATCTTCATTAGTATTTTTGTTACTGGGCACATTATGCAGGGTTTGGTTTAGAAATAGGCACTCAGCATTTAAGTAAGCTTTCTTTGATTATTTATTTTTGTTCTATAAAAAAATACCCATTTCCTTCGATAATTTTTTTGATATTGCATAGGGACTGTGTGTTTATAAATGAGTCAACTACTGAAAAGACCCAAGTTAGGAGGTTTATTTTTTATTTCTCAAGGATAAAAATTTTTCAGGCAGTCACGATGACAAGTTTTAAACAAAGGAAAATATGAATGAAGAGAGCTTAGTAATCTGTATCACTTTGTTTCCCAACTCAAGTTGTAACTTCATTTCTGCCTGAATAGAAGTGACTTTCTTTTTTATAGACAATGACCAATGTTTATATAACTGTAATTGGATATTCTCCACATCATGTTAGAAAAATCACTATGTTTTTCTGTTAGTATTATTGGAACGTGATTTTATCTTAGACATTTGCCAATAGTAGTGGGAAGAATAGCCTAGAAAACTTCTTTCTTTTAAAATTATTATGTTTTTAGGGGTGCTTGGCTGGCTCAGTCGATAGAACATATGACTTTTTATAAAATTTTTTTTGATGTTTATTTATTTTTGAGAGAGAGAGAGAGAGAGACAGAGAGAGAGAGAGAGACAGAGCTCGAAAGGGGAAGGGCCAGAGAGAGAGGGAGACACAGAATCTGAAGCAGGCTCCAGGCCTGAGCTGTCCGCACAGACTCTGATACAGGGCTCCGATTCACATCATGACCTGACCTGAGCCGAAGTCGGACGCTTAACCGATTGAGCCACCCAGGCGCCCCGATAGAGCATATGACTCTTGATCTTGGGACCATGAGTTCAGGCTTCATGATGGCGTAGAGCTTACATTAAAAAAATAAGAAAAATAAAATTAGTATGTTTTGAGTTTTCTGAGACCCACGTAGAAAAAGCCGTTTTTCACTTTTGAGCAAGTATACAGTAGCCGTTAACTCACAGGTACTTTTATGATGAGTAAAATTCAATTTCGTGCAGAATAATTGAAGTCTAGTGTTAATTTTGTGGGTTTGAGAGTAATGTCCAGTTCAGGGCTTTGTGTTCTTGGGTATGTTATATACCTTTTCTGAGTAATTGTATGTAAGCCACAAGGTTATTGGAAGAATTGAAGGAGCCTATGTATTTATTGATGGTGCTTTTAATAGTGTCTGCCACATAGGCAATAGGGGAGTTAGCGAAAAGCTTCTAATTGGGTGAGGCATCGGGTGGCAAACTCAGGTGGCCCTAGAGACTAGAGGGGAAATATAAATGATAAAAGAGGATTGGGTGGGGTTATGGTTCTTCTGGAAAGAGCTACTTGCTCTTCACAAAACGTATTGTTGCTATTTGGGAACAAAGCCCAGAGAAACGTATTGTTGATATTTGGGAACCAAGCCCAGATGGCGTTAAAAAATACAGATCTTGGGGTTCTCTCAGGATTTCCCCATGTTGGCAAACACTTAAACACAAACACACCATAGGTGAAACCAACTATCTGGAGGGATTGGTGGCTGTATTCAACATAGTGGCCAACAGGGTTAATCTCTGATCTGTGTTTGCCAATTCTGTTGACCATTAAGGATTCAGAGTGTTGGCACGTTGTAAAATTGGAAGTTCAGATTTGTGGCAATTGACATTACCACAGCCCTATCTGTGACTAACCCTCGTTTTCTTGATAATCTTGTAGAATCAAGAGGCTTGGTTCTTTGAGAACCAAACACTATTAAAGTGGATCAGAAGAGGCGGTTGATTTATTGCTGTCTTATGCTGTAAGATATTTGAAACCAGGAGTGCAGTTCTGTTTTAGAAGGGTGGTTCTAAGGAGGAGTGAACCTTGGTATTTTTCAGATTTTTATCACAAATGTATAAGGACCCTTTGTATAAATCTGTTCTCTAAGTGTACCTCTCCTTGGACTTGTTCAAAGCATCTATTTTTATTTCTGAAGTTTTTAAATTAGGATATAGTCAATAGTAGAGAGATGGCTCTAATTTTTTTGACTCTTTTAGTCTTGTCTGGTTAAAAAAATTGGTTCTGCTTTGGGACACCTGGGTGGCTCAGTCAGTAAAGTGTCCGACTTCGGCTCAGGTCACAATCTCACGGTGTGAGTTCGAGCCCCACATCGGGCTCTGTGCTGGCAGCCCAGAGCCTGGAGCCTGCTTTGGATTCTGTCTCCCCCCCTCTCTCTGTCCTTCTCCTGCTCACACTCTGTCTTGCTGTCTCTCAAAAATAAAGAAAAACATTAAAAAAATAGATTATGTCTTTTTAAAAAAATTTTTTTTACTGTTTATTTTTGAGAGACAGTGAGAGAGAGACAGTGCGTGTAAGCAGGGGAGGGACAGAGAGAGGGAGATAAAGAATCCAAAGCAGGCTCCAGGCTCTGAGCCATCAGCACAGAGCCCATCACGGGACTTGAACCCATGAGCTGAGCTGAAGTTGGACACTCAACTGACTCAGCCATCCAGACATCCCTAGATTCTGCCTTTTGTAATCAGTGTTATTTGAGAGTAAAATAACAAAGAGAAGATCAGTCTTTTGCTTCTCTACGTGACTTAAGTAGCAAGGTCATTTTTATAACCTACTTTGTGTCCTTTTTTCCCCTAGGATACTACATTGCTGTGCAATTCCTCTTTCCCTTGTAATCTGTTCTACTTTAAAAAAAAAAAAAAAGAAAGAAAAAGTCATGGCTCTATATTAGGTCTCTTTATCACTTTAGATGGTGAAGAAAATATATATTTTTGTAGCTGGGACAATAAGTACATTTGAATATGATAAAATGGGTAATCTACTGTAATATAGTCTATTGTGTTTGAGGTGAGCTCAGTATCACAAACAACTGGAGGGACCATTTGTAATGCACTAGTTACAAAGGGACGTACTTCTTGATTCTACCATTTGGGACACTCACCAGGTACATTTTACTACGATTAATTGGAATACAGACACAAAGGAGATGAAAGGCTGATGAGAATATTTAATTATTTTAACTATGATTTGATACTTTTGCCCATTGTAGGCACAAAAAAGATAAAGATTTATTCATTTTAGACTATTGTGTGGGATTTAATGTTCTTAAATGCTTTTTAAAATTCAGAGAAAATTATGCTTGTTAGAGATTTTGCCATCCTTGAGGGATCTTTAATTTGTTTGTTGTATGAGCTGTTATAATAGATGTAAACAGCCCGCTTAACTGCTTGTCTGCCATTATGGAAATATGCATTCTGGATGTGAAAATGTGAGTGCCTGTACTTATTTTTAGTGGGCTTATTTTTGGCGGTAACTCTGGCAGAGAACTAGGACTCTTTATGTGAGAGCCATCCATCCATCATCTTAAGTAATTTTCATTCTGGCACTAGAGAACCAGAATTTCTTTGTTCTGATGTTTTCAATTTTGGATGGAAACAGACTGATTCTTCTAGGCTTCTGAGTCCTTTGGAATGACCTAGAACTGGGCATACATTTAAGTGGAAATACCCTCAAGGGTCACTAAACTATTTTGCTTCGGGTACAAGATGTGTGACCACGTAGTAGGTGGAACTTTGGCCTGTTCTCATCATAAATCTTTGGTCTCACCCGCACGTAACCTCTGCCCCTGTAGGAGATCTTGATAGAGCTGGCATCCAGTAGACACTGGTGGCTCAGTATGGTCAGATGATAACCGTCATCTGAAGGAATGCTGCGGATGTGCTGAAATGCCTAGTGACTGTGTGTCTTTCTCGGTGGGCGTCTCAGACTTCCACTCATTTTCGGAGACACAAGTGCATGTGTCAATGTATCATCTTTGTCAAAAAACAACAAGACGTTGGCTGTACTCTGGGATTTCAATTCACGCATTTGCAGTATTGGAAGAAAACAGTCTCCATCATTACATAACTGCATTTAGTTTTCTCCCATGTAGATTTAGTGACCCTTCTCTTTGACAGTAGAACCTAAGGAAAGACACTATGTCAGGAATGTTATTTAATGTAGTGTTTAGAGGGGCTGGTCTCTGTATGAAAAATGTTCTGCCTGCAAATTAACACAGTAGAGTTCAGACAGCTTGAAACTCTTTTTATTTCCCCCAAGTCAAAATTTCTGGGAAACGCTGAGAGTCAAGATTACATAGAATCCTCCTGAAGATATAGTTAAGGCAAATGGGATACACATCTGCTTTTATAATCCCAGAATACAAACATTTATTGTTATAAACTATGTCCGGTGGCTCTGGGAAATTAAATCATGCACATAGGAAACAGTTCCGTTGATATCTTCAGTGGTAGGTAACTCTTTGGATATTTTTATAGGAAAGGATTGGGCCTTTGGGTCTGGAAACGTTTTTATCTTTTTTTGCTTCGGGCTGGAAATGAGGTAGGCTCCGGAGAAGTTCTGAGAGTGGGTAGAGTTTATGAAATCTCCCTGATGAAAATACCTGTCACTCATTTCCCGCTCTGCATAGCAACCGACCTGACTTAAAGCTTCCTCCTGCTGAGTGAGGCGTAAGCATCATTGGCTAGTTAATGCTATTGGTTTTGAAATCTACACTTTCATCCTGTCAAAATTGAGAGGCTCAAATTCTCCTGGATGATGGGAGTAGCTGGGTATTAACTGTCTAAACTCATTTCATTATTATACCATTCAGACCCTCGAAGGCTGCCCGGGTTTGATATTCCTCTTGCCCAGGTGTGTTAGCCGTGTGTTTGTGTGTGTGTGTGTGTGTGTGTGTGTGTGTGTGTGTGTGTTGGTTGAAGTCGCACTGGAGACTACCTCTTTGAGGTGGAGTCTGCAGCATTGTGCACTATTGGATGTCCTTTTTGTCTTCTACACTTGTTCCATCACGGTGATCCCAATTCCTTGAAGCATTATCACAGCATTAAAAGCCCTCCTGAGCTTTCTGCTGACAGATGACTTCAGCTCCATTAACCATAGTGGGCTTGGTGCTGTAGAACTTGATAGAATACATGTTTGCACAACACTGACTCCTCCCTCTTATTAGTCACAGGATACCCATAGGCAGATTTATACTTCTTGTCTGTTCTGAAGAATGAAAATACATATTTTCGTAAGCATGCTCCATTTTTAATTGTGTAATTAAGTTGCTGACATAAGCAAGTATGTAATTTCGCATTAAGGTAAGGATCCGTAAAGGCATGCATTTGCATAATTTAATTTTCTGCACAGAAGATATTGAAAATCAATAGCATGATTCATAGCCTTACCATATCATTGCCATGCTGCTGTTGGTTGGCTGTTTGCGTTTAAAGAACACAAAGAGTATTAAAATTGATTGAATTTGGGGTGCTGAGTCTGTATCTTTACTTGGGAACCTCAGACTGTTTCTTTTGCAAATCTCTGCTCCTTGCCAGTAATATATTATGTTGCTTAGTATACTCAATTCACATCTTTGAGTGCTGTTCAAATAATTTCTAAAAATTGTTTTTTAAAAAACACCTTATTATATGATGAAAATACATTTGAGGAGGGGAGTAAAATTCTTTTGTTTTAAATTATAGAAGTGCCATTCGTACATGCTTATGTTCTTAGAGAAAAAGAAATCACACATTACTGATGTGGATGGAATAAAAGGGAAAACTAAATATAGTCATCTTTAATGAATAGTTTATGTGTTAAAAAGAAATCTGGTGTTGGGGTGATAAAGTCCTTTGCCTCCCTGTTCATTTCTGAGTTGCCTCCCTAAACAGTCGCTTATGAGGAATTCCAGATCATTCCTCCAGCTTCATGTTTTAGATGTTTGCTATTGTGATAATTGGGCAGCGACTAGACAGTGAGGCAGTGGGAAGGTCGTGGTTTTGCTTGTGGCTGATATGAATACACACGTGTACATATACACAGATAGACGCACCCACTCTTATCCCCCTCCCCCCCCAACACAGACACTATCAGCCTTTTTGTCGTTCATGTGTGTGCGTAGTCATTCGCTCACTCATGATCGAATACCTACCATATTCCAGACGCCATCATGGATGGTAGGTTGAGAGCTCCTTATCTCTGGGGAGCTTGGAGCCCGTCCTAGGCCACACAGCATGTCCTTCAGAAGCAGGTTTTTTGCCCATTCTTCGCCTTGCTGTGTGCAGCTCACATTGTACCTCCATACTTTTGGGGGTGTGATGAAGACGGGGTTAGCCCGCCTTCCTTGGGATAGCCCTGCCCTCTGCGTTACCTCTTGTCAGTTGGCCTGTTTCCAGCAAATACACACGGCTTGTTTTTTTGTCCCAAGTGAACTCCCTTTAGACAGCTCTGCCCCTCAGTTGAGGCCCCTTAGTTCACAGTGTGCTGCATATGGATGGCTGGGAAGGCAACTGCTCTTTGAGGTATGGATTACATTACTTGGCAGTGCCAGGGGAGGACCTTCTGACGGTTGTACCTCCCTTGTTTCTTGAATTGGATACGTCTTTGTAGGTTTGCTTTTTCCACTAATAGTTCAGTGGGCTTGGGAAGCTGGCCGGTGTGGGATCCCCAAACCTGCTTACCTGATGAAGCTCTGGGCTCTGTTGCTTTGCTTTTCCTGCAGGATGGCTAACATCGCTGCCCACACGAAAGCAACACCCATGAGAGATGGTTCTGGCAGCCCTTGTCCTCCTTTGTTCCCCACCCGAGTCTTCTCAAAGGTTCTGGAAAATGACAAGCACCTCCTTTTCAGGACAAAAGGGGGATTGGTTGTAGAGATTGTGATTTCAGATAACACCTTCTGTAAAAGGTATAAATGAATATCCTTGAGGATGATTCCATTCCTCCTTTCCTTTTACATCTGGTTCATTTGTGTGTGAGCTTTTCTGGTTGAGTTCAGATTTAGCCACATTCTGAGGTTGATGCTACACCCGTGTGATTTCTGTAGTAAGCGGTTCATCCTTGCCTGGCCAGCCTTTTCCCAGGGTTAACTTAGCCAGTCAGGTTCCAGGCTGTGAGGATGAGTTGAGGGAATGTCAGAGTTGAAGAGGGTCTCTCTGGTCTAGCTCAGCAGGGAAGTTTGTATTTTTATCTCTGACTTCAAAATTCAATCACCTGGAGAACTTCCTTTAAGAAAAGTACCTGTATGCTGTATCTTGGTGCCTCCCCAGATCAAGTGAATCTGAATCTTAAGTGGTAGCCTCCAGGGCATAGATTATTTGTTTTGCTTTTGTTTTGTTTTTAAAGCATCCAAGTTGAGAATTAGAGCTCTAGTCCAACAATGACCTTTTATGCATGGAGAAATTGATGATCAGGTGTAGAATTGACTCATTTGAAGGTCACCAAGGTCACCTTTATAGTATCAATTGGGGATCTTTTGTATACAACGGACAGAAAAGGGAGCTTTGGCAGGTAATTTGTTCATGTAAATATAAAGCTTCCCACAGGAACAGTTTCAAATTACCTTTGTCATGGGCTTTAATTTTGTCAGCAGAATTGATCTATAGATTTTGCTTCCCCTGGTGTGGTTGTATTTTTGAGCTCCTCTCTTCATCTTCTCCTTGACCCCTAGCTAGGCTCCTGAGGCTTTCTGGATCCTGCCCTAACCCAGCCAGGAAGAAGGAAGAATCTCTCTGATTGACTGATGTCCCCATTGCCAAACATGACACTGGGACCAAGGGCATGGTTTACAATGATTGGCTGGTTTAAGCCAAACAAGGCCCCCTTGGAGCTGGCAGGGATGGACTGACAGGATAGACTGTCCATTACATGACTTAACAGGTAGACTTATGGGGCGTGGGTATGATAATGACAAAATCAGAGTCTCTGTAACAAATTTTTTCTCTGTTATTTGGTATTTTTGAATCACTCTGTGCCCAGTGCTTAGCTGCTCTGCTCACAGTTTCTTGTGGTGGTGTTGTAACAATGCTGTGAAGCTGCTACTTTTAGCTTCATTTAACAGGCAAGGAAATTCAGGCTCAACCACATACCCGAATGGAGGTCACATTTCTGTGTTCAAGGCAGTGTTTTGCTCATTGCCTTGACAGAAAGAGGAAGGATTATTTGGGAATAATTATTTAGAGTGAACTAGCTCTAAGAAGCATATTAAACAGATACATAAAAAAGTTTCCCGCATGCACAGAAAACAAATAAGCTGGACAATTATTTATGTAGTGTGCTTTAATGCAGGGAAAAAATAGGAGTGTAGGAGATGGAAAATTTTATTTTTGATCTCTAGAAGTTTAAAATGGTCAACTTCCTGGATCTCTGCATGGCTTATCTGCAAAATAGTAGGATGGATTGCATGGTGGCTACCTAAACCTTTATCAACAAAAATTTTAATTTTTGTTGTTCAGGACCAACGAACAAACATAAATGGTATCAGTATCAGGTTTACTTTTCAAGCATTTTTTTTTTTAAACCAGTGTTTGGAGTTGACATGCAATCCTAAAGCACAGATCTCCTCGACTTTCGATGGGGTTATGTTCTCATAAACTTGTCGTAAGTGGGAAATATCTTGCACTGAGAATGTATTTTATACAGCTCACCTACTGAATGCCCTAGCTTAGCCCAGCCTGCCTTAAACATGTTCAGAATGCTTACATTAGCCTACAGTTGGGCTGAATCATCAAACACAAAGCCTAGCTTATAATAATGTGTTGAATGTTTCATTTAATTCATTGGATACTCTACGGAATGTGAAAAACCATGGCTGTGTGATGTGAGTACAGATGGTTGGAGGTGTGTTGGCTGGTGATCCTCGTGGTCGTGGGGTTGATTGGTAGCTGTGTCCTCTGCTGCCCAGCATAAGGGCAAGAAGATCTTACCCGGCATATTGCCAGCCTGGGGAAAAGATCCAAATCCAACGTCCGAGGTTCGGTTCCCACTGACTGCGTATGGTTTTTGCACCATTAGTAAAGCTGAAAAATTGGTAGGTCGGTCCGTCGTAAGTTGGGGACTGTCTGTACTTTACATGTTTCCTAATATGCCATCATGGTGACATCATTATCATTACTTTGACAAATGCAGAATGGAGAATGTACTGTTTTCTTAGTGCCTTCCTAATCTTAAATTGAATCTACAGTTCTCCTAACCCATTGTCCCTGCTTTTCAAAAGCACACTTGATTTTGTTTGGGTGCATTTAAATATTAACATAGATAGCTGGGATGTATTGTTTGAAGTGTAATTCCATTTCATTTTGGATTCTGGACACCTGTGGTATTTGTGTTCTTACATGTCAGTGCGTTTGGGTGTGGGCTCACAAGAAGGGAAATTTACATTCATGAATTGGTTGGGAGGGGAGGAGTTTGAACACTGTAGCAGGCTCTCTGTAATGGCATAGAAGATTGGTCATCATGAAACAGGGTTTCTTTTCTGAGCATGGTTGACCTTGCGGGTTTCGTGTTTCATATCTTCAGGTATAACAGGTGACTGTTTAGGGTCTAAAGGATGTGGAGGATGTGTACTCACCATGGGATGTCTCCCAGGCCTTAGACTGCGATGTGTTTGGATGGCAGAAGCTGTGGCTTTGATGTAGGCACGCTCATGTTCAGTTCCCCGATGGCTGCATGCTTATCTGTGTTACCTGGGACCAGTTACTTAGTGTCCCTGAGTCTTAATTCCTCCAGTTGTAAAAGAGACCAAATGACCCCTTGCTCTGTGAAGATCAAATAAGGCTTAGAGGCCTTTCGCAGCTAGGACCTAGCTGCGAATCTACCTAGCCGGAATAAAAACCGCGGATTCCAAGTCTACTAGTTGAGGGACATTGGGCAAGTTAAAGTTATTTAACTTCTGTAAGGTTCAGTTTGCTTATCTATAGAATGGTCTCATTACTGGGACCACCGGATGTATTGTCTAGTAGTGTTCTGCGGACTGTGTAAGATACTATATGTCAGGGGCTTAGTGCACCATGCTTGGTGACTCAAAGGAAAGGCTCATTGTAAACTACTCTTCGTAGTAATCCTGATAATCTGGTTATATAGGTTATCCTAACCTATATTATAGGTAATATAGGTTATCCTGTAGTTGTGTTTCTGTAAGTCAAGAGGTTCTATTCCATTATCCCTGAGGTGTGTGCTTCTGGGAAGTCACCCGAGGTGTGTTGGACACCCTTCCTATGTCCAGTGAACTCACTGTGCTCTCCCTCTCTTCCAGCCTTGACAGAAGGCTACGTCGGGGCCCTGCACGAGAGCAGACACGGCAGCTCAGCGCAGATCCGCAGGCGTAAAGCTTCAGGTGACCCGTACTGGGCCTACTCCGGTGAGTTGATCTGTTCCGACCAGGATCACACAGGCCAGTCACCAACCCCGTGAAACTCACCGGAGAGTACTCTTTCAATCAGTTTCACACCTAACTTGTTTGTTCAAACCTTTGGTAGTTCACTGCAAGTTGCAACACCGGAGCCTGTTTTTCCTCAAGGTTATATAAGTACTTTAATTTATTTCTCCCACCTGTTTTCTCAACCTGCTTTCCCCCCCCCGCCTTAATTTGCATTTATTTCTGAACTTTACTTGTTAATGAGTTATTGTACCAAACATGTGATTTCCCAAAAGACACAGCCTTTTCTTTTCTGTCTTTTCAGTGGCTGTGATTTCAGAAAGCAGCAAATACAAGGCTAGTCTTCAGCTGCTAAATGTCTGCTAAATATTACAAAGCGTCACGTATCAAAATGATCTGTTGTGCTTTAATCTAAAAAAAAATGCAACTTTATTTTCAAGTCAGATCTTGTTAGTTGAATATATTTCAGCCCTCTATGGCATTCTGCAGTTCTTTTCATTTTTGCTTTTAAACTTTTAGCCTTCAAGCCAGTGGAGATAAGAGAGCATTATTAAAATTATGTTGAATGTTACACTGCAAATAATTTTCTTACATTCTAAGGGGGGAATAAAAATGAACACCTACAAGAATATACAGACATTTCTGGATGATGCTTCCAGCAACCATCAAAAGTAAGATAGGTGGATTGTTAGTTCCAAACAAGATTTTGATGCTTACAAATATATGGAAAATGTATTGTAGCCAATTAAGGAGGAAAGGCTGAGGAAGACAGACAACTTTGGAAATTATGGTGGCATTGAATAATTCAAATAATTTGTAGGAAAAGGCTTGAAGGCATGGGGTATTAGTATTAATAATAAATCTGTGTTTATGCAATGTCATTGCATATAGAATTGCAAGGCATTATTTTCATCATGATGCTCTGGTTTTCAATCCCGAATTTCCACCTGCAAATCTTGTTAAATTTATGTCACTGTAAAATTTATAGGCTTGATCTTTAATTACACCTTATCTATTGGCTTTTTGCATCCTTTTGTCTATTGATAAATCTCCTGCCCCTACGGGGAGAATAGCCTATCTGTTTTGTTTTGCAAGGAACAGATAACGATTCTGAAGTCTTCCATCACACCCAACTCCTTGTGATTAGAATTATCTAATTAGAGCCTTTTTGTCACCATTTCTGATAAATGAAGGAAATTGCGCGATGAAGGCCAGAGTTACATATATACGTAGCTTCTTGCCAAGAAACGCGAAGAAAATTTATCATTTTGTACCCTGTGGCTCCCATATCAGTTAGGAGGAGGTGTAAAGTGGCCTGCTATTTACAGTTCATCAATCTAGAATAATAATGCTGTTAGGCAGGAAATTGGAAATTCTATCCCATCAGCATCTCTGATTGCAAGTGGCAGCGAAGAAATGAAAGACCTAAAACTTTTGCCATCACTCAGTTAAGAATGGATGCATGTGGTGCAGTCTTTGGAATGGAGCAGTTGTTGACATCCTTAACTCCAGTGGACCTAATGAGTCTCTGTTTTGCATTTACGGAATGCATTTCTGGAATGGATCTGGGAACTGCCTCTATCAGCAGAAGGGCTAGTAGTTCAGTGGCAGGCTTTTGGCACCTCTTTTCTGTAAAAACTCCAGACAGTAAATATCTTAGGCTTTGTAGGCTACGTGTGGTCTCTCTTCCGCTGTCGTGCAGAGGCAGCCATCGGTAATCCTAGATAAATTGGCTGGGTTTCCAGAAAAATTTATTTATGAGCACTTAAATTTGAGTTGTGTATAATTTTCATGTTTCAGGAAATATTATACTTCCTGTTATTTTTTTTCCCCCTCAATCATTTAAAAATAGAAGAACCATTCTTACTTCACGGGCTGTATTTTAAACTAGGTGGCCAGTTGGGTAGGGTTGGATAAGGTCCACAGGCTGTAGTTTGTCAACTCCTCTCCTAGTTGTTTTTTTTTTTTTTTCCTGGGTGGGATAGGACAGTCATACGAGGAATCTCCCAGAAGGCTATAGAGTGGTTTGGAAGAAACAGAGAAATTACTTCCTTAAGGGGAAAATGGAGAAAATAAAAAGTAAAAGAAGAAGAAAAGATTGAGACAGATATCAATTGATGGTATATAGTCCATATGCTTTAACTTAGTTCTTCCTGAAAATTCTATGGTATCCATGGTTGCTTCACTCCAAAGTGCTGGAATATCGATTTTCATGTCAACAAGACTTTGGGTCCATCAGAGACACTTCTTAGCATTTGGCCAATAGACAAAGACAGATCAGGAAGGGGTTGTTGTCTGTCACTTTGGGCACTTGAGACCAAGGCCTTGAAACCACAGTAGACCAGAGGTCTGCTCTGAGATACAGGTATATACACCTCTAGGTATAAATGCTTCGAAAGCTGGTGTGCCAAGGGAAAGGCTCGCTGTTTGTAGAGGGAATTGTTTTTAAATTTAGCAAAAGTGAAGCAGGCCATTTCTAAAAGGTTGGTTTGATGGTCTAGATTTTAATTTCATGCCTCTAATTCACAGATTTGTCTTACTTCCTCCTAAGATAATATCATTGGTGCTTTGGGGGTATGGTGTGTGAGAGTATGAATTTTGAAGTCATGTAGACTATGGCTCAAATAGGAGTTTTATCTCCTAACACTTAAAAAAATTTTTTTTTAAATGTTTATTTATTTTTGAGAGAGAGTGAGAGACAGAGCATGAGCATGAGCATGGGAGGGGCAGAGAGAGAGAGGGAGACACAGAATCCGAAGCAGGCTCCAGGCTCTGAGCTGTCAGTACAGAGCCCGACGTGGGGCCCAAACCCATGAACCGTGAGATCATGACCTGAGCCGAAGTCGGATGCTTAACCGACTGAGCCACCCAGGCGCCCCTGTCTCCTAATATTTTTGTGACATTGGGAGGACATTTAATTTCTTGTAGATTGAGGTTCTCCATTTTTGAAATGGGGATAATTAAGAACGATTCCCTCATAGAGTTGTTTTGGGGATGAAATGAGATGATATGTGTGAAAAGTAACATAGTCTCTTGCATCCAGTACCTAATATTCCTGCTGTTTTTGTCATGATTATTAACTACTTTTGGTGCTGTTGATGTTGTTAATTGCAATTCTCAGTGGGTACCTGTGACGGGCCACTGGGTGATCGCTTGGTTATACTGGGAGCTGAGTAAGCTAAATTTTGTCAGTTATATTCACAAGAACTCCCCATTTGGGATTTGGGAATGAGGGTTTAAACAAACTATCCTCAACTGTACTATACAAACCATGGCGGTTTTTGTGTATAAAGTTTTACTGAAACACAACCATGCCCACTCCTTTGGGTATTGCCTACGGCCCCTTACGTGGTGGGGTTGAGTAGGTGCTACAGACTGACCAAAAGACCTAGGATATCTTTATCTGGCCCTTTAGAGAAAAGGTTTACCAACTCCTGCTCACATTGAGATAGCTTGGGTTTTTGAGCAGATATTAGCCTGACTCATAAACAGAACTGTTCAGAGATTTGGAAAATGTCTTCTTTTTAAAAAATTTTTTTCCTCCCTTGCATTTTCCCTTGAGCTGCAATGTCCTCAGCAAGTCTAGTTAGCATTCAGAAGGGAGTCTGGTGGAAAGGACTGGGGAGGAAGAAAGAGATGAATGGAGAAGGATGTGCTACAGGAGCTGGATCAGGGAGAGGGTTGGGTGTTGGCGCTTCTGGGGTCCCGTGCCCCTGGGTTACTGCGTCCTGCTCAGTAGGCTGCCTTTGTGGAGGTGGGCTTTGGTGCCTGATGCTGACCCAGTTACTCTGCTGGCATCCCACCACGTTCACTTTAGGAGAGTTGTGCAGGTTTTCGAGCTGGGGATATTGTCACGACAGTAGTTCATTAATGTTAGTGTAACTTTCGCATTAGGACTAACCAGGTTATTTCCGTTTGTCCGTATCACTTTGGGTAATGCACACTTCCTCGTTACATTTGAGATGCTAAAATCTTCACTTCTGTAGGCTTATCAGACAGTGCCACTGTGAACTTCTAGCATAGAGGACTGTTTATTGAGGAGCCTGGAAATAGGTGCTCTGGTCCCATTGGGATCATCTGAAGATTGGTTATCTCTCTGGGTTTTATTTTCATCTACTGTAAAAAGGGGGGGGGTCATAATATCTGAGTCCAATGTGAAAGTCTCATGCATAAGAGATACGAAGTGGAACATAAATGTAAGATATTATTATTGTTAAATGTTAATAATGGCTTTGTAATTAAAAGATTACTTTCTATCTTTGGGTTTATTTTCCTCATTCCAAGATAGGGACAAAAGGGGAAAGACCTCTTTATGTATTTCAGAATTATACTGGAAAAAAAAAACAAAACAAAGATTGAATAAGAGTATCTCACTGGAAATATTAAAATAATCTCTCAGTTTTACTTGACTAAGACACAGATATTTTTCTGTGTTACTTGAAGTGATGACAGCTCATGAATTTTGGAATTTGCCCAGAACTTCTGTAATTATTACACAAAAAGTAACAAATGCTAGGTAGGTCATTGTTGCCGGAAAGGGAAATGAGAAACAAATCTGGAGCAAGTTCAAGGGGGAAATTGGAGGCATTTTTATAAAGCTATCTGTTTTTTCTCTTCCCCCTTAGAGACTTGGGGAAATGTAAGTTGCGGTTTTTTCTCTTACCCTTTGATTTTCTGCATTTCAGGTAATCCATACCTCATGTTCCTTCTGTGTAGAAAGAGTCTATCAACCAGTACAAGGGGGGACAATTCTCATTGTTCGAGGAATCCAAAATTGAGATGAGTGATGCCAAAACTACCTGCAAGAAGTGTCCGGTGTTGTGCTGAGCAGTGGTCAAGCAGGATTATTCTAAGAGGCATTCCAGCTGTGGCCAGGACATCATAGGAGGAGGCATTCAAGGTCCCTTTTCATTGTCCTGGTTGGTGACTTACTCGGCTGTACAATGGAGACCAAAAGAGGACATATCTTGCAGGATGGCTTTTTGAGGGTTATATGTAACATATGTAAGCACCTGCTATAATTCTTGGCCCCCACTCTGGAGTGGAATACGCATTACCCATTTGGCTCTTAATTATATGCCACCCCACTACATTCTTCATATAGACATCTTGTTTTAGAATGCACGTGCATGTGAGTATGTGGTGCATGGAGGTGTATGTTTCATTTCCCTAGCGAAATGTAGAATCCTTGAGGATGAGGATTATAAGTCCTTTTTTTTTTTCCCTGCTGTGTGCCCGAGTATCTCATTTTGTGCCTATTTGGTGCATATTTTTCAAGTGGGTGAATGGATGTACAGATAAATGAACTCCTGTCAGAGTCTGGGCTTGAGGACTCACTAAGGGGATCCTGCCATGAAATTCAGATAAATTAGTGGGTGATTTACAAAAGGCTTCCCCATTGGATCCTTTTAATCAGCTCCCCTGGTGAACTTAAGATATAATTAAATTCCTGAAATATAATTTCCATGCCTCTTTTTAATAATGCCTATGAAGGGTAAAGCAAAATATACCTGCCTGTAGAAGTCTGCTCTTGTGATTGGGAGAATGGAAGCCACATTAGGACTTCAGAGTTTCATATTAATTTTGTATTGTGTGCTCTTCTCCTAAAGCCTCCTGTGAAGCTTCTGAAGGGAATCATTTCCCTAGAGACATTGCGTTTGCAATAGAGAGCTTCTTATCTGATGGAACCGGACCGTTGGGGAGGAATCAGTCTTGAGATTCATGTTCCAAGTCCCAGCTCAATGTTCCCTCCACTTTGATGCCTAGCCTGAACCCCCTCTCCCTTATCAGTCTCCCTTTGTTTTTCTTTTTCTTAAATTAATTAAAAAAAAAGCTTATTTATTTTTGAGAGAGAGGGAGAGAATGAACAGGGGAGGGGGCAGAGAGCAAGGACGAGATAGAATCCCAAGCAGGATCCAGGCTGTCAGCACAGAGCCCGATCTCACCAACCCTGAGATCATGACCTGGACTGAAATCAAGAGTCAAATGCTTAGCTGACTGAGCCACCCAGGCACCCCAACCTCTCTTTGTTTTTTACACTTAATTTCTCTCTTTATAACTCCCTGTTACTCTATGAACCATTCTAAGTAGAAGATACTTATTCACTGAGCACACTTATTAATTACTTACTGTATGTCAGGTGTTGTGCTATAATGGGAGGGGTCAGAGAGGCTCCCAGAATTATTGCTGCCTGATCCCAGCCGTTAAAGATGGGCAGGTGTTTTCCAGGACATGAGGAGGCCTTGAGGCGTGAAATGACCTGGCAGTGACTGGGGAAACGAAAGGAGCTCAGTAAGTGTAGAGCATATGGTAGGGTGGAGGAAGTTGAGGGAATATTGCAGAGTATTGGACCATGAAGAGGCTTTCAGTATTCTACCAGTGACCTAGAACATCTATCTGAGAGTGATGGGGAAGCATTTAAAGGTTTCGTGGTGGAAATGGAGTATGTTGGCTTTATATTTGAAGAAGACCACTGGTTGTAGGGTTAAGGATTGGTCAGTGGGAGAAGTAGGCAGGATGAAAAATGGTGAAGTTGTATTATCAGAGATTTGAGAGATAAAAGGAAAGAGTTCATGGGAATTCATTACCATTAGTATCTGGAAGAGAATGCAAAAGAAATCGTCTAGGATAATCCCCCGGATGATCGAAGATGGCATTGCATTTAATTTAAAATGAGTCAAGAGGAGTGATGGGCTGGGTATGAAGGTAAAAAATTTGGACTTGAGTATTAAGATATGGTGTAGTGTTTTGTCTGTATTTCCTGCTCTCTTAAACCTTATGTTGCTTGAACAGAACCTTTGTGTGTAATTAATCTTGGTATTTCCCAGTTCTTAGTTAAATGTTTTGAAATAGGAGGGCCTCAAGGTAGGGAACACATTGAAGAACAAACTGTTTCTTCCTATAGGTACTCTTTTTTCTTTTACACTTGATCTGTGATTACAAGGATAGATAGGGTGAGAAAAAAACACATATGGTCACACACTAATCAGGACTTTATGTATAAAAGAGAAAAGTGTGTTGCCATATGCTTAAGATACCTTGAGCATTTTTCAATACTTGGCCAAGTTTGGCTTTTTCTTTCCATCTCTCCCCCACTCCACTGTCGGAAAGAGACTGTTCTCATATCTTAAAGATGCCTTCTTTTTCTTTTCTTTCTTTTTTTTTTTTTTTTTAAAAAAAACCTTCTTGTAATCTTTGCCACCTGAGTATTTAAGTTTCTTGGCATCTTCTCCCTGGAGATGGTTTCATGAGTGTTTGCCAAGTTCATGGATGCTATTGTATGCTGTAAAGGACATCAGTAAATTCCTTAGGGTCCTTGTGACCCTTGGAAAAGCCTCTTAGGAAGATGAAATATTGTTTACTGCTGTGTTCGTGTCAAGAAATATATATCAGTGATAAACACTTTCAATTGTTGCTCTGATGGGACATTTAAAATGTGGTTAAATGGAAGCCTGAGAGTGTGGGTTTTCAACTGATTCTGAAGGTAGGTTGGTGGAGCCTTTTTGGAGGGTTCTCTGGCAAGATGTGTGAAAATGTTAAATATTTATAGTCTTTGATCCAGCACTTCTGTTTCTAGGAATTTGTGTTTTAGAAACACTTGTGAACATCCCCAATGTGACATTGTGTTTAACAGACGAAGTAATCATAACTAGGGACTTGGGTAATTATACTACATTCTTATGATGAAACTCATACTACGCATCCACCAAAGTGAAATAGGCAGAAGATACTAGAATAATGTGGGTAATAAGGTCCTATTAATGATTAGAGCTGAGAGGTCTGGAGACTATAGACAGAAGTTAATTGTGGTTATTATTGAAAAATGAGGGATATTTCCTTTTTTTACATTTATATCTATAATACTTTAACATGTTACAGAATTATATCTAGAATATTTTAATTTCTTATACCAGTACATTCATAATATTTCCTAAAGTAATCCTTTTATTTTAGAGTAGATGGCTGAATGGTATTAAATGTAGGCAGTTGCCTTTGTAACAATTTTGAGGAGAGAGAAAGAAAGGAACAACTAAAAGGAAATCCAGAAGGGAGGTAAAAGCTCTTTTGTCTCTATAATTGGCTGTATCCAAACTTTTTAGGTGGAACAGTCCACTGGCATTTCAAATTTTGTAAAATGCTGATATGAACTGTGCAGAAATTAATGAACTGATATTGACTCAGTTTGAAAATGAACATCAAGATTTATTGAGCAAAGCAGTAAATATTGAGCCAGGCAGAGATAAGGTCAATATTTGCTTTGATACAACATAAATCTTAATATTCAATAATCTATAAATTTAGTGTCTACAGAAGGCATACAGAGTTATCTATAAGTATATATCTTTTCATATCTGTGATGGATCAGAGTCAAGTATCTTTTTTCCTGGTTATAAATTTGAACAGATGATGTTCTCTCCTTTGAAACTAGCTTGTTGGGGGCAAAGGTGGGGGGAGTGTGGGTTAGTGGAAAGACATTATTACTTTAAAATTTCAAAAGAAAGATATTCCTAGCCTCATACATGCCTAAAAAAAAAGCTAGAAAGCAATTACCCGAATGTGCTGTGTGATTTACTTAAAGGCTGGTCATCTTTTTTCTGACCTAACACTATGTGCTCATTTATTATATCTGATTTGGTTCATAAAACCCACTACCCTGACTCCCTGAATAGGGAAATATTCTACCATTCCCTTTGGATATTGGTAAGCTATGTTATGTGGAATTTCTTTTTTTCTTTCTTTTTTTGGGGGGGGGGCAGGAAAAATGTCATTGATACATATCATGATGAGTAACACTTTATTGGCCATTCTCTTTATTGAAATATTAAGTTGAACTGCACTCTTTATCTTGTTGTCTCTTTTATTCATGGGGTGGGCATGGTGGCAGTATAAAAAGCAGGACTGTCTTGCTGGATTGTGAACTTTTATTACTGCTCATATGTAGCTGGTATGAGTGTCCCATGTGCTTAAAGACTGAATTTACTCAGTCCACAAGTTCAAGTGTAATTAATCTGTACAGGAGCAAAAGTCTTATATGGTTCAGTTGATGTCAGGCTACCTTCTGTATTCTTCCAGTCTGAGGACAGTGTACCGTGGCAGTGTTAGCCTTGAGTGGTTTCTTTTCTTTTTTTTAAAGTTTATTTATTTTTGAGACAGAGGGAGACAGAGCGTGAGTAGGGGAGGGGCAGAGAGAGAGGAAGACAACAGAGTCTGACACAGGCTCCGGGCTCTGAGCTGTCAGCACAGAGCCTGATGCGGGGCTTGAACCCATGAACCGTGAGATCATGACCTGAGCCGAAGTCGGACGCTTAACTGACAGAGCCACCCAGGGGCCCTAGCCTTCAGTGGTTTCTTAAGTGATCCTGAAATTAACCACAGCTCCACCTTTCAGCTGGTAATTTCACATGACTCTATTTGAAATCAGTAGCATCAAGGGTAGTACATATTCCTGGTTGTCGTTCTTGCTACTAAAATTTAACCTGTCTTCTTTTTAATTTATATTCACCCATACATATACATACCATGGAACCTTACCTTCTTATGTAATACTTTGTAGTAACTCTAGGAATTGTTACTTTTCATTAATCTTACTATAGTATTAATAAATAGTGTTTTCCCTTAGTATTGAATGTGATGTGATGTCATGAGAAATGACTCTACCCCTATATAAGAAAATGACGTTTAACATAATAAAGTCCTGTTTATCAAGGAGAACGTCATAGTTTGGTGCTAATAAATTTTTAATACTTCTGTCACTTACCAGTATCTCTTTTTAATGGAGATAGTTCTTGTTCAGAGCCTTCAGCTGGGGGAGAGTATTTTAGAATTTGATCTTGTGGGTTTTACTATATCCTGGTACCCTTAATATTTGGCAGGCTATGCTAATTTTCCATTCTGGGCTGGTTAAATTTCCTATTATATATTTAAGATTTTATAAAAAGTGAACCAGTTTGAAGAAAAATTTAAACTTAGCATTTATACAATTGGTGTTCCAATATGGCAAAATAAATCTTCTTCTCTAGGAAGTATTATTATCATCATGGAAGAATTGAAAGCCTCTTCTTGTATGCCATACAATCAACCTGTATCTGTGACGTGAAAAGTCACAGAGGGTAAAGAGTTTCTTTGAATTGGCTTAAAAATTAGGGAAAATATTCAGTGGCCTAATTTACAAAGTATGACTCACTGTGTGTCCTGCTTCTAGCATAGCCATATAGATTATTAAAAATCTTAAAATACACATTGGGGCCAAGCCCCGTGAGTTTCTCCTCCATAACCTTCTCGGCCACTCCTCCTATTTTGAGACCTCCCCAGGATCAAACAGTGGACCTCTGTACACATCCTCCACTAGCCATTGTTACTGGCTATTGCCTCTGATTTATTAAATATTTTAAATTGATGGAGGGAATTTCATAGTGAAAGAGTGGGGTGTGGTGAGGTATGCATTATGTTCTTATATAATAAGAGCATTATTATGCTCTTCAGCCCACTTAGTGAATTTAGTTGACCTTGACATCTTTCCTGGACTTGGGAAACCACTTGATCCAGATTTCCTGTTTGTGTTGATCTACATTCTCCCAGTTGGAAGGCCATTTTCTGGGAGGAAAAGAGCTCCTTCTTGAAGCTGCATGAAACTTTGCTACTCCCAAAGGGATCGTTAAGTTGCCCTGCCCCAATTATTGTTGGCCTCTTTCCCCCCTGGAACCCATTTTTCTCTGTCCCACCCTTACCCTAGTTCCAAGTGTGAGGACAGTGTTCTTCTAGCAGGGTGTGCATGCCATTAGTACATTTGGTAGTAGTGATTGGTTGTTGAGAAATTTGAGCAGGAAAATGAAACCTGAACTTCTTCTAGGCTGTTTCAGTAGTATCTGCAAAGATGAGAGAAGCCATTTGTAGCATGTTTCTGCTTCTGGGGCTCACTGTGATAATGGAGGTATTTTCTCCTCACTGTTGTGAAATACATAGTCCACACTCTTCTCTTGGGGAATGATTTTGACACTTTTTGAAGTCCTGTGGCTTTTACATTCTTATACCACCTCTTAATGAGCTATCTTACAACATCCTTTTCATCTAAAGATTGCCCTTTCTCTCACCATCCACTAGGGTGTGAAAAGGAAATTTCAACACTCAGGGCCAATTGGACCACATACCTGCTGTGCCAGAAAGAACGAGTCAAGATTTGCCTCCCTTTGTCTTATGAGTAGTCCTGGCTGCTGGCAGTGTTATGAGGATTTTTCTCCTATATTCACACAGAAGTTATTTCCAAGAGCATGTCTTCATATAAAGATTTGTTTTAGCATCCATTTCCATGTTTTAGCCTCTGGAAAAGATCTGACTGTCCAGGCTTAGTAATAAGGGCAATTTATGATCTAAGGTAGCCCTCTAGAGGCAGGGCACTTCTGGGCAGTATCTTTTATTCTGCCATCTTTAAAGTGTACTCCATGTTGTTTATGCTTTACCATCAATGGGCTCGTTCCTCAGAATCACTTATCTCATGACTTGAATACAGCTTGAGCAGTTCCAGAAGTCACATGCTGAGGTACAAAGGCCAGAGAAAGAAGAGAAGGTATCCTTTTCTTGTGTCTCTAGTTAAGTGCCTGTAACATGTTCCTCTAGGCACTCCATCCCTGGCCAGTCAACCCTTCTGTCCCATTGGTCAGACTGGATCACATGTTCATGCTTAATCCAGTCACTAGCAAGAGATTTAGACCCATCAGGATCTACCTAAGAATAGCAGGGGGAATGGCTGGCTGTTGGCAAAGTACCCCATGATGCTTGCTACCCTCCTTACCTTCCGAATCTTGAAAGCTAAGCAACCATGTGACGCTGAATAAGGGAAGAAATTATAAGAAAGAATTTTTTTTCCTTTTGAAGTGAAAATTTGATTCTAGAAGCCTGACATGGTTGCAAATAAGATAATAAAGTTTCATGAATGTAGGGTACTTCACAGTGTTCATGGTTGCACTCTCCAGTCCTGTCACCACTGGTGATACATGGCTATTTACATTTAAATTCATTAAAGCTAGATTTCGAGTTCTCAGTAGCCACAAGTGGCTAATGACTACCCTTTGGTACAGCAGCGATATAGAACTTCACTATCCTTGTAGAAAGCCCTATTGGACAGTGCGATTCAGGGGATTTAGACATTATAGAGAAGCCAGCAGGTACATTTACTGAGTACAGACTGTCTCAGACACTGGGCATATTGCTCTGTCTTAACTGATGTTCAAACCAGCAGTCTGAGATAATGTTCCCCCCCCCTTTTTTTTTCCAGAAACCTTGGTGGGGAAGTGGCTTCCTAGGGAGCAAGTTAGAGACCTCTCCTGAGCAATGATATAACCTGTCTGTCTGTCCCCCTTCCCCAGGTTGTGAGTCACTGGAACCACGTTTGGAAAGAGGACAACCCTATACATGCAAACATTCTCTTAAATGCAAAGCGTTAGGTACACATGCTGATTTAAGATCTTCCTGAAAAACTTGTATACACTCCCAAGTATACAAGCTGCTCAGTTCCAGAAAGGCCCCTTGTAGGTCCCTCTTCCCCTTGGTGGTCTTGGGGAATTGTACTACTTTAGGACCTAAACATTATTTTTGCTGAGGTTCTATGTTTTTAGCTAAAGAAATCAGGGACTTTAGTGAATATTGTGTGTGTGTGCGTGTGTGTGTGTGTGTGTGTGTGTGTGTGTGTGTGTGTGTGTCTGTCTTCCTTCCTCTCGTCTTCAATTCATTGAGGCATTTGCCAAAAGAGTATTTGTCAAACACTGGCCACGAGGCCGGCTGAGTCCTAGGAACTAGGGCTACAACAGAGAACAAAAGAAACAAATGCCATTCCTATGTGGTGGAGGCTGACAGGGAAGCATACACAAAATAATATGTAATCTCATCAAATAATGCTGTAACAAAAAAGTAAAATAAGGCAGTTGAGGGTGACGAAGGGCAGAGAGGTGCTATTTCAAAAGGAGAAGCCAGAGATGGCTTCTCTGATAAGGTGGTATTTGGGAAGACACTTGAGTATAACAAGGGATTAAGCCCTGTGGATGTGCGGGCAGGCATTCTGGGTGAGGTTATGAAGGGAGGTAGTAGAATTCAGAAAACTTAAATGTTGGACCTAAAATCACACTGCTGACTTCAGCTGGGCCTTATTCTAGCATCTAGAATCTTGATTGGCCCAGGTTGCTGTAACAGTGCCTACAGTGCCCACAACAGCCTCCAAAACAAAGAATTATCTGGCCCAAAATGTCAGTAGTGCCAAGGCTGAGAAACCCTCTGGGAGGGGCTTGCCAGAGCTCATTGCGTTTACACAGATGGTTGCCATGATGTGATGAGAATTCCACTTTCTAGTTAGTTGTTGATCCAAATCCTCAAAGTTGGACAACTGAGTCAGGTTTCTGTGGCAAGAATGCAACAGGCCGAGTCATGAAGGGTGGCTAAGGTATTCCAGAGTCCAGTGAGCAGCTTGGTGTTCAATCCTCTGTGGAGCCTGGAAAGGAGAAATGGAAAGCTTGGCAAGCTGACCATTCTAGGAGTCGAGGCATAGAATTGTAAAGGAATGAATCACAACACGGGTTGGGTGAAAAGCCCACCTCTCATGTCTTGTGAAGGCAATGAGTGATAGCCACACCACAGTAAAGAGGCGGTGAGATTGCTTTTATTATTATTGTTTTGTTTTTGAGGTCCCTGGTGACTACTCCATGTGTCAACCCTTTGATCTAAGAGGCTGCTGTGAAATATTATCTGTCTTCGTATTGCTAACCATGAAGGACCTTCCAGCATAGCTGATCAAGCCATTGCAGCACCATGAGAAAATTTATAGTTATCCAGTGTGAAACTTGACAAGTCACTTCAATGCTGGGCAGGGCGTAGCACACGTTCTTAAGTGATCACTTTTAACAAAGGGAGTGGAAAGGAAAATAGAGCTATAAATGATGACTGATAGGTCATCATGATCCAACATTTTGTCAAGTGTCAGCAGCTTAATATTTGATACGAGTTATAATAATGTTATAATAGTGGCCATGGATTCCTCATCTTCTGTGTATGGATTAAACAAAAATTACATTGCATGTGGGGGAGGGTTATAAATGTATGTGTATTTATCTAGACAAATCATGGTACCCTGAGATTTCCACAGAGCAGATGGCTATTATGTACTTTTCTGTCCCAAGCCCTCTTACACATGTTTAGATATAAAGACAGATTTATAGGGTCACTGTCCCCAGGAGCTCAAAGTTTTTTCTCCTTTCTCTTTTGAAAGTGAATTATCAATGTTAATGATGCCCATGGTTAAACATACCAAGAGGTAATATATGTATCTTGATATTCCTATGGTCCTATGGTTGGTCTACTGAGAGTTTGAAAAGTTGGGGAATCACTTTTATGTCAGACTGGCCCAGAAATATTTTTCTTTTAATTGGAATGATAGCACCTTATTAAAGTATTGACACATCCGTTTGAATTATGTTTGGATGTGTGTTATTCCAGCTCCCTTAGTCCCCACAATTTGAAGTTCAAGTCCAGAAACCTGTTGATGGTGAAGGTAATGTGAGAAGCACTTGTCTGTCCAAAGAAAATGTGTAATTACTGTAGCTTCTTTTTCCTACCTTGGATTGTTTCTCACATCCCCGACTAATTCCAAGGGGCTCTCTTTAGTCACTGATATTGACAACAGACTTCATTTTTGGAGTATTTTTTTCTTTTAATTTTTTTCTCTTAGATTTTGAGTCTAACATTTCTGATTGGTTTCACATTTTCTGGGTCTCCATCTGCATATGAAAAGGAGTATATTTGGGATCTTAAATCTCTCTAGTGAAAATATAAACTGTGTTATAAAAGGGAAAGTATGTCCCTATCACAAATGTATTATTTAACACCATTATTATACTGAAATATGTTTTCCTAATTTAAAATCCTTGATATAAAACAGCTATTCATTAAAAAAAATTTTTTTTAATGTTTATTTTTAAGAGAGAGAGACAGAGACAGAACATGAATGAGGGAGGAGCAGAGAGAGAGAGGGAGACACAGAATCTGAAGCAGGCTCCAGGGTCTGAGCTGTCGGCACAAAGCCCGATGTGGGGATCAAACTCACGAACCTTGAGATCATGACCTGAACTGAAGTCGGACGCTCAACTGACTGAACCACCCAGATGCCCCAACAACTACTCCTTTTTAAAATGTGACTAGAATAAGAGAATCGACATTTTTTTTTTTTGCCACACTCCTTTTTTTAAATAAGTATTTTTTTAGTGTTAAAGAAAGTTACAGTGTGTACTCTTACTCTGTTTTCTGGTGGCTTATTCAAACACGTAATAATTTCACTATAGTAAATAATTTCTCCTAATTTTCCCTTAGGTAGACAACCCCCCAAATATATAGATTCTCATTTAAGTAATTTGTCTAAAGGTTGTTTCACTGAGTGCTGCTCTTTGCACAATATATTTTACAGGATATTAAGAGCATTTAAAGTATTCTTTCATATTAATTGCTTGGCATTTAGGTGGTTTAAGTTACTTTAATAAATTAAGTACAGCTATAATATAAAGAGTGGAAAGTACAGACTTCCAGGGTTCAAAGACACTCAACTACATTGTTGAATGCTTAAAATACAAGTTCAGGTGAATATTTGATATTTGATTTTGAGGCCTCATTGTAGAACCGAATAGATTTATGCATTGGGAGGACAGGAAGTATAATAATTAGACATATATTAATTGATTTCAGATTTTTGTCTGTAAAATACTAGTCATAAATATGGTTATTAGAATCCATGTTTATAGTCTTGGAATTTGATTCAGGGAGTGAGTTATTCATCAAAAAAGACACTAGTCCTACCATTTATCACAACGAATCGTGAATTTATATCTCTGTAACTCATAGGTGTGATGTATGTCTCTTTTCGGTAGGGACGTTTACTACAGGAATTAATTTTAGACATTGGGAGACTTTTATGGCCATTTTAACTGTTACTTAAAGATATAAACAACGTTACTGATATCTTGTCTTTATCAAGATATCTGGGAGTTGAGTTTCTGTGAGCAAAAAGAAGATTATCATTAGAACACAATTGTTGGAGGATCTCTGTGTTTACCTCAGAACCGAGTCTCGGGGTAAGAAGTCCTTGTCAAGGGGCTGATAGGCTAAGGTGGTTGCTCAGAAAGCGTTGTTCCAAAGTCTGTGCTTGGAACATGAATGCAGCGGCCTGTTAATAGGCTTTCTATGGCAGAAGAGTCCCGTGGGCCAAGGAAGATGGGGGAATTGCTGTGGTAAACACAGGGATTCAAGTTTTCTTATTGCAGGACTTGTCAGAAACTTTAATATCCCACTCTTGGGCGCTTCACCTTCACTGTGCACGCGGAACAGAAGCAAAGGGTATGTGGGGGAGAGTGTCGGTAGGTTAGGTAGGACATTGGTTCTTGGGAGCTGGATCTTCTATCGTTATTTCCTAACAGCTTTGAAAGGGCTATGCTGGTATTCTAGAGTATGGTTACAGGGAAATTGGAGAGGATGAGTTTCACATGATTCATACATCTACTGGGAAGTGCAGAGATATGCTTGATTAAAAGGAAAAGCCATGCCCATGTACATCAGAAATTTTTTCCTCTTTCTTCCTTACTTAGTGGAAATGGAACATTTGTGTGTAAGAGAATTCCTTGGAGGATGAATTGCCATTTAGTTTAATGTGATGAAAATATGTATTCCAGTCACTGTAAATGAAAATATTTACAAGACATGACTACATTTAAATTTATGGACATGTGCTTTGTATAATACCTTCGTTAAGAGGGTGATGATGTATGGGAGTGTGGGATGGTTTTATTTCGTATTGAATTTGGGAATAATAGAATTGTCACCAACAAATGGGTAGATGAACCCCATAAGAAGGGAATTCGCAGTAACACGGTATTAAAGATTTTTGTCAAACCAGACGACGCGTGATTGGGCCTTAGCAGTGAAGGTACCTGCAGAGTTTAAGTTTGGAAATTAAATTTTAAGACGAAAGAAGGGATGAATAGTATGGAGAGAGAAAAAAGAAGTGGGGATTGAGAGTATGGAGAGAAAGAAGCAGGGTGTCATGATTCTGTCGTTGTCCTTTTGTCTTTCCTAAGTGTGAAGAGTCACACATACCCCACTGGGAACTCAAAACGTGTTTCCAGACATTGCCACATGTCCCTTGGGAGCAGGCAGAGCAAAATCGCTCTTGGTTGAGAGTGTGCAAGACGTAATAATAATGGGTAGTAACACTGCGCAGTAGTATAGATTATTAGATGGTAAAGTTGGCCATGATGTTTGACCTGAAAAATTTATTTAGGTAGCTGTCAAAGGTTCCCTATTGCAAGTGGGCGATTTTAAGTGTTTCTTCCCATTTGTTATAACAAATGGGTAGCCTGGGTTTTATTTCCCTTTGATTTGTGCTTTGTCAGCCCTGGAGAGCATGGATGAAGTGGATTGTAACTCAGATTGAAGATGAAGAACATTACAGGGTTGCCTTGTTAATGGGATATATGTTTGCCTCTGATTTGTACAATTTATTGTTTAAGATTCATATTTAGGGATGAATGATTGGGTGGGTTTTTAGACCTTGTCCACCTTAGCAGGATTATAGTTCTAACACTTAATCTCACGTTTGCTAGTATAAGGAATTCAAGATGCTGCCTGAATTATATCAAAACGGTAGACATGGTCATAATGTTAATTAGCTGAATATGTTAGCCTGCAGAATATATATGCATACATACAGACATATCATATATATGTATATGCACACACACACACACATATAGTTTTTTATGTCTGGGGGTGTGAGGACTAATGTCTGAATGATTTTCTTAACTTCGCATCTACTTTTCCTCCCCCAGCATTCAATTTCATTCCGTTCAGATCATCTCTAATTTCTGTGGAAATGGCTTCATGAAGTATTTAAAATGAGCCGTGATTTGAGATCTTCTTTTAAAAAAAAAAAATGGAAATTGGATTTATCTGGGTTAGAATTTTATCGAGAATTACAGCTTAATAACTCTTAATATTATTTTCAAATTCATATCTAACACAATTAAAAGTTGGGTTGTTAAATTTCAGAGCAGAAAGCAAGCTTTTTCAACTTTTCCTTTGCCTGCCAAGGAATGTTTTTCTTTTTTTCCCTTGGCGTGGATGACAGTGTCCTTTGTCACACCTCTTTTTACCTTCTACTCTGTGTCCTGGGCTTTTAAATTCTGTTCGGCAGAATTTTACCTCTTTCCTCGTATCTCCCACTGGACCTAGAGAAGTTGTCCCCACCCCTGGCTCTTGTTTCTCTCCTGGGACAGCTGCCATCTCATTGGCCATGGCCTCCTTTATTTCTGTAACTTTTTGTGTTTCATGTTTGGGGAGGTTGGGGAGGTAGAGAGCGTCAAATTCAATGAAAGAAAAGAGGACTCTTATCTGTTTCACACTGTACAATGCCTTAAAAAAAAAACAGAACAAGAGAATAAGAGAACAAGAGAAAATAAGATGCATTATGATGAAACTTTGACACTTGATCATAATGAAGCTTTTAGTTCTCATAATGTTGAGTGGAGGCTGGAAAATCTGCCAAACCTCTTATTCTGTGTTCAAGTTCAAGTTTGCTCTGACACCTAAGACGCAGAAAAAAAAGGGTTGTGGGAACTTGAGCACTTTATCTTTTTGTCTTAAAAAAAAAAACTTTCTATGTCAGTGGAAAGGCATATTAGTTTCATATTCTGGTAGTTGTCTGAGTTTCACTGACACCATACAAGCTGACCTTTACATGTGACTTCTGTTTATGTGTTAACTCACATCTAAAGATCATTTGGATGCTCAGGGTTATTCCATGTATCCATTGGCTTCTCTCATAACTTACTTTGTTTTGCAGTTTAATTACCATGGAGATGATATATAAATCCAATACCAAAAAATAATTATTGTACCTGCACAACTCATTTTTCATACTTTGGCTTAGTGTGTTCCTATTCCAGTGAACTTCTGGAACAGTGTTAAAATGATATCCCTTCTTCCCTATCCTTCTTTTTCCCTTGTTGAATCATAGTAAGGTTGGGCAGATGTGAAAACTGTGGTAACCATTCTACCTTTTACGCCTGCGCGTGCGCGCTCACACACACACACACACACACACACACACACACAGCATTTTCTTTTTTGAAGCCATTTGCTTTTTTGCTAACATTATTCTCTTAACAATGTTGAACAGATACTCGTCTGAGTCAGTACATAAAGATCATATATTTTAATAACCACATTTCATTCCATAATACAAATATGGATGTGCCATGTTATTCAAACATTTCCTTAATAATGGACATTGGCACTGTGTCTAGATTTTGGACACTCCCAAAGGACTTCACAATTTATACTTAACATGCTTGTGCTTTTATTTTTGCTAAAGAGATCATCAAAAATAAGCGTACGAGATCAAGGAATATGGTGTCAGTTCTTCCCATGCACTTCAGCACAGGGCTTTTCAGATTTGATTATTTCTCTATCACCAAGAATGGGAGAAATGAATGGGACAACTCCATTATATATAGACTGAAAATAAATGAATTGATCAACCATGAAAGAATTTCTTTTACAGGCAAGGGCAGCATTTAAAACCTCAGATGTTGGTTTGCTGAGCTTAAATTCAAAACATGCAGGTGCATATCTTAAAAAATATGCACGTTGGGGGCTGGTGTAGGGTCGGGTGTGATAGGATTGTGTTTGGAGAGAATTAATCTATTCTATAAAATCTTAGGGAGGATTTCTGGATAAATGTAGTCATGTGGAAAAGCTACAAGGACCATCCTCTAACAATTACTTAAAATTAGAGACTGAGGTGATGGAAATTTACCAGATACGGTCGTGGAGAAATGAAGGCAATCCAGCGTTTTGCTTGCCGTGGTATATATTGTTTATAGGTTTGAGAACTAATTTTTGCTTGAGCTAAAGAAAGGGAGGGAGGAAGAGGGCAGATTGATACCTAACTATTGAGCAGTGATAGCAAAGTAGGAGAGGACTCCCATGTGATGGAAAGTTACAGGGACACCTAGACTTAGAAGTTTGATACATGTGGCCAAAATGAGATACTTTGATTGACAGTGGTCAGTGGATAAGTAATACTTTATTGGATGCTTCCTTCATATCAAAATATTTTAGGTGAATAGTTTCTTTTAATTTCTCCCATCCATCCTGAGATGAGGGTATGGCTATCATTGCTATTTATAGGTGTGAAAATCAAGGTACTTAGGGTTAAGTAAGTTGCCTTCTGCTCGCTGCTGTATCGTGAGATCCTAGAAAAGGGTCTATCTAGCACAGAGCATGTAGTTAATAAAAATTTGTTCCATGAGTAAAAATACTTCAGAGCTTCTCTACTTGTCTGTCTGTCCATCCCAGCCTTTGAGAGTATCAAGGAGATTGGAATCCGTCCCCCAAATGTGACCACACAGAACACAGCAAAACATGACACTGAAGGAAGATTTAAAAACAAAAACTAAAGACTAGTTCATTCACTAGGGCAAAGTCTAAATGAGTTTGGTGACCAAGGGGTCCAAAGTGAGAGATCTTCATGCTGGTCTGGCTGGTACACTGGGAAAAGTGTGCCCAGGACCAGACGGCATGGCTATTCATTTGTATGCTTCAGCTAATCATTTTTGCAGAAGATAGTACAGATATAAATACTCCATTTGGAATTTGTTTCCTGGCCCTTGGAAGTTTGGCTTTTTATATAAGTAATGTGACAGTTGGTGCCGGAGCTGTTGCGTAAGGAGTCCTACCCAGAGCAGAGCCAGCGGACATCAGGGCACGTGGATTCTGGCAGGCTCCCTTGGATGCAGAACTCAAATCTGTTCCACTTTGTGTTTTGCGTGTGAGACTGAATCTGTCTTGACCGCTTCCTTGGGAGATTCCAAAGTTCACGTTGTTGTTTCACAATTAGCACCGATATAATCGACTCAAGAGGAACCCTCCGTGGATTTGTGCCTACAGGCGGTGGAGAGTGAAGGGCACGTGTCCTCGGGGATCCGAGCCCCACTTTGTGTCCACGTGTGGCTGTTGAGCAGCTTCTCAGGTTACTACGAAAACACAACCCTAAGAAAGTTATTGGTTAGGACAAGATTGAAATGGATGCCAAAGTGACCCAGGGATTACTGGGGCTGACCCATTCCCTACAATGGAGAATTTATTCTTTCCTGACACCCGTTTTCATACAGTTCCAAGTTGGTCCCCTTTCCTGCACTTTCTATAGTTCTTAATTCCCAGCAGGTGCCCTCTCTCCTTAGCACCCCAGCCCATTAGTAGTTTTAACCAGTTGGCGACTGTGTGTGACATTTTGTCTTTCAAAGAAAGTTCTTTGAACATTTTAAATTTTCAAGAGTGTAGTTTTGCTTGCATAGCAACATGGCCTGCCTAATTTCTTGAATATGGGTGTATCTTTTTTTTTTAAGTTTATTTATTTATTTTGAGAGAGAGAAAGAGAGCATGTATCAACAGGGGAGGGACAGAGAGAGAGGGAGAGAAAGAATCCTAAGCAGGCTCCTCCCTCTCCAGCATGGGACTTGAACCCACAAACTGAGATCATGACCTGAGTGGAAACCAAGAGTTGGATGTTTAACTGACTGAGCCATCCAGGAACCCCAAAGGTGTATGTTTTTAATAGTACTAAAATAATGTTGTGAGAGAAATGCTTACCTCATAAAGGATATCTTTCTTTTGGTAATTTAGTTGATATAAAGAGATAAACTGAACCTTATCAAATGCCCAACACTCTTGAAAATATTTTACATATACAGCTCATTTCTGTGTAAAACAAACATTGAAGATCTTGGCTAAGAGTTGAAGGTTTTGATATCAGTAGATTACGTTGGTCTGATAAGTTCACATTTCGAGGTTCTTCTCTTTGTCTTGGGGAGTGGTTTGGAGACCAAGGGATACTATTGGATAAGGGACTGCAACTAGTCTCTAATTCAAAGGCGTTTTGCCATTTTCTTCTTTGGATGAATGAGAGCCATGGGGCTGACTTGGTGCCTTCAAAGGGAGATGATTTTTTTGAGTCCAGGTTCGCTTTATTATTGGAATTTTAAATTTAGTTTTATTGAACACACGCGTATCAACACAGGTGATTTCCCCTTTGTCAAACATGAGTAGAAATCCCAGACACCACTTGATGGTTATGGAACAAACAAGTTCATGTCTTTTAATTATTTTCTCTTGACGGGACTAATTCCTCAGCCTCACAACTGGGGGAAGCTCCCATCAGTAGTGAGCCGTCTACCAGTGGGCCTTGCTAGGGCGGCTCCACATTTTCTATTCAGAAAATTCTTTCCTTTTAACTAGAAGCTCCAATTCTCTCCATGTTCCCTGGTTGCAGTCATCTATAGCCTTATATTTGCCATACTCTCTCTGTCTTAGACTTTGTACTTCGGCGCCAGGAACATTTTTTATTCCTGAACATTCTCTGACTTTTCCTGTAGCTGAATTCTCATTTATACAGATTTTGAATCTGGGATGGCCTCTTGTTGTCTGTGAAAATCCTCCCCGTTTTTAAGCCGTATTTCAGAAACCACTTCTTTGCCTAAATGTTGCCAGATATTTCACTTTGCTCTGTCCTCCGATTTGAGTTACTTATTGTATGCTTCTATGACTTCCTTGTTTATTAGTTCCGTGCTAAAGTTTAGCTAACCACTGACTGATGGGTCTTGCCTTGTGAGATTCTGGAGGGGTGAGCGTTAGGCTTTGTTCCCCTCTGAATCTCTGTTGGGCCTCGCCTGGTATTGCACATAGAGAAGTTCCTAAATAAATATTTGAGGTATTTTATTGAATTACGTGTCTCTGTGGAACACAGAAATAACATTTCTTCTAGTCAATAAATAATAAAGTGTTTACTTGGTAGCTTTATTTTCTAAAGATCCATACCAGTGCCGTCCAAGAGGTCTTTACAATGATGGAAATGTTCTCTTTTGTGCTTCCTAACATGGTGGCCACTAACCAAATGTGGCCATTGAACATTTGAAATATGACTAGTGAGGCTGAGGCATTGAATTTAAATTTTATTTAATTTCAATTTCAATGTAAATAGCTACGTGTGGCTAATGGCTGTTGTACCATGCAGGCAGCAAAATGAGCTGTTTTAATCAGGATCTTTTCCTCTTTGATTTCAGCGATCTTTTTTATTTATTTATGTTTTAAGTTTATTTATTTATTTTGAGAGAGAGAGAGAGAGAGCGAGCACGCACACAGGAGGGGCAGAGAGAGTGAGAGAGACAGAGAGAATCCAAAGCAGGCTCTTCAGTGATATGGGGCTGTAATTCATGACCTATGAGATCATAACCCGATCTGAAATCAAGAGTCAGGCGCTTGACCTATTGAGCCACCCAGGCACCCCTCAGCAGTCTTTTTAAAGCACCTGTTAGGTGACAATACAATGTTTAGGCCCTGTTGATACCAAGAATATGTGTTAATTCTAGGACTTGGGAAGCTCTCACAGTACTGCAGAGAGACTGACAAGATCCCGGCACTCATTCATGCAGGACAGTAAGTGTGCTACTGCCAGGATAAACACAGAATGAGGTACACATCGAAGAGGGTGGTATAAAGCCAAGATTGTGTGCAGCTAAATGTGTGGAATTGGGGGTGGATCTTGCGAGATCAAGTCCTTCATCCATTTCTTTGACTCTAAGCCCTGACATTTAAATTTCCAAGGTTTTCAAGTATCAGGTGTATTTGGCTTTTCTTTGAATCTCCAATGCCTACTACAACACCTGCCATGTGGAAGGCACACGGGAAACTTCCATTTATTCATTTATTTATATATAGCAAATACTTGACGATTTGGTCGTGGCTCCACTGGAGAATGTGACCCTTTTGGTCCCTGGTTCCATGAGACCCATCTTAGTGGGCCAGTCAGGCAAGAAATTGGTAAATATCAATAGATACAACTCATCTCTTGTAGCCATGAAGGAAATGAATGGGTCTATGGTAGATAACAGCCATATGGTTCTGTTTTGGGTAGGTGGTGAGTGAAGGTCTCTCAGTCATGTGATGCATCAGGCAGAAAGAATTCCAGGCAGAAAGAACAGCAGGGACAACAAAGAACATGTGGTGGGAACAGTGCTTGGCTTGCTCTAGGATCTGGCCAGGGATCATGGAACTTGGAGTAAGGTAAGAGATGGAAGTCCTGTGAGATGAGATCCCAGAGGGAGGAAAGGAGGAAGGCAGGGGTCAGAGGCTACAGAATATTGTGGGATATAGAAAGAACATAGAATCCTGAGGATCGTGAGAAATCAATAAAGGTGAACAATATTTACATTTATTTCAAGAAGATTTACCGAGAGAAACACACACTCAACACATTTTAAGGGAAGGAAGTTTGTAGAGTTTCAGCCCATCTGAGAAGTTACTGAACACTTATGGTCAGTTCCACTGCTATTTTGAGATGCCCTCCTTTGGGCCGTAGATTAAAATCCACTAAGAAACTGCAGAGGGTTCTATATTCTCGTGGGAGTGCTTGAAGCAAAGTAAACTGGGGGAACATCTGATGAATCCTCGGAGAGAAAAAGTAGAGGACATAATGCTGCACAAGTAGGTTTCGACGGCAGGTCTCATTTTAAGAGTGAGCCCCCCTGCCAGAGGCAGTAATTGGCCAGAAGAGTGTGATTGCTCCTAATTGCCTCCCTAATTGCACATGCGGGTGTTGGGGACCAAAGGCCTGGTGCTTGGCACTGTACATCACAAATGACTTGTCCCTGAAGACACAAGACTAAAATATCTCTCAAGGATGAGCCTTTATTTCGTAGGCCCCGCACGCAGTGGGGATGGAGACAGGAGAGGTTGAGGGATGTAGGTTAGTGAAGGGGGCTAGGTAGGTAGGCACCAGCCAGCTAAGAGAGCACACATCCCACCAAACCTTTCAGCCTTAGGAAGATTGATTTCTTAACTTATTTAACCCCTTGCTCATTATCAATAGGGGACGGCAAGATGTTGAGGTAGCATGTAAGCTGTTAGGATTCTGCCTGTATTTCCTTTTCTCCTGTGTGCGGGCACCTGCAAGTCTTTGCTTGCGGGCTCCCTAGGGCCACAGAATCCTTTGCATTGCAGTCGGGAAGAGCCAAGGGAAATTCACACCCCTTGCCAACAGCTTTCAGTCGTTGGTTGATCAGAGTTGGGTAATACTTTCCTGTGTCCTTCCCTCTCGCCTATTGTTCCTTGGGTCGCCTCCCAAATAAAGTACTGGCACTTGAATCGTTGCCACAGGGTCATTTCCTGGGGAGCCCCAAACTAAGATACCTTATGTTAGGAAAAGTAGGCATAACAACTCAACGGTCACAAAGCATCATTACCAGACAGGGAAGACACACATGAAAGCTAATAACTAAGTATGTTTCTGGGAATAAGACAAAGTCAGAGCTATTATATCAAATGTAATCCAGTGATGACAATTTAACTTGAAATCAGTCATTTAATCAGGAGCTCTGGACAATGACATTCAGATTTTGCTTTTTGAAGCAGGGCACACCATTTTGAGAAGCTAGAAAATATCAGAATATTGAGTGGGGGACAGGCAAGGACAGTAAGGCCCTCAGTGAAATTTTTGGGAATGCTCCATGAAACTATAGCGAATTTCCTTCATGAGACTACATCAGAGGCAAATTAGATTCATCTCTGATTCGGTCAGCAAATATTTTATTTGTATGTCTTTGAATTAATTTTTGACTTATAAACAGAGGGTTTCATTATTTTTTCAAGCTTATTTATTTCTTTTAAGAGAGAGAGAGAGAGGCAGGGATTTTGGGAGACAGAATCCCAATGCAGGGCTCGATCTCACAAACTGTGAGATCATGACCTGAGCCCAAACCAAGATTCAGACGCGTAACTAACTGAGCCATCCAGGCGCCCCACATTGGGGATTTTAATTTAAAAGGCCAGTATTAATATCTTCCTTAAATTCAATGCAGAGTACACACAGTCCAAATGAAACTGTAAAATCAGGCAGTCTGGAAACGCTGAGCCCGCATTCCTGCCTGACAGTGGTACCTCCTTTCAGTCAGTCGGCTGCTGTGTAATTTCTTGCAGTCTGCCATTTATATTATCTGCCTGGCCCTGTGAGAGTTGAATTTGCATCCATGATCTAAGAATTTGTTTTCAGTTCATTAACTGTTTGAAAAACTTAATTCTTAGGCAGTCTTGCCAATTAGCTTTAAATATGAAGATAAAAGATCCAAGAAATTAAACTGGGTGCCTGTGTCCATCCTCTTTGTTTTAGAGGGTGATCTACTTGATGGTGTGATATTATAAGTTAATGGGATTTTGTTAACAAAAACATTGATTAGCTCGGATCTCTCCCAGAATGTGCCTCTGGAGGGAATAGGGAAGAATTTTTGTAATTATGTAGCTCTTAGAGCATCTGACTTGGGTCTCTTTAGTTATGTTAGCTAATTTCAGGTAACTTCTGAGCGTCTGCCAAAAAGTTGAGGGGGAGATGTAGATATTAAACGGATTTGGGTAGGAATTTCTGCTCAGTGATGACCTCTGTAGGAGGAAGGATTCCCTGTCTTTGTATATCTATTAGGAAATTCATGATTCATTCTGTCCTCCCACCTACGTTTAAGAAGTTCGTAAACTTTTAGTAGTAGAAGAGCCAGTGAGATGAAATTGCTAGTGTTTCATATAAAATAGGTTTATTTATGTGCGCTTTTCAGTTAAAACGTGGAAGGGTGACTGGGCATTTGCATGAATAGGGTCTGTTTTTCTAGGAATAAATGGAAGGTAAAAACTATACATCTTCAGTTTGATGACTGTCCTTTGAGCACTATTTTAAATCTGTTCAAATTTTTTTTTCTTCTTTGAAATTCATGAGAAATATTCTGTGCTGTGTGGAAAAATGAATTTAGCTCATGTTATCTCTTCCCACATTCTGACCATTCTGTGCAGAAAATTTTGTCCGTGACCATGGTAGGCTTTTGTCAGCATGCTAACACCATCCAGTTCTAGGTATGGCAAACAGTTGATTTTTGATTGGATTATTATGAGGATGTCAATTATGTAAGTGAATTTATTAAGTCATTAATTATCCTCATTTTCCTTAATAAACAGGATTTAAATCGGTCAGAACTGCTACCTCACTGAATGAATAAAATTCCACTTGTAAGCAAAGGCCACAATAGGCAGTTATTATTTGTAGGCTCTCTGTAATATTGGGAATCAAGGTCTCTTCTTTTGGATTCACTAAAACTTATTTTAATTTTTTTAAGTTTATGTATTTATTTTGAGAGAGAGAGAGAGAGAGAGAGAGAGAGAGAGAGAGAGATTGGTCATGAGTGGGATAGGGGCAGAGAAAGAGTAGGGGAGAGAGAGAATCCCAAGCAGACTTTGCGTTGTCAGCACAGAGCGTGATGTGGGGCTTGAGCTCACGAACTGTGAGATCGTAACCTGCGCCAAAGTCAAGAGTAGGAAGCTTAACCACCTGAGCCACCCAGGTGCTTCTGTTAAAACTAATTTTAAATGAAAGAAGTGTGCCCATTTCCTCTACCATCTCTTCAACGTCAGATGTTTATTTTCCAAAGTATCTCTAGTCTAATTTGACAGACCAACCAGTGCTAATTTAATAATAGATGAGGGCAGTGCTTTATTCATCAATCGAGTCATGTGTTAAATCAATCAATAAGTGTGAACTGTCAGCCTGGCTAATGAACCCTGCCTTTACTTGGTATGAAAAACAGACATGAGGCAAATAATTTCCCCAGTTACTGATTTACAAGTGTGATGTGTGCAAAGAAGTTTGGTGTGCGGCTAAACAAGGGTAAGTCGGTGAGCCAGAAACTGAGATTTTAAGGAGGGGAGTGGCGTTAACTGAGGCAGAGGGGTCTAGAGAGACCAGGGCCAAAGAGCTTGTTTAAGAAGAGTATGTAATGTAGTTGACCTAGAGCATCATAGAGCCTTCTCTTGCCAATTAATATTTAAGCTGAAGGTTATATCCAGGATCTGCTCTTTCTTCCAAGGTAGTAATTACATGAGTGTGGTTGTGTATTTCATTTTGTCATTCACAGTTTAAAATAAATTTGTCGTTTGTCCACTTTGTGTTAAGCACTGTCCTGGGCACTTTAAACGCTTAAAGGGTGCTCATTGTAGTTAGGGTATGAGAGACACAGGTGACAATTCACATAATATAATCCTGTGGTAACTGCAGTAGTAGGCAGGTGTATATTTGGTTGTGGGACCTAGCTATAATCTCTCCTGAGGTGTGGTAGGGTGGAGAGGGAAGGTTTTTTTGGGTGGGTGGTGGTGCTTGTACTGAGCCGTATTCGTGTTTCTTTACCTTTTTTTCCTTTTTTTAAAAAAAATATAATTTATTGTGAAGTTGGCTAACATACAGTGTATACAGCGTGCTCTTGGTTTTGCGGGTAGATTCCCGTGATGTGTGGCTTACATACAACACCCAGTGCTCATCCCAACAAGTGCCTTCCTCAGTGCCCATCACCCAACCCCCTGACCCCCTATCAACCCTCAGTTTGTTCTCTGTATTTAAGAGTCTCTTATGGTTTGCCTCCCTCCCTCTCTGTTTTAACTATTTTTTTACCTTTTTTGAGAGAGAGACAAAGTGCGCACCAGGGAGGGACAGAGAGAGAGGGAGACGCAGGATCCAAAGCAGGCTCCAGGCTCTCAGCTGTCAACACAGAGCCCGACACGGGGCTCGAACTCACACTGCAAGATCATGACCTGAGCTGAGTCAGACACTTAACTGACTGAGCCACCCAGGTACCCCTGAACCATATTCAATAAATCAAGGCCACGTGGCTAAGGAAGGGTAGGTGGAGTGTGTTGAGGGTAGATTAACATTGTTTGGGTTGGGGTGGGGTTGTTGATGCAGTGGGCAGAGAGTGAGCAAGGTGTGGGGACCAGACTGGTCTCGATCATTTCTGGGCAGCCCCAGGCAGATCCTGAGCTCTGAAGGAACTTGAGGGCAGGCAGTGGAGGAAGATGAGCTTGGACTGTCAAGTGAAGGCCTCCATATTGAGAACCTTTGTGTCACATTTTGGAATTCGAAATGGAGAGCCAGGAAAGGGATCTGTTCAAGGGACTGACCCAGTTCATCTGGAGTGCTAGAGGACATCTTGCTGGAAAAGTCCAGCAAGTCACTGGCTATTTGAGCCTGTAGATGAGGGTGGGATGAAGATTTGGGATTCACCGAGATGGCTGAAGGAGAGTTTATAGAGCAACAGCCCCCTGAGAAATGCCGATTTATTTATTTATTTATTTATTTATTTATTTAAAAAAAATTTTTTTTCAACGTTTATTTATTTTTAGGGGGACAGAGATAGACAGAGCACGAATGGGGGAGGGGCAGAGAGAGAGGGAGACACAGAATCGGAAACAGGCTCCAGGCTCTGAGCCATTCAGCCCAGAGCCCGACGCGGGGCTCGAACCCACGGACCTCGAGATCATGACCTGGCTGAAGTCGGACGCTTAACCGACTGCGCCACCCAGGCGCCCCGAGAAATGCCGATTTTTAAGGAGCTGAGAAGGGAGTAGGAACCTTCCCAAAAGAAGGCGAGGGATGGTGTCATGTGTGCAATGTGTTGAGGTGCCAGAAACTGCTTGGGAAGTTTTAAGGAGGAGAGGAATTGATGGTGTCAGCGGTGTCTCACTCACAGGAGACGGTCCCCTTATTCTCAGTGGCCAACTGGGCTGCCTGCTCCATGCTGGTGGGGCAGGGGTGGGGCCAACTGGGCAAGAGGAGGGTGTCCTTTGACTGTCAGTTTTCTTATGTGTGCCACAATACATAAATGATGTCGATTCTACGAGGACATATTTTTAACCTCAGAAGTATGTGTGTGCATGTGTGAGAAAGAGAGTGTGTGTTCGCGAGTGTGTGTGTGAGAGAGAAGGAGTGTGTGAAAGTGTGTGTGTGAGAATGTGTGTGAGAGGGAGGGTGTTTGTGAGTGTGTGTGTGTGTGTGTGTGTGTAAGATAGAGAGGGAGTGTTTGAAAATGTGTGTGAGAGTGTGTGAGGATGTGTGTGAGAGAGTGTATGAGGGAGGGTGTGTGTGTGTGTGTGTGTGTAAAGGAATCATAGAGTTTATTCCTGGAGGGGGTACTATGGATGGGGACATTGAGGCTGTGTTAAAAGCTATCTGTCAAATAAATAAATAAATAAATAAATAAAGTAAAATACAATAAAATAAAATGAAATAAAATAAAAGCTGTCAGCTTCTGTGAGGCATGAGCTAGTCTAACTAGTTGATCTTCTAAGTAATCTTTTTAAGTTTCTTGTGCATGGTATTGGGAAACTGGGAGCTTGATTAATTTCATTTAGTGATCGTGATCTGTTTCTTCTGCCTTTCCCATTTTACGCGTAGAAGCAAATATCATTAACAACCAAAAGGACCTGCACGCTCTCATTATGAGATACAGTTCTTTGGAAGAATTTAGTATGCATATCCTTGACCTTTTTTGGAATTAAAAATTATCTTGAAAATTTACCTCTCCATCTGTAATTTCGGCGGTGTGCTCAAGAACAGTTTAATAGTCTGAAAACGGATGAATTTAAAATTAGAGAGTTGAAGGTCGTAACCCAGCAGTGATAACTCAGCTAATGAAATATTCATTTCCAACTACGAAGTGGCACTGTATATCAATATGTTGTCACTGTCTGTCATCGTTACGTAGTGCGCAGGTATATTTATGCATTTATAAATAGCTGAGGGGAAAAAAAAGAGGCTAATTACATGCAGAAGCCCGACAGAAATGATCATGGCTGTGCTTCAAACAGGCACTGGCTAACCATTTTTCCAAGCCATATTTGTGAATTAAGTATAGTTTCTGCACGTTAACCTCTGCCGTGTTTGGTTTTTAGAATGTTGTAATTAGAGGGAGGACAGAACAGGAGATATACGTGCTTTTTTAGGTCATGTTCACACCAGGGGTTTGTTTATACAAGTGTGAAATGAAGTGCAGAATTTAGCACTTACCTAGAAAAATCAAACAGAAGACCCTTTGGATTGAAGAATCTAGAAAATTGTAGAAGAGATATATATTTACATAATTAGCTTTACCAATTAAGAGTGAATTTACTTTAGCAAAAATCAATGTCATTATCCAGATAATTCAGGCTAATTAGAGTCCTTCCCCAATCCTTAGACTTTCATTAGCGGCACGTTTCTGGTTAAAGTGGTATTTTTGGGTGTTAAAGTCACCTTATAGTTTGTGTCGGTCTTGCTCTATTTTGCGAGTGTAGACCTGGCTTCAGTTGACAGTGCACACTTGATGAACCAATGTCCTTCAGGGAGAACATACAATGGGAAATATAAAATGTTACCCATGAAGTTGAAAGCGTGCTGGCACTCATTGACAAATCTTGGAATTCAGCATTTATATCCAGGTATGCATAGACAACAATAAAGATTTCAGTAGAAGTCATGTGAACAGGTGTGAACATATATGGAGAGTCACGATGATAATATCCTAGTGAACAGTCTGTTGCGTATACACACACGTACACACACACACACGCACACAGTTCGTTTCTCTCCCACCTCTTCCCTTCCTTCGATGTCTGTATTACCCCTTCTCCTTATTTTGGTGACCCATTAGCCCTTTCCTAAATGGAAAGTGATTCACTAATTAGATTTATAAATAAATGCCACTTTAAATGAACATCACGTGTAGGTTCCCCAAATCATTATATGTGTCTTGCTTCCCCCCCGCATTGGCTGTAGAATTGAAAAAAAAAACCAAACAAACCATTTTTTCCCTTGTTATCTGAAGGAGGTGGAGTAGGTGGCATCAGATGTGCCCGTCAGAGTAGTTGCTCAGAAATTAAAAGAAGAAGATTTGCCTTGGGCAATTGGCACTTTATTTTAGCTCCGAAAAAATTCATTTTGTTCCTTTTCTCCTTCCTTGTTTGTTCCTAGCTTTTAATGTGAGAAAAGAACACAGATTTTAGGTCAGGGTAATAACCTCATGACTAGGAAGGCACGTGATACACCCAAGCTTAGTTCGGCCAGTGTTTGGCCGTGGGTTGACTTGATAGCTGAACCTCAGGTGGCGTTATCTCATTATCACTTTGTCACTAGATGTAGTCCTTTATCTTTAGAGAGCTTTAAGAAAAATTTTGAACCGACTAGGGTGGTAGTCATATTTTTGTAGGAATTTAAGAGTGGTTGGAGAGTTAAAGTAGGGAAAGTCTGGAAAAGGGCAAAGAAATTCTTGCTAAAGATGGTGGGGTCAGGAATAGGCAGAAGTGTTATTTTATGGGGAGAGGACTGCTTTTACCTTTTGTGGTCTTTTTGTTATTATATTTGTCTAATAATTTTTTCAAACACTAGAAATGACATATCTATCAAGTTTTGTGAGTAACGTATTTTATTTTTTATTTTTTGAGAGAGAGAGTGAGCATGAGCGAGGGAGAGGGGCCAAAGGAAAGAGAGAGAGAGAGAGACAGAAAGGGAGAGAGAATGAGAATCCCAAGCAGGCTCCACGCTCAGCATGGGCCCCGAGGTGGGCCCCCATCTCATGACCCTGGGATCATGACTTGAGCCAAAATCAAGAGTCGGATGCTCAGTTGACTGAGCCACCCAGGTGCCCCAGAACGAATATACTTTAAAATTATTCTCTCTGATTAGATCATGTAGATTTAGAATATCCTAAATCTGGGGACAATTCAGCATGGTTATCTTTGAAATGTCCCAGTGGGACCGAAGCCGTACACACTGCACCTATGCCTAAGTGACAAGGGAAAAAATAGATGTGTTCTGCATTCTTTCTGAATCACCACTCTGGTGTTCCCCCATCCCACTGCTGGTTTTTCTCAGCAAAGTACAGTTTCAGTCTTTAATGTATATCCCTAAAGGAAAAAGAGTAGGTGACCTAATGTGCTTCTTCAAATGTGTTTTATAACACAGGCTGAAAGAATCTCTTAATTTCTTCCCAAGAGCTGCATTGTTTGTGTGGAAAAGGGGGAGAGGGGAAGAAAAAGAGTTCTTTAACCTAAGAAACAAGTAACTTGTTGAGTTGAACATTTAATGTGCCCCTCCCCGCCCCCCTTTTCTAATATGGAGCTTGTTGAAGAGGGGATCACAGTGATGAATAATTCATAGTGGCTTTTCAGTGTTCATTTATATTTCCTGTTGATGATTAAAGTTAAGGAAATTATTTTGGAAAGAATCCAGAAACAAGAAAAACTCCCTACAAGGAATTATTTAAATTGGGCGGTTACTCTCTTCTGCCTTGCTCTTAGTGGCCCTAAGGCAGCTTTGGTAGAATCACACTGTCTCAGTTTGAAAAACCTTTCCTGTGTTTGGTTTCAGTGGATGAGCTACCTCATTGGTGTTTGAAACTGGGGAGGTTGGGAGTGGTATTGCACCTGCTTTGGTTTGCAGTGATCTGTTAAGTAAAAGCCCCCTCCCGCTCTTAACACAGGATTTTTTACTTGGACAGACAGTAACCAGATCTCCGTGGTCTGCTTTTATTAGATTCTTCTGGAGAGCTGATAATTGCTCCATCACTGACCCCGTGGACCATAAATGTCTCTCTCTGCCTGTTCTGGACCTTAATGTTCATTCCTTATTTGAAGCCTTTAATTTTTGGTGTGATGGACACAATTATATCACAATGGTTCCTATGGAGTTGTTAAAATCAATTTGTTCCTAGAAACTTCTTAAAAGGCCGATTTATTGACTTGATGGGCTGTAAAGCTATTTCTGCTTATTAGGAGAATTGCCTTTTTAGGTAGGCACTCGTGCCCACGATGGCTGTCGTAATACCCCTCGTTACCCAGTGGAGTCCCGTTCAAAGTACTGAAATTAGGCCATCGATTCCCCAAGGACACTGTCTCCACTGTTGTACTTTCTTCTTGAAGATGGCACCTGATGTGGGGGAAACTGCCAACATGTGGGTTTGTATGAAAAAAAGAAAGACTCTGTAGCAATAGCCAGAGTATCTAAAGATAGTAGTTCCGAGTTTGGGAGCCTCCTGCCGCTTACTTCTTCCTCTGTCCTCAAAATTGGCCACGTTGGCCAACTTCTTTTCCTTTCCCAGTTTAATAGCGATTCATTCCCATGGTCCCGAGTGCTATTTTCGGCCTCCAGCTGTACTGCATGGGGTAGTTTAAGTATCCAGACAAAGACTCCCGTTTCTCCTGGGGATTAGAAAGCATTTCAGGTGCCTAGAACTACTGTATTTATAATCGCCATTTTAACTGCATGTATCAGAGTACATAGGATCACGGAGAGAAGTAATTGTTGAGATAGTTACAAAACATATGACCGTTGGTGACTTGATCTTACACAAGCGTTTTATTACTATGTTACACAGCAAGATGCCAGTAGCAGGGTCTCACAGCTGTCACCATCTTGAAGTTGCAGTGAATGTCGGTGGTGTTTTGAGATACCTGCAGCAACCATAATGTGAGTGATTTCTGTTGATAAATTCTCAGGTACTGCTCATTGTGCTGTGGTTTTGTCGACATGTGGGAACCGAAGGAAATACTGAATGCCCAGTTCAACAACCAATTTGAGGTTGTTGAGAATAAAACTAATTTCCTGGTTTCATGTCAAGTCCACGGGTCCACCAAATTCTAGCTACAGGTTGCACTAGACCAGGGGTCACACACTTTTTCTGTGAAGAGCCTCAGGGTATAAATACTTCCGGTTTTGTAGGGCATCGAGTTTCCATGGCATCTGTTAGCAGAGCTGCTTTGCGGGAGCACCTGTAGACAGTTCCTAAATGAATGGTCAGGGCTGTGTTCCAGGAAAACTTTTTTAAAAAAAATTTTATTTATTTTCAGGGAGAGAGCGAGCGCGCGAGAGAGCATGAGCTTGCAGATGTGAGCCTGGGGAGGGGCATAGGGAGCAAGAGAGACGGAGATAAAGAACGCGCTGACAGCTCAGAGCCTGATGCGGGGCTCCACCTTCCAAACTGTGAGATCATGACCTGAGTTGAAATCTGGAGGCAGGTGCTTACCTGACTGAGCCACGAAGGCGCCCCTGGGAAAACTTTATTTAGAAAAAGAGAGACCTAGATTTGGCCATGGGCCACGGTGACTGACTTTTCTAGATGAAGGCTCTTGCCAGATCAGCTGTCTGCCTTGGCTGACGAATTCTCACTTTGGGATGTAATCGTTAATACCACTCTTTGTTATTTTGCATGTGTCTTTCTCCTCGCTCATGTTTGGGTGCTGTGTCTTATACTCATTGCATTAAATTCAGTTAACAGGCACATGTCTTGAGCACTGGTATGTTTGTCTTTTCACAATACAAAGATGATTAAGACATACTCCTTGCCTTTGCTGAACCTCCTCCTGGTTAGGGAGACCACAAGTGGGCAACTACATATACAGTGTTACCAGTGCTACAATAGTAAAGCATGAAATGTTCGTGGGACAATGTTCCTGGGACCATGAGGAAGACGAAAACAATACCATATTCCTCCTTCACAAAGACCTGTTAACGCTTTTCACTTTTTTTTTATATTGATGATTTTCTTTCTTTTCAAATGACCCCACGTATCTGAAAGTCACCATGTCTTCATTTAAATAAGTATTTTATTTGAAAATGGCAGAGAGCTCAGAAATCCTAAATGTTTAGATCATGGTAATGTACATTTGTTCGCAGATAACGTATTACTTCGGATATACTTTGTTCCATAGGAGCTGGTATTATTTTAGGCTTCTGTTTTAAGTGAGGCGAGGTAAAGATAATGCTGGGAAAGTAGTTCTTTCATCTGGGGGAGTGAGTTTTGTGCATAAAGTGAGTTTTTGCAAGTGGGCATGTGTTGCCCTAGTTGAGATTCTGTGCATTAAGTTATATAGGACTTTATTTTCCTGAGCTCTTTCCTGGTACTTCAGGGGTCAGCATGGCCAACGTGTTTGTCATTTGCTGCGTTTACTTGGATGGATGATGCCTACCTGAGGTTGCTGAGTTCACAGGCTGCACCTGTGTGTGTGTGTCCACTGAGCACTGAACCATGACTGTCACGGCCAGGAGGGCAGGGGGCTGCTGCCCTCTCCCCATCTCACACCTGCACCAGGGGAACCCTGAGGGCCCATTCTTTTTCCATTAATTTAGAAATTCCTTACCTTCTGCAGTTGCTCGCACCATTTTTCTCGGGAGAGCTATCCCGAGAGCCTCTTTATTATGAACTTGCATTTGAGTGAAAAATTTCTTAGCCCAGTGCTTTAGATTAAAATCAAGCTTTATGGCCAAACTCAGACCAGATGCTATTTGACTGCAAACATCAATAGTGACTTTATTTGAGCTTTTAGAGTTAGATAAGAATTGTCATAAAGAACCGAATTGCTATTGATGTGTTGCTGACCTTCATGGATTAAAATATGGATAAAATTTCTTTGGTAAGATTATAAATGTATACTTTCCCTACATAGACATGGGACAAATATAGCTGTAGAAGCTTTGCTGCACTTTGCTTTGCTGTTGGTTTTTTCAGTTAGTTTCATTAAGGCAACTTCTCAGTCTCAAAATCCCTTCTGTCTCTAAAGTTCTTTGATTTGCCTGATTTTTTTTTTTTTTGGTAAGTTTTTTCCTGAAATTCAATTATTCACTTCGTGGTTTAATTATTTTATCTAGTAAAATATGCCTGAATAAGCCATTCATCTCTGCCATTGGTAGGTACAATGATTGATTTGTAGATAAGTCTTTGTATATCAATAAGATAGAGTATATGTAAAATCTGATCTTTTGATCTGTTGTATATTACCAAAGGAATTCTTGCTTGAAACGAATTATAAATCAACACTGCTTTTTTCCTCTTACTGTGCTAAGATGAGGCATGGGTCATCAGTTTAAAACAACAACAATCCAATCAGTTATTGCCATGTTGCTCAATTATTCATGAAACAGGGGAAGAAGCATGATGTAATTTTTATTATTTGACTTTACTTCTCTCCATATATTTATATATAATTAATCCAGAGCTATTAGCTCTCAAGCTTTGAGGATAGTTTTGGGAAGCCAGAAACCATCGTTTCTCAGTAGGCAGGACAAGCAAGAACATTTACCTAGGACACTTAGTATGTCTTGTTTCTTAGATTTGTAATTCAGGCTTGCTCCCACAGAGGCTGGGAAATTATTTCCTCTTGTAAAGATGAGTTCCTTGAGACATGTCGTTCCAGTCTTTGATTCAACCTCATCAAGTAACTTGAGGAACTAAACTGATCCTATTATGTAGATTATCTGCTTGAGGCAGAGATTGGGCAGATATTTGTAACAATTTTAGACACCCAGGACTGCTATATTTATAATAAATTTATTTGTAATCCTTTCTTGGTGATTATTCTACAAACCACAAATCTCTGTGCTAGCTGGAACATTGTTTAAGGTACTCTTTTGTGTTCAGAGGAATTATTTATTAATGAATTAATTTTAATCTCTTCTCACTTTTTTGGTTTTGTTAATGATTTGCAGAGCTTTAAGAGAAGAAGGCAGAAAAATACATATTTGATGCATGTTCATGAATAATAAGCAGGACTCTGAGTTCTAAAGGCTGGAATATTTTAGATTTTTTTTTTTGATGTTTGTTTATTTTTGAGAGAGAGGGGGAGAGAGAGAGAGAGAGAGCGAGCCAGCGTGCGCGTGCAAGCGGGGGAGAGTGCAGAGAGAAATGGAGACACAGGATCCAAAGCCTGCTCCAGGCTCTGAGCTGTCAGCATGGAGCCTGTCTTGGGGCTCAAACTCACAAACAGTGAGATCATGAACTGAGCCAAAGTCAGATGCTTAACCGACTGAGCCACCCAGGTGCCCCTGGAATACTTCAGTTATTAAAGCTCAACTTTCTGCTTGGGTTGCTGTGACCTCAGAGCACCGACTTTTTTGGGGGGGAAGGACAGGGAGGTGAGAGGGTCTGTAGTCTTACAGTTGGTACAATGTAACCAGAGGGGCCTCTGGCAAGCTCAGGGATGCTGAGCCCCTCCCCTTCCTCAGCACAGGAGACTTACGGCTTTCCTTTGCCCATCAGACTACTTTTAGGGGCCTCATGTTGGCACATGCCACATCGTTCTCAATTCTAGGCCCATTCCCACCAAAGAATTCAGGAATTTGGTTTCAAAAAATCTTAGGTGTGCTTTTCCCATTTCCTTAATTCTTTTTTCCATGGAATGTTTTCTCCTCTCTTTTCTTCTCCCTTCCCACAGCGTACCGTTCACTGGCCGAATAGAGGCGTTGAGGGTGGCACAAGAAATATAACCCCAGGGAGGAAAAGGTCTCCAAGGCTGAGCAGGCGTGAGAGTACTGGAGGCATCTCTAGAATTGTCCTTCTTGGTCCAGCCCATCCTTTCCCCAGGTCCACTCTGCACCCCCACTCTACACGGTGCTTGTAGGGTTGTCCATCCCGGTGATCAGAACGGTGTGGGCCAGTTACCCAGATGGGTGCCTTTCACATGGATGGGGAAGATGTCCCCCAGGCTTGTCAGAGTACCTAGCCTGTACCACCATAGTGGCAGTTTGAAGGCTGGCTCTGTGTCCCCAGTAAAATTCATGAGTGTCTTCCTAGGTTTGCTAGGTGGACCCCTCCAAATGGAGAGTTCTTCTTGTTCATTCATTCATTCGTCCATTCATTCATTTTAAGTAGGCTCTGTGTCCAATGTGGGGCCTGAAGACACCACCCTGAGATCAAGAGTTGAACACTCTACTGAATGAGCCAGCCGGTTGGTCCCAGAGACTTTTCTCTTCTTTTCGATGTGTTTGTCATCCAAAGGGAGAGTGTGTTGCGGTTTTGGCTTTGTGAGGACAACGTTTTGGTCTGAAAATTAGAAAAAGAATCAGAGCCATTATGATACCTCTGTAGTCCCTGAAGCCCTATTCCTTAAACTTTCCAATTAGTTAAGCTATTCAGTTCCTTGGTTCTTTCCTTTGTCCACCTAGATTTATGCTCCTCTCAATTAAAAGTTACCCAGGTCATACACAGGGGAAGAGGGCCACAAAAAGTCACTGATTTAATAATAACCAGAAGCTACTGTTATTAGCACAGGGCTTTAACCTCCAAATTGAAAGGAGTTGAGCTGCAGCTGTCTCAGTGTGGTCTACTTGTCTTCTCTCTGGCCCCCCCACACCCTTGCCAGTTTCCTTTTAGCTAAAAGAATCAAAATTAATTCCTGGTTTGGCTACATTGTAAAAAAGAACTTGTGTGAATCATCTGTTCTCTGGTTTCTCGTGCCTTACAGAAATAAAAAGCTTTTCGATTATTCAATTAAAGCAAAACTGATGTTTATCCATGGCCTGTTAAAGTTGTTCCCACCAGTTAGCTTGTTGGAGTAAACTGATCAACATAGAGGAGGCGACGTCCCCCAAAGTGGATAATGACACAGTTTTGGTATATCTGCTTCATGCTAGAGGACTACTTTGTGTTTAGTTTGTTCAAGTATGAGCACAGAAAATGATTTTGGATAAATGCTTTTATGTACATCCTTTCTTCTACTTTCCCTTGATTCTATCCCCACCCCCATTTTACTTTTTAAAAATAAGAATAAGATTTATTTTGCTTAATTATTATGGACTTGTGGGGCGCCTGGGTGGCTCACTTGGTTAAGCATCCTGACTTCGGCTCAGGTCATGATCTCACGGTTCATGGGTTCGATTCCCACATCGGGCTCTGTGCTGACCGCTTAGAGCCTGGAGCCTGCTTTGGATTCTGTGTCTCCCTCTCTTTCTGCCCCTCCCCTGCTTGCACTCTGTCTCTCTGTCTCTCAAAAAATAAATAAACACTAAAAAAAAATCATTATGGATTCGTGTTTGGGGTATCTTTTTTTTTTTTTTCTTCCTAAGGGATATGTTAGATTTACTGTTTTTTAAAAATTCTCCTTGTCTTTATTTTCCTGTTGCCATCTGTTCATTTAAATTTTCTCAGATTGTTTATGGTTTCAGTTTTTCCCTCCATACATTTTCTGGCATTTGGCTCTCCTTTTCTGACACAATAGGTCAGGCCTTCGAAAATCTGGCCCCTATGTAATTTGACTTTTTCTGCAGTCAACACACTGCCTATGCCTTCCGAAGTTTTTCATCTCCTAGGTCTTTGAGCAGATGTTAACTGTTTAAATATTTTGTTGTTTGGGTGTAAAGAAAATTGAAATGTAAGACGTCAGTGATAGCATGCTTTGTTATACCAGAAGCAGATTGCTGCCTGCTAGTTGAATATGTAAACGTCTTTAAAACATGGAGCGTTCCCCTTATGCATTTTAACCATAATCTACAGGTTGTGTACTTTGAGAACTGAGTTAAATTCATCAGGTTGTGTCTAGAGCATATCTAAAAACTGGTGTTTGTATTCTTCGAATTGGTTTACAACAGCTCTCTCCCTGGTGATGGGCTGAGCCTTCTCTGTGGCTGAGAAAGGAATCTGGTGTGCTTTATGCTCTATCATTTCTGGCTCATGTTGTATCAGTGATGGTGTTGGGACTCATTTGGTTATACCACGGATGGCTAAAATAAATTGATAGTAAGTTAATGATGTTGTAAAATCGAGCAGGAAAAGTGGGGGCTTGAGTAGTAGCGTCAGTGACTAGCCTGGTATAGTCTGACACCCTGCCAGGTGTCCCGTTTAATCCTTCAGCCAACTCTGGACATTGATCCACATGATGGTCCTATTTTACAGACAAGGGAACTGAGGCCGGGAATGGTTAACTGGCTTTCCGAGGTCATGCGACTAATGAGAGTGGAGCTGGGATGTTCGGTCTTGGTGGTCTGAGTCCAACTGCTCATGGACTGAGCCTCTGAATTGCATTTCCTTGTGGTCTAGGCCTTAAGAGTGCAGGCTGTGGAGGTCATGAGGATTTAACATCACTAAATCTTCAGGTTGTTTTTTTTTTTCCCCATCCGTAAAAATAGATGGAAACAATATCTACCTTCAAAATGTTGAGAAGTCGGGGTGCTTGGGTGGCTCAGTCGTTTGAGCGTTCGACTTCATCTCATGTCATGATCTCACGGTTTGTGGGTTTGAGCCTCGTGTCGGGCTCTGTGCTGAGAGCTCCGAGCCTAGAGCTTGCTTCAGAGTCTGTGTCCCTCTTTTACTCTACCCCTCCCCTGCTCATGCTCTCTCTCTCTCTCTCAAGAATAAATAGAACATTAAAAAAATTTTAAACAAAACAAAATGTCAAGAGGTTATATGGCAAAATACAGATGCCTGGTTGGTAAGTGCTCAGTAGATACCAACTATTATCATTTTTACTGAGGCCATTAATTCGTGTTACACTGTAGAACTTGAAGCTTACTGTGCTGACCCCTCCCTCCACCCACTGTCTCTGGATAGCAAACGTTCATTGTGGCTTTGCGGGTAATCATTGTTAAAAAACAAAATTCAGCCGAGTAAATGGGAAGATCTCGTTGGCTTTATTCAGTGATTCATGAATTGGGCAGCATCCCATCTAGCCAACAGAAAAAAGCTCCCAGGAGCTGTGCAAAATGATGGCTTTTTTCGGCAGAAGGAGTGTTGGGACAAGGGAATTGAAAAGACTGGATTATTTTAGGCAAGGTTACCTTCCTTTAGGGGAAGGCAGGGGAGCTTATCAGACTGATTACCTCGCTAGTGCCAACCAGGAAATTCCAGACTGATTGGTTTAAAATTCCACCCCTTGGGAGAGGCTGAAACTGTAATTAGGGTAGATACTCAGTCTTGGTTTGCTGGAGTGGGGCTTAGCACAGGTGGCTTCATTTTGGCCCTATTGTTTGTTTTTTTTTTTTTTTAACACTACCTTTGGGTAGGTAATAAGTCACCACCTCTGCCTTTCGTGACATATTAAATAATTGAACAGCAGCAGCTTTCTCCTTAACTTTATTCAGATTTCGTCCTTGGCCCACTCCCCACCAGCCAAAATGAGAAGAAATTTGTAGCTCGGGCCCTCAAGTTGAAAGTGGGCATTAATATAGCAAATTCTCTTTAATAATCATCACATTAAATTTGATAACCAGAGGGGACGTCCTCATAGCTTATAACTGAAAGTAATGTCTCCGGGAGGCGAGGGAGCGTTTCCCAAATGTTAACTACTGAGCAAGATTAAAGAGAGTGATGACCCGGGAGTGCGATGGTTGGTACTATTATTCGTGCAGTCCATACTCAGGTAACTCGACTTAGGTTTCCTGAGCATCTGTGGCCTTTTAATTGTAGCTGCAGAAATAGAAAAGAAGTTTGTGGAAACCAGTCCCAAAGCAAAGATTATCGATAGTTTTTCCTCTTAAATGACTGAAAACAAAAAAGGACAGTAATAATGAATGGCCCTGACCCTTGGGGTAACTAACGATGCGCCATTAAATCCAGCAGCCAGGAGAACCAAGAGCTGCTCGTAGCAGAGCCTGAACAAGCAGAACTTGGTTCCTGGGGCAAATGAAGAGGTGTAGTTGCTTAGAAAAGATTGACACCTGCATGGCCTCTTGTGTGTGGGATGAACCTTTTGGCAAGAGCCAGAGCGTTGTTGTTCTTCCATGCTTCTTGACCATACCATTGGATGCTTGTGTGCATGGTCTTCTCTGCTTCCTTCTTCAGGCCTGAATCCCCAATCCCCGAATCAACCAGTTACATGTTGATTGATAGGTGTGGCCCCTCCAGAGCTGTCTCACCTCAATCTGTCACCTTGTGTTATTGCTACTAACTTGTTTATTGTTTTCTCTCTCTTATTAGACCCCATAGTGAGGATTTGGTTTCTCTGCTGGCTACTCGGTTTTCACATAGGGCCTCCTGGCACATAATGAGTCTTCACAACTCCTCGGAGAACAAACACCAGTGATGGGGTTACTACATATGGTTTTATGTAATTGTTGTTTTCACTAAGGTGAAGGGCTAGTTTTTGGATCCATCTTTACGTGCCTGGAAATAAGAAATCAAGAAGGACTTCAGGGAAAGGTATAAAGCCTGCTCCTGATCCATCAGACTATTAAAGGCTGGGGATCATGTGAACGTTCCTATGATTCCCAGGGGCTAGGATGTCCATCGCTTACTCTTTGAGCCTCGCTTCCATTTTGTCTGAAATGCAGAGCGGATGCTTGCCGTGTTAGAGGCTTACCCTGCAGATTATGTGATGCTGTAGATCTCCTCGATAGTGAGATTTTTTTCCTTCTTCACATTTTAACATCTCTGAAATCAGAATGTAATTTTCATTTAGTAGTGTTTGAAAATGGTTATTGGGTGTTTTTTCCCCCACATATGAACATCCCTGAAAATGGGATGAGTCTTTATAATCAGTGGTGTCTTCCACCTCACGAAATAAGGTCATTATGGAGGTATATATCCATGTTGGGTGTAGACTAAATGTTTGTTTCCGTATCTCTTTCACTCTGTAACAAAGGAGAGGAAAGCCTTGGTACAAATATCACTGTGAGAAAGAAAGGCAGCTTCTTGTAGAAGCAGAAGCACGGGCCTGGGGACTGGCAGGCTGGGTTCTTTTAGTTCTAGTGTTAGCCTTACATAGTAGACATTTCAGCTCTCTCGGCCCTCCTGTGTCAGTCGAGGTTTTGGTTTTCTGCAGTGGCGAATAGGTTTCCTGTCCGGTGCCATTGATTGCCAGTGGCTCCTTGGAGCTTTGCATTCAGAGTTGGTAAGCCAAGCCCTGGGTCTGTAGGCAGAGGCCAGGATCGTGTAGTGCCATTTGCTGTGAGCAAGGTGTGGAGGGGTGTCTTACCAGGATTCCCGCTCCTGCGGTCCCTGATCTTCAGTTCTAATTGTCAGTGTTAAAAAAAAAAAAAAAGATGAGTAGGGGAAGGAAGGAAAGAAGGAAGAAGAGAAAGAAAAAAAAAAAAGAGAAAAACCAGGTCAGTGGGATTTTCTTCCTAGCATTCAGACTGTTTACTGAATGAATCCAAACATACAGTTCTTCTTCCTTTTTATTAAAAAGTTTTTTTTTAAAATATCCATTTGTTTTTGAGAGAGAGAGCATAAGCAGGGGAGGGGCAGAGAGAGAGGGAGAGAGAGAATCCCAAGGGGGATAGATGTGGGGCTCCATCCCATGCACTGTGCGATCAGGACCTAAGCTGAGATTTAAGAGTCGGACACCCAACCAACTGAGCCCCCCAGGCGTCCCCCAAATATATAGTTCTTCTGTTGGGACAATATGGCTACGTACTTTTCTTCTTTCGTGTTAAATTATTTGTCTACATTTTAACACAGACAATTGAATGAATCATTTCTCAAAGGAATAAACTTTTTTTTCCACAAAGGCTCACCATGCCCAGCACTGTCAAGAGCTTTAAAAGAGTTTAGTAGCTGGGCTGTAGGAACGAAACCCTTCAGATAATTCTGGAAGGTAATGGATATAACTGTAACTGTAGATTCCAACTCAACATTTCAGGCTGCTCACCCCCACCCATAAGTTCGCACCAAAACACTGTATGCTACAGTAAATAACCAATCGCTTATTCTTTCCATAGGTTAGGAAGGATTCTTTGGGCATTGGAAATAATATCAATGTAATGATCAACGTAGTGCTGGTCAAAATCCTTTGCAATTTATGTCTCTTCCTCTGAGGCTTCTGTACAAAACATTTCCCAGAAAAGAATAAAAATTTTCAGTCACTTAGCTTTTTGAAAAGCTTGTTCTTTACCATCCTCGTAAGGCATTCAAAGTGTTCTGGTAGTTACTGTTTTTTTTTTTTTTTTTTTTTAAATCTTTGTATGATTTTGAATTCTCTCATTCTTATCTTTGAATTGAAGGGGCCCTTAACGAAGAAGTATTTTTGTTTTTGTTTTTTTTTTTGTAAATGTTTGTAGGTTTGTTTTTGGTTTTGGTTTTTTTTTTTTTTTTTGGTAAATGTTTTCAGTTAGTAGCTGGCTGAAAAAATACCCAGCATGGTAGCTGAGATAGTTCAAGGGTGGGAATTAAATAATCTGCTTCTATCATTGAGTGCAACTAGAGAATGAAGCAGTCCGTGGAACAAAGTAGAAGCATGACAACTTTTTGGGTTCCTGTTGATGAGGCAGAGCTTTATAGCCTGGGGCCGGCATTCTGTTTCTGAGCGCAGTTCCCTTCATTGCTAGAACTGGAAACTGAAAGTTTCTTGATCTTTCACACCTTTCCTCAACTATTAGGGGCATAAACATTTTTAAAAAATAAACCACTTATGTCAAATAGTTTTAGATTTGTGGAAAAAATTGCAGAGAAAGTACAGAAAGTTTCCATATATCCTAAATCCAATTTCTGCTCTTACCGATCTCTTACAGTTTGGTACACTTGTCATACTTAAGGGCCACAATTGATGCATTGTTATTAAAGTTCACATTTACTCATATTTCCTTAGTTTATGCCTAATGTTATGTCCTGTTCCAGGATGCCATCCAGGAGACCACATTACATTTAGTTGTCATGTCTCCTTAGGTTCTCTGGATTGTGACAGTTTCTCTGACTTTGCTTGTTTTTTGATGCTCTTGACGCAAGGGTATTCATTCGATACTTTGTAGAATATCCTTCAATTTGTGTTTGTTTGATTTTTTTTTAAGTTTGTTTACTTTTGAGAGAGAGAGAGAGAGAGAGAGAGAGCGAGAGAGAGCACATATGAGCAGAGGAGGGACAGAGACAGAGAGAGGGAGAGTGAGAATCCCAAGCTGGCTCCTTTCTGTATGCGCAGAACCTGACGTGGGGCTCGATCTCATAAACCGATCTCACAAACCGTGAGATCACGACCTGAGCCAAAGTCAAGAATCAGATGCTTAACTGACTGAGCCACCCAGGTGCCCCTGATTTTTTTCTTTTAATGTTTATTCTTGAGAGAGTGAGAGAGACAGAGCATGAGCAGGGGAGGGGCAGAGCAAGAGAGGGACACAGAATCTGAAACAGTCTCCAGGCTCTGAGCTGTCAGCACAGAGCCCAACGTGGGGCTTGAACTCAGGAGCCGTGAGATCATGACCTGAGTTGAGGTCGGACACTTAACCGACTGAGCCACACAGGCGCCCCTGATTTTTTTTTCTCACGATGAGCCTGGGGTTGTAGGTTTCTGGGTAGAACAGAGCAGATGTAAAGTGGCATTGTCATCCTATCATATCCACAGGTGCATGCTATCAACACAGTTTATGCCTGTTGATGTTGACCTTGATCACCTGGCTTGCGGTATTAGTTTTTAACTTTCTTTACTGTAAAGTAACAACCTCCCACCCCCAGCTTTCCCACATTGTATGGATCAGAGGAAAATCACTATGAGCAGCCATATCTAAAGAGTAGGGAGTTAGGCTCTGTTCCCTCGAGGGCATGAGATAATGTTTTCCTCTCCAGAACAATAAGTGTATTTATTAGCAAGGAATTGAATTTCTAATTTGAAATCGTATATACTTCTCAATTTGGAAGATGGCACATGACTCACATTGGAGTGTTGACCCTGAAGCCAGACCAGCCTGGGTGTGGATTCCAGCTCTTCTGCTTCCTAGCTGTATACCCTGCAGAAGTTGCTTAAACCCTCTGTGTCTCGGTTTCCTCCTCTGTAATAGGGGGTTAACGATGGGAACATAGTAAACATTAAATGCAGTAATCCATGGTGCAATGTTGAGCCCGATGCCTGGCAAACTGTAGTTGCTTAATAAATATTGCCGAGATTATGCAAACGAACTAGTTTGTGTGTGTGTGTGTGTCTGGGGGTGGGGTGGGGGGGACAGGTACTGTTGGTTTGACATTTATTTGATGTGTTTTTTTTCATAGAGCCATCTTTGTGGAAGGTGCTAGGGCTTCCCGGTGAGTTAGAGACGGATGTCCTGCTGCTCCAGCACCAATTTCAAAAATAAGAACAATCGAACACGAAACCATATGGCTTGAAACTATCCTGAGCCCTGGTAGAGGATGAAAGAGTTTTTACTAGCAGGGTCGTAGGCGGAGAGACGTGTAGAGATTCTCAGGGTTGCATTTTGGCATCTTTGTCGCTCTAGAGGTGCTCCTGCTGGATGATGCCCACGTTGTCTCTGAAGCCTGAGCTCCCCGAGAGGGTGTCGCAGGGCTTGCTTACTCCTGCCTCTCAGGGTTGGTGTGTCCGAGCTAAATGAAGAAAAGTATGTTTTCCTGAGGTGATAGGAGTGGGGAATGGAGAGTCACCTGCGGTGTGGACGCAGCTCTCAACAGTTCTCTTGAGGAAGGAGCAAGGTGGGAAGCAGATATCTGTTAAAAGCTTCATTTGCAGTGTTGTTCCGGTGGAGCCCCCGACCCGGCACTGGCAGTTTCAGTGTCCCTGTGGGAAGTGACTTCCTGGTGAGGTAAAAACTGTGTAACCAGCTGCTTCCACAAAACAGATGCACTGGGAGCTCAGGGGAGTGCTTGTGAGGTGGGAAATGGCTTCTGACTGCTTAATTTTGCTTCAAAAGCACACAAATTTTCATGATTACTCCCCAGTGGTCTGTATACCTGGAGGATGTGTGTGTGTGTGTGTGTGTGTGTGTGTGTGTGTACACTTTTACACTCACACAGAGAGAAGAGGAGTGGGAGGGCACCCTGGGCAAGAAGGTGATGGTTAGATGAATAATCTCCATCAGGTGCAAGCAATGAAAACTCAACTCAAGTTGATTTCCACAGTAAAGGAAAGGAATCAAGTTTGTGTTGTACTCGGTTTTGGTTGCGTCCGGCCGCCCAAGACTGCGGTCAGGGATGCCGTGATGCTGTTTATTTCTGTATCTGGGCTCTGCCACTCACAGCGACAGCATTATCTTAATGCTGGCTCCCCATCATCAACGGAGAGGCAGCTGTCCACAGCACAGGAGGCAGGGAGGGCTGTTTGGGAGCAAGAACTTTCTCAAAACACCTGGTGGCTCAGGCTTCCAGACTTGTCAGGCGCATCCTTGCTCTATTATGTGTGCAGCTGGTTATCTGAAGCTTATTGAGTTTCGTGCTACAGCCCTAAAGTCTGAGGGGAACCTGAAAAGATTTTTTTTGTGAATACTATGCCAAAGTAGAGTAGTGTATATACCCCGATGTACTCATTACCCAGCTTAGGTGGAACTTTTAAAAATCGGTAGTTTATGATTTGGATAGGGAAGGCATGACCTCCCGGACTGAATCCAGGATTGTTCCCCAGAGATGTTGAAATAGAGCCTAGGTAGCTGACTGAAAAGGTGAGGCCCATACAGTGTTCATTGGAGAGATGGTAAGGGAGGTCAGCCCTGAGATAGGTGCAGTGTGTGTGTTTAATAGTAACACGATGTCCTGCAGAGGAAATGGCACGGGCCGTTCCCTTCTTTGTTTATGTCTGCAATTTGGAGAAAGTTTTCCAGTATATTTGTTGTAGGCCTCGTTTCTTTTATCAGTAGGGTAACTATACATTCTGGTGGAAGCCTGTTATCCAGATACAATTATTAATTATGCCTACGTTCGTTCTCAAGATTGATTTTGTTTGTTTGGATGATCAATTATACGGTCAACTCACTTATCAGCTCCTGATAGGAACGCCCGTGATCTGATTCTTCCTTATAATACCAATTTTACAGCAGGAATGCTGAATGCACATGGCCATCATGTAAAGGCCAGACCTGGGGAGTGATGGGGGAGCGAGGCTGTGGGAGCTGGAACCTCCTTGCCCAGGCTAAAGGCATTCACGTTCAGATTTGTTCACAACCCATGCTGGATACGAAAACATAGTTGCAAGCTGAATTCATATCCCAGGACCTTGTTGAATTCATTTTCCTCTTCATTGGGAACTGTTAATGATCTAGACCTCGTGTAGGCAAACTGGAGCTCATGGGCCAAATTCTTATCTTTCTGCCTGTTTTGTAAAGAACATGTTGTTGGGACACAGCCACACAGATTTGTTTACATATTTTCCATGGCTTCTTTATACTGAGACAGAGCCTGAAATATCTACCATCAGGCCCTTACAGACAGTTTGCTGACTCCTGTTCTAGAGTAGGGCTGTCCATTCAAAATACCGTACGAGTCTCATATGTATTGAGATGTCCTCAGTGATTACATTAAAAAAGTAAAAATTGGGGCGCCTGGGTGGCTCGGTCGGTTAAGCGTCCGACTTCGGCTCAGGTCATGATCTCACGGTCCGTGAGTTCGAGCCCCGCGTCACGCTCTGTGCTGACTGCTCAGAGCCTGGAGCCTGTTTCAGATTCTGTATCTCCCTCTCTCTCTGCCCCTCCCCTGTTCATGCTCTGTCTCTCTCTGTCTCAAAAATAAATAAATGTTAAAATTAAAAAAAAAAAAAAAGTAAAAATTAACAAGTGAAACTAAATTTAAGAGTATATTCAACCCAATGTCTCTATAATACTGTCATTTTAAACATGTAATCCACAAATTAATTATTAGTGAGATATTTTATGTTCTCTTTTTCCTGCTAAGGCTTTGAGATCCAGTGTGTATTACATACCGTAAGCACATCTCAATTCTGAGTAAGCCACATTTCAAGCGCCTAACTGGCCACATATGGCTAGTAGCCACTGTGTTGGATACTGCTTCTAGAAGGTCTGTTTGATACAGTTCTCTAAGCATACTGCAAACTCACAATACCTTTTCAACTGAAGTTCATGTTTTATGGCACACCTGATGAGATTTTTTCTTCTCCCACTGAAAGAATTTTTCTTGTTGTGTCTTGAATGTGGCTCTTTTACAAGAGCCCAGCATTGGGATGGGAGTGGTGGTCGACTAGGCTCTCTCTTCCTGGGTGACATGACACCCTGCACTAGCTCTCAGGTCCTTTCTTTCTCAAGAGATTCAAAATTAGCTATTGGCTGTGGATCTTCCAGGTCTGTTAGAATAATTGCCAGGCATTTGGAAAGTTAAAAGTTGCAGTTCCGGGTCTTTTGTACTTCCTCTGAGACATGACTGTCAGGTGTGAAAAATCTACTGTGGCTAGATCCATTTGTTGTATTAATCACTACCTTCCCTTGAGGTTGATTTACGGTTCCGTGAGAAATTCTGAAAAACGCTTAGTGCCAACAAGACCCCGTTCATTCAGAGAAAGACCGGAATGTAGGTTTGAAGTAAAGAAAAATAAGTTTCCAAGGCCCCTGGGAAAAAGTGTTTGGTCACTTAAATTGTCATCAGTTTTCTGTGAGTAACATCAAACCTGCTATTCTGTGTATGGGTCTGGTAGCATCTTCCACACAAAGAACAGGAGAGCAGTGTTAATTACCACTCCCCCCCCCCGGGGGGGGGCACTTACTATTAAAAGTATTTGTAGATTAGTTTTAGTTTCGCATTGTAATTTGATGTTTGATACATAAAGACTTCTGGCCCAGAATACCTTTATTCTCTTGTTAGAAAGATGCGGACTTTGTGCGTGGGGAGGGGGTGGAATCTGGATTTTATGGTTAGAACTAGATTGGCACCCTCTTCACTGGGGTAGGAGCCTTGTCCCCTGAATAACCCAACATAGGGGACAAGGACTGTGATCTTAGGTTTTGAGCTTTCAAATTGCCAGACGTGGTTTGCTTTTATGTTCCCTAAATGGTACTGGAATCTTCTTTATTCCAGTGATACCTTGTGGTAGACTGTATTCGGCAACCTCTCCTACCAAGGGGTTAAAATGAATCTGTCTCATCAGTGTCTTTTTGTTTAAGGAGAGCGTAAAAGTGCTGATGGTTGGCTTTACTTCCTCATATGCTCATTTTTTATTTTTACTGCAGGAGTTACTGACTTTTCCCCCCGTCTCTTTCTCTAAACAAAAACAAAAACAAAAACAAAAACAAAAACAAAAACAAAACTTCATTGATATGTCAAAAAGATGAAAAGATGTTATCAACATACGTTGACTTTTCTGTTTCTTTGCTTTCCAGCCCACCTCCTCCCCACCCCCACTTTTAAAAATAGATCTTATAAAATCAGGCATTTGCCAAAGCTGCAGTTTTGAAGCATAAGGTTTTCCCCTTTTCTGATGTATAAATGCTAACCCTCCTCCCTCCTTTGCAGACACAGGCATTTTCCTTTTTTGGGTTTTAGTTTTATGATTGCACATGATGAAGGCTTTGACAGATCCTTTAAAATATAGGTCTGTTGATATATGTGCTGGTGATCTTGGCTGCCAGCTTCATTGGTGATGGGAACACATACATGCGCTGGAAACTCACAGAGGCTGGACAGACCTCTGTCCTCCAATATTGCATCATTATTTTCCACCAATAGTGCCAGGGCCAACCTTAATAATTTTACAGGGGCGATCTCTTGATGTAAAGCAGTAGTTCTCCACTGGGGTCAGTTTTATCTGCAAGGAGCCATTTGGCAATGTCCGGAGACCCGTTTCCCTTGTTGGCACATGCCTGGAGCTACCAGCATCCAATGGGTAGAGGCCAGGGATGTGACTAAACATGCTACACTCTGCAGGACAGACTCCCACCCATAACAGATTATTCACTCAAAATGTTAGTGGTGTTGAGGTTGAGAAACTCAACGATAAGGGATGCTTTCTAGGATTGAGCTATGGCCAGTGTATTTCTTTCTCCTGTTATTAAAAAATACGCCAACAAATGAAAAGCCACCAACTGTATTCATCATAAATGGTCTCTTTAAAGAAAATGCCAGGGCTACTCTTCCCGCAAAAAGGAAAGAAAGCAAAATCAAAGGGGCCCCCTGGTATGAGTTACCCACTGATGATATTCCCTCTGAGGACTGTTTTCTGGGTTAGAGTAATTAACAGAGCCCAGAAGGTTGTGAAGTCTAAGTTAAAGGGTGTCAGAGATTCAGTCCCCAGATGGGCCATCCCGCTGAGATGTATGACAGTATAAACTACAATTAAATCTCGTAGTGTATTTACTTTTTGATGGGAGGAAAAGGAAGGAATGCTCTTTAGTCATTCTTACCAGAGGAAAACTCCTATTTTTCATTTTAATGTGATTTCTTATGAAGTGTAGATGCTGGATAGTGAAAAGGGGGGTGGAAATGAATTTACAAATCTTGCTGTTCGCAAAGTGTGACATGACCTTTTATTTTTATATTGTGGATTGTGTTTTCTATTAAGCCGTCGATCGTATTTTCTCTTTGCCATTTCAAAAAAGGAAAACACGGCCTTTTTGCAGATTTTAGTACATGGGGACAACATTTGTTACGATAATGGCTAAGGTTGTGGGCTAGGCTTTTGGTGCTAATTGTTTTTTTCTAAATCAAAAAATTTGTTTTTATATTTTTATTTAATTTGAGAGAGAAATAGAGAGCAAGGGGGGAGGGGCAGAGAGAGAGGGAGAGAGAATTCCAAGCAGGCTCAGACCACAATGAAGGGCTTGAACCCATGAACCGTGAGATCATAACCCGAGCCGAAATCAAGAGTCGGATGCTTAACTGACTGAGCCACCTAGGCGCCCCTGAAGCTAAATTCTTTTGAATTGACCAGTATCAAGTGCACTGAACACGGTTTTGTGTGCCTAGGTCTCTGCTAGAGCTCGTGGGCACCATTTTTAGCCTGAACTTTTGAGATGTGGTCACTGAGATGATACCTGAGCATTATCATTTTGGTCCTTCAACGTGGAGGGAGAGAGAAAATCCAATTATATCAAACGTATTGGATTGAATAATCTTAGAATGGACTTTGTGGGCAATAATGGTGTTGACAAGAAACAGAGTTAGGTTTCTGAAGTTAGTGAACCCCGTTCACCTGTTGGCACAAGTTCATCTGGGCAGTGTGTCCCCAGTGTAATCGAAGGGTATTTGCAGTGGATGGCTTAAAGACTCTCTTTTACCATCCTACTCATCCAAGTTCTAAATACATAATGTCCTGTCCACTCTGTGACTCATTTTAGATGCACCTGGTGGAAAATTGAATTTAATGATCAAGTCCTTTTGATTTCTGAGTCGTGGAAATTCTTGTGATTTTTGCGATTCTGGATTTGCAGCGCATCTTAACGAATATCTTTCTTCTTCCTAAGTTATCTTAAACATGCGATAGCGTGGTGAGTGGGGTTGGGCCGGTTATGTCAGTGGGCAAACGAAGGAGAGGAAATGACAATATAGGTTCTGATAGGCTGAATCTCACCAGAGTGGTAATTATTCTTTAAATACTAAAATAGAGTTTTACCTATTAGAAGGCTCATAAAACCCGCATCCACCATCTATCTGATTTTGCCGTTGATGTAATTTTAGGAAATCAAATGAACTGAGATGGAAATTAGGTTTCATCCTCAGTGGCTTGTGTACCCCTCTACGTTCTATTAGATTTAATAGGAGTTTTGCAGGTGGAAACACAGCAGGACCACAGCTTTTATCCCTCCAGAGAGCAGGCCTTTCATAAACAGAGAATATAAAATCATGCCTTTTATCTCGCCATTTAAAAATCTCTGCGTTTTCTGCACCCAAGTTATTTATCACATGCACGGAGAGGACAATCCAGGATTGTATTTTGAAAAAGGGGAAAGGGAAGCCATTCAGATTCCTATTAAAATGAATTGTACAAGCTGTACATCACTTTCTAATTTCTGAGACTACTTGTAAATCATGGGGAGAGAGGGCATTCTACCATTGGTCAGGGGAAAAATGGGAAATTTAATAGTTTGTCAAAGATTAATAAGAAAGGATTACCGCTTGGAAAGACCCCGACTTGGTGAGCAAGTACGTTTTGAAGTTCATCAAGCTTATAAGCAGATGGAGGGGTTTAATTAAAGTTACTTGTCATTACTCAAGTTTGCTTCTGCTCTGTCCCTGGGACAGAAGTGTATGTTATGCCAGTGACATTGTCAAAACTTAGATGTGGCCTCAAGAGCTGGGTGTTTTTCTTTCATGCTCTCCCTATTCCTCTTTCATCATTTAGGAGCTGATGAATATCTTTTACTTGTGGTCCATTCTATGTCTTGATCAGTAGAAATTCCAGGAGTTGATTCTGTTCATTTATTGTGCCCTATTTTATGTTTTAATTAACTTTTTAGCGATACTGATTTAAGTGGAAATAGTGTAAGACTGCCAGGAATAAGGTGTGTGTGTGTGTGTGTGTGTGTGTGTGTGTGTGTGTTAAATACCATGTTGATAGCAGAGTTAAATGTGTGTGTACCTATATATGTGAGAGCGTGTGTGCACATATTGCATATGTATGTGTCTGTGTTTATATATTATTGAATGTTATCATGATGACATTTACCCTTTCAAACTCTGAGCTGCACATTTATGCCACTCTTGTAAGCAAAGCCCTTTCTTTTCCTCTTGTTCCGGCAAGAAGCTCAGAGAATGACTTTATCTGGGAGACCGCATTTTTGATCTCATGTAGAGCTAGGAGCACTCTGACATATGGTTCAACAAAGGCACCCGGGCTCAGGCATCCAGCACTTGGGGTGCTTCTGTTAACGCCTGTTTATCAGATTATTGAAAGGCAAGCTGCTTTCCTCGGAATGTGCTTCCTACTCCCTGAGTATCTGTAATCCTACCTGGATACCAGCCTGATATCATTATATAAACAGAACTCTCAACAGACACTGCAGAAACTCATAGAATGTGTTCTTTACGATCAGGCCTTTTGTGTGGATGCAACGAAATATGTAGGAGACTTATATTGTTAACAGTCTGGAGCTTTTCAAAATTGTAGTTTTTGGAGATGAAAGCCACAAACGATGACAAAATCCACTGATTTCTTTTCATGGTTGTTATTATTTTTTTTTTACATTTTTAAAGTATTTATTTATTTTGAGCAAGAGAGAGAGCACAAGCGGGGAAGGGGCAGAGAGAAAGAGAGAGGGAGAGCAAGACACAGAATCCAAAGCAGGCTCCAGACTCTGAGCTGTGAGCTCCGAGTCTGATGTGTGGCCTGGACTCATGAACTGTTGAGATTGTGACCCGAGCCAAAGTTGGTTGCTCAATGGACTGAGCCACCCAGGCACCCCTGTATAGTTATTTTTAAACTGGTAAGGTACAGAAGTATTAATAGTTGAGGTATGGAGTAGACTGGAATCCAGGGGTTCTCAAATCATGCAGCTCAGCAGAAACCCCAAGGTCCTTTGTAAGGGGTACCTGTCCCTATTTAACTGTGAAATCTATTTTTTTTCAAGCACCCCAGATAATTCTTCTGCAAGTGGTCCCTTGATCCAGTTTGAGAACCCCTTATGTAGATTATCAACCTCATCATAACCTTCCCAGGCAGGAATCAATTTCTTTGAATGTTAAGATGAACCGTCCTTTTCGTAAAACACAGAGATTTCAAGTTAGGCCTAAATCTTTGGAACATATAGTCCATTGGGCACAGATCCACTGGCCTAGATAATACTGAATTAAACTCCTCCCTTTCCTGCCCTCCCACATAGAAATTGGCCAGGGTACCGCAGTGAAGGTTGTTCTCAAAACCAAGCCTGTTGTTCAAATCTGGCAGTGAATAAAGCTTTTAAACTTGGGTCCACTCCTAATGGAACCGTTTGATGCAAATGCTTTAGCATTAGACCTTTTGATATCTTAGTTGATGAAAACTGAGGCGTAATGTAACATTAAACGTATTTTATTATTCCTTTTTGGACCTCTTGGATTCGAATCTGGTTTTGCTACCTATTAGGTATGTGACCTTAGACAGGTGCCTCAATCTTGCCCCACTTTGTTGTCTAACCTATAAAGCGAGGGTAATAGAATTCATAAAGCTAACGCAGGACTAACTGAAAGAGTGTGCAAGGTATTAGCTCATCGTCTTCCACACAGTAGAGGCTCAGTAAATGTTGTCTCTTAAAATTATCACAGGGGTCAAAAAAGTTGCAAAATGCATGAGTGGCAGATCTTACCCTAGTCAAGGGCTCGCAGCCTCAAATTTGGCATAAGGTGTAGTTAAATACCATAGTACAAGTAGGAAGGACAGAAGGCTATAAGGGGAGAAAGGAAAAATGATTGCAATGTTTTCAGAGGAGAACGAGATTACTTAGTACTTTCTGCTGCATCTTGATAGGAAGCATCTTTTGTGCCTTTTTGAACTGAGCCTCGAGGAAGCAGCCTAAAGGAGTAGGACAGATAGAAGGGTGCACTCGAAGAGGAAACTGGATGTGGAGTAAAATAGCATGTGGCACACAGAAAACACCCAGGAGATAATGGTTGAAAGGCGTGCGCTTTATGGAGAACAACTTGCTTGTGAATTCTGGTCCTGTTGTCTTCTGTAAGATGGGTTTGATAACACTGACCACATAGGGCTGCGTGGATTGAGTGAATATTATACGTAACTTGCTTAGCAGGCTATTTGGCACGTCATAAGCACCCAATACCAGGGGCTAGTTGTGTAATTATTCTCTCCTGGTATGAACAGGAATAGGAAGATTTCAGCTGGCAGTGCAAATGTACACCAGATGATGAAGACATTTTAATACGGAGCTAAGGCGTTTAGATTTTATTCACTTGACAGTTGGGAGCCATGGACGCGTTTTGATCAGAGGCACAGACATTGAAGGTATTTCTTCTCCTGGTTTCATTACAGTGCCTCAGGGAATAGCAGAAAAAGAAGTTTCCATACCCCTCTTTCTGTCAGGGAGTTAGACCTTTTCCAGAGGCTCCATTGCTCACTTCACCTCAGACCTTTCCCCTTGGGAGTGGGTCCCGTGTCCATTCTGTAGCTGCATGTGTCTGGAAACGTGGTAGCTGGAAGATGGCTCTCTGTGTTCACTGGGAATGGCTCTTGGAGTGTGGCCAGGCCAGGCAACCGGCAATATCTGTCACTGGGAATATAATGGTATGTTGGAGCCCCAGGTGTGCTCAGTAGGAGGCACAAGAGAGAATAAGAAAAATAGCAGGATATGGAAAATAGAGGAAGAGGTAAAAGATGTGTGTAAAAAGCTGTTAAATTCAGCTCTCGACCCAGCGTAAATTCGAGGTGCAACTATAATATCCAGGAAGAAGTGATCCACAGGCAGGAGGAATTTAGGATTCGACTGCAAGGCTGAAAGTATTGACTTGGTAATCATTTGCTTGGAAGGTTGCAAAGAGCTCCTGAGATTCCCAAAGTAAGGAAAAAGGAGTAAGGAATGGACAAGAACCAACTAAAGGCTAAAGGAATGATTTCTTCTTGGGGGGCTTGTCACGGGCAGTGCCAGCCAAGGGAGACCTTATTTACCATTGTGAAAACCACCCCCCTTGGTATTTGCCATTAGCCTCCATATCCTCTAAGGCATGTGACCTTCGTGAAAACAGCCATCTGCTTGTTACACACAGCCAGCTAGAAGGCAAGTTCCAGTCTAGCTGCCCACCCCTCCTCCCACCTCTTCTGGGTGGATTTCTCCTCTCAGCTCCATCTGAGAAATTGAGTTGTCTCTACGGTGGCCACTCCACTGGCAAGTGACAGTCTCCCTTAGCTTGTCACCTACCTGTGGTAGGGACTGGAGACTGTCAGGAGGGCAAGTGTGGTGGACCCAATTATTGTGCTGATCTGATATATGCCTCCTGCAACTGCTCTACTGCCCCTTGGCTGTGTAACTCTGCTATGCCTCCAGGTGGGTGGACCCCTCACTGCCCCACTGACTTTGGGCTGACCTCTGTGATTCTCTTTGGTCAGCGGAATGTAGTAGATGTACGTGAGTAGAGGGCTTGAACGTGCTTGCATGGTTTAACTTGGCCTTTCTGCTCCACCACCTGCCATGAGAATAGCATGTTCCAGGTTCCCTGGCAGGTGCTGGTCCCAGAATGAGAGATGTGTGGAGCATCCTGGCCCCAACCTGCAGCTTATGCTCAGTTATCCAGTGTACCTGAACTCCATTGAGAGAGTAAGTCCTTATTGCTGTCCATCACCAAAATACTTTTACTTTTTTTTGGGGGGGGGGTCATAGTTTTTTTTGTAGCAGAAGTCTGACCTATACAGCTGCCACATGGACTTACGTATTTGCTCTTCGTCCAGAAAACCTAGGAGCTAGAGTGGTCAGCAATGTGAGAAAGGAATCCATTGCTTCCAGGGTCACGTAATCAGCCATCCGTTTGACCAAAGCTGAATTCCAGGGAAGCGCCCTATTCAATCATGCCTGCGTTCAGTATTGTAAAATGATATGCTTTTTCACAAAACAACTTCCGCTTTCATATTCTGATTAATAAGGGCCATATACATTATTAGACTTAATGTAAAGGTGTAATCAGCTGTGTCAGTCACAGGAAGAAAAAATAGTACCATGGACCTTTTCCAAATTACCAGAGGCTTAAAAAATACAAAGTCCTGCAAGAGTGCTGACGGCACACCTTGCCCGCTATTATAGCTCGGACTTTGTTGTGTCCCTCTGCCAGTACCAGAATATCATTAGGTTACAAATCAGATCTAACGGTTTAGATTATTGTTCATCTTGAGCTCTGCGCTTTCTCTCCATTAGTTGTGACATAACAGAAATAATTTATTTGTAGGCCTGTCTTCAAAAGAAGCTTTTATTTCAAATGTGCTTGAGGACATACTGGGGGGAACTGAGAGTTTATCCTCTGGGTCTCACTCAGGAAAATTGCTAGGCTATAGCAGGTTTTGAAATACATGTGCTTTTGCAGGATAAAGAGTTGCTTGTACCCTGATGCAGCGCATCCTTGCTGCAAAGAATAGATTTTCTAGCAACTTCTTTTTGGTAGCTTTAGGTGTGTGTGTGTGTGTGTGTGTGTGTGTGTGTGTGTTTTAAGTGTGTCCTAACTGTACTTTCAGATTTACAGTCTTAAAGATAAGAGAGCAGTGGTCCTGACATTCATTCATTCATTCATTCATTCATTCATTCATTCAACTTTGTCAATTCATCTGTTAGCCATTCAACAAATATTTATTCTCTACCTTCATTTCAGGGCGTGATTAATTTTCCTTTTGTATATAATAATCTTTCACACAAGGTTGAAGATTATTCAAAATGGATATGTACATTTTACAATTCGGTGACTACTCACCAATATTAACTCAGATGTGTTTCCGATTTGTCAGCTTAAATTTCCTAAGTTCCCACATAATGCCTCGATTAGCTGCTTTCTACAGTAGGAGCTGAGGATTATTCTCAAACGCATGTATATGCCTGCGCTTATCAACTTAAACTCAGATTCATCATTAAATTTGCTAGGTCTCGGGGTACCTCCTCAATTAGCTGCTTTCCACAGTAGAGGTTCTTCAGGGCCCGCGATATTAACAAAATGGTGCTGGGTCTTTAAAGAAGTACTGTGCTCTTAGGGTCCTTCTGATATCTACCCTCAGTAGCCCTGTGTGTGGGTCCAGCCCTGAGGTAAATCTCGTGTTAGGAATGGGAGGATAGGAAGTATTTGAGGGCATTGTGGCAGATAAAAAATATGCTGTGAACAACTGTTTTGCTGGTGTGATGAATATTTAATGTGCACCTACTGGTTTAGGATGCTGGATTCATTTAAATGTACATACCTGTCTTAGTGTCTTAAATGCCCCATGTTTTATGGAGACATTTAAATTTTAAATCCTATATAGGCAGTTCTGTTACACGCAATGAATAATACTTAGATTGCCTTAAATAGATTTCTATCCATTATTGTTTAGCAAAAACTAGGGTCTTGAGAAACTAGGACAGGACAGTGAGGTAGACCATAGTAAAAATCTGACATGAGGTATTGCATGGGAATCAACTTAATGGCGGAATATGGTGTTCAAGCCTTCAGACAGAGTGAGGAAAATACAAACTAAAATCTGCTTGTGTGTGTGTTTGTCTAAATTGTGTGTGTGTGTGTGTGTGTGTGTGCGTGCGTGTGCGCGCATGCAAGTATGTGTGTAATTATGTTGGTTTGGTTTTTAGCCATCATGGTTTGAAGAGTTCTGGATGCCTTTAATACAATAGTAATAGCTGAGTTGTAGTTGTGATATTAGTAGACATTTATTGAATGCATACCATATTTGTGGTCTAGTGCTATACTGTTTACATGGAGTATCTTGTTTGATTTATCTCAACAATCTTAGGATGAACCGTTGGCTGTTAACATTCTCATAGAGTGTCCCGAATATTTATGTAGTTTTTGTTTTGTTTTTAAGAGAGAGTGAGAGCATGTGCACACATACCTCAGGTCGGGGGGGGGGGGGGGAAGGCGCTGGAGGGAGGAGTAGAGGGGGAGGGAGACAGGGAGAGAATCTTAGACAGGCTCCACTCCCAATTTGGAGCCCGACATGGGGCTCAATCTCATGGACCGTAAGATCATGACCTGAGTTGAAATCAAGTGTCAGACACTTAACTGATTGAGCCACCCAGGCGTACCTCATGTAATGTTTTAATATGTGCCAAGCATTCTTCTAAGTGCCTCTCAGTTGTCACCTTAATCCTTACATAAATCTTAAGTGAGATTATTTTTACAGATGAAGAAACTGAGGTGGAAAAAGTCACGGGACTTGTCCAAAGTCCCAATTACTACTAAGTGGTGGGGCAGGATTTGAACTTAGGCCCTCTGGTTGTAGAGTGGGCTCCTTAACTGTTCCCAGTGATAACCTGTCACTAACCCATAGTCATGGCCCTAGGACACACTCTGGAACCATCTTGCTTAGGAGCTTGTGTTCAGTAGCCATTATGTTATTCCACTTTTTGTATAAAAGAACAGATCCAAAGACAGGGTTTGCTTGTTCTTAACAGATTGCAAATCTGAAATCCACCGGGAGAACTATGTTTGGTGGTAACTTGATTTTTGGGGTTTGACTTGGTGGTACTTTGGCCTCAGCCTAGTAACCCCATATGTTTTCCGCTTGTTTTTTTGTTTGCTTGTTTTATAATTTAAGATCTGCTCTTAGAGTATTCTTAGACCTCAGGGAACTAAGTTAAATGGAGGCTGCTTAAAATTCTGTAACTTAGCATTTAGCTACCTGAGGGTGTCTAGTCTTTATGTATGAAGCAAAAGGAGAAAGAACATGTGTAAAAACTTAGGTGCCCTTGTAGGGTATCTCTTTTGTTTTCTTCCTCAGTATTACTTTTTTCTTCTTTGTTTTTATTTATCTAAGATGACTGGGAGGGGCTTGAGAAAATAGAATTCATTACATGACCGCTCTGTGTCTAGTAAGTTGCTAAGTGCTTTGCATACCTGATCTCATTTACTCCAGGCAGCAACTCTATCTAGGAACGACAGTTTTTAGCCCTAATTTATAAATAAAGATGCTGAAACTTAGGGTGACCAAAGTAGAAATGGAATTTAAACTCAAATCTGCCTAACTCCAATTCTGGTACTTTTTTTTTTTCCTCTGGAGGGCTGCCTCAGTCTCAGTTCTATGTGACCTGCCTGCTAGTTTGGTCCTTAACGGCTACGCCTTTCTCAGATTTAGTTTTGTTTATTATTGAAAGAAATCCCATTGTTTCATTTTGCTGGCTGTAATCTTGTTTCCAGTGCAGCCTAGAGATGGCATACATTACAGTGGGGATCACCATTTCCCAATGTCATCTCTCATTTGAGCTAATAGAAGAATACGAGCTTATATTGGCAAGATTGTAGGGACCCAGATGATGGGGCTTCATCGTTTTACTGAGCGAAAATAGTTTATCCATTCTCTATTGCCAGTGCTTATTGAGAACCATATTGCTCTACAGTGTCAGTCATTACCAAGCAAGATGAAAGATACAGTGACTGTTTATTAGGTTAAGGGAGGCCCATGTATCCATGCAACAAATATTTATAAAGCTCGTGTTACATGCTGGCACTGTTATAGGCACTGGGATACAACAGTGCACAAAGCAGATCAGGTTCCTGATTGGTCTTAAAACTGTAACTAGAATCGGGGATTCTAGAAGGGACCTCTCATTATTTTAGTTTTATTTAGTCGTAGGCTATTTTATTTCATAAAGGCACTAGTTACTGACTGTTTTAACCCCTGAAAATATCACTGCAAATGAGGATTTTCAGCAGCCGAACTGATCCCTTTGGTTGGCTGAGTGTTCGTTCGTTGCCTAATGAATAAGCTTTTTTAAGTTTGTTAGGAAATCTGAAGGTTGACTTCAAGATCATCCATAGTCAGACTCTCAATGGGGAAATTGAGGCCCAGGGAGGTGAAACTCAAATAGCAATGTAACTTAGTTCCGAGTAGGGATCTTCCCTTATGTTCTTTTGTGTCTTGAAATTCCTGAACGGAATTCAGGAACCTAGAGCAAATGGTAGACTATTCACTATGTCCCATCTAACTTGTAGACAATTCCAGCTTTATTGGTGTTGACTGTATCCCCTATAACTACTAAACAGGTTATAGCTCTATTGGTTCTTAAAGTTTTGGGGGCCAAGGACTCCTTGGACATCCTCTCCCTAGAAAGCTACCCTTGGCATGTATATTCATATTGTTTATACGTTATTCGAAAATGGTTTGAAGAGGGACATAGGCTGTTTTCGCAGATGCGAAACGGATGGCTGTTTTCACAGTGGCCATGGTGAGACATGATGAGGGTTGATTGGGGATAGTAATGCGGAGGTAGGAGTGATGAGATTTGAAGGCTTCGGTGAGACACGGTTTACACCGTGCTGTGCCAGTTGGAAGTTTCCCTTGTAAATCCTAATGGAAATAGAGCCTTTTGGGGGAGATAATTTATTTTTTATTTTTATTAAAAAAAATTTTTTTTTTAGCGTTTATTTATTTTTGAGACAGAGAGAGACAGAGCATGAACGGGGGAGGGTCAGAGAGAGAGGAAGACACAGAATCCGAAACAGGCTCCAGGCTCTGAGTGGTCAGCACAGAGCCTGACGCGGGGCTCGAACTCACGGACCGCGAGATCATGACCTGAGCCGAAGTCTGACGTTTAACCGACTGAGCCACCCAGGCGCCCCGGGAGATAATTTATTGATAAAATTAATTTAAATTTAGTGCTGGGAAGCTCTTGGTAAGTACATGAGGGTTTCATTAATCAACTCTCTTTTTTGCATATATATTTTATGACATGTTTACAAAGAGCTAATGATAATCTAAGAAAAAAGTATAGCTAAACCCTTTTCATTTAAATCACTAAAGTTATTTCATGCAAAACAACAAAAGCAGTGGTTGAAAATTTACAGAAAACATTGGTAGGGGGGACTATTTGGTTTGGGGGGAGTTGGAGTCTTTTCATGTACTTACTAGTATTTTAAGTAATATAAAAATGTTAACTGATTGTTTTGGCTCTAGAAGTATTATAAGTTGAGTTTGCAGTGAATTCTGGGAAGAGACCACCAGTGGTGACAGTTTTTAAAGCTCAAATTTCTCCATGAAAAAAAAAAAAAAAACATAGAGCAATGGGAAAGCTAAACTCCAAAGGCACACATAATGTCTGCATTAAAACCAGGTTGTAAGGTATGCCTGCCATTCTCAGCATACGTGTGGACAAGACAAACGACTGGACAGCTGTAAGACCTGTGTAGAAGTAGTCCTAGAAGGAGGTGAGGGAAGATCTGAGGACCCCGAATCAGCCACAGATACCCATCAGAAAGTATGGAGGGCCCAGTTGGAATGTGCATCCCTACCAGAAATTGGTTCCATAGGATGTCTCGTTCCTGGGTGAGGGCGGGCAGCCTGTGATGTTTGGGCACTAACTATCATTGTGTACTTTTAATACACTGAATGTCCCTTCCAAGGTAGAACTCCACACCCAGGAGAAAGTACTAGGAGTAGAGCCCAGACTGAGCAAGATGGGGTAGTGAGAGTCCAGGGAAGAGAAGGTTCAGATAGATGTGTGGGATCTGAAAAGGCAGACCTATGAAGGTAAGTCAGTTTTTGGAATGACTCTGTGGGAACAGTGAAAGCAAGCGGAGCCAGACCTTAACAAGAGAGTATCAGCTACCAACTCCGCTCTCCACAAAGTTGGGGATTATCTATTTTATGTATGTATGTATTTATTTATTTGTTCATTCATTTATTAAAATTTGTTTTGAGAGAGAGTGTGCATGTGCATGCAAGCAGAGGGAAGGGGCAGAGAGAGAGGGAGAGAGAATTCCAAGCAGGCTCTGTCAGCACAGAGGCTGATATGGGGCTTAGACCCATGAGCAGTGAGATCATGACCTGAGCTGAAACCAAGAGTCAGATACTCAGTGGACCGAGCCACCCAGGCACCCCAGGGAATATTTATTTTAAATGAGACATGAGCAATAGGATTATAGTTGAACTCCTCACAAATTTATTATAATTAAAGAGAAAATAAGGAACAGTGCTCACAAGAGCTGACAACTACAGACCTGATATTTTAATTAATTAATTAAAAAATATTTTACTTTTAAGTAATCTCTACACCCAGTGTAGGGTTCGAACTCACAACCCCAAGGTCAAGAGTTACACACTCCACTGACTGAGCCAGGCAGGTGTTCCTATTTTAAAAGGAGACAAGGGGCATCTGGGTGGCTCAGTCATTTAAGCTTCTGACTCTTGGTTTCAGCTCAGGTCACGATCTCTTGGTTTCTTGAGTTTGAGCCTTGCATCAGGGTCCGCACTGACAGTGTGAAGCCTGCTTGGGATTCTCTCTCCCCGCCCCCCCCCCCCATCCCTCCCTTGTTTGTGCTTTCTCTCAATATAAATAAAGTAAACTTAAATGAGACACAAAGATTAAGCACATGGTGGGAGGTATGAAGGAGTCTTATGTAGCAGTAGTAGAGAAACTCAGAAGTGAAGATTAGAAAGGAAAGATGGCAGACTTCCGCAAAAAGTAGAAATAAAATAATGATTTCAGAAATTAAGAGTAGGTGGAAAAAATGCAAGAGCAAGTAAGGTAAATGCAATTGTTAATGCTTTGAGAAAAGCAGAAGAGGTGGAACATTTTACTAATCAAAAGTATGGGAATGAAAAAGATTTCAGAAGTTGTAGAGAGGCTATCTAAAAGAGAACTATGTATAACAGAAGTCCCATAAAAGGTAATTGAAATTAATCAGAAAAAAAAAGAAAACTGTATTGAAAGAGGACTCCTTGAAGCTAACAATTGAAAAGGCCACTTTCACTTTGTTCCTCATAAAATCATCTCAGATCATCGCTGAGATATATAGTAGAGTAAAAGTATGGTCCTTCATGAAAGAGGAAAAAAAACCTTTGAACATCCAGGGGAAAAAAACTTTATTATTATAAGGGAAAGAAAATGAGATTCCCATGAGACTTTTTTTTTTTTTGACAGTAGTGCTTTATGCCACAAAACTATAGAGTATCATGTATAAGGAAATCATGAGAAAAAAAAAGTTAGCCATGAAATTTATAACCAGCCAAACTGATCTTCAGATATAAACCAGCAGACAAGTTACTGTGAATGTGCTAGAAATCAGGGAATGTTATTCTTAATGAGCTCTTCTTAGAGAATTTAGCAGAGAATAAGCTTCAGGAAGCCTTAAAATGTGGAGAAGTATTGATGATATGCATACAGGCAAGTAACTGAATGGTCGATGTAAGCTCTTTCTCATAAGAGAAGTATTTTGGGTAATAAAGCCACAGTTCTGCCTTTGAGATCATCATGATTTTCGTGTTCAGTGGGTTCAGGGAAGATTGCACCAGTGCATCTAGTGTGACCACCTTGAATCCATTTAAGGAGAATCCTAGACATGATGTACTTCTTTATAGGTGTATATACAACACTACCTGTGAAGTAGTTTTCCCAGAGAGCTATGCAGCTTTAATTTGATCAGACTTCTCGGTCTATATATAAATTAACAGAAAATAAGTAGGGTAACCTGTTAAATCATACCATGGGGGATGTAATGGGCAAAATTGACAACATCCAGACCATGGGAAACTTGACGGTACAAAAAAGTGGAATCCGTAGATGTAGGAGGACATTGATTTGTTTTAAAGTATGAACAATTTTTGGATCCTGACTCAAACAAGCAAATACATTGTAAAATAGAAAAAACTGTAATGTTAATTTGAAATTGTGAATGTGAAATTGGATTTTTCCGAACTGACAGTTCATATTTATTAAGAGTTTAGGGTGTTTTGATTTTTATTACTAATAATGAAAAAGAATAAAGAAAAAAAAAGGTTTGAAGGCCAATTAGTGAACATGGGATGTTGAATAACTCACTTGGGGTTCTCCAGAGAACAGAACCAGTAGGATACATACAAGTCAAAATAAAACAAGGCAAGCAAATCAAAACAGAGATTACTTATATTGAATTGGCTCATGTGATTATGGGGGCTAAAAAGTCTCATGAGACCCTGTGGAGAACCAGTGGTGTAAGTTCCATCTGAGTCAGAAGGCGTTAAGAAGACCAGTGTCACAGGTCATGCGTCAGACTGAGCTGGACTTTTCATTCCTCCCCCTTGTTGCCCTAGCCAGACCCCCATCAGATTGGCTGATGTTCACTCACATTGGGGAGGGCCCTCTGCTTTAGTCAGTCTACTGATTTAAATGCTAATCTCATCTAGAAGCACCCTTGCAGACACACCCAGAAGTAATGTACCAAATTCTGGGTCAGTCAAGTTGACACATCTAAAGTTACCCATCCCAGTAGAAAGCACTTTTTTAAAATTTCTCATCCGTGTGTTCCTTTTGTCTTCTTGGCTGTAGGTGATCAAAGGGTAATTATTGGTGTTGAATCACTGTGGTCTTCAAAACGGAAAAAAGTGAGTCTTGCTGTTGAGTAGATTGAGGCTCCTGGTCGCTGGGGATCGTTCAAGGAACAGCTGCAGTATTCATTTTCAGGGGCTTCGTTTTGCGCTAAGTCTGTGAGGGTAGTGGGAAATCGTATGTGAGATTTCCTAGTGTTCTTGGCCCCTAGGAGCACTTGAGTTCTTATTACCTCTAACACCTTTTTAAGACATGGCTTTGTTGGTTTTTTTTTTTTTTTTTTTTTTTGGATTCACTGTTTCATGGACTTCCTTTTTTTTAGTATGCCAGGCATTTCAAATGTTGCTTTCCTGAGAACTTTTAAAGGCTGTGTTTTCTTATGGACTTTGTCTCTCTGTTACAGTATTCATCTCAATATAGATTTACTACAGCCGTTGACAGTTACATCTTAGCCTTAAGCATCTTAACTTGTTTTTTTAGTAATATTAACAATAATAAATAACAACAAAATCACCCTGGTTTTGCCCTCAATCAGTTCCCATATGGATGCTCTCCTCAGGTTGATAGAAAACCTGAGAAGTTTTACATTTTTTGCATTCTTGAACCCCTTATGGTGGGTGTTATTTCTTTTATTTTGAATGCCAGAAAACCAAGGCTTCCATGATAAGTGACCTGCTATAGGAAGGTTAGAATGCCCCTACGCATGTAAGAAAGAGGCATAAGAAGAGGGAAAAGACAGAATCAAGTGGTAAGGATAGTAGAGCGTGATGAGTTGTGAGGTATGTATATGAATGACAAATGGATGATGATCGTACTAATGATTGTAGGCATAGGGAACATTCTCCCAGGAAGCCTGCTAAGAGCTTTTGTAGCATTGCACCATAGGATTTCATGGCACCTTTTTGAGGTAGCCACCATTCTTTCTTCCATCTTCTAGGTGAGTAGACAGAGCCTTGCACTGTGCTGGCCTAACCAGTCAGTGTGGGACTGTGACCCCATAATTTAACTGCCTCCCACGCATCGTAGTAATGTGTCTCACTCCTTCTCACAGGGATTAGGTAACTGTACCCCAGACAGGTTAAGTAACTTCCCTCAGCACTTACGTTTCAATCAGTGGCGGAGCCAAGAAAAGAATGTCTGTTTACTGACTGGGAAACGTTATATTATGACTTTGCTCAGTGAGTCTTTTTTTGTAATAGCTTCTCTAAGGCTTGTCTTTTCAGTAGTGTTTCTTTGACTTCCCTGCCTGTTTCCCATTGTTCACCCCTTCACTTTCCACCCACATTCCCAAGTATGAAGGAAGTAATGATGGAATTTCACATTATAATCAGAAAAGATAAAAGGCTGCCTGAAAATAATCCTGGCCTGTTGGGAATGTTGGCTTGATCTTTAGAGAAATTTTTACTTGTCTGTGACTTTAGACTTAGCTTTTCCGTTAATGAGGACTAACACGTTAATGTTGTCCCTGAACTTTATTTGCAATAATTCACCGATGGAAGCACTCACAGCCAGCTCTGCTAATGAATGTAGAACAGCGACCTTCTGTAGAAAAGGAAAGAAAAAAAAAAATCTTTTCTGTTCTCACAGGGATCCTTTCTTGTTTGGAAAAACCAAGTAGACAAGAAAAATAAATCAGGCACTTGAAGGAAAGGAGCTACATCCTTGAGAGTGTTACATTTGTAAAAATTCTGCTAGCCCAGAGATTTTCTTTCCAGTTTAAGCAATGAGGAATTTTCCAACATGAAAGTGGCCATTAATAGGGTATGTTTTGGTGCTAAAATAGTTGCTGGTCTGTGGTGTAGCGGCCTTTACTCTTCCAGCCATACACAGTAGGAGAATTTCCTCTGTGGCTATGTTCGTAGACCTTTCCCCCAAAAAGACATGGGGAAGGCAGTGTTTGTCTGAGATCCTTTACATGGCTGAGCGTGACTGAGAACACCCTCCATGTGTTTCTCTTCAAGGGAAAATGAGGAACAAGGGGGAGTCCGTTCTTGAGAGTCAGCATCCCTGTGGTGATCTTCGTGTTGCGTATCTTAGTCAGGAGTTCTCGAGGCTTTCGATAACCTCAGGTTGAATGTCTTCCACCATCCACCCCATCCCATTTTGTGCTCTTTGCTCCTCAAAGTTTGGTTACCATAAGAGATTGATGGAGCTGGAGTTAATGAATCAATTGCTCAGGGGTTATTAATTAGTGAAATCATTATTTAATGCAAAGCAGTAAGTAGAACTCAACTGCTGTGCGTTTTTTTGTATCGGAAATCTGTAGAATTAAAATAGGATAGATTTTAACTTAACAGAAGTAGTGGAAAACTTAAAGGTTATTGTCATTATTTATATTATTTTTATTTTGCAGATCGGTATTAAGGTGCTACGGAATGGAACCACCCCTTTCCCCAAATCTCTGTGCTTAATGGAGATAAAATTCACATGGATTCATAATACAATTAGAAATGAATAAAGTAGGACAGTGGAAAAAATATCTTTAATTCTTGAATTTGTCTGATTTACTGTTGATCTATTTCAGTGTTTTAAAAGAATTTATTAAAAATTTTCTGCTTTGTTGAGGCATAATTGACATAAAATTATAAGATACTGAAAGTGTACATTGTGGTGATTTGATATACACATTTACGGTTTTTTAATGGTTATGAAAAATTAGTTGTCGTCGTGAGATTTGGGTCAGAGACCTTAAATAGTTTCACAAGCTAGACTAAAATATTCCTGTTGAGTTATTTGGAAATATTTCTGGAGCTTTCTGTAGAAAATATTTGTCGTGTTTACAGACGAACATGTTCATTCTGCCTGGGAAGCCAGGCTGAATTTTCAATTGGTTGTTTCCTTGGTTGTAAGATTATATTTCATAAGGCAGGAAGCCTCTTTCACCCATAAACCCCATAGAGCCTTCTATAACCAGGTTGTCCAGGTAGGATAGTTATGTAGAAGAAGCAAACCAAGGATTCCATTGATGATGGCTCCCCCTTGAAGCAAGGAAAACTAGCTGCACGTTCATTCCCTGTGAGGATTTTTAGTCTCAGTGAGAAACTTAAATAAAATTGTGATTTCTCTGTGGTCAAGAAAATTTTGCACAAGGCTAGTTGAAACGCCTTGGGTATACTGCTTCTCATGTTCATAACCCATGCAAGGTCTAACTGGCTCTTAGGTTGGTTTAGCAACCCACTTAAGATACAACCTAGGATGAGGAAGGAACTGTACTTGGCGTCCAGTTACTTTCCTTAGGTGTGTCCCAGAGGCCTATCTATCACAGCAGGTGGAAGGAGACAGGATGGCAAGGCTAATGGAGACATTCCAGAGTAGAGATAAGAGATTGCCTTCTAACCCTGCCTCTCCATCTGCTCTGAGTGTGATTTGTGAGAAGGGTCAGAACACGGAAGATGTACCACAAAGCTTACCACTGATTTTTACGTGGGCCTGCAGAGATTTTCTGGGTTATTTGTCAGAACTCACATACCTGTCACATCCATGTGTCTCAACACTTTTGGGGATCACCAATTAAGAGCAATCCAGTAGGCTTACTATCTTTCCAGATTTTAGTTTGAAGCCCAGTAAATTAAAAACATTTTTTTAATGTTTATGTTTATTTATTTATCATGCTCAGAGCGTGAGTGAGGAAGGTACAGAGAGAAAGAGAAGGAGGGAAACACAGAATCCGAATGAAGCAGGCCCCAGTCTCTGGGCTGGCAGCAGAGCCTGAAGTGGGTCTCGAACCCATGAACCACGAGATCATGACCTGAGCCGAAGTCGGATGCTTAACCAACTGAGCCACCCAGGTGCCCCTGAAGTTCAGTAAATTAAATGTTTCATATAGAAGACTGATCATAGTGGACATGGAATCAATAGAACAACTACAAAGCCAATGCATGTCGGTACTGGAGGTCATTTAAGAGATTAATTTGCTTCTGATTATGATCTCTAGAAACGGGAAAGACCAGAATATACAAAGGGGAAATGTGGACATTGCGATATTCCATATGTATTGACCTGGTGACTTTATAATATATATTACATTTAAAAATATTTTTTAAATAAGAGATAATATTATGTGATAGCTGAGTTTCACAAAGTTGGGACTAAGACCAGATTTGACGCAAGTTAATTCCACGGTCTTGCTAATAAAATGAAGAGAATAGTAACAATTTTGTAAGATTCACAGAAATAATCCATGTAAATTATTTAGCTATGTGCAGGTTGCAGCGAGTGCTTAAAATTTCTCGGCCATTATTATCATTAACAACTATCTCTATAGTTTTGAGAGGATAAGAATTTGTTCTGAAGATTTCCTTTTTTTTTTTTTTTTTTAATTTTTTTTATTGGTGGGTGTGGATTTTGGATGGTGTGGCCTGCTCAGGCCTCTTCATTTGTTTCTCTCCTAGAGATTTAGAGTCTGTATGGACTAAAAACATTCATCCTTTTGCTGTCAAAGGGTCCCTTCTCCCCCATGGTGTGTTGCACATGGTGAATATCAATGCAAATACATTCAAATCATGGAGGCACCAGGAGACTAGTGGGCAGTGATGCTAAGTAGATCCGACATGATAATGACATGGAGATTATTGGTGATTAATGCAAGTCACTGAGGATCATGGGAAATGCATGTGTCCTTTTACCTGACCCTCCCACACAAAAGTTTTTGACAGTAATCTTGGGGTCACTCAGCCCATCTCTCCGCTTCTTTCAGAACTTCAAAAGCTCATGTCTGTACAGTTATCCCCCCTTCCTACTTTTGGCGGTAGCTAATTTGTTAAAAGTGGAAGAATGGCTCGATGTTTAATGTTTGTGTTAGTAGCAGCCTGGAGTTAAGTATAGCATTTTCTGAAAAGGGAAAGCTTTATTTTAGTTTTTTTTAATTAGTCATACGGTGGCAAAATGTAACCCGTCTTGACATCATTTGGGGACCAAAGTAGTAATGACTGTGCTTCAAAGAATGATTTTCACTCTCCACCTCCAGGCAGATGGTAGCGTTACCCCGCCCTGCCCTTTTTAACGTCCATGTGGCCCTGAGACTTAGCCCAGCCAATTGCCATGGGAGTGGGTATGAGTAGTGTTACCGTAGGTGGAAGCCTTAAGTGTGAGCGCACACTTTGCTCCCTGCCCTTTTCTGTCCCCTGCAGGCAGGAAGTGTGAGAGTACAGCTTCCCTCAGCCTGTGTACCTGAATGAGCGAGATCCGTCTCCTCTCCTAGGTGGTACATTTGCATCATTAGCAAGAGAACACCGTGTTGTGTGAAGTTTGTGTTTTGGAGGACTGTTTGTTTCTGTAGCATAACCCATTCCTCCTGAGAAATGTGAGGTAAAAATAAGACTTCTGCTTTTAGTCTCTAATGTAATTCAATACACATTTGGAGAAATGTTTTGATTCTTGGTTCCCACTGTGATCTTGTTATACTTGGTTCCTGGTTGGGTTCCGTCTTCTTCCTCCGCTCACCACCATAGCAGCCCCCGGCCTATGGGAGGGGGACAGAATCTAGAGGTGCAAGGGTCACTCGTGGATCCAAGAACAGACATCTTTTGGGTGCTATCTAACCTGAAGACATTCTTCCTGTGACTTCTTGGCACCTGTGACATCCTTGAGTTGCCCTTCAGTACATGGAAATGTCCCTGGCTGTAGGGGAAGTTTCTTGACATATTGATGTGTATATGTATGTACTTATGTGTGTATGTATATATTTATATATTTTAATATATCTAGAAGGATCTATCTATTATCTAAGTCTATCAGTCATCTATCTTTCCCCCAGAATTTGATTGTATAATTTTCAAAATGATATAAATATGAAAATCAAGTAGATAAAATACAAAGATCTTCTATTCAAAAATACAGGTTGTCACTGGCAGTCCTATCTTTACATAGCTTGTTTAGAGGTCTAAGGAGGTACTATCTACTTTATAGAATTATTTCAAGAATAGAGCACATGCTGTGCTCATTAATATGGTACTTTAAGAATGCCTATATTAAAAGATAATAAGATAGCTCATTATCTCATGTGTACTGCTTGAAGAGAGGTACTTAGTCTTTATTTATTTGCAAATATTAGGTACTGTTCTTACCACTAAAATACATTTTTCCTTAAATCATTTCTTTAAATCAACCCATGTCCCTTGGATCAAGTCAATTATGCATTATCTGCTTATGTTCCATAGGCGATAACTAGTTTTTGTTTGCTGTTAGTACTGAGTCATTGCCACATTTTTGTAGTAAGTGTATGATTTTTTTCTTCTACATACCATTTCTTCTTAGTATATGAAGTCATGCCACATGGGTTTTATATTCTAAACATTGCTATGAAATAAAATAATTGTCATTCACATTTTAAAAGTTTAAAATTCTGGGCTTGCAAAGTTGTGAAGTCACTTTGCAATATGCAGTAATCAAACCTGGGTGACACGGTTGGGAAGATATTTCTTTATTTTGAGAGAGAAAGAGAGCACAAGCAGGTGGTGGGGGGTGGTCAGAGAGAAGGAGAGAGAGATCCTAAACAGGATCCACGCTGTCAGTGCAGAGCCAATATGGGGCTTGATCTCATGAACTGTGAGATCGTGACCTGAGCCAAAATCAAGAGTAGGACGCTTAACCAACCGAGCCACCCAGGTGCCCTGGAAAGATGTTTAATATCTGTATATGCATCTGTCCATCCTTTCATAGAGCAACAATGTATCAGGCGTTCCTAGCAGCATCTGGAAGTATGTAAATGAAGAAGTCGTTGAGTCTTTGCTGTTCCATGGGGATCAGCAGCTGTACTGGCACAGGGTGGACAAGGTCTGATTTGCACACGACCTGACCCTTGCACGTGCACAGTGCTGGCAGTTGGTCAGTACCAATAGTGAGTGAAGGAACGCATGGACCTGTGACTGATACTTGCCATGCCTTCCAACAGGTGCTTTCTGTAGCCTCTCACGGGGTTACTGTGTGAACCCAGAGAAGGGAATGACTTAGCGTGCATGGTTGGGGTAGGATGTGTTGGAACAGCTTCAAGTAAGGTGGTATTGGACTTGAGCCAGGAGCAGTTAGCTTGGTGAAGAATTCTAGGTGTGTGCCTGGAGTGGGGGAGAGTGACAAGTCTTGCCTGCAGTGACAGCAGCTTGTGTGAAGAGGCAGTGGCAAGGATTATGTGAAAAGAGGTGAGCGGTGGTTTTCATTTCCCCGAGGGATCTCTCTCTTTGGGCCAGTATCTTCTATGTTTCCTCCTCCCCACCTTGGTCATAGGTAAATATAGTTACCTATGTGACTGGGCCTCTGCTCAGAGAGGGTCAAAGCCCAGACCACTTCTCCAATATTTATGGGATTCAGTTCGGTTAGTATCTGCTTGCTTTGATACAGATATACATCCTTTGCACATCGTGTGTGGTGTGTGTGTGTGTGTGTGCACGGGCATTTGAAAGAGGAGGAACAGACTCGATATGCAGCATGAGAATAAAAGATCCTTGGTGGGGCACCTGAGTGGCTCAGTCTGTTAAGCGTCCGACTTCGGCTCAGGTCATGATCTCATGGGTTTTGAGTTCGAGCCCTGCGTCGGTCTCTGTGCTGACAGCTTGGAGCCTGGCGCCTGCTTCGGATTCTGTGTCTCTCTCTCTCTCTCTCTCTCTCTCTCTCTCTCTGCCCCTCCCCAGCTTGTTCTCTGTCTCTCCCTCTATGTCTCTCAAAAAATAAGTAAACGTTTAAAAAAAAAAGATCCTTGGTGTTTGTTCAGATACATGTATCCCAACAAAGGAGAAGTAAATGTCTCCGTGGTATCCCACATAAAACACGAAGTACTAAATAATATTGAGAGCGTCTCGCTGAGCCCTCCATGAATAGTACATTAATGTCAAGGAAGTGTTGAGGAATTCCCAGAGAGCATTGTAGTTCAATAATGACCGTTATTTATCACAAACGTGCACTCTGTTTGTTCACATTGGGTAATGAATGACCTTTCTGTTTCCGTGGCCAGAGCCAAATGGACCCGTGTCTCCGCTGGTGCAGGCTGGGGGCCATTCATCACGCCTCACTTAGCCGATCACTGCCTTAAACGACACCACCAGGGAAATACTCTGGCTTAAAGGATCATTCCAAACGAAAGCCTTCGTGGGTTAACTACTCCAAAAGCAAATACTGTCTGACCCTCCCCGCTGCCTCTTTGTCTTTCTTCCTCCCCCTCTCTCTCCCTCTCTGTCTCTCAGATTTGACTCTACTAGACCTTGAATCAAATCACTTGACATTGTTGTCAGGGAGAGTGTACTAATCCACAAGAAAAGTGTATTTTCAACATTAAAAAAAATTTTTTTTAACGTTTATTTATATCTGAGTGAGAGAGACAGAGTGCGAATGGGGGAGGGACAGAGATGGAGACAGAGTCTGAAGCAGGCTCCAGGCTCTGAGCTGTCAATACAGAGCCCTAGGCGGGGCTCGAACTCACGAACCGTGAGATAATTACTTGAGCTGAAGTTGGACACTTAACCGACTGAGCCACCCAGGAGCCCCTCTAACATTTTTCTTTTAAATTTTATTTATTTATTTTGAGAGAGAGACATGGGAAGGACAGAGAGGGAATCCCAAGCAGGCTCTGCACCATCAGAGGAGAGCATGACACGGGGATTGAACTCACAAACCGTGAGATCATGACCTGAGCAGAAACCAAGAGTTGGACACTTAACCGACTGAGCCACCCTGGCACCCCCATTTCCAACATTGATGATTCTTGCAAGATTTTATTCTTGTTCTGTTTTTGTATGGCATAGCTTCTTCTTCTTCTTTTTCTTCCCTGAACCTTTTTACCATCCTTCAAGCGAGAAGCCTGCAGTCCAGACCATCACTTTGATCAGCCAGCCTGTCATGCTCCTGAAGGTGGCATAAACTGTTGCCTTGCTCGTGGGGTGCTTGGTTCTGTTGGTTTAGCATGCAATGAGGGAAGGCCATTTCGTCCATTTTAGTTGGTAATGCCCATGAGCTTCTTGTAGCCTCCAGATGGTGCATGGCTTCCAGAAAAGAAGGCAAAACCCTTTGCTGGGGACAATGATAATACAGCGGTGTGGAGCTGGCAACTTGGTTACACGCAGTAGTTGTCCCTAAAAGTTAGATTTACATGAAAGGCCGGTCAGATTTGTTCACTGAAGAACGTCTTTAAGGGCCGGCTCTGAGAAGTGCTGTAATGTCATCTGGCATAACCCCGGGAACACTGCCAGTTCTGGCAAGCAGTGCAGCGAATCAGAATTGCCGTATTTTTGGAAACATCACCGTGTGAATTTTGAGACTGCTATGCTTTGGAATTGTACGTCGTGAGCTGTTACTCTCTCATAATGCTCTCTCAACTCTCTTTGAGGTTGATAATGTTTCATTTAGTTGGCATGACTTTATTCCAGCCACAACACAGAAAGGAAAACATATATGGATGCGTGCGTGTGTTTTAAAAGGTGGAAACTGACTTTTGGGTCTCCCTAGGCTTGCTGATCCTCAACAGGTCTGTTGACAATTTTCTCTTCATTCCCTCCCCCTCCCCCCAACCAATCAATCTGAACTTCTTCGGAGGCCCAGGATTAAATGCTGGCTTGTTTTCTGGGGAAACTTGGATCTCTTCAACTTTGACTCTGTTATTTAAAACTGGTGGTGGTTCTCCTCATCAGGAGCTAACAGCACATCATGATTTGTGAAGCCAAAGTGAAATTTGTGCTTAATTTTACATAGTGGTTTTCCTTCAGTTTTAAGACCTAATGAGAATGTTTGAGTAGCAAGCATTCTGGTTGAACATGTGAAACCTTAATTCACATAGTCTATCTGGTATTCTCAAGTTATTGAGGCAGATCAGGAGCATGATGGACATTAAGCTGCAAAGTTTTTTGTTTTGTTTTGTTTTTTTTGTGGTTAGGTACTGAAAGCTGAGGTAATGCATACATACATATATAATGTATGTATGTATATATATATATATATATAGTGTATATATGTATAGACACACACACACATAAATGTTGTTTCTTTTTTCTTTTTAAATTTATTTTGAGGGAGACAGAGAGAGAGCATGAGCAGGGCAGGTGCAGAGAGAGAGAGGCAGAGAATCCCAAGCAGGCCAGAGGCTGATGAGGGTCTTGATCTCACAAACCATGAGATTAGGACCTGAGGCAAAATTAAGAGTCTGATGCTTAAGTGACTGAGCTGCCCAGGCGCTCCTCTTTTTTTTTTTTTTTTTTTTAAGATAGAGCAAGAGAGCACAAGTGGGGGGGGGGCAAAGGGGGGTGTAGAGAAAAAGAGAATCTCAAGCAGGCTCCACGCTCAGTGCAGAGCCCAATGTGGGGCTCAATCCCAGGATTGTGAGATCATGACCTGAGCTGAAATCGAGTCAGATATTTAACCAACTGAGCCACCCAGGCACCCCTCTATTAGATTTTTATGGAGGGATCAATTGATGCATAGCTCAGAATATTCCTAGCTAACGTTGCAGACTTTTACATGGAAACGTATTAATAATGCGTATAAACATCTGTCTCACAAAACTTCATGAGAGAACAAATAACCCACTTATGCTGAAGAAAAGGCATTAAAAAGTAAAGCAATGAAATGAGCAATTTTAATTCCTGTAGCTTACGTAGAACCATTGGGATACTTTTTACCTAATATAAATATATCATGAACAGAATGGACCCTTTTAAGTTTCATTTTAGGTGACACCTGTTTTCTGTCCATATCACTCCCCTTGCTTGATGCCCACCACAGGTGAAAGTGGAATTGGACCCAAGCTACCATTGTCCCATGGATTCCATCCATCTGTTATCTTTTATTATGTTAATCCGGTTTTTTCCATGTAAAAGTGTTTCCCCCATTAAGAACTTGGGAATTTCAGGAATGGATGAGTTGGCATAATGCCAGCGGTCATTGAAACCAGGACAAAGTACTTCCAAATTTGGGGTATTTTTTGACTTATTTCTTTGCTGGGAAATGATATTTTTGAGGCTTTCTCCCCTATTGAGAAAAGGATTTTTAATAGGAATTGTTGGTTTGAATAGCATGTATATATACATATGTGTCTACCTGTATATACACGCACACACATCTTTATGGTGGATATTTTTGGTGGTAAAATTTTCTAAATGCTTCGGATGAGCAGACAAAGAATTACTTATTCAAGGAGAAAAGAGGCTAAACCCACATCCTAATTGTTTATAGCTATTGTTGGTGGAGTATTTGTTTTAAAAAACAATTTAATAATTTACAAAGTATTTCCAGATGAAGAATTTCACCTGTGCGTTGATTTATACATTTGTATCTTATAAAATATCCCAGAAAGAGTCAATCACGAAATTATATCTGGCAGAAGAAATGTAATCATGTTGTTGAGCCTAACAAGAAGGAGGTGCTCTGCATGCACAACTCCATGCAAATGAATTCGCATTTCCATGTAGCTGGAGTGGGGCATTTTCTCTCCACAGCTGTGCTTTTAGTTTTCACAGGGTAATAGAAGCTCCACTTGCAAAATTATTGGATTTGGAAATAGGGCTTGGAATATTGAATTTGCTGCCTAACGTAATGACGATCATTTTTTTTTTCCCCCAAATGTTACATGTGCCAGGCACTGCTCAAGATCCTTTGCCTGTACTAACTCATTCAGTTCTCTTAACGATCCTCTGGGGTTGGTATTGTTAACAGTCTCGTTTTGGGTGGGAATCTTGAGGCATAGAGAGGTGGCCCATTTGGTGCAGGCTCACACAGCTGGTGAGAGACTGATCTGGACTCGAAACCAGGCTTTCTGGCACTGTTAACCACCTGGCACGCTGCCTTCAGGGTAGCTGGCCCTACCTTCACATCACGGTGCCTGTTATCCCCGGTGCTACTGCAGGGGGATATTGCTGTCTTCATTGCACAGCTCACAAAACTGAAGCTCAGTGTAATTCCCCGGGACAAGAGCATTGGTATTCTTACCTTTATTTTCCTGCTTCTTTTGATGAGACAGATGGAATGGAGTTGGCCTGAGATATAGGTGGAGTCTCTTGACTGAAAGTTTTAAATGAATTCCACACAAGACCCTACATATTCTAGAAGGCGTCCACTTTCATACCCACATTTATGCCGGGCAGTTTGCGGCATCTATCGAAATTAAGCACGAGTCTTTGGATATAGCAAATCTACTTAAAAACTAGCAGAAGAAATCATAAGAGCTTTTTAGCAGCATTTACTGGTGTAATCTAGTTTATTTCAGACATTTAGATTTTATGCTTGAGATCGTATTTGCGGGTGTACTACACCTCATCGAAAGAGAGGCTGTGCGAGGTTGTACCGAACGCGTGTACCCAGGTGTGTCCTTTATTTCTGCCTCTTTTCCTCGATTCCTCATTCCTTCAGTGTTGAAGTGTTTCCCATAGAAGCACATCTATAGAAGGAGAGCTGTGTCTAAATGTTAGGTATTATTATCCCCAAGGTTATAGGTTTTTTTTCCTTCTCATCTACATTACTGCTTCAATTAGATGCTACGTGGTGTCTTAATATGATTAATGACGTGAAGGTCAGCTTTAGGACTTAGGAAAGTTTTTTTTGTTTGTTTTTTTCTTTTTTTGGCAAATAAACATTACAGAGAGTTTATTCTTATATTCTTTCTTTTAGCTTGTCAAAAAAGACATTTGCCTTGAAAGGAAATTATTTGTGGTAGCCTCTGCTTTTGACGTGTTTCCTCCCTCAAGTCATTTCTTCACAAAAAATATCTCCTGTGGTTACAATAGTTGGACAGAGCTTTGTTAAAAATCGGTCTTAGAGTCATCTGGAATATTTTTATTTTCAAGTTTGTTCATAAAAATTTCTCTTTTGGCCTTAAGATGATTTCTTTCTCACAAACATTCTCCCCGGTAAGGAGGCCAGTTTACAGCTCAGAACTTTCTTTACTATTGAGCTTGAATTATTTAAAAATCCGGCTCTGATGTGTGATGCTGATTTTTGGCTTCTCATCCTGAAAGTTATTCCGAATGGACGTTTCAGGAATCCAGGGCTCAGCGCTCAGACGCTTGGATTTTATTTCAGCCAGATTGTCATCCCAAGCCAATGAAGGCTTAATTTATAGGCTTATTATTATTTTGTATTTGGGGCTTTGTTTTATATTGACATTCCTTTTGACTGTACTTTCCATCTTTAGTACAGTTAAAGACAGAAATAGACCTAAGGTCCAGCATCATAAAGGTCAGGTCCCTGGAAAGATCATTTACAGTTGTGTTGTTCAGAATTATGCTAGCTGGGTTGGTACTTTCCAGGCCTCTCTTGCATGGGCAGAGATAGGCAGCTGTTTTGCTTACAGTGGTTGTATTACTGTGACTCTACCTCAGGGTTCTCTTTGAAGAAAATGTTAAGTTACTACATCAGCTTCTGGTCAGTCCTTCCTGTGTCTGCTGTTCTACCGTGAAGTTCCTTAACTGGATCAGGTCATTGCTGCCATTCAAGTCCTTGATGGTCTGACCTTGTTGAGCTCCTGAAATCTACGTCAGCGCTTCTCAAACCTGGCTTTCCGTGAGGATTACTGTCGAGCAAAATGCAGATACCCAGGCCCCGCTGCAAGTTCATGGCTCTTTGGATGTTTTCAGGCATTATTCTGAGAGCTATGGCTGGGATCCATTCATGAGTGAGACCTTCCCAGTCTTCCTTTCTTTCCAGAGCCTTGTTCTTTGTGTGTTTGCCTTTGTTTGAGTATGTACCTTTTGTCTGTTTCCTCCTCTCTGGTATGGGCACCCCTCACCTTATGTGTTACTGTTATGCAGCACATAGCGGGCACTTGGAAATAGATGGTGGAAGTGAATGTGGGTCTAGCATTGTAACATTCTGGGATCTGGTGTTGGTGCGCAAGGGTGGTAGGCTGGATTCTAGAACAGGCCACTCAAATTTCATCTCTTCTGCCTGCCAGCTTCATTTAGGGATAGTGTTTCTAAGTACAGAACCTGCTATTTACTATGCTGTTAATATCTTCCACGCATCTTGCTTAATGCCTTTTTAGTTTTCAATGACACGATGCTTTCAGTGTTTGATTTTTGAGGGATCTTCAAAAGATAGGTGAAGGAACTGCGGCTGGGTGCCTTAGCGTGCTAGGGTTGCCATACTAAAGTACCAAACACTGGTGGGCTTAATCGATAGATTTTTTTTTTTTTTTTTTTTTTGCTCATAGTTAAAGGGGGCTGGAAGTCCAGGATCCAGGTGTGGTCAGCTTCAGTTTCTCTCCCTGCATTTCTCTTCTTGACTTGCTGACTGCCTTCAAAGTGCTGTGTCCTCCTGTGTACTTGCCTCAGTCTGTTCTCTTATAGGGACATCAGTCCTGCTGGATTCGGCCTCCACCCATATGACCTCAGTTGTTCTTAATTAGCTCTTTAGATCCCCGTCTTCAAGTACCATCACATCAGGGGTTAGGCCTTCAACAGACACATTTTGGAGGGGACACGATGCAGTCCATAACCAGTCAAGGTTAAATGACTGGCCTGAAATTCCACATTCAGTAACTGGGAGGGAACCGGACCAAGACCCAGGAATCTACAACGAATGGTAAAGGTACCACAACCATTGTCTTCCACTTAGTATGTGAGGAGCAGTGAACTTGGAAAGGTGGTGCTATTGAGTGTGGCCTCAGTTCAATGGGAGACTTGTTCTTTGTGTAAAACGATTAATTCTAGAGGTTGGTTACATTAATTAATGTAAACTACGGCCACCTAAGTATATATACACTTCTTACTTTTTCTTTGTAAGATCCCTTTTAGATTTACTTACAGAATAACATTGCCAGATTTAACTTCCTAGTACGTTTTAACATGCCCTTGAGTTTGCCACTAACTGCTTTGCAGGCCTGGCCTAACATGACACAACAGAGAACTTTGGATGTGCTATGCTGGCCTGCATGGCGACTGAAACCATTTTTTCTTTAAAACTCTACATAGAGCTGGGTGGCTCAGTGGGTTGAGTGCCTGACTCTTGATTTTGGCTCAGGTCATGATCACAGGGCTGTGGGATCGAGCCCTACGTCAGGCTCCCGTGTGGAGTGTGGAGAAAATTTCTAACTCTCTTTCTGTCTCTCTCTCTTCCCCCTCTTTCCCCCCTCCCCTCTCTAAGATAAAACAACAAAAACAACAACAACAACAACAACAAAACGACATAGCAGTTAAGGACTATGCATCCCTTAAGTAAAGATCAGATCCCTTAAGTAAGTGATGTACTTACATTTGCTGGTGTGGACCGAACTTTTTGAACCAGATACCAAGTTGGAAAAGCTTTTTAAAAATCGTTGACTCCGTTTTATTTCAGTAGCACCGTGATACTCTTTTATCAAATGGCTGGTCAAAAGTGAGAAATGGAGTGTATCTTACCATTCTCCCTGAGGATTTTTTTTTTTTTCATTTGCTTTCTCCTGCTAAAACTGTCATTTGGAATTAGTTCCTGTCTTGTGTTTCTGTAAATAAAATTGATAGCATGTTATTAGTGTCTTTGTTTCCAGAATTCAGAGATTGCATTTAAAAAGGAACTATATAAAATCCAAGCTTTTCATGCTTAATGGGCTAGTCTTTAAGTGAACAATAGTGTGAAGTTAGCACATACTAATTAAAATGCCTGGGAACCTAGTGGTTTACGAATTCCATAAAGATTGAGAGAAGTATGCAGGTTTCTGATATGTACGTTATACTATCAGGGCATTTTTAATGTTGTAAGCAAATCTAAAACCCACAAGTAAATCTTGTGTGTAAGGTAATAAATAACTTTCATTGATGGGTTTAAAAAAGCTGAATTGTAGTAAGAAACATCACTGGTGAAAGAAGTAAGGATGTTTGTTTCACAGGAAATTATCATTTTTATTGGTGCTAGGAAAAACTTATTTGATGTATTCGCTCTGTTAAATAACTCTTGAGTTGATTACACCTAAAATGTATTTACTGTTACTTGGATCTGGAGGGAGATTGGCCTCTGTAGAATAAATAGAAGCAAGACTGTTATTTCAGGTGCACAGACAGCAGTGGACAGAAGAGAATGTTCTGTGATCTTGTTCTGCGTCTTTAAAAATATGTCCGGCTGCTCCTGGACGCCCCAGGTCAGCAAGGAAAATAAATTCAGAAACAGACTATAGTGAAACAGTAAATATTCTCCAGCTGCCAGAAGAGGGGAATGTTGAGGATGGACCAGCTCCAAGAGCCTCGGCCAGAGAGGTTTTAAACCTAGCTTGACAGAGTTGTGGCTTGAAAGGAAAAGATAGGAATTCGCCTAACACAACTTTACCTAGCAACATGACTTTCTGGTTTGAAAAAATGCTGTAAAAATATCTTTTGATGAAGTTTATTTTTAAGATTATAGAGGCAATGTGTGCTCACTATAGAGAAGTTGGAAAATAAAGAAAAACTTACAGAGATAAAAATAATTAATTACATTAAGGAAACAGAATGGCTTCTGATTTTTTGTGGATTTTATTCTGGTGCTGTTCTCTGGCTGGGTCCTCCCTCAGCTCTCACCCCCGTATCCTGACCTCCACATAGCGTTTCCTTCATTGTAAAACTCACTGTCCTCACACATTTGCCTTATTTTGTAATCTGAATGCATTCCAAAACCGTGTGTATTTTATGTGCTGCTATTTCTTTTTCTTCCAAAAAAGCTGCTATTAAAATGACTGTATATTTCAGAATTCATGGAGTCTTAGAATTTAGGGAATATGGCACACATATATTTATATATACACTTAACAATTTATATGCATATATATATTTAGATATGCACCTGCATTTCCCTCGTGAGGTCATAGCATTTCCTAGTTGTATTAAGGTGCTTTATTGGCTAAACCGCATGAATTTGTGTGACTGTCTTAATTGAGAAGATTTTGCTGTGGTCATTTAGATCGCTTTTAAAATTTTTTGACTACACATAATTAATTTTCTTAAGAACATTCTTTGTGAAGTCTCTAAATATCCAGAAACCATTTTGATCTGTATTCATTGAGTTACTGAGACTCTGAAGTTTGAATATTGAGGGTTGTAAGCTCATATTATCTAAAAAGTGAGTGCCTTACATATCGAATTATGATTTGGGCATATGTATCTTACTGTTCTAAGGCAACAAAAGATAGGCGTTCATCTGTTAAACTTAAGTGATTTAATAAGCATTTAATGAGTGTGTAATGAGGATGATTTGGGGTTTATTAGAAATGATGTCAGAGTGTGAATTGTGTAACCATTTCTTGCTTTGGTCATGTTGATTTGAGCATGGGATACATATTTTTATTCATCAAAGAACCGTTGAGTGCCTAATCCTGGCCAGGCACTTTTTGGGTGTAGATGAATGGGACAGAGAAGGTGTTTTATTTTTCAGAGTTTGCCTTGGAGGAGGGAGGATTAGTGTTGAGACAGACAATATGTGAGTAAACAAATATACAGGATATAGTTAATTTCAGATAGTATCTCTTTTGTTTTTCCCATAATATCTTTTATCCATCCATTGATTGTTTTACCGCATACAACACAAATGGAAAAAATAAAAAGGCATCAGCTCAAACATTGCGACTGTTATAGAAGTTAAACCCAAAAGTGTTAAGGAGGTGTTTTGTATGTAGTCAGATAGTCGTAGTGAGGGTTATTAGACTTTCCAACTCAGATGGTTGTTGAAAAGACATGAATTGGGGCACCTGGGTGGCTCAGTCGGTTAAGCGTCTGACTTCAGCTCAGGTTATGATCTCATGGTTCGTGGGTTCGAGCCTCATGTCGGCTTCTGTGCTGACAGCTCAGAGCCTGGAGCCTGCTTCAGATTCTGTGTCTCCCTCTCTCTCTGCCCCTCCCCCAGTCACACTCTGTCTGTCTGTCTCTCTCTAAAAAATAAACATTAAAAAAAAAAAAGAAAGAAAGAAAATACACGAATTAAAGTGAGGACTTCCAGTGCACGCTCCAGATGCAGAAATTAAGAGCCTGTTGCTTTCTTTAAAGTGATTTTAGTTTTGGGAGTTTTTTTTTTTCTTCTTCTTTTTAAAAGGAGGAAAAAAAAAATCTTTGTCCTGTAGGTATAAAGTCATTACTCGGACTAATGGGGCATTGAACTAACTGGAGGTACAAGGTAGACTCTTTTTAAACCTTTTTATTGAATCCTTGACTGTCAAGTCAAACATGTGATTAAAGTTAGCCCTCCTTCCCCAACCCTGTTGCCTCCGAGAAATGTTTTCATGCTTAGGAAATGGCACCAAAAAAGAAGAATTGGGTGGTTCTCTCCATTGGCGTTTTACTAATTGAAATGAAATAAAGGAAAAGGATAAAGAGAACAGTATGGATTGGTGAAGGGGGCTCACTGTGCTAGGACTGTATAGTCCTCCTCCCTCCTCACTGCCTCAGTGTGAGATCGAGGTAGGTGATGTGATCTCCCTGAGAAGATATTCCCAGGTGCTGAAGACGGAGGACCCAGAGCCTACGGGAGCCCTGAGATGCAGTTTGGGGTGCATCGAGTATTTCTGGTGGACCCAAGAAGGAAGTGTGAGCTGCCACCACGTTAAAGGCAAAGGCTCTGTAGCTGGGAAGGTGCAGGAGTCCTGTGGAAGGCTTGGACCAGCCTTATGGAAGTCTTGGAGAGCTGAAAGAGAAGGGCCCAGCCCTCTGGGATGCCCCAAACTACCCTTACTCCATGCCGGCCTGGGGGTTTAGGAGCTCTGTCTAAAATGTAGAGTGTCAGGGTAGACAAAGCTGTGAGGTAAAAGGCTAGATTGGGAACTCAGACATTGGAATCTCTTATAATTACAGCTAGACACTGATGTATAGATTCTAGGCAGACAATCAAAATGCCACCCATTATGCCTTTTTATAGAAATTGGCAGGGTGCCTGGGTGGCTCAGTTGGTAAGTGTCCAACTTCAGCTCAGGTCATGGTCTCGCAGTTCATGAGTTCGAGCCCTGTGTTAGGCTCTGTGCTGACAGCTCAGAGCCGGGAGCCTGCTTCAGGTTCTGTGTCTCCCTCTCTCTGCCCCTTCCCTGTGCGCGCGCGCGCGCTCTCTCTCTCTCTCTCTCTCTCTCTCTCTCTCTCTCTCTCCCCCTCTCTCAAAAATAAAGAAACATTCAAAAAAATTTAGCAGTTGGCAACCTGATTCTAATTATTGGAAATACACAGGAGATGACATAGAATAGTCCAACATATTCTGAAGAAGAGGAGTTGGAGGAATGCAACTAGCCAATTTCAAGAATTACTGTAAAGCGATAGTAATCAAAACAGTGAGGCCCACCAGAAAGTTGTATGTGAGTGTTCATAATTGTCAGAAACTGGAGACAGCTCAGTGCCCGACAACTAGCGAGTACATCAACAGCGCGTGGTGCATCCATACAGGAAATTCAGCTCAGCAGTAGGAAGAAATGTACCACAGATACGTGCAGCAGCATAGCTGAAGGAATGAAGCCAGGCGTAAAAGTTGATGTCCTGTGTGATTCGGTTCTACCAAATTCTAGGAAGGATAAAACTCTAATGATGAAAATCAGATGTGTTCTCTACAGCTACCAGGGAGAAAATTAACCACAAGGGGCACGAGGGTACGTGCTGGGGTTATGGAAATGTTCTGTAACTTGATTGTGGTGCTGGTTATACAATTGTGTGATTTCGTTAAATAATCAAATTGTACCCTTAGCAATGAGTGGATTTTATCTTATGTAAGTTGTATATTAAATAAATTGGCTTAAAATAAAAGTGAGAGGTAGTTAGACTTCCCACCTTCCTCTTTGAAGTTACGCCTGAAAAGAAGATTTAGAATGGTATTCCATAATAGCCATGAATAGGAATTTCTTAAGTGATCCATAACATGGACATAAACCACAAGGTTATTTTATGTTGCCTGAGTTTTGCAGCATTCTAAGTGAATGGAATTGATAGGTTGGGGAACTTCATTATTTTTTTTTTTAAGGAAACATTCCACTTTTCATTTATTTTATTTTATTTTATTTTTTTAACATTTATTTATTTTTGAGACTGAGAGAGACAGAGCATGAACAGGGGAGGAGCAGAGAGAGAGGGAGACACAGAATCTGAAACAGGCTCCAGGCTCTGAGCTGTCCGCACAGAGCCTGACGCGGGGCTTGAACTCACAGACCGTGAGATCATGACCTGAGCCGAAGTCGGACGCTTAACTGACCAAGCCACCCGGGCGCCCCAACATTCCACTTTTTAAGAGATTTTCTGCTGGAGTACCTTGGGTATCAGCTGTTGTCATCAACTGATAATGTATTTCACTTTAGTTCTGTTAGGGAACGATTTGAGCTAAGATTTCAGACTTCTTGAGGGGAAAAAAAAATCTTTTCTAGTGAGTGGAATCCCACCAATAAAGTAAATATTTTTGGTATGGTAATAAAGAGAGGGAAACTGCCCCAGGGATATACCTCCTGGATTAGGCAAGGACTGACAAATTTGGGAACTGCCAAAATTATTGAAATCACCTTACATACCAGTCTAATCAGCATTTTAGCTTCTTCACCAAAACATTTTAGTTAATTTTCCTTGTGAGTTGTCTCAAAATACTCCCGGACGGTAGGTACTATCCTATATTCATTTGTATCTTTCATAGTTTCCATTTGGACTTCAGTCCGTTGTTAGGCCTTTATCTAATCTTTATCTAATGTTTTGACAGTATCTCATGTTGAGAGTATTTGCATTTTGTTGTAATGCCGACCCATGATGTTTATTTTCTTTCTTTCAAATTCTTCCTGGTGATTCTTGTTCCAGATGAACTGTAGACTTAACTTCCAAACAGTGGTGGTAAGCTGGCCGGTGAAAATTTGAATCGACATGTGTAGCAGAACAGGATTTTCACTGCAGAGTGAGTCCCTACGAAACTGAGATAAAAGAGATTTTTTTTCCTGTCTAACGTAGAGAAGTGTTCTAATTCAGGCCGGGTGAGAGAATGATACAGAGGTTTCATTAAATTTCATTTCATTAAATGTAATTTGGATTTCGATTTGCATTGCAAGGACTTGGGAATGTCTTAATAATGCTGGTGGCTATAACAGGTTCTCAAATTTCAGGAGTTCAACAGAAGATGACAATTTGCTTTCAGCTCATGTAGAGTTAGTAATGCAGGTCCGGCTTTTCATTCGCGGACCCAGACTCCTTCTGTCTTGTAGCTCTGTGTCCCCATCTAGCTTGGCAGGATATTATGGGTCAGCCCAGAAGTGGTGCATTTGACTTCTGCCACGTTCCATTGAGCTACAGGATTTCTTTTGTCTGCTCCTGCACTGCAGTGAGGGAGTTTGGGAAATGTCCCGTATTTGGGTCATCAGGAAGAAAAGGAAACAAGTTTCATTGTAGCAGAAGTCTATGCTGCAGCCTGTAAGTGAATGCCTGTACACATACCAAATCTACATTGGGTTGCTTGAATGTGGACCCTCTGAATATTGCCTGTCTGTCCATGGAATACAAGAGACACATGTAGTGAAGGTAGATTTGGACCATCCTCTCTTGTTGATATTTCTGGTACCGACTAGGGTCAAGACTGAAGATGTGAGCCAAAGAATGCTGCTCACCCGGCTGGTGAGAGAATGTTAAGAGTGTGTTATTGCCTACGTATGCACAGAGATGTCAGAGTTAATCCGTTGCCTTTCAAGCGTGTGGCGTTCCCTCTAGACACAATAAGAAATTGTCCAGCTACCGAGTGGTGGATGCACGTAGAATTGACAGATGTTTGGAGGGACAGATTTCTAACCTTGACTTTTTTGGATTAGATGTGGTACAGGGTATGATAGCATACTCAAAGACAGACTTATTTATCTCTCCCCATCTTCAACACTGCATTGTTTCCTGTAACTACACTTATCAAATAAAACCAGAAACTGCAACTTCATAAACAAAATTTTAGTGATGTGCCTCTCATTTTGTGTTCACCTGGGGGGGTTGCCATTCACAACAACTGTCCTGTTCACATTTCCACACTCAAACATGAGAATTGCTACCTGGTGATTTGCCTGAAGTTATTAACTATAAGAGCTCTGGAGCAGAGATCTATATTTCATATTTATTTTGCAACTTAACATTATTGGCCAAACAGTATGTTTGGTTTGCCAGATAAAATATAGGACATACTTAGTGCTAAAAAAAGATATTCGTCTTTTATCTGAAGTTCAGATTTTAACTGGTCATCTGCATTTTATTTGCGAACTCTGACGACCCTAGTTTCTGGAACTATATCGCTGTGTAACTTAAAAAGGATATTAAGTGGCCTGGTAGTTTGGAGATAAAGCCACAGTAAATATTGTGATGTTGAAAGGTCTTTAAGTCTGTGTAAACTAGGGTAAGGCTGTATCTGACTTCTTTGCTGCTCTCTTCCGAATCTTGTTACGGTGTTTGCCACATAGTAAGTGCTCAATATCCATTTCTTACATGATTGTTCATGACTACAGCGGAAATTGATCCATTCATTTTGGCATTCTGTTTCGTTTAGGGTTGTCACACCCTCTCGGGCAGCCCATTTTAGGCATCTTGTGGGTAGAGGTTGTTTCATGTCTTCTTTTGTCGTTTTCAAAGTAACAGTGATTTGAAAGGCACCTTGTAGGTAACTGGTAGGAGCTCCGTGAATGAACAGTTACCGATCAAGGGTTTTTAATGGGCGCAAAACGCTGAGAGAGGTCGACTATTTGGGAGAGCAGCTTGTGGTTACCATGTTGGAATTTAACAGAAAGAATTTAAGCTATAGATGAGGACAAAAAACCTAACAGTGAGGACGATTAAACTGTGGGGTGGCCTCTTGAGGCAAACTGCAGAGACTGTTGCTTTAGTCAGTCAAAGGCAAATGCCTCCACTGGGAAGTTGCCTATTGATCTTATTACCTGGGGACTTGAAATAACGTTTCAAATGTTCCCCTTGAAAAGCCATGATGTCGTTTTTTTTTAAAATCACATACTTCATCCTTAAACTCTCACGCAAAGCCAGTACTTGAGCTAAACCTCCCTCACCAGAAATATCTTCAAGGAACACTCTCGGTGCAAAGGATGTGTATTGTGGAAGATTAGAAAAGAAAGTGTTTTGGTTCTCTGTGGCATGTGGCTGGGCTCTTTGTAAGGTGAGCCCCTTTGGAGGCTGTGAAAAACTTCCTGTCATATAGTGCGGTGTTTTCCATTATATTATTGGCACGTAAGCGTATTAATAAGTTGTATGAAATCCTATGACAGTGTGGTTTGGGGAGAGAATTTTGGAATCTAGAAAAGATGTGAGTTGGGGACCATTCATTGGCTCTGCAAACTGAAGCCAGTCACTTGACCTTTGAAAGCCTCAGTTTGCTCATCTTTTAAATAGGAATAATACTACTAATTAATGTGAGGATTGGAGAATGTCTGCACTCATTTCAGTGTATAATGTCTGATAAATGTTGGAAAAATTTGAATTGCTATATTTTATTATTTACACATGTACTATTTAAGAGAGAATTATTGTTACATTGTTAAGACCTAAAGCTACAATAGCAAGTAATTAATCCCTATAATAGCAATTAATATCTGAGTGATGAATTGTCTTCCCAAAAGAGGCAGCTAGGAGTGTAGTCATCCATGTGACTGTAGCGTGTCCCAGGAGAGTTACAGAAGTTAATTTGTAATGGAAACAGCTGTTGGACGAGCTCAAGGCACAGGCTTTGGAGTTGAAATATTCCACATCCTGATTCATCCTGACTTAGAGGCTCTTTGACCTTGAAAAAAGTACAAGTACTTAGCCTCTCTGAATTTAGAGAAGATATTTTGGGGCTATGCTGTCCAGTACAGTAGCTGCCATATGTGGTTATTTAAATTCAAATTCATTAGAATGAAATAAAATTAAAAATGAGTTCCTCAGTTCTTTGGTTTGAGTTGTATTTCTTCAGGATTTATATGTTGAAGTCCTCACCCCCACTACCTGAGATTATAATATTAATTGGAAATAGGGTCATCGTAGGTGTAATTACCTAAGATGAGAACGTACTGGTGCAGGATGAACCCCTAATCCAGTATGACTAGTGTCTTTATAAAAGGGGAAATTTGGACACAGATATATAAAACGGGGGGTGGGGAGGGGAGGGAGGCCATGTGGATGCGAAGGCAGAGACCAGGGTGATGCTTCTAAAAGCCATGGAATGCTGAAGATGGCCAGCAAACCACCAGACCCTGGGAGAGAGGCATGGAACAGATTCTTTTAGCGGCCCGCACAAGAAACCAGCCCTACCCACACCTTGATCTCTGGACCTGTAGCTTCCAGAACCTCGACACTAAGTAGATTTCAGTGTCTTCAGTGGTCTGGTTTGTGATAGTTTGTTACACAGTCCTCGCAGAGGACTTCAGGGAGTCTCCCTAACCACGTTCCAAAGCATGAAATAGCCCCAATGGGCGTGTGGCTCCTGTATTGGATGGTGAAGATGGAGAACGTGGCTCTCATTGCAGAAAGTTCACGTGGACAGTGCTCCTTGGAAGATTCCAGGCTGCCCACAGCCCCTAAAGTTTAAACTTTAAAAAGCTTACAAAAGGTTGGATGAGTTTTATGAAGTATGTTCTTTGTCCTGATATCCAGGGCAAGACGCATAAAGGATTTATAGGGGGGGGGGGGAGGGGGGAAAAGCTCTCCCTCAAAACTGGGCTGGTCAGACAGCCAGATATTCAGGAGGACTTCTGTTCTGGCAGAGATGTAGAAAGAAGCCAAGACGCCCTTGTCTAATGTGCAGGACGACTCTGCTTCTGCTTCCACCGTTACACTCTTACATAATCGTGCTCTATATATAGAGCTTCCCTTTGTATCCAGCCCTGCCTTTCCCCCTTGCTGTCTTGTTCAGACTGTCTGAAAGTGTTGGGATGACTGCTCGCCCCCCACCACAGGCTGTCAATACGCCGGCAGCCGCGGGTTTGCAGCTCTGTCTGGGTTTATCGCTGCTTCTCCGCGTGCGAAGGCCACAGAGCCCTTCCCGCCTGGTTCTTGGCCATGGCCCGGGACGTACTACGAACTCTCGTGCACCCTTTGCTTTGGCCAGAGAACCTGTCCTGGGAGTGGCTCAAGTCACCCGGCTGGCAGGGGAGAGCCTCCCAGCTCCGGACTAGACATGAACACCACGCTGCCTGTCCTCCGGGATAGGGCTTGAGGTTTGCCAGAGGTGGCTGTGACCTCCAAGGGGGCGCAGTCACCATCCTCTCGGCGCGCTTTGTCCACTTTTCAAGAGGCTGTACCTTGGATGCTAGTCAGCCTCTTTGGATCCTCGGTCAAGTGAAAACAGTCTGTTCACCTGACCTCAGAGCGGCAGCTCCCTGCCCTGAAGCGCCTCTATTGGCAAACCTGGCCTTCAGTGAGTCAGAATTGAAGGGGAAATGCTGGAGGAATATTTGCATTTTTTTTTAACCTGTTTAAGGGTGTTCTTTTAGGAGTGGGTTATCCTTTAGAATATCTTTAATACACCTTTTATAGCAGCTAATATCTTGAAAAGTTACTTTATCTTTTCATATTAGAATTGTTATTTCAGACTATTTTTGTTCATTTAGGATTTTGTTACGCCAAAGTCCTTGCAATAATGAACATAGAACATCAAGAACTGCTCTATTTTAAGTAGCTCAGTATAGCGTTTCTTGAGTTGTTTTATACCCAATCCTAATACTCTATTTATAAAAATACATAGATCTGTGTCATAAATGAAACCATTATTGTGCCCTACTGTGGGCCAGGCATTCTGGTAGGCACAATGCATTCATTTTAACCCTTATACTAAATCCTATAAAGAGGGAGGTGTATTCCTCACTTTGTAACAAAGATGAGGAAACTGAGGTTGAGGGAAGTCTCCTAAACAGATCCGACTGGCTGGAGAACAGTGGGAAGCTTATCTGACATCACAGCCCAGGCCCCCTCCTAGAGAGCTTGCGGAAGAATGATTTCATTAAACATTGTTAAAACCAAAATTGTGTTTGTTCTTGCAGTCTTGGGAGCACACGGGGCCTTTTGCAGTCAGGACAAGCCCATTTCCTTTCTCAGCGGGAACCACTCCAAGTATTCCTCTCGAAACAAAAACGCCGAGGATTATTTTTGCAGACTTCTGTGGACTCGTTTTTGGACAACACCCTGGAACAGGAAACCACAGTTTCTCCTAAATTTGTACAGGATGGAAATAGATAACATTCTTTATAAAACCACTGCCACAATTAGTGCTTTCAAAGGAGTGTAATGGTGGATGGTTTCATTTATGCATTTCTTACCTGCATAAATTATTGGAACCTGCTGCCTGGGAAATTCATGAATAATTTTATAGGGCTTTATTTTATAAACTGGAAATGCAGCAAAAAGCTAGGTGTCGTTGAGGAAAAAGCACCATGTGATTTAAGGTATTTGGAAGCTTTCCTTGGGAAATGGCTTTGACATAAAATAGGATACGGCACCTTTAGTGAGGAGAACGTGATTTCCTGTGGCCACCTGAAGCCTGGGTACAGCTAATTGTGACTGGAGTGAATGTCGACACTTAGTGATACAGGGGATGATAGGTGAGAGAAGGCCACACGGTAATCAAAAAGTAACTCCACTTAGACGTCGAATTTTTCTCTGTTACAGAACGGTAGCCAGAAGTATTTCTAGAACAAATCCCAGGCATACCCACGGCAGATCCGGAAGGATTGGGGTGCTTCACTACTTAACCCCAGTCCTTGTGCTGGAGTCGTGCCTCCGTAGCGGTAACGCCTTGTGTATTTTGGGTCTGTTTCTACAAAGTTCCAGTAGCTGAATTGACTTAAGCTGAATTGAGTTTTTTTTGGGGGGGGGCTATTCTCTTTTTATGGTTAATTTTAAATTATTAGAAGCAATGCATGGTTATATTCTCCTGGGGGGAAAAATGAAATGTTTTGTACAAACCTCATCCTCTCACTCACTCCCTAATACCAGACCCTTGTCTTTCTTACTCTCAAATAAAAGATAGGACTGGTTTTGTGACTATACTAACTCCTAGGATGCATTTAATATGCATAATGTGTATCTTCATATCCCCTTGGGAAATACTCCATATCCTTGTTTTTTATTTTTAAGTTTGTGTGTGTGTGTGTGTGTGTGTGTGTGTGTGTGTGTGTGATAAATATTATACTTTTAAAAATCTACTGCCCTGGGTGTGCCTTGCATAGGTCGTCCACATTAGTTTGTATTTGCTTGTGTTTCCATTACTAGATGTTTAGCTTGTTTATATTTTATTAAGAATTGTACTTGACTGAACTTTTGTCTCCATGCCTCCTTGTACACTTGCGGTATTGTTTATGGTAGACACATTAAAAATTTCAATAGTCCAAAAAATTTTAATTGTATAAAAATGAGAGCGCCATCTTGAAGCAAATTTTAGAGACATTTTTGCAAAGTAAAACCTGCCATTGTGTGAAATAGGATATATATAAAGGTAGAACTCAGTTTTGCTTCCCCATTTAATGTGTTATCTGTAGGGATATGTTCCAAGGTACTAAACCCTATATATACTATCTTTCTTCCTATAATTTTTTTTTTAACATTTATTTATTTTTGAGAGAGAGGGAGAGAGACAGAGTGCGAGCTGGGGAGGGGCAGAGAGAGAGAGGGAGACAGAATCTGGAGCAGACTCCAGGCTCTGAGCTCTCAGCACAGAGCCTGATGCAGAACTCGAACCCATGAACTGTGAGATCATGACCTGAGCTGAAGTTGGACGCTTAACTGAGTGAGCCGCCCAGGCGCCCCATCTTTTTTCCTATACCTACATACATACATACATACATACTATGATAAAATTTAACTTATAAATTAGGCACAGTAAGAGATTCATAGCAACAGCCATAATAAAATAGAACAATTAGAACAATATACTGTCCTAAAAGTTAAATGAATGTGGACTACTCATCTCTCAAAATACCTTAGCGTACTGTGCTCCCCCTTCTTACAATGTGATAAGATGATAAAATGCCTACGTGAAGTGAGCTGAATGCTGTAGCCATGGCGATGTGGTTACTGTTGACCTTCTGATGCTGTGTCAGAAGGCGGATCATCTGTTACTGGATTGCACTTGACCATGGGTAGCTGAAACTGCAGATAAGGGAGAGCACAAGGTTTCTTAGAGCTTAACGCACCAAGGAGCTTGGGGCCACGTGAGATGGGCTTCTCAGAATCCTAACGATAGCTGGCCCTCTTGCTGTCTGCTCACTGGCAACAGAGATCCCTGGCTGTTTTTCACCAAATAACCCTGAGTTCACAAATAATACAAAAATTAACTTACAATGTGTTCTTGTCGCAGAAACCAAAAGGCTAGTCTGGCTGAGCTTTAGGAAAGATGGACTTTATTGTAGAAAGATAGGGGAGCTGGGGAACCCTCTGGGATAGCTGAAAAACCCAGCTCAGAAAGGATTCGATTCAGGGATGCATCTTCTCCAAACTCACTTTCACTGTTGTGTCTGAAAGTCTCTTGGTGGTATCATGGGGCTAGTGTAGGGTAAGGTGAATACCTTGCTTAAGTGGTCCGTCAAGAAAAGATCTAGTTGTGAAAACATAGTCGTGCCCGAAGAAATCCGGCTGCTTTTAGCAGAAGGCAGAACACAGAGCTCGGCTGTTGGAAGACACATAGTATCTGCTGCCACTGAAGAAATATACTGATATATTTCCTAACTTATTTTATCAGTACCCACCATTTTCACAGTTTGGCTTTCACCTCGGTGAGGGAACTGGTTGTTTGAATGAAAGTATCCATTTTTCAAGAGTTAGAGTAAGGTGAAGTATATGTGTACACATTTGAAATTTAGGGGTGCCTGGGTGGCTCAGCTGGTTAGGCGTCCGACTTCGGCTCAGGTTGTGATTACAAGGTTAGTGATCTCGAGCCCGCTTCAGACTCCACACTCTCTCTCCCTCTCTGTCTGCCCCTCATAGGATTCTCTCTCTCCCCCTCTCTCTTTGGCCCCTCACTCACTCATGCTCTTTCTCTCTCAAAAATAAATAATAATAGTAATAATAAATGACATTTGAACTTTAAAATGGTTGAGAATTGGCATCAGGAGGCTGGGAATTATTAGACTATTTTTGATGGGTTTGTGGTTACTTATTTATAAAGATAGAAGAGTATTCTGATTGGGGATCTCAAAAGGTTACCACAATCAGTTCTTTCTCTTTTGCCTTCAGTAGCATAATTTTTAAAGTAAAAAATTAAAAGGTGTGGCTTTAAATTGGAGTCACATAATTTTCCAATGTTTCAGATCATGGTGATCCAGACGCCTGACCCTCAGAAACTGAGATGTAATAAATGTGAGTGGCTTCAAGTTTCTTTGTGATGCAATAACTGATGATATACAGTATCAGTATCGATTGAGCCTGTATTTTTGATTGATGGAAAAAGATTTCTGATGATCTGGGGACTGGATTTTAGAGAATTTAACAAAACCTTTGGTATTTTGCCTTCTTTCTAAGATGTTTAAATGCAGTACTAGATAGTAGTTTTCTCTCTCTGCCTCTACCCTTCTCCGAATGTAATCGTTGAAAAGAAGGCATTTTGCTTGTTGTTCCTTGTGCTTTAACAAGAGGCCTGACTTTCTGTTTTTATGGTCAGTTTTAAAGTTGTAATGAGGATTATGTTGACCTTTCTTGAGAAGCTGTCATGGCGGGTTATATTTCCAGCATGTTGTACAATGATTAGAAGATGGGCCTGCTACTTGGGTAACGACTTAAAAACTGAATCTGACATTAAGATGCAGGTCTAGGCTTAGCTGTATCTAGTTCCACAATTCTTACCTCCTTACCTGAACAATATAAAAATAAGCTCGTATACTGTCTGCTTCTAGCTTCGGTGATGTTATAAGTATTCCGATGAGTACTTAGGTACAAATAGGTTGTTCCTTATGAGCACCGATGGGTCCCAGAGAGGTGAGTGGAAGAGACTTCTGTTCTATTAAATGTCACACACTGTCACGTGTGCCATTGACTACTGATCACACAACCTAGTTCCGCTTCACTGTGCGAAAATACTAGCTAAGGGCGTGAAAACCAGGAGGTGAGGATCACTGGGGGCCCTTTTAAGGCTGACGCACGTTACCCACAATTTCAACTTTCTCATACTTCTGCTTTAACTTTTTCTCCTTAGAAGTTGTATCTATCTATCTGTCTATCTCTATCTGAAGTTTATTTTGAGAGAAAGAGAGAGAGAGAGAGAGAGAGGGAACATGCACATGAGTAGAGGAGGAGTGGAGAGAGAGGGAGAAAGAGAATCCCAAGGAGGCTTCATGTTGTCAGTGCAGAACCCGTCTCGGGGCTCAATGTCACAAACCAGGAGATCATGATCTGAGTTAAAATCAAGAGTTGAATGCCTAACTGACTGAGCCACCTGGATACCCCAGAACTTAACACTATTTATTTTTAATTTTTTTTTTAACGTTTTATTTTTGAGACAGAGACAGAGCATGAATGGGGGAGGGGCTGAGAGAGAGGGAGACACAGAATCGGAAGCAGGCTCCAGGCTCTGAGCCATCAGCCCAGAGCCCCACGCGGGGCGCGAACCCGCGGACCGTGAGATCGTGACCTGAGCCGAAGTCGGATGCCCAACCGACTGAGCCACCCAGGCGCCCCGACACTATTTAAATTCTCTTACTCATTTATCTTACTCACCGTCCACTTCCTACAGCAGGATGTCAGCCATAAAAGGTCGGGGATTTTTAAAGTTTTGTTCACTGTTCTGTCCCTTCTAAAAGCAGGCCATGAAGGCATTGTGGCTTCTGCCTTAGCCTCCTGTAGAGCAAGCTGACTGCCCTATCATGAGGCACTGAGGGAGAGGCAAGTCTCCCGCCAACAACCAGCACTGTTTTGCCAGTTGTGTGACTGAACCATTTGAGAAATTGGACCTCCAGTTCAAGTTAAGCTTCGAGTGACTACAGGCCCAGCTGACATCTTATCTGCAATCTCATTAAGAAACCCCCAGCCAGAGCCAACTAGCTAAGCCCTCTCTAAATACCGATCTGGAGAGACTGTGGCAGACCATGAATGTTTATTGATGTTTTAAGCTACTGAGTTTTGGGGGATTTTGCTATAGAGCAATTGACAACCGATATAGGGTGCCAGGAAAGCCCTTACATAAAAAAGCTTTGGGGAAATATCTGTGCCTTTTTCTCCTTTTCTTTCCAAGTTGATGGGTTCTAGGCCATGCTGTTTCCCCTCCCTGGGCTCGAAGAATGCCTGTGTGACCCAGGAATGGGCATTTAGGGTCTTATGACTGCTTTGACTGGTTCAGAGATAGATGTGTGGCCCAAGCCCATCCAAGAAGACTTGGTTCTATACTTTTCTTCCAAACCACCATGACAAAAAGGCCTTTCTATGCTGAGGCTCCTGTGCTGATAGGAACATAAGCTAGACGCGCCTGGTGGGGAAGACCTGCTCGATAGCAAAGCCAGCCCTGGGAAGCAAAACCGAGTTGCAGGGAAGCGGGAGAGGGGCTCTGTGATGAGACACTTGGATTCTGTATTTAGTAGGACTGTACACGTATACACAAGGTGTACCCCTAGACATTTCAGGGGCGTGAGCCAATGAACTCCATGCCCCTTAGTTTTGTTTTCTTTAAGACACTTTGAAGAAGATTTGTTTCATTTTGGTTTCCTCATCTATAAAATGGGTCTCACTTTTTAAAAAAATAAATATGAGCATTTCTTTGGCACCCGAAGGCAGTAGGATCAAATCCTGGCAGTGCGAAGGGGGAAGGTTCTATCACTCAGATATGTCCACAGGATGCTGACCCAAGATCAGGACTCGGCTTTAAGTTTCCGAACCACCCAGTTTACATAACCGGTATTTATTGAGCACCTGAACTACCCCAGGCCGAGCACTGTGCTGCAGCACTATGGGAGACGTGGGGAAGTTGTCTCACACGTGGCATCTGTCTTCCTGAGTTAATAATGCCAGCAGAGGGGCACCTGGGTGGCTCGGTCGGTTGAGCGTCCGACTTTGGCTTAGGTCATGATCTCGCAGTTCGTGGGTTCGAGCCCTGCGTCGGGCTCTGTGCTGACAGCTCAGAGCCTGGAGCCTGTTTCAGATTCTGTGTCTCCCTCTCTCTGACCCTCCCCTGTTCATGCTCTGTCTCTCTTGTCTCAAAAATAAATAAACGTTAAAAAAAAATAACGCCAGTAGATAAACTCATGGGAAAATCCAGAGTATAAATACTAAGTCGTGTGTATTGTTAAAGGGAAATTTTGTCCAAAAGTAGGATTCCAGCTAGAGTTGGTTTCTTCCTTCCTTCCCCAAATGGGTCTGATTGTACCTACTTCTGTCTGTCTGTCCTGAGAAGTTGGTGGGGGAAGGTAGGCAACGACCTTCCTCTGTCCATTCTCTTTCCTCCGTTTCTCCTCCTGTAGCCCTATACTCCATTTCAAAACATGGAGATATTTTTCCTATTAAGATCTGCACCTCTTGAAAAAGAAAATAATATTGGGGCGCCTGGGTGGCTCAGTCAGTTAAGTATCCAACTTCGGCACAGGTCATGATCTCATGGTCCATGAGCTCGAGCCCCATGTCAGGCTCTGGGCTGTCGGTTCAGAGCCTGGAGCTTGCATCAGATTCTATGTCTCCTCTCTCTGCCCCTCCCCCACTCACTCTCTGTCTCCCTCTGTCTCTCAAAAAATTAATAAACGTAAAAAAAAATTGTTGAAAAAGAAAACAATATGTAAACCTGTGTATCTATGTATAATGCATAAATATGTGTATACACATACCCACTTTTTTTTTTTTACCTTGCCCTATTAGGAAGACTGTATTAGCACACTATAATATATGTATAGCATTAGCAATTTGTAGGTGTATCCAGAGCCATGCTAGCGGAGGGACAATGATAAGACACAAACAGGTGTTTTTCTGTAATATGAGCCATCTGAATGGGCAGTACTGACCTGAGGTTTAAATCAGGTGACAGGTGAGACCACCATATACCCTATCAATCCGTGATGTGGGGTGTGTGGAGAAGGAGGATGTTTGCTGCGCTGTTCGAAGGGATACTTTGTACTTCTGGTTTACCAGAAAAGATTGCAGGCATATCTGCATGGTACACCTGTAAGTCTGAAATTCAAAACTCCATCTGTTTTAGATTTTTTTCCCCCCTTCACTGACCAAATCAAATATTTGCATTTCTTTTTGTAGTAAAACTAGAGAGCTGTTGGTTTATAGAGGTATAAAATGGCTGTGATTTAGATTTTTCTTATTTTCAGTGCATTGGAAGGGGCGCATAGTTACTGTACAATTTTCTCGTTTGAAGCCGTGCATGCCCTTACTTGTTATGTGCCTAGACTCGTGTTTAGGGCCCTAAAAAAGATTGCTAAACTAGCCCTACACCTTCTGACCTTAAGGCATGGTCACTTAGAGGACTATAGAAGTAGTAGCATTTAAAGCTTTCATAGCTGGGCAGCTGGACTCTTCTCATAGTTTATCTCTTCCCTTTTATTTCCCGTAGGGAATTTTTTCCCAAGTGGTTCTCTGAAAACCACAGGTTTTGTGATCATCTCATTGCAATTTACAAGGTTAAGTCTTTTGTAATTAATCCCCTCTAGGCTTTCATGGTGTAGATAGAGATGCTGTCATACCCCTTCTCAAAGAACAGGTTTTTTTTGTCCAAGCCTGATGGTTTTTCCAAGTGTGTTCTGGAATTATCTGGCTTCTTGGAGTCTTAACAGAATTTTACTTTCTATATTTTGGCCTTCCATGTAAAACTTCAAAACTCAGTTTGAAGAAAGACTTGAAATAGCTTTAAAAAGTTTATGTTCAAGTAGACTTTATAATTCTGTAATATTTTACTTAGTGGTAGGGTAGACTTTTTTGAAGTAAAGCACATACATAATTATCATAATTTCTTACTTTTATTTCTCATGTATTTGGTTTCAATAGTGCTTCAGGCCTCATAATAGGAAGCTTGCTGAGGTTGAAAGCCTCAGGTCATATGAACACAGTCTTGCTGGGGGTTCTGGAAGACCCTGTGGGGAGGTGACAGACATTAAACCAAGAAAGCTTAGGGAGAGATACCTGTTGGAGATCAGGGTGTTGTAGAGCCTGGCATTGGGTTTCCCTTGAGTTAGGGAGAAGCAAATGTCTGTATACTCCTCTGGGCACACCTGGGCATTACCTCTTCTTCTTCTTTTGTTTTTTTAAATTTTTTAATGTTTATTTATTTTTGAGAGAGAGACCGAACACGAGTGTGGGAGGGGCAGAGAGAGAGGGAGACACAGAATCTGAAACAGGCTTCAGGCTCTGATATGTCAGCACAGAGGGGCTCCAACTCACAAACCGTGAGATCATGACCTGAGCCGAAGTCGGACGCTAAACCGACTGAGCCTCCCAGGTGCCCCTGGGCATATCTCTTCTTATCCCTGGAAGGGCTTTTAGGGTCCCTTTCCTTTCTTCCCACCACTGTGGCCTTTGTTGCTTCAAGTCTACCGGTGGTGTTACCGGTGACTGTGGTCAAGCATGATGGTCTCAATCTCTTCTACTCATGCAGAACATTAAGACCAAGAATGATGTTAATCGTAAAAATACACATCACATAAAAATTGCCATTTTAACCGTTATAAATTGTACAGTTCAGTGGCATTAAGTAAATTCACAGTATGATGCAACCAGCACCATTACCTAGTTCCAGAACTTTTTCATTACCCCAAATGGACCCTCCGTGCCCATTAAGCAGTCATTCTCAACTGCCCGCTCCCCCGGCTTCTGGCAACCTCTAATCTACTTTCTAAGACCAAGGATTTTTACAGGTATTTTAAAAAATGTGAGATTTCTCTTTTCAAGCTATAGATAGGCCACGAACAAGCCAAAAGGATGAGTTATGCTGAAGCGAAGCCCACAGTCGAACCCACAATTATATGCTTCTTCTTTACCACCCCAGCTTTAGTGCTAAATATCTTAGGGTGTTTCCTTCCCCACTTTTTCTCATTGCATGCACACTTGAATTCACATATCGTTGATGCATTATCTTATTGCTTATGGATATAGGGTGATACTGAGCACATTCCCCTCAACTGGCTTTTTTTGAACATATTTGATGCATCTCTCTCCAGATCGGTGCAAACAGCTTTAACTGAGTTACTCTGCAGCTCTGTAATATTTTGTCATGTGGATAGTCCATAAATTACTCAGTCATGCTGCTCTTGGGAGCTCTTTGAAGATTTAGTAATTAATTTAAAGGAAGTCCCATGAGGAAGGGCCAGGCAGGTAGAATTAGCCTCTTTTGTATATCAGGACACTGAACCTCAGAGAGGGGTGAGATCTTTTATCTTAAGTCAGGTGTAGTACTGTTCTGTGATGTGATGCTCTTACTTACTTTGAAATCTTAAGAATCTTCTTTCTTAAATGTTTTTTTTAGTGTTTATTTATTATTGACAGAGAGAGAGAGAGACAGAGACAGAGCGTTGAGTAGGGGAGGGTCAGAAAGAGAGGGAGACACAGAATCTGAAACAGGCTCCAGGCTCTGAGCTGTCAGCACAGAGCCCGACGCGGGGCTCAAACTCATGGACAGCAAGATCATGACCTCAGCTGAAGTTGGACACTCAACCGACTGAGCCACCCAGGTGCCCTGAAGTCTTAAGAATCTAATTCCAGTGTGTGTGTGTGCATGTGTATGTGTGTGTGCGCGTGCGCACTATTCCATGCTTTCTCCTTGGTTTTAAAGATATGAAATGTCCTTTGTTTGTTGACCATTTCCTTTTCTCCTCATTTCTCACCCTATTCTCATCTTCCTGTGTGCATCTAATACCTCTTATTCATATCCCGCCAGAGAGCCACAGACATTTAATGTTTTGCAGTTTGCAGATACTGCCACAAATACCTCATTACTCCAAAAATCTCACACTGTGACATCTTGCTTAGAGTTAGAATTAAAAAGCCCCCTTTAAGATTCCTTAATGTGTGTCATATACCTGAAGGAAGTAGACTCAAAGAGGTCAAGTGACTTGCTTAAGTTCATACAGCCCTCCAGTGGCCAAGGCAAGACTTGAACACCCCCTCCTGAAATCATATTGTCATGAATGCCAGATAGCATCTCCCATGCCAGTGCCAATGACTGGAGCACCACGTGAGAAAGATTCTGAAACTCTGATTCGTTAATATCTGCCATGAATGAAAGAGGCGGGATGACTAAGTGGTGGTACATGTGTCATGTACTTCCTGTCCCCAGTGTACTGTACTCATGGTGATGATTCTTGAGTATGACTAGAGAATTATGATACTTAAAGGGTTGCAAGAGTTAGTTTGGGGAGAAATCATAAACTCATGTTGTGGTCTTATGTGTGATAAGGCTTTGAGACTAGTTATATTTGCTTAAAATTTTTTTTTAATTTGAGAGAGAGACAGAGAGAGAGAATGAATGAATGCATGAATCTTTTTTTTTAATTTTTTTTAATGTTTTTATTTATTTTTGAGACAGAGAGAGACAGAGCTTGAATGGGGGAGGGTCAGAGAGAGAGGGAGACACAGAATCTGAAACAGGCTCCGGGCTCTGAGCTGTCAGCACAGAGCATGATGCGGGGCTTGAACCCACGGACTGCGAGATCATGACCTGAGCCTAAGTTGGACGCTTAACCGACTGAGCCACCCAGGCACCCCGAGAATGAATGAATGAATCTTAAGCAGGCTCCACACTGAGTGTGGAGCCTGATGTGGGGCTCGATTGATTCCATGACCCTGGGATCATGACCTGAGCCGAAATCAAGAGTCGATGCTCAATTGACTGAGCTACCCAGGTGTCCCCACTTTAATTTTTTAAAAGTGGTTGAATTATAAGTTGCTAATTGGTGCTGTTACTTGTGTCTTTTTACTCATCTTGGGAAGACTGATGTAATTCCTAACATTTTTTCCACTTTTAATTAGTATATTCCTCTTGAATGCTGTGTTTGTGGAATTTGCTTCTTCACTTTTTCCTGCAATCAGGTAAGACTTTCTTTGGAAGAAATGACACTGGTTGTAGTTAAACCTGGCTGCCTGAACCTCAGCACTGTGGACGTTGGGGCTGGATCATTCTTGATCGTGAAGGTTTGGCCTGTGTATTGTAAGATACTCAGCAGCATCCCTGGCCTTTGCACACTAGAGACCAGTACCCCCACACCTCAGTCTTGACAACTGTGAATTTCTGCAGACATTGCCAAATATCTCAGGGGCAAAATCACCCCTGTATGAGATCTACTAGCTTAAACTCCTGCGTGCTTTCATTGGGTTGTAATGGTTTTTTAAAAAGGTTATTTTCTCTGGTCCATTTGTATGTTGGGTGTTAGAACTGACAGGACAACTTGAAGGAAAATAAACTCGTTATCCTTAGAAAGACAGTAGGACGCTTTGCTTTACTGTAGTACTGAATCGGAACACCTCAAATACAAAAGCTCATTTTGCGACAATAGGTGGCACACTACTACCAGAAGCTACTTCAGAAAGTGGATGGAGGACACTGGTTCATGAGCCAATGTGTTTCGATCCACTTTTATTAACAACATGGCCAACTTCTTTCAACTTATTTCCTTTAAGAGGATATTCGACTATCACGGTGCTTCTGCAGCCAATTTTATTCTTAAAAAATGAGTACAAATTTGCCACTTGGTGTAAAAAACAAACCTATAATCACTCTGGTGTTTATAATAGAAAGATCATATCATCATGGGAATAAACCAAATTAACTTCGATGTGTCAATTATTTTCTCAGTGCAGTAGAGAAAGAGACAGTTTTTATTTTTTCTAGGATATTAGCGTTCCATGTATATTTTTTCAGCAGGTAAATGACTTTTTACTCTCTGTTGATGCTTTAATGAAGAAGCTTACTTTTATGTCTGGCTTCTGTTGAAAACAGGTCATGAGATGCTAGCAGCGGGTGGGTGGGGAGCGGAAATTATGGCAGCCCAACGCCTACTTTACTAGTAAAATATCCTGTTTTATTATGATGCCTTCACGTGCAGTTGGAGAAGACTATAAACTGAATTTTAAAGATTATAACCATGGTGCTTATATCTAGCAAGATAGACTAGTTCATTATAAACTCCTTTTAATAAACTGTCCACCAATAAATTTAAAAATAAATACTGTCTTTTCCCTATTTCCATAAACATGACTTCCAATGTTTTGCGTATCCAGGCTGTGATGAGACAACAATTTTCTGAATGAATATAGAATATAGAGACACAATTTTCTGAATGAATATTTACATTTTTATGATGGTGTCCAGTGACTTGATTTGGGGTTGGCTTTTAAAAACTTTATAAGTGGAGGGCCGCCTGGGTGGCTCAGTTAGTTACACATCTGACTTCGGCTCAGGTCATGATCTTGCGGTTCACAAGTTCGAGCCCTGCGTCGGACTCAGGGCTGACAGCTCAGAGCCTGGAGCCTGCTTTGGATTCTGTGTCTCCCTCTCTCTCTGCCCCTCCTCTGCTCACACTCTGTCTGTCTGTCTGTCTCTCTCTCTCAAAAATAAATAATAAAACACTAAGAAATTTTTTAAAAAACTGTTAAAAACTTTAAGTGGAATGAAGGTTAATCTAGTGGAGACTTTCAAAAAGAGTGATAATCTTCTTTTTCAAAATAATTACACTTTAAATACATTTTAGTATTACTGTTTTAAAATATTTAAAGATGCTTGTATGTTTTAATCATTGGAATCCTATTGATAATTTATTATGTACCTGCCATGTGCCAGGCATTGTTTAAGACCATACGGACATTTTCTTTCTGTAAATCGTAGAATAATTTTGTAGGAATGAGTAAGTTGAGTTCAAGGCAGGATTATCTAGGAGCTCACATCACATTGTTACTGAATCACAGAGCTGAGATTCAAACTCAGGTCTGATTTTTAAATTACTCTTTATCTAAAATCATAGAATGTCACAGACAAGGGAAAAACACAGCCATCATGAAATAAAATCATGTTGTTTTTTGTTTCTTTTTAAAGTAGAACATCAGTGTCTATTCACCCCTAAGGAAATAATGGCTCTAACGATAGTCGTCAATACATGTTTATAGCATTAGGTGAAAATTTTGGGGGGGAGCTTCAGAATGAATGTATGGATAGTGCCAACACCAACAAAGGTACAGATCAATCTTGAAATTGTTTTTATGATTTATTGAAGTATCGTTGCCATACAGTTTTATATTAGTTTCAGGTATATAGCAGTGATTTGACAATTGTGTACATTACAAAATGCCCAGCATGGTGAGCATAGTTACCACCTTTCACTATATAAGGTCATTGCAGTATTATTGACTATATTCCTTAGGTTCTACTTTTCATCTCTGTGACTTATTTATTTTGTCACTGGAAGTTTGTACCTGTTTACCTTCCTCATCTATTTAACTCATCCTCCCAACCCACCTCCCCTATAGCAACCAGCATTTTGTTCTCTGTTTTTGTGAATCTATTTTGGCTTTGTGTTTGCTTTGTTTTTGTTTTTGTTTTTTAGATTTCACGTGTAAGTGACATCATATGGTACTTGTCCTTCTCCATCTGACTTCTTTCACTTAGCATAATATGCTCTAGGTCCATGCATGGTTTTGCAAATGGCAAGAATAAAATTTTACTTCTTTCCATACCTCTGTCCCCATTTTTCTCCTTCCTTTAGCTATGGAAACTTTGTTCAAGTAAAATCTTACAGGAGTCCCAACAGAGAAAAGGAGAGCTTCTTGCTTGAGGCTATGGTAGGCAGTCTATACTAATAGCCAGTAGACCCCGAGGGGTTTGATTTGTCAACCACTGAACTGGTTAAGACTTTTTGGTTTGTTTTCTTTCTTTCTTTTTTTTTTTTTTTAACAAGCAAGGAAATTTAAGAACGGCCAGGCTGGTGAACGACCAGCATCTTGAATAGTTGTAGAACTAATGACCTGAACACAACGATTTATCTTGTTTTGTGTCCTCAATTTTGATCAGTAGAACACATCATTTGTAACTTACATTCCTTTTAAAATTTAGTAAACTCCGGAAGAACAGGGAAACATTTCCGTTTGTAGATCAGTTCATAAAATCGTGCATGGGTGCTTTGTCATGTTACTAAAGATGTCGAGACACAAGAGAAGATACTGTATGTCTATCTTGGAGTGAAAAATTCTGCCTCGAGGCAGGATGTGAAATTGAAACAGTTGGGCAGAGTGCTGGGTTGAGAAGAGGATCCTTTCCTACGTTTTAATTATGCACCTCCCTGCCCCCCATCATCATATCCCATCTTGTTGATATTTGGTCTTGTCCTTTCAGCTGTCATGGACTCATGATTCTGCTCTACCATTGGTTTTTTCCCCCTAGGGCATAGAAGTATAGCTGATTTTTTTAAATTAAAATATTTGAGATAACTAATACTTCACATGTCATCGTACTCTTTTCCTGGTTAACTGAGAAATGGTTTTCTCCAGTAGGTAACATTTTTGCAGAAGTGTAGGGTAATATCACAACCAGGATAGTGACATTGATACAACACACCTATCTTAACCCAGGTTTCCCTGGAGTTCTTGTACTCGTTGCTGTGTGCCTGTGTGTGTCCACATGCACACGTGTGCATATTATGTTCTGTCCAATTTTATCACCTGTGTAGGTTCATGTATCCACCACCGTAGTGAACAGTTCCCACACCAGATGGATCCCTTGTTTTGCCCTCTTTTTTATCCACACCCACCCACCTCCTATACTCCTACCCTTATCCCTAACTAACCCCTGTCCCCGGCAACCACCACTTTTCTAAAATTTTGTCATTTCAAATGGTGTAGGAATAGGATCATAGAATAAGTACTCTTTTGGAATTGGCTTTTTTCACGCAGTCTGGTTTTCTAGTGAATCACCCAAATTATTGAATACATCAATAAGTGGTTTGTTTTCATTGCCAATTAAAAAAATAGGGACTGTTGTTTTAAGACGATCCATTAGGAAGCAAGCTTTCATTATAGTAGTTTCAGTGACATAAGGTGTCAAAGGCAGGTTTTTTGCTATAATTATTGTTCTCCAGAGTGTCCACTGAGCAGCTTTTTTTTTTTATTTTTAAGTTTAAAAAGAAAGCTGCACAGACATCTCTCCTTGAAGCTTTTGTCAAATTGGGGGCCTAAAACAAAATCCCACAAAGACATAGATCAAAGATACCATTGTAAGAGGAAGTCCTTGAGGGCAGAAAATGCTGTCTTCCTTTTACTGGCTTGCCATAGTTGGCTGTTAGTGAAGTCCTGTCCTTTGTCTTCAAAGCTTTGGAGAAATGCTCCACATAAAAGAAAATGATGCAGGGCCACCAAAGGGGCTTGTCTTTGTTTTTTGTTTATGAGGGAAAGTATTGTTCTCTGCTATTGGCAAAGTAATTTTCAGCTCCAGGTGAGCCCAGATCAGTCACAGTGGTTTTCACAGGCCTTATAGGAAGGGCTAGTGTGGTGTTAATTAGTCGGGGAGAGCATGTGTTGGCATATTGGATCAGTTTGGAAGTTCCTTCAGTAGGCTGGGGCACTCCTCAGCTGTCATGGCATTAGAAGGCAGTTAGTGCACGTGGGTGCCTGGGGCTTTTATTGTGTTACTTAAATTTTCTGCTTCTGCTATGTATCCTGACGGTACAGTGCATTGCTGCTTGAGACGTGCATTATGAGTTGTGAAATTAGATGGAAAGAATTTTATAGGGGCAGAATTAAGATAGGACACAAGCAGAGGGTGAAGGGGGTAAATGTTCTTTAAAGTTGTATCATCGTGTAATAAATGCACTGAAACTTTTTTGTATGGTCACCTAGAATAATGGTCTCCCTTGAACTTTGGCCAAGGAGCCATAATTAGTATTAGGGTCTAATTGGAGTCTAATGCTAATTACTGGCGATATTGGTAATGCGGGTGTGGCCGAGACTGAAAAGAACGGCAGAATACTGTTACCATTTACTTACCTGGGCTTCGTTTTCTAGGCCTGCTCATAAAAACCCATTTCAAGGGATTTCCTTCCTATTTCCTTAGCTTCTGCCTTCTCCCGGCTCAGTTTGTATTTCTGCAAAGACTCGAGGTGGTTTATGAGTAAGTTCTAAGCTCTTTGAGCCTGATATTTAACCTCTCTGGGTCTTAATTCCCTCCCTTGTAAAGTACAAGATGAGATTTCACTTGATGACCCCCAACTCCCCTCCCAGTTTTAGCGGTCGACAAAATCTGTGAGTCTAATTTCTAAGACCGGCCGCCTTTATCTGACCTTAGAGCCGTGAGACAGTGGAAGCCTGGAATTTCTTGTTTGGACTCAGGAACTGCCTGTGTGATGAAAGGGGCCAGTCTCCTTTGGTTTCTGGTGTTTAGGGTCAGGCACAGGCGAGGTGCTTCACACCAGCTGTGGGATGAGCTGCCAGTGGACTGGTGCTGTGGACTCACCTTCCTTCACCGTCTCCCTTAGGATGCTTTCACCTGTCTCACCTGCCTCGGTGATGTCAACGCAAGCATTTAGGTGGTGGGCATGGAAGTGTTCACTAGCAAATTCTTCCAACGTTGTTGTATGTTTGAACACTTTTATAAAAACACATAGGAAAAAGATCAAGGGGGAATGTCATTGCTTACACTGCGGGAGCAAATCAAAGTGTGTGTTTCGCTGCAGGTCCCTATAGCTTCCGCTCAATTCCTGGCCTTCTCAGGCTCTTCTCCAGGGTTTTCCTGTGGAGTGACAGATGTCTACGGGGCAGGAATTTGTAGTGAGGGAGGGAGGCCCCCATCTTTACCATCTCTACTTCTTTGCTGTGCGAGGCCGTTTATCCCTGTTTGTCAGCATGGGGGCTTGGATTCTCCGTCATACCTTTGGCAGTATGACCCTGGGCTCCTGAGACAGGGCTCTCCTCCTTCCTGCTCTTTGCAAGCCTTGTATGAGTTTTTGTTGTTGTTGTTGTTTGTTTGTTCAGGTAACCATTCGATTCTAAACATATCACTTAAATCAGAAAAAGGAAAGGCCAGCTCTGTGTGTGTAGTGAGCACACGATTCACCTTTACCCCACTTGCATTCAAAGAGAATTCAGCAGGTTAAGGGAATTACCCAGAATGAACCTCAGAGTTGCCTGGTGTACTGAGCAGAGTTCATTTATCAATGCCAAGTCTGAACAAGCTGCCCAAGGTTGGGTTCGTGCTGGTTAAGGAAGATAGCAGTGGGGCCAGATAGCTCAGGGTTGGAATCCATGACCTCACCCTCTCCTAAGAACTGGATCCCCAGTTCTTCTCATTTGTAAAATGTAAGTAAAATTACTTGCCACATGGGATTTTTACGGGAACAAAATAAATAGTTCCTATAATATTCTTTTGCACCTGCATTGATAATGACCAATAAATGTTACCTGGAGTGGTAGAATTCTTCCTGGCACTTAATTAACACCTATTCGATCATTTCACTCCTTTATTTATTTACCTAGAATTTCATTCAACACCCCAGGAGACCAAGGTGTTCTATCTCACAGACACATGGGGACTTTGTCCTGTGACACTGATCTACAAAGATGTCCATCTTTGATTGGTAAGTAGATAGTGCTTCTCTCGACCCTTGATTGATGGGTGTGGAGGTTCTCAGCCCAATTGTAAGCAAAAGATCTAAGCTGAGCATCTCAAGGATTCTAGGAGAACTAAGGCAAATCCCAGGAGTATTAGGAAACCAGAGTCATTTGCTTATCACTTGATCTTTCTGTAACCAACTATCAAGTTCAGCTTTGCATGGTGAACGGAATTTGTTTCAGCTCTTAATTTTTCACCTTGTTGCCATAATCCTCTGGGTGCCATTGACGTCTTTAAACTGGTTCACCAGTCACCCAGAGTGTTTAATAACCCAGGCATTGTAAGGTTTCCTCTTCAACATCTGTGCTTTGGAAATGGAGAGAAGACCACAGTTTAGGAAATCACTTAGAAGGAGGCAGGGAGGATCACGGGATCCAGCTGTTTGTAATGTGTAGTGACTGTGTTCTCATTTTTACCAGATTATTCCACGGCTATTTGATGGTTCTGCAGAAGCTCTGTCATGAGATTTTGGTGTCTTGGAAGAGTCCTCCGTGTCAGCATGCCGCTGTCACACAGACACATTCATTTGTTCCGTTTACCCACGCTGAGACCATTTTCCATTTTCTCCATGCAATGCAGTGTGCTCAAGCATTAGCTGCGTCTGGGCATCCAGAGACAGGGGTCACTTTTGCTGACCATTGGGGATGATGGTGCTTTCGTGGAGAGGGAGCCTGGGGAATGTGTATATAAGTAGGGTATTTGTGGGGTCAGATTTGATGCAGATCAGAATGCTGGCGTTCAGTGTCTGTTCTCTACTCTATCCACGTCAATCATAGCCATACACAACAGTAGTGATGGTTAACAGTAATGATAACAACAGCTACCAGTTAAAGAGCTCTGTGGTTTGATCATCTCATTTAATTCTCCAGAAATCCCATGAGGAAAGTACTATTTCCCACCCCCCACCCCCCATTCTCTAGTGGAGAAAACTGAGTACTCGCGGTCTCAGTCCAAAGCACCTGTCTTGTAAGTGGTGAAGCCAAGATTCAAACCCAGCCCGTCTCTACCTGGTACTCGAGTTTGTACTGACTGAGCATCATCCCTATTATTCTCAGCGGGGGCATAGGCGGAGTTAGGAGTGATGTCCTCATACAGATGGCCTCCTACCTGAGCATAATAAAATCATCGTATTTTGGACGTGGGCACCCCCCATGCTGACAGGGCAGGTGGCAGCAAGCTGTTTCCACCATGTGAGCGTGGCAGAGCCGCTTGCCTTGTCACTGACTACGTTCTCCTTTCTTCCCGCCTGTGCGGCCCCTCTACTGTGACCAGATTTCCTAGCCCACGGCCCCACGATAAGATGTATTTCCTCCGACAGCCATGTAGCCAGAGCACCGCAGAAGGCGTGGGGTGTTGGAGCGGGGTTATTTTCTGCTGGCTTTATCTGTACTCCTCTAGGAAATGCCTTGATTCGGCAGTTGTTCGGAAGGCACTGACATCTAATTATCATCCTGTGGGCTACTGCCATAACAAGCTGCAGAGTCAAGTGAGCCCTGATACGGGCTTCCTTTGCCAGTCAGAGCCACTCTGGTTTGTTGATAGGTGTCATCGTTAACTCTTTTGATCGGCCAACATAAGGACATTGCAGAGGTCAGTTATAAATGAACGAGGAAACATCTGTGGTACAGGTGATTCATATAAATACCACCTCCACTGCACCCAGACTGTCCCCCATCCCTTTTAGGGACATTGCCTCCCGTTACTTTCATTGGATATCATTTTATTATTCTGCACTGTCTATTGAACACCTGTGCTTCCCTTTCTCCAGTTTTGATGCACACCTAGAAATGCTGTTCATTTGCCCACGGTAACACACACTTCTAATCCCACTTCACCATGGGTCTGGCATCACGGAGGAGCAGAAGGTGACGTCGGTTTGGAATTGGAAGTCTTCTGAACCCCTATCCAGGCTGGCGTGCGATTGGGGCTGTGGCTGAGGACCAGAAGGAGAAAGGGGGAGCGTGTCCCCATTTTAGAACACCTGGCTGGGGGTTGGGGGGGAGAGGTGGGCATAGTTCCTTCTGTACAAATGACATTTATTCAGAGTTTTCCCCTCTGGAACGGGTTGCTCTTTTATCCTGGAGGAGACTTGTGTTTGTATGGACGAGATACCCAGGGAGTGCCAGGGCCTGAGTTCAGAGGAAGGTTTGACAGGAGATTCAAGGCTTCCCGATGGCCGTGAAGAGCCATCTGCCTTTGAGGCAGACGTCGCTCTTTCTCAGATTGCCTGGGATTGCGAAGGAAGCTCTCCAGATGGCCTCCTGGCCCCAGAAGTTCCTTCTGGAGCTGAGCTGGGTTTTCTTGTCGCTGTGATTCAGCAACAGCAGGACTTGATGGCGCCCCCACCGGGTGCCTGGCATGGCCTCATACCTCCTGCCTCCCACAGTCTGCAGCCCTCCTCCGTGGCCAAGGAGGGACTACATGTGGAGGCAAAGCAGTGGCCCCCATTGAGCTGCGTGGTTGCCTGAAGAGAGACTGGTTAAATGGGTAATTGACGGAAACAAAAAGCCAAGGGAAGTGGGTCCCTGCTGAGTAGCTGGTGAGTTAAGGGGCTGTGTGGAGACAATGGGGCTGAGGTTGGTAACCTTTCCAAAAGGTGAGTCTCTCCCCATCTCTCCTTTCTCCTCATTGTGTTTCATAATAATAACTCTTGGCTTTTTATGAGCTATAACTAAGCTCTTTACACCCAGTATTCATTTGATCTTTTCATGACAATTGAATTCATATTAAAAACAGGGGAATTGAGGCCCAGCGATATTAAGGGAAGTGTTCAAGGTCATGCATTTTGGTAGGTGACGAGGCCTTGGGGCAGCTCTCTGGAACTCTACCCTGGCCCTCTTCCGCGTCTTTCTCTGTAGCTCTCTCTTCCTCCCCTCCTGGGAGATTCCTGAGTACCCATCCTGAGCCAGGTGGTAAGGGCGTTCCAGACATAGGGGGCATAGGTCTTTCCTTAAGAAATTCAAGATACATTTGTTGGGGACAAACAAATGCTTCTGACCCTTTGTAAGGTGAGGGCAGCCCGGAGCTGTGTTGGACCCCTTTGGTGAATTCCCACCTGAGCCTGCTGCCTGCAGTTGGGTTATAAAGTTTGAGTGCTGCAGGGAGTCTAAGGACCTGGAACCGAGGTGGCTTGAAGCACAGTTCTCCAGGTAACCCAGAGCACGAGATGCTGGTGTGGTTCCCTTCCTCTGTGGCTGGCCTGTAGATGTAGGGCTGGTTAGGTACACCCTTGTGCTCCAGGTCTCCTGTTTCTCTCCGTCTTCCTCTCTCTGCCCCCTGCTGTCTGCCTCCCCGAAATGAAGAAGTACGAAGGAGAAGAAAAGGGACGTGTCTCGAGACCTGGGTTTGTGCCAAGCGCTGGACTGGGCATTTAAAATGTCGTGTCCCATCATCCTCGCACAAACTCTGTGCGCTGGATCATGTTCTATCTTGTCTCGTGGTGAAAGAGTCCTGGGATCAGAGAGGCTGAGACAGCTTTTATGTCTTTCTTTGTTCCCAATCCTCTCGTGGTTCCTTCCCTCTCAGAATAGATTCCAGAATCCCCGAGTTCCAGAAGAAAGGCCTTATATAATCTTGCCCGTGGTTATCTGACTTCGTTTCCTACCGCTGTGCCCCAGCACCCTGGCCTCTCTGCTGATCCCGGATTTGCGGTACGCTTCCACCTGGGGCCTTGGCTTTCCGTGCCCTTTCTTGCCTCCGTCTCTTTTTCCTTGCTCATCGCCCCGTTTCAAACTCTGTCCTCCTTCTGTTAAACGTTTCTCGTGTGAGTTTGATTTTGAAGGTTTTGATGGGCAAAGCGAACACATTTGGCTTACAGAATTACCCTGAGGCTAATTTGTAACAGAACATTGTTTGTGAAGGGATGGATTTTTTTGTATGAGTAAGCACAAATAAGGCAAACAATCCAGGGTCAATGTCAAATACTGTTTCTTACAGCTTTTAGAACTTCCTAGGGCCAGGCTGTCTAGTTCTCGTATTTAGTATTTTAGATTCCTTTGGGCATCAGTCTTTGTACCTGAAATAGACTCATATTTAATTCAACATGCACATTTATACCAAGGTCTTATTTGACGACTCACTTAGGTATTTTTTTTTTTTTTAAAGATTTCAGCAGAATCATAGGGTCTCTGGTCTTCGGGTTGGTAACCAAGACTTCTCCAAGATCTTTTTTTGGCAGAGCAAGTCTGGTCTCTTGTGTGGCCTCCCTGCTTTGCAGACCGTGAGGAAGATGGGATTTCGCTTGCTAGTGGTTGTGGCCTTTACTGCAGCAAATTTCAGTTTTGGTCCGAGTTATCTGTCTGTAGTTGGTCCGTTATCACAGCTTACCTGTCAGTTCCACATCAAGCGATGATGCTGTTCATGAGGGACTGGGTTCAGATGGTGGACATCACCCACACCTCTGTACATACAGGCTTCCCGCTTCTTTGAAGCATCTCCATGTAATTCAGAATTTGTTTTCTGTTTTGACTTAGGGGTGTCCTTGCACAGATCCCTGGGTGTGGTCCTGTTTTGCAGGCGGCACAGAACAAAACAAACGTCTTGCGGTCGTGTGTAGACCGATCTTTGTGAGAGATTAAATCATGTTTCGGTTTTTCGGCTGGGTGATTAAAAAAATGTCGAAACCGAGAATGGATATTTGCTTTTCAGTCAGGCGACTGCATGCTTTTCAGAGTATGCCAGTAGAGTTTTTAATGTGCTTACCTGGGAACGTTCCAGAGCTATCTGTGGTGTTCTCGATGCCCTGGGTACCATTCTTGATGTTGTCACTTTAACGTTCCTCGTGACACTCTTCTTCTTTTCTATCCCTGGTGCCACCATAGCCCCCTCCTGCTCCTCGGCCCCTCCTCCTCCTCATCGCTGATTACTAACCAGGGATTGGTCAACCTTCCCTGGAAAGGGCCAGATGGAAAATACAGTAGTCCGCCTTCTCGGTGGTTTCACTTCATCTTATCCCGCAGGGATTTTAGCATCTCACATCATCATAAGAAGAAAAGTAAATACAGTATGATAAGGTATTTTGAGAAAGAGAGAGACCACATTCACATATCTTTTACTATAGGGTCCTGTTACAGTCATTCTATTTTATTATTTTTGTTGTGAATTTCTCACTGTGCCTAACTTAGAAATTCAGCTGTATCATAGGTATGTATGGGTAGGAAAGAGCACAGTATATATAGGTTTGGTACGATCTATGGTGTCAGGCATTTACTAGGGGCTTGGAACATAGCCCTCGGGTGAGGACCACTGTTATTTTAGACTTCGTGCCCCCATGGTTTCGGTTCCAGCTACTTAACTCTGCTCCCGTGGCACCAAAGTAGCCACGAGAAAACACATACATGAATGAGGGGGCTGGATTTGGCTTGTAGATTGCAGTTTGCTGGCTTCTGACTTGGGGGAACGAAGTAACTTATCCTAGAATATATAGCTAGTAGTGCCGGGGCTAAGATTTGAATCCTTGCTACCCAATTCTTAAGACTCTGTGTTGCACCTCTGTGCACTTTGCAGAAGACCTTTTGGACTGTTCATCAGCTCATCTGAGCCTTCCCCTTTTCTCCTAAGAAAATGTGGTTAATAGTATTTTTTAGGGTTATCTTAATAATCAAATAATACAGTATAGGAAAGGCGCTATTACTTGAATGAATAGCGCTATTATGTAGAAACTAAAACAAGTCTTAGATAACTATTAAATAAAACTTTTAATCTGACTTATAATTATTGAAATGCTAATTAGTGGATGGAATTTCACTTATTAATGTTATTGAATAAAAACACAGATGTGCCTATTTATTATCCTTTGTACATCAAGGAATATGTTGATCAAATAAATGTTTCAACTGTTTACAGAGATCTTTCTAGCTTTTCAGAGTTTATTCCTTCACTGAGCTCAGACTTGTTACCCCCTCCCTTGTCCCAGGGATCAATCAGGTAATGTAAAAATAATATGCCGCTTACAGCATTCTTATGCAAATTAATATTATTATTATTATTTTTTAATGAAAGGGTAGCAGCTGTGTGGGTAAAGTGCACTGCACTCACCACTGTTCAGCTCGATGAGACATATGCTAATATGTAACCACTACCCAGGTGGATGCAGAGAATATTTCTAGCACCTCACAATGATTTCCTTGCACATCTTCCTTATCTATAAGCTGCCCTCTCCCAGAGGCCACCCCTGCTCTAATTTCTGTGACCACTGGTAAATGGTCTGTTCTCGATCTTCCTATAAATGGAATCATATGATAGGTACTTTCGTGTGCCTGGATTTTTCTCTCGGCCTATCTGTGAGATTTGTTTATGCAGTTACGTGTACCAGTAATGTGTTCTCTCTTTTTGCTCTGTTCTATTTCATTGTATGTTTGTACTACAATTTAGTTATCTATTCTTCTGTTGATGGGCATTTGGGTTGTTTCTGGTTGGAGGCTATAGTGAATAAAGCTGCTATGAATTTAAGTGTAAATACTATTTTTGTGGACATGTGCATTTTTATTTCTCTTCGATATATAAATGTTATTTATTAGAGGACATTGGAGTGTTTGTATTTGTGGGTGTTTAAGTGCCATTGTGAGAGTTTTATTCCAATTACGTCCACATTAGGGCTTTAAGGATAAAAGCGCCTAAATATGTAATTCTGAGTTATTTCAAGTATGTATTTTTTTTAATTTTTATTTTCTTAGAGTGGGGAGATGGGGCAGATGGGGAGGGGGAGAGAGAGAGAGAGAGAGAGAGAGAGAGAGAGAGAGAATCTTTTTTCTAAGTTTATTTTTTTTAGAGAGAGAGAGAGAGCAAGTGTGTGAGCGGGGAAGGGGCAGAGAGAGAGAGAGAGAGAGAGAGAGGGAGGGAAGGATAGACAAAATCCCAAGCAGTCTCCATGCTGTCCACGCAGACCCGATGTGGGGCTCAGTCAGTTCCACAGACTGCAAGATCATGACCTGAGCTGAAATCCAGAGTCGGATGCTTCACCTAGGTGCCCCTCAAGTATCTTTTTATATTTATTATTTAAAAAAATTTTTTAAATGTTTATTTTTGAAGGAGAGAGAGACAGAGTGTGACTGGGGGGAGGGTCAGAGAGAGGGGGAGACACAGGATCCAAAGCAGGCTCCAGGCTCCAAGCTGTCAGCACAGAGCCCGATGCGGGGCTCGAACCCACACACCGTGAGATATGACCCAAGCTGACGTCGAATGCTTCACCGACTGAGCCACGCAGGTGCCCCTCAAGTATCTTTTTAAAGGAGGGTGTGAACAGTGATGATGCATATTGTCTTAGTTAACTGCAATATAATATAATGACTTAAAATCATCTAAGCAAGAATATATGTGAAGTACAAAATGCCCTGCAGTATCATTTCCATCATTTTAGAAAAGAAAGTGTTCATGCTATTGTATAAATATCATTGTTTCCCTTTTGATGGGAATAGTTTTTTACACAATATGCTTTGCTGATGCTAAATTTCCCATTGCAGAGTGGGAAAAACGATTCTTACGTCTCCATTTTGAGTATCAGATGATCGTAGAAAGTCTGCGAAAGTGCCGTATAAACCACAAAGTTCTATTGAAATGTTGGTTAAAATAGAGGCAATCATAACAGTAATAACTAGGTTGTGTGAGGCTTCCATTTGTGAAATAAATTAGATCATTTACCGAAAGCTCCACTAATGATTATGACTGTCAAGTTTTTTTTAAAACCACTGGTTAGAAATTAGCAGTGGAATATGGTTGCAAAGGAAGATTCCTATCAGGGGTTTTGGGGAAAACTGAGATGACCGTTTTTCAGATTGTCAGTCTCTCTGTGCTTCAGTTTCCTCGTTTCTAGAATGAAGGAGCCGTAAGTAGAGTATCTTGGGTTCCTTCCAGCCCTCCACTTTCCCCACATTCCCTTTTTATTGTTAAAAAGCATAAAAATGCTGACTCTCCACTGGGCATTTGATCCTAATAGAAAAAATTTCTCCTCTGGGCCCAATTGGATCATGGGATGGATTGTTTGACAGAATTTGTAGTAACTTGCTTGAAAAGAAGAAAGATTTGTTGATGTGTTAAAAAAATTTATTTTATCCCCTCTGCCAGGATCTGACTGTTCTGTGCAGAGCCACTGGGTTTCAGGTTAGTTACCTTAAAAGTGACAAGTTTGCACTGGGGAAAAGGAGAAAGACTTGTTTCTCTCTAGCCTTCTATTTTAGAATTCATCTTGCGCCCCACTTTCCATTGATTCGGGGGGTAGTAGCTTTGGTAGTCTGGGCAGCAGGTTCTAGAAATCAACCGAGGCCTTTTCGGAATCACAGCTCCCAAGCAACACAGCCTGCTTGCCTTCTCTTTTGAAGGAGATAAATGGCTCTCTCTCTCTCTCTTTCTCTCTTTCTCTTTCTGTCTGTCTCTCAGCAAGGCTATTTAACTTTAAAGGCCAGAGGCATTAAGGATCCAGGGATCTGTGTTTTAAAGCCGGGTGTTCTTGCCCAACATTTCAGAAGCCAAGCTCAAAGCTCTCGACAGCTGAAAATACCCCCTTGCTCTATTCAGCCAACGCAGGCGCAGCAGATTCTGGGATAACAGACCTTTTCTCATATACTCTGCTTACTGCTGAAACCTTGGTAGAGGGAAACACTTTTAAAATGTCTTGTTATGGAGAGGATTGGGCCAAATAAATACATTGCCTGTGGAAAATAACATACACTTGTAGTAAAGGGCAGTCTCGGTATCATAGCTGGTATTTGAAATGCAAGAAGAAGAATATTGGTTCTAGAGGGAGGATCAGTGGCTTTTCCAGTGCTTGCCTCTGCAGCCAGCTAGGTTTGTAAATTACTTATCTGAGCCCCCATCTGTAAAAATGGGGATGACATCTAGCTCTAGGGATGGCTTGCTAATGCAGGCAGTGTTTGCTTTGCCTGGCTCACTCAGCATTATCACAGTTTCCACCCCCTTGCCTATCTGTGAAATGTATCATCCTGTATATATATAAAGGGTCCCAGAAATTTCTCCTGGGGAGCCTTTCAAGTGGTCTGCCTCAGTGAGCCCACAGTACTGGGCTCTTCCCCAGAGGTGAACAGTCTCTGGGCCAGTTTCTATGGGAGACTTCTGCACGGCCAGTCTGTGTGTGCCCAGAAGAGTCCAGAAGTCATAGCGGAACGAAAAGACCCAACCTGTCAACACATCTAGGTTTGGGAAGGCAGATCCTTCCCTTGAAAGTCTCTTCCTCATTTGAGATCCATCTTCAGAAAATCTGAGGGGTTGGTTTTGGATCCGACTCATCCATCACTGGAATGATGAAGAGTTCAAAAATGAAATTAAATAGAATTACAAAATGCGGTTCTCACCCCCTCCCTTTCCTCAGAAGACTTATTAGATGGCAGAAAATGGATGCAGCTGTTTGGGGAAGCTGTTCAGTAAAGTGGAAGATGTATATGCTTTATGATCAGGTAATTCTATTGGTAGTTAAAAAAAAAACTTGGTACATGTAGCTTGGGTGATTCGTACAAGAATCTTCATAACAGCACAGTTTGTGATAGAGAAATACTGGCTAAAACCTAAAATGTTTTTCACCAGGCAGTAGGTAAATATATGTGGTGTATTTCTCCCTTGGGGAACCGTGCAGCTGCTAAAATGAATAAACAGGAACAGTTTATCAATGTGGACACATTTCCAGCTTTACCTGTAGCATTTCATATCTTTACTATTAAAAGAGATCTAAGGCAAGTATAGCAAAGCATTCAATCTTGTTAAATAATGGTGGTGGCTAAATGGCTGTCAGTCATATTGTTTGTGCATATTCAAAACACTTGTTAATTTTAGATAGCTGGTAAAAAAAGAAAAGAACCAATGTCATAGGATGGTTATGGGTTACTTTTGGCATTTATCTTTATGCTGGAGAACATCATTTCCTTGAGGGAAATAATGGCAATGTGTGGCAGAAGGGAAGTGTTTGTGTGAACGTGGGTATTTTTTGTATTGGGGGTAGTTCCTCTTTTAACCCCATGGTCTACTTAACCATGAAGGCATTTTTTTCCCCACGTCAGCCCTCTAATGTGAGAAAAAGTGAGTGGCAGTTTAGCAGGCAGCGTATGTGAGTGGCTAAGTGGTCAGGGTGCCGAGGCGGCCTCCCTGGGTATATGTCTCTGCTCCTGTGGTGTATGAGGAAGAGATTGATCTTCTGCCCTGTTGCCTCCCTACAAAACAACGTCTAGTGGCATAGTAGGCAGTAAATGGGGTTGTTTCTGTTGATTCAAACACTAGACAGTGTGTGACTCCGAATGAATGTTAGCTGGTTTTATTATTCTAGTTTGCTGTGGCCAAGGAACTCTAGAATTCCGTGTCAGGGCTGGAGCCTCAGTCTCTGTCACAGCTCCATGAATCCAGAACCTTCAGCACTGAGCCTGGCCGTTTCCTCAATATTGAGCTTGTCTTTGCACCGCAAGCTCTCCCTGGGAACTATCTTAAATAGCTGCTGCCCGTTTTCTGTCTGTTCCCTGCCTTGGGATGTGGGGTTGGCCTGGCAGCCTTTGCCGGACTCCATCCACCAACTCGGGCAAGCTCATGATCTCTAGTTTGATCACGGTTCATCAAATGTGTTTCTTTCCAGAATTTGATCTAGCCTGTGCAAATACGTTTTCAGTGTTGGTGATGGAACACACACAAACACACTCACTTTTTTTTTTTTTTTTTTAAGAGAGAGAGAGAAAAAAAGAAAAAGTGCATTAGCAGGGGAGAGGAGCAGAGGGAGAAAATGAATCTTAAGGAGGCTCCGTGCTCAGCGAGGAGCCAGATGCAGGGCTCAGTTCCATGACTCTGGGATCATGACCTGAGCTGAAATCCATGCTTGGACACTTGGGGCGCCTGAGTGGCTCAGTTGGTTAAGTGTCTGACTTTTGGTTTGGGCTTGGGCCACGGTCTCATGGTTTGTGGGATCTAGCCCTGTGTCGTGCTCTGTGCTGACAGCAGGGAGGCTGTTTGATATTCTCTCTCTCTGTTCCTTACCTGCTCACAGGCTCTCTCTCAAAATAGATAAACAAACTTTGGAAAAAAAAGAGACGCTCAACTGACTGAACCACCCAGTTGCCCCCCAACACACACACTCACTTTAAATTTCTTGGACTTGGTCTGAGACAGGGGGAGTTCTTGATCAGATGTTGCTATGTCCCTAGCAGATACTTGGCAATGTCTGAAGACAATTTTGATTGTTACCGCTTGAAGTGAGGGAGTGCGCTATTTTCATCTAGCGCATAGAAGCCAGGGATGCTGCTGTTAAACACCTTAGGGGCCCCATTACAAAGAGTTCTCCATCCCCAAATTCAGTTGTGCCGAGGTTATGAAACTCTGCCCTTGGCCTAATGAGGGCTATAGACTGAGGGTCCTCACGGAAGTTGAAAGGCTTCACGACTTTAGTGTTGTTTCAGCGTGGAAAAAATCTGGCATCAAAGACTTACTCTTATGTAGAGGGAAAGACAAAGCAGGTTGGGGCAGGAACAAACCTGTTAAGCCCCTCATGGCTTAGGTCTCCTAACAGGTGTAGAAGATAAGCCCGAATAGAAAATTATTAACGTTTAGAAATTCTTCTCCCTCTTTTCCCTCTGCCTTGCGCCCTTATCTGGAGAAGGGAGATTCAGAGTGGATAATGATCTTGAGAAATCTGTTGCTCTGGCTTTTGATCCCTCTTCTCATTTTCTTCTTCTCTTTTCAGAGTGTAGAAATCATATGTCAAAGCACAGACCTGCTTAGAATATTGAGTGTTAATAGAGGCTGGAGCTTTCTTTTTGCTGCATTCTGGTTCAGCAACTGACACTTGAGGAAGTACTTCCTATTGATATCGTTCAGGGAACGGTTTCAGAAGGGCCCTGAGCTGCATGGGGATGGTATCAAGCTGCACTTGAATCCCATCTGCAAGGCTAAAGGCTTTGAGAGAGAGAGTATCCTCTTTTAAAGGAATCATAATGTCTTTAATGTTAATTATACAGGCTACCTGATTAATCCGTAAACTCCCATCTTTATGTATAAAGGGAACCGCACGATGTTCAAAATGAAGGTTACCTAGTGGCTTGAAAGAGCTGTTTGCTCCGTGTTTATATTTTGGGACTTGGATAGCTAGTGCTTCAGACATCTATCAGATGGAGGGCTGTCTGCTTGGAGCTGTGCCTTAGCTGCACACACACACACACACACACACACGCTCGCATGTGCACGTGCACGCACACACGCACACACACACAGATGCACAGATTTTATAGACTGGCTTCACACTTTGCTGAGGTCCTTCTATTCCTACTTTTATTTTATTTTATTTTATTTTATTTTATTTATTTATTTAAAAAAATTTTTTTAACGTTTATTTATTTTTTTGAGACAGAGAGAGACAGAGCATGAACAGGGGAGGAGCAGAGAGAGAGGGAGACACAGAATCCAAAACAGGCTCCAGGCTCTGAGCTGTCAGCACAGAGCCCGACGCGGGGCTCGAACTCACGGACAGTGAGATCATGAGCTGAGCCGAAGTTGGACGCTTAACCGACCAAGCCACCCAGGCGCCCCTTCTATTCCTACTTTTAAAAGAGCCATCATTTCTCGCACGGATGTAACTAGAGAACAAACCTCGCAGAGATGGTTGAATTTGTTTTCACTTCTATCCTCTGCCTAGAATCAAGATCAAGGAGAGGCCAGATTTTATTTCATTCTTGACTCACTTTGATAAGAGCCCAAGGTGAGGGACACAAATGGCAATGGGGAAACCTTAGAATTGAAATCCAGTCCCTGCTTTAAAAAGTCTTACTCATGATTGACCAAAAGCAGTTTTTCTTCACAGAAAGCATTATAAATAATGTTTAAAATTGTTAGTTTTTGAGGCATCTGGTGGCTGAGTCAGTTGAGCATCCGACTCTTGATTTTGGCTCAGGTCATGATCCCAGGGTCATGGGATCGAGCTCCCCTTGGGGTTCTGTGCTGAATGTGAAGCCTGCTTAAGAGGCTCTCTTTCTCTCCCACCTCCCTCTCTGCTCTGCTCATTCTCTCTGTAAAATAAAAAAAATTTTTTTAATGTTTATTTATTTTTTGAGAGACAGAGAGAGAGAGAGAAACAGAGCATGAGTGGGAGAGGGGCAGAGAGAGAGGGAGACACAGAATCCGAAGCAGGCTCCCCAGGCTCCCGAGTTGTCAGCACAGAGCCCGATGCGGGGCTCGAGTTCATGGACGTCAAAATCATAACCTGAACCAAAGTCGTCGGACACTTAACCGACTGAGCCACCCAGGCGCCCCCCTAATTTTTTTTTTTAGTTTTTCAGAGCCCTTTGTCAATGAAAGAGATTTTTACAATGAAAATCAGTAATTAGGAAGAATGCAACGTTACTTATCTGGCTCTCCTGCCGAAAACGTATAATCTCATTCCAATCTTGGGATGACATCAGACACCCCAACGTGAGAAACCTTCTACAGTTAACTGATTGAGGACACATTTTTTTTTAAGATCAGGAAGACTGAGGAACTGTCACAGACTGGAGGAGGCTATGGAGAAATAACTAAGCGCGATATGGGATTGGAAACTGTAAAAAGACATTAAGGGAAAACCTGGTACAGTTCAAATAATGTCTGTCGTTCTACTTAATAGCATCATGCCAATGTTAATTTCCTGGTTTTGATCATTGTATTATGGTTATGCAAGATGTCAGCATTGGGGGAAGCTGAGTGAGGGCTATGTGAAAACTCTGTGCTGTTTTTGGAACTTTTCTGTAATTCTGCAATTTTTTCAATACAAATTTGTTTTTTCAAAAGCAGTAATTACTATGTGTAACCAAACCAAGTTAAACAGTTCCCATTGTTCCCTTATCCTGCTAGCAGTTTAAATAGCACTTCACAGAAATAGTTTACAAGGGTGTTTTATGAATAACAAAGCCACGAAAGTATTGGTTGCACATACTAAATGGCAAATTTAGTTTTTAAATTGAGATGATACATGAAACTTTTTCAGGTTAGTACTTGGCCTTTAAAAAACTATTATAAAAGTAATTAGGCTTACTGTAAACATTTCAGTAATATAAAGCAGAGAGGGGTATTCTTAACTCCTATCTCTACTTCCCCTGCCATTATCAAGGTTATGCCTCCCACTGTGAAAAGTTAGGTGAAAAGTTCGGGTGTCTAGGTCACCAAGTCCAGACCACAGAATATCTATTAAGCAGAATGTGGTCATGTTGCCAAAGCCCTTCCATAACTTATTCCCCGCCCTTCAACCTAACAGGAACTCAGGGCTTTCTTCAGGACATGTGTTTCTCCCTTACCTGTTATAAAATATCTTTTACATCTGCCATAATGTGTTCATTTAGCTACTCCTATATGAAAATTTCATCTGTCTTCCAGATTTCATCCATCAAGTGTTTAACATCTCCTCTCTTGACATTCCTCTTTTTTTTTTAACGTGTAGCCTTTAATTCAGGCCTACATTTTTCTACCAGAAAGAGAGTATGGCGTCTGCCTTGTGCAAGCTCTGCTTTCGTTTTTTTAATTATTTTGTATCTGTAATGTAACTTCCTAGACACCAAATGTCTGGGTCCAAATATAATAATGTTTTGCGTTTAATCTGCAAAGAAGAAAAGTCATATTTAAATTCTGTGGTTTCCAGCTTGTATTTAATTTTTAGACCAGTGTGGCCCTGCAGGGAGCTCAGAAGTGTGACTTTGTGTTTGGATATTTATTCCTAAGTACTGAGAAGGCGGATGTTGTACAGCATAGAGAAGTATGTGAGCAAGCTGGCCTGGCCTTCAGAAGTTAATTTTGTGTTTTTAAACCCTGGTGTAAGTGCATCGCCTCCCAGCAGGGGGTTAATAAGTAACCCACAGAGAAGTGGCACAGGTGCCTAGATTTAGTTGTTCTGTAGTTTATCATGAGACCCGAAAGGAGGGGGAAACAGCTGAATAAACAGTTCAAAGAAGTTTATCATATTCGAGTGGTTAGTAAAAATATACTAAAGAGAATGAATTTCGGGAGTTGTGTGTAGGCCTTGGGTAGAAAAAGCAGTAATGGTTTAGGTGCACTTGAGAAACATGTAGGTGGGATGCTAATATGTTTACATATAGGAGTTTCTGAGACAGTGGGACAGAAATAATGGAAATGATGGCAGTACCGGGGAGAAAAAGATAAAGGGGATCCTGGTTGGTGAAGGAAGATAGCTCTTTGGTTCCAAAATATTTAAACCCCAAACAAGCTGTGGGTGTTGTGGATTTATTGTGTTAGCGGTGACACCTTTCAAAATTAGGAAGAATGAGGTATGTTCTCGAATACAGTAGGCTGGCATAATTACCGAAAATACAGTAAATGTCCCTATCATTCTTTGGGTTTAATCTTAACATAATTAGCTCCTTGCACAATGGAGTATTTAATTTGAAATGCTGCCAACGCTTATTAAGTGAGAAAAGTGCTTCCTGAGATCTCTGTTGTTACATTTGGGACTTTCTAGATGAGATCACTTTCCCCAGAACTGCTGGGGTATCAGAATTGTTGCTCATATTCTGGCCTTTGTCACCCAAACTCACCGAAACGCTTACCATTTTCAGTTCTATTGATGGCATCTTTTATGAATATCAGTGATTTTGCCCAATTGTTTGGAAACAAATTAATTTCTGGAGACCTGACAAACCCATTTGCCCTGCAGCACCTTGCTGGTCCAGCGACTTGGTAGTAAATGGGCACCAGTAGAATTTATTTCTTTCATCTCTTGTTTTGGATTTTCTTTGTTTATTGCTGAGTCAGGGCAAGAAATAGGAAACGTGAATATCCGTTTTCTTTGGTTTGCATGTCTCTTTTGGTTGTGACTTGACATTTCCCCAGGTTTGTAAAACACAGTGGAATCCTCTGACGACTTTGGGGTTGGAGTGTAGAATATTTTAATATGCTTTCATAGTTTGTAGATATATCAAGTGACAATAACCAATAGTGCAAGTTATTCCCTAAGATCACTCACCTGTGTATACTAGAATTCCTTGGTGTTTTTAACCTACTTTCATATAGTAATAGAATATCTAATCAAGAGTATAAAAAATTGAAAAGTTATCATCATTAAGAATCAGCATAGGTTCAACCAGGAATAAGTCCTGTGTAATTTGCCTCATTTCCTTTTTTGGTCAGAGACAAACCTAGTTTGTCTAAAAAATTCCTTATAAAAATGAATGGGAAATGTGGGCTCTAGGATGATAAGGGTTCACATGGCAATTTAACAACTAGGGTGATGATTAAGAAGGCAGTGAAAACCTGCATAAGGCCTAGATAATTGCCCTGACTCAGCAATAAATACTAGGACAGTTTTAAGTCTTCTGATATGAACATGAGCTATCTTGTTTATGTAGGTCCTTCATTTCTTTCCATGATACTTTCTAGTTTTTAGTATACGCATTTTTTACTTGTCTTGTAAAATATATTTATCTATTTAATTTTTATCTTTTATTTTTAACTTTAAATTTTTAAAGTTTTATTTATTTAGAGGGAGCACAAGTTGGGGAGAGGCAGAGAGAGGGGGAGAGAGAATCCCAAGCAGGCTCCACATTGTCAACATGGAACCCGATGCGGGGCTCAAACTCCTGAACCATGAGATCAAGACCTGAGCTGAAACCAAGAGTCAAGACGCTTAACCAACTGAACCACCCGGGCGCCCCTGTAAAAGATGTTTCTAAGGGTCTTATATATTTTTTTATGTTCTTTTAAAGGGAATTGTTTCCTTAATTTCCTGTTTGTTTGCTGCTAATGTATAGAACAACCACTGAGTTCTGTATATCGATCTGTGTCCTGTAGTCCCGCCAGTTTCCTCAATTCATTTATTAACTCTGTTTGGTTTTGGTGGTTCTCGTTGGGATGTTTCTTTCTATAACATCATGTCATCTGCAAGTGGAGACAGTTTCACTTACTCGTTTCCAATCCACTGACTTTTATTTCTTTTTCTGGCCTATTGCTCTACCACCTCCAGCAGAGTGTTGAATAGACGTGGTGAGGGGTGACATTTTTGGCTCCTTAATGTATTTTAGGGAGTGTTTTCTTCTTCTTGGACTGAATATATACTCGTACGTAATGCCTTGTCGATCTTTATATTATAATGAAACAAACTGAAATCCATTTTACAGCTGAAGATGTGGAAGGGTGAACCAGTGGTGGTTTCCACTGCAGCTCACTGGCCTTTGTTCTGAATTTGCTTGTTATGTGGTCACATGAAAACTGACCCAGTGGTAGTTCCAAGGACAGATTCTTTTCTATGGCATCTTCATTATAGCGTCAGAAAGAACTTCGTACTCTCTGGCTCTATAAAAAGAATAGTCACATCAGGCAAACGCATAATTTAATTCACTTATTCAAATATTTAACGAGTGCTTACCAAATACCAGCTGTAATTGGTGTTCTGGAGAAATAGCAGTTCATAAGAAGTTGAGAGTCTAGTTGCTTAGAGGCAGACCAATTAGCAATCAGATTGATAAATACAAAATTTGTTTAGACTATTTGTCTCCTCTCTACCACCTTTCCTAGAATTCCTATTTTATTTTGTTTTTACATTTCTTTTAATCTTTGTTTTTGAGAGAGAGAGAGAGAGAGAGAGAGAAAGAGAGAAGCAGAGTGTGAATGGGGGAAGGGCATAGAGAGGGAGACACAGAATCTGAAGCAGGCTCTAGGCTCTGAGCTGTCAGCACACAGCCCGACGTGGGGCTCGAACCCACAAACCATGCTACCATGACCTGAGGTGAAGTCGGATGCTTAACTGACTGAGCCACCCAGGCGCCCCTAGAATTCCTATTTTAAAATGCATTCAGAGACTGACATACAGCATAGTTAGAAGGTCCAAAACCATGTAATATGCAGAACAGCTAAAAGAGTCAGGGAGTGACTGTATGATGTTTAGCCAAGAGTTTTGGGATATGAATGAGGAAAGAAGGAAGTTACATGTTAGTGGTTGCTATTATTTGTCCTCTGGATACAGTGACGTGTTGGTTCGCATTCAGATGATACTCAGCCGATGGAAGTTGAAGCGAGAGAGATTTTAAATGTCTTTATACCAAGAGATTTTCACTGGATCGATGTTTCTTTCATTGGAACATGTTAGACTGGGTAGTCACTACCCCCTTTAGACAGAGCATGGATGCTGGTGTTTTGTTTCGTTTTGTTTTGTTTTGTTTTGTTTTGTTTTTGCCACCATCCCTAAAACTCCCTACTCTGTATTTGGCTTGTTTCACTTATTTGTTATCTTCTTGGCATCCTTATATCATTTGTGTCCTTATCATATCATTTTACAGTGGGATTCTTCTAGCAATTTGAGATGTCCATAAGCAGAATAGGGAGGAAGTCAGTGCTAGCAAAAGTGATAGCTACTTTCTTTAAAGGAAAGTTGTAGGTATTTTTCTTAGTAATATAGAGTTGGCTAGATTTGTTATTTTTAGGTACAGAACACTTCACTCAAATACTCTTTCACATCACCCTCTTTCCCCCAATATATAGACTTGAAGAGAGACTCGGAATCTATAGCCCTATCCTCTTGGTTTCCTTTACATTCCTTAAATAGCTCCTGATGGGCCACTTAAGGACCATGGGACACAGTGGTTAAATCACTAGCTTTGATAATCGTTGGAAATCTGCATTTGTCTACAATAGTGTTTCTCAGAACTGGCACCATTGACATTTTGGACTGTGTAATTCACTGGAGTACCTATGGGGCTGGACTGTATGTCCTGGGATGTTTAGCGGCATTGCTGGCCTCTGTCCACTAGATGCCAGTGTCACTTCCCTTCCCAAGTTGTGACAATCAAAAATGTGTCTAGACATTGCAAATCTCCAGGGAGCTGCTGGGGTGTCAAAATTGGCCCTGGTTGAGAATCACTGGCTCTACCTTAGTTTGGTTATATCTCTTTAGTCTTATGTACACATCTGAGAGTATTTACTGGGCTTTCATGATGACGCATCAACTTTAGAGAACTGTGTATTTGACTCCTCCATAATTTATTTGTAAAATGGGTTTTATTAAGACCTTTCTCATAGGACTTAGGAAAGTAAATGTGGACAAAAAGATGTAGCAGTATAGAGCTTGGAGACAGACTATAAACATTACAGTAGATTAATGTTTATTTATTTTTGAGAGAGAGAGCGAGAGCATGCATGCATGAGTGGGGGAGGGGCAGAGAGAGAGGGAGACACAGAAACTGAAGCGGGCTCCAGGCTCTGAGCTCTCGGCACAGACCCCGACGCAGGGCTCCCACTCATGAACCACATGATCATGACCTTAGCAGAAGTCGGGTGCTTTAACTGACTGAGCCATTCAGTTGCCCCAACATTACGGCAGATTAGACTGTTGATTAGAGTGTTTGTTTCTGAAGTTGTTTTGTGCAGGCTGTTTCTAAACGTTCTTCTAATTCCTTTGAAATAAATATTTATTTCAGAGTATTAATCACCTTTCATGGTACCCACTGCTGTGAACTTTCTTCTTATTACCTCCTACTCCCACCCTCAATCACCACACATATAACAGGACACACATATAACAGACCTGTTGCTTTCCTCCTTAAAGTCTCATATGCCAGGGGTAAGAGCTTTGTGGGATGGGCATTCCACATTTGATTAACTCTCAGATGGCATCAGGACTGGCGCTGTCCCTCCTTCCTTCTCAATAAGGGTACTTGCCAAATCTTTAATTTCCTGAGAATGTAAGCTGGGAACAATTTTCCAAATGGAAAAATCATTTGGCATTTTGAAACATAATTAGCGTCTGAGTAACTCATAAATCGTGGGTCAGTGAACTGCATGGGCTGGTTACACAATGCCAGTGACTAGTTGGAAAGCTGTCTCCGTTGAACCAAATGGTTTGCTCAGATGGATTTACCTTCTGTAAGACGGGGTTTGTTAAAATAGGTTTATACCCTTTAGGTAATCAGAATGTCCTGCAAAATGGGCTGTTCTGATATGACGTACTCTGAAGTTATGTTAATGCACTTACTATGGTGTTACTTCTCATTGCATTAGACAGATGAGTTGCTGATCTCCGTCATGAGGGTTTGGCGTGGTGCCATGTTGGTGACACAGTTGGTATGAGATACTAAGGTTCCCAGCCATGTGCCATTTCACTTACCTGTATTTTTCCAGAGAACTTTGGAGGTCACACACACTCCCATGAATGTCAACATTCATAAGTCAAGGATTTGTGTATCTAAATATACCTCATGCTAGTTGACATCTTAGTTTTTAGAGTGTTCCTCTGTGGATTCAGGCAGCTCTGGGTTTACCTCTGTCAGACTCCTAGTTACACTGTGTTGCAATCACCTGTTCACTTCTTTGTCTTTCCTGCTAGATTGTATAGATTTGAGCACTAGTTTTTGTGCTTGTTCTTGTCTATTTCTTTTTTTTTTATTAAAAAAATTTTTTTAACATTTATTTATTATTGAGAGACAGAGCATGAGCATGGCAGGGGCAGAGAGAAGAGGAGACACAGAATGTGAAGCAGGCTCCAGTCTCTGAGCTGTCAGCACAGAGCCTGACGCGGGGCTCGAACTCATAAGCCGTGGGATCATGACCTGAGCTGAAGTCGGGTGCTTAACCGGCTGAGCCATGCAGGTGCCCCGTTTTTGTCTATTTCTGTATCAAGTATGACCCTAAATAAAGTAGACAGACAGGAGATGTTTGATGGCTATGACTGGCCCAGTGTCCTCTGGTTATTCCTCTAAAATCTCTTCCAGTATTCACCCTCCATTTTGCATTTCCTTTGCTGCCCTCTCGAGGCTTTACCATCTTGACTGGGCGATTCTAGGAGATGCTTGATGATCACCCTATTGCCACTTTTCCTCTTAGAAGACAGAACTCATTTTGTTACCTTCAATGTTCTGATTTTGTCAAGGCCACTAATGTCCATAGGTGGTTACCTGCAGTAGAATGCCTTGGCAATTTATTATATGGACAGGTTTTTTGAGGCTGGGCCTTCTTCTTCTTGGGGATTTAACTTTTTTTTTTTTTTTAAATTATCACTGCAAAGGTAATAAAGCCTTGGGGAAGAAAAGAAAAATGATATAAAATTGACATGCTGAACTACATTCCTATCTTTTAACCAAATGATCCCTCAGCTTCTTTTTGTTCTGCTTAACGTATCAGGCTCTTTGCCACTTATGTACTGGTGAGGGTCCTTCTGTTCCAGGTTCCTGTCTGCCTTTCCCTGTGGTTCTCCATCCGGGGTGCTCTGGCCCATTGCATAAAGCCTATGAAGTATAAAAGTCCTGTCATCTGGAAATCTTTCCCTGATTTCTCCAGGCAGCATAATCTTCCCTACTAGAATGTCCTTTCAAAATACCTCTAAAATGATATTCCACATTTAGCAGTTCAGAGCTCACCTTGTTCCAGAAAAGGTAGTTTATGGGATATGGAAGAGTCTGTAAGAATTCCATGGGGACAAAAACCAGTGTCTTTGAGGGTTAGGATCTAAAGCATGGCCAGAAATGAGATTAATATAAAAAATGCACATCATAAAATTGGAAATATTTTTAATGCGTTGAAATAGTACTTTTCTTGTTGTATTCTTTATTTTTTCTTTGCTGTGTTTGGTATGAATTTATGTGTGTATGTAGTTTCCCAGTTTCATTGAGATAGGACAAAGAGCTCTAAGAACAGGTTGTATAGCATGATGATTTGTCTTACATGTATCATACAATGGTTACCACAATAGGTTTAGCTGATTCCATCATCTCCTATAGATCCAAAAGCATGTATAGTTATATTCTTTTCCTTAGGATCTGGTCTCTTAACAACTTCCCTTTATATCCTACAGCAGTGTTAGCTAAAGTCATCATGTTGTACATGGCAGCCGTAGTGTTTATTTCTTTTATAACTGGAAATCTTCACCTTTTGACCACGTTCTTACACCTTACTTGTATTCTTGTCTTCACTTATAAGTTTTTGGTGATTAAAATGTTGGAAGACAATAAAAAATGTATGACATCTTTGGGACATTTGTAGCCCCTTCCCTCCTCTTACTTCCTAATAAATTGTTTTGGGGAGTTTCCCATTTTTTCCCCCTGACTTCCCATCTGACACTTATCTGTAGGGTTGCTGCATTGATGTTTATGTTATTGCAATGAAATGCTGTAGGAGACAGAACATGGATTTAGTAATGAGTTGAAGGTGGTACCATTCACTTACACATGGTGTGCCAGTGAGCTGTGGTGAGTGTTGAGGTTATCTGAGATGCTGGGCTGTGCTCAGAAGCTGAGAGCGTAGTCTAGTTGGAGGTGTAGACTGCAGAAGGTAAGAAACAGATGCATGAAATGGTTAGAAATTGTGTTAAGTCCTCTGGAGGAAAGGAAGTTTGAGACAGTTGATCTGCCTTGAATAGAGGTTGCAGAAGGTCTTTTCAGGATTGCATTTAAGCTGAACCATGGAAAAGTGTGAAAACTTGAGATTTTCTTGTGTGTTGAGGTAGGGTGTTGTTTCTGGCAGAGAGAACTGTTTACCCAAAGGCCTTAAGGCAAATGATACCTTGATTATGTTTGAAGAAGTGAAGAGTGTTCGTGTAATTGGAATAATAATTAAAATGTTTTTCTTGGAAAAAGTTGAAATTCTTAAAGGCAGGAACTTTTTTTTTTAAACGTTTATTTATTCTTGAGAGACGGAGCATGAGCAGGGGAGAGGCAGAGAGAGAGAGAGGGAGCCACAGAATCTGAAGCAGGCTCCAGGCTCTGAGCTGTCAGCACAGAGCCCGACGCAGGGCTCGAATTCATGGACTTTGAGATCATGACCTGAGACTAAGTCAGACGCTTAACCGACTGAGCCACCCAGGCGCCCCATGAAAGTTTTTATCTTTGAAGGTCTTCATCTCTTTTTGATTTAAAGAAGCAGGTATTTATACAAGGCTACATGATGCTGCAAGGTTTCCATATGCCACTTCAACTAAACTCTAAGGGAGTGATCTTCAGATTTGATTCCTGACAGATTTTAAATGCCCCTAGCCAAAGAAAACCCCAAAGGAAACCATGGTTAAAGCTTGGGAAAGTGGGATGCTTCAGGTTTAATCAGAATACCTGCTCTTATGCCCAGAGCCGCATATAGATCTGTCCTGCATTTGTAGTCAGTAAATAATGTTGACATGTAGTGTTGGCTTTCGTTGTTGGCTGGAGCAAAATGTCATTTATTTTACTCTGCCAACTTGAAAACCATGCTCTTTTATGAAAATACAAGTAGATGAGGTGTAGAGGTGGGGTTTTTGCTGTCTTTTCAACCAATTTGTGAATTTCATAGATCATCTAACAGGGTAAACTGACAGTTTTGCTCAGAGTCACACAATGGGCAAAATATGTTCTGAGGTTTGCCTGTAAACCTCAATTTTGCTGTGCTTTTTCAAAAACAAAACAAAACAAAACAACAGCAACAAAAAGACAAAGCCCAACTCACCTGTGTGGGTTTCTTTTGAATACCATGGAGTATTTGAAAACCACACTCAAGGCTAAAGAAGCAAAAATTATTAGCCATTCTCCCGCTGCCAAGAACTAGCTGTTACTGGTCTGTTCTTTCCTGGATTCTTTTTCTCTATGTGCGTGTTCACCTTGATTTATGCAGGAACTCTAATATGTATAGTTTTATTATCCTGCCTTGTTCTTACCTCTTACCTGCCCCTCAATGTCCATTAATTGAGAAAAAAAAACTAGGTGTCAAATCAGACTGTCCGTTTCATCAGTGGTAGTGCTGAACTGAACAGCACTTCTTAGATCTACGGTGAACCATCTTCATACTTTTTTCTTGAGTCTACATCTTGGGATGTATCCATGGGGCGATGGGCCATAAAAGGTGGTTTTAAAGCATTTAGAGGGGCATCTGGGTGGCTCAGTTGGTTAAGCGTCGGACTTCGATCAGGTCATGATCTCACAGTCTGTGGGTTCGAGCCCCGCGTCAGGCTCTGTGCTGACATCTAGGAGCCTGGAGCCTGCTTTGGATTCTGTGTCTCCCTCTCTCTGTACCCCTTCCCCGCTCTTGCTCTGTCTCTCTCTCTCTCTCTCTCTCTTTCTCAAAAATAAATAGGTGTTAAAAAAAATTAAAGCAGTTAGATAGTTAGAGGACTAGCCTACAGGGGCAGGTTGCATACCAGTTACAGTTGGGGGGGCGGGCACTTATCATAGACAAATTATCCCTAGAGAACCTATAAGATACTTCACTGTACCCACTGGGTCCTCCTTCCAGTTCCAAATCAGAAAAGCCATCTCCTTCCTTGGGAGAATAGCAGATTAGGGGATTGAGATGGAGAAATTATTACTCCCCTCTTACAGGGAATGGAGTATAAAACCATTTCCTTCCAGGCCACTTGAGCATACACATAAAAATAAGCACTTCCTCTTTGAATTTTCAAATCTTAATGTTATGTTGAATGACTGCCTAATAGCGCATTTATTTATCTGTAGTTTTATGTCTTTTTATGGGGCGTGGTGTGTTTGTTTTATTGAATATTTTGGTTTGAGATCCCAAGGAAGCCTTTACAAAGATGGGTGTGGCCTGGTATAAGTAGGATAGTGTTCAAGGACATTGACATCTGGTGTTGGTTGTTCTACATCTTGTCCTGTGTGCCTGCTTAGAGCCCACCGATAGCTGTCAGGATCCATACAAGAGGATCTTACCAGAGGGAAAGGTAGAACACTTGAACCAGGTAATCTGGAAGCTGATGGGAAGGTTATTTGACACAAGACATGTTGCTGGGGAAATACTTCCTAGTTAGTCATGACCCACGATCATTTTGAGCTACCTTAACTAGCCCTTCCATTTTATGTTTCTTTGCAGATTTGTGTTTTATAGATAATCTTCTTCCAAATAGAAGGGTTTTATTTTCTGCTTAATTGAGTGTAAACAATTGATTACATGTTTGCTTCACAGACTCTGAGTGTTGTGGCATTTTTCTGCTGTTGGAGAATTGATCAGCAAGAGAACTGGACTTCTCTCTCTCTATTTTTTTTTTTTTTAAAGTGAAGTTTTGATTAGAGATGAAGTCAAACAGTGCTCAGTGTTCATGGACGATCAAGCAAAGCAATGAAGCATCCTGTGTGCTCTGCTAATAAGAAGAAAAACTCTCCAGTTCCAATTTTCTGATTGTCTTCCACTTAAACATTATCTGTAAATACTATTTTTAAAGTATAAATAACCATAACATCTTATTTTTAAGTGCCATCATTAAATACTCATTTCAGCCTGGTAAAACAAATTCAGCCCTTTCTGAGGAGAGAAAGGAAAGTCGAAAACAAATCTATCGGATGAGACTCTGCTGTGATTGCTAAACCCCTGGCAGTCATTTCTTTACCTAACCAACAGCCATTAAACCAATTTTAACAAGACCTCTAGACACAGTGAAAAACACATGGTAAGAATAAAGAGTCTAGCAAAACTTTGAAGATTTTCTCACTTAGAGATTTCCCAATTCACTATTTACAGTCATGTCCCCAGTCTTAAAGTGTATTCAGATTTCTTCAGGCTAGGAAAAAATAAACGCACACATACCGTGAGGGAAATTTATTTACCACATTAATGAAAGTCTTGGAACTTTGGATGTAAGTTGCTCTTTAACCCTTCTGTGTGCTATGTGGCGGCACAGTATATGGTTGGACTATTGTTGTTGTGCAAATTCACCACGTATTACAAGCTTTAGTTATGGATGATGGCTTTCAGTAAGCTAAAAACTAGTGAGAAAAAAAAAGCTGACAGTTAAATCATCCATATTTATTTAGAGCAAAAAAGGGGACCTCGGAGTATCTTTGCATATAATCTTTACTCTTAAACAAAAATTAATACAACCCTTATCTAAATAGTGCTGAGGTAACATTCCTGGAAATGCAGAGATATTAGAGGGAACATTACTCAATCTAATTTGTCATAGGAACAATGTTAATAGATTCAATCAGAGGGTTCTGGAGAATAGCAAAATGGATTAAGGTGATACCAAATAAGGGAGATACATTTATAAAGACAGAGAGAGAGTCAGAAATATAGATGATACTCAAATACGTGGTTTTATGACTGAGTGGATTATTCATGTCTTTGTTTACACCTGTAAGAATTTTAGGGGGTAACTTTGTATTTTTACATCATTTCAAACTTCAAAAATGAGTTGAAAAAACAGTGCAAAACTATCTGTGTGTCTTTAACTCAGATTCATCAGTATTTAAGTCATTTTTCCCTCTGTATTTATTTGAGAAAGTTTCGAGCATTATGCCCCGTAACATAAATATTTCACTATCTATATCCTCAGAAAAAAGGACATTTTTTACATACCAACAGTAAATTGTCTGAATCTGGAAATTCTCTGTTGATGTGATCCTGTTATCTAAATCCACATTCCATCTTCATATCCCACCATTTTGTCCCTATTATGTCCTTTATGGTCGTTTTCGCTCAAGATCCAGAATCATGCAATGTATCAGTCGTAAAGTTCTTGTAATGTCCTTTAATTTGGAACGTTCCTCAGTTTGTCATTGCATTTTATGAAATTGGCATCTCAAGCAGAAGGGGCTAGTTTTTTTGCAAACTGTTCCTCATATAGTTTCTCTGATATTTCCTTATGGCTAAATTTAGGTTATGCATTTTTGGCTGGAACAAACATAGGCGATATTGTGTTTTTCTCAGTGCGTCAAATTAGGAGGCGTTGGTTGTCAAGTGATATTTTTTAAAACTGAAGGTTAAATCTGGCGTCCACCAGATTTCTTAACTTTGAACCTGTTATTTTCTCACGTTATTAATAAGTGATTTGTTGGTTGCTAACTGCACATCTGGGTAAATTTGCGCTTTTTCATCAAAAGTTTACCCACTAGCTTTAACATCCCTTGATAATTGTTGATGATAGTGTGATAGTTGCCAAAAAGTGATTTTCTAACTCTGTGGTTCCTTTACATTTATTTCTCTACATTAGCTGGCATTCTCCTGGAAGGAAGTACTTCCTTTTCTCCTCTGGTTACGTTTATTCAGTCACTGACGTTTATCATTGCGACTCCTATATTATTGCTTTTTTTTTTTTTTAAGTTTATTTATTTATTTTGAGAGAGAGAGAGAGAGAGAACGTGGAAGGGGCAGAGAAGGAAGGAGAGAGAGAGAGAGAAAGAGAACCCAAGCAGGCCCTGCACCATCAGCCCAGAACCAAACGTGGGGCTTGAATTCACGAACCGCAAGAACATGAACTAGCCGAAGTCCAATGCCCAACAGACTGAGCCACCCAGGTGCCCCTATATTCTTGCTTTTATTCAGTGGCTAAAACCCCCTGTTTTGGTGTTCAAATTGATTGTCCCAGATTTGGCTAGTGGGATCCCTTCAAGCTAATTCCTGGGTCATTTGAACATGTCCATATTATGTCTAACTTGATTAGGAGGGTTCAATTTTAACACAATAGTAGAATATTGATATACCCCGCGATGTGGAAACTTTAACCGTTATAATGTTGTTCTGTTCTATCAGTGTTTTTATGTTGCTCACATGAGAAGCTGTTGTTCTTATTTCTGGTCTATATATTTGAATTGTTAGCTGGTGTAGATATTACAGTCTACTTACAGTTAATTAATATCATCTTAAAATGGAATCTTCCAGTAAGTGGATGATTCTTAGGGGGATGGCATCATCCTCTACTCAGAAATCAGTCATGCCCAGCTAAACTATTTCCATAATGAACTGTAGATGTGATTTAGTATTTCCTTCTTGTTATTTTAATATTTAGCTTATTTCCCTTGTCACTTCTGTAGCTGTCCCATATTCATAATCTAGATTTAATTAAAAATAGAGCCTTCTAATATAGTCCCATACCTGCAAACAAGAATCAATGTCAGAGACACTGAGGATTGGGAGGGTTCTCTTTAAAGCACATGGAATCAACAGCAAGTGTTCTACTAAGGGACAGCCAAATCATTCGATTTTGCACATAACTATTCTCATACTTATTGAAGAAAGATATTTTCAGTTTTTCCCACTTAAGCTTTTCTGCAGGGTATATGGGGACAGCTGTTGCATTCTTTTTAGTAGCAGAATATGATTCATTTTGCAGTCTGAAGATCAAACTGAAAATCAGACTCAATTATTATCCTTAAGGTGTTTATTGGATGGAAAATAATCCACAGCTTGGTATGTAAGGTTAACTGGATTGCCAAATTTAACTACAGGAACAGTTTAGCAAAGGATGTTATCATTTCTGTTCTTTGATTCTCCTTATCTCCCTTCTCCGTTAATATGTAATATCTTGGATTAACCAAGCCCTGCATATTCCCACATAAGGCTATGGGTTATGCAAATATTTGTGGGTTTTGTAGTTTTTCCTTCTTTTTCTACTACTTCTCTCTCTCTATTTTTTTTTCTTTCCCTTGTCATAGCTTGGTTTTGTCAATTCTCTTTTCAGGTCCTAACTCAATAACTCTGTAGTATTTGAGCTAAGACATCTGGAAGCCTTAGCAGCAATGAAATTATAGGCATTCCTTGAAATAGCTATGTTACTACGTTTCATCCCTTCTTGTTCTAAATGAGCAGAGGGTTGAAATCGAGTCTCCCTTTTCCAACTTGCAAGTTTGAGAAAGGGTGTTTGGTATAAAAATTGGCATTTTAAATCTAAATCCGACGTGAACCCCATTGCAGCAGGAGTTTTAGGCACAAAACATTTGTTTCTGTCCATGTGAGAGAAAATGGGGTGAGTTTCGCAGTGTTTACACTGTTACTTTTCACAGGTGTCCAAAGATGGCTTATAATTAGTAATGTACTTATACAAACTTTGACCACTTGAAAATCATTACATTGGTTCTTGGAAATTCAGTGGTTTTATGGGTAGGAAATGTTGGTTTCAGGTGTCTAGTTTTTTTTTTTTTAATTGTTTTCCTTTTTTGATGTTTATTTATTTTGAGAGAGAGAGAGCATGAGCGGGGGAGGGTTGGGGGGGGTGGCAAAGAGAGGGAAACACAGAATCCAAAGCAGGCTCCAGGTTCCAGGCTTTGAGCTGTCAGCACAGAGCCCAACATGGGGTTTGAATCCATGAACAGCGAGATCATGACCTGACCCAAAATCGAATGATTAACCGACTGAGCCACCCAGGTGCCCTTTCAGGTGTCTGTTTTATCTGTTTAAAATATTTTAAATTTAATACCTCTATTACCTTTCTTGTCCTCTGTTCTACCTTGTGTTTCATACCAGTTGGCTCAAAACTACTCCCTAAAAGACCTTTTTTCTGAACCTTTCAAATGACATGAGTCTACATGGAGATTGTCAAGGTGCAAAGCATTTAATTTTTGTCTTCCAGTGTAAACATAGATCTGTAGACTTAAAAAAAAACACACAAAACCTTTCAGTCAGCTATTTGTTTTTCTTTTTTGAGTCAACCTGGCATTCACCTAATAGTGGTGAACAGATACACAGTTCAGAAAATAAAATTCTAGGTCATAAAACGTTTCTATGTAGATGTTTACCTTTTGGAAAGCACATGGAGTAACAGAGAGATTAACCAACCAGAGGTTGGTTTTACGGTAGAAACAGGCATATTGCCTAGGTTCTTAAAGAGATGATTGTAGGACAGGTCAGTGTGATTTATTACACATCAGGTACTTGGCTAAAACTTCTTCGACCCTTTAACTTGCTATGGTCATTTCCTCACTTCAGAAACAGTAGTTGGTGTAAGATGTTCACCCACACACGTGTCAATCCTTCTGGAACTTAGCACTTTTCAAAGAACAGTTGTGTGATTTCACCGAATTGTTAACACAAACTGGTAATTCTTTTTCAGTATAAACGGATTTAGCTGAAGTTTTAAAACTTCATGGCTGTCACTATGAAATTAAGAATAACTTAAATTTTTTACTGAGTGCTGATAACGTGCTAGGCATTGTGCTATTTTTATGAAAGTTTTTCATTCAGGAGTCTCAGTTGCTTTAGGAAGTGGTGAGTATTTTTGCTCTCCATTTTTTAGGTGAGAAAGCATATCTCAGCCTAAGAGGACACTCTTTAATCTACCCAGCTGAAGTGAAAGTAGTAGAAACTTGGGGCGCCTGGGTGGCTCAGTCTGTTAAGCGTCCGACTTTGGCGTGGTCCATGGGTTCAAGCCCCGCGTTGGGCTCTGTGCTAACAACTCAGAGCCTGGAGCCTGTTTCAGATTCTGTGTCTCCCTCTTTCTCTGACCCTCCCCTGTTCATGCTCTCTCTCTGCCTCAAAAATAAATAAATGTTAAAAAAATTTTTTTTAAATGGGCTAAATTAAAAAAAAAAGTAGTAGAAACTAGATTTCCAACTCCCATGGTATGAGTGCAACGCTGAGGTAAGGACCCAGCCTTCTCTAGGTGATTATCAGTATCTACATGTATCACCTACTGAAATAATGAACCAGGCGTATTTTGTTCAGTTTTAAACCAGATGGCTTTAAGGGTCTAGGCTGGCTAATGACTAAAGAGAGGGTCTGATACAGACTATGAACCCAACTTGATGTGCTCAAAGCCTCCATTTCAGTTTCTAACAGGGATGTAACAGACGTTATTGCATTTGGTCCATTATCTTGATAGGTGGCATGTCATTATCAGCAATGACTGATGAAGTGCCGACGGCTGCTGTTGGGAGCCTTGTGCCATCCGGGAGGGAGATCTAATCGGAGTGCTCTGAGTGCAAAAAATGGAAGAACTTATCAAGGTGTTTAGGAGGTAGCATGTTTTGAGAAAGCGAGTCCGCACGCTGCTGAAAGATCTTGTGGTAGGACCCGCTGAAGAATCCGGAACTGTAAGACACGAGGTTGTAGCATTCAGATTCCTTTGCTGTTAAGGATAACAACAGCACTATTAATCGAGCACCAGGTCCTGTTCAGTTGCATTGTCCGTAGTAAGTAAGTGAATCCTCACGAGAACCCCACGAGGTAGACACTGTTTTATCTCTTATTAACATTCTGAGCAGCTAAGACTAAGAGTGCTTCAGTTCTATTGATTGTAGATGGAAGAGCCGTTTGGTGTTCATGTTCTCGACTGCTCCAGGTCAGCCGCCTCTGTGGTTTGATGCCCCCTGCAAAGATCCGTTTGCAGATTGGATAATATTCCTTTTAACAGAAAGGTTTTCCTTCATCCAATTAGTTACCTGAGTGTGTTTTGGAGCCTTCAGGGGCAAACATTTCCTTTTAAGCCTTGAAGGAGCCAAGTGTGTGAGTTTACCGTATTATTCTTTGTATTCACCTTAGCCAGGTTCTCCGTGGTGTGCCACTTTTTTGGCCAGACGGCCAGACTTAGATTCCTGAGCTGATGTTTCTGGTTTGTGTGACGAGGGGCCAAAAGAAACATTTTGTTTACACAAAGACCTCTTAAGGTGTGTGTGTATATATCTGGCAAACATTTCTTTGGTGTCAGCCTCATGAACTACTGCTTAGGTAATGGGAAAGGTGGTTGCCTCAGAGTTAAGGTTTCCCTTATATGAGTATTAGTGGAGTGAGGGGAAGTGGCTGATGAAGGTGCTGGTCAGATTTTCCACAGAGAAAGCGACTGGCACCTAGTGTCCAGACTAATTATATCTCCTGCCACAGGAGAGGAGGCCAGTTAAGAGTAACCAAATTTAACCTGAGAAAGATGTAGAATCAGAAGTGGTTCACTCCAGGGGCGCCCGGGTGGCTCAACGGGCTTGGTTTCAACTCAGGTCATGCTCTCATGGGTCGTGAGTTCAAGCCCCAGGTCAGGCTTTGTGCAGACAGTGTGGAGCCTGCTTGAGAGCTTCTCTCTCTGCCCCTTCCCTGCTCATGCTTTCTCCCTCCCTCTCTCTCTCTCTCTCTCTCTCTCTCTCTCAAAATGAATAAAGAAACTTAAAAACAACAAAAAAAGAAGTGGTTCACTCCATTGACAGCTGGGAAATAATCGATGGAGGTGAATGGGAGATAATCCATTAACAGTATCAAAGCACCTTCCTTGCCTGGGATCTGTGCCGAGTCCCGAGACAGCCGTATCTTAAATATTTTCGTTTTCCCAACAGCTCTTAGAGAGAAGATCAGTTATGAATCCCCCTTTACAGATAGTAAACTGAGACTCACCAAAGGTAATTATCTAGTTGAATGTCACCCAGATATTAAGTGGCAAAACTGGGGTTCTGACTTGGCCTTTGTGGCTCCTGAATTGATGCTCTTAAAGCATAGTGATCACAAAGAAAATCTTCTTTCTTGGGATGAATCAGACTTAAGAGGATGAAGGGAGTAAGAGCTTCCTTTGCCCTTGGAGGCTCACTCCACCTTAGCAACTCTACATTTGTTCCCACATGAGTATTCCTTTTGTTAAACCCAACACAAGTCTTCTCTATGTCAGGGAGACTGATCAGCATGACTGATGCATTGGGCCCAATAATTCCGTGTTATGGGGGCCTGTCCTCAGTATTGTAGGAATTTTAGTGCCATCCATGGTCTCTACCCACTAGAGGCCAGTAGTGCAGCGACCCCCACTGCAGTCCCCATTTGTAACAACCAAAATGTCTCCAGACTGTATGATGAAGAGAGTAATAAATTGTTAAGCAAGGAATTATTGCATCCTGGGTTCTGAGACTTCCGTGTGTAGAAAGTCAGTTGATACTTTGTTTTCAGTGGCTTTTTCTTTTCTTTGTTTCTTTTTCTTTTTAAAGCATATCTGCCTTAGTAAGTCTGGACAGGAGCCTAGGAATCTGCAAAGTGATTGATGTGGGTTAACTCATGGACCACTCTGTTAGAGGAAGCGGTCACAAAGAGATGACACTCACATCCTTTGCTGCAAGCCAGCCATGCTTCCTACTTAGCAAGGGAGTGTAGTACCTTTGTGGATATTTAAATGCTTTTCTCCCTGTCCTTTTAATCTTCTTTTGATCTGCTGGCCTATCTTGCCAGTGATTAAGTTTACAGTTCAGCTAATGATTTGCTTCAGGTTTTCTAGCTTGTAAAATCACATGCCGTGCATATTAATGTGTAGGATTTTGACCTTATAAACCAAGGAGCAATTATCCGCATATCTTAAGAAGGGGAGGCCACCTTTTGACTTTGAAAATATCACCAGGAAGCCATTTTATTTCAGGAAGTCAAGTTTTTTGTTCCCAAATACCTGTTTATTGGGCTTCTTGGTAGCAATTCAAGGCAAAGTTTTGTTGTGAATAGGGGCCGAAACAACTGATAAAAATGAAGTTTGGGATTTAGTGATGTAATTTAGATTTTATGTGTTACTTATCTCTTATTGCTGTAGCTGAGCAAGAGTTGTTTCTCTGGGTGAATTCTGTATTCAGTGTTTCTATGAAACTCTCAGTTGGGAAAGCATTGTATTGAGAGGTGATCCTTCACATTAAAAAGGTGTCCTTTTGCTTTTCAAAACACTATTTTGGAAAAACAAAAAAGGGAAAACAACTCTCCCTTCCCCCCCCCCCCCCCCCCCCCCCCGCCCGGCCTCCCGACTATTTTGGGCTTGCCTTTGCTAACTTTAAAAGTGATGCCACAGAGAGATCTCTTATATACTTTGCCCAATTTGTCCCATGGTAACATCTCACAAAAGTACAGTGTATTACAGAATATTGACATTGATACAATCCACTGATTTTATACCGATGTCCAGAGTTTAATGTATGCTGTGTGTGTGTGTGTGTGTGTGTGTGTGTGTGTGTGTATTATGGTCTGTATGATTTCATCACCCATGTAGGTTCATGGGTCTACTACCATAGTCAAAATAACTTAACAGCTCCAACACCATAAAGATCCCTCAAGATTCCCTTCCATGGCCACACTCACCTCTTTCTGACCTCCATCCCCAACACCTGGAAACTCCTAATCTGCCCTCCATTTCTAGAAAGGTTGTCATTTCAAGAATGTTATATATATATGTATATTAGAGTATGTAATCTTTAAGGATTGGCTTTTTTCACTCAGAGTAAATTTGGGGGGATTCATCTAAATTGTATGTGTCAACACTTTTTCTCTTTTTACCGTAGGGTAATAGTCCAAAGTATGCACGTGCTGAAGTTTAACCTTTTACCAGTTGAAGGCTATCTGGGCTGATGTTGGGTTGGGGCTATTGCAAGTAAAGCTGCTTTGAACATTCATGTGCAGTTTTTTGTGTGAACCTAATTTTCATTTCTCTGGGATAAATGTCCAAGAGTGCAATCGCTGGCTTTTGTGGTGGTTGCAGTTGTATAAGAAAGTGGCAAATGGCTTTCTGGAAGGACTGTAGCATTTTCCATTGGTACAGCATTGTACAAGTGATCTAGTTTCTCTACATTCTCGCTAGTTTTTGTATTGTCACTATTTTTTTATTTTGCCCACGCTGGTAGATGTGTAGAGATCATCTTGCTGTGGTTTTAATTTGCATTTTCTTGATGGTTAATGATGTCGATATCTTTTCATATGCTTATTTTCCATCTGTATACTCTCTTCCGTGAGGCATCTTTTCATGTCTTCTGACCATTTTCTCTTCCAATTGAACTTCTTTTCTTTTTACTTCTGAATTTTGAGAGTGCTTTATGTATGCTAAATACTAGTCCTTTGTTGGAGTTTTGATTTGCAAATGTTTTTTTCCCCACTCTGTAACTTGTCTTTTTATCCTTTTCATGTGGGCTTTCACAGAGCAAACGTTTTAAATTTTGATTAGCTTCAATTTATCAGCTTTTCCTTTACAGATTATGTTGTTCATTTCAAGTCTAAGAACTCTGTGCTCAGCCCTGGATTCCCAAGGATTTTTCTCCTGTGTGTGTGTGTGTGTGTGTGTGTGTGTGTGTGTGTGTGTGTGTTTTAACTGTTTAAAATGTTTATTTATTTATTATGAGAGAGAGAGAGAGAGGGAGTGAGCGCACAGGCAATCAGGGGAAAGGCAGAGAGATTGGAAAGAGAGAATCCCAAGCACGCTCCCACTGTCAGGCTATCAGCGCAAAGCCTGACATGGGGGGCTGATCTCATAGAACTTGAGATCCTGACCTGAGCCAAAATGAAGGGCTGGATGCTTAACCTACTGAACCACCCAGGCATCCCTCTCCTGTGTTGTTTCTTAAAAGTTTTAGTATGTTACATTTTACATTTAAGTCTGTGATTCATTTTGAGTTAATTTTTTTGTGTAAAGTGTGAAGTGTAGGTCAGTGTTCTCTTTTTTTTTTTTTTCCCCTCTGGATGTCTAGTTATTCCAGCACCATCTGTTGAAAAGGGTATCCCTCCTTTATCAATTTGAAATCTTCATTAGAAAGAGTTGAGCATATTTGTGTAGGTCTGTTTCTGGATTCTTCCTTCCGTTCCATTGCTTTATGTGTCTGTCCCTCCATACTGTCTTGATTACTGTGACTAGCATAGTAAGTCTTAATATCAGGCAGAGTGATTCTTCACACTTTATTCTTCTTTGTCAAGATTGTCGTAGCTATTCTTGGGCTTGTGCCTTTCCATATAAATTTTGTAATAAGGTATTTTATGTCTACAAAAAGTTTGCTGGGATTTTTATAGGAATTTCATTAACACTGTAGATCAGTTTGTGAAGCACTGACATCTTTACTGTGTTGTGTCATACAATCTATGAACACCGTCTCTGTTTATTTAGGTCTTCTTTGATTTCTTTCAACATCATTGAGGTTTTCAGCATACAGATCCTGTACACGCTTTGTTCAGTGTGTACATAAGTATTTCATTGTCTTTAGTGTAATTGCGAATGGTATCATTTTCATTTAGGTTTGTTCACTGTTAGGATATAGAAATGTGATTTATTATTTTTTTGTGCGCCCATCATTTAATTCTATGATCTTGCTAAACTCACTTATTAGTTCTAGGGTGGTTTCTTTTGTAGATTCCTTGGGAATTTCTGTGTAGACAGTCATGACATCTGCAAAGAGAAATAGTTTCCTTCCTTCCTTCCTTCCTTCCTTCCTTCCTTCCTTCCTTCCTTCCTTCCTTCCTTCCCTCTTTCTTTCTTTCTTCTCTGTACGCCTTTCTTTTCATGCCTGATTTTAGTGGCAACAACTTGTAGTTCTGTGTTAAGAGTGACGATAGCAGACATCCTATCCTCCATCTTAGGGCAATGGATTCAGTCCTTCTTCAATAAGTATGATGTAGGCTTTTTGTAGATGCCATTTTCACACTGCAGTAATTTTTCTCTATTTTTAAGTTCCTGAGAATTTTTAGCACGAATGGATATTGGATTTTGTCAAATGCTTTTTCTATAGCAATTGATACGATTGTATGATTTTTCTTACATAGCTTGTTGATAGTGGAAGATTGCATGCCTACGTGTTTTTTTTTTAAATCATTCAATTTCACATTTAGTTTTCATGACATTGGGTTTGTAGAACGAAACAAGAAGTCAGGAAGCCTACCTCTTTGGAAGCATTACACAGAGCTACACTTGCTTCATTGTTTGCCCTCATGCCCCTTCTATTTCTCTGTCTTCCCCTTGTTCTGACTTTATCTTTGCTTCTCTTGTTAATGTGTACAAATAATGCTTCACGTAGTCCGGGTCAAAAAAGTTGGATTAGGTACCGTTGTTTCATACATTTGAATCATCTGAGTTCATATTTAAGCCTAGTTTTCTGGGTTGGCAGTAGAAATAGGTGTGCCATATCTCATTGCATTGTTATTCTCAGATAATTGTTATTCCTCAGTATATGATTTTTCAACATACTCTCTTCCGGATTGGCCAAAGCATACGGGCAAGGACTTTATATGGAAAGAGGTTCTTTTGATGGTTCATGTGCTGCAAAGTGAGTAAATACTGGGGAATAGAGAGCCAAAAGAGGAATTCTTAAAAAAAAAAAAAAACAGAGAAAAATATAAAACATGATTGTGTTGATTCTAGGGTTAGATTAATCTAGCTTCAACCTGAGTTCTGGGAACTTAGTAATTGTAGATCCCTGGGCAACATATTCAACCTTTTATAAGTTTTTTTTAAAATCTATGAAATGGGGACATCTCTCTCAGGCGGATCAAATGAAATAATATCAGTCAACCATTGCCTGGTCCCTAGGTATCTTGTATGTCATCCATAAATGGTGGCTAGTTCTGTCCTAGTATTGCTGGACATGGAATTGAGTAGATAATTCTAGCAGGAAAGAAGAATGAAAAGTAGAAGGTGGTTGTAGAATGAATGCTAAAATGGAATTGCTACTATGATAAGGTAAAAGAAACAAAAAGGGATTTTTTTTTTCACGAAAAAGGCCAAAATGCCCCCAAACAGTTGCTTTTGAGAGTGAGTGTGGTCAGAACCTGTGACTTCAAAGTAATATCTAATGGGTTTTTTTTTAATGTTTATTTATTTTTGAGAGAGAGACAGAGCTTGAGCAGGGGAGGGACACAGAGAGAGGGAGACAGAATCTGAAGCAGACTCCAGGCTTCCAAGCTGTCTGCAAACAGCCCCACGTGGGGCTTGACCCATGGACTATGAGATCATGACCTGAGCCGAAGTTGGATACTTAACTGACTGAGCCACCAGGTGCCCCATTATCTAATGGGTTGTTAAAGGCAACTTCTTTCAGGAGAGCTGCCAGTTTTGGTTTTGGTGTGTTTTAGTCCTGGTCCTACCTGTGGGGAGGTGGGGGGGGTGCCTTCCAAAAGACCCACCAGTAGCAGATCCTAAACTAGTCCTTCTTTCAGGCACGTCTGGGGAAACCTGTTATGTGAACAGGTAGGTTTGGAGGAGGGCCCAGGAATCGGGATGGATTCTTGGCGACAAAGATCCTAGGGAATTCTGATATCGAGCTGAAAGGGGAAGGAGAGCCACTGGGAAGAAGTCCCTACTTCAGGTGCAGCAGGTACAGTAGCTTTTTAAGTTCTGCTACCAATTTTGTGTGCAACCCCAGGTAAAACACCTAACCTTTTTGTGTGTGCCTTGATTCAGCCTTTTGAAAAAGTAGGCATATGGGGTGCCTGGCTGGCTCGGTAAAGCATGAGACTCTTGAGCTTGGGGTCATGAGTTCGAGCCCCATGTTGGATATAGAGCTCACTTTAAAAAAATAAAAAAAAGAGGAGACATAGGGGTTAAAAACTCTGACCCACTTAACATGGTTGTTGTTAACAATTCCTTAAAAAATCAACAACTGGAAAGCACTTTGCAAATAGAAATTGCTCTATAAATGTCTTTTTAAAGAAATGTAATTTTCCAACAAGGTATTAAACACAAATAGTCTTGTTGAGTGCATCGGCTCAAATTACAAGTATCAGATGACATGGTATCTTGATGGCCGGAACCCAAAGTTGGAGGCAATAAGGAAACAACACAAGGTTGTAATGTCTTCTTTTTATCCAGAGCATCGTTTAAAAATAATGCTGATGCTACCCTCCAAAATCTACATTTGCCCATTTGGTTTGTTTTGTGTTTTTAATAGGCTACTCCCACCAAGTTGAGAATTTAATTAGAAAAATAAATGACTTTTACCATGGCTCCTGGATTGTTCATCCTCCCTTTCCCAGTCTCTCAATTAGAGGCCAACTCCTCCTGTCACAGACACACGTGTGGGTCTGTTAGAAGTCTGTAAATGGATGCACACCTTCAGAGTTGGCGAAGATTCTGTTAGTCCGGTCCCCTGATGGAAAGTGTACTCTCCTGTCACTCAGGCATCCCCATAGGCGTTCCTGAATCTGTTCCCCTTCAGATCTGCCACCGTGCGGTTCCCAAGCCACCTTTCTCCAAGGCTAGGACGAATGGAGTCCCATCAACGCAGAAGTACCTGACTTACGTTTGGGATTTATGGATTATAAACTCATTTCTCTCCTCAGAAACCTGTGGTGGTGTTTTTAAGGTGGGAATGAAAGTCAGGTTAGAGGGGAGAGTCCATGGGAATTCAGAATGTGTAATTTTAGGCACTTGTCACCATATTTATGTGTTGTAGTATAAAAAAAATGTAGGTGGCAATATAGGGTGATTGTTCTGGAGCTGGACTGGCCAGGTACAAGTCCTGGACCTCTCATGGCCTTAGCCAAGGGATCTGGTCTCACCAAGCCTCTGTTACCTTATCTTTAATCTGGGAATGCTAGTAGTAATAATCTCATAGAGGTGCTGTGAAGGTCAGTGGAAATCAGCATAAGCTTAGTTTGGGTCCTGCCCCACACAGTTGAGCATCTTATCTGCTGATAAAGGCATTGATGCCATGTAGCAATGGAAGGCAAATCAGGAGAATGGTTGTGGATCTCAGAGGTTGCAGTAGTCTGTATTTAAACATGTTAAGCCCCGAAACCGATAAATTTATCTGTATGTGTTGTTTACTCTTTGTGGGATTTTCTCTTAAATTGTATTCTGTGACCCATGCTGGTGCACATTTGTACTTCTTGGTATACGTAAACCCACACAGTTATGATACTATGTGGCTATTCACAGTATGTTTTTATAAGGCAATGAGAAGGAAGATTGGAATGGAGTGCTGCCTCCATTTTTAATTTTTGGTGTACAAAATGTTATTGGATGTCTGTATTGACTGCTGAATACAGGAAAGTGTTGTCTTAATCAGTGGAGTTCTGTTCTGACTGCTGACGACAGGAAAATGTTGTCAGTTGCTCGCTCTGCGTGATATACACTGAGATTAGGTAGAACTGGAAATAAGATAAGAAAAACTTTGAATGTGGTGCTTTAGCTCTCTTGAAGGTATAACTCAGAAGGTAAATATGCATGATGTTTATGACACAGTTTATATACCCCCAGTTTCAACTGGAGATCCCTCAACCCACAGAAGAATGATCTCCTTTTGCATTGTCCATTGAGACTAGACTAGAGTATTAATAGCATTCCAGAATCTTCTGTCCAGGAATCTTAGAGCCTTTCATACTGCCTCTGAGATAAGCCGATTGGCCAGCTGCTCTCCGAGGGTGGCCACCTGCTCCTGGGGTCTGAACCATCCCATTTTAGACAAATTGAGGATTCAGTTTTTGTAGAATACCTTTTTCTTTCATTTTTTTTTCAATAGTGATATTATTGCCAGATACTGGCACTATTAGAAAGCAGAAGGAATCAATTTAACAAAAATGACAAATTAAAATACTATTACCTTGTGGTTACGAGTGCCTATTTTTATGCTCCTCCTGCTTTCCTCAGTGAAGATTTTTCTCTTGTAAGGAAACATGGCGGTAAAGAACCGATTGGATGAGAAGGTACTGTATTTTCCTACCAGCTTGGTTTGGAGAGATTGAAAATGCAAAGTCTATATAGGTTGGTGGGCTATCACCCAGTGTGGATGGCCCTGTCTCACCCACCCTGGGGTATACCACATGTTGACCACTTAGCCGGCTCTGTAGGCCTGGGGAGAGAGATCCGTTCTTTTCCCTGTCTCCCGGGTTGGTTGAGATGGGAGAGGGATGGCATGGCTATCAGGATGGCCTCAGAGAGTCTTTCTGCATGCTTGGGAGGAAAGGATTAGGGAGGAGAACGTCCAGAGAGTGTGGTGTGATGGTAGGCTACAGAGCTGAGTGCCATCAGACGCAGGAGTGTGCTTGGAGACAGGTGCATCTAGACCCAAGGGGACGGACTTAGCTTCATCAAGCCCTAGTCTCCACCACCTGTTCTTGAGATTTTTGGTTGATACTTTTACTTCACCATTGTGTACAAACAATTTGTTTATATACTACTACTGTATAGTAAGTATATTCATATACTAATATAGTATATACATTCTAAACCATATGTTTATGTACTATTCTTTTGTGTACCACTAAAGAATAATTCTCATTCCCAATTTAACTATGGCGTATTGCTTAGGGTACCATCAGTTTGAGGATCTATCCTCATTGCAGAGAGATGAAGATATGAGTTGTAAAATACGGAAGCACTTCTCATCATAAACATGTGAGAACTATAGTCGTTAATACCTGTGGTGTTGGAGTGGTTGTCCGAACATACAGTGAGCACCTAGTAATCATTAACTTGGTCCTCTTACTCCTGTCTCCCAGTACTGTTTTCTTCCTGATCAATTGGTGAATCTTGTCTGGGACGTAAGACATATCTGAGCTTGTTTTTTGTGTGTGGGACCTATCAATGAACAAGTGGGCATCAACCCTAGTGCTGGTAAAGCTTGTACTCTACCTTGTGGCCATCAGAAGGGACCTGCCATCATCATAACCAGCGGCAACGCCCCGCAGCTCAGCTCTCTTTCCCACCAGCAAGAGCTGCTTTTCTTGGCCCTGTCGTTGGGTTGGATGCATCAGTAGCATATTCACATACAAGATCTGCCAAACTCCTTACAGTTCCAGTACCCTCCAGCATTTTCCGTGGGCCTTGTGTTCTGGCTAAGCAGATAGCTTATCTCAGATCCCTCAAACCCTTCCATGCCCCACCTCCTGCTTCTGCCTGTGCTAGTTGCGTTCTCTCCATCTGGTGTTTCCCGCCCTTGGCTAGGAGCGTGCAGCTTCCCTAGCAGTGGTGGAAGTTAACCTCTTTCCTGATGCCTTTCCTAGCCCTTCCGACCCAATAGAACGTATCTTCTTAGACCTCTCCCCTAGTGCTTCTTTGCATTTGCTTTTTGTTCCTCTCTGAATGCAATACGGCAGCCATTGGGATGTAGGCTCCGCAAGGAAGCCCTGTGAACAATAATTGCAGGCTAAATATACCTGTTTTTATTAATGCATATCAGCACATCACACTGAATTACACAAATGCGTGTTTCTCTTTCAAACACATTAAGTCCAGGGCCCTCTAGTTGGGTCTTATGGCAACCCTGCCCTTGCTCAGTTATTTTTATATTTTATTAACAGGAAGCATGTCATTAAAATCGGAAGACTCTCCGCACCGCTCTCCTTTTTATATGTCTCTCTTTTATCTTCTCACATTGCTGGACCGTCTAACACTCGTCAGCCGGAAAGATGGACGTCATTCAGGTATTGGCAGGAAGAGAGGCTTCTGTAAATAGCCTTTTTCACATCTGGGTGTTCAGTTTCTCCTGCCGGGGCTGAGGGAATCTGATGAGCCTTGGGTATTTTTTTCCATGCCCGGGACCGATGCAGCCTGGGCCGCTCTGTGCCTCCGCTCTGGCATAACCTCATCCTGTTCTTCCTCGTTTCCACACCCCGTGCAGCTGTGGGGCCCTTCATCCGCTTCAGACTTGCCACTACGCACTACTTGAAACTGGGCCCTGCTGTGATTCTAAGTCTCCATCCAGAAGGAGTTGGGTTCCCCCCCCCCCCGCCCCCGCCTCAGGACTCAAGAGACTGTGAATGTCTCATGAAAAGGAAGAATTTTGTTCCAAGACAGAGAAGTGCAAACACCCTCTGTTTTCTGCCTCTAAAGCCGGGCCAGTGGTTTCCGCTGCCGTGGTTTTTTATGTCGTTTGACTAACCATCTCCCTCGAGGCCCAAGCAAATATGGGCAGCGCCGATCCAGCCTCCCAGGATCCTTTGAGAGTTCCTGTGATAGAGTATTTTACTGCTTTGCAGGATGGCTACAGACTGCCTCCTTTATAGGACTGAAAACTTTCCTCTCAGACGCCCACAAGCCTCCGGCTCCTATCTACCAAGTTTTGTGGTCAGCTCTGACACGATCCCCAAGCATACGGCTGAGTTTTTCACTGCGTTTAAAGTCTTCCTCAGATTTGAATGTAGTCTTTTTAAAAAGCCATCCCCTAGGTGGCTTAAAAAAGGTGTAAATCCAGTCTGTAAAAGCATCAAGAGGCATATATATATATATATATATATATATATATATATATATATATATATATATATATGAGTATGGCTGGAATTTAAATATGTGTATTGGCATTTCACGGATATATTCTTTTTCAGCGGACACGAATCAACCAAGTAATTTTACACTGAGTTTTCAATCCTGGAAAGTAAATTGTTAAATATTACCAAAGTATAAAGTGATCTTTGATTTTAATCAGAAAGACTTTCTTTTTGATGCTCAAGTTGTAAATGGATAGAAAATTGTACATTTGGCTCCTGCTGTCTGCCTCTTCCAGCCCTTTGATGAAGGAAGGGCTTTTATCAGCACATAGGAGACCTCAAAGGAACTGCTTTTTTTCAGGAACAGGCCCCAAGATGGCCACACTGTAGATAATTGAAAACCAGATGTAGCAATTAGAAGGTTGTTCTGATCATCTGACCCCAGTGACCCATATAGTTTATATTACACTCACATATATGTTAGTTCATGAGAGCTAGGCAGGGCACCTAGACTTCAGTGGGGTAAACTGAGGTGGAGAGAGGTATAGGAGCCGGGACATGGTGAACCCCAGACTCCCAAGATTCATTTCCCTGCCTTTTAATGGACTCACCATGCACTTTCCACGAGTCGCATTAGTATCTGCTAACACGGTATTTAGGCTGGTTAAGTCCTTCAGGATCACTTTTCCTTAGCATCTTTTGACGCCATTTCTTCAATCCTCAGGATTCTTTGCCTTCCAGACTTCGTTTCTTGGAATGGACTTTCATCTTCTCAGGTGTAGGTGGTCTTCTCACAGTTGCTTGGCATAGTTTACTAGTTGATCCATTTCTTTGATAGACACTGAGCACAAATCCCAGGACTCAAAAGGGTCTTAAAAGTAAATATTAATTTTTTTTTTATCAGTGTGTTTAATTTTAGGGATCCGTGAATACAGTTATTGTCTTTGTTTTCATTTACTTCCACAATTGATGCATCTTCGTTAAAGTAAAGTTTGAGGAATTCTTTACCACCGTGGAGAAAGTGAAGTCCTATTTGAGGAAACCGTGTTGAGACCTGAGTGAGATTCAGTAACAATGGTTTTGTATTCCTGTTGTAGAAATCTAACATACTTGAATTAGGTTTTAAAGTTCTGACTGCTGTTGCTCCTGGCTAAAACTGTAAGGAAAGCATTCAGCTCTTTCTTTGGCAAAGAGCTGTGTTGTTTTTCTTCCTTAACAGAAAACAGAATTACTTGAACCAAGAAATGAAATTATTGCACTTTTGATTTGGCCAACTTAAAACCTACAGTGTTTGAAATTATAAAGCATTTTCTGGAGCAGTTGGGTTTTTTTTTGGTGGGGTGGGTAACATTGTCAGAGTACACTTCCTAGGTTCTGCCTCCTTCCTTGTTTCCCTCTCTTCTTTTTTACATTAATGGTACTTCAGAAGAAATATACCCATTATAGAGTATGTCTGGTTTGTACTGTTAATACAAAAAGCTCAAGGGTGACACTCAAACCTAAGACTCAGTGATTGGAGCGGCGCCTGGGTGACTCAGTTGGTTAAGCGTCTGACTTCAGCTCAGGTCATGATCTCGCAGTTTACAAGTTCAAGCCCCGCATCAGGCCCTGTACTGACAGCTCAGAGCCTAGAGCCTGCTTCAGACTCTGTGTCTGTGACTTTGTCTACCTCTCTCAAAAATTTTAAAAAACAAACAAACAAACAAACAACACCAAAACTCAGTGATTGGAAAGCCTGCATTCTGGATCTCCAGGCACTCATCTCTTGCCATGTTCATGGAAGACATTGCCAATGGATCAGTCTTCCTAGTAGAGCCCAGATATGCACCCTCCTGGGTCTTTTTAGCACATCTCTGCAAGCTGCCTCCATCAGTCGTGTTAAGATGAAATCTGTTTTCTTTGAATACTCTTTGAGAGTATCTTTTGATTGTCTTTGAGAGTATCTTTACTGAAGGTCCTTTGATGGGCAAACCCCAGTGCCAAAGGGAGGTATTCTGTATTCTAGGAATTTATATTTCTGGTTTGGAAGGTTACTCCAACATCACAGCACAGTGGAACTGTATCACCATAGTAGAACCATAAGCAAAGCCTACATCGAAGCTCCTGTAATTGAGAGGATACATATGGTCGCTATCTGCCCAGGAAAATGCTGAGTTAGTCAGATTTTGTCTGAAGTCAGCCGGTCACTGGCACTTCTTTCTCAGTTGTGGTAAAGCTGAAGAATTTGTTTCCTTTGCACATTTTGAACAGAGACCCAGGTATGGTGTTGAATCGACATTTTGAGATCAATGTTTGGAGGCCACTGGCTGACTTAGGCTCCAGTGATGCACCTAAACTTTGTAGGACATGGTTAGAGTTTTGAGTAATTTAGGATCAACAGTCGAATCCTGTATAATTTAGTGACTCAGCACAGTAATAAACCCAGGAACCTTCTGCTTCTGTTTCTTCTCTGCAGGAATTAAGGGCAGATAGGAAGAATGCAAACATGAATTAATTTGATTTTATGTGCTTAAGCAGACATAATGAGAATCTGTTGGCGTGGCAGAAGTTACCACCAATCTACATAAAAATGAATAATACTGACATTAAAAGAAAGAGCATTAATTATGTTACTCTGGCTGTAGACTTAAATGATTTCAGGGGCTTATGCCTACACCTAAGGGTGTCAGGTGTCTGAATTTGTTGGGACATTACGGGGAAGCTGATGCAGTGTAAGGGTTTGAAATGTTGCCTGCCTGTCCCAAGTGCAGTTTTCCTGGTGTTCCTTTTCATGGACTTCCTCTTTCACTAAATAATGCCACCTTTTCTCAGAAAGACTAAAAAAAGGCTTTTGTGTTTTCTAAGAGTAGAAATGAAATGGGTTTTCCCACCCCTTTTGATAACCAGGCATTTTAAATAGCAAGGCTATTCTTGCCTTCATTTCTTGGCCAATTTCGTGATAGTTTTTTGAGCACTTTGGAATCCACGTGCTCTGTGGCAGTTCTTCAGTAGAAAATTCAAAGATCAGTCACCAAGAATTCCAGATTCCTTGCTATAAGAGGTCAAACAAATGGTAGAAACTACGTAAGTATTTCTTGGAAGGTAACGATGCTGTTCTCTTAGGCTAAGTGTGCCCTTTCCGGCCTGCTAATATGAATCTCTGACAACTCAGGTTTTTAGATCTTTAGGACTGTACAGTTTAAATGGAAAGGTAGCACAGTCATTTAAAGAAAAACTATATACACACAACTAGCATTGATAAGACCTATTAGAAAAAATATAATTGCTAAACTGCTATTATGATATTTGTATATGATAAAATGTCAAGTGAGGTTTTTATCACTGCTAAAAATCAAAGTATGTTTGGAAATCACTTAGAAATTTTATTTTTAAAAGATTGGGCATAAGAGGGGTGCCTGGGTGGTTCCGTCAGTTGAGCATCCGACTTTGCCTTGGGTCATGATCTCACAGTCGTGAGTTTGAGCCCCACGTTGGGCTCACTGCTGTCAGCATAGAGCCTGTTTTGGATCCTGTGTCTTCTTCTCTCTCTGCCCTTTCTCTGCTTGTGCACGTGCACTCTCTCTGTCTCTTTCTCTCTCAAAAATAAAAACATTTAAAAAAGTATTTAAAAAATTGGGCATAAGATTCAGAAGGTATTTATGGTATATTCACATCCTTGGTTTGTGAAGAGGCCCCTACTGGGTTTGTTTGTTTTTTTTTTTTAATGTTACTTCATTATTTTTCTCCTGTAGTCTGATTCCATTCTTTTTTTCCCTCAAAGATGCTTACTATCAATGTCTTTAACTCACCTGGATTTTTTTGTGCTACCGAATTATTGTAGTTTTAATCAACACCATCTTTGAAAATCTATCCGTACGTTTAAAAAACATTTTTTTTAATGTTTACTTATTTTTGAAAGAGAGAGACAGAACGTGAGCGGGGAAGGGGCAGAGAGAGAGAGAGAGGGAGACATAGAATCCAAAGCAGGCTCCTTCTGAGTTGTCAGCACAGAGCCTGACGCGGGGCTTAAACTCACAAGCTGTGAGATCATGCCGTGAGCTGAAGTTGGACGCTTAACTGACTGAGCCACTCAGGTGCCCCTCTATCTACATGTTTTAATGTACATCCTGTTCATTACTTTTGATTACTGTATAGTATTTCATGCATCCATCCATCCCATTCTACTTACCCATTTGCACAGGGAAGGACACCTTGGTTGTCTGCAACCTGTTGCTTTTATCTACAGTATTAACATGAACATCTTCACACCTGTTGCTTTGTGGGTCTTTATCTATCAAGCTGTGTGTATATGTGTATATAGGTGATTATATATGTGTGTGGATGTTTGTGCCTTTGTGTATGTATCCCTCCCTCCCTCCCTCCCTCCATCCATCCACCCAAAATGTGTCTTTTGAATTTCGCAAGTATAGTGAATTTGGTAATTAGTGAATTCCACCAAAATCTGTTCTTTCAGCTCCTGGAATGGCTGTACCGTTTTACATCACCAGTGTTTCTGTATGGGATTTGCATGATCTTCCCAATAATTCACATCGCTTGATATTCTAATCTTTGCCAATCCAGTGGGTATAAAATGCTAACTAATTCTTTTAATTTTGCCTTTCTTTTATTGCTGTGTTGGTTGAGCGTCATTTTATATATTTAACTGTTAGCGTTTCCCCTTCTGGCAATTGGATTTCCCTTTCTTTTCTTGTGGTTTGCATGAAGTCATTCTGCTGTACTTGGAGCAGACTCTGTGACTGGGCGATGCCACCTGAGGTTACTGCTTGCGTTTCCTTTCACCTTTTAACCACCTCAAGACTTGCTTGCCCCGTGAAGTTGTTCCTCCCCGGCTGTTTCCACATGAGCCCCTGCCTCCCTGCAATACAGTCCAGCAAACTGGAGCAAACCCTGTCCGGTCATAGCTTTGCTTCAGACCTTCATTGGCTTTCCTTGGCTTTTAGGATCAAAGCTGAATCTGCTGGGCCAAGGCCCGCCTGTGGTTTAATCCTTGACTCTGGTCCTCCCTTGTGCTCTCTGTGTTCCAGCCACAGAAGACTTCTTCCTCACCTTTCCAGGCTCAGGAAGGTTGAGCTCTGGCTCAGCCCAGCCTGTTCTCTCTGCTCCCGTGGCTGCCCTTCTCTACCTGGAGCTTTCCATGGCATCTTCAGGGAAACTTCCCTGATCTTCTTCACGCTAGGTTAGGTCCCTTCATGGCCCCTGTGGCCCCCTCTGCTCTTCTTTGAAACTTTCTCTACTGAAGTATTTAATAAATTTTTTGTTTAAAAGCAAAAGGGTGGGGCAGAGGCATTTCCCTTGGGAACTCCATGAGGTCAGTATCTGCATCTATTTTTTTCTATTGTATCCCAAGCATCTAGCTTAGCACTTGAGATATAGAAGCATAAATGTATTTAATTGCATTTTTCTTGTTGGTTAAATAGACATATTTAAGTACATTTCTCTCTGCTAACATTGTCTACAGGTTTATTTTTAATAGGGTTGTATGTACAAGTTATTAGCTTAAATATCATTATATACTGAGCTGCTGTGTCATGATTTGTATAATTGTTCCCTTATTTTGAAGCATTAGGTTGTTTTCAGTTTTATTACATTATAATGAAATAATATTTCTTGGTATAAATTAATTTCTTTTTCCCCAAGTTATTTCTTTGGAATTACTGGTTTTGAACAGCTCTTCTTAAAGGCTGCTAGATTGTGGAGAAAGATTGAAGTTGGTTTCATTGCTAGGCAGTATGTACCTGTTTATCTAGAGCTCCACCAAAATTGAGTTTTATAATTTCATTGTATTTTAATAGCGCTAAAGTGTAACTTTAAGGTTGTTTCAATTTGCGTTTCTTTCCCTGCCAGCAAATCTGTGCATTTTTTACCACCAATGATTTACGCCTTCAGTTTCCTCTGCTTAAATTGTCGGAGTGTATCCTTTGATGTCCTCCTAATGTAATCACATCTTTTCTTTTTGTGAGTGGTATAAGAGGCAGGTCGTCAGGATCTTACCTTCCTGCTTACTATTTTTGGGAGTATTTTTTTTTGAACCTTACAGGATTTGCGTCTGAGAATATTCTTTGATACTCTAAGAAAATACGCAACAAAATAAAGTCAGCTTTAGAAGTACCCCTTCTTTATAAGCAATTCCCACTTAAATGTTTTGGCCCCGGAGCACTGCTGAAATGAAGCCAAACCAGTAACACTTCTCTTCAGTTGAGTGAGAAATATTACATGGGAAAGACAGGAATACATGTAATGGAGAGTGTATTTCTTGGTTCCCTTTTAAATTTAAAAGTTATTTATGGATTTATATTCCATGGTGTCCCAGCATCATTTAAAATTAGGCTTTGCTTATTGAACTCCAACTACACAACTTCACTTAAGCGTGACTCAATTACCCTTTAATGTATTAAAAAAAAAATGCAAAGAAAAAAAATCCATCAGAATTTGTCATTATGATTGATTCTCGTGCACAGAAGACTGGCGGTCTTTTCCAAAACTTTCATGGCTGTTTTTTTTTCTCGATCCTTTGCCTTTTTGTTTGATATACTTGAATAATCTGCATAGTTTTGATATTTAATTCTCCTTATTCTTGTCAACTGGGAGCTCAGATTGGGAGGTTGGCATTTCTTTATTCTCCATGCAGTTAGAGGTTTCTTCTAAAGCATTGAAATTATGCAGAGCCTAGAATTATTTTAAGAGTGGTTTGATAAGGGTAGTTTGGTTTTGGGGGGAAAAAAAGGAATGCATGGTCTCAAGGCAAGTCCTAGCTTGATGTTTAGGCCTTAAGTTATATTTTTCAGTATATAAAAATATTTTCTTTTGTTCGAATTTCTTTTCTCCCTACTGGTTTTTCTCATGCTGAAAATAGCATGCATTTTTTTTTTTTTCATGGGAAGTGCCACAGTGAACAGCTGAGCTGGATGTTGACTGTGCAGGAGCACTGATCAAGGGCACAATGGTAGCTGCATTCCAGAGCTAGGGGTACCTTTTCCTAAATCACAGATACTCTCTCTGAGGTGGCAGTCATCTATGCTGGCACATTTGTGTTTTTTTCACAATGATGAAAGTAGTTCTAAGTAATAGCTTAGTAGTTGCTAAGAGTTTTCTAAGTTTTGTATTTCTACGTGGGTTTCTTTCTTTTGTCTTTTTTTTAAATTATTATTTTTTTTATGTTTATCTATTTTTGAGAGAGAGAGACAGAGTGCAAGCAGGGGAGGGGAAGAGAGAGAGAGGAAAACACAGAATCCGAAGCAGTCTCCAGGCTTGGAGCTGTCAGTGCAGAGTGCAAAACGGGGTTCGAACTCATGGACTGCAAGATCACGACCTGAGCTGAAGTCGGAAGCTCAACTGACTGAGCCACCAGATGCCCCTTCTTTTGTCCGTTTATAATCTTGCTTTTCTGATCTTCAAGAAGGGATATCCAGTGTTCTGGGCCTTTTTGTTTTTCTTTTTCTTCCTATTTATAGCATATTCCTCAATAAGTCACCACCCTTGGCTGGATCAGTGTTCTCCTGTCCATTTAAGCTCAAATGGGCATATGCCATTATGTTACTAACCGGAGGGAATACTTCCTAGCTTTTAGTTCTTTCTGATGCTTTCTTCTCACCAGTGGGAATGTCTGGGTTTTCAAAGCGTTGTAAACCTAGAAGCATGGTCTTAGTGAAGAGCTTGGCTGTCAGAGATTAGTAGAAGTTTGCTAAAGAGTGTTCTTTTGTGTCTGTGCTATAACAAAAGAACTTCCCCCTTTTCTCGGCCTAATTGAGTTTCACAGTGAACTCACAAAGGATCTGGTTTATTTTCCATCTGAATGGAAACCTTGGGTCCAGGAGCTGCTTTGCTTCTCATTTGGAGCTCGCCACCAGTGTCTGTCTTGAGTGGAACTGGATTTGGGGCACATGGTCCCATAACGGATGTCACGATCAGAAATCAGATGATGGTCATGATAAATACTACACTGGCTTCCAGCTTTTTAAATTCTTTGACCCGGTTTTCATGTGTTGGAAAGATTCATTTCACTTGACATACCATTTCTTCCTTGTGATTCCATGTTGGTGTAAGATACAAAGCTCATTGATGTTCTTGGAGATGAGCCTTTCTCCTTAAGATCCAGTTTCAGTCAATGCTGTCTTGGGAACTTTAGATTTCTGCTCTCTGCTCATTTTTAGAGAAATGTGCCAGAGGCCCTTAGCCATATTTGGCATTTCCTTGCCATCCGGTAGTCATCCCTGTCTAGGTCTCTTTCGTGCTATGAAGATGCCAGTGTGGGAGAGGGATATCTGCCCCATCCAAGTTTAAGCATTTGTAAGTATTCCTCATAAGTGAGCCAGAATGGTCTTTTGTCTTTATGGATAAAGACCGTGTACTGAAAGGACATTAGTTTCTCCTTTTTAGAGTGAAATCTCTGCCCCATTTCATTAGCTTAATCTGCTTCCTAACTAATTACCAAGGAAGTAAAAGGTTGATCCTACAGAGCAGGCATGATTACCTGGGTGTATAAATTAGAAGACAAGAACCGGAAGGGTATGCATAAGCCTAAGACATCGTTACCTCTCCTCTGAAGAGGAGTGCCTGGGTCAGGAAGGACATAAGGGGTGAATTGTGTTTCACCAAACGTGACTGTATTGTTTGGGTCTTCTACAATGAGAATCTGTTACTTACAAAACAGTTTAAGTGAACACAGTTTTAAAAATTATTCGGTGTTTTCTGAATGTTTCAGGACATCTCTTGGTTCTCTCCTCTTGGCTTGAATATGGCAGTGGCAGGGGATTTGAGCTAAAATCCTGATTAATGTGGAATTATTCATGTTTCTTTACTGGTTTTGAGCAAAATTGGCTTCCAATTGGAGGAAGGCGCTGTTGTTCTGTAAATAGAGCTACAAAATAGAGCTGACTTGTCATCATCTTCTTATTCTTTGGCCTCTCGCTAGAAAGCACCAGAAAGTTTGTGAATCCTTCTTTAGAAGTTATCCTTTAGCCTTTGCTGAGGGAGACCTTATAAGAACTTTTTTTTTTCCTCCTGAGAAGTTCAGGAAGTGTTTATGTCTGGTTTGTTTTCAGATAGTCTATGTAAATGGAAATTAATTTTTCAGCAAGAGTGCTCTATCTTAATGGTATTATTAGAGTTTACGAAGCACCATGTTATCACTTGATTTAGCATGAAATATCTGAAGCTGCATCATAAAAGAAAGGCCAAATAGTGACACCAAATTTGAGACCGCTTGGGTTGCATTTATATCTCCTGGCTGAACAGAGTGAATAATTCCAGCCCGTTCTTGAATTAATGTGTCCAGGCCTGTGAAATTTAGCACATATGAGGGAAAAGTCACCATGTAAACTATTCAACTGTTGTGAATTCTTATGAATAGAAAATATACAAGGGCACTGTTAAGTCAGACATTCATATTATGGCACTTTAACCCCCCAGCCCAAATGGAGTGAGTTGTATTTGACATGGGACATGGGAGAAATTTTAATTTGCCCTTTAGTCAGGAAGCTGAAGGAACATTCTCCTCTTGAGCCATTAAAAGTGGGCTCTGTATTTTTCTTCATTGGCATTTGTAAATTGAGTTTTTCACAGCATTCTAGACTTATTTTTGGCTGTATATATAAAACCATAATATTTATTGAAAATATAGTTTGACTCAGAAATAGGGCAGTATTAAAAATTATTTTAGTAACAAGATTATCATAGTCATAAATTAATTTTGAAAATCTTAATTTTAGTGCTAGATGGCACCCAAGAGACCATCTCTCTGACCCCCTGGGTTTTTTTATAAGTGATTTCTAGAAGTGAAGCCGTGGCAGAATAAATCTCACTTTCGAATCGGGGACCTTTTTACGTCTAATATGAGATAGTGATAATTTAGGCTAAAGATGGGCCTCCATAGATGCCTATTTACCTCTCTTTAAAGCTGTTCTGGAAGAAAACTAATAAGTATACATTATTGTTATTGTGTGTGTGTGTTTACATATTTTAATCATTGCATATTTCTAATTACTTAATTTGTATTGGGCTCCATACATGATCAAAATTCCTTTGTATATTTAATCATCATACCAGTCATGTGACATGTAGGTACTGTTATCAGGCTCATTTTTACTTTTTTAAAAATGTTTGTTTGTTTATTTTTAGAGAGAGCGAGTGCTAGTGGGGGAGGGGCAGAGAGAGAGACAGACAGACAGACAGACAGACCCAAGCAGGCTCTGCTGTGTCAGTACAGAGCCCATCGCAGGGCTCCATTTTCCAAATGTGAGATCAAGACCTGAGCCCTAATCAAGAGTTGGACGCTTCACTGACTCAGCCACCCGGGCGCCCCAGGCCGATTTTTAAAATGAAGAAAGTGAGATATGAGAACATTACATGACCTGCCTTGGGGTCAGTTAACTGGTATATGGTAGATCCATTTCCCTTCAAGATCCCAAGCTTTTTAATCACTGTTTAGAAAACTCTAGCCAGCGCCTTGATAAGCTTAAACATGACTACATTCTGCAAATGTCAAAATAATGGAACCAAAGCAATGGTGAAGGATGCCCATTCTTGTGGATAATTTTTTCTTGTATTCTGAGCCGTTCTCCTATTGAGCCTTCGACCTATCTTTGTCCCAGTGACGCCGGAGCTGGAAAGCTACGGAATCAGCTGTACTGGCTGATGGCAGATGCATTTTGGGTCAAGGTGGCAGCCAATGCTTTTTGTGTCCCCCGCAGCTGTTGAGACAATATGAATCTGTGCGGTGGAGGTCTGCCAAGTTAGACTCGCAGCTCCTCATTATGCCTCGGGAACTCACACTTTCCGCAAACCTCCTGCCCTACAGCGGCTCACATCAGCGCATTGCTATGTCAGGCTGAATAATTCGCAGCATTTAGCACTTAAATTGGCTCATTGCAGACAATCCAATTAGAATAAAGTCTATTATCGTTTTGGTACCTTGGAATGAAATGGAGTGTTTAAGCGATGAACATGCCATGTTGCTGGCACTTGCTCCGTGTCTAACTCATCGTCTTGCAGGTCCTTAGCGTCTTGCTGAAATGACGCCCTGCCTTCGTGTGAGCCTTCGTATGAAGTTTGGTAACACACCTGTCTCGTGCAAGTTTTCTTTTGATATGTCAGTATTTGGAGACTCCTTACTGCTCAACAAACACCTCCTAAAACCTTGGTTATGTGTCCTGCTAATAAGGGACGTTTAGTTGACATGTGGCTGCTTTTCAGATCCAAGCGAAGAACCCAAGGAGGCATTGATGCAGGAGGTGGGAGCATCCTGTAAGGAGCAGAGCATGCAGCTTAGACATCAGTAAAATAGAAGTTTGAAGGAGGACACAAGTTAGGGAATCCTTGATTCCCCCCGCCTCCCCCTCTCATAAGGTGGCAGGTCATCAACCAGAAGAGGGGGAGCGAGGGTGTCAGGGCAGCCTGGTGGAGATTGTCCAAGAAAGATGCTGAACAGAAAGTCCCTGCGTTGAGTCCAGGGGGAATGATGGTTTCTACATGCGGCGGTGGGTTTGTGAACTGAAGTCGTGATGTGGATGGAAAGTGAGACATTCTCGGGGGACCAACTCAGGAGGAAACAACCATTTGTTCCTAACTGATGCCCTGAGGACACAGATTCATTTGGACTCATCAGGCTTATAAATTATGGAATGGAGATGTGTATTTTTATTTATTTTTATTGCCCTAAGATGCGTCAGGGTGCTCTGAACGTACCTCTGTGTTCCAGACCTGGATCTGAGACTTAGCTGCGCCGTTTTCTGTTGTGTGACATAGCAATTAAAGACACATCGATTCATTTTTCCGAACTTCATGTGAACATTTGAGTAACGCCCCCTGTACAAATAGCAGAGAGGATAGGAGATAGTCAGTAGATGCCCCTTGCATTTAGTAAATCCATAAATGGTGACTGTTTATTTGTGTTGTAAGCACGGAAAGTACATGGACCAGGAAGGAGCCTGGAACAGCTTCCTCTGCCCCTTTAAGGTTTTGAAAGGACTGTATTTGAATTAGACACCATGAATGGATTGAGGGGCAGGGGCGGGAAATGCCCTTGCCATGCACTGAATATGGTGGTGATTTAAGCCATCTCTCTCTACCTCTCCTTCCTTTTTGTCTAACATACGTTTTATAGAGCTAGCCAACTGATCCTCATTGATTTCTTTTACACTGTGAGTCAAAAAGCCTACCTCATTTCCTGGGGAAAGCCTGGTTCTGTAAATATCCTTTTATCCATCTGCAAATGCTGTTAATGGCTTCTTGAGAACTCAGTGTGTGTGGGAATGGGACCCGGAAATCTCTGTAGTCCTCTCCCACACGGTAGGAGGCGAGTTGGTTTTTAACTTGGTTCCCAGTGGCAGAAACGCTCCCAAAGGTCTGGGCGTCAGTGCTTGTAATTCCTGTGATGGCCCGCATTTGAAGTCCCACACCTGATCTGGACTCAGTGCTGTCCTCAGTAAGCACAGCTTTCCAGCTGCAAGCGGAGTGTTGATTTTGCATCAGATGGTCGCTCGGCTCCTGCTCTGTTCCAGGTGCTGTGTGGAGGGTGCGTGATGCAAATGTGGTTGATCATGCATGGTGGAATGAGGGAGTGTTTCGGGCCTCGCCAAACGAAGAAAGTGACAGTAGTAGCAGGACGTCTAGACAAGGGTCAAACCGTTCCTGTTTATGTTGCAACAAATGGAAAGCAAATAAAAAGCCAGACAATGTCCAGATTCATTTGTCGATGGACCTAGTTAGCCACTAACCTCTTAAGTTAATTAAACAAGGAGGCCGTTAGACTGAGGTGACTCTCCTGTCCTCACGGCCTACATCATAAGCCTGTAAATGCCTCGAAGTTATGAAATTGGAACCTGAGGACCACGAGTCACAAGCAGCTAACCAGACTTTAAGCTGTAGCCAGTCAATGATTTCCTTACTTTGCATCCTCCTTTTCTATACCAAAGTGTCTCTCCAGCTCCTGTTAATGGACTGTTCGTAACCACTTCTGGTTTGGTGTATTCCCATCGGAATGGACTTTTGCTCCAATAAACTCGTTAGGCCTTGGTTGATATTTGAACACTATCTATGTATTATATGAAAGCAGCATCTTTCAAACAAAAGTACTTTGGAAATGGGATAAAAATTTGTTACCCATGCTTCCCGTCACCCATTCTTCTTCCCCTCTGCAGCCTGTCCTTAGCACAGGGGCAAAGTCCTCTTCCTGGGACCTGCCTTAAGAGTGGTCACCGGCGAGTAGTTGCCGTCTGTTCATCCCTTTAGTTCCCCATGAGGAGAAGAAAAAATGGTTGTACCAGCATCACAGGCACCAGTTAGGAAATTCTCTTGATTCTCGCCCATAACAGGAGGTGCTGTTGGTGTGAAACTCAGCTATGTTCCAGCCATAGAGTAGTCAGGAGGTGTGACCATCTGTGTTGTGAGAGAGGGAGATGTTCCCTTGAGGAGGAGAGGTTTCCCTCCATAAGGAGATAATGCGTGCCTGGACATGTCTGCACATCTCAGTTGTAGAGCAGACCTCTCCTCCCTTGTCAAATGTGCTTTCCAGAGTATTTCCAACACCGTGCCCGTAGGAGGCCATGTCTGGAGATGTTCTACATCCTTCATCACATACTCCTCTTCTGAGTGTGTGTGTGTGTGTGTGTGTGTGTGTGTGTGTGTGTGCGCGCGCTGCACCCAAGGATAGCCTTCCTTTGGAACAGGCTCAGAGGCTTGCACTTACTACTTACCATCTAGAACATGCTCCTCTCTCCACTCTCTACCTCAACCCCCAGCCCTAAAGCATCTAACTTGCTTTTTCACTCCATTCTGGTCTTTTCTTCAAATTTCACTTTCCCAGGGAGACCTACAAATAAGCTTCTGTAAAACAGTACTTTTATCATGTTTATTCCTTTCTCTCAGCTTCCTTTAATTTTCTCCAGAAGAATGATCCTGTTGGCCATTGTTGTCATATTCCTCCGTTAGAACTTAACCCTTGGAGGGGCGCCTGGGCGGCTCAGTTGGTTAGGCATCCAACTTTGGCTCAGGTCATGATCTTGCTGTTTGTGAGTTCAAGCCCCTGCTTTGGATTCTGTGGCTCCCTCTCTTTTTCTGCCCTCCCCTGCTCGCACTCTGTCTCTCTCTCTCTCTCTCTCAAAAATCAATAAAAGCATTAATAATAATAATTTTTAAAAACTTAACCCTTTGAACCCTATTGTTTTCCTAGCATCTAGAGCTTAGTAAGACCTGATTAAAATTTGTTAAGTTTGTTAATGCTTACATATTAGGGGAGTCTTTTTCATAAATTGGAACCCTTTAACTATTTGCCTCTTCCCCCAGTCGTCCCAAAACTAACTTCCATTTTATAGGTGTGTAGATGGAGACTGAGCTACATAATGGCTTTACAGCAGTACTAAGAGTAGACTTAAAGATACATGATATTTGCTGTTCTCACGTATTTCTTTATTTGCTGCGTGAAGTTGTCAGGCTTTTCCTAAAAGGGGAGACCTCCTATTGCAAAGGTTTCTCTTTCTTTCCTTGATAATTAAAAAAAAAATCTCCTTGCATAATCTCTAAGACCAACGTGGGGCTCAAACTCATGACCCTGAGATCAAGAGTCACATGCTCTACTAACTGAGCCAGCCAGGGGCCCCAGCTATCTTATTTGTGTTTCCTGGAGGAAGAATATTCAGACACAGCCTGTAATAGATGGGTAATGATCAGCTTATATACTACCTATAATGTCTTTTCCATGAACAAGCAAATAGTGTAGGATGGGAAAGATTCTAATATAGCAAACAAGAAATTTGGTGTCAAAATAGTGGGGGGGGGGGGGGGGAGTGGTGCCTGGCTGGTTTGGTCGGTAGAGCATGCAACTCCTGATCCCAGAGCCATGAGTTCAAGCCCACACTGGGCGTAGAGATTACTGAAGAAAACTAGTGTTTGGGGAAAGGGAATTAAATTTAAAAAAGTAAAATTGTTAGGTAATGTATTTGGATGATTTTCTGTATTTTCGCTTTATAATGAAACCACAAGAATACCTTATCATCCAGTAGGTATTCACCTGGCAAACGTGTAAGAGAGGTTATTAGTATTACACCTATTTTATGGATTAGAAGCTGAGGCTTAGAAAGGCAAAATGATTTATGTAGGTCCCCAAGCTGGAATTCAAACCACGTTTTGATTCTGTGGTCCATGTTTTTTTGTTTCATCGTTGTGCTGTCCTACTATGAAATAGCATAGAAGGGGATGTATCAACTCCTAGTTTTATCAAGGAAACGCTTCATCTTTAAAAATAACTGGTAAGCATCCATTTCTACCATGCTAGTTTGCTATAGACAGTTTTATGAAATGTTTAGAGGTCTTTTTAAGATATCCTGTAGTAGCTCTTACGCTACAGGAAGTTGGAGCTTTGATTGTTCTCAGATCTTTTGCTCCCTTTTCCTTTACTTCCTTTATTCAAAATTTATGTTTCCTATTGGGTTTATAAAAGGCAGCCGGCTCCTGTGTGTTCTCTCTGCTGTGGACTCAAGTTGGCTTGAAAACGGGCTGTCTACTGTGCGTTGGCCCAGGGTCTAGGGGTCATGCAGTTTCTGACCTGGATTTCCAGGTCTCAGGGTCTCCTGCTTCTGGATATGACAAGTCCTGATTTGGAAACTCCATTCTGTCCTGCCTGTAAGCAGTCTAAGAGGAAGGAAATGGAATTTGTAAGGGACAAAGAGTAGGTTATTGTTACTAATTGGAGGCTATAGGAGGAACTGAGATTTTTAGCATCTTCTAAATATTCTAAATGCTTTACATTAAAGAGTTAGAGAAGGGAACGAAGCTTCGAAACCTCTTGATTCAAAACCAAGGGCTTAATTACAACTTGCTTAACTTGTTGAGTGTCTCCTGTATGCTTCGGACTGTGCTAAGGAGCCGTATCTGGTAATAAGCAAGAGGGCTAAGGAGCCTACTGTGCCAACCAGGAAGACACCTCTTGAAGAAGTAATTACGAGTTCTGGAAGTGCTGTCAAGGTAAAATGGAGGATGAATAATGCATGTGGATAGGTGCTTTCATGATCTAGGCCAAGGGTCAGCAAAGTTCTTCCAAGAAGGGCCAGATAGTAAATATTTTAGGCTTCAAGAGCCAGCTCTCTGCTGCGGATACTTGTGTTTGCTGCTGTAGCATACAAGCAAGCATAAACAGTCAGTGAACTCATGGATGTGGTTGTGCTCCAATATCACTTTATTTACAAAAACAGCGGTTTGGATTTGGCCTGTGGGTCGTAGCTTCCTGACCCCTGATTTGGGCTCTTCTTCTGCTTTCCTTTTGTTGTTGTGCACGCGCTCCTTCAGCCTCGTGCTTCTTTCTCTGTGCTTTTAAGATGGCTCCCTCAGCCTCCTATAGCCCAGCTTCCCATGGCAGACACCAAAGCAAGAGTTCAGGGAGTGAGGAGAGCAACTCTTTCATAGCAAGAAGTTTCGCTAACCTCCCCTTCCAAATTGTTGGCCAATGTTGGATCATCTTCCCAGCCCTATATCAGGATCTAGCAGGGAGAGACTCAGATTCCCACCACTGGCTTGGCTGGAGCATGACACATCCCCTAGGTTGAGTGCATTGCTGTTCCAGTGATATCAAGGTTCTTTGAGAGAGAAGAAAGGGGAAGGCTGATAGTGAGGTAGCCCATAGTGTTTCCCCAAGAACCGGGCCCCTGGCTACTCTCAGGTAGATCTGACCAGGGACATCACAGCACCTGGAAGCATGTTAGAACTGCAGAACCTCTCACGTCACTACTGACTCAGAATCGAATCGGCATTTTAATAGGATCCTCAGGTGATCAGCAGAAGCATTAAAATTGGAGAAGTACTAGTCTAAAGGGCCATTTTAAGGATGGTTAAACTGAGACTTGGAGAAAGCGTTTGGAATGGTTGGTAGCCCTACCTTGACTCGTGTTCATAGAATGCCATTGTAATTCTTGTTTGTAACGGCATTTCCCATTTAAAATCTTAGTACACGTCACGGTATTCTGTGTTCAAAGCGAACCACAGTTATTTTGAGGACCCATCTCATTCCCTGTTTCCCCCCAGCATGTCCTAGCTGTGTTCGTGGTGTTAGGAGATTGAAGCACACAAAACAAAGCAAAACAAAAACCCAAAGTCCTGGGGAGTAAAGCAGTCTAAACGTCATTCTGTCTTGCCCATATTATTGTGCCTGTAGGTGACGGGGCATTTCCTCGTCTTTATGTTGCATATAATCCCCCATCATTCATTATGGGCAACTGCATGAGTGCATATGACTGTCAAGTGTCCAGATTCTATTTTTGACTACAGGAAACTCTGCAGTTAGGCAACCCAATTCCATTTCAGAATCTGTTTCTTTTTTTGTTCTTGTTCATTTGATCTTTTCCATCGGTAGGCACATTAGCTTCCAAAGCATGAAGAGTGTTTTTCTTCCAGCTGTATTCTGCTCCAAGGGCGGAGGGCTTCCCCAGGAAATAAAAGCCTGACTAACTGGAAATGTGGTTGGTCTCATGGTACATCTTTGGGTCCCAGCCAGCAGGTCTGTCTGTGCCTACAGTCTTCTGTGCGAGACCTGCCGTGCATTCTGAGGGAGACCTCTCAACTGTCCCTTGGAATTTCATTAACTGCTGCGCTGTCGTGAACTAAATACAGGGAGAGGCCTATTGAAGAGCGTTCTTGCCAGCTGGGCAGGTCTCCCACTTGGCTGTTTTGAGAGCAGTTATATCCTGTCCTGTTGAAACAGGATGAACTTGGCCACGAGTGTCGGCCAGGAGCCCTCTATCCCATTTATGCTGCCATGCTGGCTGGGTTCTGAGAAGCGCATGATTTCATTTGGGAACTCACTGTGGCTCGCTGGTAACCATCCGAGTCTGCAAAATGATGCTTTTTAAGCATGACCGGGACAAAATAACCCTGGGGCTGTATTTGGTGTGGTTTGTCTGTAAGGTTTAAAAGCTCACTATAGGATTTTCTTGCTTTATAAAATTGAGGCCTCCTTTAAAGTTGTGTCGCTTCTATGGTTTATAAATCGGATTATCTTCCTGTCGGAATGGTGGCAGCTTAATATTTCATAGAAACCGGAGATAAGATGCCACTGTAAAGATTTCATAAGTGTTTGTTTTTGGTGACGTTGGCCATTTTCTCCATCTCCAGGTGGAGTATAACTTTACTCAAAGAGGGAGCACCATGATGGGGTGGGGTGGGAAAAGGGTTGTCAGGAAGGCATCTGTAACTTGGGCATGTTTTCTGTGTTGGCCACACGTCTGAACCTGAAGGTTCAGGTCTTCATGACGGTGTGTAGGAAGGTAAGAGTCAGGTGATAGGTTAGACACCATGCCATCCTTCTCCTGCTATAAGGAGCATGGAACGACAGGTTAAGTGGTAGACGTATGGTCCCTTCATTTGTCAGCAGGACAGAGCAGGTTGCTTGGCCTTTGGATCTCGCTCTGATAGGTTGTACCTTCACTGCTTAAGTTACCCTCGGTGGCTCTTTCCCCCTTGTCTAGGCCTGGGAACATGCCCTAGGCCCCTTGAAACTATGATAGCCCGGGATTCCTAGCCTCACCTCCTGAATGAGGCAGGCTGACCGTGAGAGCTCAGGAAACACTGAGGCAATGGGAATGTGTTTGTTAACCACACAGAACGTGACAATTTTCCATCTCCAGTGAATGTAGAGTGTAACCCAATCCCATTCTCGAAATCAAATGTGTTCTTTTGCCTCCGTGTCCATTTTGTATCCCTTCCTTTCTGTTGAGAAGATTAAATTACATGAATTTGCTGAAAGAGAAATCATAGCAATTGTCATACTGCATGAAGAGGGGATTTCTATGTTTCATGGATGGGACCAGTATTTCTTAGAATAAGTTGCTGAAGTGTATGAGCTTTTCAATTCGAGAATGTTGTCTGGGAGTCTCCATAAAACTAAACCTTTTCTACTCTTGTGATAATGTGACCCTGAAAAGACCATGACACTGGTGGTTTAATTGTTTGTTTCCATTTTAGTTTTTGCTTCTATTTAAAAAGTTTTAGATTTCTTTTTGGAATTGCAAAGATGTCGGTGATAAAGGGGTTGAAAATGTCTTATCTCGCGTCAGACTTGATATGTTTATGTAAAGATATCAACTAGATTGTGACAGTCTCTAGAGGTAATAAAATGTCATTCTGTGCAAACCAGAGCAATTGGAGTAGAGCACTGGTTCTCAAGTAAAGGTGATTTTTAGTCCACCCCCCTCCCCAGTGGGGGGTGACATTTGGCTCTGTGTGGGGACATTTGTCGTTGTCACAACAGGGGAGGATGTCGCTGCTGGCATCTCGTGGGTAAAGGCCAGAGATGCTGCCAGCCATCCTACAATGCATAGGACGGATCCCACATCAATGAATTCTGTGATGAAACACACCAGTAGTGCTGCTGTTGAGAAGCCTTAGAACAGCATAACCCAGACCAAATGTTCCGCCCCTCAGCTCTTTGTTATTTCACGTGATATTTAAGACTTCGCCAAAAGCATGTCAGAAACGTGTCAGCCATTTATCCCATGCAAAAAGCATTGTGTTTCAAAATAACAAGTGTGAGTCTTCTGAGCCAAATTGTCTCCCAGAGGTTGTTCTCTCTACTTTTCAAAAACTGCGTTGCTTTGCACGATGGACTCTTTCTTTAGTGATTTTCCTTTTTAAACTGAGTGGTTTTTTGAATGATCCCATATTTAGTCCTGAGGTTCTTTTCCTAGACTGGAACTCAACCTTTAATTGTAAAATGAATAGCCCATTCTGGTTCCATATGCTTTTCATTGTGCGCTTCCTTTGAGAAAAGCCCATTAATTGGGTCAAATTGTCCTTCAATGTGGGTTTTGCATTGTGGATCACTGCCCAAAAGATGATGAATTAAATTGTTAGATTCATTTGAGTTGTGACCTGAGATGAACAGAAATGCATTTGAAAAATGAGGAACAGGTTGTTTATTAGACACACGGAGTGCCACGCCTCAGACTCATTACAGACATTTAGGGCATGCTCTGTCTGTTCAGCCTGCAGTGTTTGAGGAGAAAGAGGGATGAGTGGGTTCTTTGCAAAGTGGCGTCCGTTTGACCTTGAACACCATTAAAGTTTTCATGTGTTTAGTTTCAGCTTCTCGAGTTTTAGTTTCTTTGTGTGTATCCTATGAATACAGATTCGTGTATACCAATTTCTATTAAATAAAAGGCACTGAATTGTCAGTAATGAAATATCAGGTTTTAATTAATCAGTAATGCCCTTTCTTGTGCTTGGTACTTGCATATTGACATACTTAGTGATGAATAACAGAGAATGTGGTATTTTTTTGTTGTTGTTCCCACAAATTGCTTTTAATTCTCCATGATCAGATTGACAATTGCCAGTGTAAGTATTTATAGAGAAAGATAAAGATGGAGCTACCTACACTGTGTCTATAAATACAGCCGTACATAAAAAATGTGACGGTGACAGCCATCTTGGCTGTAGCAGATGCGTGTGTTTTTAGGAGGATTTGAATATAAAAGATTTATATTTATATAAATTCGTTCGCGTAGTTTATGCCACTTCTTACTTTCAAGGGTGACTTTGAAAGAAATTTCGACCCAGAGAATTAATCCCAACAAATTTCATTTGGAGGAATGTTGGCAGTTTTCTGGAGATCAGAGTTGTTGCACTGCACCCCCCCCCCCCCCCGCCACTTTAGGAATGAGGAACGTGCTGAGGAGTTACCAGCCCAAGGAGGATCACACATCAGTTCACGTTGGGGTACAGGAATGGGTTTTTCATGATACCTCTTTCTTTTTACCCACTATTAAGAAACATTTTCCTCCTCAGGGACAAATTATAAGCAGAAAAGGAGGGAGAATATTGAATGTTCTTTGAAAAACAAAAGACCTCAACACTCTGAATGTATAGTAGCCCGTGGGTCTTTTTTTTCTTTTTTCTTTTTTTTTTTTTTGGAACTGGGCGAAATGTCTGGGTGTCTCAAAAGTAAAATCATAGTAAAAAAATAATGCTGGTAATCGTGCTGTTGAATCACTACAAAGGAGACCATAAAAGAAGGCAGTGCCAGTGTAATCCATTGCTTAGCAAGGGCACATAACTTTCCTTTCCTCCAGGGACCCTGCGATCGATCTGGCTCCCACTGGCCACTCTGACTTGGTCCCCCCCACCCCCGCGACTCGGTCTTCCACTGCCCTGTCTCTTCCTCGTTGTGCTTCACCTGTGCTTCCAGCTGCTTCACCGGGCAGAGTTCCCACCTGCCCTGGGTCTCTCCTGTCCGTGCCTGGAAGGCTCTACTCCTGGCTCTTGCTGTGTTGAGCTCATTGTCACTCCCAGTGACTCTGCTTGAAGGTTCATTTGTAGTTGTAGCTAACTCCAGGTTAGGCCTACCACCACCCGCCCCGTGGAGTGAGCATTTAGTAAATGTTTATTGAATGGATGACTATTTTTTTTTTACCCCAGTTATATAAATCATTACAATTTTAATGTTTAAAGGAGTAGACATCCATTTTTTCTGGAATTCTGCTTGACAGTATTTGATGAATAAATTATTGTTCAGCATAGATATATTGCTTTTCCATTCCATTTTATACTACGGGGTGATGACATGTCCACAGTCATTGGAATTTCTTTCTTAACTAAGTTGTGACTACATTGCCTTCCTTGCCACCTCTGGAGCTAAGGTAAGCTAAACTCACTGGATTTTCTTCTTCTTCTTATTTTTTTAAATTCTCAAGTTACTTAACATACAGTGTTGTCTTGGCTTCAGGAGTAGAACCCAGTGATTCGTCACTTACATATAACACCCAGTGCCCATCCCAACAAATGCCCTCCTTAATGTCCGTCACCCTTTTAGCACTCCCCACACCCTCCCACCCCCATCAACCCTCAGTTTGTTCTATTTAAGAGTCTCTTAGGGTTTGCCTTCCTCTCTCTTTTTATCTTATTTTTCCTTCCCTTCCCCTATGTTCATCCATTAAATTTCTCAAATTCCACATATAAGTGAAATCATATGGTGATATCTTTCTCTGACTAATTTCACTTAGCATAATACACTCTAGTATCATCCACATTGTTGCAAATGGCAAGATTTCATTCTTTTTCATCGCCAGGTAGTACTCCATTGTATGTATATACCATATCTTCGTAATCTACTCATCAATTGATGAATATTTGGGATTTTTCCATAATTTGGCTATTGTTGATAGTGCTGCTGTAAACATTGGGGTGCATCTACCCCTTCAAATAAGCATTTTTGTATCCTTTAGATAGATTCCTCGTAGTGCAATTGCTGGGTCGTAGGGTAGTTCTATTTTAATTTTTTGAGGAACCTCCACACTCTTTTCCAGAGTGGCTGGACCAGTTTGCATTCCCACCAGCAGTGCAAGAGGGTTCCCGTTTCTCCACATCCTCGCCAGCATCTATAGTCTCCTGATTTATTCATTTTAGCCACTCTGAGTGGCATGAGGTGATATCTCAGTGTGGTTTTGATTTGTATTTCCCTGATGAGGAGTGACGTTGAGCATCTTTTCACGTGCCTGTTGGCCATCTGGATGTCTTCTCTGGAAAAGTGTCTATTCATGTCTTCTGCCCATTTCTTCACTGGATTATTTGTTTTTTGGGTGTTGAGTTTGGTAAGTTCTTAAACCCACTGGATTTTCTGGAAAGGTACTATGTGTGCTTGGTTCCAAAGGGTTACTGCTCAAAGGACAAGCCCTCCCTCTTCTGGCCTTCCCGGCCACCTCTCACCAGCTGCACACTCACTTCCCTCAGCCCAGGCAGATATTTAAGTTTATGATCTACCTTGATTATGTTTTTTGAGGACTGCCAAACTAGCAATGGAGTTGGCTCTTAACTTTTGGTAGCTCTAAAAAAGAAAGAAAGGAAGGAAGGAAGGAAGGAAGGAAGGAAGGAAGGAAGGAAGGAAGGAAGGAAGGAAGGAAGGAAAGAAAAGGAAAGGGGAAAGAAAGAGAAGAGGAAACAAAAGAAAACAAAAATAACGACAAAACAAAACAATGCCAGTACATTGTCCAAGAATGATGGTCATCCTAACATTTTTCACGGTTTAATCCACAGATGGCTATAATAACAAACTCTCATCTCTATTCACAGCATGGCGTTCCCATTCTTAGCTCCAAAGTGAGATCTTGGGGCCGCACGGATTCTAAGGAAACCCTGCTCTTCTTTGTTGTCTTCCTTTCTTATCAACTGGCGAAATTATTTTACCCCCCATACAGCAATTATTCTTCATTCATAGTTTCATTTTGTCACTTCTTGTTTTGTTATTGGAAACATATTTCTTTGAGAAAAGTACTTCCACCTTCAAAATCTGCTTGCTTTTTAAAAATGAATACGATTGGATTTACTCTGAAGGTCAGTTAAAGAGCTCCTGCTAAATATATGTAAATATGGGGGCGCCTGGGCAGCCCAGTGGTTGGGCATCCGACTTCGGCTCAGGTCATGATCTCGCGGTTCGTGAATTCAGGCCCCGCGTTGGGCTCTGTGCTGATGGCTCAGAGCCTGGCGCCTGCTTCCGATTCTGTGTCTCCCTCTCTCTGCTCCTCCCCCACTCACACTCTGTCTTTCTCTCTCTCAAAAATAAAATAAACATGAGGGACCCCTGGGTGGCTCAGTCTGTCAAGCGTCTGACTTCAGCTCAGGTCATGATCTCACAACGTGAGTTCAAGCCCTGTGTCGGGCTCTGTGCTGATGGCTCAGAGCCTGGAGCCTGCTTCCAATTCTGTGTGTCCCTCTCTATCTGCCCCTCCCCTTCTCGCTCTGTTTCTCTCTCTCTCTCTCTCTCAGAAATAAATACATATTTAAAAAAACGTTAATATATGTAAATATGAAGTCTACGGAGATAGGGCTGGCTGGCTTCCTTATTCAGCTGATAGTTTGGTAAAGATGTGCTGGCCTGGGAGCTGCATCTTTTGGTTGGATATTGCATAAATTCTTGTTACACAGTACTGCATGGAATTATCCCAATGTGCACATTGGTGTTGAACACAGCAGACCATAAAATTCCATTTCGTTTCTGTTGCATAAACATAGGATCACAAATAGTGTGATTATTTCTGGCAGCCTCGGGCATCTTAGCTAGGAGGAAGATGTGGGAAAATATGAATACTTAAAATGTATTATGAGCTTCCCGGCATGAGCTGACCAAGTGCCTTTGGCACTAGCCTTTAAAAGGGTCAAATACAAAAACACTGACTACCATCGTTTGCTGAGTTCTTACAGAGCGCAAGGCACTGTTTTCATGGTTTCATTTGCCTTAAAACAGTGAGTCTTCAACATTGTGGTGTGTTATATTCTCATTCTGCAGCTGAGCACTTGGAGGCTCAGAGAGGTCATGAGAATTGGCAAAGTTGCACAGGAAGAAAAAGAGGTGGATTTTGAACCCATGTCCTTTGAACCCAAAACTTGGGTTTTTTTTAATCTATTACTTTTATTAATTTTTTCATTTTTGAGAGAGAGAGAGAGCATGAGTAGGGGAGACAGGTAGAGGTGGGGAGAGAGAGAATCTTAAGCAGGTTCCATACTTCATGCAGAGCCTGATGCAGGCCTCAATCCCACAACCCTGGGATCGGACCTGAGCTGAAATCAAGAATCAGACGCTCAACGTACTGAGCCACCCAGGCACCCCTGAACCCAAAACTTATAACCACCGTCCCCATAGAAATCTTGGTCATGTAGTTAGAAGGAATTCCCTTGTCTCACTGTTTCTTTGATCTTCATTGGCTTTCCTTTGCAGATTTTCAGGTATTACATGTCTCAGCATCTCTTGAGAGGAAGGCTGTCCCTGAGAGCCAGGAGGAAGCCTCATCTTGACCAAGATTAGAACGAGTAGAAAATAATTACCACCCCCTCACACACACTTGCTATTTTACTTTTAGCTAAAGGAGCAAAAGTCCAGAATGGTTATGCTGGCCGTCTGGAGAGGGGATTGCCAATTATGAAACCCATATGGCTACGAATTTGTGGCCCGACAAGCAAAATTGTTTGAGCAGAGCCTCTGCTATAATTCTGTGATTGGGGTCCCAAAAGCAAGTATCTGCAGGAAGCCAGGCAGGGATCATAAATACATAAAACAGGGGAGGGATAAGATAGCAGGAGATGATGGGGCCTCAGTCCGCACAGACAGGTGCCATTCTCTCTTCATGTTGGAAGAGTAACCATAATAAAAATTTAAAAACTTGATGGCCTAGCATAATGGTGCTGGAGTATGAGTTTGTGTTCTCTGTAGTTAGAATGCCAGTCTTTGAAGTCAGAGACCTTGTCTTTTTTTTTTTTTTTTTTTTTTTTTGCTCTCATATGTCCTTCAGTAATTATTGTACAGGGCGCCCTGTAGGTACTCATTGAGTATGTTGTGAATAAATTGTGGGCCACAGTTTCCTAATCTGCAAAATGGCCACAATAACTACTGGCCAGTTCACAGCTCTGGTTTGTTCAGGAGATAAAACGAGATTCTGTACAAAGTGTGTTTTGCTTATAGTGTCTACTGATTGCAAGTGATAGCTGAAATGTTGGCTGTTAGTAATGGTTTCCATTTACTGATTGATTGATTCCCGCCATGTCACCCCTTGCTTAACTTGGTAGCAATAAACTTTTGGAAAAGATCACCTAAGATTATCAAAGTATGATTCACGTTGACAGTGATGACCATCACCCATCTTCTGCTGCTCTTTTAGTCCTTTTGTTTCTCTACAGTTCTGTAACTTTTCAGACTCTGTATCTCGCTAGTAGCAATAGGACATGATGAGATAATCCAGCAGATTTCCCCCCTTGTCTCCTCAATGATGCCAGTCTTTTCTTGCTTTGGCATTTATATCAAACATGTAATCAGTAGATCAGCTAGTTTGAAAATAGTCTCCACTGTAGAAATTCCCTCCATGAGATATCTGTGCCATCAAGCCCAGGGAAAGCAAATTTCCTCTCTGCAAGTGAGCCACATGTGGATTGGGCTGGGGCCCCATCTTTCATTCCTGCACCTGTGTTTTCGCGCCTAAATATTTTATGGGTGCAGTTATAATTACCTCGCTTTGGGAGAACATTTAGCTTGTTCTATTGGGTGTTTGATTCTTAGTGGTGGTGGGGAATGTATCCAAGTTACATGTCTTCGTTAGAGTGAAAAGTAAAGTGTCAGTCTTAAAAACAGCTCTCATCAGTCTAAGTTCTGTATCTGCACATACGTAGATGTGTGTATATATATTTATGTATTTTATATATGAATTAGAATCACTGACATTGCATATTCTGATGTAGGTCGGAATGCCCCCTGGTGATGGATGCTTAAGTGATCTAGCGTGGATTATATACATTCTTGCATTTGCCTTACCACTGGGATTTTCTAATACCGTTTTCCCCGCTTTCTGAAATAGAATGTTCCTATGAAATCTGTTGTAAGCCAAAAATGGCCTAAAATGAAGAAGCAATTACCATTAATTTATATGGTAAAAGTTTTTGAGCATTCCCAGACCCCCAAAATAACCTCTCTTGGGCTTTTCTGATACCTTAGGACACATCTTGCTAACAGATGCAAAGAATAAAGCACATTCACTCACGGACACAGTTCAAATCTTTGGCAGCTTGAGCTGAGGTGAAGCTCTGTTGTTCGCAGGGCGGGGGTCTGGAGGGACCCCTCTAGCTGCACGGGGTGCGTGCTGCTTAGAGTGGCTTGCTGCAACACAAACATTGGACACTATTTTCACTTCTCCCCTTTTTTCGGTGAAAGCGAAAATCCTCTTTGAACTTTTTTTGGTTAGCAAAAACAGGTACTAATGTAGGTCTTTTGTAAATGGGAAGTATTGGAACACAAACTTTCGAAAAGCAGGGGATTCCTGTATTAATCTGACAGTCACAAAATCGAACTATCTTTTCTAGGCGTGTGTATTTGTTATTTTCTGGGAATTGTATTATGCCACTCAGCTGCTATGACAATGGCCCGTGTAACAGTGGCTTAAACAACATAGTGAATTTGGTTCTCATGTGATCATTTGCACTCAAAGCAATTTAGCACTGATACGACACTGTTAGAGACTCAGGCTGATTCTTTCTTGTTACCTTGTCTGGTGACCTCAGGTGGGTGCCCCACCTCCTGCCATCATACCAGTCTTCTGGCCAGGAAGGTATGTCAGCGCATTTGAAGCTATGTCCCATTCCCTTTAAGAGCAAGCACTTTAAGCTATCCATACTGTTCCTGCTTTTGTCCTGTTGGTCACAGTTTATTTTCATGTGCACACCTGGCTGCAAGGGAAGCTGGGAAACGTAGTCTTGACCTTGAGTGGCCATTTGCCCAGGTAAAACTTAGGGGCTCGCTTGCTCTTTTCTTTCTTTCTTTCTTTCTTTCTTTCTTTCTTTCTTTCTTTCTTTCTTTCTTTCTTTCTCTTTCTTTCTTTCTTTCTTTCTTTCTCTTTCTCTTTTTTCCTTTCTTTCTTTCTTTCTTTCTTTGTTTCTTTTCTTTCTTTCTCTTTCTTTCTTTCTTTCTTTCTTTCTTTCTTTCTTTCTTTCTTTCTTTCTTTCTTTCTTTCTTTCTTTTCCTTCCTTCCTTCCTTCCTTCCTTCCTTCCTTCCTTCCTTCCTCCCTCCCTCCCTCCCTCCCTCCCTCCCTCCCTCCCTTTCTTTCTTCCCTCCCTTCCCTCCTTTCAAGTAGGCACCACGCTGGGTGTGGAGTCTAGCAGCAGGCTTGAACTCATGACCCTGAGACCAAGACTTGAGCTGAGATCAACAGCCGGACACTTAACTGACTGAGCCACCCAGGTGCCCCATGTTACTCGTTTCTTTCAGTTGAGTAGACATAGTTTATAATCTTCTCGCTGTGAGGAATCTGTTTGTCCTGTTGAATGCCACGTCCCTGGTGTCAGATCAGTGGCTGACACATCGCCGATACATGACATGTGTCACTTGAATGCGTGGGTAAAATGGAGCCCGTTTCATCTTTGCAACCTGAGTGTAGTGCTCCACCCGAATCTTTCACCTTCCTTTCGTTGTTTCTCTTTCTGTCCTAAGGGTTTACACAGCAGCCCCTTTCTCCATCCCATGGATGTGCCTGTACTTGGTTTCAAGATAGCTGCCAAGTGCAGTCCTCCCTATCTCCCCCCACCTCCACCAGGCCCAGCACCCACATTTCTTTTTAGTGTTGCACATTTTCATAAGCTGAGGTCCTTCCCCCATACTTGTCTCTCACCTCCAAGCACATTCCAGTTTTGCTCATTTCTCATCTAGAAGTGTGATCTACAGAATGGAGCACAGCTTCTCAGTTTTGCAAGTAACAGATGGACAGAAAGCACTCTGCTTCATGTGCTGTTGATGGACACCCTGTCTTCCCCAAACTCTTCCCTGCAGCTTCTTCCTGTGTGGCACAGGAGTGGCCAAGACATGCGTGTGCATATATACCCGCCCACACATGCTGCCCCTCCAAAAATGCGCATTAATTACATTTCACAGCAAGTGGAAGGTTTGAACTTTCTCGATCCTTCTCTACAAGCTGGAAGAAGCACTGCCTAAGCCGTGCAGGTCTAGGCTTAATTGGTCTGGTTCATTGATACATTTTGAACCACTGTTGGCACAGGAGCACCACTGGAAGGTTTTGACCTCCAGCTTGGTGCTAATTTCATCTTTTTTGTCCCCCTACCTTCATTCTCAGATGCCCCCCCCCCTTTAAAATATGTTACATTCTCTACATACTTACAAGCTGAAATCCAAGGAGGTGCTCTTTATATTAAATATGTATATCTGAAAATTGTATTAATATTTGCCACCCACATCTAACCCTTGGTCAGACCAGGGCGTTGTTCTAAGTGCTTCTTTTAGAATATTTTAATAGCCCTTTGGAGTAGGTGCCTCTTCCATCCGCAAGACAGCTGACGCTAAGGGATCACGTAACTTGCCCATTTTTCCTTTTCAGAGACGACATTCAGTACTAGGAGGTCTGGTTGCAGACTCCATGCTCTTGAGCAAACATGACTCTCTACTATATTCCCTTGTGACCTTGAAGCTCAGCTTGTACCAAGGTAGTCCGTGGCTGTCCTCACAGTTGGGTGTACATTAAGTAAATGATGAGTGAAAGCCAGAAAAGAGTCAGGAAACTCCCTTCACCCACCCGACGTGCATACATGAGCACGCACGTATGAGCGTGCACACAAACACACCCCAGTCAAAACAGAATCGAGCCCAGTCTGTTGGGAGATACCGGGCCGCCCAGCGTGGAGAGCTGTGTGTTGAGGTGTTCGGATTTCCACCGCAGCTGTATGTTATTTTGCATTTCTTTTCGGTGTCTGCTGCAGGATGGGGCTGATCACCTTCGTGCTCTTTGTAACACCGTGAGGGGCTCTGGGTTAGATCTCAAGAGCCTTAAGTTCTGGGTGTGGAAATCACGTGTTATTTACAGCTGACTTGTGAAGAGAATTTCCAGAAGCGATACTAGGGAGGGAATTCCTCCTGTGATTTTCCTTTATACAAAAACAACCGCCACGCAAACATCCCCTTTAAAAAGCCACAGGGAGGTATGTTTGGTTTAGAAGCAAAACTTGATCCTTGAAGAAGTTCAGAGAGTGAGGTGCCCTTAAGAAATTCTTGCTTTTAGCCTCACAGGTATATCGCGAATCAAGTGGCCAGACAGCCTGAGGCTTCCTTTTTAGACATTCCTCAGCATGTTCTGAACTAAAATAGGAACCTTGTCTAAGGACAGTGCATTGTTGCCTCCTGTCGCTTAGATAAGATGTAGAATTAAAAAAAAAAAAAAAAAAGCAGTGAGGATATTTCATTTGCAAAAGCCTTTCATTGAAAGTCACCGAGTTTTGGAGGACGCCTAATCTGGGAAAGGAACGACATTCTTGGGAGTCAGCGAGTATGGGGTTGAATATGCCCACCAGAATTGCCTTCCTGCCAGTTCCTTTTGGTGAAGAATCACCGGCCCTTCCATTTTTACCCTGGGCTCAGCACTGTTGCGCACTGTCCTTTTGAATCTGGAAGGCGTGCACACAAGGCTTGCCACGTTCTCACGTCATGGACGTTCTGAGCTGCTGTCCTATAAGCCAAACTCAGATCCTGGGCCAGACCACCCTTAGAAACTGGGTGTCCGCTCCAAAGTCTCAGAAGCCATTTGAAAATACTCTTCTCCTCATTGAGGATTTCCAGCTGATCCAATCTCTTTCGTTCAGAGCAAATGCTTAAAAATGCAAAACCAACTTGCCTTTGATAAAGGCAGCTGAAGAAATTTCCCTTTATGGGTTCTCTGTTCTCTTCTTTGAGGCTTGGAAACTTGGAAACATTTTCACAGCTTCTTGCTTATTTTAGAGGCAAGAAACATGCAGCCGGAGTGATCACAGTTTTAGATTTATAACAGGTGACGGCAAAAGGAGAACATGGTGCTCATGAAACCGCTGGTAGTGCTTCCAACTGCAAGCTTCAGTATATTTATTAACATCTTTTGAGTAAAGTCTTAAAATTATCTATTAAGCGCAATTTTTCACCCTTTCTGACAGATTACCGGTGCTGCCAAGAGGCTTTTAAGCTGTAAAGGCAAAGGAAAAACAATCCTGCATTTGATCTTGGGTTCCCCTCCCCTTCTGTGAATTTATCTCAGACGAGAATTTCACCACGAGTACTTTTATTGGAATTTAAACTCCAGTACCACCCTTTCCTTCTGTCTGGAGTTAAGGTTTCCCACTGTTCTAAGACTGCATTTAGAGTTGTCTGACTTATCCTAGGAAAGGTTTTTAAAATAACGGTTCCTTTTAATCTAAATTTCTTTTCTCTGTAGTTAACCAAATCTGAATGATTCGTTTTAACAAAGCTTTAATGTGGTGTCCCCCCCCCCCCACCTTCTGGACAGCTTTTCCATCCTCTTTTCCTGTCTTTTCCCTTTTTTTTTTCTTTTTCTTTTTCTTTTTTTTTCTTTTTTCTTTTCTTTTAAGTTTTAAATCATTTTCCAGACTTGCTTGGGTAACCATATGGTATGGGTGTATAAACTTTTTCGTACGGCCATGAACTTTGAAAATGGGTTTTAAGAGAGTATTTGCATCATCGTACCCTGAAAATCAGACACTTTATGATTCGGGAAAGGGCTTTCGGTATGCCTCCTATATTTCTCTGGAGTTTTATGTAAATTGAAATTTATTATGGATCAGGTTCTATTTTTGTTGTTCTGGGGGAATCTGTAAATGCCCGTGGAGAAGGGAAAACTGATACAGCCTTTGGCGCTCTGTGATGAGTATAGTATGAAATGTGTAACTCCACATTATAAGTACTGTTAATGTATAGTCTCTAATACCCCCTCAGAAGAGCCTGCTAATGAAAGCTGTTACCAATTTTCCATTTAGGGTGTGGTCAGTTGAAATATTTGCCGTTGCTCTATGCTTTATGCACAATAGAAAGTGACATTTTTTATCATTGTGATCTACTCATCGAGAAGGAAGGAAGAGGGAGCTCTCCTGGAATGAGAAAAATTATTAGCATTGGCTAACAATGTCATCATTGACTATCCAGCTGTCACTGGTGTCCAGATTATCGCTTTGGGTATGAAAACTTTTATGCGTGGCTTTTAATTCCTGCTGTATTTCTATGAATGGAAAGTAAATTCAGACATCAATAATAATTACTTGAAATGGCCCACTGAAGTTCAGTGTAAATGTGTCATTGCAATTATAATATGTAGAAATGAGCTGAGGCTGTTGGCAAACCAGAAGCTGGTACAGCTGCCGTGTTCCCACTTGCCATTGTGGCAGGTGTTTGGATGCTGTGTAGGTTAGACCAAACTGGTCATCACACTTGCAGTGCATGTGAGAGTAATTTTTGCACAAATTAAGGAAACTTTCAAAAATAAAACATTGTTTTCTGATGCAAAGCAGCTCTATATTTGCTCAGACTGGGATCACAAAGCTTCGTGGAATAACTTGACATCAGGTGCCTCTGAGCAGATGTCAAACAAGCTCTTTACCTCCAATAAGTTTAAAAAGGGATGCTTACATAGCAAAACTGAGTAAATATGTGCAGAGCTCATAAAAAGCCATAAGCGATTGAACCTAAAGAAAAAGCCAGTGCTTAATGAAATTACAGTGTGATGATCACACTGCTAAAGCTATCATCACAACAAAGTGCCAGGCAGATACAGAAAAATTGCCTAAGATTTTCTAAGATTTCCTTTTTTCCTTTTTAAAGTGTAGGCTTGGAAAAGAAGTAAGGCACCACAAAGTAATCCATACTCCTTTCTGAAGTCATGGACTTCTAGTTTTTATTAATAGTACATAAAATGGTTTGAGAGGTAGATTTCACTTTGTTTTCTTGTGGCTGAGGGCAGGTCTGCTGGCCAGATGCAGAATGTTGACTTCGCTTTGCAACATTGGGAGAGGTATGTTTCACTTTACTCGAAGGTGTGAATGATGTGGACTTTTATTCTTTAGGAAATAATAATTACCGATTTTGGAAAGCTAAATAGGAAACTCTGGCTTGCCTTTTCATGCCGAGGTGGAGTTTATGCACCTAGAATTGGAGGTGCAGCTCCAGGTCCTGCCTCCTGACCAACATGCCTCTGGTGTGTGTCTGCCTGTGGTAGGTAAAGAGGTAAAGCAAAAGAAAATGCTGGACACCTTTTGATTGCATGAAAAGAGGTCTGGCTTGGGTCCCAGCCTTGTCTTCATCACCTGCTTGTTTTGGATGTGGTTTTATTATTTAATTCCTCTGTACCTCCTTTAAATTCTGAACAAGTCATTTTATAGGAAAATACGGAGGAAATAATACCATACAGGTGATAGGTTATTATGGTAACCTAAGTGTCATGCATGAATGAATGAAATTTGAGTAATGCTGGACTTCAGAACCTCTAACCTTAATTCTTTGAGAATACTTTGAAAGCAGTTTTGACATTGTTTTCTACACTTAGCAGTTGCTCGTTTCTGTCCTAATTGTTTCTGCATCTGATTTGGCATATCCTTCCGTGCCTTGTGATTATTTCCAGTTTTGTTAGATCAGTAGGATTTTGCATTTTTTTTTTTTCGGGAAGAGACCAGATTTTATTTTGTTATTTACTGAACCCTGTGGATTCCATAGATGCTTATGATATGGTGGTCAAACAGATGTGGACTGATGGAAGCGATTCTGTACCTGAGGTTGGACAGATTGACAGTCTGGTCCTAACAGCAGCTATTTGTACTTCTTTGGCAAATTAATTGACAGCCCTGTAAATCCTTTACGTACTAAATGGGAAAGAAAAGTCCTCTAGTTCACAAACTTGCAGGGATCAGAGATGACAATCAATTATGTCTCTGTAGGCACCATTGTCCTGTGATCTCCTACAGTGTTTCATTCGTACGTGACTCTCATCTTTATGATTCTCTACAGGGATTTTCTCAGGGAGCCAGATGATCAATCAAGATGCCAGTGATTTGGGGGTGCCATAAAATATGCCTTTGTGCTCCACTTAAATTTAGCCAGCAACCTCTCCCCACTTCCTGTTCTTGTTCTTCTTTTTGCCTTTTGCAGTGATTTTCAAATTGTCCTTCTTGGCTGTTTATGGTTCAACAGTGTGGCTCATGCTTTGTTGATTTACACTTTGCTTTTAACGAAATGTTTGATATGCTATCTAGCACATAAAAACCATAGATCTTTTTTTTTTTTTTTTCTGAAAAAAATCAGAACACTTTGCATCATGACACAAATTAGCCAGAGCCAAGTTGGTACTGTTCTCTTTACCTGGATGTGTCTTCTTCTGTTAGCTGTGGTCCCCATCTGTCTCTATTGCCTTCTGACTCAGAGGCCAGATGTAAATTGCTGCTTGTTGATATTCATTTGCCGTTGTTTTCCAAATACAACAAAGAAGTAAAATACCTGCTACCTTCACATACCTATTAAATGAGGGAAAACAAAAATTAGGCCGGTATCAGCCAGTATTTCCCTTGACCCTACTGAGTTAAATAGGTTTACCACATGGCCCCTTTGGTCATTTTCAGTTTATAGACATTATTTGTGGGTGAAAATCCAGCCTAACAAATATTTTGTTATTTTAACACACTTTATGCTAAGTAGTGTGCTAGGTACATTCACATATGTAGTTGAGTTTTCCCAACCAGTTTTTGAGATGATGATTATTATTATTTCTATTTTTTTAAGAGATGAGGAAGTTGAGACTCAGGTGTTTAAATTAGCCTCCACCAACACAGCTATTGTTTAGAAGAGCTAGGCATTACACCCAGACCTGGGTAGTTCTCGGTTACTTTTATTTCACTTTCACCAAATCTGCCCCAAATCTTGAAACAAAGATAGAGTCAGTTTTCATTACGTTGAAGATAATCAAGAAAAACATTACTTCTCCTTCTGTTAAATATATATTTTTTAAAACTGTCCCGGGGTGTAGAAAAAGTGACTTTTTTAAAAGACTTGGAGCAAGTTTTCTTCTCAGTTAAGAATTCTTTATAAAGGAAGTGAAATGTCCTTCAGGAAGACACTTCAGGCTTCCAGAATAGTGTTTGCCAGTAGTAAGAGGGGCAGTGATGGGAATGTGGAGGGTGGTGTGCACAGAATTTTGTCACGTGACCAGTAGCATATCTGCTGGCCAGATGCAGAATGTTGATTTTGCTTTGTAGCATCAAATATTCTAGCTGCGCTGACAGATCATTTCAGAGTTCACGTGATCTGTGTATAAGCAATTGTGTTTTCGTTTCAAGTTTTTTCCTGATGTTTAGGCACCAGAGGATGAAAAATCCCCATGTAAAAAACATGCATCGAAAATGATTATTCATAGTGCAAAGAGAACTGAATTGGGGGATGGAGTTTTAGGGTTTTTGGTTTAGCCCTATCCCAGTCTGGGACTTGGTTTCATTTCATTGTTCTAAGTCTCCTTTTTATGTATAAAACATATATATATATATATATATATATATATATATATATATATATATATATATATATGTTTTTCTCCTTTAAGGTGTAATTGCCTGTGCAATATTGATGAACAAAAAGCAATTAACAAGTTTTTATTTTTTAATTTATTATTATTTTTTCGGGATTTTATTTTTAAGTAACATCTGCACCCAGTGTGGGGCTTGAACTTACAACCCCGAGATCAAGAGTCGCATGCTCTACCGACTGAGACAGCCAGATGCCCCAATAAATATTTAATAGAGGGTAGTTTTTATCATGTCATTGATTTGCCACCATCATCATCTTGCCCTAAAATACTTTTTAAATTTTTTTTAAATTTTGTAATTTACATCCAAGTTAGTTAGCATATAGTCCAACAATGATTTCGGGAATAGATTCCAGTGATTCATCCCCTATGTATAACACCCAGTGCTCATCCCAACAATTCTCTTCCTTAATGCCCCTTACCCATTTAGCGCATCCCACCTCTCACAGTCCCTCCAGTAACCCGCTCTTTGTTCTCCATATTTAAGACTCTCTTAATGTTTTGCCCCCTCCCTTGCCCTAAAATACTTTGTTCCCTTGATGGGATACTTGGTGACTTTTTATACCAGTCACTTAGTGTGTGTCCTTTTTTTTTTTAATTTTTTTCACGTTTTTTTTTTTTTTTTTTTTTGAGAGCAAGAGCGACCATGAGCAGGGGAGGGTCAGAGAGAGAGAGACAGAGGATACGAAGCAGGCTCCATGCTGTGAGCGTAGATCCTGACGCAGGTCTTGAAAGTAATGACCATGAGATAATGACCTGAGCTGAAATCAAGAGTCGGCCTCTAATCCAACGGAGCCACCCAGATGCCCCAATGTGTGAGTCCCTTTAAACAAAGCATGAATGAAATGGGCAGACTTCCACTATGACACAGTTGGATAGCTGATATTTAGCTGATGGGGTAGAGATCATCACCAGTCCCAGTGTAGACACTGGAGAACTCGAGAAGCAGGAGTTTCAGTGGCAGCCTCAAATCTGGGGTTATCTTTTTATATTTCCCTCAGTTCCCTTACACTAACTTAATACAACTGCTGTGTGCCTGGGAAACAGAAGCCAACAAAATAGCCATATTTCATCCGTAATATCAGGGTTTCTCAACCTCAGTGCTAATAACATTTTGTGGGTGCTGTCCTGTTCATTCTGGGAGGTTTTACAGCATCCTTGGCCTCTACCCACTAGATGCTAGGAGTAGTGCCTCCCAATTGTGACCATCAAAAATCTCTCCGATGACCTCTGGGGAACACACAACCTTGGGTCGAGACCCACTGTATTTATGATACACAGTTTTTCTGTATTAGTGTCCCTGTCATTGGGATGCTTCTTACAACTCCTGACCTCCTGTAATCGGGAGCAGGCAGGAGTGAATTTTCCTGTTGTGTGAGTGGCTTCGTATAGGAACAAGCTGACTCTTTGTCATCATCAGCCATCATCATTTACACAGGCTCTGTTCTCAGCTCACAACAGTCTTGACTGCAGTGCAAGTCTGGATACCAGATTAAGGTGAATTTAAGTGCCTCCCCGTTTGAAGAACTTTGTGACTCTATGACAGAATGAACCTCCCTTTTGCAAAGGGCCAGCTTCATGCCCCACAATAATCAAATTGCCTGATTTCAAGCCCTTTAAATTCATCAAGGGATGGTTTTGGGAGAGTTGTCAACCTCTGCCTTGCCAGAGTATAATCTTGAAAAATAAATGTTTCAGCTTGAATCTGCAGTCTTTTCCTCTGGAATGTGCTGTTACTGACAATACCCTGGCTCTGGTTAAAAACTTTTTTTTTTTTTTTACTTACATGACTAGTGTTTATCTCTACCTTTGGGGGGCCCAGATGGCCCCACCCCTGCTCCCTAACTGAAATTCCCTTTGGTGTTAAAGGCATTTTGTAACGTGCTCCCTGAGCTCTAACGCACAGAGCGCAATGGTTGCTAAGAAAGAAAAGAAGTATATTTAAGCTATGGTGTATGTCATGAGGGCTTCCATAGAGTGGATGTGTTTCTCTTGTTATCTTCACTTGGCTCTTCCATAAAATGGGTCTGCAGTGGATGGCAAAAGGGCACAGCTGAGTTTGAGACCCACTGTGAAACAGAATACGTGTACATGTTCTAAAGTATACAGTCTCGGTCCACAAATTGTAAGCAAAGTACCAGGAATGTTTTTCCATACTTTGACACATATCTGATGAGACGTCTATTGAGGCTGATGCTCAAAGTCCTAGAAGGAAAACCTTAAGTGGAGGGACATCTGAGAGATTGCATGAACTCACCTGAACCACCTAAGATTCAGCTGTAGATTTCTCAGGGAATCTATGACCTTGTGCTGTAAATATACATTTATTTATGTTTACAGCAAATGTAAACAAATGTGATTTGTTGCTAAATTAATAAAGCTAAGAGGGGCTACTATTGAGCACTTAGTGTATACCCAGGCACGGTCCTGAGAGCCCTGAATATCAAATTAAAACTGACAGTGGGGGAAAAAACAAAAAAACAAAAAACAAAAACTGACGGTGACCGTGGAGGACTGACCAGCACTACCCACGATTGCTATTCCTCTCTCATAGGTGCGAGGCCCGAAGCACAGAGAGGTCAAGTGGCTTGCCCATCCTGTGTGGTTAAAACGTCATTGTCGAAATGAGCTCTCCTCGGCCTAACCACCTGTTTTGATGGAATGAATTCCTTCATTTGTTGTATTTTCAGTAGTCTCACCCCTTGTTATCAAACTATAAATTGTTACCTAGAATACTGGGCTTGTGATTCAGTTATGGAATATTCAGACAGCACAAAATTTTAAAACCTATTTTGCTGGAAGGTTCTTAAGGTGCAGCTGGGGATTAGTGTTTTCTGGTTTCCTCATCCGGTCCCAAGGTCCACTCCACCCTCACAAGCGGGAAATAAAATCCCACTGGATAAGAAGTTGCAGATTTTTCTGTCTCTCAGATATGTGGTCACGGCTGTGCTCTGAGAGTAATACTACAACTGGCAGAAGCTGAGAAACTAAATACATTTTTTCACACGATATATAAAGTTTATCATATTTTAATGTTGATAAATAAAAATGTTAATGCCTGTGGCACCTGGGTGGCTCCATTGGTTAAGTGTCAGACTCTTGGTTTCAGCTCAGGTCCTGATCTCACGGTTTCGTGAATTCGAGCTCCGGATTGGAGTCTGTGCCGATAGCATGGAGCCTGCTTGTGATTCTCTCTCTTCCTCTCTCTCTCTCTGCACCCCCCACCCCCCGACGTGTGCTGTCTCTATCTCTCTCAAAATAAGTAAGTAAACCTAAAAAAATGTTAATGCCTGCCTTGCCTAAGAAGTTTGGAATGGGGAACAGAGAAGGATTGTAATTTAGAAATGATTTCATGAAGACTTAGGTTCGAATTAAGAAGAATGAAGGGAGCACCGTCCCGTACTTTTCTGGGGGACTATTTGATGGCGAGTCTGCTACACCTTCACAAGCGTTCTCTCTTGCCACTTGAATGGCAGCGTGCCTGTTTCCCCCAGATGGGATGCTTATCCAAAGGTAAGGCAAGTGCAGGTACATTCCACTGCCATGGAAGGGAATTAGCACTGTCTTGATTTTGTAAACGAAGAGGCCAAAAATACCTGCGCTCAGTCATGAGTACTGCTTAGTGCATCAGTGTGCTATTTTGGCACTGCTCTTTTCTGTTGCTGAAATTTGAACTCATCTGTTTATTTTCAACTCGGAAAGACCTTTTCAAGCCTGTTAAATTGGTAGGACATGAGCTTGCGCTTACGTTAGAGTTCCTTTCGGTATCTTACCTCTTCTAGAATACTTTTACTGGATGATCAAAAATTAGTGAAAACATTTGAACAAATTTAGACACGGGATGATGAGAAATGACAGCTCCTAATACAGGCGAGAGTGTTGTGCTCAAATCCCTTCTTGGGGCGATGTGTGCTCTGGTTAAGTCAGGTAGACTTTCAGAGTTTTCAGCAGAGATCTATCCCTTTGTAGAAAAGGCTCACGTTTCTTTCAAAAACCACCAAAGTGGACTGACTAGGGTGACATTGCTTTTATTCCTGGTGATAATTAGTCCACCTTGATCATGTCAGCATTTGGGCTTTTGATCCCTTGCTAATTTGTGGGCCTGTAAAGGAGATAAACTTTCGCAGACTAAAGGTCAGTTTTGTGGATGGCCTGTGTCACGAGCATCTCTTCAAAGTATGTAGAATGATTGTTGAAAAAAATCCCCAACAGGTAATGAAGCTACCTTACAATGGAAGGGACTCGTACCTGCAGACAGCTGAGGTACTCAAGGGAAAAATGTCAGTGATGGTTGGGAAATCTTCAAGTTGGGGATTGCCCAGATGAAGGTCAGGAGGTACATGTATCCATTAGGACTTGTTCTGGAAGATATAACAAAATCCAGGATGAATAGTACTGATGCAGAAATTGGAATTTATAGGCTAAAGTCATTGGAAAGTCTGGACTTAGTTCTGGGTTTCAGCTTGACTAGGTCTGTGTGCCTCTGCCTGGATTGGCTTCCTTTCTTTGTGGGTGTTTTCCTTGTAAAGGTCTCTAGCATTCAGAGGCTTAAAACATCCTTATGGTTAGCAATACTAATGGAACAAGAACTCCTTTTCGTAACATTTCCTATAAGGGTCTTATCCTTGAACCAGTCCCTCTCTGCATTCAGAGAGAGAAATATCTCTAATGACTAGTTCTGGATTTCTGCCTGCCTCCTTTTTCAGAGGAGGTCCTGACATCTTGCTTGCCTTTTGCAAAAAGATGGAGTATGGATTGAAGAGAGTTCCCCCAATGGAAACCTGAGTGTGTCATCAGAGAGACAGAATTGATGCAGGCTAGGCAAGAACAACACCTGTTCTACAAGGGATCAAGAAGGAAACTGTGGTCTGGTCACTCATTCCTTTACTCATCTTTTCAACAAAGAATTATTGGGCATTTCTTAATGGCCAGGGGTTGTTTGAGATGCTGGGAGTTCCAACAGTACACAAAACATCCCCCAAACTCTTTCTTCGTAGAGCTTATTACATTTTCATGCTATTGTTGCCAGGGTCAAGAATGGAGTAAGTTCTCCAAATATGGAGTGATAGTTGCTATAGATACAATAAAGGGCAGAGGAGTTGATTGGATCTGGAGTGGCAAAGGTAATCGAGGGAACTAGAGACTGCGTGTATTACAGAAAGGGAGAAAAAAGGTGGAAAGGTTTGAATACCTCTCAAGTGGAAGCTGAGGGTGGGTACCTGGAGCATTTTATAAGGCACAGAGGGATTTAGCGTATGTGTGCAAAGAGTCTTTTTGTTAATTGGGAGTGAGAGCTTAATGTATTTACCTTTGAGGATGCAGTCATGATACTGTGTTATTTTAGATGCTTCGCCTGGCCTGGAAGAAGCACTGAGTTGATGATCTAATAGCTTGTTACTCTGTTAATGTCTATGATTATCTTTGTCACAGTGGGAATACAGCTGTCAGGGAAAGAGAAAGGCATTTCTTCTTCACTTTCAGTAATGGAGCTCAACTTGCTAGCACTCCAAAGAAATAGCAAAGGTTCTGAACAAAAAATATAAGCAAAATAATGCCATGGGACCCTAACATATGGTAGATTTTATTTTTAATGTTATTTATTTTGAGAGAGAGCATGCAAGCAGGGGGGGGCAGAGAGAGAGAGGTTGAGAGAGAGAATCCCAAGCAGGCTTCACGCTGTCAGCGCAGAGCCTGATACAGGGATCCATCTCATTAACTGTGAGATCATGACATGAGCCCAAATCAAGAGTCAGATGCTTAACCGACTGAGCCACCCAGGTACCCCCATGTGGTAGATTTTAATGGCAATGCTCAAATGGTCTCGCCAGTGGCTTGACATCCCCCCCCCCTCGCCGCCAAAGGTCTCTGTTGTGTAGAGCATGGCCTGATGGCTTTACAAACAACAACTAAAACAGGTGTGATAGGGCTTTCTGTAACTGAGAAATAAAAAAGGGGGGGGGATTTAAGTGAGCAAATGGAAAATTAAAAAGAATGTAGTTTTTCTTGTTGAAGGAGACAGAATGAGGATTATGGCGCTGTTTATTGTTGGAGGGGTACAAATATGGGAAGGATGTGGTATAGGCTGTCTGAATAAAGAATAGTAGCATCAGAAATCAGGTCTGTGGAGGAGAATCAGGATCTGGGCATCGTTAGGGCAGAAACAGTAATTAAGGTGAGGCTTTGTGTGACGCTTAGTTCACAAGGGCCCCGGGTATCTTAACCTTTGGCACAGGTCACCCTTCCTGGGAACCAGCAGTGTCCTAATTTTACATTTGAGGAATTTGTGACAGAGAGAGCTAAGTTTCCACAGCTGGTAAAAGGCAGTTCAGGCAGTGAAACCGAGGACATTGCCACTTTTTCTGAGCCTTTGGTTTTTAACCACTGCCTTGAATATATCATATCATCTGGTTAAACCTTGCAAAGGTGGCCAGGACCCTGCCTCTAAGGGTTCCCTTGAATGGTTTTGCATGGTCTGTAAGATAAAGTCTTAAATTACTTCGCATGGATTACAAAGTTCTTTCTGAACCAGCTCCTGCAGGTACTTCCCATGCTTGCACTGAATTGTTCCATCCTTCCTGACATTCATTTAGTTCACCTCCCTCCCCAGTCCCAGCGGCTGCCATCTTGTTTCCTGTTGTGCCCATGTGATTTTGCTTTATACCTCTGTTATGAAAATTATGCCTCCACTTGTCTTTTTCCATATGCTTGGCTGTTGGAGCTGTGGGGAGTTTCAGTCTTGCAGAAGTTGTATCTTATTTTTTTCCCCTATAGTAGGTATTTGATGAAGTAAATGCTGAAAGAAGACGTGTCAATGGTAGGTTTGAGAGGGTGAGTAATTGTTGGTATTTCTTGTTGGATTGAAGCCTCCAGAAGAACTTCAGGAGCAGCAATCATGCCTTTAATGTTTTCTATTAATATTAAAAAAAAAAATCATTGACTCAGGGTTCTTTGGGTATGGTTGTGTTAGAGACAGGTTGCACTTCCTTTCTTGCACATCTGGTAATTGGATGAAAAAATCTTCGTTCACCTGGGAAATCTTGATTCGTACCTGAACTGGCTGATTCAGTCCTCGTAATTACTTCACCGTATTTGTGCTTGCCACAGGAAATGTGAAATTGGGTATTTTTAGAACCTTAGGTTTAAATTATTAATGTAAGGAGTCAAAAACTAGAAAGAGAGCTCAGGTGCTACATGGCATGCTATATTCATAAACATTTTCATGTTGAAGAGTGGAACGTCCTGGGATGAATCATGTGGGTTTGCAATAATCCTTTGTCCCGTGGTGCGGACAAGTACTTCCTGTAGGGATGAACCCAAGAGTCTCCAAGCCTTGCCATCTTTCCCTTCCGGCTCACTGTATGTGCAAGACTTGCACTGCGGGAACTTGGGACTGGATAAAAACTCCTTTTCGTCCGTAGCACAAGAGGCCATGGATTGTACCATAGTTCTTAAAGACAGTAACCGTTGTCAGATGTGATAACGCAGAATTTAGGAATGCTTCAGTCATTGTTCGCCTATCATGATAAGCCTATCGCTTATCTTTCCTATTGGGAGAGTCTTCTTCCCCTCCCATTTGAGCTCGTTCAACTAGTTCCTAGAAATAGAAGTGACAGGTTTTTTTTTACATTTATTTTTGAGAAACAGAGTGAGACAAAGCGTGAGCGGGGGAGGGGCAGAGAGAGAAGGAGACACAGAATCCGAAGCAGGGTCCAGGCTCTGAGCAAGCGATCAGCACAGAGCCTGATGGGGGCTCAAACCCGCAGACCGTGAGATCGTGACCTGAGCCGAAGTCGGATGCTCAACCGACTGAGCCACCCAGGTAGCCCTAGAAGTGACAATCACTTCTAATCTAGGGTGGCCAGTGTTTTCTATGGGGGGCCTCTTCTCTGACAATTGAGGAAGTGTTCCTGTTGGACGAGGGATAGTTCCTCCAACTGTGGCTTTTCGTGTTCTTGGTTTCATAACAATTCTGTCTTTTCAAAATTTGCTTGGAATACGTGTTTCTTTAACCTATTTAGGCTATATCTTTGTGCTATTTTGGAAATCTATCCTTTCACTTAGTATTATAGATGTCACATCAAGGCTGCAAATTTCCCTCAGGCAGCCCTTTCAGAAACCTTCTTTATCTTTGTATAGTGGCGGGAATTCTTTACATGTTTAGATCTGGATCATTTAGCAGCAGGATGCCTCCCAGTCTGCCCTCCTAGGCCTTCCTGAGAGCAGAGAACTCACCGACTTTTCCTTGGTCTCCCCAGAGCCCATTTTGTTGACTGTCTTCTGTAGGCAATCTACAGAAAGTGTTTGCAGGGGATTGAATGGGCAAGGGTATCTTCTGCACGACAGTTTACTAACGACTGGTTTTTTACTAAGGGCCTGAAGCGTGTGCTCTGCTGAATAGAATTGTTTTCGTGAAGTCCACTTTGTCTGATTGAATTAGCAAATAACTCAAACCAAATTAAAAAATGGTAGCAGCAGAATCTCCTCATTCCTTAGACCTCAAAAGTGGAGGTAGGCCATGCTTAGCACATTTAGGAAGGACTGCAACCCCCAGTGCCCTGCAGGCAGCCACCAGTGACCTCACAGGACCATCTTGGCATCTGGCCTGTCAGCCAGGATTGTCAAGTTTTTGTGGGCACTTCTGCTTTGCACAGTGAAGGGGAATTCTTTGCAGTTTTGTGATCTGGGAGTGACAGGCCGTCATTGTAACCACATCAAGGCTCTGTATGATAAAAGGGTCGAATCATTGTCATTCATTAAATTCGTTTAACTGTTGGAATTCCTCTAAGGATCCAGATGGAGGTCCCTTCTCCTCTCACTCTGTGCTCTATCTCCCCAGGCAACCTTATAATGGCTTAAATTACCATTTATTCCAGCAGCACACTCAAATTGATATTTCTGGCTGAGATCTCCTCTGTGATCTTAGGGCCTGGAGAGCCTACTTCTTCCCCAAGACACCTTGACACCTTAAAACCCAGCTCGGTATTTGCCCCCATCGTGCCTCTTTACCTCCAGCCCACTCGCTTCCAGTCCTTCCTGTCCCACGGGGTTGCAGAACCACAGGTCCCTTAGTCCATTTGCGTCAAGTTCAAGCCTGGGCTTCCTTTCTCCCTGTCTTCATTCACCATCACCTAATACCCCTGAATGTCTCTCTTAAATCCATTCTTCTTCTCACCACCACTCTATGATTGATAATCTCTGGCTTAGATGACTGTAGAAGTCTTTGGACATCTCTCAGGGTTCGCTTTCTTGTGATCCCACTGTGTTGTGCACAGAAATCTGGAACGGTGTTTAAAATGGAAATGTGATTGTGTTACCGTCATAGTAACTGCCTTATAGTGGCTTTCTGTCAGTCCGAGTATACGTTCCAGGATGCAGCAATGGCTTTTCTTTGGGATCTCTCCCTGCCTACTTCCTTTGGCCCATGTCAGGTCCACAGTTTCCCCTGCAAGCCCTAAACCTGCAGCTGATCCTACTTGAAACTCCTTCACCACCACCCTCACCTCTGGTTTTGCCTTTCCACTAACTCATGCATCAGGACTCACCTTCCTTCACCACCCCCATATAGGTCAGAGCCTTACACTTTCTCCCTGAACTGTGCACCACCTTTGTTCTTCTACTGACTGTTAAGGATGGCTTATGAGGGGTATAAAAGAGAAGGAAGGTAGTGACATAGGCATTTGTGTGAAAGGAATGGCTAGAAAAGGAGTTGAGGGTATGCCTTGCTATTGTTGACTTTGTCCTTTAGTATTTGAAAACTTGGACCTGATCTGATAAGGCTACATACGGTATGGTTCCATATGTATGATATTCTGGAAAAGACAAAACTATGGAGACAGTTAAAATTCCAGTGTAGAGGGGCTCCTGTGTGGCTCTGTCGGTTAAGTGGTTGACTCTTAATTTCGGCCCAGGTCATGATCTTATGGTCCGTGAGTTGGAGCCCTGCATCGGGCTTTGCACCGGCGTGTGGAGCCTACTTGGGATTCTCTCTCTCTCTCCCCCTCTTTTTCTGTCCCCCACCCGCCTTTCTCTCAAAATAAATAAATAAACATTATATATATATATATATATATATATAGTATAGATTAGGGGTCACTGGGGTCTGGCAGGTGGTGAAGGGATGAGTGGTGGAGCAGAGAATTTTTAGGGCAATGAAATTACTTTGCGTGATACCTTGATGGTAGATACAGGTTATTGTATATTCATCCCAACCCACAGACTGTGCAACACCACGAGTGACCCCTAAGGTAAACTGTGGACTTTGGGGTGATTACAATGTTATCAGCGTAGATTAGATTCATCAGCTATAACAAACACACCACTCTGCTCCAGGATGTTGATAATGGGAGGGCCTATGCATGTGTGGGGACAGTGGATATATAGGAAATCTCTGTACCTTTTTCCCAATTTTGCTGTGAACGAAACTGCTCTAACCTCCCTCCTGCGTTCCCCCACAAAAAACTCTGGGCAGAACCCCTATTATCAGTGCCTCTGTAGAAATGTGAACCCTTCTGGATACCAGGTAGCATAAAGGTTTACTTAAGGGCACCCTAGTAATTAATGTTGGCTATTGCAGCGCGGTAATCAAGCAGGGAAATACACATGATTGTTGTGGTTGTTCTGTAGGGGAGGAGAGATTCTTCTCACGGGCTGGGTGTCTTCCCTGCTGCTCTTCTAGTTAACATAATTTCTAGCCCCAAGGCTCACTGCTGAACTTTCTCCTCCAGTGTAGAAGGACTGTGGAGATGTACGCTCTTTTAACTCATCCCATTCAACTGCGCTGAGAGTGGGGGGAAAGGGAACAAACATTCATGCATTTAAATAGCACATATGGGGGCGCCTGGGTGGCTCAGTCAGTTAAGCGGCCGACGTCAGCTCCAGTCGTGATCTCACGGTTCGTGGGTTTGAGCCCCACATCAGGCTCTGTGCCGACAGCTCAGAGCCTGGAGCCTGCTTCGTATCCTATGTCTCCCTCTGTCTCTGCCCTTCCCCTGTTTGCACTCTGTCTCTCACTCTCTGTCTGTCATAAATAAAATAACTAAAAATTAAAAAAAAATTTTTTAAACAGCACATGTAATTCCACTGGCTACGATGCTCTAAAGCACACGTTCTCCAGAAAAAGGATGAGGGGTCATGTATAAATCTGCTGCTTTCCTACATGCTGCATCCTCTTCCTATGGTGACTCTCTGCATGTGATTCCGAGATTCAAGCTACGTCTCTTTCCCACCCAAGGCCAAGTTGTAAGCCAACTATTGTATTGAATGCTCCCTGGATAAAGAGAGATGGGTTGGAACCCTTTGTAGAAGACAGGCTGATGGGCCTTCCAGTCGGCTCTCTAAGGGATTTTGGAGGGTGCTTTTGACGATACCCTATTTGGTTTCACATTTTGTGCTGACTTTGGCACCTACATCCCATCCATGCCTAGACTTCCCACCCCCACCAAATATACTGGTCCACTGCCCAGGTGTGAGTGCATGCGCAAATCCCTCCTGGACTCTTGTTTGAGTCTCATTGTGTATAATCTGTAATGATGATATGTTGGAAAAAGTATCAGTGCTAAATGTGCACATGTTTGTTTTCAGTGTTGAAAGAGGCTGGGCAGGCAAGGGTGTTGAATTACAGGTTCCCTGACTCTTAGGGCTGGGAAAGCCATAAATACGATATGTTCCCATCACCTTGATGGACTGTATATGATAAAATGATAGATAAAGGCAAGGTTGGCTTGTAGAGCTTTTTTATTTAATGAAGTAAGCAATAGGGACCTGCAGAGATTCATGGAGGAGACGTTTCTTATAACCCTGAAAAATGGCACACTTTGGGCAGACGAGATTGGAGAGAGGAGACTGGACTCAAGAGAAGCAAGGGGGAGAATTCAAGATGATTTTTCAGATACTGACACTCATAAGATACTTCCCTTTATCCCTTACGAAATCCATTACTTTTCCTTGAGCTAGGTTATAGCAGTGATCCACTGGAAATATTTTGTGGTGAAATTATGAGATTCTGCAGCATAAAGTAGAAAGATCAGGAGATGTACAGGGAACAACATCTCAATGGGATGTGGAGCGGAAGACTTAACAAATCAGATGGGCAAAGGAGATGCTTGAAGAGAAATCAATTGAGGTAGAAGCGATGCAGGCATCAGCGTTTGATTGAACAACACCAACCTATCCTGGGAAACTTCCCTAATAATGGTCGAATCAAATCAACTTTTGATACACTCTTATAATCATAGTATTATTTCAATTTAATGACCATAGGTACTGGCATCTCCCGGCAATTAATCTAACATTAACCCCATCTTAGTTCTTGGATATAAGCTACAAGTTTAGGCATTAAACATGATGGATAAGAATGACTGACTGCTCTGTACCTGTGTATATATGTCTTATCCATGAACTTTTATTAGTTTTTTCCTACTTCAGTCATTTTCAGACCTTCATCTAGAAGACCCAAGTCTTTATTATTTGTGACCTGATAGGATGCTAGATGTTTCTAACTGGGAAATGTTAATGACCACTTTTTTTTATAAGAAGTAAATGTTGTACAAATTGAATTTTAATGCTTTCCTTGTCCCAGAGGAAGCTAGAAACCATTAGCTAATGACGATGGTAATGTTCAAATTGTTTTTAATTTTAAAATAATATTTATAACGTGCAATACTATGGTGCCTCATTTTGGACCTAGGAGAAATTTATCAACATCTTCATAAATGTGTGTGAATTAGGCACTAGGAATAAACCAGCTTAAAAGTACAGCTATGGCTTAAGTCTGTTTATACGTATGTGTGAAACTTGAACGATATAGGTATCTGGCTAGAAATCTGCCTGCTCAATTATAAATGAATGTCAAATTCCCCTACAGTTAGTTACCCATTATTGAAAATATCCTTGTCTTAAATTTACTTTGGCAGGGGAATGTGCTGGGTGATTATCATATGGGGTTACTCTGGGGAGTTAAAGATTTATATTATGTTTTAGTTTTGCTGAAATCATGGCACTCATAGGCACACACGTATCTGTATATATATACAAAAGTGCTTGAGAAGTTCTTTTTTTAACAATAGATGTTTTTAATATTGTCTGAAATAAAATAAAAATGTTCCGTTTCCTATCACTCTGGAATGTCACAGGATTCATATCTTTTTCTTCACTCCCAAAATAGGTAACACAACATAATATGTTATACTCATTAAAGAACAGATTTTCAGTTTCAGAGATAGTTGCCAGGTTCATTATTTCTGGGAAAAGGAACAAATACTAACTCCGTAGTTTTAACCTGAAGACAAAAGAGCATATGAACTAATGAAATGTATTTATTAAAATGGAAGTTTCTGTCTTAGATTGTCTTGTATGTTTTTATTTCCAACAGACATAGGATTCCCACCCTCCAAACAGTGCCATGAGGGATTTTTTTTTTTAACTGTAAGAGAGACAGAGACAGCATGAGTAGGGGAGAGGCGGCAAGGGAGGCAGAGAGAATCCCAAGCAGGCTCTATGCTGGCAACACAGAGCCCAGTGTGATACTCGAACCCACAAACCATGAGATCATGACCTGAGCTGAAACCAAGAGTCGGATGCTTAACCCACTGAAGCACCAGGCGCCCCACCCACGCGCACCACGAGGAATTATTTTCAATTTTCATTGCATTAGTTATTCACATTGCATATATCACCATAACATTCAACCCTCAAACACACATACACACATGCTCACTGCGTACTCACACATTTGTTCTACAGGGACGGGGGGTAATAGAAGAAGAGACAGTTATTAATACTCATGTTCCAGCTGTGTACAGAATCCTCTCAGAACCTTCTTACTGCAACATTCGGTCAGACTTACTGCGTATCATTTCCCCTCAGCCCTGCTATTCGTTGCAAAAATATTTAACAAGGATCTAGTAGGTCACAATGTGGTTGGTATAGAGAGACCCAGTAGGACTGATCACTTACCAATTCCTATTTTAACAATCACCTCAACATTCAACTCTGTGGATGTACCAGACACTGAATCTGGAGGTTGAATGTAGGGATATGGCAAATAACCTAAGGGCCAAAAAGCATGGTTACTGGTATGTTAAAGCGAGAAATATACTAAAACTTCTGTATCTGTATGTTGAGATTTTTTACTGGTCAGCAGTCTAAGAGTGCACTTAACCTATCTTTCTTTTCAGAGCCCTGGCAGGAGATAGTGACATTTCTGATCGGGCTGGTTATGGGACATCCGGGAGGGGTTTTTAGTTACTGGTGATTTAACCATCCCTTTGTCCTCGTCTCGGTGTGCCTCTTGCTCTTTTTAAACATTCATTAATGAAATCGCTCTGTGTCATACCCATCTCTATGATTTGCTTCTTGTATTCTGTTGACTAGTTTAACGTATATAGGAAGTTGGGTTGAAAACTTGTTAGCATTCCACATTAATATTACCTCGAAGTCTCTCCCTTGTATTGCTAAATCACTACAAATAAAAACTTGTATGGTGATGCATGTTGCTCGCCTATAAATATCACCTGAAACAGAACAAATAAAGCTGTGTATGTTTTCCTGGGAAGAGTTGAGGATTAATGCTAAATTAAAATATTGTCACACAGATTAGTGTAGTCATACCCACCGACAGTCAGTCTCTGATGCCTCGCTCTTTATGGTGAACACTGAATAATAATTATTTTATGAAGGTAGTGCATTGTAAATATTTATAAACAGAAATGTAAAACAGTGAGACCACAGTGAATAAATTATTTTGAAATATTTTAAAATCCAGTTTTTCTACGCTTTTTAGTAAAAAATTATTCATGGTGATCAATATTTCTTTCTCACTTGCCATCTGCTCTGCTTCTTTGGCTGCGCAGTTCTAGGTGAATGATGCACTGTGCTGTATGTATAATGCGCTCCGCAAATTTATTGACTCAGATGCAGCGGGTTTACGGAGAGCATGCAAACATGTAATCACTCAGCGCAGGTCTTCTGATGTAGGTGATTGCCAATTCTTTCCCATCCCTGAGAACAATTAGGTCACCATCAGACTTACAGCAGGATGCTTTGCATTCTCTCTACATGTAGGTGGCATTCAGAAACGTCTCCACCAGAAGGTGGAAGAAGTGCATTCCGCATCTTCCTGGAGTGACGGGTCCGGAGGATTTTGTTTTGTCTTTTGGAAGCAATTTCGTATTTTCCCTTTGCATCTGGGTGAAGATCCTCTATGGTCCTACAGTTCCGTTTGAACGGATGTTTCAGCAGTTAAGTTTTTGCACTATCGAATCCGCTCCCCCGGAAGCCTCAGACAAGGTCTTGGGGGTGAAGCGATGGCACTTAGGTGGTTTGGCTACCCCTCTCTGAATCCGAAAGCAGATGTCTGCAGCCAGTTAATAACCTGTGACTCTTGTACTTTCCTTTTCGTATCAGGCTTGGAGGATTTGCCTTAATGAAGTTTACGTGTTTTGTTGGTTTTTCGGATACGCTTTCCCTTCCCCCAAGCAAACCATTATAGGCATTGTTATTATTAATTAATTAATTAATTAATTAATTTCTGGCATGTTGTTGGACCGGTTATAAATAGTCAAGGAATTTTCTTGAATCAGGTAAAATAATAGCTATCTAGGGATATCGCTTGCGTGTGAGGACAGTTGAGGGTCAACGTCTTAATGTTGCCTCTCCTTGTGACGCCATCCTTGCTTCTCCTAGTTTGAACTGATCACCCTGTTTTGTATGCTTCCCTGGTTACGGTTTATCATTGGCTGTTTTCTTTTATGAGTCTGCCTGGCTTACCTTGCCTTTATGATTGCCTCGCTACTGGATGGCAAGGCCTTCAGAGACAGGAACTGAGTCTTATTCATCTTGGCTTCGCTTTGCAGAACACGGAATATGAACTTGATTATTACTTGTTCAGTTGGAGATGGTCAAATTTTCTAGACTAAATGCCCTCTGAACCCTCCTTGTATTAGTCAAGGACTTTTGGATAGCAAGAAAGGAAATCTGCGTAAACATGCTTTAGGCACGAGTGGGAATTTCTTTGGAGACTGTGGCTGTGTCTCTGAGACCCAAGCGGCAGGTGTCTTTCTCTCTTCCTAAGCTCCTGGAGCCCAGAATGATCTTGCCTTTTATTTTTTAGAGAATTCTGCATTCCATTCATTTAATGTGTGCTTGAGCTGAGCCCTGCCCTGCTCCCCACCTTCCAGCATTCTCCTTGTCCTTATTTTCTACATTGTAGGTTTTCTTCAAGCTGTTCTGTGTGCCCAGACTGCCCCTCCCTGAGGCACCTGGGTGGCTCAGTTGGTTAAGCGTCCAACTCTTGGTTTCAGCTCAGGTCACGATCTCACAGTTCGTGGGTTCGAGCCCCACGTCGGGCTCTGTGCTGACAGTGTAGAGTCTGCTTGGGATTCTGTCTCTCTCCCTCTCTCTCTGGACCTCGCCTGCTCATGCGCGCGCGCGCGCTCTCTCTCTCTCTCTCTCTCTCTCTCTCAAATATAAATAAACTTAAAAAAAGACAGGAAAAGACAGACTGCCCCTCCCTCACTGTTATATATGGGTCAGGGCTTAGCTAAAATGCCCACCTCCTCCAGAGGCCCTGTACAGTGGGGAGCTCCGCTGAGAGTTCTGCTTCGCATTCAACTTATTTCTGAAGTGTTTTCCTTCAGTGTGGTTGCCTGTGTTTGCGCTTGCTTGTGTACTGCTGTCCTCCTCCACTAGAATGCAAGCCCCCAAAGCCTTAGACCTTCTCTGCCTTGTCCAACTTGGATGCCAGTGCTTGGGTTGCAGCGGGAGCCTCATAAATGCCTCCTTAACATGAAGTTGTCGGGTTGGCATACATCTCCCTGAGGTGCGACGCAGCCTCCTTTTGAGCGACTGAAACGGAACCCTGCGTTAGGCCATCTGCATCAGGGTGATAAATTCCCCGTGTGTATAGTCAGCTGCCCTGCCATGAACGTAGCGCTCCATAATGTGCATAATATAATCATTTAGCTTTTGGGGTTGTTTTTCTGCATCATTTGATCAAGTCATAAACTTAAGTTATGAAGTCAGCTCTCGAGACTGAGTCTAAGTAAAACAGATCAATGGGATCTGTCTCAGGAACAAGAAATGTAATATACTCTGTTTGACAGCCGACTGGAGTCATTGTTTTTGCTTCCCAAATGCAGGACTAATCATCCAGATATGACAAAGGTGTTTGTTTTTTGCTCTTGTTTTTTGTTGAGCAAGATAGAATTTTGTGAACCTCCCTTCTGGATTAGAGGATGAGATGGTTTGGGGCCCTTTACTTTTAGAAGTAAGAAATTATAGCTTTGGGGCGCCTGGGTGGCTCAGTTGGCTGAGCATCTGACTTCAGCTCAAGTCATGATCTCTCGGTTCGTGGGTTCCAGCCCCACGTCAGGCTCTGTGCTGACAGCTCAGAGCCTAGAGCTTGCTTTGGATTCTGTGTCTCCCTCTTTCTCTGCCCCTCCCCTGCTCACACTCTGTTTCTGTCTCTCAAAAATGAATAAATGTTAAAAAAAATTTTTTTAATAAGTAAAAATAAATACACATTAAAAAAATAAAATTAACAAACAATTAATAGCTTTATAGTGGGACTTGGGAGGTATCACACATCCCTATGTGCCAACTAGTGTCTTGTACCAACTCAGGTACCCAGTTTCTCAAATCCCTACAAGGAATTTGAAGGGCAGCCAGTGGTGTGGGTAAAAACTGGCACTCTAGAGACTAGGTTCAAGATCTTGCCCCTTCATTAATCAGCTCTGTTAGCTTGGGCAAGTTATTTCATTTATTAGCCTCTGTTTTTCATATGTAAAATAGGAAGAATAATATTATTGCTTGAGCAAGGATCCAGTAAGGATTCATTAAGATTCTGTGGGTTCTCGAGGTGCCTGGCTGGCTCAGTCAGTAGAACATGTGACTCTTAATCTCAGTGTCTTGAGTTCAAGCCCCACGTTGGGCATACAGCCTCCTTTAAAGACGAAGAAGGAGAAGGAGAAGCAGCAGCAGTTATATATTCTGGACACAAAGCCAGACAGTGAAGTGTTTTATAAACTTTGTTATCACTGTCCTCATCTTTGTCTCCCCAGGAGACCTTTAAAAGGTGCTACAGATGCTACCTGGAAGGAGGCCAGGAACAGGAAAAGGTGGTACTTATTTATACACACAAATACTATTTTGGGGCAAGATAAACTTCCATAAACATGGATTGATTCATTTGTTATTTATTGCTTTGAATTCTTTCCAAATGATGTCTTTGGGGTTAGTGCCTGGGGACAGGCTGGTGTGTGGTTTTCCCTCAGCAGTGGGGATACCTTATGGCTTCCGTACAAACAGACATCTCAAAAGTCTAAAATTGACTTGACTAACCAAAGCAAAAATAAACCACCTCACATCACTTTACTGCCCACCTCAGATTGTGTTCTGTTTTCCTGGGGGGAAATGTGGCTTAATGCTTTGTTTTGGCCCCAAAACAATAAAATTTAGGCACATATCACCCTTCAAGGGTTGAACACTGTTCATCTTGACGGCTTCTGTTTGATTCACATACTAAAACAAGATGGAAAAACCCAGCCTTGTTTGAAAAATCTTCGGTTTTTCTGGATCTGCCTGCCTTTCTTAATTTCAGCAATGACCTGGAGAGTGAAGTTGGCTCTCCTTAGACCAACTGTTTTCAAAGTGTGGTCCCTGGGCCAGCAGATCAGCATCACCTGCGATCTTAAAAGGAACACATAACTCAAGATCCCACCCCAAGGCTTCTAAGTTAGAAACTGTGCAGCAACCTTTATGAAACCTTTTTGATGTTGCTTACTCGGGAGTGTTTGAGAAGCTCTATTTCACCTTGTGCTTTGAAGTTCTCCACAGTCCCCACCCTTCCTTGTAATCATGCCCCCAGCTCCACTCACTGAAGTTCAATTACCTTCCTGGTACCTACAGGCAATTTTATCTGGGGACTGGTATGGATTTTAGAGTAGGTTTGTGTGTGTGTTGATTTCTGTTTTGCTTCAAACAGATCTGACACCTTAAGCTTTTGAGTTCCCAAGTGTCTCTAAACCTGAGTGAGAGATACACAGTAAGAAGGATATGCCCCTAAGAGTATGTTTAACATTGTGGAAGACTTTTGACAGCTGTGTTGACTCTCAACACAAGATCAAGGATAATAGACTATCTAAAAGGCATATATTAATTTTATTCCTTAAAACATGAGGGGATCATCTCTTCCTAAGTACACTAGAAAACTGGGGTTTAGATTCAGGCTTTCCCTAGCTGTAGAATCTCAGGAGCTTTGCTCCTGAGTGTGTGGTTGGAGTGAACATATTTAACCTCTCTAAGCACAGCTTTCCACATCGGTGAAATGGGTATAAGATAGCCTGTCTCAAAGAGAAATGGTGAGGGTTAAGTGATGTGTCCACAGGAAACTTCGCCTTAGCTTCAAGGTTCATTTGCAGTCATGTGTATCTGGCTTTTCTGAAGCATAAATACCCACATTAGAAAGTATGGTCAAAACTGGTGAGCTTATTAATTGATTAATCAATATGCTATATATTTATTAATTCATACATTAATCATTTATGTGTATATAGTAAGGCATATATGACTCACTTTGAGTTAATCTTTTTTGAGTGCTTATTATATATCAGGCAGTCATCTAGGGACTGGACAACACAGAACCACCCAGACTATTCATAGTTTTATGGTCCTCATGTTCTAATTTGGAGATGAAGAGAAGAGACAGTAAGCAATCATATGAATAAATGAATTTTGTGATTTCACTTATTCTTTCAAATAGCATTCTATACTGTACTTTAACCACAGTAGTTCATTGAATGCATCCAGGGAACGTATAAATAGCTGGAAAACAAACTTTATTAATATAAACGGGGAGTGACACCTGGGTGGCTCAGTCGGTTGAGCATCCATCCGACTTCGGCTCAGGTCATGATCTCAAGGTCCATGAGTTTGAACCCCGCTGTTTTGTGCTGACAGCTCGGAACCTGGAGCCTTTAGATTCTGTGTCTCCCCTCTTTCTGCCCCACCCCTGCTCGCTTGCGCGGGCGCGCTCTCTCTCTCTCTCTCTCTCTCTCTCTCTCTCTCTCACACACACACACACACACACACACTTAAAAAAAAGATATTAAAATATAAATGGAATTGCAAATATCATGCTGAACCTGCTTCAGGAGGCATAGACCACAAGGATTAATGTGTTATCTTTTCAGGAATAAAAAACTAAGTTGATGGGACAGAGAGAACAGTTTTATTCTATAATCGCTAAAGTGGTTTGGAGACTTTCCCAAAGATATTGGCAGGATGGCTTTATAACATAAACCATGACTTCAAGAGGATAAAATTAATCCATAATCCTCACCAAGATATAAAATGGTGAATGATGTAGGAAATGTCATGGGGAAGATCCCTTTTGTACATCTGGGGACTTTCTTCAGTGGTACCCTCCCCGCTTGGTATCCTCTCCTGGGCAGCATTATCCTGTGTCTTTATTTATTGTGGGGTTATGAGTTAATCACCCACCCCTGCTGCCTTTGTCATAGCAAAATGTTAGTTGGGGAGCAAAACCCCATATCCAATGTTGGTGAGTTCCAAATTGCTAAACTGCCCTTCTCTGCAAGGAAAGTGATACGACCCATTCTGTGTTTCTCCAGGCGCCTATAAAACCAATAATTCTCCATTCATGTGAATCTCCTCTTGTCTTTATTGCCTCAACCCCCTTTTTACACTTTTTATTATAGTTCCTTTGTCCTTCCTTGTTGTGTCAGGGCTTTATACGCGTGGCTCAGCCTGAGCTTGAGGCTTTGTTCTCTCTGCTTTTTTAAAGCCTTTTTGATGAGTCGCTGGGTAGTTCCAACCCACACTGTTGTCATTTGATCTCACTGACCTAGAATTTTAGAAGAAAATGTAGTCTAGATTAGATGTGTTTGAATTATTCAGCCTTTAAAAAAAAGAAATCTAGCTAAAATGAAATAATTGTGTCTTTAGTAAAGAATACAGGATAAATAAATACGATGCTAAGTTAAAGCTTTTAGGAGGGACCCATACTCATGAGTAGAAAATGTACGAGTTGGGGGCACCTGCATGGCTCAGTCGGTTAAGCATCCAGATCTTGATTTTGACTCGGGTCATGATCTCACATTTCGTGAGATCGCGCCTCATGTCTGGCTCCGTGCTGTCAGCACAGCCTGCTTGGGATTCTCTGTCTCCCTTTCTCTCTCTCTTTCTGCCTCTACCTTGCTCATACGCACGAACAATTTCCTCCCTCTCAAATTAAATAAATAAACATTAAAAAAAAAAAAAAGGAAAATGTACAAGTTGTTTTTAAGTGGGTTCCTTCTAAAAAGGGGTTTCCTACCTATAAAAATAGGGGTTTTGGTATGCTCAGTCATCTCACGGGCCTCCTGTGTGTTCTGTACAGTGTAATCATAGTGTTTAGAGTATTAATAGGTGATACTCAGTATTTCACTCTTTGCAAGGCACCGTTGTAAACAGTTCCCTTTATTCTACTCCTATGAGGTAGGTGCTATTATTATCCCCATTTCTACAAACAAGGAAAATGAAGTGCAGGGAGTTTAGGATACTTTCCAGGGTCACTCACCCACCAAGTGGCACAGTTGATTCAGTGGTCTGGCTTTAAAAGTCATGGTCTTTATCACTAGGCTATGCACTTCTTCTTTCCTTATGGAACTTCTCATCTAGGGGAACCTCATCCATAGAGTTGTATTTTCAGGACTCACAAAGCAAACCTGTCCCAGAGCAAAAGGCAAGCCTTTGTTCTAGCTCTGTCTGCATTACCACCGACTCTGAATTAATGGAGTTCAAAGGAATGAGATTTAACCGTAGTTACCAGGCCTCTGCACCTGACATGTGACTTGCGTGCCAGTAAGGTCTTCCATATTGACTGACACTTACATGTGATATTTGGTTACGTAGTTTAACTTGGGAAGCAGCTTGCATGCTTAACTACCTGCTGGTGAAATTTTCGATGCCGTGGAATGTGTCAGAACCAGTGGAGCGTTGCAAGTTAATTACTTGTGTGCTCAGCGGGCCGTGCTGCAAACAGGCAGCCACCAGCCATTGGAGAATGAGACATTACTTGAGACACCAACATTGGGCTGTTAATGAGTCATCTTGAGGAGCAGGGGATGGGGAATGTCAAGAAGGTCACATATGGCCTTGTTCTGATGGCACGTTTAGGCTGTGAACCAAACCATTGTTTTAAGTAGGGTGCATTGATGGGAGGTTGACTTCTGGCGGCACCGGTGGAGTTATGTGACAGGGATTCGGTATTCATAATGCCACATCAATTTCATAAGAAGAACATGTGGTAAGATGATTAGAGCCACTGGCTTAGCTCCCATTCATTTGTCAGTTTGTTTTTCACTTATTCGTTCAAGAAAGATTTACTGGGTGCCTCTTACGTGCGAGATACTTCTGCTATACTCTATGGAAACAATGGGGAGCAAAATGGACAGGTGGCTCTAGAATTTCTATAGAAGATTCAGCCACTACACTCTGGGTGGATGTTGGAGCTAGCAGGATTTGTCTTGTGGCAGCATGGCTATAGCAAACACTTTGCTTTCACTTGGCTTCTATGTTTATTTAGATGGCTTTGGGGAGGGCCATGGCCAGTGTTCTCTCTTAGATGTTTCTTGGAGATGCCATGAAACATACTCTTGGTTCTGGTGGGAAGTAGGAGTTGTCACAAACACGGTAGACTCCCATTCTTCCAACCGAATGAATGAAACTGGGTTTAGTGGTCCCAAAGGAAAGCAGTGTGGTTTTTCCAGAGCTTATGGCAAAGTAACCTGACCTAGAATGGAGGACCAGGGGGGTTTTCCTTGAGGAAGTGATTCCTCTGCTGTAATTCAAACATGTGATACAGAGCCTGGGCTTGACCTGGGTCATTATGAGGTCAGACACAAGGCCCACGGCAGGTATCACGGGGCTGACCTCTTTCCATTTTCCTAGTAGGGAGGTGGGCCCGCCCATGGGGGCTGCTGATTGTCTCTCACATTGAACTGTAAAGCCTTTCTAACAAACAAGGCAGAATGGAGTGTTAAAAACCTCCATTAGAAAAATTGTATTATTACTCATGTTATCAGCAAGACTTTTAATTCATCTCAGCTTTTCCAACTCGCTAATCTCTGCTCTACTTGTCAGAAGTAGCAAGAAATATTAACCCACCTTAGGAATGGTCTCAAGCCTCATTTCAAATATTAGTGGTGCAACTAAACCCTCAGTGTTGTCTTAACTGAATCGTAGATGTCTAAATTCATTCCCTGGCTGAGAAGGAAAGGTACACAGTTAAAAGCAGAAAAGGGCTAATGACATAATACTTGATAAGCATGGCCTTCTGATTAGAAGTGAGTAACATTGTTCCAGATTTATGCATATGACTGTCACCGAACACTGATTATAAATTTACCTAACTTCAACAAGTTCTTTCCGTATTGGTTAAGATATCTTGTGTAGGGATGCCTGGCTGGCTTGGTTGGTGGGGCATGAGCCTCTTGATCTCGAGGTCGTGAGTTCAAGCCCCATGTTGACATAAAGTCTACTTAAAAAAACAAAAAAGATAGCCTGTGTATCCTGTCTATTGTTGTAGGAACATACTCTTTGAAGTGGAATTTTGGGTCAAAGCGAATGGATGTTTTTAAAGATGTATATGTAAACAAGAGATTGTGTGTGTTTCGTGAATACATGTGTATGTGTGTATATACAGATGGCTCTTAGATTTTCTCTAGTGGGCACGTAAATGAAGTATTTTCAGTAATAATAAAAATGTATACGACTAACTTCAGATATAGGATCATCATCTTCCATGGAGAACTAGGAATGGACTAACTTCAGATATAGGATCATCATCTTCCATGGAGAACTAGGAATGGGAAATAGGTATGGTAGAATATATCAAGCCTATTTTATTTGAAGTTGAGTCTGATTATGGAAGGATCCCTGGACATCTTATTCTTCCATGAAGTAACTGCTTCTGACATCGAGCTAAGTGATCGATACTGTTTGATCATAAGCAAGTACTGCATTTGGCTATTAAAATGAACCCCTTAAAGGTAAAGAATTTTATTTTGTCACACCTTCTTGGTTGCAGCTGGTGTTAATAATCATTGTAGATATTTGACTTCATATCGTGCTTTTCCTGCTTGGTGTAATTGTTGCCTCTGTTTCCGAGTTACGTTCTACTCCACTAGATGATGAGACTGGCTCATTTTGGGATAGGCAGTTGGTATTCCCTTTTTGTCCTTAAGACAAAGGACATGAAGCATATGTGTGCCTCGCTGTCTTTCTTTACTGAACTGGGTTTTCTTGAGTGCTTAGATTCCCACATATGGACTCCCTGGGCTTAACTGTGAAACCTGTGAAGACATTAATACATATTGTGAGAATTCCACCCAAAATATTTGTGCTAAATTGTAGTGCCTCTAGCATTGTCTAAGAGCACTCTGCCCTTGTGGTGGTGGTGGTGGTGGTGGTGGAAATCACTAGTGGCGTCTTGTGTGGGAACATCCGTTTGATAGAAATTCTGAACATGGTAAAATCAAGGTGCTATTTTTGAGTTGTCTTCGGGCTGTTCATTTAAGCTCTCTCAACTTTCCTTTCCTCACCTGTTAAACAGGTGGTGAGGGAGGGTATGGTAAAGGATGATTGTGGTGGAACTGCCAGGGATGGGTGATGCGATTTCAGGGGAATTACTCAAAGAAAATAGATGGTCCACGGCTGGTCCACCTTCAAGAACGTTTGTAGGTTAGTTATTCTCACAGCTCACTTTCATTTAAACTCGTAAGTCCTTCTGAGACATGGTGTCTCTTCTCCGCACATTTTATTGAAAAGTTGATGTCATGTATGATGAAGAGTACAAATGAGTCTCCGATTCACCAGAACTCATATTCTTACTCCGTGTGACTTTGATTTCTTCGTGTATCAGTTTTCACGTCTATATAATGGGAACGTAATACCATATTTGACACAGGACGGGATGAAGAGTAAAATGAAATGTTACAGGCCAGTTGCCTTGTTCAGTGAATGGTTCATTAACGGTGGTTAGCGATAGCCACAGCAAGGCTGGCGGTGGTTGTATGCACAAGAATTGTGTTCTCCATCGTGGCAGAGAGTCTCATCCCTCAGTAGTGTTCCAGTGTACTATGGACCAGAGCGTGGCAAAAGGGGGCCCTGGAAGAAACCTGGAATGAATATTTGCATCAGTGAATGCATAATAAGAGTAGTAAATGATTATTGACGTGTGGTGAGTGAATTAATTATTCTTCTTGGGGAATTTTAATTAAATACGTGAAATAAGAAGTAACAGTTGGGCACACAGTAGGCCAATGCTGAATTGTGTGATACAGTTTCTCTTTCTCGGAAGAAGTACTGAAGAAGACGAAGAAGGAGAGGGGCAGGACATGGGCAAGTTGGTGAGTGGCGTGTGATCAGAGAATGATTCTTTTCCACAGATACAATGCAGACTCAGTGCCCTTCATTCCCTCCATCTTGCACGTGCTTTGCGGCCCCTGGTGAGCACATCTGGCCTTCCAGGACTAAAACATGTGGCATCTTCCAGCTGCACATAGCCAACCTGGGGAGCAAACCACCTGGCCTAGTGTGTTTCCTGGCTGCCGCGGGGGAGGAAAGATACAGAATGTTTTTCTCCTCGGAAAGCTGCAGTGCGGAGATGTACATGGCTCTGTGCTCCTCAGTTATATATATCTGTGCGGTAGATTTGTTTACATGGTTGTGCAAATTAATATGAAACCAATATGAGATTGTTTGGGGGATTACATTTCAAAGTAATTTGGGGGTAATTTTGAGGCCAGCCTATCTCCAGCCTTAGATAGATTCCTGTCGTTTCTTTTTAGCATAGATAATTGTTCATTTGACTCCAGTCGTATATATTCTTAAGCAAGTTAGTGAAATGACAGTTTGGGGAACCATGTGAGGTGTATCTTCCGGTTGTTAGTGTTTATAATGTCAATTCAAGTTAATTGGACTCACCAGCGTGGAGTATCTGGGTGACTTGACTTTTGGATGGTGTTGACGAACTTCATTTCTCATGCGAAAAAGGAAAGAATGATTTTGGCTTCTTTGTCATCTCCTGACTCCTGACTGTGTTTTTGTGTTAAGAAGACCATACTTAAGGTGTTTTCTTTTTCTTCCTTGCTTTTAAGAATTACCAACAAAGAAATGCAGACCGCAGAGAGTAACATCTAGTGAGGTCTGAAGAAAACACTGCCACCTTATTTTCAAATGTGGTGTTAAGGTTTGCCACTTTTAGAAGCTGATTTAATATCTGCCTCTGTAAGTTATAAGCAATATTTGAAAGGACAGACATCCCGTGTGTGTTTTGTTTTGAAATCCTAGTGGTTACTGTGTAACAGATTTTCCCTAAATATGCAAAGGGAAAACACCTTTGGGATTGGAAGGGGTTGTTTGATACAATTAATAGTAAAGGTAGATTATTCGTGGTATCTTCATTGTGATTTTTAAGGTGGGTGTTTAGAATTTATTTTGAATTCTCCATGAAAATTTGAGAAGCTGGATCTAAATCTCAAAGTAATAACTTAAATCTTGGCTTTGAACTTGGTAGGTCTGCACTGGCAGGTTAGAGGGGGAAAACCCCGATAAAGGAATAGGACCCAAGTTAGCTCATGTATGGGAAGTTATACCTGCCACTTGTGCTAAGTTTCCTGAAACCTTCTGAAATCCTAAGGGTAGCTGTTTGATGCTGATTAACTTTTTGTTTATTTTCTGTCCTGCTGTTAGTTTATTCATGTGCCAGGGTGATTTGAATATTAGCATGTGGTAGCTTCAAGGAGTCCTTGGTTTCTAAAAGTGAAGGTTGCTAATTTGAAGGTTCACCATCATGGAAGGACACAGCTGGGCATATTTGAATGAGAGCCCATGACGGAACCTGGGTCCCACTGGTACTATATCAAGAGGGGAAGATGTTTCCCGCAATGTGTAGAGGCAATGCTGGGAACCCCATATTTGTATATTGGTTTTCTTTTTTTTTTTTATTTTTTAATTTTTTTTTTAATTTTTTTTTTAACGTTTATTTATTTTTGAGACAGAGAGAGACAGAGCATGAACGGGGGAGGGGCAGAGAGAGAGGGAGACACAGAATCGGAAGCAGGCTCCAGGCTCTGAGCCATCAGCCCAGAGCCTGACGCGGGGCTCGAACTCACGGACCGAGAGATCGTGACCTGAGCTGAAGTCGGCCACTTAACCGACTGAGCCACCCAGGCGCCCCTATTGATTTTCTATGTCTGTTACTCAGTGTTTCTGGTAAAAGAGCAGGATTCAGGTTCTACCTATGTGTTCTTTCCATTGATCTTGTGGTGCTGTGTATAAACGAAAAAACTCTTGTGTCTCGAAACAAAAGGAAATCATAAAATGCTGAGTAACCGTGGTCCGTGACTAAGCTACTTTTATTAAAAACCGTATTCCTATGAGTTTGATTACCTTGCATCACAAGGGAGAAGTAATGTAGGTACTTTCCAGTTTAAAATTTCTCTCCGAATCATTTGATATAATGGAAGCATTCTGCAGCTGGCATGTGGCGATGGTTGTACAGCTCAATAAATTGACTAAAAATCATTGAATCGTATGCTTGAAATGCTTGAATGTAAGCGTATATCGTAAACCTCAATAAAGTTGTTTAAAACCCTATCTAAAAATTTTTAATGTTTATTTGTTTTTGAGAGAGAGAGACAGAGTGTGAGTGGGAGAGGGTCAGAGAGAGAGGGAGACACAGAATCCGAAGCAGGCTCCAGGCTCTGAGCTGTCAACACAGAGCCAGTGCGGGACTTGAACTCACAAACCATGAGATCATGACCTGATCTGAAGTTGGTCGCTTAACCGATTGAGCCACCCAGGCAACCCAAATCCTTTCTATTTTAATTTGAAACCACATTGTTGTTTATGTTTGCAAGAATATTTACTGACCTGTGTATATATACAGTGCACATAACAGGCACACCACTGTCCTTATGGAGTGTGCATTCCACTGGGGGCAGTGAGTAGATAGCCGGCAATGTACAAAACACTTATGTAAAATGTTAACAGGCGAGTCCTACGGAGGAAAAAATAAAAGGAAGAAATCACATTGAGTTAGGGACATAATTTGAGTGGTGGAGCAGGTCTCCTTGAAAAAGTGACAGTTAAGTAATGATCTCAAGGAGGTGAGGGGTTACCTGTTACCCTGGAGAGGCAGAGGGGATAGCAGGAAAATGCTGGATATGTTCAGGGACATCAAAGAAGCCCATTTGGCTTATATTGTGGGATCAAGGGGGACAGAAGTGGGAGCTGTGGTCAGGGAGGTAATTGGGGTCAGGAAGCTGATGTGTGGTGCCTTGTAGACAATTTTTCAGGTCTTTGGCTTTTCCTCTGGATAAGGAAGGATGCTGTGGGAGGGTTTTAAGTATATGGCTTATGTTTTAACAAGATTATTGGCTGCTGACGGTGGGGAAGGAGAATCAAGGAGTCAGGGGTGGAGACAGTTGCAGTGATTCATAGGACAGATGATGGCAGTTGGGGCGCAAGTGGGAGCAGTGGAAGACATTGGCTTCTGGATGTGCTGTGAAGGTGAAGTCAAAGATTCCCTCCTGTATCTGAGGAAGAAGATAAAGAAGGTGTGAGGGTTGACACCAAAATTTTTGTCCTGAGCACTCGAAGGATGCTAGGAAGATAGTGAAGACCACACTGAATGAAGTTCAGGATGGAAGAAAGTTCTGGAACTTCAGGTTTGCACACGAGAAATCTGAGATGCTCACTAATCACGAGCAAAGATGTGGAGTAGACAAACGGATATAAGACTAGGGTTTTGTGATTCAACGGCCATAGGGACCTGCAGCTTCTGACCAAGGATGTCATGTGGGGTCAGAATAAATACCTGTTTTTCAGAACATTGGCCTTCCAAACTTGCAGAGAAGTGTTAGGCTGAGAGGTACTGATGATCCCTTTATCCACCCCAGTCTCAGAAGGAGCATGCTTGCCCTTTGGGGCTCTGGACTTTTTGGTGAAATGAGGCCAAAAGCAATATGGGTGTTAAGTTTAACTTGCTTCTAATTTTGATAGAGTATGAACAGCCAGTGGAGTAGTATGAACAGCCAGTGGAGTAGTTTGATTGCTTTCTCTTTTTTGTCCTGACACTTCGCTTCTTTTTAGAATCATACCCAAAGAGAGGGGAGCAGCCCTAGTTTGACGTATTGGAAAACAAATTCAGAATAGATATTAAGTACAGAAGTTTTGCCCAGAAACATAGTGGTTGAGAGGTCTGTTCGTACAACCCAGTAAGCATGGATAAGAACCTACTGCTTAAAGAAATGTCTGTGCTTGATCAAATCTTTGTTTTCCCTTGTTTCTCTGAGTTCAGTGTTTTTGGAGGGAGTTGGGGAGAATATTTAACACTAATAAATGAAAACAACCTCTCCTACCTAGATACTCGAAAAGTCTAGATTCCCCCTTAAAGAGTGGTTCTATGGTTGAGTATGAAGGCTACAAAGAGAATGAAAGCTGATTAGAGCACATTTTCTCCTCTTTGTCCAGCATCTTCTGAATATGATTCTTTTGTACTGAGGCTTTGTCTGCATTAGCAGTTTTATCTGCAAGGAAGGGACTTCTAATTTGCTAATTAGAGAGCTTGTTTTTCACAACCAGGATCCCACTGTTTTGGAAATCACTAAGCATTTTCTCTGGGATGTGAGAGCTCCTAAACTAAAAACAATTTCAGCAAAGTTCATCAATATGGTGGACGGGCTTTGGCATATACTTACCTCGTGCGTTGCTGTAGTTCTTGAACTCAGAAGGGAAATGTATGTTCTCTCTCCTGCTTAGTCACAGCCCATGGATCCTTACTTCAGCTTCTTTTTAATCCTGTTATTAATGCATCTTGCCAGATATGATTCTTCATTGTATTATCTAAACAATGTCTAGTTTCTTCTTTTTTCTTGAAAGAGCCCCAGATATAGTAGTCCCACCATACAACTGTAAAATTGTGCTTTGCTTTCTGGATATCATACCTAGTATACCTCATGGTATTGATAACTTAACTAGTGGAAGAATTACAGAACCAACACTATTCAGCCACACCATGGCCAAGCCTTTTCTTTTCATCTAAGCGTTAACTGCGGTTATTTACCCTGATGTCTCAGCACTGTTTTCTTTAAAGTGGGTTAATATGGTTGTTAAATATTTTTAAATCTTTTGTTACCTTAACTAGGGAAAACCCTCTTTGTACAAATGGATGTGTGATTTTAATTGGTTGTACATGTAATTTTTTCCATCGGCTTTTCCTTCCATCTTGATTCTGCAATGTTTATGGTATTTGGTATGGTAATGATGGGCCCTCTGTGCTTCTGTAAATGGCTGTCTGAAGACAACAGAAGTCCCTGCTAACTCACTTCATTTACCTTTATCTGCCAACTTAGCTTTGTGCTCCAACTACAAACACATGGTTTTATTGAAAATGTTAATGCTTTGATAGAAACAAATATTTTATTTTCTGATTGTGAGGAGCCAAGGTCAAAGCTACCAGTAGGCTTTTCTCCCTAACCTATGGCCTTGGCTGAGAGATTCAGTCCTTTGTGGAGTAGCTTTTTGGATCTAGCCATGCAAACTGAGCTGAAATTGACATCCAGATTTGGTTTACATCAGAACTACCCAGAAGTCTCTACCCATTTACATATTACTATAGCAGGATATTTAAAGGGGGAGAGGAGTCCTTGGAGCCAAGTGTCTGAGTTTGAATATTGGTTCCACTTTTTGCTTAACGGTGTGATCTAAATATGAAACAAATTAACCTTTGCAGGCATAATACCTTCATCCATAAAATGGGAATAGTATTGTCAGAAACAACAGAATAACCCAGGGACTTTGGTCCACTGTCAGTGGCCTGTAAATATTAGCTATATATAAAGAATGGGTGTAAAGTAGGTAAGTCCAAAGCTGTTTACTAGGGAAGTGGTCTTGGACCACTGAGACCCTCCATGCGTCATCTGTATGACAGCGGCAATAGTGAAGTTTACAGCTTATGGTGGATTTGAGAATTAAGTGAGACGATTCTTGTAAAGCACGTCGCACAACGTCTGGAAACAGTACTCATTGTCATGTCTTAGTGCTATTCGTGGCTGTTTTCACTGTTCTCAAAACAGTTTCCTTGGCCCCACTCAGTGCTGATATTAGAAGCTCAGGAATGTGGATTTTATTTATTTTTTTTAACTTCTCCACTACATAAAGCCCAGCACTTGCCTTTGGTTCAGTATTTAGGAACCATGGCCATTGGTGGACTGCCGCATCATGCCTGAGATGAAATCCTGAGGTGAAATTGTAGTCCACTTGCAAATAAAATTATTGATATTTTTCTACAGGATACTTTTTTTTGGAATGGTGACCCCTGTCTTCACTGTCAGTACAAATAGCTCACATCTATAACTCTCATAATTACATTATCTTCATCGGTGATCGGTTTCATTCCTAAAAATAAATGCTTCTTAAGGTTTATGAAATTTTCCATCAGACATTTTATTTTGATCACACATTGTTGACAGAGTAAAAAAGAAGAGAGCTGACCATTTCTGGGTTTTTGCTGATTTGCTCTTTTTAATATTCCCCTTGTATGCCCAGTTTATCTCCTGCAACCTTTACTTATCCAATGCCTGCACTGCCAGATGTGGGTAACGAGGGTGAGGAAATTCAAGTGTCCTGCCCTCGTACATTCTAATCTTCTGCAATGCAGGTTCCTTGTTGCTCCCTGTTTTAAAACTCTGCAGTGTGTTGCAAATATTACTAGATTTTCAAGTGCAACCAATATGGGTACCGGATTTCAGAGAAAGCCTTGACAGAATGTCTCATGATTTTCTCAGAGGTGAGATGGAGGAATGAGGATTCATAGTAGATTGAAAAGCTCTTCCCAGGGAATTCTGGATAATGCACCACTGTCATGATGGAAAGTTTTATATTTGGCCATGGCCTTTGGTGTATTTTTATCAACAACTTGACGGAGGAGATGGATTTATTAAATTTGCGAATGGCATGTTGCTGGGAGGCCGAGTTCTGAGATTAGATGACAGAATCAGGATCCCCCCAGTTCCTGAGGGGCAGGGATGATGGGCAAAGATTAAATATGATGTAGTAGAGAAGCCACAGGTGGGGCAGCCAAATGGAAGCATTGTACAGACTGTTGTTCAGATCACAACTTGAGTGTTGGCACAGCCAGTGCAGAGGACAGTCAGGAATGGAATGACTTCTCAGTGATATTGACTCTTCCTATATTCATCTCATTTTAAGGTTAAAGTAGAATATTTGCTTTAATAAGGATCTCACTTAACAATCACAAGAAAAAGACCCGAGGACCTTCTTTGCCCACATAATTGCATAATACGTACTTCCTTTCTAAACCTTGTTTTCTATTATTGCCTCCTTCCTCAGCCTTTTTAGACATTTGGCCCTAATCACACCTAACCCATGAAATTTTACTAACATAGATAGACATAGACTATATATCTGATCATGGGTTTTATGTATATCTGTGCTTTAAGGCTAGGAAAAAAACGTAACATATTCTGCCCCCCCAAAACAAACATTTACTCACTGGGGCAATATTACCCCTGTGGAGAGTGCATTCCATAATGTATTAAGACCAAAGGCGTTCCAGAGTCCATAGAGAATATTCTCAGGTCAAGGTCTTAGATGTGTAAGTGTCAAAATTTTTTAAATACGTTTTTTGTTGTTGTTGTCAATTACAAAAGTACTATACATCCTCTCAAAATAAATATCTTCCTAGGTCATAAGGGAGTAATTAGTGAAAAATCTCCTATCCCTATTTCCTCTTCATCTACTAGTGTTATGGTTTCTTACATATGCTTCCAAACGTATCTTATGTACATACAATAAATATATATATATGGCCTTCTCATTTTTCAAACAAGATTGGTATCATATTATAATATATATCAGTTTTGTCACTAAAAAAAGTCACTTGTGGGGTTCCTGGTTGCTAGTTGGTATAGCAGATGACTCTTGATCTTGGGGTCATTAGTTTGAGCCCCACATTGTGGGTAGAGTTTTCTTTAAAAAAAAGTAACTTGAAAGTTTTACCATTTTAAAGAGCTGTCTTTTTCTTATTCGTTGTCTCCCATTCCACACATGCCATTGCATTGATTTCCCCTAGTTTAGTTAACTATCCCTTTGGAGATGGATGTTTATCTTGTTTCCAGTCTTAGATATTACCAACAATGCTTCCATGACTAACCTTAACCTTGTGCCAATGCAAATATATCTGTGGAATTAATACTAGGGTCCAAGGAATGCACATTTGTTATTTTAATTGTTATTGCCAAATTTTCTTTGATACAGATTGTATCAGTCTCTCGGTAGCCATAAATGAAAGTGCTTATTTGTATACATCCTTGCTAATAGTGTGTAATCAAACATCTTGATGTTTACTGATTTAGTAGGTGAAAAAATACATCCATAAAATTTTAATTTGTATTTCTCATTATTAATGAGGCACAGCAACTTTTCCTACATTAAGGGTCCATTTGTATTTCCTTTTTTTGAACTCTTGGTTCTTATCCTTTGACCATTTTTTATTTTGATTTTAAAGTTTATTTTTAAGAGAGCATGAGAGGGGGAGAGGCAGAGAGAGAGGGAGGTAGAGAATCCCAAGCAGACTCCCAGCTATCTGCGTGCAAAGCCCAATATGGGGCTTGAACTCATGAATCATGACATCATGACCTGAGCTGAAACCAAGAGTTGGACCAAGCCACCCAGGTGCCCCCTTTGCCCATTTTTATATGGGATTTTGGGTCTATTGATTTCTAGAATCTCGATATACCGAAGAAGATATATACTAAATAATTTTCCCTTTTGTGGTATAAATTGCAAATGTCTTGATGGCTGTTCATCTCTTTTGTGTTTCTTGTGGTGCTTTCTGCAATCAGAAAATTAAATATTTCTTTAACGTATATGATTTCATCAGTCTTTTCAGAGTTTGGGCTACTACGTGATATATAGAAATGTTTTTCCTACTACAGATTTCCCTGCAACTGCTTCTTGTGTCTTTACTTATTTAATTGTTTAAATCTTGGATCCGTTTGGAATTTATACTTGAATAGGATTATCTACTCTTGAACCATTGTATAGTATTAAGTAATGGATGTAGTTTCCTTAGCACATCTCCACTGATGGATATTTGTACCACTGCCAATTCTTTCATCCTATAAACAAAAGGTCAGATGGCAAATATTTTATGTTGTGTTGTCTCTTTCATAACTACTCAACTCTGGTTTTATAGCATAAAAGAAGCCACAGCTAATATGTAATGAATGAATGTGGCTGTGTTCCAATAAAACTTTATTTACAAAAATAACTGATGGGCCAGATTTGGCCTGCATACTGTACTACGCAAGCCCTTGTAATTTGTAGGTCAGTCCCATAGATCTGGAATTGACTCTTTGTTCTGTCCCTTACTATATGAGGGCAAGCCTCCTAGCCTCTAAGCCTCAACTTCCTTATCTGTTAAATGGGAGAAATGAGCACATCCTTGACACAAGTTGTTGAAAGGATCTAAGAAGATGAAACGTAGAAAGTTGTCATCACAATGGCTGACGTACGTTTTAAACTTTAAAAGATTGCATTAAAATGTTATTTAACTTGATAACTGAGGTTTTGGTGAATGTCTCAATCCTAGTCCATTCAAACAGGTACTTATTTATTGGAACTTCTATGTGTTGTATGAACAAAATAGGCAAGTATCTGACATCAAGGGGCTTCTTTTCTAATGGACTATCTACAAGGAAGGGAAGTAAACAAGGTTACGGAAATTGGATGTGATTGCTAAGCTGGCGGAGACACCTCTGACTAGGTGAAATGGAGTTGATGTTCTGTTTGTCACTGTCCCGTCTGCTAAATCTCTCCAGTTTTCTTTCTAGATACCCTTTATGGGAAGTTACTTACACTATAAATTTAATGAAATAGAGAAAAGTACAAGTTACAGTGAACTGTTCACAGTGTGACAGACACAGGATCCGTCATGTTGTTTTGGCTTTACCTCATAAATGTGTCGCTTTATGTCTAGACATTCCCCCAGATAGCGTTTAATAGTTAATATATTTTAGAGCATACATTCCTCCTTTTATAGTTGCCACAGGAAGCGTGTTAATCATCCTGTCTGCACCCTCTGAAGTGCCGTCCAGTCCCACAGACCCCCTCCACTCCAGGCCCCTCAGCTGTTGAGTGAATGCCTCATAAAACTGTTTTTAATTTCTTGTTCTTTTTCTCTCAGCCCTTAGGTTGGTGGGTTGTTACATAGACCGTTAGCCCTCCCCAACACCAAACTCTGGGAATGTTTCCTCTTCCTACCCGTGCTCCATAACATACTGAGGGTCATGACACCCGATGAGAAAGTAATGGTGAGAAAAAGGGCCCTCCAGCCCAAGACAAGAAATGAGGTCTGAGCCAGACCTCAACTGTCAGTTTTGTCTCCTTCCCCTTTGTGACCTGTGGGATTAAGACACGGTCTCCTCAGTGCACCTTTCCTACCTAACACCTTGTGCTGTGGCTTGTGTCTGAGGCAGAAGCCTTTGGTGAGAGGGAGCTGTTCCACTTGGGGCTTTCGGGGATTCTTATCCCCTGACCCCTCTGTTCCCAAGACTAAGAATTTACAGCACGGACTTCAGAGTTTGTTCCCTGTGCTTCTGTCTAAATGAAATCTTTAAACTCTTCCTCAAGTTTATCCCTCTCCTGTGTAGGGAAAGAGGAGAGCTAGACGCACAGGAAGGAAGGGGAATCAGGAGATGTTATCCTTTATGATAGTCCACCCAGCAAGCATTTCTGATTTTTATCTTTATAATTCAACATTTTCATGTTAGTGAAGAATGAGAAAGCATTGAATACTTTGTCTTTTTAAACAAATATTCTGATTATATCATATATATATGTATGTATTTTAAGTTTATTTATTTATTTTGAGAGAGAGAGACAGAGAGTGAGCAGGGGAGGGGCGGAGAGAGAATCACAAGCAGGCTCTGTGCTGTCAGCGTGGAGCCTGATGGCAGGGCTCGAACTCACAAACTGTGAGATCATGACCTGAGCCAAAACCAACAGTCAGATGCTCCACTGACTGAGCCACCCAGAAGCCCCTATATCATGTATTTTTTAGTCAACAATAGCAGAAGGCATACTCAAGCTGTTTTAACTACAAAGACATTTAAAATGGAAAAGCATAGAGATGAAAGTTAAATTTCAGGAATGTTTGATCAGGTTTCCTCTCTTCCTCCTTCCTTCCTTCCTTCCCTCCCTCCTTTCTTCCTTTCCTTCTTTCCTTCTTTCCTTCCTTCCTCCCTCCCTCCCTTCCTCTTTCCTTCTGCCTTTTTACCTACCAGCTTTAGCCTCTGGTTGATTTCCCTTTCATTGCAGTTCAGTCCACTTTCTTCCTCTTGTTCATTCATATTCTGGGAGGAGGGTAGATCTTCCCTCAGAGCCCCGTATTGAATAACACCAACCTAAAACATTCCCTCTGACCAGGGAAATTCCATGTGCTAATTGACTTAGTCCTGGGTTAACACCCCTTCCCAAGCCAATTACATGTCAAGGAGGATGAAATTAAGCTGATAGCCAAATACCAATCAGACATTATTTCCAGAGCCAGAAGCCGGGTCAGACCGTCCAGAATTTAGGGTTTGAAAGTAGTTTCCAGAAGAAAGTATAAATAATCATGTTTATTGAGCCTTAGTATGTGCCAAGTACTGTTGGACATGCTTTATTAGTAAGAATTTACTTAATGCTCATCACATCTCTGTGGTTTCTTGTAGGAATGTATTCAGCGAGGGTGAATGTTGGTAGGATATTAACAAATATTTTATATACCTAGTTCATTCTTCCTCAGTGTGAAAAGAACTGTTCTTGTGAATTTAGGACTCTTACATGTTTTGGGGTGCCTGGGTAGCTCAGTTGGTTGAGCCTCTGACTCTTGATTTTGGTTCAGGTTATGATTCCAGGGTTGTGGGATTGAGCCCTGCGTTGGGCTCCACACTGAGAGTGGAGCCTGCCTAAAACTTCCTCTCTCCTCTCCCCTCTCCCCTGCTTGCACTCTCTCTCTCTCTCTAAAATAAAAATAAATAAATAACACTAAAAAACCAAAGAATTCTTACAAGTTTTAGAGACGATCCAGTATTTCATGTGTAAGGAAGTTGAATCATTTTAAGGCTTGACCACTGCCACATCCATGTCTATCTTGCAGAGTTGAGAATGGCGTGAAAAGAGCAATATTGTGGCAGGACTGTCACCACCTGCCTCTCTGGTGTGCTTGACATGCATTGCTAATTGTTCTGAACTTTACTGGTAAATAATCGTAGAGTCATTTGAGGCTAACATGCGAGTTAAAGCTTCTTGGCCATGTTTGATCTAGAATTCAAATGTCAAGTCTCATTGCCCCGTGCTTTTTCCACTATGCCATGTGACCATTTTAATCTTTGGATGATTGTTTATGTTAAGTTTTGTGGAGGCAGTCAGAATTCCCGAAGATAAGATTGTTGTCCTGTGAAGTGTACTGAGTGCTTCCCTGGAAGGTTGAAAGCTTCGGGTCTGGAGCAGACTTACCTGTAGCTTATAAACACTTCAGATGTTTGGCATTGGGCAGTAAGAATTGTGACTTTTTTTGTTAATATCTCAGGTGTTCTTTGTAATCAATTCCTTGTTGTATCTACAAAAAGCGAAATTAAAATTTGCCTGTGGGGTGCCTGGGTGGCTCAGTTGGATAAGCATTCGACTCTTGATTTCAGCTCCGTCATGATCCCAGGGTTGTGAGATCGAGCCCCTTGTTGGGCTCCACGTTGGACACAGAGCCTGCTTAAGATTCTCTCTCTCTTTCTCTGCCCCTCTCCCCCACTTGTGCTCTGTCTCAAAAACAAACAAACAAACAAGTAAATAAATAAATTTGGCCCAACTTTAAACATTATTTGTTCCGGTCGCCTGGTTGGCTCAGTCAGTTAAACGTCTGACTTTGGCTCAGGTCATGATCTCACAGTTTGTGAGTTTGATCCCCGTGTGGGGCTCTGGGCTGACAGCTCAGAGCCTGGAGCCTGCTTCAGACTCGGTGTCTCCCTCTTTCTCTCTGCCCCTCCCCTGCTCACACTCTGTCTCTCAAAAATAAATAAAGATTAAAAAAATTAAACATTACTTGATAGATTTTGAGTGAATCAACTATTTCATTATTAGTAGGAATTTTGACTGCATGTTTGGATGAAGGTAGATTCCTCCTGAAAGATACAATTTTTTAGTCCCAGATACTTCTAAACAGGCATCATCATAGACTTTGTCTTTGAAGGACCTTCAGAATTCCCTAGTCCGTGAATTGCATCATGCTCATAGTGCATGCATTATTCCTGTCATCCCACATACCCATGCAGACATTAATCACCCAATCCTCTTAACTCCTGGGTAGTCACCACCGGCATTGTCATTTTATGCAGTACCCTCTTTTTTAAGGACAATATAATAGGCTCCAGAGAGATCTTCAACATCAAGATTAGAATCTGGGACCTTCATTTTATTTATTTATTTTTTCAACGTTTATTTATTTTTGGGACAGAGAGAGACAGAGCATGAACGGGGGAGGGGCAGAGAGAGAGGGAGACACAGAATCGGAAACAGGCTCCAGGCTCTGAGCCATCAGCCCAGAGCCTGACGCGGGGCTCGAACTCACAACCGCGAGATCGTGACCTGGCTGAAGTCGGACGCTTAACCGACTGCGCCACCCAGGCGCCCCTGGGACCTTCATTTTAAATACTTGTGCTCTTTCACATTTTACCTAATAATTAGTTTTAACATCCAGTCCTAAAACAGAGATCCTGCAAAATAAAATGAATAATAGTTGGTACTGAAGAATGAATAATGTAGTTGCCACGTCTGGTGTTATTGTCTGATACTATATCTGGCATTATGGTTAGTTGTTGATAATTACCTTAAAAGCACACCATTGATGTGAAATAGGGGGATGACGGTTTTATACCCAAAATTTGAAAACAAAAAATTCGCCCAACTCTTTTAGTCAATCGGAAGGAAAATTTCCATTTTCTTAACTGGCTTAAAAATTAGAAAACTCCTTTGAACAATGTTGAACAGCTTCATAATTATACACGAATAAAAGGAAAACACTGGGGATCAGCAATATGAATGCTTTTTAGCGCTTCCTTTTTCTTTTTTTCATATGTCCAGCAATAAATGCACAAAAAGGTAATTAAGTTACTGGTAGTGGAGAATGCAAAAGAATCATAAGCTGAATCCCATAGAGCTTTTTAATTAAAAAATGGAATAGTTTTAAGATGTGTTTTAGATTTGGTAGAAAAAGCATTAATTATAATATTAGGTAAAAAAATGAATACTAATATTTTTGGGTTGTTGCTGTTGGTTAAAAGTAGACCACGAGATGCAGGGTAATAACCCTGGATTCAGGTCATACTTTTAATATAAGTTCCTTGAGGGAGGCATTAATAAGCATATTTGACTAGCAACAGCACATAACATGTATATTAGTTTTGTTTTTAATTAGATTTAGACAGAATTCATTATTTTTAATGGCTTTTCATTAGTAAACAGAATCCGTTATTTGGATGTATTATGGTAAAATAAATTCAAGGTGTATGCTTATTTTCTGCAAAGAATCTCTTAGGTATTTAAAGAAATCATCGTTTGGAACACAAATCCTAGGTATTTGAAATTCCTTGCTTTTAAACGAAAGTATGATTCATATGCTCTAAAAATAGTACTTTTCTTTCTTTCTCAAGTCAGGTGTTAATAATGAACAATAATTAAATGAGATAGTTTACTTAAATTGTTGAAAAGTCTTATTGCTAAACATTTATATTGGTTCACATTGGACTTTTCAAATAATATTGCTGGACGTGGGGGGCAAAATTGAGATGTTTCTCTGGGATTTGTATTTTCTTTGAACACAATAGCTTAGTTTTGTTCCAAAATTTATGCATGTCGACCAGGTTCTGTGGGTTAAATCTGCCTTAAAAAAACACTATGAAGTGGGTCTCAGAGAGGAGCCCAGATTTACAGTATTTGCCATCATTTTCACGTGGGGAATTCTATCTACCTTAAACAGGCCAGTCGGAATTAAACTCCAATTGTGTGATTTATTCGCTTTACTGTAGAAATATGTCTTCCTGATGTCTACTGAATTGTAGCATCTCAAAATGAGAAAAATACAGTGGCTCGTTAATGGTACACCAGGGAGGTAAAAGCAGGTTTTTTTAATGCACAAATGAGCTGTAAAGTAATAATGTTCTTCTTAACTATAGTTTTTAAAGGTGAATTTCTCCAACTTTGTAACGTTTTTATATAAGCTTAAATAATGAAATATCACCCACACGTTTGCTGTGTTTTCTTCAAGCCAGTCTCTCTCTTCCTTTGGTTTTGTTCAGTGGAAATTCCTTTCATGCAAAGAGGTTATGACAACAATCCCAGTATTATCTATAAATCAATGCCCATCTCCTTTATCTGTTGGGCCATACACCTACCCCCAGATACGTAACAGTAAATCCAATAAAATTTGGATATTAACAACACTTAGATTTTATTTGGCTTCTGAGTAGTTTCATTTATATTACTTCATCTTATTTTCAGAGTAACCACAGAATGACCCTATAGACAAAGAACAGTCAGGAAACCACCGCTGGTATGTTACTGTTAACTCGCTAAACTTTATTCGGAGCTCATGACTTTTCTCACTCATTTTTATATTTTGTCTCACTTCCTAATCCAGAATCCCACAATGCATTTTTTTTGGCCGCCACTCCTTGGTCTTTGGTCTGTGACAGATTTTCAGGTTTTCCTGGGTTTTCATGACCTTGACCCTTTTGAGGAGTATCGGCCAAGTATTTCATAGAATGTTCCTCAGTTTGGATTCGTTTGATGTTTTTCTCACGACCAGACAGAGGTTATGGAATTTTAGAAAGAATCCCACAGAAGTGATGCTCCCTTCTTATCACATCTGTCAAGATGTGCATGATAGTCCGTGGTATTCCAGGTGACCTAACCTTCACCGCTTGGTTAAGGTGGGATTACCAGGCTTCTCCATGGGGAAGTTGTTATTTTTCTCTTTTCCTTTCCTGTTCTTTGAAAGCTAGGCACTAAATCCAGCTGGTGCTGGGATTAAACTCCAAGTCTGGGAGGATCAACTGTACTTTTGACTCTTGTGCTCTACAAATGGGAAGTACCAGGGCCTAGTAAACTTCTTAGCATTTCAAAGAGTGACTCCCCTAAACTGTCAAGTTCAAAGTCCTGCCCCTGGGGAGGCGAGGGCCCCTCCTCTCTCTTTGTATATCATAAAATGCCTTCATCCTCCTGCCTTAGCTCTTGGTTGGACTACACATTTGTTTCCTCCATTAGATAGTCAAGTTCTTGAGGGCTTGCTACATGTTTTTATAACACAATAGCAACGGCAAAATAGCAGCCACCATTTACTGGGTTTTTATCCACTGATTATCTCATATAATCCTCAAAACTACCCTTTATTGTGGATACCACTAATATTTCCCATTGTGTGGATGAGAAAATTGAATCACCTTCCTCTTAAGTTGCCCTGGAGACCCCCAGGGCAACTGGCAGCTCCGTTTGCTGGCCCCCATTTCTTAGCACTGTGCCTGATACTGAGCAGATGTCAGTTCAATATTTAAATGTCTCCAGTGATAAGTTGATGAAACAAGACTATTTTTCTGCCTTAGTTGACCTTCTTTGATTAGAGAACACTGTTAAAGCATAGAAAAAAGAAGAGAGCCTTAAAAATAATCATGCTTCAATAAAGGCGTTGAAAGCAAAGTTCTGTCACATTCCTTTCTTTAAAAAACTGTAATTGCATTTAGTGGGCTTGTTAAATTTGCACACGATTCCATCATGCACATCACATACCTGCAGCTTATTTTATCTCATCCCCGTTCAGGCTAATTTAACATATAAGTGATGAAAGGAAGGAGTATTTATCTCTGAGGTTGATATCCTGACTCTTGAGTCAGGGAGACTTAATAAGGTCAGCAGATAGAAGTATAAAATGAGGGGCGCCTGGGTGGCGCAGTCGGTTGAGCGTCCGACTTCAGCCAGGTCACGATCTCACGGTCCGTGAGTTCGAGCCCCGCGTCGGGCTCTGGGCTGATGGCTCAGAGCCTGGAGCCTGTTTCCGATTCTGTGTCTCCCTCTCTCTCTGCCCCTCCCCCGTTCATGCTCTGTCTCTCTCTGTCCCAAAAATAAATAAACGTTGAAAAAAAAATTTTTAAAAAAAAAGTATAAAACGAAAACCAAAATAGCACCATAGGGTCATTGGAAGACAGACAGAAGTATGCAACTCGTTAAAATCATCTTCTAATTCATAAAAAAATATGTATTAGCAATCCGCTGTAGGTAGGACCCTGTGCTAGGCATAGGAATAAAACAACACAAGACAGAGAAGGAACCTATTCCCAGAGAGTAATGAACTAATGGGGAAGACAGACACCAAGAAATAAACAACAAATTATATTAGTGATAGGATGTTCCAGGGAAAAACAGGAGCCCACTCCCAGGATAACACACAACCCTGTACGTGCCTCGTGGAAGCCTCCCTGCCAGGGGTACCTTTACACTGACATCAAACCTTTAGCCAGGAATTTAAAATGCATCCACTGAATTGATTAAAAAGAAAATATTTTTCATCACAAGTTGAGTGGGATTCCACAGCCACTGTTTGTTCCTCTTGCTGCAAATATGTTGGCAGTGTGTCTCCATTAAGGTGTGATTCCTCCAACAGCAACTGGGTGGTTCAGCCGGTGGAGAGTCCAACTCTTGATTTCAGCTCAAGTCAAAAATCTCACGGTTGTGAGATTGAGTCCCACGTCGGGCTCTGCACTGAATGTGGAACCTGCTTGGGATTCTCTCTTGCACTCTCTCTGTCCCTCCTCTGTTCATGCTCTCTTTGTCTCTCTCAAACATAACTAAATAAACATTTTTTAAAAATAACTCATTCCTACAAGACTCTTAACAGGTGAATGGCGGGTTTCTTTTGGCGACCTAACTGCCCTGTGGTTTCTACCCCTGTGCTCTACCCTGCCCCTTTTAGGAAGGTATCCTCGTACATTAGTTTGTCATGTCAGAGTTGGTGAGCTGTTGAAAATGGATCTAACTGCCAACTGCTCATTCTAAGAAAGAGTCAGTAGGGGGAAACTGAAGCGCAAATGACTTTTCCTTCTTGTTTTCGATGGGTAATGTCATCCCTGAGGGCGGAAGGCTTCTTGCTGATGGTTTTTGCCTCCAAAACTAGGTTTGAAGTTAACCACAGTCTTTATTTAGAGCCATGTTTTTTACTCAACAGCGTTTATCCCAAGTTCTGAAAAACAAAGCATTCACTCCTGTGAGATTGTACAGCTGCAAATGATTAATGATATAATTCTCAGTCCTTTATAAAGTGTCTCAACACTGAAGAGGTTTATCCAGTGTGGAATGGTAATGGTGCTTCAATGTGAGAATAGGTAATCAATACCTCCGAGCTTGGAAAAGTGTTCTGTTTCCTCCACTAATGACATAGGGGTTTTTGTAAGGCAAGGGTGTCTGGAGCATGAAGCACTCCAAAGAAAAATTAATTTAAAATCCGAAGTGGAAGATCAGTTTCAATTAAACTTGCACTTGAATGTACATTGGGTGGAAGTGTGAAAGCAAGCATGTCGTTGGCTTATATCTTCAGATTGTTACCAGTGAATAAATGGATCCCACTGGTACGAACCCTGATTATATTTTCATAGAATGCTAAATTATATTTCACCCATGTCTGGAAGGTTTTGAGAACTAACATGAATGGCAAGTACTTTTAAGAGGTCGCAGAGTACTTTTCTTTATTAGTAGGATAATGATCAGGTGTCTGTATTTACAAATGATGGCTTGCATTCTCACTTCTTCGGAGTCGTACATGTTTGGAGTTTTACTGTGCATGTTTTTCCCACCGAGTATAATTTTATCGTACTAGTGATATCCTAAAAGGCATTGCACACACACACATATGTACGATATTACAACATTAGTTTCCATAATTTGAACATATAGGCTCATGAGACACATCAACAATCACTTTATTCGCCTATAAGAATATTTAAAGAATGGATCGGAAAATTGGAGCCATTCCTTATGTCCCCTTTCCCCTCCTTTTTTCCTTCAACTGTAGTGCTGCAAGATGAAAGTGAAGTTTGGCTAGAATATATGTAAATGCACACTCTGTTCCTTTATGACTCATCATAGTCTTAGGGAATTTGACCAAGAGGTGAAACAACGGGAGTGAAAAGCCCTTGATGTGTCTTCCGTTAGTAGAAGTCCAACAGTAAAGACAATGGTGATGTTAACTTTCTCTAGAAAGCCTTATGACACTTGTAAATGATTTTGAAAAGTGCCCTGAGGTTTCTAAACCTTTGCCAAGCGGTGAGCATGTTCTTCCTGATAGTCTCTTTTATCTTACTGTTTGGGATGAGAATTCGGGAAAATGACCCAGGCATAGGAAGAAGCCAAGTTACTTGCCAGACAGCAAGAATAGGGATCATTTTTAGGGAGTCACCTCAATTGCTTTTGCAGCCATGAAGCTTCCATGACCATGAGTGAAAAGATTTTCTATGTCTCTTTTTTCACGTACCATTGTTCATATTAGCTGTAAGCTGTATAGACATAGGGAGATGGGGACATTTGTGGCCCATGGTGGATGGCAGTGGGTTGGGGACAAATGTGTAGGCTTTTATTCAGTAGTAGAGAGACTTATGGTGTCTCTGTTCCTCCATCACACAAAGCTAGGTATAGAATGAGGTGTGAAAATACTGGTTCATGGGTGGATTGGTCTCTTAAAATCACTTTGGCTGTTTGTCCTCTTCTATCTGATACGTGAAGAAATTTGAAGCTATAAAACCTAGGTTGGAATCCATGTATGTATGTATGTATACACATTATACTTTACTGATTGGGAAACCTAAAAATTATAAAACTTAAACTTATTTTATATCTGATTCTCAAGAACAGATGTATCTTCATCTTTCTAGCAAAAGACGTGTCCATTCAACAGGCCACTCCTGCTTTATCGTGTCTAGAAGGGCAAAGGCCAGGAACAGAACAGTCTCAGATACTTGTTTAATTGTTTGATATCAACTTAATAGATATCACACACACCCCCCCCCACAGATCATTTCATGTCCAAGTATAGCAGAGAGGCAGGTGCAGTATGTTTTCTCTGCCTGTGCCTGATTGATACCCAGTAGGATTCGGCATTATAGTTGCATTGTATTTTATTCCTGCTGCGTGTATCCCCAAGAAGCCTGTCTTTATATGAGTGCTGCGTTCAGTCTGAAGGCACCTTTATACACCCATCTCCTAGGCCGGAGAGGGATTCGGAAGGAGAGGGAGTACCTGAATGTGCAAGTTTACATCAGGCCAAACCAAAAAATCTTTCACAAATAACCTAAAAACCCTGCCTCATTGCCTCTTTGTAGTGACTCTCATCCCATGTTACACTGCTTTTGATTTTTGATTTTTCCCTTTTCCAGTTCACAAACTCCTGGGAGCTAAGAAGAAAGTTGTGTTTGTTACACTGTTGGTGATAGCAAAATATGCTAAACTGATTAAGGTGTTTTCTTGTGAATCAATGCTTTGCTTATTTTGGGAAACTTATTTAAATTTTCTTAAAAATGTGAATGACTCTGACAGCCCGTCTGCTCAACTTCCTTAATCTGGTTACAGAGAAAGTTAGCAAATGTTTGATTACAGATCAAACAAAACAAAACTATATTAAGGGACATATCCTTTCTTAAATCTTCTCACCCCATCAACCAAGTGGCTTGGATCCATAGTTTCCACTGGACTGACATCTTTGGAGTGGGCACATGGGGGAAAATGTACCTTCGGAGACATCATGCTTAGCTTCCTACTTCCTGTTCATTCCATCCTTGATCCTTGAACCATGAGGATTGAAGTATCGTTTTCTTTTAACAGGTGCCTATGGTCCCGAGCACTGGGTCACATCAAGCGTTAGCTGCAGGGGCCGTCATCAGTCTCCCATAGACATTTTAGACCAGCATGCACAGGTTGGCGAAGAGTACCAGGAGCTACAACTCGATGGCTTTGACAATGAGTCTTCAAACAAAACCTGGATGAAAAACACAGGGAAAACAGGTAGAGTCTGTCTTTTTTTTTTACTAGTCCACAAAACACTGTGAAATATTTTTGGATGTCTCTAGTATTTACCTTACCTATGACTTGCTCCTTAGGTAGTGCATGTTGCTATAGGGGACATAGAGCTGAATGAGAGCTTTGGGATCAGCTCTTGGTGTGAGAACCAGCCACTTGCTCTACTAGCTGTGTGATTTTGGGCAAATTACTTAACCACTCTCTGTGCCTCAGATTTTAGAAGTATAATAAAGGTACATAATAAAATACTGTCAACCTCATAAAGTCATAAGGATTACGTGAATCAACATTTGTAAAGTGTATAGAACGGACTTTCAGAAATCTGCTCTATCCGTGATGATGGCCACTAGCCACATGTGGCTTTTTAAATTTAACTATTAATTAATTAAAAGCAAATAAGATTAAAGTTCACTCCGTCTGTTGTAATAGCCACATATCTTTTTTTTTTCCCCCTGAGTTCATTAGGTTGTCCATGTTCAGTGTTTGAAAGCAGAGGACACATATTCAGATCTTTGTGGGGTTTTTTTGTGGGGAGAATTTTATTTATTTTTGACTTTTATTTATTGTATTTATTGTTTATTTTTTGACTTATTTTTTATTTTATTATTTATTTTTTTTACTTTTATTTTTCCAGCTTTATTGAGAAGTAATTGACTTATTACATTATATAGGTTTAATGTATACAATGTGATGATTTGATACATGCATATATTGCCAGGTGATTACTGTAATTAGGTTCATTAATATTCCTATCACCTCACATTGTCCCTTCTTTCCTTCCCTCCCTCCCTCCTTCCTTTCTCCCACCCTTCTTCCCTCCCTCCCTTCCTTCCTTTTTTCTTTCCTTCTCTCCTTCCCTCCTTCTCTCTTTCCTTCTTTCCTCCTTTCCTCCTTCCTTCCTTCCTTCCTTCCTTCCTTCCTTCCTTCCTTCCTTCCTTCTTTCCAGTGAGAATATTTAAGACCTACTTTCCTAGAAACTGTGAAATACACAATATAGTACTGTTGACCTTAGTCACCATGATATATATCCCCAGGCTTAAAGTGGAAGTTTATACCCTTTGACCACATCTTCCCATTTACCACATCTTCAGCCCCTGGCAACCACCATTCTACTGTTTCTCTAAGTTCAACTTTTTTAGATTCCGTATATAATTGAGAACATACAGTATTTGTCTTCCTCTGACTTACTTGACTGAGTATAGTGCCCTTGAGGTCCATCCATATTCTCATAAAAGGCAGGATTTCATTCTTTTATATGGATAGTATTCCATTGTGTGTGCACGCGCGCGCGTGTGTAACATTTTATTTAATCATTCATCTATTGATGGACACTTAGGTTGTTTCCATGTTTTGGCTATTGTAAATAATGCTGCAATGAACATGGGGGTACGTATATATTTTCAAGATAATGATTTCATTTCCTTTAGATACATACCCAGAAGTAGAATTGCTGGGTCATTGGGTAGTTGTATCTTTAGTATTTTGAGGAACTGCCATATTCTTTTCTATAGCAGCTGCACCAATTTACATTCCAATCAAGAGTGCACAAGGGGTCCCTTTTCTGTGCATCCTCATCAATACTTTTTATCTCTTGTCGTCTTGATAATAGGCATTCTAACAAGTGTGAGGTGACATCTCATTGTCGTTTTGATTTGCATTTCCCTGATAATAAGTGATGCTCAGCCCTTTCCATATACCTCTTGGCCCTTTGTGTATCTTTGGAAAAATGCTTATGGTCTTTTGCCAAGTTTTAACCAGGGCTATTTAGTTGTTTGGTTTTTTGGATTATTTTCAGTGGGTTTTGGTTATTGTTTTTTGTTTTCGTAGTTGTTGTTTGCTATTAATGAGTTACATGAGTTCATTATGTATCTTGGGTATGGAAATCTTTATCACATGTGTAGTTTGTGGATTTTTTTTCATATTCATTGGATTGCCTTTTCATTTTTTTAATTATTTCTTTTGCGTGGAGAAAGAAGCTTTTTAGTTCAATGTGATGTCACTTCTTTATTTTTGCTTTTGTGGTTTGTGCTTTTGGTGTTATGTCCAGAAAATCATCCCTTAGATCGCTAAGACCAATGTCTGGGAGCTTTCTCCTCATATTTTCTTCCCGAAATTTTATGGTTTCAGGTCTTAGATTTATGTCTTTATTTCATTTCAAGTTACTTTTTGTGAGTGATGTAAGGTAGGAGCCCACCTTCATTCTTTTGCATATGAACCTTTAGTTTCCCCAGCACCATTTATTGAAGAGATCCATTCCCTTTGAGTGTTCTTGGCTCTCATGTCAAATATTAGTTGATCGTATATTGTATATGTGTGGACTTATTTCTGGGTTCTAGATTCTGTTCATTGGTCTATGTGTCTGTTTGTATGCCTGTTTCATACTGTTTTGATTACTATAGCTTTGTAGCATAGTTTGAATTTGAAGATCATGGGTAGTATTGTGCTAGCCACATTTCAAATACTTAGTAGCCACATATGGGCAGCAGTTACCATGCTAAGGCAACACAGATAGAGTGTGTGCTATCACTGCAGAAAGTTCTCTTGGGCAGCTCTGTGCCGAATGCACAAATGGAAATAAAGTTCTTACCTTCCTTGGGTTTTGGCTGTGTTAATATTTCCTATTGTATTAGAGCACAGAGGAACACTTTCTCGTTCTTGTGTATATCAGGTCAGCAACTCTAGTCTCCTGCTTCATTTTAACACAATCACCCTCACTTGTCATTTGAAATTTATGAATATGAAACATTCTATTTTCGCCATTGCTTATGCAAGGAGCTATCTCCCTCTTAATCACTATTGTGCCATTATCAGTTTTAGATTGTCCATGGAATTAGAGAACGCTTTGCTGTGCCCCACTGCCTGATCTGAAAAATAAACACAGGGCTATTATATTACATCTCTACCTCATGCTACCTGGGATTCTGTTGGTACTAAATACATTTTTCATATCTTATTTTTGAACTCTTATAACTCTCAATGATTAAAACAAACTCTCTCTCTCTCTTTCTTCCTTCTTTTTGAAATGATCCCTTTGTAACCAAGGATATCACTACAAACCACTCTTAGTAATCCCTTTCAAGAGCCTTGGCTGGCCAGAGCCCTAGTGCTAAGCTAAAATGACTTCACTGTCAGCCCTTTTTGACCCACAATAAGAATGAAACCAGAGTTGTCTTTTCTTTTAACCTAAGTGGCTGTATGTACAACTTGGGGAGGATTCATTTTCTTTCTCCAAATCAGCATTTGTCTGAGATTATTCATGGCTGATGGTTTGGGGTTGGCCTCATTTGTTCGTAAATTGCTTCTCAATTGTCAGCACAGTGATTCCTGGCTTTGGGCTCTTTTTCATAATGTTCTCATAATCGGTGGTCCTCTTGCCTTAGAGTAGGTAGGCTACCCTCTCTTGCACCTGAGTCATCCATTTGCATAGCTGCTCAGGAAACATGTGGGACTGGTAATGTTATCTGTACACATGCTTTTTCACCCCCATTTCTCTCCTCCAATGTAGACAATATATATTTTTTGTTACAATTCAGAATTTCTCTATCCGTGGTCCTGCTTTGTATTTCAAGCATGAGTAACCTTTGGAGAACCGTGATGGGAATATTAACTCTTCCGACCATCTGAATGTGGTGGACGGGAGCGTTGCCATACTAGGTGTTATCAGCTGTTGGCATGGAGTGACACCTCGGCGCCACATTCCGGAAACCTGCCAAAGGCAATTCGCTGGGCTCTCTGATACGGTTTTCTACTTGACTCGCAACGTTTGACAGCCTTCTGCGAAGATAACACGTTTCAGTGACAGCCTTCAGCTTGGTATCACCAATGACAGGTTTTAGATGAGTGTGGGGTTCACTCAATGCACGTTGATTCATGACCTTGGTCTTCCAGAAGCTGATTATCAATCTCTGTCACTGTGCTGACTTCCTAGAGTCATCAACAACTTGTTGTAGATCCATGAGTGCGCGCGCCTGAATTTAGAGCGCAGCCATCCACATACGAGCACGTCTGTCTCAGAGAGTCTAGAAGAAGCATGTCTTTCTGAGAAGCAGAAATAAATCCCCATTACTTCTCACTCTGTACTTACTACTGTAAAATTCATGACATCATCCTCGATTGGCCATATTTCAAATAATCTTAAGATGATTCCATAGGGCTGGTTTTTAAAAAGTGACAACCACGTCTAGGCAATGTTAAACAAGAACATGGAATTGTTTCTCTGTTCTCTTAAGTTTCAGTTTATGGTGGTTTAGGAACAGGGGTGCAGAAATCTTCTTGTGTTATTGATTTTCTTTTTTCTTTGTCTTCTTTTTTTTGTTGTTGATAAGCACAAACCTAGAAACTTCTTTCATTCTGTAGTTGTTAAAATGCCAGATGAGTTCATAAATTTTCCAGTATTTTGGAGAAATGAAGATCAGTTGCTTTATTTCCCATGCACGAATCTTATAAATTCAACTGAAAAACAGTATACGTACTGTGCAGGGTGCCGTGCGCCTAAATTAAGGGCGAGTATTGACAGTATCCACTGTGAATAGTACTGATAGGTACCCCAGATAACATCAGTTTTCGAAAACACACATATCATCAGCCCTAACTAAATAGGAAGTGGACCTACAGCTAGTGGTATTCCAGCAAAGGGGTCTGGACCCCAAAAAGGAAGAGAATCCAGAGTGTGAGAAGAAAGTGGTCAGCAGAGTATAAGTACAAAGTACCAGAAACATCTGAAGATTAAATCCTTCTGCTGGTACCAAAACTCCAGGAAAGAAAGCATACATATAAAACATGCCATAGGAAAGTCTCCCAAATTCACTTCTGGTTCCAGAAGAGCTCACGGGAAGAAGAGAAAGGCCTTCCCCTGTTTGGTGACCTGAAACCTGCAGAGCCCAAGACCCCAGGTAAAGGCCCAGGGAAGAAGCCGAGAATCAAAGAAAAAGTAGAGAAACAATGACATTCTTCATTGGGGAAAAAGGACTCTCAAAAATGAGAGGCCAAGATCTTCACTACTCCTAGTAAATCTGTAAGAAAAGCTCCCCATACCCCCAAACTGTGGCCTAGAAAACCTAAAATTCCCTAGTCAACCTAAAATTAGAGAGTCAACCAGAAGGAAACATCTAAACTCCCTAAGGAGCTTTAAAAATGCCCAGGTCCTGACCCCTGTTGCAACCTTCTCCAAAAGTGAGCCCCGGACTTAAATATTTTTTAAAAGCTTCAACAAGTTTTATGGATGTATGTTCATGGGTGTAAGAACTTGTAGTTAGAAGTAAATCATTTGTTCTTCTATGTACTTGGTAATGTAACGGGGAAAATGGAACGCTTCTCTACAGTTGTTTTTTATTATTAAACTGCAGCATTTGCTTCTGAGTGAATTACTGGCATTCCAAAAAAATTGTTAAAAATAAAAAACAGGGGCACCTGGGTGGCTCAGTCGGTTAAGCCTCCAACTTCGGCTCAGGTCATGATCTCACAGTTCGTGGGTTCGAGCCCTGTGTCAGACTCTGCTGACAGCTCAGAGTCTGGAGCCTGCTTCGGATTCTGTGTCTCCCTGTCTCTCTCTCTCTCTCTCTCTCTCTCTCTGCCCCTTCCCTGCTTGTGCCCTGTCTCTCTTTCTTTCTCAAAAATAAATAAACATTAAAAAAATTTTTTTAAATAATAAAAATTAAAAAATAAAAAACAAAAACATGGATGTCATTTTACTACAGTTTTGCAAGCTGTTACCATTTTGGGGAACTGGACAAAGGGGACACAGGACCACTGTATTATTTTTTACAACTGCACGTGAATCTATAATTATCAGAAAAATTATAAGCTTCATGAAAGAAAAGCCCCCCCATAAGCCACATGGTCTTTCTTTGTTTTACTTGTTCATTTTATACATACCTTGAATACCTAGATGAAGAAAAAATGTCTTTTTCCTTCATCATTAATTTTTAACCAACACATGTTTTTTTTTTTTTATTCCCCAGAAGTCTTTTTTTGAATTTAGTTCTTCCACAAAATAAATTCAGGAGAGAGAATTTATTTTTTTGTGATGGAAATTTACAGGTCACTTACCTGTAAAATAGACTGCCTTTTGGATATTAAAATATGAATATAGAAAGTTAATATTTAAAGCAGCCTATTATGTACAGACAGTAACTTTCCCATAAAACAGTTTTAATGTTCTTATGAGTCTTAACCCCCTGAGAGGGCTATATATCCAATCCAGCATAATCAATAAAGCAGGTTGGTTGTATGTAGCCCACTTCTCAAAAGTTGTCTAAAATACCTTTGCAAGACAGATAGCATCTCTCTTTTTCTTCCTGAGGAGCCATAACTGTCTATTGTGCCAGTTCTCATTTGATTTCATCTAAAGTTATTTCCCTTTCTTTCATTTTTGTAGAATGAATAGATAATGCATTCATCAAGAACATTTCAAGATAATCTTGCTGTTCCTAGTGTTAGCTTCAAGCTAAATGATCAGAATTTAACAGTTAGATGGTGCTTCTGATGTATGTTAATAAGCCACGTTCTCCTATGAATTTGAACTATTGGAATGGCTTTTTGGTGTTTCTCTACTTTTTCTTTCCTCCCACACCAAGGACAGATAGGAAAAGCATTTATCACCATGCTTTTACTTCCATTTTCCCACTTTGTATGTGTTCACTGTGTAGTTTTTATCTTTGCCCACGTTCTTTCTTATTTGTCTGGATATGCCACAGTGCCTGGCCTAGGTGGATTCAAGAAAAGGTTGTTAAGTTAAGCAAAGTAGATAGATTACAATAGCCAAAGTATGGAAGCCGCCCAAACGTCCAACGAAAGATGATTGCATAAAAAAGAGGTTGTGTGTGTGTGTGTGTGTGTGTGTGTGTGCACAACAGAATATTACTCAGCCATAAAAAAGAATGCAGTCTTGTCATTTCCAACAACACAGATAGAGCTAGTGAGTATAATGCTGAGTGAAATAAGTCAGAGAAAGACCAATCCATGTGATCTCACTCATGTGGAATCTTAGAAACAAAACAGGTGAACAAAGAAACAAAGGGACAAAACAAAAAAATGGACTCTTAACTATAGAGAACACACTGATGGTTACCATAGGAGAGGTGGGTGAGAGGTATGGGTGAAATAGGTGATGGGGATTAAGAGCACACGTATCCTGGTGAATACTAAGTAATGTATGGAAGTGTCGAATCACTATATTGTACACCTGAAACTAATACAACTGTGCGTTAACTAACCGGAATTAAAATAAAGACTTAATAAATTAAAAAAGATAAAATTTTTCCTATTTTAGAGGTCCAAATTCTTGGGTTCTTGCATCCTGTTACTATTCCGTCTTGCCTGAACTCTGGAATTCAAGTCAGAGCGATTTCACTGGGTCTGTCTTTGGTACACTACAAGTTCTGTGTCACATCCGCTCTGCTCCATTTCTTTTCTCTGAATCCCACAGTCCCAGCTCCTGTGCCATGGTGGTAGAAACTAGTTTTGGGAAAGACAGAAGCCAGTTACACACCAATTACCTGGTGGGAAGACCAGTGCTGTTTTACACAGATAGACTTGAGTAAATTTTGAATTTTGAGGGTCATTTTTGAAGCCTGCCTTTATTTTGTAGGGCACAGGACTCTGCTAGATTGACATCTGTCATATCTTGTATGAGTAAATGGTCAACTGATCTACTTTGTTCATCTAGCTCAGTTTAGCGGTGAGTTAACTGAGACCCAGGATAATCTCATGACTTGACAGCTCTTGGATGTCTGAGACTGTACCGACCTAACATGTCCCGTCTGTCTTTAGCAGATGAGTGCAGTAACCTCCCAACTTTTGTTCCTACCAACTAGTGTTGCTTCCTTCCCAGGCCTTCTTCCTTTGTAGCCAGAATAGTTTTATTTCCCAAATCTGATCGTGTCTGTCTTTCTCTCGCCCCCTCTTTCTTTCTTGGTCTCTCTCTCAGCATATCAAGGAGTTTCCATTTCTCCTGAGGGTAAAGACAGACTGCTCACTGTCCCTGACTCATTCCCTAGCCTCTGTGTCACACCCTGCTCTCTGGACACCAACCACCCTGGCTTCCTCTTACTTACTCCCATTACCACAGGGCCTTTGCATGTGCTTCTTTTCCCTTGATGTGTTCTCCTCTTGTCAGCACTTCCCAAGGTTGCTCCTTTAAGTCTCTGCTCAGGTCATTTCATCAGTCTTTGAAGATACCCACTCCCCTTCTCCTCTCTGGGGTTGGCTTCTCATCTGTTACCACTTGTCCCACTTGCTAGGTTATTTCGGGTTATTTCAGGTTATTTCTGCTATTATTTCAGTTACCAGGACCTGCCTTTCCACCAAATGTACCATCCATGGAGGCAGGAGCTAGGTCTGATTTACTTACCTTTTCTTCCCTGATAATAAGTTGGTAAATATTTGAAGAAATAAATGCTAGTGCCTACAGAGAAGTTAGAACTCTAAAACTAGAGGTCCTGTTTCTTCACTTGCAGACCAGAACATTTCCCTTTTTTGTTTGTTAGTTTTAAAGTTTATTTATTTAGTTTGAGAGAGCGCATGAGCAGGGGAGGGGCCGAGAGAGAGGCAGAGCAAGAATCCCAAGGAGGGTCCTCACTGTCAGGAGCCCAGTGCGGGGCTCGAACCCACGAACCGTGAGATCATGACCTGAGCCGAAACCAACAGCCTGCCACTTAACCTACTGAGCTATCCAGGTGCCCCAGAACATTTCCCTTTTACCAAGGGCCAAAGCATCCCCTCATGGACACCTGTATTGTGGGTGGTCTGGGGGATCCCACCATTAAGATCCAATCCTGGAAGTCTTTTCTCATTTTATAGTGTTAAACAATTGCTTGGAGGTAGTGGAGGTAAGATAGCAAACAGCTAGCTTCCCTCCCATCCATTTTTATTTATTTAACTTTTGGCGCCTACTGCTGTTTACTCAGATTTTGGTGCGAACATTTGCTTTAGCCCAGCATTATATAGACATGTTGAGCTTTATTTATACACAGTGCGTGGATGTCCTGCAAACAGTGCTGTGCATGCCAGGTACTCGGTTATTCCTTCCAGCTCGGGAGAAAATGAATCCCTTACCCGTGGTGTAACTTCCCCGTCCCCGCTCCTTGTGGACAATCTGGGATGTTGTTACACTTTGGGGAGCCTCAGACACAGGGGGAGTCTGTAAAAGCTGTGGCTCCTCTCCCTACGATAATAACCTTTATAAACAACACTTGTACAGTTCTACCATGCTGTCTTTATGCTCTCGTGTCATATAGGAATTACTGTTCTGAACATTCTTCATCTGTCATTCCTGCCATCTCCTCACATGCCTATGAAGCTGCTATTGTAGAATTCCAGTTTTACAGAATGGGAACCCGGGCACCAAGAGGTACAATGCCTTTCCCACAGTTGGGAGTGTGACAGATGATGCTTTTCAACTCAGGCTCCCCTGGCTCCAGAGTCTGGCTCCGTGTATGCACCCACGCTCAGAATTTTACTTCCTATATCAGGAGGGTGCAAGACCCTAAAGCCCATGGGTGGCTACTACCGTGGACTATAGACTCTAGGTTAAGAAACCCCAAATTTGAAGCCCCAGCTCGCTCCTTCCACTGTCTCAAACATTCTGCTGTGATTCCATCCCAGTCCATGATAGCAGCTCAACAACCAGTGGGCCTTGTTCTAGAAAGTCTACTCCCAGGGCGTCAGTTGAGCATCTGACTCTTGATTTCAGCTTACGTCATGGTCTCATGGTTTGTGAGATCAAGCCCCGCATTGAGCTCTGTGCTGACAGCGTGGAGCCTGCTTGGGATTCTCTCCCCCCCCCCCCGCCCCCCGCCCCTTCCCGGTTCGTGCGCAGTCGTGTGTGTGTGTGTGTGTGTGTGTGTGTGTGTGTGTGTGTGTGTGTGTGTGTTTGTGAACACATGTGTGTGCACGTGCTCACTCACAAATAAATTAAAAAAAAAAAAAGTCCACTCCTGTATATCTTTCCCATTTACCCCTCCTATCATAGAAGTCTCCATTCTTCAGCTGTTATTTTCTACCTTCCTAATTGTCCCCCTTATCCAGATTCAACTTACTGCTATTGTTTTAGAATTTAAAATTTCTTTTTCTTTCTTTCTTTCTCTCTTTCTTTCTTTCTTTCTTTCTTTCTTTCTTTCTATATAGTATAATCTACTTACTATTTTTCTTTTGATTGACTCTATTTTAATTAAATGAACTGATTATAAAGGAAATCTTTTTACCAACACCTTAACAGGAAGACCAGTGCCATCTGACATGGATAGACATCTGTAAACATGTATGTCTGTGATCTATGAAAATAAATCAAAATTGCCACAGTTATTAAATTCAGCATAATACTTACTCTAGGGTACAAGGGGGAAATGAATGAATATCAGGGAAGTGTGGAGAACATATCAGCACTAAACTGAGATCTTTTTTTCCCCTTGATGTGACCAAAGCATAGAAATAATCAAGAAAAGGAAATCCCTTTTTATTCTGTGTTGTAACGAATTCAAAGCATCTACTCAGCACTTACGATCTTCTCTCAAGTATTTGGGGCACACTTACCCTTGCTGTCGTCCCTGTCCTGGGTCACTTTTTATTTTGTGGGGAAGCCAGTATTGCTTTGAAATGGAAGTCTGTCTGAAAATGGAGAGTTAGCACCTGTGTGGGAGCCCCTCTGTGTTCTACATTAGCTCCATCTATATCTCTACAAAGGAGTTTGACAATAGTCTCCAGTGCATGTGTCCTTCCTGGGTTTCTGGCACTGCTTTGTTAAGGGCTTTCCAGGTGTGATCTCCTTCAGGCGTCAAAACAGCCTTGCTATGTAGGCGCTGTTACTGCCATTTGACCAGTGGTGGAAACTGAGGTGGAGAGGGGTCAGGTAACTTGCCCAAGGTCATGCTGCCGTGAAGCGTCAGAACTGGATTCCAACCTAGGTCCGTCCATCTTCTGAGCTCATGGCTCCGAAGACATTCTGTGTTTTGTAGTAAGTACTTCTGGTTTATTTTGTTTTGAAACGGCTCTGTGTCATCAGTGGTATTCCGAAAATGGTGACGTGGTAGTTTGGGGAAAGTTGTCACTTCTCACTCCTATAGGTAAACACAACTGATTATAAGCCACGTTCAGAGTTGGGGCAGGGGTGCGTGCACGTAGCATGCTGTGTGCTCTAGTGAGGACTACAGTAACATGAAAAATGAGATGAATGTTTCAGATTGTACAGTTCCCTAATTATGCTTTTAATTATTCATATAAAACAAGTAAAATGACCCCTGACAGAGACATAAATGATTTAGGTAAAATCAAATATTTATAATATGCTGTTGAGTCCCTGGGTGTATTGTAACAGATGCACTCAAAGTGCTTTGGCTTCGTTCGTTGGATGCAAAGTGGTAGGTATAGAATTGATAACAGGCTGAGGGTCATCAACAGTATTTAAGACAATACTGAGCTAATTCATATGTATTTTGGCTTTAGAACTAAAGGCGTGTGATTGGTTTAATGTATTTTGTCTTCTAAAACCTCTTACTGCATTTTAGGGGTCACCACATGACAGTCCCTGATAGTTTCTGTGTTCTTAAGGATTGAAAAACAATCAAGGGGAGAGTAAGATTCCATGGCCTGTGAAAATTATATCCACATTTTAGTTTGGATAAAGTTTTATTGGAACATAGCTTTACGCATTCATTTACGTATCGTGTGTGGCTGCCTCCGGCTACAAGGACTAGGTTGGGTTGTTGCAGCAGGGACCAGAGGCCGAACAGAGCCTTAAATAATTACTGTCTTGTCTTTCACAGAGAAAGTTTGCCAACCCCTGCTAAAACACGCCTAACATACACCAAAGTGAGACAGTGCTGTAGCATGTTAAATCAGCGCAAGAAGCACTTGCTTTCACTTTGTTTCATCTTTTAATTCGCTGTCCCACTAATTGAACATTCACTGTATATTTTTCAGAAGTTGGAGAAAAATTGTCCTTTGAATGCAATAAAAAGGGATTTATATGCGAAGGTTTCCTTTACTTGCTTTTAATGCTTCCTTTATAGAGAGAAATACTGAAACTAATTGCACTCTTTTAGAGATGGGTCATTAGTCTAGTCCCTATCTTTTATGGAGACCTAATTTTCATGCAGGATTTCTCTCTGAAGCTCGAACTAGGATCACTTTAGGAAGAAGAGACAGTGAGGATACAAGAGCTTTTCTGTGGCTTCTACAAGTTTGGCTGTTCACAAACCATGAAGTATATTGGTTGGCGTCTCACCTGTGTTTAGCACCCGATAAGTATTTGTTGAATGAATGAATGAATTCACTTTACAAAACAAACAGAAAAAGGAATGTATCACTTACAAAATAAAATCCGTTATGCATTTGGATATTACATTCCTTTGGGGAAAATAATTGTTATGCTAGTATAAATCCAACGTATTTGCTCTCAATTTCTCCTTCCTGTGTTTCAAGGAAGAGGGCTATGTGTTGGAAAGTTAGGGTTTAAATTGACTAAGTTTCCCTATGTTATGGAATTCTTAGGTGTTCTTTTGGATGGGCCAAGTAAAATTTTTCTATACATGGAATAAAAAGAAGCATTAAATTAAATATGGTTATCTGCAATAATTTGAGTGACTTAATGAATACAATTTTCCCAGCATTTTCCTGTGCACCGTTATCAAATACAATGAATATAACCCTAACTCTGGCTGTGTGCCCACTGATATTGCCTTAAAATTGGAAGAAGCTGCAAATTTTATTTAACGATATCTTTGCCTAAATTTTCTAATTAAAGAGTCGTGCCTCTTACATCTGTCTTCTCATATGTTTTTCCCATCTCGTTCCAGACCTTGAACCTTAGGGTAGCCCCAGGAATCCAAGCTTACAAAAAGAAAGATCTCACTCTCCAGATAATTTGGGTTGTCAGGCAGACTTAGACAATTCTCATTCAGAGCGACTTACTCTCTTCCTGTCTCCGTTCTTTTTCTTTCTTTTCTTTTCTTTTTTTCTATCTATGAAATGCATAAGAAATTCTGAGATCATTCCCTGGGAATTTTCATGATTTAGAGTGAACTGGTGCTTGAGAACATTCTGCAGCTAGATTGTGCTAATTTATTCAAACTAGTGTTTTTGACTTGTTTTTCAAACAGGAGCGTGAGGAAATAATTCACATCATGTAATCATGGACTTTATTTGCAGCGGTGGAAGATGTCATTCAAGTTTTGTTTTGAAACTCACTTTGTTTCCCTTCCCTTCCGTTTTATACAGTTGCCATCCTTCTAAAGGACGACTATTTTGTCAGTGGTGCTGGCCTGCCTGGCAGATTCAAAGCCGAGAAGGTGGAATTTCACTGGGGCCATAGCAATGGCTCTGCAGGTTCTGAACACAGCATCAATGGGAGGCGCTTTCCTGTGGAGGTGAGAACGAGATGTCAAGTGTAGCCCTGCTTTGGGTCTTCACGTTAATGAGGTGCTTTGGGTTTACCCCCAGTGACTTTGCAAATCAAACTTGCACCCTCCATACCTTTGTCTCTGGCAATCTTTTAAATGCAGCATGACACGTGTATAGCCCTCCACAAGCTTCTCATCTTTGTTTAACTGGAGAAGCATGGGGAAGTCCCGGATGGGGAAGTCCCGGGCCTCATGGTTTGAGGAGACTACCCCCCCCCCCCCCCGCCCAGGCTGAGGATTTTTCAACCATTTGTTTCCTTTGACACAAGTGTCTTTACTGTTTCTGAAGTCCCACTTTCTAAAGGTGAAATTCTCTATGAAACTCAGGGGACTGTTTTCACCCTTTAGAAAAGAGAAAAGTTAGTTGATGTGTGAAGCGGAGTCTCAGAACCTTTTGTCGGTAGGGCAGTTGTTGTAAGGTTTCTTTGCTCCTGCCGGCTGTCAAGAAAGAGGCTGTGGCCATTGGTGGTGTAACTCGCGGATAGCATTGCTGGGATCAGTGATGACATTTTGCCTTAACTGTCCGTTTTCTCAAAGATCCATGCTGCTAGACAGAAGATGTGGGTACGTACAGTAGATGGTTTGTATCTTTTGGGGGAGGGCGGGAGGGAACAAGTCTCCAAACTCCTTCATTAATATTGGGTGGGGACAGCTCACCCCTTTTATTGCTAACTTGATTTTTACTTTTCATCATGATCAAGTCTGGTGGCTGTTTGGCTCCCCATGTGGTAAGCTGTACACGTTTGTGGAAGAACTGAATGGGCTCAAGCCTCTGACTAGATTCTTAGTGTTTGGCACCTTCTATTAAGTCATGACCTACTTTGATAATCAGATGAATACTTGAGATCCCCTTCCATACAGGGAAAGTACGTGGATATACACACAGATTTGCATATCGTTTATAGGATTTCGTCATTCACCTTAGCTCCTCAAGCCCATTTCTGGGCCATTTAGGCATCCTTGAAGCTTAAGTGAAGAATCCCTATAAACTGAGAGAAGCAGTAGTATTTCTTTTTTCGGAGATGCTCATATTCGCATATAACCTTGTCTCTTACCTGTGATCGCTGGAGAAACCAGACAACTATTCTGAGAAAACGCTTCCCGTTTTTTTCTTGTCCACCTGACACATTTTGGGTATTAAGACCCTTCTATCTGTGGGGCTTCCTGTGCTAGTCACACGTGTTAAAGGACTCCTGAGTAGGGTTTCTGCTTAATGGGCTCTCCTCCTCCTGTATACTGAATGAATCATTTCTTAGAAATCTTAGCTTTATTTGTACTTGAAGACGTGATTCCTAAAGGCAAAATTACAGCGTCCTTTTAAAAGTTTGGGGTTTCCCTTCTGTTCTTGCTGACCGCAGCGTGAGTTGAACGGATGGTTTGTGTCCAGTTGGTTTTTCTTTACGACCTCTTTGTCTTAGAATTGGGTTATCATTTATTTAGCTGGTGTTGTTGGGACAAAAGACCCGTGCTTTGAAAGATTGAAAACTTATTCTGGCGGCTGCCTTGGTAGAGAAGAGCTCGAGAGATAGGAACTGGAAACTTCTGCCTTGTTCTAGTTACATCCCTTAATGCAGAGACGGGCCTGGCTCTTCCTCCTGGCCCATTCAGATTTGGAAAAATGCATGGACTAGATGCATTAAACTAGTACTACTTTATCAAACTTACTACTTTAAATGAATATTTCAGTTTTCTTTTACTCAAAGAGTGCCCTGAAATTCAGAAGCTAATTAGAAATGGCAGCTACAATGCACAGATTTATTATTCCACCAAGTTGTTTGAATTTATTTCTGTCAAGTAATGTCAGATGGTAAGGCTGCCTGTATTAATTGGGTTTCTCATTGAGGTCCCTCTGGTTCGTAGCTTGTTTTGTTTTTTGGTTTTTGTTGTTTTGTTTTGTTTTCCATGTGATAAACGTGTTAAATTACTTAGTGAGTATATTTAGAGGAACTTGAATTTCAAGAGGTCAAAGGTAATGGGATTGGATTTAACCTTAAAATATGCAAGGAAAGTTGCTCACCTTTGCTTGAAACACGTCTATAATATTTTAACGTTAAATTGCTTTATTTGAGCTCTTTATCTATAGGAACGCTCTCTGATGTTCTTACAGTTTGAACATCTCGGACTTGGTTTATTTTGTTCCCTATAACTATATTGTTTTCTAAGAAATTAAAATGAAAGTAAATAATTGTCATGTATCCTGTAGTCATTTGTCAGCATGGGGGCAATTACTTATTTGCCTTGCATACAGAGTCAGAGAAGAGATGTGGTTAAAGATTGCAGTGGGATTGGTTCTCAACTAGAGACCAACGTTCCCCACCCATGGGGACATTACGCATTGTCAGGGGACGTTTTTGGTTGTCGCTGTTAGGGCCAGTGGTATGCTACTGGAATCTAGTGAGTAGAGGCCAGGGATGCTGTTAAACATCCCATTCATAGCACAGCCCCCAAAGAATTACGCCACCCAAAATGTGGCTGTTAGGAGGCTTTGAAGTAGAGAAAGTGGTATGCTTAGCTGTAACTGACCTTCCTTCTTTTCCCTGTGTGGCATCATTGTAAGTACATTTGAATATTGAGGACTTTGTGCCTGAGAAGTCCTTCTATCCTCTTGTGGACTTTAGAGAGAAATGTACCTTGCCTGTTGGGTGAGAACATTGCTGGTCCCAGTTCCTTTGGGCTCCGCTGGGAGCTAAGTCACGACCTCAGGTATTTATTTCAGCAGCTGCCTCAGTGCTCCAGCCCCGCAGGCTGAATTGTAAGCCTGTGGCCCGCAAGAATCGGGACCTGCTCCCTGAGGCTCAGTTGCAACAAACCCAACTTTGTAGGTTTTGCTGCCCACCCCCCCACTCCCCTCCAGGAATGCCTTGAGGTCACCTACAACAGCTTCCTACACATCCAGAAGCCAGACCTCCCCACGTTGTCCTGGCTGGAGTCCTGGACTTGGTCTTGGAATTCCTACACTTGAAAACATCCTAATAGAAAAATAAATGGCCTTGTAAAAATGAAATAAGAGCTCTTCAGTAGCCACCAATCATTACAGCTCAGTGTAAGTTAGGGAACAAAGTTGGAATCCGATTACAATGCCATGCTTAGGAGGTGAGACCCAATTTGGATCCTCCCATGCCCTCACCTCCTATATATATGCAGCTTTATTCCTTGCCTAGCAGCAAACTTTACTTGAGTGCCTTCTGTCATGTAAGCACTGGGTTATAAAGGTAAACCGGTAAGCCGGGACCCCTACCCTTAAGGTACTTACACTCTGGTAATGACACAGAAATTGAACAAGCGGTCACATAAGTAGCTGTGTGATAGCAGTTGGGATATTGTCTCTGAAGGAGAGGGATATTTTGTCATGAGCTATGGAAGGCCTCTAGACAGATATTTATTAAGCTACAAGGTATTTATTAAGTGATATTAATTAAGAGAGAAGAGATAAATCGGAGCTAGTCCATAGAACAGGGGCATGCAAAGACCTAAGGCAGGAGATACGTGGTAAGTTGAAGGAATAAAGAGAGATCATTGCGGGTTTCGATATTCAGGATGGTGCCCCCCTCCAGATGTCCCCTCAGTAATCCCTGAAACCTATGAATATATATATTACCTTATATGGCAAAAAGGATTTTGCAGATGTGATTAAGTATTCTTCAAGTGTAAAGGCTCACAACATTCCAGTGATTAAAACAGTGGTATGTCCTGTTCCCGTTCTTCCATGGCTACACAACTTTGTGTTATCTCTGCAACCACAGTTATCTATATCAGCTTCTACCCTATCCTACGCTTTCCCTTTGCACACTCTCATCCCCTGTTCTGTGATTGGTAACTTAAATAAAGGTTCATGTAACACTAATAGGATTGAATCATGCAGTGTTTCTACTAATAGCTGAAGTTGGGGTTAATGCAAAGAGAAATCTCCAGATAAAACCTCTGATAGCTCCATTAAAGTGGAGGTTCATTGCATACTTGTTGTGTAAGGTAATTAAAATCTTGTTTATTACAATAAGAGATCGCAGGAGTTGTTGATTCAGACTTATTGGTACTTTATGAGTTGGAGTCTTCAATAAGCTTAAATGATCCAAACTGATTATATATGCCCTTTCCAAGGAAACTCACAGCTCGTTCATTTCGGCACTGCTTAGAGCATCCCGGCAAGTGAATGGAAGAAAAGGCATTTTTCCTAATATACACCACGTACACATCACCATATGGTACAGGTCTACAGTCCCTTAGCTGAAACCCTTGAGGCCAGATGTTTTAGAATTCAGGATTTTTTTTCGGGAAAGGTAGTAGGATACGCATGCTATACATATTACTGAGGACCCTAGTCGGGTCTGCCACTCTACTCCTTGAATGCGTTAATTTTTCTGGAGCATGGAGGTGAATGAAATCTCAGTATTCTAAATGGCTCCATATCTCTTCACTTCGGGTTTTACCACCAAATTGGCTTTTGCACCCGAATCATAAATAACTGTAATAACAGAACACCTTTGGTCTTGCAAGCTTTTGAGATTTCATCACCACTGATAACTTACGGGCCTGTGTTTTAAAAACTGGGTCCATAGCATGGCACCACTGGTTTATGTTCCCAGGAGTGTGGGTTAGTTCCAGCCATGACACAGACACGTTGTCACCTTGGTGGGCCCAGTGAGTGCAGGAACGATCTGGTGTTGGTAAACGACATTCTTAGAGCTAAGTTTTGTTCAGGGAGCAAGAAGTTGCTTGTTGTAGGCTGACCTTGCTCTGTGATCTCTTTCCCCCTTTAACATTCTGCCTGGGGGCTCTACCTTGACCTTCTCTTGTCTTCCCTCTGTCTGCCCAGCTTCCCTCTGCCTGCCTAGAGTTAGGCTCATGTTCTGCCTTTTATTTTGTGAAATAGATCTTGGTTCTTCCATCGTTCCTGTTACATCCTGGTTAGACGGTTCTCTTTCTGTTGGGCCCTCAGATTAACGTCCTAGGTGATGTGCATCGGCCTTCCTTCACCCAGGTGAGCTCGTGCACTTGTGACCCACACAGAGGCCTGCCACATTGTCACTCGCTACACTCCTGCAAACATGGCAGGATGCTACATGAGTCAGATGTGGGCCTGTCCACCAGAGGCTAAGTTCTCATATTGGTCCCTGGCTTCAGTAGTGTGATTTTCTGAATTTTTTTTTAATGTTTATTTTATTTCTGAGAGAAAGACAGACAGAGCGTGAGCAGGGGGAGGGGGGGAGCAGAGAGAGAGGGAGACACAGGATCCAAAGCAGGCTCCAGGCGCTGAGCTGTCAGCAAAGAGACCAACGAGGGGGTTTGAAATCGTGAACCATGAGATCGTGACCTGAGCCAAAGTCGGCACTTAACCAACTGAGCCCAGCCACCCAGGTGCCCCAGTAGTATGACTTTCTAGAACACAGACTAAATGTTCACTTTGGCTCCTACTCCTTTATGTAACCCTTCTTTTCTGCTGGAAATAAATTTATACACAAAATGCCTTCTTGAAGATGTATTTTAAATATTAGCATATTAAAGACATTTGAAGAGTCTTCCGCTGAAGAAATGTATTTACCTTTATTTAACTCCATTTTCCCCCAGACTTTTATAAGCCCACTGTCCCACTCCTTCCTCAGTTTAAGTTAAGCAATTTGGTAACAATTCCCCCTTTTTTGGAAATGAGGTTTAAAATTTTCTCCTGTTCTCCTTTATTCCCTATTCCGGTAAGAAATGGGGTCCCATTCAGGTAAGTTTTTCCAGAAGACACTAATGGTAATTTTTATTTCTCTTATCTTAACAATTATAAAACCACCTTGGCTTGTTCATAAAACAATGGTCATTATGAACCTGATAGTATCTTGCTTCGTCTGTCTTTAGAGCTGTCATTAAAGGAAGATTGAGACATTTTCTTTTTTTCATTTTTTATTTTTATTTATTTTGGGAGAGATAGAGAGCAAGCAGAGGAGAGGCAGAGAGAGAGGGGAAGAGAATCCCAAGCAGCTTCGGTGCTGTGGGCGCAGAGCCCGATGCAGGGCTCAAACTCACAAACCATGAGGTTGTGACTGGAGCCAAAGTCAAGAGTCAGACACTTAACCAGCTGAGCCACCCAGGCACCCAGAGACATCTTCTATGAAAAATAAGTTTTGCCACATCATGGTGATTCTTTCACCCTGCCTTGTACTTTACTGAAATTCCCGGAATTGTGCAGTTTCTCTGAAACGTTGCTTTGTGCGTTGGAGAGTCCTTTGTGGATGTGTTCAAGGCAGTGCCTGTTTTCCTTGTCACTCTTCCTCACGGAACATTGGAAGCGTCAAGGAGATTGTCCCTGGTTATCTGGTGTTTGCTGCTCCATGGTGTGGCCAGTCGGGTTTTTCTCTGTAGTGACTGCCATCAAATGGTGAGGGAATTGGTTAAAATTTAATGAATGACTTTATTGAAATACAGATTCCATTTCTGAGCAGAATGTTTCATCCTTTGCTGGTGAAATACTTCATTTCCATCTGGCTGATCTTTTATGTGTCTATCCTGTGTTAATTAAGAAGAACATGGGAGGAGGCCCCAGGACTTAGAGGATGCTCCGTGGAGAAGTGAATGCCTTGGTTGTACAAAGCCAGAGAACTGATTTGGCGAAGCAGAAAAGCCTTGCCCCTGGCGTGGTAAATGTCCATAATGTCTGACAGCCCTCATCACACACGGTCTTCTTTAGATGTGAACTTGGCTCGGGGCTGTTTGATGGTGTGTCAGTGACACATAGTGTGTTGATACCTGGTTGAATTGCCCTGATAATCACAGAAGGGCAGAGGACATCGCAAAAAGAAAACCCAGGTAAATTGGAGATAATTTCAACCTAGAAACTTGATGACTCCGGCAGAGCCCTCAGACAACCGAAAAGAAGGCTTGCAGTGTTGGTGCTGGTGGTTTTCATCATAATGATGATACTGTAGACACCATTTAGTAAGCATTACCTGTGTCAGCAACATTCTAGATATTCTTCCTTTAATTTTCTCACCTACCTTATGAGGGAGGTGCCCTTGCTGTGCTCTAAGTTGGGACAGCTGAGTTTCTGGAAAGGTAAGTGGCTTGGCTGAGATTTATTGTTAGGACTTCAGAATCTAGGCTCCAGTGTCTACAAAATCTTAACCAGCATTCCTTTTATTTGATAAATCATTTTCTCGTTGTTCTTGCCATTGCTTTAGGTTGTTTTTAGAATCACTGATGCAGTAGAAATAATTTTGTTGGAATCTTAACTGCTGTTTATTGGATTACAGGAAGGAAAAAGTATCAAAGGGCTTTAAATGTTCAAACATGGCTGAACCACTGGTAAAACATACAGAGAGGAAAGTGAGAGAAACAGGAAGTGCCATCAGCTCTTTGCCTAGAGGTATTGTAGAAAGCACTGGATTTTGTGTGGATTGGCCACTTCTGTCTATTTTCAATCATGTAAGGCAGCACTTGTCTGATAGAAAACAGAATGGGAGCCATTCAGTGTACTTTGAAATTTTTGGCAACCACATTAAGAGAGGCAAAAAGAAACAAGTGATTTTATTTGACTTTACTAACTTACCTTATATAATTTATGTTATATGATAATAATTGTTAGAAAATCAATTAATTTTTAATCGATTTTAACAATCTATTATTGTTACCCTAATACATTATAATATTACTATTTCAACATGTAATCGATATAAAAAATTATTACCAAGCTATTCTACATTCTTTTTTTGGTACTTTCTTTGAAATCTTGTATGTATTTTACACTTAGACTGGCCAGTGATCATATGCTCAGGAACCACATGCATGTAGTGGCTCCTATGACTAAAACGTGTACACTTAAGGGTTCCAGACCACACTAATGGAGTTTATTTATTTTTTTAATTTACACCCAACTTAGTTAGCATATGGTTTCAGTGAGCAGTAGTTTCAGGAGTAGATTCCTTAATGCCCCTTACCCATTTAACCCATCCCTCCTCCCACAACCCCTCCAGCAATGCTCTGTTCTCCATATTTAAGAGTCTCTTATGTTTTGTCTCCCTCCATGTTTTTATATTATTTTTGCGTCCCTTCCCCTATGTTCATCTGTTTGGTATGTTAAAGTCCTCATATGAGCGTGAAGTCCTATGATATTTGTCTCTCTGACTGACTAATTTCACTTAGCATAATACTCTCTAGGTCCATCCACATAGTTGCAAATGGCAAGATTTCATTCTTTTTGATTGCCGAGTAATACTCCATTGTGTGTGTGTGTGTGTGTGTGTGTGTGTGTGTGTGTGTGTATATATACACACCACATCTTCTTTATCCATTCATCCATCAATGGACATTTGGGCTCTTTCCATACTTTGGCTTTTGTTGATAGTTCTGCTATAAACATGGGGGTGCGTGTGTCCCTTCGAAACAGCACACCTGCATCCCTTGGACAAATGCCTAGTAGTGCAATTGCTGGGTCGTAGGGTAGTTCTATTTTTAGTTTTTTGAGGAACCTCCATACTCTTTTCCAGAGTGGCTGCACCAGTTTGCATTCCCACCAGCAGTGCAGAAGAGATCCTCTTTTTCCACATACTCACCAACATCTGTCATTGCCTGAGTTGTTAATGTTTGCCATTCTGACAGGTGTGAGGTGGTATCTCATTGTGGTTTTGATTTGTATTTCCCTGATGATGAGTGATGTTGAGCATTTTTTCATGTGTCGGTTGGCCATCTGGATGTCTTCTTTGGAGAAGTGTCTATTCATGTCTTCTGCCCATTTCTTCACTGGATTATTTGTTTTTTTGGTGTTGAGTTTGATATGTTCTTTATGCATTTTGCATACTAACCCTTTATCTGATATGTCATTTGGAAATATCTTCTCCCATTCCGTTGGTTGCCTTTTAGTTTTTCTGATTGTTTCCGTCGCAGTGCAGAAGCTTTTTATTTTGATGCAGTCCCAATAGTTCATTTTTACTTTTGTTGCCCTTGCCTCCGGAGACCAGTAAGAAGTTGCTGTGGCCAAGGTCAAAGAGGTTTTTACCTGCTTTCTCCTTGAGGATTTTGATGGCTTCCTGTCTTACATTGAGGTCTTTCATCCATTTCGAGTTTATTTTTGTGTGTGGTGTAAGAAAGTGTGGTCCAGGATCATTTTTCTGCTTGTCGCTGTCCAGTTTTCCCAGCACCACTTGCTTAAGAGACTGTCTTCATTCCATTGGATATTCTTTCCTGCTTTGTCAAAGATCAGTTGGCCATAGGTTTCACACTAATGGAATTTAGACACTAAACTAGCCAAAGGACTTACAGAAATTTTAAAGAGGGATTTTTATGCTGAATTTGTAATAATTTTCACCTTTTTTTTCCTTTCCCAACCAAAAACTATGTGCAATTCAGTTTTCTATTGGGATCTGACCTGGTTGTTGAAAGTCTTCACCTGGATGTGATTCAGGATTTTCTTTTTCTGTTTCTTTTTCTGTTTCTGTTTCTGTTTCTGTTTCTGTTTCTGTTTCTTTTTCTTTTTCTTTTTCTTCTTCTTCTTCTTCCTCTTCCTCTTCCTCTTCTTCTTCTTCTTCTTCTTTCTCTTTCTTCTTCTTCTTCTTTTTCTTCCCCTCCTCCTCCTCCTCTTCCACCTTCTTTTTTTATAAGCATTCAGTATTTCCCCCTTACTTATTTATTTATTTTTATAACATTTGTTCCCAGGGCTTTGAGGCTTTGAATACTATTTTTCTCAGAGTCTGTTTCCAAGCTGAGGAACTCAAATAACACCGGCTCAGGGAGACCTTTGTGCACTGAAGGTAGAGACCTCAGGCGGCCAGATCAGATGTATTGTAAGTTCAGGTCAGGAGGATTTATGGGCATAAGGCTCAGAAACATCGCCCCTGCACTTTTTTTTCCCCTGTCCTGTCAAATATTTGAGCAGGAAGGTTTCAAGCCATCTTAAATCTAAAGCTTTTAGCAAATTCTTTAGTGCCACCGCCACTCAGAAAGAACAGTGAAGAAGATTTATAAGGAACAGAAAGAAGTCAGGATTGAAAGAAAGTCTATTTCCTCACTCCCCTTTAAATCCCCAGCATGGAGTTTCATAGTACCCCTCCACCCCCCATTTAATGGAAGGGAGAGGAAACTCCTAAAGCTTACTTCCCCGGGTGCGTGGCCTGGCTCTGTGTTGAGCACAGATACCGCTCTGGGTACATTTACTGTGATATATGGAGACACCAGCTGGGCAAATTCACCAAAACCTTATTTTACTTAGAAATATGAATTTCATCTCTTGAATGTTTGAGGATGTCTTAGAAGACAGGGCTTTAAAACTCAGGTTAATACATGAAAGATATTTGGGTTAATGATAAAATGACTCCTAAACCCCAGCTTTTACTCTACGGATAGAGCTTCGATTTCTGAATCTCCTTGTTAAAACCTTTACTGCATCAGTTTATAAAGTTCAGTATTTCAGGGAATCTTCTTACTGTATTGCTTCAGGGTTCGCCATCCCCTGATTCAAGGAGGCTAGGGGTGAAAGAAAACTCATTCCGTGCTCTGCCATTTCTCAGCCTGGTTCTGCCTTTACAATTGCTCCTGTTTCTGTCTCTGTCTCTCTGTCTCTCTCTGTCATCACTGTATTTATTCACGTTTATGTGTTGGCAGAGTACCTGTGGGTTGAAACATCATAACCATGTGTGGCAGCCCCTGGTACATTTTCTGGATTCTGTTAGTTGGTCTAAATGATCTGCACAAAAAGTGATCTGGGGTCAGATACGTTTAGGAAACGTTGCCTACTATACCTTCCTCTTGTTGCTTGATAATGGGCCAATGTAATAAAATTTTTGAGAGAAACTTGCTTGTAACCAGGAATCTCCCAAACTCAGTTGACCTTGGAACTGTTTTTTTTTTTTGTTTTTTGTTTTTTGTAACATCCTGAGAGGTTAATGATGAGAATTTTCTACGTAGGGGAAATGCTGTCCCACGTAGTTCGGTGGGGAGTTCTTTCCCATACCTTGATGCTGTGTAAAATGTTTAAATTACGTTTTGACACTCATCTTTCATTTCTAAATTATCAGTGATGTTCATTCAGTTGCTTAATAGGGCCTTCTCTGTGTAGGACACAGAATGCCCTGGCCTCAAGTGGCTTTTGTTTTAGTAGGTGCTAAGGCCCTGAGGCAGAAGCTTGCCCTGCATGTTTGAGCAAGCAAAGGGCAGAGTGACAGTAATATAGTCTACAAAATAGTTGGGGTCCTGATGATACAAGGCCTGGTGGACCATGGGCAGCCCAGTTGCTTTTGCCCCGGCCAAGATAGAAAGCCCTTGGAATGTCCTCAGCAGAAAGTGGACGTTATCTGGCTTAGATTTTAGAAGGATCCTTCTGGCTACACATGGCCATAGGAAACACTTGTGGCCACTGAAGTCAGAAGATAATTATGATATTTCAGGAGAGGTGATGGTGGCTCGTGCCTGAATTCTGAATGAATTCTGAGTATTTTGAGGGAAGAGCATGCTAATTGAGGGAGATAGGATAGGGATGCTTATCTCTTATGATAAGTTTATATTTCTTGGTTTTAGAAGATCACGGATAACTGACGACTCTGTATTATTTTATAGCATTTTCTTTCACTTTTTAAAATTCTTTTAAATTTTTGATTATGTAATATTTAGATTTTGTGTTGTACACATTATATGTGAGTTTTGATTACATACTATTTGTTGTACATTAAAGAAGAATGTAATGTGGGGTGCCGGGGTGGCCCAGGCCTTGGTTAAGTGTCTGACCCTTGGTTTCAGCTTAGGTCATGATCTCACGGTTTCATGAGTTCGAGCCCCGCGTCGGGCTCTGTGCTGACAGTGTGGAGCCTGCTTGGGATTCTCTCTCTCCCTCTCTCTCTGCACCCCTGCATCTGTCTCTCTCAAAATAAATAAATAAACTTAAAAAAGAAGAACGTAACATAGTGCAGTGATGAAACACAATAATAATGAAACAAACCCCCTTTTGGAAGGCTTACTCTGAGATAGTAGAGGTCAGTGCTTCCACCAGCACCTGGCACATTCTAAGAGCTTCCTTGATGTTAGCCATTATTCTTGTGTCCTGATCCTCCAGTTACATTGGACGGCACACTCCCAATTCATCAGTTTCTTTTCTTTTCTTCTCTTCCCAGCCTGGTTCAAGCCATCACCAGGTCGGCCTTTGACCATTGCTATAGATTCCTGAGAGCTCTCTCTTGCCCCCGACAGTCCACTCATCTAGTGACCAGAGTGTTCTTCTAAATGCTTGCATCGCAATATGTTTTTCCTTTGTTTAAAAACCTTCCAGTGGTTTCTAGTCCCATGTTGAATAAATCCAAATATCCTACTTGGCCCTATGAGGCCTTACTGGACGTGGCTCTCACTCCTCCCACCCCTCAAGCTCCCTACCTCATTTCCACCAGCTGTGTCCTCAGTCCAGAATGTTCTCTCCCCGATTATCCCTTCTCATGGCTCATTCCTTTCTAAATCCTACCCATTAATATATTCCATGCTCTCTCCTTTCAACTCAATCCCTTTCTTTCCTATTACCCAGCTTCATTTTCTTTATAACAATCATCAGTTTTTGAAATTACTTATTGATTTGTTTACTTGTTTATGAACTTGCCTTCCCCCCCCCCACACACACACACACTGCATGTCAACTGCTGGAGAAGAGGAGGGCCTGTCTGTCTTGTTTGCTGCTGAACCTCGGTTGCTGATGGACACAGTCCCCTAAAAGAGTAAGCAGTAATACCTATTAAGAAACCCCCATTCTCATAGAATATCTTCATTTTCTTGTCTCAGTGGTCTTAAAGGGTAAAGAGCTCTAAATCCTGAGAAGGAAAATATGTAATTCATTCATAAAAAGGACATTTAAAGCAGCAAATCCTCCCCTAAAACTACCTCTTGTCTTAAGGATGTGAAAGACCCAAATAAATTATTTACTCCCAAATAAACACATTCATCCTGTTGCCTCACGCTGTGAGGCTGAGGGTTAGTTGCAGTTTACAAAAATGATATTTGTAAGGTCTGTTCTTCCAGAGTATAGCTCTTATATTAACAACCATTACATCTACATATCAAGACAGATTGTTCCAATTAGTCAATGAGGTCCAGGTCTTTGAGAGCTGTTAATACGTACATGAGCAATTACAGTAGCAGAGTTAAAAGGCATGCCTTTGGGAATTTTAGATTGAGATTATCAGTTTCATTCATGAGCTAGGGCAGGGGCCCTGAGAATTATGTGCTGCATTTCTCCGCAGATGCATTCGCTGGAAGGTTCTCCAGTGCCTATACATGATAGTTTATGAAGTTGCCAGATTCCTCTCCTCTGCCCAGCCCCCACCCCATCCCAGACCAGTGCCTGCCTCTGTAATCATAGAGAACCAGGCATTGTGATAAGCGTTTGGGAACTTCACTGTGAACAAAATACATAAGCCCTGTGACTTCATGACCGCTTAAGAGACCAGCAGGGTGAATCTTAACCAGAGGTTACTTCAAAATCAAGCGGGCATTTAAAAATTTTTTTCTAAACTCACATTTATGTGATTTTCACTTGTTCCTTATTATTGGTGAATAGAAACAAAACACAACAAAAACACTCAATTATCAGCCTGTTTTTCCACGTTCAAATAAAATGCCCTGTATTTTTAACATGAACACTGCGCCTCTCCACTGTGCTCAGTCTTGCTATTTCCTTTCCAGAGTTTACTAGAATTTCATGATTTAAGCAGGAACTGGATTTGGAGTCAAATACTAGATGATTTGTAGACTCTGGGGAATGTCCCCCTCTTTCCAGTAGACCAGTCTTGTTGAATGACTGAGGCTAACCAAGTCAGTGTCAAATGTGCCTGAAATTCTTCCCTTTTAGTTAAGGTATTGCTGCCTCTTCAAATGCTAATGTAAGGGAAAGAGCAAATTATAAGAGTTCCTATCTCTGTTGAACACATTAATAAAACTCATCAGATCCACTCCTCACTTGGAGTAAGAGGGATCGGAAATAGACTCTGAGGGGACACAGTGGGCTGGACGAGACACTTCCCAGGGAAGAAGGAGGCCCCAGATACAGGGTGAATGGATTGAGGAGAGGAAGCATCAGATCTCAAAGACATACTGGATTTATCCATGTTGGTACATGAGCATGCCTCATCTGGAGAGCAGATGATTTGAATGAACAACGGTGTGCAGATAGAGTGTGATCATGGGTCTTGATAGTTTTAAAGGGATTCTCATGGAAAAAGGAATCCCTTAGTCTTTGGAGGCCCAAAGTAGAACCAGGAACTACAGAAGCAGACTCCACTGAAGAAGCTGGTTACAGCTGGGTCATATCACCCAAGCCACAAAATTCAGAAGAGATTTTCAAAATCACATTCCCTCAATCCCTCTGGGGACCTCCTGGATTTGGTGTCAAGAAGTTAAAGATACCCTCCGCCCCCCCATAGTCCTTCTATGAAAACAACTCCTGGGATAATAATGATAGGTAAACTCTTCAACAGGTTCTGACTTCATGTACTTAGAGCACTCTATACATATCGTATCATTTCATCAAAACATACTCGAAACACCTGTCCATAAAAACAGCAGTTAATAATCAGTATCTTTTCCTCTCAGATGAGAAAACTAATGTAAGAGAGTTATTGTGATCGAAATCTCAGTAAAGCCTTATACTGTCTTTTAAGGAGCTTAGGAGTCTGTGTTCAAGTGATCACAGAATGATCCCTGTTACCATTTTGATCTACTTCCTTCCAATATTGGATGCGGGGCCGGGGGCGGATAAAAGTATAGTCAGTATCGAAGTGAATCATAGCACGCTTCGTCACTTCACATGTTATGAATATTTTCCATGTTTTGAAAGATTCTTCACTCCTGCAAAAATGAAATCAAAATCAAATTTTCTTACTTGAACCTTGCTGCGTTCTACAAGTTTTTCACAATTAGCAGATTTTACTTTAAGATCAGGGAAGAAAATAACAGAACAGTGAGTAAATTAATGTCATTTCTGAAACCTTCTTTTTTACAAGCAGAATAAAGTACAAAGGCAGCATATGAAAACATACACAATAATTTTTTCTGAAATTGCAAAAGCATAGTCTTTTGATTATCAAAGTAATATATGTTCATTATAAAATGATTCAGACATTATATGAGCGAAGAAGAAAGGATGTGTTTTTTTTGCAAATACAGAACACTCCTTGGAAATGCCACTATGTGCTACGTAGTTTTATAGGCTCATTCCCACTTACTAGATGATGGAAGTCTTCCATTGTCAGTAAGTAACTGTCTACATCATGATATTTAAATGCTGCATAGCTTAGGCTCTGAGCCAGATTCCTGGAGTTCAAATCTCATCACTGCCATTTGTGAGTTCTGTGACTTTGGGCATCTCTTTAACCTCTTCCTATATCCGTAAACTGTCATTTAATACTGATCTCTACCTCATGAGTGTTTTTGGAGGATCTAGAAATACAGTATTTTAAAGTACCTCGTTTAGTATCACATAGTAGATCAATTGATAAATTTTTGCTTCTCTTTCTGATATGGATGTGACATAATTTATTTTAGCAATGCTTCATTGATGAACGTTTTGGCTCTTTCCATCTTTCCCTGCTATAACCATCACAGCTCTGTAGAGCATACATTTGGGATAAACTGAGGTTCTCTGGGGACCAGCCCTATGACATGAGGTGAAAGGTAGGTATTGTCGAAATGCTTTTTGGCTTATTGACATTTGGGAATATAAACTAACATTAGTCAGAACTTCCAGCTTTTTCAAAAAAAGCTGGAAATCTGTGTTTGCAAAAGCCAAAAATCTCTGTATTCATTTGCATACTGCATCCTTAATGTAAAATACACTGTTCTGGCTTTCACAGTTTATTGGTGGTGTAGAATTGGTGATCAGTTAGGGTTTCATATCCAGGGTGCTTAATCTCAAAGCTAAAGTTTTTTGTGTTACAGTTCATTGTGTCTGCCTTTACCTTCATGAACTAAGAATGTTCAGGATGGTATACAAAGTCAGGTTATTATTATATGATAATATAATTTGGTGGCTTTACATATAAATTCTGAAACTGTCTATAATATTAATAACAGGATGTAAGTTCCTAATATGGGACTAATAAACTTCCTAAAATTACATTTAACATTTTGTCTATTTAAGTGTCTTTTGTTTTTCTTCTCTCTCTCTCTCTCTCTTTTTTTTATCTAGTGCTACATTCAGAATCTGGTATTATTTTCTTTTCTTCCCTGAATCCCCCTCCAAAATGGTAAAGAACCTGGGAAGAAAGGAACAATTTTTTTTTTCTACAGAACTAATTTGTCTTTTACTTTCTAATGTACAGAATATATGAAAGTTTACATAAAATTTCATTCATAACCTCATTACCAGTCTCATGAATTTTCTAGAGTCCTGAAACTCACTGTGAAGGCTGATGTAAGTGTCTTTTCTCCCAGCCTCAATGGGCATGGACCATCGCTGTCTTGTTAATTTCCATAACCTCAGTGTCAAGCGCAGAACCTTGTATGTTGCTGGTGACCTATTTAAATTTCTTGAAAAATAAAATAATGCATCCGCTACTCTCTATGTTAGTTAATTTAGACCTATAAGGAGATTTTGAGCTTAGGTTCACAAGAACCAGCTCATAAAATGTCTCTATCTTTTAGTGAAATCTAGTCCTAGGACCAGTGGCTGGCACACCAGAATCAGTATTGATGGGCATTTTGTTTTGACATACTGACTGGCAGGCACAATGCTTGTCACCTTCTCTTGGCTCAGGAGAGGGTGGAAAGTTCAGCAGGTCTAACCCAACAGGCTTTGTTCCATTTAAGTAGCTTACAGTGTGAACGATGGAGGTGGAGATGAGAGCTGGCAGGGAGCTGAGATTTGAATAGGACCTTCAATTTATTTGACATGTCTAATGATCTTATGAATGGGGATGGAACCCTGGTTTTGGGTGATAGGTAGAAAGACTGGCTTCGGGATTGATAGAGTCTTGGGTGGATTAGTAAATCGATTTGCTAAGAGTTAGAATGATACACCTTTTGGGTCTGAAATTCACCCTGGCAACTGCTTAAGATAACAAACCTAGTGGCAATAGCTTTTCAAAGGTATTTTCACATAAGCCATAAGTAGCTTTTCTGTAGAACTATTATTTCTACAGAAATAAAAGCTATCATTTTTGTTCATAAAAATAGGTAATTGATTGCTTGGTAATATATTATCTGAAGCCTTTTATTTTTCTTGGCTGTTCTTTTTAAAAAAATTGTTCTTCAGCCTTCTTATTGCGTGTTTATTAAAATAATATGATAAGTTCAAAACAAAACTATCTCATTACTGAGGAAGATGCTCCACTAATTAATTAAATTTGACCTCAAAAGGCTTCAGCTTAACTTTACTGCTACATGTTTGTGGTTTAAATTACCTGTTGTAAATAGTTTGGTAAAACAGAAAAAACCAATAACAATGCCTGTTTTCTATTCAGTAAATTGCACTTCTCTGTTACATTTACACATAATTCTGAATCAACCTCAGATATGAATATATTACCAAGCAGATATTAAGGTTTTTACCTTCATATCCCATCAGGAAATGAGAAATTTTCCTCTGCTAACAATGGAATTGATCAAAATCAGTTATGATGACATTCACCTCAACTGTCCTTTAGTGCTACTAATATAAATGTATATTTTTCCCGTGTGTAGCCATTTGGAAATTTTAGCCAGACCTCCTCTCCCCACCCCACCTCCGGTCTCTTCCAGTTCTCTTTACATCTTCGTGCTGGGATTTCCCTAGCCATTTTTCTTTTTGTTTTTTTTCTTTTTAATATTTATTTTTTTAGTAATATCTACCCCCAACGTGGAGCTCAGAGTCAAGACTCTGAGATCAAGAGTCGCATGCTTTTCCGACTAAGCCAGCCAGGACGCCCCATCCAGTAATAATTTTCCATTAAAGTTATTAGTAAGGGCTCCATCTAGTTCAGAATATTTCTGATTTGTTATGCATTTCTCCAAGTATTGTTTTTGAATACGTATTACTTTCCTCTCTCATCATTATCCTTGTTTACTTATATATACAAATAAACAAAAAACCAAAAAATCATTTCTAAGCAAAGTTACCAAAAATGACTAAAATTTCTGAATTTTAGATGGCACAAAAATCTGCCTTTTTTAACTTATACAGAAACTGACTGTTCTGAGATCCCAGGGCCACTTGGGCAATGCCAAGTCTTGGATATGAAGAAGTTAAAATCTACTTTCCTGGTCTGTGGTAAACATTAATGAATATACTGGTTATCGTTGTGTCTTAGAACATACTAGAACCTGGGCGCCTGACTGGCTCAGTCAGTAGAGCATGTGACTCTCGATCTCAGGGTTGTGAGTTCGAGCGCCACATTGGGTATAGAGATTACTTAAAGATAAAATGTTAAAAAAAAAAAAAAGAGAGAGAGAGAGCATACTAGAACCTGGATAAATGTAAGGTTTATCAAAAATACAGACAAGATTACAAGATACCATGCAATAATCCTTCAATAACAGTGTTATTAACCACATTCCTATTGGGAAATACTTGAATCCTCTGTGAAGAGTTTATCTTAGGACATACCATAATTGTCTTCTCAGGCATGAGGAGGTTCAAAGAAGTCTAAGTGTAGTCATTACTGAAAAGACAAAGGAAGCGAGACTGTTAAGAGAGAGTCTGTTCAGTGTTTTACCAACCCTTTCTCGACATTGTCTTTCATCGTTTTCCAAGTCCTTTGTGCCTTAATTCAGTACTTTGATTTAACTGAACCTGGTGGTAGTAATGAATGAATTTCTTTTTCTATCAAGACACTGTTACTGATCTCCCGTCGTCATCTTTCCATGACATCGTCTATTTTGGCAAAAAACTATAATGAAAGTGCACTACTTTATCTTTGTGGTGTGTTTACTAGATGAAAGTTTTGGAACTTACAGTTTGTTTGTTCGTTTGTTTGTTTGTTTGTTTTAATGCCAGGCAACTTCAAAAGCGCATTTGGCTCTGTTTCTGTAATGAACCACTTTTGATTTCCCATTCCATCAAACTTAGGTAGCCTGCACCACCTGCATTTCAGCAGATGGGGTGGAAGGTGGATTCAAATCTGAGCTGAGCTGAGTTTCATTAGCTGTGTGTGGATTTTCCAGTCTACCCACTTCTCTGGAATCTTTTTGGCATCTTCCCGCCTGTTACCTTTTACATCAAATGGGTATTTGAAGAAAGAAAGTAAACATTTTTGGATGCAAGTCTTCTTGAATCTCAACTGCATTATCTAATAAAAATTGATCGGTTAATGAATGAATTTAAACTGAGTAGATCTGATAAATGCTTTACGCTCGAGTTCTTATTACTGGGGTTAGGATCATGAATTAGGCTTCGCTCTGTGGGGGATTTTTTGACATGAGATTTTCCTACTTGCCGGTATCAGGTGATGAGAACTTATTTGTGACAATTTCAGCAATTATTGGCCTTTAAACACGGGTTGCTACCTTTGTCTTAAGATCTACACCTAGAGCACTTTCTTATTATTAGTACAAAAGTGATCTTCCTGGGAGTGTGAAAGTCATGCTTGTGACCCCAGTTAGGAGGGAGATGTTTATGTAATAGACTGGGAGTTAGACCAGAAGGTTTTGATATGTGGGTAGTGAAGCCGGAGTTAGATGCTGTAGCAGGCAGTGGGATGAAGCACTAAAAATTTTTAATATGTGGTGTCTTAGCTGTCACTACCCACCTCTGTACTTAAGGGAAGAACGTATTTAAAAAAAAAAATTATAGGTCTGAATGCATATATATAGCAGCACACATATTCCTGATGCAGATGTACTAATGTTACGGGGAACTTTGCTTTTATGTTTTGCTTTGCCCTTCAAGAATTTAGTTTCGCAGCCTTGGCAGAAGCCCTGGGAAGTACTTTCAGCATGTGCGGTGCTTGGTTTTCTTCTTCCTACAGTTATTTTTTAGGAATTCTCAATTCCGTATGATGGAAAACCATGTTTTCTAGTTCTATTAATGACGTTTTTTCCTATATTATGGTAACCAAACTTTCATGTATTATGTTTGCATTGGGATGATTTGGTTTTAAATTACTGGGACTTCAAAAGGGAGCCAAGAGTTTTATTTTCTTGACAAATGTAAAATGTAGCCATTCTGGCGTAATTTTTTCCCCTTTGAATTCTTTTCCAATGACCTCACTTATTCTAAAGTTTTTCTCCTCTAGGGTCTACGCATCCTTAAAAATCAAGTTTCAGAACAATGTTCTTTTGAACAGTGTAAAAATTATCCATGTTTTAGCATGAGAGCACAATAAAACTAATCTGATTAGAAACATAGTTGGGATAGGCTATTAAGAATCTTCAGGGATAACCTAATTAATTTTTATCCGAGTTATAAGAGAAAACCTCAAGCATTGTCTTCCTTAAGTATTGGCTTTTAAAAGGCAAAACCATTTTTATATCCTTTCTCATATTTTACCGATATATTTATAATCACAGGTTTTTCAAAAGGTTAATAGAAATTGCAATGCTGTATTGTCACAGTGCTTCAATGATTCCTTTTTCGATAGGGTATGTTATTAAAGAAAAAAACTGATTTTGCTACTCATGCATTAAAGACTGCAGTGATATCTGTCTTAAGGCTTGGTAATCAATGGTGTAAGTGAGGCCGGTTTATTTCTCATAGATTTACCAGCGTCACTGCATAAATAGCCATAATGGAATTGATCTGTTAGGCTGAAGCAGCTTTTATCACATACAAGGGTTTGATGATGACTGTGTTAAACATTGGCCTTTGATTAGCACAGTCTTTCTTAGAATCAGAGGTTTCAGAAACTTCATACTCAGAAGACTGAAAAGGCAATGCTTTTGACATTAATTTTTCTTTTTTACATTAACTACCTGTCTGTATCTTTTCCTTCTTAGACAAGTCCTTATCTTGTATGTATCTTTTCTGTAGCTCAGGAGGGTGTTACGGTTTCCAGCCGTACGCCCTCTGTGTTCATCTCAGAGGCACAGAGAACGATGTGGTGAGGAAGCGCCAAAGATGCGAACTTGGACGTGGGCCTGGGTTTGAATGGTGGCCCCTTCCCACCTGCCTGTTTGACCTGGACACACACCTTGACTTCTGCAAGTCTCAGTTTTCTCATCTTCAAAATGGGAATGAAAGTACTGGGAAGATTGTTGTGTAAAACGGAGCAAAGTGTGTGTTGATGGTACTTGGCATTGGGCCTGACAGACAAATAAATAATAGTGATTGTTACTAGTATCTTCTCTTACTATTCCTAGTACTGAGTCGACATAAGACAGCCACAGCAAGCATCGAGAGTCAGCATGGGTGTTGCATTCCCTTGAGGAAAATTTAAATTCTGGGGTAGTTTTCCTTTTATCATAGTGTTTTCCGCCAGGAGCTATTTAACAGGGTGAATTGGGGATGAAGCTTATTCTATTCATCCCAAATGGGTTTTCTGCAAAATATTAAAAAGTCACTAATTAATAGGGCAGAGAAGACCTACCTTCTGGGCAGATCTAGCCCCGAAGTGCCTCGTGAGGGCGAGGATGTCTGTGTACCGTCCAGAGCCCTCACTGTCGCAGAACAGTCCCTTAAGCCGGCCTGTACTTTATCCTGTCTGGTTGTAGAAGGTGACTGACAGCTTCACCTCAGAGCCACAGCAATTCTATTGCCACCTGTACCCCTCTCCTGGGAAATGCAGTTCTCACCCACTGGGCTTGTGTCAGAGTGTATCAGCTCCTCAGACACCCATTCAGCAGACAGTCTTAGATGTTCAGGATCTTTGCTGCAAGCCAATGCCTGCCTAAAAATAATTTGTTCCTTACCTGAGAAGGCCTCTATGCCGTGCTAAATCTAATTTCTCCAAACATTTTCAAGTGCCAATTCATATTTTAAGCCAAGCATCTGACAAAAATTTACCTGTAGGCTAGCTTAATCTGATTTTAACCTAGTCAGAGGCCGAGCCAAAGAAATAAACTGACTTTGTGAGCACAGATTTCCAAATCTGTCAAAAAAAAAAAGAAAGAAAGAAAAGAAAAAAAGTGCCCCACAGCCAATGTGATTAAAAAAAAAAAACAAAAAAACACAAAGGATTTGCTAAATGATCGCCTGGGGAGTGTGTGTGTGTGTGTCTATAGGACAAGGCCAGGGGTTAGAAGACAGGCACATTTTTGTGTTTCAGTAAGTAATTTTCCTTGTTATAATAAAAAATCACATCCCTTGTTGGAAATCTGGTTGGTGCCCAAATGCTCCGGGCAAGTGTTTGCAACTCGTGATTATTTATTCCCCAGATCTTTTTAGATGTGCTATGTGTGAATCAGCTCAGCCTGCATTTAAGGCTTGAAAAATGTTCTTTAGGATTCCTTAGTATCAAAGCATCCATTAATTACTGAAAGGATAAGACAGTGGCTTACTGGAAGTCAGAATCTGCATGGCTCTTTGTTCTGAGGGGGAGAAAAGGAGTCCGTAGAAAGGAGAACCACTTTTAACGATACCCTTTTAATATCCTGTTGAAAAATATGCTTTTTTTTTATTATGAGAGTTCTTTCAAAGTGATCTTTTTTCTGGTGACATCCACATTATACTGGAAAATATTCTTGTGTTTCTGGCAGTGATACACTAATTACTGCCTATACATTTTTAATAGTTTAATCTGTCATATTCTAGGAGAGAAGTGATTCTGATTCCAAACAAAACCGAAACGCATGACCAACCACATTATGAAATATGTGGTTTCATTAAATCCTGTTGTTAATTCAGTCAGAAGAAAATTATTTAGTTCAAACAGAGGAACAGGAGTGCCGAGGTATTACGATTGCATTTCCAAATGTGCACGTATCTTACTATTTGTAGTCAGACCTCACCACCATATTATATTATGTTGCCTAGTAGCCATCAGAAAAAGGAAGTCGTATCACAATCTGAAATCAGAACGTTGTCATACGCTATGGCTTTGTTTGCACAAAATCATAGCTTATCGTAAATATAGAGTGTCTCATGGAACTCAAGAGCACTGCTGTGGCAAGAAGGGGGCTAGAAAGTGGCCAGATTTGTTGTTGTTGTTGTTGTTGTTGTTGTTGTTTTACATCCTTAGTTTCTGTTTGTGCTTTCCTGGTTTCTTCTTTTGTATCTTCTGACGTAAATAGGTTCTCTCAGTCAGTGTGTTACATACCGGTTCCAGAGACTTCTTAAGTTCATCAATTAGAGGTTGATACTGGCAGTCCCTAAGGCCAAAGACACAGGAAAGAGAAACTAATTGGTCCAGTTGGCTCAGGTAGTTCATACCTGGTCCAGTTGGCTCTGTCCATGGAATACCGAACAATATGGCAGACCTAGGTCTATCCTGTGATCCCTATGTGGATGTTTCCAGAGAAAAGGGGGCCGGCAGAGTCCCTGTAGTGTCCCCTCTCTCATACGTTAAGAATTTTTTCATTTTTTCCTCTGAAAGATGATGTGCATCTGGGCCGGCAGCAGATCTTGAGGGGTGGTCTTGCAGAACTCTGTATGTATCATCTAGACATGGCTTAGCAAGCATGACTGACACAGGTCTGAGTTAGAGTTTATCTGGAGACACTTCATTCTCCCGTTTTCACATGCTTCACATGTGCCGCCTAGAACCAAAGAGAAGGGTGTCTATTATTTAAAGCTGGGCTTATTATCAAAAGGTGACCAGGGGTGTCCTAGCTACCATTCACATTCCCAGCACGCTCTGAAAAACTGCTAAAACACTAGGTATTATTTATGAACAAGTCAAAATAGCAGCATGTCCTCTGAAGGGATGCCTGGGTTATTTATTTATTAATTTATCCCATCTCCGTTGGAAAACTTACCATCTGGATGCTGTCCACATTTAAAAAATACATAAATTAAAATCCCAGGCAAGTTGACTATAATGTGAATGACCTTCAAACCCCCTCTTATCCCAGACAGCCATTTCCTATTCTGATGGCACAGAAAGGGTGGAGGAAAAAGGCAAAATGCATGCACATAGACATATCTGCTCCTGTTTACTCGGTGAGATCAGGTCTTCCTTCATAAGACCTTGCATTTACTTTAAACTTCGTATTATAGGAGATGATAACATGTGAGTAATGAATGCGAGTGTGAGGTTCACGTTCCTAAAATAACACAGTGCATTTCCTCTTGCCCAGCCATCTTCCACCTGTCGGAAGGCGTTGTCCAATCTGATTTTCCAACTTGCATTTTCTAGCTCGGCTTGAATGACTTCATAAATTGCTTTCGTGATTACCCTTATGTTGTGTTAAAGGATATGGGTTAGATGGGTAAATACATTGTTTACAATTTGCCTCTATCATTTGTATCTTCGGAGTTATTCAAGTTTTAAATTACATGAGGCTTTTAGGGAAATCATGTGTATCTGAACACAGGTTTAACTTCTATGCAGGTACGTGTTTTACGTAGACACACAGTTCTAAAATGGTGGAAACATTTTCCCTTTTTTTTAATGTAAGTGACTTTCTGTACTTCTTTTACTTAAGTCTGCTTGGCACATTACCAAAAAATAGTTTATTAAAAAATGTTTTTGTTGTTATTGAGAGTTATGTAGTAACCTAATGTCACCCTGTCAGAATCCTCATGGATTGGTTGCTTGTGAAAACAGTCTAATTGAGATAGTGCTTTGGGGAATTCAAGGTAGGTAGGAGGATAAAATATACATAAGACTAATTAGTGTTTTTTAATAGATGGCACAACATTTCTATAAATTAAAGCTTGCAGCCTGGGGATTTATTGTACAATTGTGGTTAAATGGGTATTAGTCAGCGTGAGCATTTTCATAATTACGGGTAAAAGGAATCAAGCTTTTACTGGAAATGCCATCATTGATCAACCAGTTGACTTTCAAATGAGTATTGAGGAGGAGTGGTGGGGGTTTCATAAATCATAAAGGCCAGTTTGGGATGGGAGGTGAACTCATGAGTGGTTAATGAACAGCAAACAGTATGAAGACTGTTGAGTTGCACACAAATCCAAGAATATGACATGAGTGTCTGTAATGGGATTAGTGGTGCAACCATCTGAACAAGACAGGAGATGGTCGCTGACTTCATTCAGGGTGAAGGTTGAGTCAGCTCTGGAATGGGGCGGGAATTTAGACTGACCTGCACTGACTCTATGCCGGTCTGTGTGTTGGGTGAACAAAATGGAACTAGTGGCCTACTAGCAGTCAGAGGGCAACAGGTGAGCTACAGGCTGTGGGGAGAAAAGCGAGATGAGTGGTTTCTCTGGCCTGGAAGTTCAGGGATGACTTCTGGACAGGAGTTACAGGCTCCCTGAAATCTCAAGAATATGGAAGAGTTGGATGGGGGAACCTGCAGAATGAGGGGTTTCAGGCAAAGGGAACAGCACATCAGGACCCAGAGAATAGGGAGAGAATGGTACATTTGAGGGAGAAGTCCAGGATAGCTAATGGACAGAGTGAAAGCATAAGAGAGAAGACTCGAGATGTCAACAGTCAGGAGTTTGTGTTTTATCCTAAGAGAAATGAGAATCCCTTAAAGTGTCCTGAGGAGGGAGAGCATCTGTTAGGTCGTGACTGGGGCTGTGGCATGGATGGTGGAATGGATTGAGGAAGCCTGCAGCCTGAGATCACCTTGGGAGGCTCCTAAAGTAATACAGGTAAGCAGTGATGGTTTCTTACCTACATCTGATTGGAGACAGGGGTCAGGGAAAGAAGTAGACTGCTTTGAAGGATGTTTGGGACAAGAGACTGACAAGACTTGGTGCTGGATGTGGAGAGAAGACAGAGAGATGACATCAAGGGTTTTGGTTTGCATAAGTGGATCCAAGGTAGTGGTCCATTGAGACAGCGTGCCCTGTGGAAGGGGCAGGATTCATTCTGTTTTAGACGTACCAGGGCATATCCAATGGGAGAGGTCTAAATCGGTGACAAGTCAGAACTGGAAGTAAAGATTCAAGAAGCATTCGCGTGCCTATACTAATTAATGCCTTAGTGCCAGTGAAAGTGGCCAGGGACACTTGGGTTGGGTGAAAACTGCTCGTCCTGAGCCATGAGTGACACAAGCCTTTAGGAGACAGTCGGAGAGGAGGGCCCTGTTGAGAAGACTGAGGTGGAATCGTCGGAGACGTCGAAGGGAAACCTGTGTTCGCAAGGGCAAGGGACACATTTGTTTTGAGAAATGCAGGAGGACCCAACAGTATCAGGTGTTTTCTTCAAAGTCACATGGGGATACGGGCTGCGATGGAATTCAGCTACAAGAAAGCTTATTAGTGACCATTCCCCAAGCAGTTGCTTTAGATTTAATCAGTATGGGTTTATTTTTTTTTTTACTGTATTTATCTATCTATCTATCTATCTATCTATCTATCTATCTATCTATTTATTTATTTTCCTTTTTAAAAATATTTACTTTTGAGAGAGAAACAGAGTGCAAATGGGGAAGAGCATGAGTGGGGGAGGGGGGTGGGCAGAGAGAGAGGGAGACACAGATTCCGAAGCAAGCTCCAGGCTCTGAGCTGTCAGCACAGAGCCCGACACAGGGCTTGAACTCCCGAACCGTGAGATCATGACCTGAGCCGAAATCGGATACTTAACCGACTGAGCCACCCCGGTGCCCGTAATCGGTATGGATTTAAATGGGAATATTCAACATACCATTTGCTGGACAAATCTGAACACACTGTTAGAGGAGATTCTGGAGCTTCCAGTGACCCACAGACCCTTTGTGGCCAGGACGAAATGGGACAACTGAATTTTATTGAAAAGCATTCCAATTTTACAGAAGTATTGAAGGAAGGAGGGAAGCAACAAATCTGATTTAGTGAAGACATTTTCCTTGACAGCAAGATTTACTCCTGGGTTATAAATTTGCCATGATCGAGACTAAAATGCAGTGAAAGTTAAATTTCACCTATATCTCATTCAACGCCTAACGTGATTTAAATGACAAGATTTCAGAAGTGACATGTAGCCTTGGATCTAAATATATTTTTTATGGCTGGAAATTTTAATTTCAGATCAGTGAAAAATCATGACGCCTCTTCATGTATAAGAGACTTAGAGTGGAGTGTTAGGCCAGTGCAGATGGTTTTGTCAGGCAGAACTATTAATGCTAAAGGGAATCAGATGGCAGAATTTGCACAGGCTTATCTATAAATTCGCTCCTGCAAGATAATATTGAAATGGTTGAATGACCGACCTAGTTCTAAGATAGAGACACGATGAGTTCATCTTGTTTTAATCTCACATTGGATGTTCAATTTGCCTGTGACATGCTGGCATAGACATCCTATAAAAGTATTATATGTGCCTGACCCCCATTCCTGCTTCCCATCCCTACTGCCACTGGGAATACTCTTTCACTTGCTCTCTCTGTTCGTTTCAGTGACCTTTTTCCTTTCAAACGGCCTTGCCTTTTCCTGCCCCAGGACCTTTGCATCTACCCTCCTGGCTTGTCCTACTTCTGACCAGACTTCTCTTTTTATATGGTCTCAATGGACACGTCACTTTTGGAGGAAGCCTTCCTTGCTGAGATCTAGTGTCCCCTGTTCCCTACTCTTATTGTCCCCAATCCTTTTTTGAGTGAATGCATATTAGGGAGAGAGGGAGGAAAGGAGAGAATTTGGCAACAACCATTTTGACCACTCCTGAGGTTTCTTTCCGGTGACCATTCTTGTTAACTGATGATTCTCCTGGAGAAGATGATTTCACAAGCTAATGTTTATTGAGTGCTCATTATTTGCGAAATACATGGTTCATTTTAATTCGCATGGGACCCTTGTGACGTCAGTGTTGTCTTCATGCACATCTCACAAGGAAACTGAGATACAAAGAGATTAGGTCACCCAGCTGCTCTGGCTGGTGTCGATGCAGTTCAGACCCTGGAGCAGCTTCCTCTGAGCTCTGATGGTGCGTGTTGAGTCTTTTGAAAGGCAGCTACCCACAGCCGAGTGCAAACGCAAACCCCTCTTTTCTAGGCTTCCTAGTTTGTCAGTTACGCTTACTTAGCGGTAGACAATCCATTAAAGGTTGTTAACAGCTAGTGTAGGTTTCTCTCTTCTGATAGTGACCAGTCTGGTCAAGTGATTGAGAGAAAGGAATTTCTGCAGCACTAAGTCGTACTCCCCACCCCTCCAAAAGAAAGTTTAAAAGTTTCCATCCCAGCAGAAGAAAACTATAAATGATTTAAAAATAAATAACATCCGTGCTTTGGCTTTGCTGGGTTTTCTGGATGATTGTCTGCAGTGGTCTTGGCCTCCACAGCAGCGAGTAGCTGGAGATGCTGGTTCGATGAATATAATGGGAGCTATCTAACTCTATTACTTTTAAATTAACTTAGTCTGTGTGGCTGTCCTCATCCATGGCTCCTTTTGGGGGAGCAAGACTGCTTCGTACTGATTCAGGTGATGGATGAGAATATTAAGCGTTCTGAGACAGGACAGGAACCCTACAATGTGGGCTCCTCCAAGGGAGGCCCCCAGCGTCTGAATAAGTTAAGTGCCCCTAGATCGGAACAACAAAACCCTGGGGCAGATTTAACGTTGAAATCTGAACATCAAAGCTCCGCTTGGAGCTTGAAAACGGCACTGTATTCAGACTCTGCATTTTGAAGATCATTTTCTCTTCTCCACGTACAAGTCAAAGCTAGAATAGAGTGACATGAATTCCTGGTCATCAGTCAAGGCTGATATTTCAAACAACCTTTGCAGTACCTGGAAACAGGGAGGTAGTTCCTTGAAACATAAAAACATAAAAACTTGAAAAGTTCCTTGCAATCAAAAGGGTTGCAGTCCAGCTTTCATGCCCTGACAAATAGATGGGGCGGGGTGAGAAGATATAGATTCTTCCGGGACATTTCAGAGTAATTGTAACAATAATGCATTAAAGTGTCAGGAGGGGAAATGATTAATTGAATTTGCCCTCATTTTTCTCACTTATTTGCTTTCGGTCTTGTCTTCACTATCCTCTGTTAAAAAAAAAAAAACAAGTATTCCTATTCTGCCCAGTCCCCAGCACTCTCTTTGAAGTCCTTTATTATTGCAAAGTGACATATGTGAAACCTTGCCACTGACATTCATAGACTTACAATCCTACCCCTTCCATTGCTTTATTAATGCTTTGGCTTTCAGCATAAAAGCCAGCATATTGAAAACCACGGAAAATTTCTGATGATGACAATGACATTTATCATTCTCTAATGGAGGAGCTATAGCTTCTAGGTGGAACGTTGGCAGGTGCACCCGATGCAGAATTCCTCATTTTAAGTGCAGTGCTTGCCGGGAGTAGCTGTTCTCTCGGGCACCGGATACTCTACATCTCACAGTTGTAGGTGCATGTCCGGCAATTGGTGGGAGCCCTCTGATTTTTAACTGTGGGTTTTGTGGGTGAGGAATCGATATTAATGCTAATTCAGTGATGCATCCTACATATGAAATGCTCTCTGTGTGCCAGACGCTGTCTACGCAGTTGGGATGTGTCCGTGACTAGACACGATTTCTTCTCATCGAGGAACTTAAATTCCTAGCAAGGGGAGGGCAGACCAGAAACCTAGATTGCAAATGATGATATGTTAGAAGGTGAAAAGTACTTTGGAAAAAAACAGGGGACACTAAGGGAAATCGGTTGGGCCAGGGATTTGTTGGGGGTCAGGGGTTACAGCTTAATAGGCCTCGTTGAGAAAGTGACATTTAAGCAAAGTCTTGAAGGAGCGGAGTCTGGCCTGGAATATTAAAGAACTGTCACCAGGAATTCCGGAGTAGGTGGGAAAAGAATCTGTATTGGCGAATACTAAAAATCCTGGATTGCTGGGAATGAAAAATCCTTTCCTTTTTTTCCTTTCCAACTTCTTCTTAAAAAAAAAAAAAAGATTTATTTATTTTTAGAGAGAGCATGCACACACTCTGTTTTGAGAGAGGGGGGCTGAGGGTGGGGGAGGGGAGTGGGGACAGAGGATCCGAAGCTGGCTCTGCTGACAGCAGAGAGCCTAATGTGGGGCTTGAACTCATGAACCGGGAGATCATGACCTGAGCTGAAGTCAGACGCTTAGCTGACTGAGCCACCCAGGCACCCCTTCTTTCCAACTTGTGAGTCCTCTTTCCTTCTGTCTAAGCCCCAGCAATATTTCAGGGCAGTGGCCAACCCTCCTGTCACTCCTCACTTTAAGGGGAATTGGATGAAACTGGGAGACTCCAGAATGTGACATTTGTATGTGATGCTTTCAATTTGTCATGAGCTCCAGTCAAGAGTTAAACAAATGGAGGGTGTTGGCTTCAGGCACGCGTTTGCCTCACTTTTATTGGCGTTCCCTGTGATTCACTGACCTGATTCAGTTCTAATGGTTCACTTATATATGCAACTTTGTAGGAAGGAAAAAGATAAAAATGTCCCCAGAGCAATTTTCCTGAGATTTGGGTCCAAAAAGAAACGGCGTAAATAAACAGCAAGAAAAGCAGCAGCTGAGGCAATGTGTTACAGAATGAACCAGAAGACAAATGCTGGGTAATTTGTACCATCCTCTGATTAAATGGCAATGAGCAAATCATCGGGGCATCCAGGGCGCTCTCCATTCCCCTTTGCTGGGGCTACGGGACCACACGCGCATGTGCATAGATCTGCGCTCGGTAACTCAGGCTTAATTGCCACCACTCCCCGACACCCTAGGTACCACACGCGTCGTGTTTCCTGAGATACAGGAGCTGGTAATGGTAATTATTTAATGATCCTAATCTTTCTGTGCATTGTCTCATCTCACAGTAACCTTATTAGAGAAGTGCTTGTTCAGATCCGCAGTTTCCAGATCTGGAAGTGGAGGCCACGGGTACCGAAATTAGTGATGTGAACCATACACAGCTAGTTAAGCGAAGGGGCCAGAGTGGGAACCCAGTCATTCTGGCCCCAGGGGTCATGGAAGAATACATTCGATTATAGCCAGATAAATCCTGGTGCCAGATTATAGGGCTGATGGCATGTCTCTTGATGTTGTAAATTAACATCTCCAATCTTAACTTTAATCTGCCTCTCCTTGTCCCATGTGTCTTCCATACTTGGATATCTCCTTTCTCTGGAGACTTTATACTACTTGTAAAGTAGGTCACCCCTACCTGACTCTTCTCTGGTGCTTCTGGGAGATTCATTTCCTTTTGTGGAATGTGAACGCACCTGCAGAAGGACCAGGGCCTGGTTGTACTTACAGCCAAAGGCATTGCCTGACAGAGAAGGTGCTCGAAAGCATACCCACGCGACAGTGTTTCTTGAGGACATAATATATGCCAGGCAATGCCCCCAGTGCAGGGGTTTCTGAACTTAACACTCTACTGATATTTGGGGCCAGGTAATTTTTTTTTTTAGATTTCCCCCTTTTTTTAATTTAATTTTTTAAAATGTAGATCCAAATTAGTTAGCATATAGTGCACCAATGCTTTCAGGAGTCGATTCCTTAATGCCCCTTACCCATTTAGCCCATCCCCCCTCCCACACCCCCTCCAGTAACCCTCTGTTTGTTCTCCATATTTGTGAGTCTCTTATTCTTTGTCCCCCTCCCTGTTTTTATATTATTTTTGTTTCCCTTCCCTTACGTTCATCTGTTTTGTCTCTTAAAGTCCTCGTATGAGTGAAGTCATATGATTTTTGTCTTTCTCTGACTGACTAATTTCACTTAGCATAATACCCTCCAGTTCCATCCACATGGTTGCAAATGGGAAGGTTTCATTCTTTTTGATTGCCAAGTAATACTCCATTGTGTATATATACCACATCTTCTTTATCTGTTCATCCATTGATGGACATGTGGGCTCTTTCCATACTTTGGCTATTGTTGATAGTGCTGCTAGAAACATGGGGGTGCATGCGTCCCTTCAAAACAGCACACCTGTATCCCTTGGATAAATACCTAGTAGTGCAATTGCTGGGTCGTAGGGTAGTTTTATTTTTAATTTTTTGAGGAACCTCCAGACTGTTTTCCAGAGTGGCTGCACCAGCTTGCATTCCCATGGGCCAGGTAATTCTAGGTCGTGGGGGCTGTCCTGTGATTTGTGGGATGTTTAGTAGCATCTCTGGCCTCTTCTCACTAGATGCCAGTAGCATTTCCTCCCATGTTTTGACAGATACACTAAATGTTCATCGCGAGGCAAGATGGCCTCCTTTTGAGAACCTCTGGTCTAGATGCTCAGGTTTCCTAGACTTGCTCTCGTGCACTCAAGTCAGACTCTTCCATCTCTAATCAAATTTCCAATCCATCTAGGAATTTTCAGCTGTGGCTGTGTGTATTACTCAGCCCAGGCTGCCATGACAAAATATCAGTAGCTGAGTGGCTTAAATAAGAGAAATTTATTTCTCACAGTTCTGGAGGCTGGAAGGCCAAGATCAAGGTGCTGGCAAGGTAGGTTCCATTTAGAGACCCCTTCTCTTGGCTTTGTAAACAGCAGCCATCTTGCTGTGTGTTCGAACGATCCCTTCTTTGTACACTGGGAGAGAGAGAGAGCAAGCTCTCTGCTGTCTTTGTATAAGGATGAAAATCCCATCATGAGAGCACATACTCTTCATTACCTCCCATTGGCCCCATCTCTAAAACCTGTCCTAGTGTCTGCTTCAACATAAGAATTTTGAAGGGGCACAAACATTCAGTCTACAGCACTGAGCCTTGACATGCTGGAACAGTAAAGAGAGAGGATGAAGTCAGAAAGATAAGAGTTCACTCCTGTTCCAGCTTAACCTTTCTTAGCCTCTTTCTGGTCCTGCTAAATAGGGATGAAACTATTTGCCTCATGGGTTTGCTTTGGAGATTAAAAGAGGCAATCTGTCCCAAGATGTGTAATTTTGTTTTCAATATATGAAATGTATTGTCAAATTGGTTTCCATACAACACCCAGTGCTCATCCCAAAAGGTGCCCTCCTCTATAGCCATCACCCACCCTCCCCTCCCTCCCACCCCCCATCAACCCTCAGTTTGTTCTCAGTTTTTAAGAGTCTCTTATGCTTTGGCTCTCTCCCACTCTAACCTCTTTTTTTTTTTCCTTCCCCTCCCCCATGGGTTTCTGTGAAGTTTCTCAGGATCCACATAAGAGTGAAAACATATGGTATCTGTCTTTCTCTGTATGGCTTATTTCACTTAGCATCACACTCTCCAGTTCCATCCACGTTGGCTACAAAGGGCCATATTTCATTCTTTCTCATTGCCACATAGCACTCCATTGTGTATATAAACCTCAATTTCTTTATCCATTCATCCGTTGATGGACATTGAGGCTCTTTCCATAATTTGGCTATTGTTGAGAGTGCTGCTATAAACATTGGGGTACAAGTGCTCCTATGCATCAGCACTCCTGTATCCCTTGGGTAAATTCCTAGCAGTGCTATTGCTGGGTCATAGGGTAGATCTATTTTTAATTTTTTGAGGAACCTCCACACTTTTCCAGAGCGGCTGTACCAGTTTGCATTCCTACCGGCAGTGCAAGAGGGTTCCCGTTTCTCCACATCCTCTCCGGCATCTATAGTCTCCTGATTTGTTCATTTTGGCCACTCTGACCGGCGTGAGGTGGTATCTGAGTGTAGTTTTGATTTGTATTTCCCTGATGAGGAGCGACATTGAGCATCTTTTCATGTGCCTGTTGGCCATCCGGATGTCTTCTTTAGAGAAGTGTCTCCAAGATGAGTAATTTTTAACAGAAAGGGATTTTTGTTCTTTTCTTTTTCTTCGGAAGTCTGTCTTGCCACAGATAACCTTGTAGGTGGTGATACAGGACTACCTTCAAAATTGGGAAAACACCCTGAAATAGAAGTTTGTAGAGCATTTGATTAAATGTGTGATTAAATGTGTTAGAATTTATCCAATGAATAGTTATGCTTTAATACCTTGTCACCAGAACTGTCACAACTGAAATAAGGCAAAGGTATACGTATGTAGATGCATCGATCTATCTATAGGTATGTCTAGATCTAGATAGAGTGATTTTTTTTCCTGATAGAGTGATGTTTTTTAAAAAAAAAAGGAAGAGAAGTGTTTACATGTACAACTTAAGTAAAATGGATTTTTTTTAAGCTAGTAAGAAACTCCTGGAAAGTTCCTTACCATAAAGAATCAGTGTTTTCATGTGATAAGAGAGGGAAATCTCTTTTTCCTTTAATAAAATTGTGGAAGCAAGATGAGTAGTAGCTATGTGAAAACATAGGTTTTCCAAATACTTTGGGGCTTGTGCCACATTTTCCTTCTGTTAAGGCAAATCATAGTCATGTCACAAATTTGAACTTCAGATTGATATTGTGGTAGATGTGAAGAGAGTCTATGTATAGAACTATTGTTTAGCATTCCAAGAAATTAATTTCAGGTATGATAGAAACAGATGTGCCTGTGTGTTAACTTGATTTGAGAATATGTTTGGGGTGATTGTCTTTGTAGGGACAGGACGCCTCTAGCTGGCGATCCTTAAATACGCTTTATAAGGAGTCCAGTCTGCTGTCGGCACAGCTATAAAAACTCAGCGCCTTTGCTTTGTAATAGTTACAACGCTTGCCTCTTTCCCCAGCGTTAGGGTAGTGCTAATCATTAAGTATGTTTAATAAAAAATACCTTCTCAGACTCCGAGTGACTGTATGTGTTAAATATTTTAAAAAGTTATTCTACTCAGTGAGACACTCTTGACATTAAATAGATTTAATAAGAAATCGTTGGTTTTGATGGTTTTCAGTGTTAAGTATTTTTTATAGGTAGTTACATTTCCAGCCAACAACCAGCTCCAAGTGTTTAATATTTAAAAAGTTGCTTTTATAGCTGCTTGGTGCATCTGTGTATGAAACATAACATGAGGATTGCCTCTAAATTTTGAAAGACTCCTCCTAATGAACATAAGAAGAAAGCGTTTTCATTTTCTAAGCATATTTATATTTCATACACCAAAGTAGATTCCAAGTGTCACAAATTGGAGGCAATTTTCCCCCAAATATCAGTTTTAATATCTTGTAAGATGCCAGACACAAAGGCACGCTTGAAGAAATGTATTTATCTAGCATTGAGCACCTACAGGGAATGTGTTGTGGGTAGTGATTAAGACATATAATTTTCTTTCCCATGGAAGCTCTCTGAGACCTTACAGACACGTCATTTTGTCTACTCTGAGTTTATCTGAAGTTGCACATGGTTCCCATGAGTGGAGTTTTAGAGTGGAACGTAGGGAAGCAGAGTTCAGGAATTGAGATCTTGGTCAGCGACATCAGGTAAGAATGAGTCCACATGTTGATTTGTGTTTTGAGAGAGCCTTATCGTAGGCTTCTGCGGTTTATAGCTCTTAAAGCCATCGTGTGCCCTCTGTGTACAATAGCTTCGAGAATCTTACTGACTCTGATCAGATGGCTTACTCAGGCTAAGTGCTGGTGTTGACATGCTGCAGGAGACAGATGTAGAGAGTAGGCAGAGGTGATGATGTTCCACAGACTGAGCTTGGAGGCCTGGCCCCACCCACTTGGCTTAGTCTGGGTCAAGACACTTACCCTTTTCTCTTTTTTTTTTAAATTTATTTATTTTTGAGAGAGAGGGAAGGAACACAAGTCGGGGAGGGGCAGAGAGAGAGAGAGAAGACAGAGAATCCCAAGCAGACTCCATGCTGTCAGCACAGACCCGACGCAGGGCTCAAACTCACAAACTGCAAGTTCATGACCCGAGACGAAGTCAAGACTCAGACGTTTAACCTACTGAGCCACCCAGGTGCCCCTAACCTTTTCTTAGATCATTTTCTTCCTCTATCAAAGGGAGATGGTCATGTCTGATTCTTGTGGTTGTTGTGAGAGTCAGATGAGCTGATGTATATGGAGTTTTCTGCTGGGCATCCATGACATATTAAATGTTCATTAAATATTTGCTATGTTTGTATTTTTGTGTATATGTGCATTTGAATAGCAGAGTTCCTTCTTTGCAGCACTGTTTCAGAGAACGGTTGACTTGGAGACTTCGAAGGCTTTGGGGATGCCAGGACACAGAAGGCTGTTTCTTCTCTTGTAGCACTTGAAGAACAGTGTCATATTTTCCCATGTGTGAGTGGTTGTGGTCAAATGGTGGAGATGATACCATATGTGAAACAGATAGGCCTCTGTGTCTGAAACTGACAAACGATTGAGGGTGTCTTTGGATTCCTTCCCCTTTGTAGTGCAAGGAGATTCTTCAAAATCTCTCCCTTCAGATAAAAGCTATGATCCCTTGCTTGGAATATCCAGATTTCTCCCACTTTGCTTAGAAATCACCTTTGGCCTTCCCCCACACCGTCTGATGTTCTGGGAAATTCTCCTCTATTAAAGTGGTGAGCTAAAAGGAATTTCTCATTTCGGCCTGCAAAATCTTCCATTAGATGTTTTTGCTCCTACATGGCGATGTCAGTGATTTGGATGATGGAGATAATAGTGGTGATGATGATGGTGATAGTGATGATGATGCAGGTGGTGATGAGGATTTTGATGATAATGATAGCGGAGAATATGATGATGGTAGCTCTCTTGTATTAACTATTACCATGTGATAGACACAGTGCTAAATACTTTGCCTGCATTATGTCGTTTAACCCAATTCTTAATTTTGTATGGTCATCGTCCCTCTTAACTGGACAGAATTTAGTTTACCCAAGGCTTTGACCCAGGAAACTGGTGAGCTGAGGTCAGAATCCAGACCTGCCTCAGCTCCTTACTGCTTTCTGAACTGCCTCTCAGAGTCACTGCATGTCTGGCCTGGCTGCCAGTTACTGCTGGAGCTCCTGGGATTCCTGGGCACATTTCACCTGGAGCTTCCCCTGCAGTTATGGAGGCAGAGATGTAAACAGTGTTCCCAGCACTAACGTGGCCTTACCCTTGTAAAGCCACGGCCAGGGATTGGTGTGAAATTGGCCGAGGCTTTGAAGGCGGGATCCAAATGACTATGTGCCTTCAGAACAAGCCCCAGGGTGGTTTACTGTCCATGTTTTAAAAACCTGGGAGTTCTACAATATGTCCTTCTTAGACTAAAACTCTTGCTGTACTTAATCTTTCTGATCATCTGTCAGTTATTCCAGGCCTCATGCTCTCTTTCTACATTACTGGTCTTTAAGGCCAATTGTTTCTTCGCCTGAAATTTCCTTCCCTACTCCATATGGCCTCTCTAGCCTGTGAGTTTTCTTCTACATCTCATCTTAGTTGCTTTGTTCTGGAAACCTTTAGACCTCCACCTGCCTACTCAGATGCCTCTTGTAGGTGTTCCTGGGTCACCTTGTCCTTTCAAAGCTTCTGTCCCAGTGTGCCTCCTTTCCTCCTTGTCTTTCTCTTGAGACCATGAGCTTTCCGGTGATGCTGATGCTTGTGGCCCCGTTCATCCCTGTGTGCTCAGCATTCAGCACTTACCTTGGTACACGGTAGGTGCTAGGTAAGTATCAGTTGCCTCCTTGAATGAATCACATCGTGTTTGCATCTCAGAACCACATCAGGCAGCATAGGCTACAGAGTTAAGGTTGTGACCTTTTGTCTTTGGCCCACATTGTAAAAGGGTCAAACCCTTTACTTGCATACAATTAACCACACTGTAGTAAAAATAAATTTCTAGTTGGAAGATACTCTTCAGGGCATATTTTTTTTTTCTTCATTGAGCAACATGTGTCAAGGAGTTTATTAGGCTAGATGGGGATAATAAGTTCATCAGTTTGAAATTATCTTTTTTAACAGACAGAAGGCATAAGGAAGGCAAAACTCATTTTTCTGTTCTGTTTAATTTGATCATATAAGATTATCTCCACAAATGCAAGGAAGCCCAATATGTTTTTTCATTAGGCTTCTATATTTATTTTGTAGAATCAACGCTATAGGTACACCTCCAGCATTTTGCCTTCCAAAACGCAATATTGTTTATTTTCATATTCTATTTTCTCTCTCCAGCAGCACACATCAAGACTTTTTAAATCAACATTCAATTATCACCAAATGACTTCTCTGCCTATTTCAGAATGATTTTAATGTGCCGGTGTTTATTTTATTAAAGAATTTTTATATCTGCCTTGGGATCATGCAATTAGAATTTGTCCTCTTATGCAACCACTATAGAACCCTTTGCAGGAGAGAATAAAGAAACCCAACAGGGGAGAAGAGTGGCTTTGTTTTATTTTTAAAGGACAGATAAGATTGTCCTAGGTTTTAAAAGGTCTTTTTCCGCCCTTTGTTAAAAATGCAGCAACTTGGGGGATTCATGTGTGCAGAATGTAGGGCATCTTGATGTAGGTGTAGAAAAACAAGCTTACGTCAGGGCTCGGTTTTATTTCTAAAGTTCTGCCAGTTTTATATTATGGGGATCATGACAGCCTCTCGTATAGGTTCCAAAAAAGTGAAAGACCCAACTCCTGTCCAAGGGGTGGTATGATTTAGTTAAAAAGTATATGAAAGAGGAAATAGAATTATTGATGAAATGCAGCTTTAAAATCTCTGTCAGAGCCCGTTAGGAAAACCAGGAAGCTTTTCAAAAATTATAGTGGTTAGTGTGCAGCTGACTAATGTGTACCAAGAGCTAGAAGGAATATTGAGACTAAGGTGGAAATCTTCACATTTCTTGGGGGGATTCCATTGCCACTCATCATTATCACCCTCTTACCCGGCCATGAGCCCCTCTTCCTTTCCTTTGGCTGTCTCTTTACAGCCTTTCGAAATGACTATCAGATTTCAAATGCTGACCATTTTCAGAGGCAGGATTGCCAGAATCTGATTATATGCAGATTCCCACCTTTGCTGCTTAGTAGCCATGTGGTAGGGAGTAGGGAGCAAATCACCTCCCTGTAGCCAGTGTCCCCATCCTTAAAGTTAATAGTGATGCTTCCCTCCTGAGATGACTGTGGGATTAAATGAGCTGTCAGTTTGGGGCCAGACACACAGTAAATACTCCTGAAATCTTAGTTGGGGCTATTAATAAAAAGTAAAAATAATCAATAACATATATTATGCAGCCATATTGTCATTATTGTTAATATCCTTCTAATCTCAGATACGTCATTGCTCAGCCCAAATGCCAGCTCTTCCATTAAGCTTTCCTTCGTCACCCATTGGAATTAATTACCCTTCTGTATTCTTATTTACTTTCTCTTGTATGTTTATTATAGCCCTTAATACTTAATGGAGTTTATTATGTATGTCCTGGAAACTTGGGGCCATTTCTTACCCTTTCTTTTAATCAAGCCTGAGCAAGGTAATTTATTTTAAATTAAACAGCATGGTGGTGGAGGAGATGCTAAAAAAGTGTGACCCGGGTGAGTGTTTCTTATTTGCTTTCGTGGCAAAAATGGGGAGGGGGCGGTGTTGGGGTTGGAGGCAGCCATTTTGTGAAGCCCTCAAGAGTTGTCCAGAATGCTACCTTGATTCTTAGCTATGTGTTTGCACGTTAGCTTAGATTTCAGTTGTTGCTTTTCAAATGATGCAAGCTCTGTCTTAGGTCGAATATTCGTTATCCAATTCAGGAAGAAGTTTCCCCAGATGGAAAGCCTTGAATTATTTATGCAGTGTTTATCTCTGAGTTTACTTCCCATCACAACCAATTAAGGCTATTTGGTTTCATTAAAAATAGCATTTTCTCATTTGGGAAAACATTTATCTGAAGGAAATTTAAATTTACCCACTTGGAGGCTCCAAAGCCAGTGTCGGGTTAGCCGTACAGCCCTTAGCCAAGAAACAGAAAAGGAAACGGATACATTTTTTCTCCTCACTGGACTTTTTCATTCTTTTTGATTCTTCAAAAGACATGAATTGCATAGCGTCCAACCTCATTTTGTCCAATTTTTAGATTCGAAGCTCTGCAAATCAGAAAGCATATAAATGACACACGTAATTAGGTTGCATGACCCTGAAAGCTGCTGTTATCTGTACCATGTCAAGTGCCCTTAGTCATGAGTTGTCATACCTTAACACGTGTAGAGTAGGGACAGTCACTCAGCATTCACCGTTGTTCCTTAGTCATTATCTTGAATGAAATACGTTAAGTCTTCTCTTAGTAGGTCATGACCTATATAACTCATAGTTCTCCTCTCCTCCCTCCCCATAAACCTCGTGGAAGTCCATTGAACGTGAAACTCAAGCTTTACCTTAGAGTGTGACTGTTGCATTTTGGTGGGGCAAGGTGAGACAAAGGGTAGGGCCGAAGACTGGATGACTGTTTAGCCAGGCCATCTCAAGGACAGTGTTCCAGCTGGACCAGTGCACCCTCTAGGTGAATTCATTAGGTGGCTGACTCTTGAGAGGTGCTGTCTTCCCTCACCTTCCCCACATGAGATGGTTGCATTGCCTCTCACAGGTGTTACAAAGGCCATAACTATCAAGTATGGGAAGCTCCATTTGCCTCACCAGGGCACCTTGTGTTATAAATCTTGTGCAGGAGGCCAGTTATAGCCTGTTAGGTAAGAATGGTATTGCAGCACTACGTAGAATTGGAGGATGTTGCTGTCTCCCCCAAAAGATGTCCTTGTGCATTTGCATCTACTCTGCTCTATCCATGCATCGAAGGTACATAGAGGGGTGCACCCTGCAGGAGCTCATCTATTTTTCTCCCTTCGGTGTGACTGTCCACCCTCCACGGACCTTTCCTTTTTTTTCTGGGAGGATGACAGCAGTGTATAGTGCAGGAATTATAAGTGCCTTCTGAGTATAGCTCCTGAGCCCGTGCTAGATCCCACTAACTGATCATACAATCCTTTCCCCTGAGTCGAAGAAACTTCCTTCATCCTTCTGGAAGATTGGAGCCAAGAAGCCACCACCAATTACTCAGCATTCACATGCAAGATTAAACCTATTTGCTACCTTTGATTTAAGTTCATGTCTTTTCTTCTCTATGTTTAGCCTGGCGGGAGCTTTCTGTCTCTTATGACTATGTGCTGAGTTAAAAAAAAAAAAATCAGACTTTCAGAATTCATTTATCACCTGCAATCTGAACTAGTCACATTTCTCATAGTCAAAGATTTCCCAAAAATCTCTGTATATGTCAACTGTACCTCAAAAAAATAAATCTTTGTGTGATTTCACTCAAAGGAAGAATGTTGAATAAACCTTTGGGAAGATCATCTTTAGGTTTCGTGGTAGATATTTGTTATTTAACCTGGATTGTTTTGACCCCTCCGTGAAGGATGTTTTAGACCTACTGTATGCATTGGAAAACTATCCCAATAATAACCACTAGCCTTTATTGGGCACTGGTTGGGTGCTGAGCTAATTACGAACATCGTGTCATTAAATCTCACAAATGTGCGAAGTAGGTAATAATAAATCCCGTATTCTGGATGATACCTTGGAGAGGGTAACCTGCCCATGTGTATAAGTGCCAGAGTCACAAAGAGAGCCCAGAATTAAAACGCATATCTGCTGGGTTTGCAAGCATCATCTCGAGTTTAAATCTTGGTCTTTGTGTTTAAAATACGCTGCCTGCACAGCCCCATCGACTTCTATCTAATTGCCTTGTGCCCAATGTAGGGATTGTTTGGGTTTCTTGTTGCACGTGCACAACTCCCTGAGTGCCTTGCTCACAGTTTCAGACTTACATGAAGTTCAAGTTCTTTCTCCCCCATTCAGCTGTCCCCTTATATAATATGCATTTGCCTCTCTCTAATTCTGGGCGTCAATGCTGACTTCTACAGAGATGGCTCATGCCTCAGGATGGAAGGCCCCTTTTGTCCCAGATAGAAATCATTCCAGCAGAGGCCTTCGGGTTCATAAATTCAGTAAGCCTTACTCTTTTCCTGTCCCTACTATTCCCTCCCCTGCCTTTTTAAAACAGATTTCAGGTTGAGATTTACATGAATGCAAAAAACAAGCCAGCATGCTTCTTTAGCTCCAGTCTGCAGTTAAAACAGTGGGATGCATAGCTAATTTCACTCATACTTTTTTAAATGTGCATTAGTAACCTGACACTCCATTAATTACTATATTTCATATTGGGAAGCTAAACTTGCTTTTCTTAGAAGCCTGCTGAAAGTAAGACAATTACCTCTGCAAGCCGCCTCTGAGTGTTTCATATTTAATATAACATGTTAACATAATAATGTTGTTTTATGGAGAAAAGAGGGTGAATTATGTAGTGATGATAAAAAAGCCCATTTAAAATTTTTTTTTTAATGTTTATTTTGAGACAGAGACAGAGCATGAACAGGGGAGGGGCAGAGAGAGAGGGAGACACAGAATCTGAAACAGGCTCCAGGCTCTGAGCTGTCAGCACAGAGCCCGACGCGGGGCTCGAACCCACGGACCGCGAGATCATGACCTGAGCCGAAGTCGGACGCTTAACTGACTGAGCCACCCAGGCGCCCCAAAAAAGCCCGATTTTAAAAAGAAAGAAAAGAAAGTGACAGTGAATGTGGCCCTTTTCCAGGATTAGACAAAACACACCCCTGTGAAGCAGTGTCTTTACAGCCAAAAAAACTAGTCAAGTTGAGGTGGGTAATGGGGGTTGTGACGCGCTCGTTTGGCAATTTGTAACTTTTCTGCTACCTGCCTTTGACTTAGTTGGTGGGGGTAAAGGGAACAGAACAGTCTAAGTCCCCCTTTTTCTCCCAAGATATATTTTGTGACCACTAAGTGCAGACATGATAGGTAGGAGTAAATCCTTCCATCTATTCAATGGAAAACGACAGTAGATTTTAATTACTACTTGTAAAGTTGGGAGGTAGGAAAACACTGTAATGTTATCAACAGGAAGAACAACTTTTACAAATTTATGTCTCCTTACTACCTTTTTCATTTACCATCCGGTCTCTTTGAGTCTCTGGCAGCCTTGGAACACCACAGACCGACACTGAAGGAGAATGTTGTGGTCCGTTATTCTCCATCTAGAATCATGCGGGTTACCGACATTCCCTAATTGCTGTGTCATCATATTTTATTTGATCTGTAAAGGTGAACACGTTCTTTTTCCCCCTCTTGCAGGGAACAAAGGAAAAGAATATGTATAATTCAAAAACTGGTCCAGTGAAGGCACATAACTTTCATTTAATTAAAGGTTCTGAGTAAAGGAAGTTTGAGATAAGCTTGAACAAGTGGCCGGCTGCCTGTTTCTCTCTCTGGCCTTTTCAGACAAGATACAATGTATAACTGAATTTTTATGAACTAAAAGGAGAAATGACTTTGACACAAATTTGAAGTTGATAACCTTGAAAAACAGTGTGAGAAGGGACGATCTTAAAGAGTGTTTAAGTTTTTTTTGAAGTTTATTTATTTTGAGAGAGAGTGTGTGCACACGCGCACACACACACACACACACATACAAGCAAGCAGGGGAGGAACAGAGAGAGAGGGAGAGAGAGAATCCTAAGCAGGTTCCTCCCTGTCCGCTCAGAGCCTGGCTTGGGGCTTGAACCCACCAACTGTGAGATCATGACCTGAACCGAAATCTAGAGTCAGATAGATGCTTAGCCAACTGAGCCACCCAGGAGCCCCTAAGAAGTATTTTCAAAAATAAAACAGGATCTAGGGAAAGAAAATCTCTCATTGTACCTTTTTTGTATCCTTCAACTAACTCAGTGCTAAGCAACTTCCTGTCCATTTGAGGTCTATATATGGTAGTCTCCCCTTATTCATTGAGGATACATCCCAGGACACTCTGGATCCCTGAGACCACGGACAGTACTAATCCCTATATATACTAAGTTTTTTCCCATACCTACATACCTATGATACAGTTTAATTCATAAACTAGGCACAGTGAAAGATTTACCACGGCAATAAAATAGAACAGTTATTAACAATATACCATAATAAAAGTTATGTGGATGTGGTTTCTCTCAAAAAGTCTAATGGTACTGTATTCTGCTCATGTGATGAGATGAAGTAAGGTAAATGACATAGGCGCTGTGACGTAGCATTAGGCTACTACTGACAGCAGAGGGAGGATCATTTGCTTTGGACTGTGGTTGACCACAGGTAACTGGAAAGCAAAATGGTGAATAAGGAGGGAAGACTATACACTTGATCTTAGCCAAAAGGCTGAGAAGCGATTAGGAGGGAAGACTATAATGTGAACAGCGTGTTTGGTTTTTCAAAGTGATGCCCCAGATTATGCGTGCTTCTTTTTGCCTTGAAAATGAGTTTTAGTTTATAGAATTTCTCCATTTCCAAATACATTAATGAGGTGCTTAGCCATTTGGTATACTGGATATAGAAGGGCTTTTTAGAAGTAATTTTCAGCGTTTCAGTCTGGTAAAAAATATCTTTCCCATTTGAAATATTTACACGGCAGTGCATGTTTAATAAGTTTACTTTGAAGATGGTTGTTTCATGTGATCAAATGCACCTTTACTCAGTAACTTTTTAAGTGATGTGCAGGATTTTCATTGTCTTGTGCCCATTAAAATTATCAACTGGATTGTTAGATTTTTGCCTGTCTTTTCTAGATAAGTAGCAAAAAAATGCTGGGAGGTAATTTGTTCTTGAACTTTCATGGGTTCACAATACCATAACAGGTTGATGGGAAAACTTGTAGGGAAATTTACACTTAGAGCACTTTATGAACTCTGCAGTACTCAGCTTGCATGGTAAGTCAAAAGGAATTCAAAGCAGGGAAGAAAAATATTCCTGAGCTGTTTAGATAAATTCTGAGGAAAGCTAAATTTTGTTGGCTGAAGTACAGTGATTTTGGGAAGTAATTTTCATGTGACTTCTTATTAAAGGTTTATTTATTTTTGAGAGAGAGAGAGAGAGACAGAGCGAGAGCCAGGGGAGAGGCAGAGAGAGAGAGGAAGATACAGAATCTGAAACAGGCTTCAGGCTCTGAGCTGTCAGCACAGAGCCTAACGCAGGGCTTGAACTTGGGAACAGGGAGATCATGACCTGAACCGAAGTTGGATGCTTAACCAACTGAGCCACCCAGGCACCCCTCATGTGGCTTTTCATAGAATTTATCTTGTTTCTCCTGGACATTGAAAACCATCAAAAATGGTCTTAAAGTGGGAAAATATTAGAAATAATTGAATGTGTGACTAAGTTGACACCAAGGAGGTTTTTTTTTTTTTAAGTTGTCAATGGACTGAAAAATGAAGCCTGTGGTAGTGTTTTAGTGGACGTCAATAATATTAGGAAAAAGATAGTATCTGAAAAGGGAAATTGTTAAAACAGGTACAACAGGTAAAACATAAATGTAGTGATTCTTGACTTATGTAAAGTAATAGAAATACAGACTTGGCAGGTGCATGAGACAACACAGTGGCTTTGTTTTTTTACAGAAGAAAATGGAGGAACAGGGATAATAATGCCTTGCACAGCTGTGTTAGTATTGTTTTGATTGGGAACGACAGAATCCTTGAGAAAAACGTGGGAACTTAGTGGCCCACATAAGTGCAAAGTCCAGAGGTAGGATTGATTTATGACCATAAAGACAAGTTATCAGGAATCTCTGTGGCCCGGCTCCCCTTCTCAAGCAGGCAGTCAGTCTTCTTGGCATTGCCTACAGCAACTCCAGCTAATATCTTCCTAGGTTCAAATCCCGTGGAAAAGAGAATACTTCCTGGACTATTTCTAGGAAATTTTCCATTTAATTTTGACTTCTTCTGAATGGATCACATGTCCATCAGCCCAAGGCTCCGTAGAAAGCTTTTCTTCTAAAGGTGGGGAAGGAGTTGCTACCCAAAGAAAATCAGAACTTAGTTACCAGAGGTGGGGGTGGGGGGTGTCAAACCTCCAGGTGTGCCATAGGCAGTAAATAAAGCAACTTAGGAGCACAACTCAGGCACACCTTCACGTGTCCTGACGGTATGACATCAGGCTCCCATTCTTTCCATCGGCCATGAATCCTACAAACACTTAACTGCATATGTCCTGTGAACAAGGTGTAGGTGGTAGCAGGCCTCCCAAATTGAGGCCAGTTTGGATGGGAGAGGTGCTAGGGTAGTAGTGTCCAAAGCTGGCTGCCATGCGACTCTCCTCTGGACTTACTGGATGGGATGGGAGCCCAGACGTGTGCCTTCCTGATGAGGAACTGTTGTACTAGAGAGCAGGTTCTAAGCATTGAACGATGTCTGCTAATAGTCATTTGCAAATTACTTCCTGTCATATTTGCAAACCCGTTTGGAGTTTCTCAAAGCACAGAATACCTGATTTGGAATTAAACTCTTGAGATTCCAGGGCCTCACCCTGGATCTAATGGAATTTCTGATTTCAGGCTTAGGGATCTATATTTTCTCTAAGCTATTCTGGGGAATTCTGATACATGATAAAATTATTCTCCAACGTGAGCTGCATAACCTTGAACCATTGGGGCTCAGGGAAGACTGTTTGCTAAAATGTTGTTTTTTATGTTTTTTTAAAAGAAAGCTTGATTGATATTTGATATATACATGGCAGCTGGCGCCCTCACGTGGTCTGTGTGCCAGGTGGTCATGTCTTCTGTGGCAGATATCCAGTGGAAAGAAAGGTGTGCTGAAAGGCATGAGCATTCAATTGCTCTCAGCGTATTACAGTCAGTTGCATTTTACGTATCCCTGTGTAAGCGAATCTATGTGTTAATATTATGTTTGTAACTAAACCATTATTCCCAAAATAGACAAATGGCTTGATCAACATGCTCTCTGTCAGCCATCTTATGGGTAAAAACTAATGAGGATCTGATGGGATCAGACACGAAAACTGTAAGTTATCAAGATAATTTGATAGGTGCTTTTGTGTCTCTTACCATTAACTATCAATCTCACCTAAAATTATATTTTGTGAAGTTACAAAATAATAATGTAAAGATTAGCATCATATTTTGAAAGTGTTTATTTCACCCTTATTGCATTCATTTTTTGTTTTCGCTTCTGTGTGTGTTTAGAATGAACACATTATATTATTTAGTACAGGAATACAGGTGTACCATTTTTTTTTTTTAGAGGGAGAGAGAAAGAGCGTGAATGGAGGAGAGGGACAGAGGGAGACACACGCACAGGGACAGAGAGAGAGAGAGAGAGACAGATTGAATCTTAAGCAGACTCCATGCTCAGCACAGAGCCTGATGCAGGGCTCGATCCCACCACCCTGGAATCATGACCTGAGCCCAAATCAAGATTCGGACGCTTAACCAACTGAGCCACCCAGGCACCCCCAGGTGTATCATTTATCGGTGAACAAAAAGACTGGTGATGCATGCGCGCAAAAAAATTTGTACCAGCGGGGTAGGTGCATGATCTAAAAAATAGAGAGAGCGCTGTCTGTATAACAAGAAATGACCAGTCTTTAGAACTCTGGCTAGCCCTTCACTTCCTTATTGCATGACTTTAAATAAAGACAAAAGAGAAGAATTAAACATCAACTGCTATTGAGTGTTAGATTTAAGCCATAAGGAAAATACTTCATCCGTATTTACATGTTAATAAATTGCCTTCACTCTGTCAGATTCATTTGCATGTTGCTTTGTTGCTAGAGAAGGGGGAGATACCCAGAGTAGCCAAGGAGCTCAGCTTAGGCCACACATTAATTTTTAAACTATTCTTTAGATCAGAGTCTCTTAAATCCATTTGCTTTTCTAGTTTCAATGCCATTTGACAAAAGGATGTGTTAGTGTGCATTCTCTGGCTTAAAAAAAATTTTTTTTTCCTAAGGGTACATCAAACTCTTGACAGATATTTGAGTGTCATTTTTCTTGGTTTAATATAGACTGTATTCATATTTATAAATGTAATTGCTCTCCAAAGGAAATCAGTAATTTGTAAGCGATTATCTGCATTTTGAACTTCACTGCCTTGCTTTTAATATATTTGAAATTTCTCTAGCTAGTGCTTAATATTCTGAAGGCATGAGTTTGTTTGCTGTGGGAAAGATAAGCATGACATCTGCTTCACACCTGTGGTGTTGGGGATAAAAAGTATGCAGTAAGTTATATTCAGGGCCCTCCGGGTCTTCGGGGAATGGTCTCCGTTCTGAGATTTCGTCTCATCTAAATGTAAACTAAAATATAGATGCCGCTTCTCTCTCCTATTCTCCCTCTCTTCCAAGGCTTTTAAAGGGTCAGAGGGCTCAAACTGGTGGTGAGGTAATTGGCTTTCTAGCTTGGCCAAGCTAGCTGCTCTTTCAGTGCTGAATTTTTGAGACTTTCTATTGAGTATAACATACCTACGGTAAAGTCTTTAGGTGGTGAGTGTGCAACTTGATGGGTTTTACGTGTGTAAACCACCATCCCAATCTAGATATGGAATATTTCTGTCCCCCTTGATATCTCCCGCGTGTGCCTTCCCATTCAAGAACCTGTCTTCACCCCAAAGCTGTCACGGTGCTCACATGGGTCCTCTTCTGTCCCCTTTTGCCTGTTTATGATCAAAGTTAGTTGCTGCTGCTATCCTAGTTCTTACTGCATTAGAGTAAGATTTCTGAGATACTAAAACTTCCATGGCATCTATAGCTCTGAGCAAGGAAAAGTCCTACCTGTCTCCAGAATCTTACAGTAGGCCTTCTGTAGTTGTCAGACATCTCTTATTAGCTACTATTTTATTTTATTTTATTTTATTTTATTTTATTTTATTTTATTTTATGTTACATTATGTTACGTTATGTTACGTTATGTTATGTTATTTATATATTCTGTCAAGAGACAGAATGCAAGCAGGGGAGGGGCAGAGAGAGGGGGAGACACAGAATATGAAGCAGGCTCCAGGCTCTGAGCTGTCAGCACAGAGCCCAACACGGGGCTCGAACCCATGAATCAGGAGATCATGACCTGAGCCGAAGTCAGACACTTAACCGACTGAGCCAACCAGATGCCCCAGTTAGCTACCATTTAAAAAAAAAATTTTTTTTTACATTTATTTATTTTTGAGAGACAGAGACAGAGCACTAGTTGGGGAGGGATAGAGAGAGAGAGAGAGACACAGAATCCAAAGCAGGCTCCAGGCTCTGAGTTGTCAGTACAGAGCCCAACGCGGGGCTTGAACTCACAAACTCTGAGATCACTACCTGAGCCGAAGTCAGACGCTTAACTGACTGAGCCACCCAGGCGCCCCTCAGTTAGCTACTATTTTAGATTCTAGTTTTATCCCTCTTTTGGTCTTCTTTCTCTCCAGTTGTCTTGAATATACTTGTCCCCTGTTTGTCAAGATATTTGTATCTGCAAGCCCATCAGTGAGGGTCACTTGATGTTCTTCCTCCAGGGAGAGAGACATGGGCCAGGTAATTTGATGATAAGAGTCAGGAAAGTCAGTGGTTCTTCAGAGTGTCCCTTGACTTCACCTGTCTACCAAGGAGGACTGTATAGGGAGGAAGAGCCAGAGTTAACAGTGTAGGTTGAGGCACCTCCCTAATCACGTGTCTCTTTGGGATATATGAATTCTTCCAAGTGTATGGAAATGGAAACAAAAATGGGGAACTCCATTATATTTGTACTTTTTAAAAATCCCATGTCACCGTCTTAACAGAACTTCGTAGTTCTTCGTTTATTAAGCATGTGGCAGCCTATGACAGGGCATTCCAAGATGAAAAGGTTTCTGTCTGTGTGGTGCTTACTTGCATATGGCTTGTATGTTGCCAACTAAGTTTATAGACAAATTATAAAGGCTGAATGATAGCCTGTATCGGAAGCAGAAAGCGGTCCCCGCCCCCGGGGGTCTCTGGTGAAGTAGGGAGGGGAATGATTGCTTGCTGCTCTGGAAATAATTCACGTAGCAGGTGACATTTCATTGGAATCCTGACAGATGCTGAGTAGGGCTTCTCCGGGTAGAAGTAGATCTGAGGCTTTCCTGTTGCTGGTTGTTCTGAACTGGTACACTGACGACACAAATTGCTGTTGTGGTTAGTATTGTCATTAAGGCCCAATTAGGGTCCAAGTGTTAGTGGACTTGAGTCCATACTTCTACTGTGTGGCAAAATTTGAGGCAGCAATTAATGGAGGACAGTTATTAGAGCATTGCACGCATTTTAAAGATGACACCGTACTTCTAAAATTTTGGATTAGAACCGCAAAATGTGGTAGAAAAAAAGGTGACGGTGCAAGCGAAGTCAAGCTAACATGGCTGATGGCATTGAGAAAGGCATGCTAACCTTGCTGCCCGCTAATGGTGGGAGGGAGGACGGGCATGCTGCTTTGAGGTGTCACTTTGCGTCCCACTGCGTCTCATGGCAGCTTTAGACCTAGATGCTACTCGGGGCTCCTGGGTGGCTCAGTCAAGTGTCCGACTTTGGCTCAGGTCATGATCTCAGGGTCCATGGGTTCAAGCCCCACGTCGGTCTCTGTGCTGACAGCTCGGAGCCTGGACGCTGCTTGACATTCTGTGTCTCCCACTCTCTTTGTCCCTTCCGCATTCGCACGCTGTCTCTCTCTCAAGTATAAATAAACATTAAAAAAAAATTTTTTTTAAGAAGAACCAGATGCTACTCTGTTTGGTCCCACTTCACAGACACCGAGACACTTGTGGAGTTCCCTTACCAGTTTTGTAGAGCTGCCCTAACAAGGTAGCACAAATGAGAGAGCTTAAAACAACAAAAAATTTCAGGACCTCATGGAGGTCCAGATCAAGATGCTGACCGTGTTGGATTCTTCTGACAGCTGTGAAGAAGAAATCTGTTTAGTGCTGCTCTCTCTGCTTCTGGTGCTTTGGTGTCAATCTGGCATTCTTTGGCTTGTAGACACATCAACTGCTGTCATCTTCATACGACATTCTCACTGTGTGTGTCTTTGTGCCCAAATTTCTCCTTTTTTTATAGACATAGCCATATTGGTTAGAGCCCTTCCTAATGACCTCATCCTAACATCATCATTTGCAAAGACCCAGTTTCCAAATGAGTTCATATTTCACAGGTACCGCTGGTTAGGACCTCAGCATCTTTTTTGGGAGACACAATTCAAACCATAACATTGTTTAAGCTCACACAGCTAGAAAGCAATAAACATAGAATTCAAATTCAAGTCCATGTGGCTCCATAGCCGAAGGCTCTAGCATACATTTGGGAAATGCATTCATACCCAAGTAGATCATGCACTTCTGAATTCAGCAGTCAGCTAGCAAACATCATGATATTAACATCTTATCCAGACACGATTGACCTGGGAATGTGTCCTGGTAAGAAGTGTTTGTTCAGTGGTCATGGACTTGGAGGGTTTTGATCTCTACCCAGTATACGTTATGTGCTGTATTCTGTGTGCAAAGGACAAATGAGTCACTTAGCCTGTTAGCCTAAATGGAACAGAGCATCTCAACCTTGGCACTGACATTTTGGGCTGGATAATTCTCTATTGTGTCACATGCATCGGAAGGTGTTTACTAGCATCCTAAGCCTCCACCTGTATGCCAATAGCACCCCTGCCACAGTTGTGACCACTAACAATGTCTGCAGACATCACCAAATGTTTCCTGGGGAGCAGCATCACCTCCGTTTAAGAATCACTGGTTTAGGACGGGAGGAAATAGCATGTGGCCTGGCACTTGCTTTGCTTTACCTAGACTTAATGTTTATTTACGTGGTTGCCAGTGGAGAGAGGGAGGAAGGCAAGACATTTTTGCTGAACTTATTCGAAGCTCTGTGGCATCTGTGGGCAGGAGAAGGAAGACAGGAGACCCAAAGCACATTGTGTGCTCTCTGAACGGTTTGATATTTTTTTTCAAAGCAAGATGGTGGTTTTAAGCGATAGATCGCTAAATTCTCTTCCTGCAATCATTAAAAATAAATTAAATAAATAAATAAATAAATAAATAAAAGTAGTTTTGAAATAAATTTGAGATAAAAAGAAATCTGTTTTATCTGAACAAGAAGGGGTTATCCGCGTTTCCAGAAAAAAGCAAATGACTCTAATGGCAGACCGGAAGTTAGTGTGTTTACTTGCTATTTTGGGAGATACTTGCAATTGAGATCAGGGTTTTAATGGGCCTTCTGTCTTAGGGAAAGTGGGTGGTTTACGCTGGTTACACCTAGAGGACATTTGTGAAGTCTTCGTCTTTGTGGTGAGAAGCCATAGTCATTCTGGACTGGACACTGGAGCAGATTGTCAGGATATTCTGACTTAAGGCCTGCCCATATCCTTCAGCCTCCGGTTTGCACTGTTTTCTACTGCTCAAGAAGAGGAGTATTGCTCTCCTTTTCAGAGAAATGCTTCTTTGTGGTCACTTTGCTGGATACTGACAGATCACCATTTCCCAAGTGTGTTGGGTGTTATACCCTAGGGAGTTATCATGACCCACATCAACCAGAGCATTTTCTCTTGGCCCCAACCATTAACATGGTTGTGGACCCTCGTAACAACTCAAAAAACTGGAAAATGAACTCTGAGCTCTCTTGAAAGGAATACCAACTAACAAAGATAGCTCTGCCAAAGCGGTACCCGGACAGGTTTATGGCTCCCAGAGCCACCGTGTTGGTGGCCTGCAAAGCCCAGTAGGATGCTTTTGAAAAACGAAAAAAAATCCATCTGCTATGCGGTTAGCATTACCAGAAGGTAATGCCTGAGAACTTCTGAGGGTTGCTAATGTGCTGCTTAAGACTCAGAAAACTCAGAGAGCTATATGTTCTACAACACCCTGTGCTCCCAGACTAGGAACAAAAACCCGGGTATCTCCGTGAGGCACAAATAGACAATCACATGGAGGGATCCGTGGGAAGGTATTATTGAGCCAGCATGTTAAAAATACTTGAGGTGTAGGCGTTTCAAGAAATAATAAAGCCCAAAACTCCAACCTTTAGACCAGAACATGGGGCTATATTAAGATGGAATACAATACTCTGAATAAAAATATAACCCCACCCGTGACCCCTTTGAAAACCCAACAATGCATGTGCAGATGTGTCTCTCCTAGCATTGCAATCTTCACTGATCCAGCCTTTCTCTGTGCAGTTCAGGAAGCAGCATGGAAAATTGGGTTTACCTGGCCATAGTTCTTCACATAAGCTATTTATCTTTGCTGTGCCCTGTCTAGAAAGACTCCATTCCTAACCTCTGCTTAGTAACTTCGGACATGAACATAAGTTGCCTTATGGTTGGGAGGAGCTTGACAGCATGATGACATTTGAACGTTCAGTTTAAAGGTGTCTCATCTTTTATTTTGAAGCCCGCCCCCTCTCGCACATTTTGTTAGCATCCGGATAATATCTCCTGTAGATTCTGCGGGTCCATGTTCTCGTCCTCCATTTATGGCTCTGGGAAGTTTGTGTGCTGGGTCTTTGGGCAGCGTGTCTGGGCATGTGCACATGCCCAGATACTGTTGGTGAAGGTGACCTTCGTAGGGGGCAAGGACCAGGCTGAATTCAGAGTCACTAACAGCATCTAGCAGATGGGAGAGAATTTGAATTCCAGCCAAAACTGTTACTGAGACAAACTAGACTGAGGGTCCCTAAAGAAAGAGAACAGAGTCCCAGTATTAGAACCTCCTGGAGTGGAGATGTGATCTCAAGACAAGGGCTCTTTCCTGCTCTGAACGGCATTATGGTGGCATCTGACTGGCCCAGTGAGGTATGCCTTGTCTCCAGGTGTCTGATCTGTTGAGGAGGACCAAGTCTGGGTCCCTGACTGCTTGCTGGCTGTTCTCACACTTTTCTAACCTTCCCGTTCCCAGCCTTTAAGATGGGGTAAGAGCAGCACCTCCCTCACAGAAGTGCCGCAAAGATAAAATTCCCCTAGCTTTGGAAAGCACATGGCCTCGTGGCTTTTTCATACGTGGAGCTTACAAAAATGTAGATTATGACTTTTAGAGCGGGAGGTTCTCAAATTCTTGTTCCTCCAACCTCATTCCGTCTACCTCTTGGCAATCACCTTGAAAACAGCTCCACAAGTTGCCTCTGAAGACCCTGCTACCACCCCAGCCCCCTGTCTAACTCCCAGCATCCATAAAACAAGAGCTCACTGATCTCATAAAAAATGTTGTTTTTAACGTTTATTCATTTTTGAGAGACAGAGAGAGACAGAACATGAGCGGGGAAAGGGCAGAGAGAGGGGGAGACACACGAATCCGAAGCAGGCTCCAGGCTCTGAGGCACAGAGTCCGACGTGGGGCTCAAACTCCCAAACTGTGAGATCCTGAACTGAGCCCAAGTCGGACACTCAACCGACTGAGCCACCCAGGCGCCTCAAGCTCACTGGGCTTATCGTTGTCAACCTTGTGAAAATATGGACGGAGGCCTGATAGGAGATGATGGCCTCAAAACCATGGAATCTCATGCGTAGAATGACCTTAAAAGGAAATTGAGGAAAATGAATCTCTGCTGTTGAAAGTCAGGAGACGGTTATTCTTGGTTGATGGTAGTGACCCTGTGGGAACACATGGGGCTTCTGGAGGGCCGGAAGGTTTGCATGGATGTGCTCAATCTAAAACTTCATCCGGATTGCCTACGAGTGCCCTTAGGTGGGACACTGTCACGTTTCATAAGGTTTGATAAGTCTTGTCTTCCACATGCTCTTTGGTGTCCATTTTAGTCTCTCTTTGTGGTTGTTGTCTTTCACTTTTTCTTTCAACTATCTACGGAAGAAGTTCTTCTCATCGACAAATCTCTAAAAAGTACTGAACCGTAGTAGGGAGTGAAAATGGAAGCTGCTGTTTTGTCCCTACCTACATTTTTAATTCTCAGAGGGAACCACAGTTAAATTTCTTGTAGACTCTTCCCGTTTTTTCCCCTCCCTGTGCGTGCTTCGGTATTTTTTCCGCTACTTGAAAGATGAGACAGTCGGTGTACCGTAACTTGCCTGTTTAACTCCATGATATATCATGGGCGTCCTTGCGTATCAGATACAGAATCAACATCATTCATTTTAATAGCTGTGTAATATTCCACAGTGCAGATGTACTGTGATTTATTTAGTCATTCTCCTACCGATTGACAGTGAACTTGTCTACAGTATTTTGATATCGTAAATAATGCTTCTGGAATGCCATGAATCACCCTTGTAACATCTGTGACGCTGCTCAAATCACAGACAAGGAGGCCACGTAAGCTCCTTTTGATTTAGAACACCTTCTTCATTAAGATTTTGGGCTAGGGTTTTTGTGAGGATGGCTCTGGAGATAATGAACCAGGTTTCCCGGGTAAACATCTGAATGTATTCGCTGTTCCGTCACATGTTAGCAGGTTCAAGACAAGTAACGCAAACAAGTGTTTGAGCACAATTACATTTAATGTATAGTCTTTCTGGATGCGTTTTGGTATTAGCTAATCAGGGGCATGCATGAAGCCACTGAATAACGTGATTATTGGCTGACACGCTCCTGTAGATTCTTGACTTCATAAAGCCATTGTTTTGATATTTTGTTGTTTTCATCCCATCCCTTAAACTCTGTCTTTATTCCCAATTATTAACATTTCCCTGCTGACACATAGCTATCAGCATCTCACAATGTTCTCATTAATAGCGTTATTAAGCCCCTTGTAAGCCAGCAAGGCATTCTCTGGCTAGGTCCTAAAGCTTGGAATATATTTCTTGGCTTCCTCTTGCTGTTGAGGTTACTAGTTTGACAATGGCTGACTGTTGGAGAATGACAATGGGTGTTTTCCTTGAAAACTCAGCACCTGATTAAATGGATGGATGATTAATCAGCACCTGATTAAATTGATGAAGCAAGTGTATTAAAATGTTAATGGTAGGATCTAGGTGCCCATATACAGGTGTTAACAGTAATATTCTTTCCACCCTCATCCAAAATCGTACTCTGGGCAATTCACGGAAAGGAGGATCTCACTCAGCCAAGATGGGGTCTATACTCACAGTGATGTTGGTGGCAGAGCTCTGTCCTTCTCACCGCTGAGACTGACAACCATTTCCTAAAAGCCTCTCCCCACATCATCCCTTCAGGGTTGTACCCAGTAAGTACATCAGCAAAACTTTGCCTGGCTTTGGGCAACTCTGTTTTTCTCTCTAATTTGCTGGTGTCTCTCTGACCAAAGGTATGGTCGGAGAGAATTAGTACTTGGTGTTTACTAAGTGTGCACGCTGTAATTTTATGGCTAAGTAGGTGGAAAACTATTCGTCCACATAAATATACCTTTCAGCAGAGTGGCCCAGTTGAATAGTCTGTGTAGATCAGAAACAGGAGCTCAGACTTTTCTTTCTTTCACACCCCCCCCCACTTCACACCCCCCCCCCACCTTCCTGTTTGGAGTGTTAGCTTGAATAGTTGTGTGTTTCATTGCAGGCAGAAAAATGAGGAGTCAATTGTGTCCAAGGGATACCAGGAATAAAGCAGGATCACAGCCTGTGTGATGGCGTGCTGTCTGTCACTAGGGGCTGAGGGATTCATTCTTTTGGAGCACTTTGCTGATAAGGCTGGTTTTCTGAGTTGGGTTCCCTAATGGCTCCAGTAGCTTCAGTTTCTTGCTCTGCAGCAGTGGTGGGGATTTGGGCCCTGTTCCTTTCTTTTCCAACTTTTCTTCTCTCTCCTTCTCTCTCTCTCTCTCTCTCTCTCTCTCCTCTCTCTGTCATTTTAAAGGAGATTCTTTTCCCTCTAGATGTGCTATTAGTTAGAGCCACCAAGTATTTTCAACAGTTGCATTAAACCAAACCACCTATCTCAGGCCCAAACCAATTTGAAGCCCCCTCCCCAGAGAAAACCACTGTTAATAGTTTGTGTTATTCTCCAGACCCTTTGCTCCCCCTTTCCTTACTTCTGTACATCTGTGCAGATATATTCGCAACAAACAAAGTATTTTGACTTACAGCATTTTTTAAGTTAAATGTGTATTTATTTTGCATCTTGGCTTTTTTCCATCAGCAAAATATCTTCAAGAACTTTCAATGTCAGTGCCTATTGGTCAACTTGTGTTCTCCCCTCCATGGCTGATTTTACCACGTCTCCTGTTTATTATGCATTCTCATTTTTTCCCCGATGCCAACAGTAGTGGGGCAAATGCATTTGTATTTATAATACTTGTGGCAAGGTCATAATTTTCTTAATTAAAGAGCCTTCCTAAATTATAAAAAGGAAAATCATTAGAGAAAAATCTGAGTAGAGATCTTCATTCTTATTGGTTATTGGAAAAACTAAAGATGAGAACACATGTGTCCATCCAATGTATAAAACATAAGAAGGAATCATAACTCCCCATTAGCAATGATGTAGGAAGAGTGGTATCTCGAACATTGCTGACTACAATTTAAAAGGTGTGTGCAATTTTCAGAGGATGGTTTGAACCGTTTTAGGGTATCTGTCTTAGGAAAGGATTTTGTGCTTACAGAGGCATGTTCCCTTTTTTTTTTTCCTTGTAGCTCTGATCTTAACCTTTCTGGCTTGCAGAGCCCTTGAAGATGTTGACAAAAGCCATAGGCCACGTGAGATCAGGGCCGAAAATGTATGTTGAAGAGGTATCAGCACATGGTAGTAGATGGAACCATAAGAGTTCATCTGATGGAAAATGAAAGACGCTGTCCAGTTCACACATGTACATCTTCTGGCAGTATTTCGGGAGCGTGCAGCCCTTCTGGAAGCCAAAGCTATGGCTCCATAAATGTGGTTTCCATACTCTACTACTAATCTTCCCAAAGGTGTTGGCTGTTAGGGAGACCCAATAATGAGAAAGGCTGTGAATGGAGCAGGTGCAGTATATTTCCTCCAATATCAGATATAACATACATTCATTCATTCCACAGTCACTGCATGGGCACCTACTATGTGCTTGGTCCTGGGGTCAGCACCACTCACTGGGTGTGGTCCCAGCCTCCTGTATCCAAAAGAGTTCATTAGAAGGGAACCTCCAACAGAATTAAAGTTGACTAGAGAAGCAAAGAGCTCTTTCATAAAATCAATATTCCAGTTGGGTTGACCCAGCCAATCTCAAAAAAACCTTCAATGTGGGGATTGTCCCAATGACATTAGTGGATTTGATTTTGATTTATAGAACGCAAAAGCTTTTGGGAAGCATCCAGCATGCCTTGCATGTGTGTTCTCAGAAATGTTTTTCATAAACCTTTTTCTTGCAGGTACTCAGATTTGGCAACATTAGCTCTGTAGGGCGAATTGGGAGTTTTCTGGATAAAACTGCGTAACTTGTCTTTGTGCACAAGCTTCGTTGCAGGGTTCTGGCTAGGAGAAAGGGAGGAATACCACCAACTCTAGACCTGTGTTAATTTTGTTTAGCTTAATTGGAAATTCTTGGCATCATCATTTTTGCAACACCTATTATGGGGTAGAAAATGCAATATCAGAAGTGAGGAAAGAACTGTAATGGGAACTTCGGGTGAGTAAGTAACAAATAAACTATATTTCAGGTTTCTTGTATTTCAAAGTGAGAGCAGTATTGCTGATTCCTAGTTGGTTTTGAATGATTTATAACCTTTTATTTGTGGTTGAGTGTTGCAGTCTATGTTGTCATGGAAATTCTATTGAATTTATAGGTCCATTTATCCAGAATGATTTTCCAGACTTCATTTCATGGTGAATCATGTGGCTGTTACTACCAAGTACAAAGCAATTTCTAAAAAGTTTCATATTACAAAGAGCACAAACAGTGCGGTGGTTATTTTCGTGTTTTTGAAATACAAATGAGTTCCAGATGCACCTAGGGATCCCCTCCCCCGCCACTGTGTCCAAGGTGTTAAGCTCCACTGCATTTTAGAACCCAACCTTATGTGTAACGTAGTTATGCAGGCAAGGAACGGTTGTTTTAATTGAAAAGAAAAGTTATTACCATAACTCCAAGAGCAGGTGAAAGTGGTCTTGAACTTACTGGTTTACGTGTAGGGGTGAAACTGCTCTCCTAGTCTTTGAGCCCCATCACAGCAGACATGTTTGTCTCCCTTTAGAGATCGGTTGCAGCGGGAAAAGGGAAGGAAAGACAAAATGCTTTACCACATCCATGGGCCAGGTTTCCCACCACAGTGGGTAGAGACAAGGTCTCTACACCTCAGCACTACTGACATTTTGGGCAGGATAATTCTTTGCATTTGGGGGGCTTTCCTATGCATTGTAGGGAGTCCAGCAGCATCCCTGGCCTCTACCCACTAAATGCCTGTAGCACCCCTTCTAGAATGGACAACTAAACATGACTTTAGACATGGCCAATGTCCCCTAGAGTCTGAAGTCACCCATGGTTGAGAGAACCAGTACTCTGGAAATGTTGTGCTGAATCCTGGAGATAACTAACAGGGGCTTCTCATTGCTGGTGGGAATTCTGATCCAGATGTTCTGTGGAGAGGATTTTAAATGTGTGGGTTCTGGGTCCGATGCCTGGGTTGAATCCCAGCCTTCTTACCACTTAGACAAGACCTAGTATCACAGCTTTAATTTCCTTTTCTATAAAATGGGGATATAAATAGTACCCCTGTCAAAAAGTAATGGTGAGGATAAAAGGCACTAATTCATGTAAAGCAGGCTAAGAATCGGCTCCATTCAAGCCACCCTTGGGGAATGTTTCCCTGGACATGCTACCTTGGCTTCATCTGCCATGTCTGTCTTGAGGGAATGGGTGGGGAAGAGGGGACGCTTAGTCTAGGCTGGCGAGGTTCTACATGCTCAGGGACTGTCACCTCAACTTGCTCTGTCAAGCAGGTGAGTTCTCTCTATCCTTACCCTCAGGTTTAGAGTGGTCCCCATGGAAGAGAATGGGTCCCACAGAGGGATGCAAACTCTTTCCTGCTCATATGATTAGGTGGCATTATACTCTTGTTTATTCTAGTTTCAAAAGCAGCAGGTCATGAGTTTTATGTATTATTGAAAAATCATATACAAAGAGGAAAGTGAACAAACAATACAGCTGAATGCATTTTCGTACTCTTGCAACCAGGCCTCAGATGAAGAAAGAGCACTGATTAGCACCCCCAGAATCCCTTTTCCGCTTACTGCCCCCCAATGGGTAACCACTGTGTTGGCTTCTAACTGCATGAGTTTTTCCTGGTTTTGTACTTCATTTTAATGGAATCACACCGTTTACCCTTTTTAAAACTTTTAATGCTTTGAAAAAAATTGTTTTGTTATCTCCCTTATTTGGCTCAGCACTGTTTGTGAGATTTGTCTATATTGTTACCGATAGTTGTGCCTATGCCATGGTGTGACTGTGTCACAATTTGTTTATCGATTCCATTAATGATCAGTGTTTGGTTTCCGGTTTGGGGTGATTGCAAATAATCCTTTCACTAACTTATTTCCATTTTTTTTCCTGTTAACTGTTAAAGATATGTGCATCAGTTGGGAGTCCGCAATATGCCAGAACTTGGGTGGTGCTTGACTTATTTTGTTTACTGCTCACTGTACCCCACTGGCGTGTTTCTTACCCTCCATTTACTCATGGGGATGTTAAGGCTCAGAGAAGGTGACTGATTTCTACTGGGTCACACAGCTAATTCAGTGGGAGAGCTGTAGCTCCCCATTCCCTTTCCTGAGTACATGAAAAGGGTAGCTGGCCAACATATAGGTGGATGTTGAACCTGCCTCATTTGTGCCCAAACTGACACCAAACGGTAAGAAATAATTCATGAATCATGTGTAGCAAATCCCTGAAAAACTGAATTTACTACTATAAGCAAGAAAGAGCCTGAATGCGTCCTTACTGAGGGAAAAATGCAAAGATGAAATATTTATGTGACTAATCAGATGCAGCATTGAACCAGAAATTCTAAAAATCAGCTGATAAATACTTAGAATGGCTCAAACAGGTAACACACAGAGACTTTTGGAAGAGGTCCCTGAAACCATCCCCGCACCTCATTGTATGTGAGTCACAGCCCTCGTGTGCACTTTGGATTCTTCTGCCCCCAAAATGTGGATTCCTGCTGTACAGTAGTTGAAGATAATACCATGTTGCAGGGAAAATAAGAAAACAAAGGAAATAATTAAGGATTAGTGTACTCTGTGATTAATGATATTGTATAAAATAAATGTTTTAGAACGTTTATTTAAATGCTACCTTGCCTGCAAAGGTGCTGAATACCTACTATTTCTTTGGAACACCTTTCTTCTAAAAATAATCTGCCTGTGAAAGCTGGCTGTTTCTTTGTTACACTTTGTGGCAAAGACTCATTGGGATGTTGGCTGGTCTTTGGAAACAATTTATCTTCACCTTAGTTCATCTATCCCTTCTGTTATTTCTGGTCATAAAGAAATAAAGATACATAATAATAAAAAGGGAGAGCTGCTCATCTGTTCTTACTTTACCAAAGCATGTGCTTCGTGATGTGACGGGGGAAGTAATACCCCTGTTGGACAGAAGGGGACACTGAGTCTTGGAGCTCCCAACTGTCTTCAATATACAAATCAGGTCTGACTCTACAGCCCAAGCTCTTGGATCTCCATTTATGCCCCCCAGTCATGTTGTCTTTGCTATAAGCCACAGGAGTGTGAACTGGATTGTAACAGGTGCTACATTCTCCAGCCTGTTTGAAGGAACTGAATGAAGATGATAGAACTCAGAGCTCAAGGCAGCTCAAAAAATAACTGGCTTGCAGAATGGTTTTAGAATGTGATACATGGTCACATATACACGTATCCTACATAGGTGCTTAAAGTCAGTCCTGACCTTTGGGGGTGTATTTCTCATTCAATTTGGGGGGCAGGCAAGTCTGAAATTTGTAGAGCAGGGGTGGCTCAGTCAGTTAAGCATCTGACTGTTGATTTCAGCGTAGGTCATGATCTCAGGGTTCATGGGATTGAGCCCCACGTAGGAGTCTGTGCTGACAGTGCAGAGCCTGCTTGGGACTCTGTCTCTCTCCCCTCTCTCTCTGCCACTCCCCTGCTTGTACTCTCTCTCTCTTTCTCTCTAAAATAAATAAACTTTCAAAAAAATGTATATAAAAAAAGAAATGAGGATGCATGAATTACTTGACAAGGAATTAAAAGTATTTAAAAAAAATTTGCAGAGCAGACTGGAAATTCTAACAAGAGTTGACATTGTAGTCTCGAGTCCAAAGGCTGGGCAGTTAGGCAGAATTTCTGTGTCAAAATCTGGAGGCAGAATTCCTTCCTGTTAGGAACACCTCACACTTTCACCTGATTGGATGAGGCCCACCGCATTATGGAGGGTAATCAGCTTTACTCAAAGTCTACTCATTTAAATATTAATCACATTTATGGGGTGGCTGGGTGGCTCAGTCAGTTGAGCCTCCAGCTCTTGATTTCAACTCAGGTCGTGATCTCATGGTTGTGTAATCGAGCCCCAGATTGGCTCGGCATGGAGCAAGGAGCCTGGTTAGGATTCTCTCTCTCCCTCTCTCTCTGCCCATCCTCAGCTCACTCTCACTTTCTCTCTCTCTCTCTCTGTGTCTCTCTCTGTCTCTCTCTCTCAAACTAAGTAAGTAAACTTTAAAAAAACCAAAAAGCCACTAGGGATAAAAATTTCATTAATGCAAAGCAAAATACCCATATATTGGTTCTGAATTCAGAGTATTTGTCATGTATTTTTGTATAATATATAGTGTGTATTTATCATGCTTTCCATAATTTAAATGACTAGATTAAGTTTTGTTGGGGTATCAAAATTTCAGACTAGTTACCTGGGCACAAAGACTTTGAATTTCTTGTCGATTAAAAAGAAAGTAGGATAATCTGTGTTTAGTAGACCCATACCTGGAGCCACTTAGCTTTTCACAGTTGATTTTGGTGTATATTTGCACTTTCCTGAGCATTTTCTCCAGTGGTTTAGATCCATTCATTCTCTTAGCTAATTCTGACCCCTCCTTGCTATTCATTTAGTTACTTATTCCTATAGATAGGAAGAACCTCATTTTAGTCTTTTTGGCTTTATCATTACTCTGTCCTTGCTTCTAGCCACTCTGAGCCGTCACTCATGTTATTCACGCCAAAATAACTTACTGTTGATGATGAAAAGCACTCTTAAAGACACAGCTCTGACTCGGCAGATGTACTTCCTGCCTGCATCGGTCTTCCTATGTGATGGCAATGGCAGAATTAAAGACCTAGCAAGTGCATTGTTGAGTGTGTATGATCCTGCTTAAGCGCAGTTATGGGTCAGCGCAATCCAAAAGTCAAGTTGGATTAAGAACCTATTATGCCCAGACTTCAATTCCGATACCATCCCATCCGAGCGATCCAACAAGTGGAACCAGCAGATCATTAACTGGGCTTGGAATTATACTTTGCTTTTACTGTACATTTTTATACTTGAGCAAGTGTTTCTGGTCCACGACCATGTTCTCAGCTGGCTTATTCCAGATTGGTGCCAAGCGTGATCAGAAAACTCCCATTTCTCCTCTTGGGTTGTGTGATACCTCCTGTGTGGTTTTTAATTGCGCTGCTGCCTTTCTCATTACCATCTTTATCTCCTCCCGTTTACGTTTCATCTCTAGCAGTTCCTGTGTGTTCTTCCACTCTCTAAACGATGCCCAGCAGTATCTGGAAATGTCTAGTGAATCTTTCAGTAGGTTGCCTTTCGTCTGAACTGTGTGCTCTTTCCTTAATTTATCACAATGTTTTTTCTTGGGCATTGTTGGTACGGGGGTGAGGTGCATGCTGAAGAGATACAAGTTGTTTGAAATTAAAATGTGGAGCTTTGTGAATCACCGAAGAAGTTTCTGCTGGATTTTTCTACTCGCAGAATTTTGGGATCATTGCCTCTTGCCTCCATTATCATGGAGATGTGAGAGCTGACTTAGGCACGCAACTGTAACATTAGGTGATAGAAACTCCACTTTAAAAGAAATGTCCCCTCCCACCCATCACCACATTACTTTAGTATTTATTTACTGTATGCCTCATTTGTCCAAGAGCCATTCATTGGCTTTGTGTTTTGTGTTTTGTGATACATTTAACTACAACTCTAACTTTGGCATTCAAAAAAAAGAAAGAGTTAACGTTCTCTAATTATTAATATTTCAGTCTTTCTAAGCACAGACTGGGTCTTCATCTGTCATAGGGCCTTGTACATAATGGGCAGTAAGCAAATATTCTTGTCCTTTGTAAGGAAGCACAGTAATTAACACCTTGAACTCTAAGATTAGAAAGATGAGGTTCCTATCCTAACCCCTCCCTCCCTCCTTAACAGCTTTGTAAATTTTGGAAATCCTTGGTTTCTTTGGCTATAAAATGAGGATCATGGTGGTTCTTACCTCAGTGAGTATTAATGAATGATACTGTAGTACCTGGCATACGGTAAGCACTCACTAAATGTTTAGAATATAACAACATTAATGAAAATATAGAAGGCTCTAGTTTTCACTTATGTTGTTTGTGTTCATTCAGCTTAACACAACTAGTGATTTAGTGATTCAAGTTGGAAGGCAAGCATTAAGATAGTTTTTATACCAAATTGCAACTAGACTCATTTTAAATACAAGGTGGAAAATGGCACAAGGCAGGAGGAAGGGAAAGTTAAGTGAACCTTTTGTTGGCAACTCTGTATGTTCCTTGCTTGTGCCCTACAACAATAGAGCATTGACCTTGGTCAACCTTATGCTCACACTATCCATTTCATCCCCCTCCCATTACTTGGTAATGTTACTATTCATCCAGGTAGTGTCTATATCTATATCTTAGCATATGCCTCCTGGTCACTGGTAGGGCGTTTTATTTTCGTGCAATTCTTTTTTCCAAATGTCAGGTTATGCCATGTGATACCCTATGTTATCTATCACCTTGATCTGACCAGAGACATGCCTGGATATTTGTCCAGCCCAGCCATTCCACAGTGTAGACTTGTAGAATCATCCATCCAGGTCTGTGAGGCTTGTGCATGATTTTGAAGGATTTTGTAGAACTGGTCCCTTGATTGTGTGCTGCTATATATGGTCTACCAGTGACTTTTTAGTTGATCTTAATATAGTTTGTTTCTATGGGTGAGAGGACTTACATGTCTATGGCACTCTGCGTGGTGGAGGCACATCCATTTATACAAAGTTGATCTAGCTTTCCTTCCCTTGCAAAGAAGGTCCTGGTTGGGATAGACTCACTCACTTAAGCTGTAGGTTTTCTTGAAGAACCAAATGCTCTAATCTCAAACATATTTGGAAAATAGTGACTTTAGGATATAATGTCCTTAAATACCATTCCTTATTCAAAGGAACCAGAACCCACCCAAGTTATGGCCAATTTTAGGGCTGGAGCAGGGAAAAGACAAGATTGAGTCTAGAACATCTGTGACCGCTAATAAGGAGATGCTAACAAATATAAAATGACAGGGATATAGCAAAATGACAGAGGAATCCATTTGAAGGGTTTCCTACTGTGCAAAAGACCTCCTATTGAGACAGTTTGAATGTTAAAATAAATAATGCTAATGGATTATAACCCATTGAGTAAAACAAAATAAATGAGTACATATGGATTTAAATAAATGAATGAATGAATAAATGAACTGTGGAGGAGGGTAAGCTGTTTCTCACTCTAGAATCCCATTACTGCACATAGAATGGATAATACAGTTAGAAAATCATCAATAGACACTAACATTAGTGGATGAAAGTTAGATGATGAACAATATATGTAATCTCAAATAGCTCCATACAAAGTACTTTTCAATTATAGAAGGAATATTAATGCCTTTATAGTGGAGAGGCCTGGTAGACATCAACTTAACCGTAAGATCAAGTTAAACACCCCTAATGTTGGGAGGAATCCACACAATGCACTTCCTGATATGATGCACTGTGAAGACAATGTTACTACTGTGGAACCCTTTCCCAAATGCATCACCTGAATCTAACCCTGAGAAACCATGAGACAGACCCCTCATTCTACCTAACAACTGACCTATGCACTTCATTCGTACTGTTCAAATTTAAAAAAAAAAAAAAAAAAGGACTGAGTAACTGTTCCAGATGAAAGTGGGAGCTAGAGGGGTCAGTAGAAAGACACAAGAAAACGAAATGCCAAGCTTGATCCTAAATTGGATTCCTGGACTAAGAACCAGAATAATGATCTATAATGGACTTTATTTGGGCATTTGCCAAAATTCAAAATGGACTGTGAATAAGATAATAATATTGTATCAATGTGAAATTTGCTAATTTGAATAATTATACTGTGCTTATATAAGAGAGTGTCCTTATTCTTAGAAATTATACACTTAAGTATTTAGTGGTAAAGGGGCATATTTCTCTCAGTTACTACCCAGTGATTCATAAGAAGAAATTGTGTATCTATGTGCGCACACACAGAGAGAAAGGATGCAAATGGGATAAAGGGTACATAATTGGTGCTGGTAAAGGCTGTGTGGAACAGTTTGTAGATCTCTCTGTTGCCAGATTTTCTGGATCTTTTCCTTCAGTTTATGTGTGCCATGATTCTTCAGCAAGACGACTGACGCACTAAACATGCCTTAGATTCACTTTATTAGGAAGCACACGCTGGGGAGTAGGCTCTGGCGATGGCTTTTGGGAGCAGATACAGAAAGCCGATGGGCTACTCAGGATATTTATTTGCTGGCCCAACACCTTCCAAAGATATTCGTGGGAGATAGTTTTCCAGCTTCCGCCCAAATTTGTCTCAACAAGAACAACACAACATTTTAAAGTTCCAGTTCACTCAGCAAAGCTTCATCCACTTATTACTCTCATATTTAACATAGTTTCCAAAGTTAACATAATTCAAGAGACTACAACTTGAGAGAAATAGCAAGGAAAATTGATATTTCAGAATTCTGCTACTGTTCTCTTTATGAGACATTTTATTATCCTGATGGGTGGAGGCATGACTCAAAGACATTTTCTGAAAATGAATTTCCTCACCCGGTCGTAAATGAAAATGCCCTTGAAGAGGTCTTAAAGTATTTTGTATCAGACACTATTCAGGTGATGCATTAAACAATTCCGCCCCTGCTCATGGGCTGTAGAATAAGAAAAACTTCTGTGAACTTACTTAATTTGAGGGCCCGACTTTTGAAAGGAAAATGAAGTGTATTTTCTGAATGTACTTGTGTACCAAGTTTCTTTCTTGGGTTAGTAGCATTGCACATGAAACCATTCACCTAGTATTAGACTGTTTTAGTCTGCAACTCACTGAATGGATTTTTCTCCACATAAACGCATGATGTCTAAAACGGTCCAAACCTAAAGGCAACACATTTGTTAAGAGGCCACCAGAATGGGTGAGAATTCACAGTGTAAAAATAATTCACTGTAAGGAAGAAAATCCTCCAAAGGAATCTACCCATCTTTTTTTCATCCATTTAGGTGCCTGACTTTTCCAAGAAAGTATCCTGATTGGGCTACCTTATTTTACCTTTGAGAACAGAAATGTCCCCTTATTCTTAACATCTTAGGTAATTCAGGCAACATGGCTCTGTTTACCTTCGACCTATACGTCAGCTAGTTTTTCTAGTTTTCTGACTTAGCTTCCCCTCTGGGAATTCATCATTCAGCATCATATTTCCAAACTCCATCTGGGTGTAACCACACCCACATAATGGACATCTCCACACTCTATCATGGAGAATAGCATCGCGTCATTTGGAAAAGTGGAAACATAGAGGTCACAGCAGAGAGCTAATGAGTGATGTAGGAGATCTGATTTTCTGTAAGGAGTAGGATCATTCCAGAATTAGTGGAATGACATTCTTATTAGAAATTTTAAGATGTCTGTCGAATGTTAACTTTAAAATGTGATATATTGGTGGTGATGATGATGATGATAGTGATTGGCTGCGCAGAGAGATGAGGTCTAGGCATCGGGCTACTATATACTACACATTGACTCATTTGTCCCCCACCTCCCCCCTACCAGTGGTAAATTTTGATTCCATAGATGAAGAAGCTGATGCTTTGAAATAAGACTGTTTGAGGTCTCACAGACAAGTAAATGAAGAAGCTAGAATCGGAACCCAAATCTGTTATTTTTATCATATATGTAGTCTTTCAAGAACATTCTATGGTCCATTTTCGTTCTCTGAATTGTATTAAATATCAAGGAGTGTTCAAGCATTAAGATGATAGAAGGATTTTGAGTTGATTTGTCTGTGTTCTGCTTTTTGAATAAGAAACTCTAACTAGATGTAAGAGAAGGATTTAAGGTTGAAAGGAGAGCACTTGGATTTTACACTCTTCCTCTGATGTTTAATCTTAGCCAGGTTCACATCAACTTTCTGAAGCTCTGTTTCTTCATCTGTAACTGAGGGTAGTCATTTCTGCCCTGCCTTCATAGAGGTTATCAAATGACCTAAGTGAAATAATGTATGGTACAATTTTGCAAGCTGTAAAAATGTAACGCATTATTATCACCATCATTATGTTTCTTGTGGATTCGCTGAAATATTCCATTTGGGCTATTTATCAAAGCCACTGAGAGACCCCTTCAAATTCGTCTGAAAGAGTATTGCTTATAAAGATGTGCCCATTTAAGCATTTGTAATTTTAATGTGTACATGGAATGAATCTCACAGGCGCACTTTTTTTTTTTTTTTTTTTTTACTACTTCAGGATGTTTCAGTTCGTTAAAATTTTGCTTCCTGATAGGGAACTTTCACCATGACATGAATATCAGGCAATCAGAAGGTGTCAGTGTTATTTGCTTTGGGTAGCATGAAGACACTTCTAGCTATGTGAGAAGGTGTGTGCTTGTATGGTATGTAGGGGTAAAATGATCTGACGCGTGGGGTTTGCTCTCAGACACTTTAGCAAAGAAAAAATACAGATAGATGGACACATTTGGCAAAATCTTAAGAAGTGAGGAATCTGGGTACCTTGTGCTATTCTGTCTACTTTCATGTAGGTTTGAAATTTTTCCTAATACATATTTCAATTGTTCTTTTACAGATGCAGATTTTCTTTTATAATCCAGATGACTTTGACAGCTTTCAAACCGCAATTTCTGAAAACAGAATAATCGGAGCCATGGCCATATTTTTTCAAGTAAGCTAACGGTGATTCAAGTACTTGAACCAGAGAGTTCTCTGAGTATTTTTTTTTTAATTCGCCGAATTGTTCTATGTTTAATGAATGCATCTGTTTTCTCGTTTGCACCTGTCTAAATGAAAGATATTTCATATTGTCTAATGTGTGATTTAAAATGTAAATAAGTATGTTTAGAAACATAATGAAAATTTTTGCATGAATTATTCTGATTTTATTGCTACTTGACTGGTGCACAGATTGAAGAACACATTTATCATCTAAGTTACTTCACTGCTGAAGCGTTTTGAACAGGTTCCTTCAGCATGTTAAGAGACTGATGTTAAAAAAAAAAAGGTGATTTTCTTTGGAGCAACTTTTAACTTGACATTACTTACAAGTAGATTAATAAATAGCATCAGTCACTTCTCTGAAGAGACCCCTTCTCTTTCCCTCCCCCAAATCCCCATGGTAACTAAAGTTTTCCCTGAGACCATTTCCAAATTAGTACAGTCATGAACCCGCATGCTTTCTTTTTTTGTTGTTTGTATTGAGCGTTCCTAATTCATGTGCTGCTTCCACAGCTAGAAGCCACAGTTTGCATCCTTCCATAGATAAGGCCATCCAGGCTTTTTAATAAGTCACATCAAATTAAAGTAGTGTTAACCATCAAGTGTCTTAAAAAAGTAGCTGAGAGGAGATCTGGCGCTTTTTTGTGTGGAAAGTAACGTGAGTAGTAGGTATGTGACTTGTCTTTCCGTCTTAAAATTTGCCTGAAGACCACATACCAGTGTTTCTTCCATCAGTGAGTCATTGTTGGACAATGTCTTTCTGACAACTCAAAGGGATGTGGGAGACATCAGAACCTTTTCCACCATGGGTCTTTAACCCCTGCCTTAAAGGGGCAAGCTTCTTTGTCTTTGAGAAAGAGCCAGTCTGGTTTGGAATATGTTAATTTCACTACTCTTTTTAGCTTGTGACCCATGATGGACAGTTTTGTCCACTGCTGTCTCTCCCTCTTAACCATCCTCTCTCCCTTTCCTTTCTTGGGTAAAAGCCTCAAATGGGAGATTATATGTGAGAAATTGAAAAACTTAATATTCTGCTTCAACCTCAGAAACAGTGAGCGTGGTGGTCATTAGGGTTGGTTATGGCACTGTTTTTCAAACTGTGGGTTCTGACCTAGCAATGGGCCATGAAATAATTTCAGCAAATCCTGCCAGCAGTTTTAAAATAATGAAACAGAATAGAAAAAAAAATCAGAAAATATCAGAGTGTATGACACATAGTAAGGGTAAATATTTCTGTAGAACTTTTTTTTTTGGTAGAACCTTTTTTTTAGTTGTTTCCACACAGAGAGGCATCGTGGGTATGTACTTGGTAATGTTATTAAACATACTTCTTACTGTGGCTCATGGTCAAATATTTCGGAAGTTGTCTGTTTATGTATTTGCTTGGTATCTCTCGTTCTTCCACACATCTCTTTTCTATGATTACTTTCATAAACCACAGGTGAGCATAGTGTTTTAAGAGCTCACTCACTGGAGTCAAAACTCTTTGCTTTTGGGGCACCTTGGGGGCTTAGTTGGTTAAGCATCCAACTCTTGATTTCAGCACAGGTCATGATCTCATGGTTCATGAGTTCAAGCCCCACATTGAGCTCTGTGCTGATAGCACTGAGTCTGCTTGGGATTCTCTCCCTCTCTCTCTGTCCCTTCCCTCCCCTGCTCTCAAAATAAATAAACATTTAGGGAAAAAAATAATAAAAAAAAACTATTTGCTTTTGAGTCCCTTCTCTTCTACTTAACAGGTGCATACTGGTGATAGAGTTATTTAAACTTTCCAACCTCAGTATTCTTTTTTTACTTGCATTTTTATATGTTTTTGTTTATTTCTTTTGACTTCCAGTAGCATGATAGATAGTTCTCCATCCCCTCACCTTCAATCTGAAGATGTCCTCAGTTCTAAAATGGGTCTCTTGTAGACAGCAAATAGATGGGTCTTGTTTTTTTATCCATTCTGATATCCTATGTCTTTTGATGGGAGCATTTAGTCCATTTACATTCAGTGTTATTATTGAAAGATATGGGTTTAGAGCCATTGTGTTATCTGTAGGTTTCATGCTTGTAGTGATGTCTCTGGTACTTTGTGGTCTTTGCAACATTTTCCTCACAGAATCCCCCTTAGGAGCTCTTGTAGGGCTGGTTTAGTGGTGATGAATTCCTTCAGTTTTTGTTTGTTTGGGAAAACCTTAATCTCTCCTTCTATTCTGAATGACAGGCTTGCTGGGTAAAGGATTCTTGGCTGCATATTTTTTTTCTGTTCATCACATTGAAGATTTCCTGCCATTCCTTTCTGGCCTGCCAAGTTTCAGTAGATAGGTCTGCGACTACCCTTATGTGTCTACCTTTGTATGTTAGGGCCTGTTTATCCCTAGCTGCTTTCAGAATTCTCTTTTTATCTTTGTATTTTGCCAGTTTCGCTAGGATATGTCATGTGGAAGATCGATTCAAGTTGCGTCTGAAGGGAGCTCTCTGTGCCTCCTGGATTCCAATGTCTGTTTCCTTCCCCAGATTGGGGAAGTTCTCAGCTATGATTTGTTCAAGTACACCTTCAGCTCCTTTCTCTCTCTTCTTCTGGAATTCCTATGATGTGATATTGTTCCCTTTGATTGAAGCATTTAGTTCTCTAATTCTCCCCTCGTGATCCAGGATTTTTTTTAATCTCTCTTTTTCTCAGCATCCTCTTTTTCCATGATTTTATCTTCTAATTCCCCTTTTCTCCCCTCTGCCTCTTCAATCTGCGCTGTGGCCACCTCCATTTTATTTTGCGCCTCGTTTATAGCATTTTTTATCTCCTCATGACTAATTTTTAGTTCCTTGATCTCTGCAGCAACATATTCTCTGCTGTCTTTTATGCTTTTTTCAAGCCCAGTGATTAATCTTATGACTATTATTCTAAATTCTTGTTCCATTATATTGCTTATATCTGTTTTGATCAATTCTTTAGCTGTCATTTCTTCTTGTAATTTCTTTTGAGGAGAATTCTTCTGTTTCATCATTTTGGCTACTTTTCTGTCACTTACGCGTTTTAAAAGCTTGTTGTGTGCTCTGCACCTGCGATCACTGCTATATTAAAGGAGGGTGATACACTGTCCGGGGCCTGGCCGTCAGGAGGTGTTTTTTTGGAAAGTGTTACTTGCTCTCTCTTGTTGTGACTTTGGTTATTTTATTTCCCTACTCACAGTGATGTTTTGGACCCTCCACCAGGTGTGCTGTGATTTTTTTCCTTGAAGTAGCCCTATGGCCTGTCAGATTGTCCCAGTGTATCCCTGGTAGTGACTCAGTCTCCTTTCCTCCCAGCCTCTTAGAGTTCAAATCCCTTTGGCTTTAGCCCTTCTTTGTTTGAGAGATATCAGAAGTTCAGATTCCCCTACTTCTTCATTATGTTGGCCTCTCTCTGTTTTTATTTATTTTTGAGACAGAGAGACACCGAGCATGAGCAGGGGAGGGGTAGAGAGAGGGAGAGACACAGAATCTGAAGTAGGCTTCAGGCTCTGAGCTGTCAGCACAGAGCCTGATGCGGGGCTCAGACTCACAGATTGTGAGATCATGACCTGAGCTGAAGTTGGGTGCTTAACTGACTGAGCCACCCAGGCGCCCCCCACCCCCCCACCCAACCTCAGTATTCTTATCTGTGAAATGAAGATAGCAACTTCTACACCATCAAGATTAAAGTAGTCATTAAATGAAGCCCCTAACGTGGGTCCTGGCACATAGTAGACATTTGATCAATGCCAAATAAAACATGTATCCATATCCATGCAATTCTTTATCTGTGGGATGGAGACCTATGGTGTATGTGTCTTCTTTGCGTGAACAGAAGTCTATTTTGGGCACTGCCCTGTGGCAGGTCACTTGCATCTAAACCATGATTGGTTTGCCTTCCACAATACTTGAGGTCACTTGAGCCATTTTTAAACAATACCCACTTCCATGGTTAATCCCTTGTTTTCTGTTATTGTCCTCTTGGCATACTGTTTTTCTTGTAGTTGAACCTCTACTCCTGTAGCCTCACCATCAGATCTACCCTCTCCTCCTTCTCTGTCATGGCCACTCATGCCCAGCCCAACCAGGTCCTACTTTATAGGTCACCTTCCTTGGAGCCCAACCAGGTCCTACTTTATAGGTCACCTTCCTTGGAGGAAAACAGATTTTAAAAATGTTTTTATGAGTTCTGAAAGAACCAGTTCACAATATGTGCTACCCAATGGCTTTCTATTTTTCTAGCTCTGTTAACTCTTGTGAAATGTGAGACCAATTAGAGTCTTAGGCAGGCAAAGCACATTGGTATACAAACCAGCAAAATGCTTCAGTGTGAAATCTAGGGTTTGAATTGTTAAATTATTTCTAGGACATGACTACTACTTTATGCACAAAGATATACTTTCTCTGATAAGTCCTCTTCAAAATTTTGGCTTGCTGCCCTGTGTACACAAAATACAGGATGGATAGTATAAAATAGAACAGAAATTTTATTTAGAGACCAGCTGTGTTGAGCTGCTTCCTTTGTTTTCCTTATAAGCCACAGATGCATTTATACATTGCGGCTAACGCTACGTTGAGCAGCGGAGAGGAGGAGAGTATTATTATCACTTTAATTTGGCCGTCTAATTAGATTCCATACTTTGAGATCATTGTAGTTTGCATCTTTCTATAAGAATGTTAAATTGGGGGGCCACCTTGGTGGGTCAGTTGGTTAAACATCTGACTTCAGCTCAGATCATGATCTCAGGGGTCATGGATTCAAGTTCCAAATAGGGCTCTGTGCTGACAGCTTGGAGTGAACAGCCTGCTTCGGATTCTGTGTCTCCCTCTCTCTCTGTCCCTCTCTCTCAGTCTCTCTCTCTCTCTCCCTCTCCCTCTCTCTCTCAAAAATGAATAAACATTAAGAAATTTTTAAAAAATGAATGTTAAATCGGGGAGTTTGGTATTTTCCCCCCAAGTAGTCAGATAAATCTTGATATATATTTTCAAATTCAAGCCTGGGATCTCACATTTTGTTATTGAAAAAGTATTTGTCATCTGTTCAGCACAGATTCAGTGCCAGGAAGGGCATTAGTTGCTACATTAGCTACAGTAAATGCGATCAGCTCCTGCCCACTAGGACCTCACTGTCACAGTCGCATGTGATAATGGCTAGAAAGAGGTGAGTGGAGAAACTGTTCCATTTGTAAAGAGGCTGTATGCTGACTTAGTGCTTATAAACGCACATATTAATTGTCCAGAGTGACATGACGTGAATGACAAGTGCAGGTCTAGGCGAGGCTCCTAGTTCCATGTAGATGGTATAGCCTTGATGTTAGCTCACTCCGTACGCTAGAATAATTTTCTTATGGATTCAAATTGTTGTTATCTTTGTTTCTTTTTCCTTCCTTATTATGTGCCTGTTATTCTGAGTAATTTCAGCTCTCCCACCGCCTTTGCTGTGATTGGATATTATGAAGTTCATAATGTTTCCAAAACACTGAAACAAGCACAGACCTGGTGGGCACATGGTTGACCAAGGGACCTTAGGTTGGCTTAGACTAGAGGTTGCCTGCAGGTGCGCCTCTTGTAGCTCACAGGCATGATTGTTGAACCTACAGAGTGTTTATAGTTCTTCAGTTAAATATGGCAGATATTACATAAAATGTCCTGATGATGTGGCAGTAATCAAGATGTGAGTAGTGGCTGGCTGTCTGCTCTGGAGGGGGCATACCTTCCCACTGCAACACAATCTCCAGTCAATCTCCTCATGCTTTCGTGTCAACATCATCTTAAGATCACGACCCCATCCTGAACCCCGGTAACCTTGAATGGTGGCTGACATCTTTTGATTACAGACAGAGTTGAAGGTCACTCTCAATGCTGAAAGACGGTGAGCCATGTCTCCCCCAAGTGCTTTGTATGAACACCACTGCGGGAAGGAAGGTTCACTTCCATGCAGGGGAAATGATGAATCATGGCAGCCACAAACGCTTGTGTACATTTGAGCCCACATGTTCTAGATGGTACATTCGTTTCATCGCCACTGGGGAGTAATGTATCTAGAGGAGAGAACATCTATTTTCTAGTTCACACACACCTTTGGATCAACAGCCCTCTAGCAGATCTAGGGGCACGGCAAGAGGGTAGGTTGTTGAAAGGCTTTTTTAGATAAATTAATTAGAATAAGAAATTGGCAAGAGATGGAGATATGTGTTGATAAACCACTAAAGGGAATAAGTGCTTGTGTAGCTAATTTATGTCAGTACAAAAATTAAAATAATTGTTTTCTGTTTGTTAAAGTAGAACCTCTACTATTCTTTGCTGTTAGCTTGATACGAATTCCTGTAAAAATATAAAATACCAAATGTCATTAAAATACTCCTTCAAAATAAAATATTCTGTTTTTCTGATAACAATCTACATAGCTTTTCTGTTTAAAGAAAGAAATATGAAAAGCTTATGCTGACAGGAAAGTTGAAATATCAGTGGAATGATTAGATAATTTGTAGAAGGATGCTTTACTTTGAAAGCAAGGCACAAAAGAATTTGATTGGCTCCAGCTTAAGTTTATTGAGTAGAGAGTACCAGGTGCTCAGAATGACTTTACCCCAACTTGGCCTGTATTTTTGAAGACCAAGAAATCTTCTGTCATCCCTAGTGGAATTGGTATTTCTTTCAATATGTCTCTTCACTGTTTGTCATTGAACACTTCCCTCCATTCCTCTCAGAATCCAAGTGGCTTCTGTCTGTGCAGCCTTCTCAATAGCTTTCCATCTGATGCCCATACAAAGTTGGTATCCCCAAGCTTTTTGTAGTTTTGATTATTGTAGGTTTGCACGTTTGATTGTGTTTTTCTCCAGGAAGCACATGATTATTGTCGAATTTACCATTTGGGGGGAACGTCTCGTTTGTTTTACTGCCTAGTTGCCATTGTTATTGGAATGCCTAAAATTTTATTTGTATTTCCTGATTCCCTTGAACTGTGGAATTATAAACACATGATTTTTAGAAGAGCGTCTACATGTAAAAACTCTCTTAACGTGATGTTCTTGCCAGCCTCCTTGCAAGACTTTTTAGGGCCTATAGTCTCTTCTGAATCTTTGCATCAGACGCAAAGATGTAAAATTTTTATTATGTCTGTATCCAAAGGTCCAGTCAATGGCATATGCCTTGTACATTTAAGAAATAAATAAATTGCATCCTGATTTATTTATGGTTCTTTTTGTGTTGTTGTTTTTTTTTAATTTTTTTTCAACGTTTTTTATTTATTTTTGGGACAGAGAGAGACAGAGCATGAACGGGGGAGGGGCAGAGAGAGAGGGAGACATAGAATCGGAAACAGGCTCCAGGCTCCGAGCCATCAGCCCAGAGCCTGACGCGGGGCTCGAACCCACGGACCGCGAGAGCGTGACCTGGCTGAAGTCGGACGCTTAACCGACTGCGCCACCCAGGCGCCCCCTTATGGTTCTTTTTGACAACCTATCTTCAACAACCTTGTTGAGATTTCTTTATTTAAGGTTTCATTTTTGCTCCTCCTGGGAAAGTTCATCCCCCTTGGGCCAGTATTTTCTTTTTCTGTTTCTATTTCCATTTCTACCCAGAATATAATCCCGGTCATTTGGTTTTCCCCGACGTCTCCAGTTCTGTCGTTTGCTCCTTCTTCATTTCTGCCCTTACTTCATTGTTAAAGCAAACTTCAAAACTCAAACATTTCACAACTTGCTAACCCATTCTTTATATCATGTCGGTGGTACAGACTGCTTAATTATATTTCTCCATCTGGAGAGGCTGTGTAATTAAATGAAATGGCAGCACCTGGGATTATTTATAGACCTTGAGAAGGCAGGAGGAGTTCTCGATGACTCATCTGTCTAGGGCCTGGAAGGAAGGCCTTTTCTCCACTTCCCTGCATTTTGCCTTCCCTCCCCCACCACAGGTAGATGTGATACGTCTGTCCTTCCGTTAACCCGCTGTTTCTCTTAGCATTCCATCTTGCATTAAAACTGTTACTTTACTTTCTCCTGTCTTTACTGTGAGATCATTGAGGACTGGGAGTCTTCACTTGATCATCACTGCATCTCTTGCAGATGACTAGCACTGTGGGTTGGTTGTGCAAATACTTCACCGAATGCGGTGGAGACACACGGGCTCTATAGTCCTGAATGCAAAGGAACAACCCATAGCCTGTGAGCTGAGGAGTATCAGAAACAGGCACTAGGAGACATAGGACCTGAGAATACTAGAATGTAAACTCTTTGAGACTGAGGTCCATGTCCTGGTCCTGTTTTGTTTGTACCCCACCACCCACCTTTGCCTCACCCTTACCCCAGTGTCTTGACCTCAGTTACCGTTCAGGAAATACACACCGAGTAGGACTAAGTTATGCGACACCTCTCGAGGTCCTACCACAACATCAGTCATTTGGGTTTTTTGAAAGAGCATATGTAGGTGGTTGTGTAAGCTTCACCTAAAAGGGTCTGTGGTTACATAGAGGTTTAAGACCATCTCTTGAGATGGTCAAGGACATGAACATGAAGGCTATGAGTCTCCTGATTCACTGAGGTTGGTAACCCTCTGAGAATGGTCACCTGGGGCTCCATCGGGTCCAACATACTATCAGAGGGATGTATCTCCATTTATGCCCATGGTTGTGAAAAGGCAACAGGGCTTTACAAATTTTAAAGTGGCATTCAGTGGCCTCAAAGGAGTGTTTTAGTGCCAAGAATATTGGGATGTATCTGTATGAGAGAATGTTTTTTTATAAGATCTCCTACCAGAATGCTTTTATCTCAGTAGAAGGTGGATAGAGAAGCTTTTGTGGATTATTTTACTGTATTTCTTTCTGGCTTGCCTCTGTTTCTTATTTATAGCCTCCCTACGGTCTCTTTGTGATGTTGATGAGTTAGTGTGTGTGTGTGTGTGTGTGTGTGTGTGTGTGTGTGTGTGCGCGCGCGCGCACGCGCGCACACGCGCGTGTGTGTCAGAGCACCTATGTACACATTTCTTTGAGTTTCTTGTTCTTGCTCTTCTTTGCATGTGTGTGTTTTTCTTCCTCTGTCCCTCCTTTCTCCTTCAGATTCCTTAAGTGAACAAAATGTCATATTTTCTCATTTATTTATTCATGCCCTCATTTGCTAACTCATTTGTTCATTCTGCAATATTTATTAAGCACCTTCTCTGTGTCTTTCTCTATGAAAATTGTCAGTGTATCCTCAGATTTCTAGCCTGCCCTTAGAGTAGCTGGGGAACTGTAGGTTTTTAAGAGTTTGCCTTTCAATCCTTTCTTCCAAGGTGGCATCATTTTATCATTGGGGTAGGGAAGACGGATCAGGTAAGGGAGGTGAAATATCAAGGAAAGAATATGCAATTCCATCTTGTGCACATTTTCAACATAGTAAATATGTCATTTTCAAGTATGAAGTTCCTATTTGTGAATTTTAGAACTGGGCTGTCCTTTCTCCTTTAAAACAAAAAAATTACTTATTTATTTACTTTGAGAGAGAGAGAGAACGCGTGCTTGCGCGAGCAGGTGGGGGTGATAGAGAGAGAGAGAGAGGGAGAAATAGAATCCCAAGTAGGCTCTGTGGTGTCAGCCCAGAACCCCATGCAGGGCTGTGTCTCACGAATCATGAGATCATGACCTGAGCTGAAATCAAGAGTCTGTGGCGTTACTGACTGAACCACCCAGGCGTGCCTCCATTTCTTTTTTTTTCTTCCATCTTTTTGCAGACCAGAACACCACTGTGAAAGTATAAATCATCTCTTTTATGCATGGTGACGTAAATCAATCTTTTTATTTTTTTAACCATCCTCTAGGAATCTTTTTCTTTTTTAAATGAAGAATACATTTGCTATCCTTGCTATAGATAGTTCTAGTTTTTTTCTTATGTTTTAAAAAAAGTTTATTTATTTTTGAGAGAAAGAGAGAGCACATGCGTGAGTGGGGGAGGAGCAGAGAAGGGGGGTGGGGGCGGACAGAATCCCAAGCAGGCTACATGCTGTTAGCATGGAGTCCAGCTCAGGGCTCAATCCTACGATCTGAGATGAAACCAAGAGTCCTACACTCAGGACTCTCAAATGACTGAGCCCCACAGGCACCCCAGATCTTTTTATTTTTGTAACCATCCCCTGGGAGTCTTTTTTTTTTTTAATGAAGAATACATTTGCTATCATTCCTAGAGATACCTCTAAGCTTTTTTTTGTTTTCACTTTTGACCAGATCTGTTGGGAATGTGAAACAGGGCCCCCACTGCATAGAAAAAAAAGGGAGGGAGGGAGGAAAGAGGGAATGAAGGAAGTCAAGGAAGAAAGGAAGGAAGGAGGGAGAGACAGAGACAGGGAGAAAAAAGAAGAGGGAGGGAAGAACTACAAGAGAAAAGAAATTAGTAGTTATACCCAGTAACGATATTTTAGTGGGAGAACCCACGAGTTGGTGTTAGCGAGTAATGGTGAATTGTTAAAACTTCCTTCTGAGATGCTTTTCAGTATAATTGCAGTATACTAATTTGGTTCTTAATTTCTTCCTTTCCAGTTGCCTCTGTTTGAGTATCATCCTTCTCCCATTTTCCACATCCTTGGTTTTATCCAGTTATAAGTTCACTTCTTTCACTACATTACCTAGAAGTGTAATTTCCGAATGTTTGGGGTTGATTAGGAAGACTTTTTTTCTACACACACACAAATTAAAATACATATGTTCCAATTAAACTATTTTAACAGCTAATTGATTTCATAGGACTTACCGTTCGGTGAAGGCTAGAGTCATTTTTAATGTTCAGATGCAATTTCGGAGTAGATTTGTGGATGTACAACGTTGAATTTACAGCCTCTCAGGTGTTTTCAGTACATCTCTGGTCTGCAAATGGCCTGTAATTCAAATTTCCTCTTAGTGGACATTACGGAGGACAATTTAATAATTGGCAAAGCATCACACAATTAAGAGACTTTGAAAAAGACCACGTGCAAATCTTCTTTAATTAAATCACTGCACTTCAAGGATGGTTACCAAGTACTTTGCCTGTGTACGTCACTAAATGAAGAGTGTAGAAGCTGTCATTTAGTTTACATTTGCGTTCTTTGGGCCAGTTGTTCCAATAGAAGTCACGGACTCTGCATGTCATAGTCTCAGAGAAAATATGAGGAATTGCATAGCGATCCCCCAAACAGGTGTCTCTGTCCACAGTAGAGAGACCCAGCTGTGAGGAGGTACGAGGCTGACCAGGATCCTCTAGCTCTTTGGGATCTGCCAAGGCGAGAATTCTAGTTTCGTGACTTCCAATCCAGTCCTTATTTTTCCTAGCCTTGCTCTCCCTGAAGTGAGTTCTAGTGGACGCTTTAGCTAGGCCCTTTGGGAGATACAGTTAAAGCACTTTGCATCCCAAGAAGAGAAGCAAGTGGCACTTCTCTGGCGCTGCCCCCCCCCCCCCCCGACCCCCGGCGCTTTCCGCTCCTCCCCAGGTCAACTATTACAAGGCGCTTTTAAGTAGACTGCAAATGATGCTAATAAAAGTGAACATTTATTGTGGACGTAACTCATAAAATGCCCAAATAAAGTGCCTTATACTAACTGTTATCTTATTTAATTTTTACTGGGGCCCCTCAAGGTATTATTGAGTCCATTTTACAGATGCAGAAGCTTGAGGCGTGGAGGGTTTTGTTTTTTTTTTTTCCAATATAAATTTCTCAAGATTACACAGGCCAGTACATGTTGGAGCCAGTGTTTGACAACAACAGTCCATCTCCAGGGTCTGTGCTCTTACTGGATTTCGCCTTGTGCTGTGTCTGGCGACCCTTGCTGGTCACACTGGGGTGACAGTGCTACCTGCGTATAGTGGACAGAGACCAGGAACACTGCCCAACATCCTCCAGTGCACAGGACAACCCCCACAGCAGAAAAGCCTCCGGCCCAAAGTGTCAGTGCTGAGATTGAGAAACCCTGTTTCATGGTTAGCTAGTAAGTATTTGAGGACACTTGGACGTTTTAATCTCAATGGATGGGGAAGCTGTTCGCATTGCTCCGTCCGTTAGTCAATGGCTATAGGAATAACTAAAAACTTCATACCTGAGAGGTCCCCGGTCCCTGGCCAACCAAGGTTTAATCAACTGGGATTTAAAGACAAGGCATGAAGATTTACATGGCAGAATCTTTAAATTGGCCCTGCTTTAAATCCGCCCAGCTATTCTGGGTTCAGCCTTTAAATTAAAGAGCTCACATGGGTGTTTATTCCCAGATACGATAATAGTTTGTGAAAGAAGCACCAATTTGATAAAACATTCCCTCAGCCATAGAAAAGTAAACATAGGTAAGAACATGTGGAAATGCCTTTGAACTTAAAATCAGCAGGAGCTGGTTTGAAAAACTCAAAGATCTATGAACCTCCCTTGTGGAGGTTATAGGGGAATCTCCCTCCGCAAAGCCCAGCCGCAATCCCATGGCACCGTAGAAGTAATTTCCCAGGGCAGGATTTTAAAACTATTAATGCTGGTTTTATTTTAGAGATTTGTTATTGTCTCTTTGAAAATCTTGTTGCTCTCTGTGCAGCTAGGCATCGTCCCAGAGGAATGATGAACCATCCTTATCTGTGTGGAATCCTGGTGCTTACTCACCTGTGGGTGCTGAAACACACAGTTGCCCGTTGGAGAAGAAGCTTGCAACTTTCTTTTGTATTGGGGGGATACATTGAAACTATTGTTTTGTTTTCTCTTTCTGTAGCGTCTGAGTACATATGGCATGTCTGTACCCACCTGAGGCCCAGAGCTTTTGTTTCTTTGTTCAGGATGATTGATGTCGGTCTCTGGAGGGCGCCTCTGATCCACACTTTCAAAGCACGTGCCCTGTACCACTTGGATAGTATTTGAAGACAGACCAGTTCGCATAGATCTTTCCTATTTGATGGAAATCCATGCAACCATTTTTACATGGTGTGAGAGCAAACCAGTGAGAAACTGAATTTCTTGTATCTGTGGGAGACTTTTTATGATTTTCCAGCAATCTCCTTTCCTCTAACACCTTGATCTTGGGAAGACCTTTTAGCCAATTCTTGGGAATACCGTTGTGGTATTTTCTGGGAATGTGTCTCCTTTGATGTGTGAGGGACTTGGAGACAGACAATGGGGAGAACTTCCAAAATAGAAATATTTTATCCTCCTGCCTTTTCACTTGCAACAAATAAGTGTCCAAATGGGATATAGGAAAAGGCACAGTAGTTAGGGCTCACATCATGTCTTTGTTAGGACTGCCCAGGTGTCTTTCGAGAAAATCCTTACCATTGGATCCCCCCCTGCTATGAAACATAACTATGCCTTGACTCGCCTGGACACATCTGTACAGCAGATGCTGTTTTTCTTAGCCTTTTGCGTTTTCTGGATATGTGTTAAGTTACGTGATTTTGGTGTGCATGCAAATTCCCAGGTAGCTGTATACAGAATAATATGATAGCACTCATTAATTTAGAGCGTGCTTGTTTGGAATGTGGGTTTGCCCAAAGTTGAGGTAAGCCAAGACTTAAACTGAAGAAAGCCTGAATTAAGCACATCAGTACTATGGACAACAGTGAATGAGAAGGGTTACTCCATCCGCGTTTATCAGTTGAGTATTATCAACCGATTTTGTGTAGTACGCGTTTGATATCAGTCCTTTGGTTCTAATAGACAACTTTCATAAACGTGTATATATGTAAATGGGTTTGGTGAGGAAGAGTCTTAAAGTCACACTACCAGTAATTGGTTTGCACCACATACATGAAATAAAATTCTGTGCCTCTGAAACAGTACCCAGTTCTGACTCTTTGGTAATACACTTCCTAGAACTTCTAGATTCTGTTACTAGGATCTTACTTGACCTTAGCAGTGTTTTCTCTGGTAACTTGGCATCCTTGAGCACCATTCTAATGAGGTTTCAGCGCATTATTTCTATTTTTAGGCACTCTCCAAAGGTGACTGCCAGGCACTGGTTCTATTTAAAAAAAAAAAAAACAACAACAACCACCAATTACAGGGTTTAGCGCCAGATGTCTCAGAAATGCAAGCAGCTAACTAACACGAAGCCAATTCCTAAATCTTTCAGGAAAGGAAATGAATATTTAGGGCCACATCTGAACTTGGTAGGCTGGCTCCCCCCAACACCTCCCCCACCCCTTTTTAATGGCAAGCAGCCTAAAGCTTTGATTCTTCTATATTTTACATTGTACCGATGTCCTCATCCCGCTAAAACGGTTCAGACAGGTAAAATCACAAGGTTTCTTGAAAGAGATTTACAGGGGCGCCTGGGTGGCTCAGTCGGTTAAGCGGCCGACTTCAGCTCAGGTCATGATCTCGCGGTCTGAGAGTTCGAGCCCCGCGTCAGGCTCTGTGCTGACAGCTCAGAGCCTGGATCCTGTTTCGGATTCTGTGTCTCCCTCTCTCTGACCCTCCCCTGTTCATGCTCTGTCTCTCTCTGTCTCAAAAATAAATAAACGTTAAACAAAAAAAATTAAAAAAAAAAAAGATTTCCAGTTTTGGATTCTTTTTGAATATAAACACTAGTTAAAAAAAAAAAATAGGTGACAGTTGTGGACTCTGGTCCAGGACCTCTGTCAAGCATTCTACATACATTATTCCACTTAATTCGCCTGACAGCCCCCTGAGAAGGAAATCCTGATTCCAGAACCTTCCCCAGATACTTAGATTCCCTTTGATTATGAAATCAGTGTCTAGGAAAACCACTAAAAAGGGTTGGGATATTGGAGTGAAAAGTTCTATGCTAAAATTCTGACTTATCACTTACTGGCACGTTCCTCTGGACAAATCTATTTTATTTCCCTCGCTGCCTCAATTCCCTTGTCCATCAGATGGACATACTGATGTCTGATTGGTTTATTGTGAACTTCAAATGAGTCATATATATGAAAGCACTGTGGAGCACACTTTGAAGCCCTCCATAAAATTTGTTATAATAATAATAGTTTTGGGGCGCCTGGGTGGCTCATTCAGTTCAGCGTCCAGCTCTTGACTTCGTCTCAGGTCATGATCTCACGGCCCCTGAGATCGAACCCCACATGAGACTCTGTGCTGACAGCACAAAGCCTTCTTGGGATTCTCTCTCTCCACCTCTCTCTGCCCCTCCCCGGCTTGGGTACACACACGCACTCTCTCAAAATAAGCAAACATTTTAAAATAAATAAATAAGTGAAAATAATAGGTTTGGTGATGGTGGCAGTTAGTAACAACTCGAGTTGCCATGTCAAAATAAAAGGTGGGGGGCGCCTGGGTGTCTCAGTCAGTTGGGCATCCGACTTCGGCTCAGGTCATGATCTCGCAGTTGGTGGGTTTGTGCCCCACGTTGGGCTCCGGACTGACAGGTCGGAGCCTGAAGCCTGCTTCAAATTCTGTGTCTCCTCCTCTCTCTGCCCCTCCCATGCTCATGCTCTGTCTCAACTCTGTCTCTCAATAATAAATAAATGTTAAACAAATTTAAAAAACAAAATAAAAGGGAATGCTTTGAACCATTGCTTTTACTTATCCAGAAGCCTGGCCCGGAATAGATGCATTAAAATAAACATACTGCTTTTGGTGCATCAAATCTGTGCACCTTCCCAGTCCATCTCCTTGCATTTTGGAGGAGGGTGCTTCTGTTCTCTGAGGGCCTTGGCTGTGAGACAAGGTTCTGAAGTCTCAGTGGTTGTTATTGGTGCTGCCACTCAGTAATTCAGGAGGAGGTAACCAAATTCAAATTTCCTCGAGGAGCATCTACACGTCTCTCTTACCACTTTAAAGAGGAGCTAAAGTAATTAGTTTTAGCACCTTGGATGGTGAAATAAATAGTTATTTAATTGGAGCAGCCAGTCTTCTGGGAGAGAGACAAGTAACATATGACATGGGCCCAGATGCCTGCAGATAGTGGGGAGGCCCTTTGGAAGCAAAAGGGGCCTCATCAGATTTCCCGCTGCCCCCCCCCCACCCCGCCAGAGTCTGCTTAATTCCTAGTAGTGAGTTACTCCCCAGCGTCAAGGTTGTAAAGTAGGCAGCCTTTATGTGGCCTTATTTGTGCTGGAAATGTATCCTCTTTTATGAGATCCCTTATTAGTGCCTTCTTGGTTAGAGGCACTGCCAGCAATAATGATGTGATCATTACAGATTTTTAAATAGTATGGCCTGTGGATTATTGCCGGTTCTGGAAATTCATGCCATTCGGCCTTGTGTTTGATGTGCCCCAAAGATTGGGGTTGTGGGCAGGGGATGCCTTCCCTTCTGCAACTGTAACTGTGTCCCCCCTCATCGAAGGGGAATAAGATAACCCTGTACACACGGCCTGCTCTCCTCTCTTGTGGCCTTTCTCTTGCCTTGCTTGTTAATTCCCTTTGCAAAGTCATGGAGCCACTATGGTGTCCCATATACAGCCGTCAGCACTGTGTCTAGTGGACAGAATGAAGCATCGTCTCTGTTGTCAAGGAGGTTCATCCATGCTCACTCTCCCTCAACACACCTGTGCACACACAGGCACACGCACACACCTGCAGGCTCCTTAAGACAAGACCTTTGCTTGTTTGCTGTTATATTCTCAGTGCTTACCATAAAGATATTGAATGAAAGCAGTGAGAGTCTTTTTTTATGTTTATTCATTTTTGAAAGACAGAGAGAGACAGAGCACAAGCAGGGTGGGGCAGAGAGCGAAGGGGACACAGAATCTGAAGCAGGCTCCAGGCTCTGAGCTGTCAGCACAGAGCCCGATATGGGGCTCAAACTCACAAACGGTGAGATCATGACCTGAACCAAAGCCGGACACTCAACTGACTGAACCACCCAGGCGCCCCAGCAGTGAGAGGCTTGACTGATAAAGGTGATGGTCTCTAAGGTCAGACTGCTTGATGAAATCCCAGTTCTACCCATAAGTAGCAGTAAACTTCAGTTTACTTAGCCTTTCCGGCCCTCAGTTTTCTTCTCTGGTAAATGGAGCCAATAATAAGAGACCTTCTTGGAGGGCTGTTGTGAGGTTTGTGCTAGTTAACACAGGTGAAATGAATATGTGCCCAGCACATAGTAAGTCCTCAAGAAGCGTTAGCTTTCATTATAATTTAAGCAACAGCATGCATTGTCGTTTATGCAGTGGTAACAATGAGCTAACCAAGTGTAGCACTTATATGGATGCTGGGGAGCTTAGCCTGCATTGTGTGGGAGAGGAAAGGTGTTCTCGCCTGAAGAGGGTTTGTGAAATGTTATCTGTGGGGGTTTTTTCCCCTTCTTTTCTAGACTTATGGGGCTGAGAGGGCAGGGACAGTTGTCCTCCACGGTAGCTGCACAGTGGGGTCGCTGAGCAAGTGTTAAATAACACTGATGTTTGGGTCCCCCTCCTGGGACTTAGATGTCATTGGTCTGGGAGGTGGCCTGAGTGTCAGTATTTTTAACAGTTTCTCATGTGATTCTTTTCTTTTTTCTTTTAATGTTTATTTTTGAGAGAGAGACAGAGCACAAGCAGGGGAGGGGAGGAAAGAGAGGGAGACACAGAATCCAAAGCAGGCTCCAGGCTCTGAGCTGCTAGCACAGAGCCCAATGCAGGGCTCGAACTCACAGACTGAGATCATGACCTGAGCGGAAATTGGACGCTTAACTGACTGGGCCACCCAGGCGTCCCTATCTGATGTGATTTTAAGTACAGCACAGGTTGATAGCTATCACCATAGCCGGTGACTGCCTCTTGGGCTGTCTTGGGCTCCCGTGATTAAATCGTTCACCCCTACTTCTGCCCTGCCAGCCCTCTGCTTAGCTGGTGGTGATTCGTGTAGGCCCTCCTGTGTGGTGGTCTCTTTCTTGAGAGACTCCTGAGACCCCGACGAGCCTCCCTTCCTCCACGTCTCAGAATAACACCGGTCCCACTTGGATTCGCTTCTCCTTTTGCAGACAGCGGTTTCAGAAGGTGCCGTTGTCTGGTGGTGACTCCATCTTGTCATCTTATCCAAAGTAGTAAAATTCTCAGAGGGGTGGACAAGCCTGGTCATTTGCGCCTCCTGCTAGTTGGAGCCAGAAGAAGCGCAAGTGTGAGGGTGGCTGGTGATAAGGCAGCTTGAGCCTTACGGCTGGGACCGGAGGCTCACATGAGTCCACCCCTGGAGAGGTGAGCAGGCAGAGTAAGGCCATCCTGCCCATTAATGAACCTGGGAACCAGGGGTTAGGACTGGGGTCTTGGCTTGGCCAGCTGGGCATGCTTGATGTTAGAGGCTGGAAGCAAGGACAGCACTCCTTACCCCCAACCCCTGGCATGGGTATGGAAGGGTATGGCCGGGGAATTGGAAGGGCAGCTCCAGGGGAGAGGGCTGTGCTCACTTTTCTTAGAGAAGCCCGGCATGAGGGAGGGCTGTCCCTGCCTTGGGGAGGAGGCTGTGGAGGACAGCTGGGAGTAGGGAGCTGGAAAGAAAAAAGCTTCACTAGCACTTGTGGGTAGATGCTTGTTGGTACAAATTTCCACTTCTGGTAAGCCCTGGAGGCAATGTGGGGGAGAGAAAGAGCAAGTTCACACGTCCCCTCCTGGTCTTTCTGCTCCCTCTGTTATGAATAATATCGCGCGGGGGAGTTTTCTGTTTCCACGTGCCTATTATCCGTACCTTTTATCTCCTTTCATGCCTCAGATTTGTACAGCAGGAACATCTGTCCCTACCTGACCAATGAGGAAACCAAAGAACAGCCATATTTGATGATTTACCCAAAGTCACAGGACTGGAAAATGGTGGGATTTTAACCCAGGTCTTCCTTACTCTGGAAGTTCTTCCTCGCTTGTCAACCTCAGTATTATGCCGCTTCCTACCATCCTGTAAACTCCCTAGCCTCCCAGGAGTGTAGACCTGGGAAGGGGGCCCTAGTGGCAGTACTCGGGACCTAAGCCAATTAGCACCTCAAGGGACAGTCTTCGTCGGGGAAACCTGTATTTTTGAATGACTCCTCCTGCCAGCAGCCCTCTTAAAATTTGGATGATGCTAAGATTGTGAGAGCTTTGAGTTTCCCATTAGCCTGCCTCCAGAGCACATGATTTTAATTAGCTGCCTATGGAACCTCGCTTCAAGCTCATCAAAAGTGGGTTTTTATGATTGTTACCACAGAGCTCCCTCAGTCTTGTTGCTTCAGTAAAAGATTTTGGATGTTTGTGCTAGAAAGTTCCATGCTCTGGCAGCAACGTCTAGACATCTCAGTACCAGAGCCAGGCCTCCCACGACCCCACGTCCCTGCTGAGGCCGTCCAGGGCCAATGCCAAGAACTCACTAATGCACGGGGCCAGGACGGGGTTTGTCTTGTGAGACCGGGGAGGCTTGGGGTGGGGTGGGGGGGTGGGGGGTCCTCAACGGGCTGACCGGCCTCTTGGCTGCTGATGAAACTTTTTGGAAGCCCAGAAGCGGTTCTGCTCACGTCTAGCCGTGTTCTGCCAACAGGCATTTTTTGACATTTCCAGATCATGAAGGCTGTGACCTGCTGCAAAGGAGTATTTCCATCCACGAGCTGACTCTGCTCATCAGAATGATAATCTACCTTCCGTGCCTTTATCCACCAGCACCCCAATGTAATAATCTGCTCCACTCTGGCTTTTTAAATGATGAGATGTTGCAGTGTTTTTCTGTCAGGCACATGTGTACAACCAGCCCGGACACCCAGCAAAGCGCTATGCCTTCAATTACATGCTTGTTGTAAAAGCTTCATTTAAAAATTCTTGGGCCATAAAGCAAAGTGAGAGCAGTGTTTACCATCACGAGTTGTTAAACAGACGGTCCTGGTGTCAGAGGGGACTCTGTTAGGCAGCAATGTCATCAGTTATCGAGAATGTCAAAGCTACATCCCCTGTGTGGCCTTCAGCAAGGCAAAGAAAGGATGTCTAAAAAGATTTTTACGATTTGGTTTGGATGCAGCCTGAGGACTTGCAGGGCTCGTCCGCATACAAATGACAGGAGTGGACGTTACGCCAGCACGGCGAATCACGGACCATCCTATATCTCAGCGACGGAACGGTGTTCGTATCTAGCCCTTTCCAGCTTATGCCTGTAGAATTATCTGACCCCTTTCAGTTTTCATTTACCAAACATTTCTTGTAGCCAAATGTATGCCAGTCTCGCTGATAGGCCCTGGGGCTATCCTGGTAAAGACAAAACCATGTCTTTGTCCTTGTAGAAACCATAGTCTGTTAGAGGAGTAGATACTAATCGTATGAATGTGTTAGTGGATGCATAATTAAGCTCATGTTAAGTCCAGCAGAGGAAAGAGGTAGTCAGAGCTTTGAGAGCAGATGATGGGGGCCAGGCCCAGGTTCGAGGTCAGGAAAGGCTACTGGAAGTAGACACAATCAAGGAGAAGTTAGCTAGGTCAGGAAGTTCTCAGCTCCAAGGGATTAGCAGCCATGTGTGAACACTCCAGTGTGGGAGAACGGAGTACCCGTGGACCTACAGGAAGCTTCGAGGGCTGGAGCTGGACCCCACAGAGCCTTGAGGCTGGCAAATCTGGGCTTTTATCTGGGAACCATTGAAAAACTGGCCGGGCAAGGGGGCTAACTTGGTTAGCATTTCGGAGCAGATGAGGAAGGCTGTGGTGAGAGGGCCAAGCTGGCGAGGAGCCAAGGACAATGCACTGTCATCCGTTTGTCATAAAGCAAAGAGATGGTGGTAGCTGGAACCTGGGGAAAAATGATGTCTTTCTATCACCAAGATTGTGGGAATTTTATGTTCTTATGTAGGAGGAAGAAAATTAGTTTCAGGCTCTGGGAGCATGCATTTGAAGCAACTTGGTGACTAATGAAAATAACACTTCTGGGGTAAGAAAGCAGGTCAGAGGGGTTTTATAAATGCTGCTCACGATCAGGTTTGGAGAAACATCCTCATTGTTGTTTTGATACTGGCAATTTTTCTGCGCTCACTTTTCACTGCTTTTCGCATTTGATGTTTTCTCCTGTTGTGTTTATTTCTTTACTTGTTTTATGGGCATCGTACAAGTGGATTGAATGGGCCTTCTGTCTTCTTTGGGTTCCATTTTAATTTTGGAGAGCTGGACAGGGGTGTGGTTATGATTATCAGCCCCTGTGTGCATTTCCCTGCGTGTTGTCATTGCGAATTCAACTGACTGCTTTCCGCTGTGAAAGTTAATTTTGCAGCCATATTGCAAAACCTGTAAACCCACAGATCAAACTTCTTGCGGGGATTTCATTCATGTGTTTTGCAAATAGTTCTTAAATGTCTAATATATAAAAATTATAGTCCCCATTCATAATATCATATTATCTCTCTACCCTCTGTGTTTCAGGACAGATTGATAACCACGGGCTGAAACCTGATTATAATTATCAGAATAAAAGAACAAATTAGGTGGATGGTCCTTAGCTACCGTGGCCTTTAATGCCAATCACAATTATACTCCGTTACAATTTACAGTTCAAAAGACCTTCCATTTAGGATTCTTTTATAGAGCACAGAAGGATTTTTAAACACATAGTTTACCAACTGATCTTAAAAGCACAAAGCAAAAAGCCATCCATCTGAAAAGTGAAATTAGGGGGCTAAACTGGTTTAAGGTGACACCATTAGGAACCCACTGTCAGAAACACAAAGAAACCCCTAGCCAGTCATTACTATTATCGTGCATTTAAGCAAAGGGCAAACTCAGATTCTCTTTGTGACTGATTGCCTTGTTCCACTTAGTACTATAAAGGAGATATTGGTTGTAAAACCTAATGGTATCAAATAGACTTGGTAAAGGATGGCCTTCCCAGTTCCTTTAGATCTTGCTCATGTAATCTTCCCACTGCGAAGTGAGAATGTGAGTCCTATTAAATGCAGTTCAGGACGTTCTGCCAAAGGCGATATTACCCCAGACCTGTGACTGTTCCAGCAAATGAAAACCTAAATAAACCCCACAACAGCACCTAGTGTTCTTTAAAGGACTCATGGTCTAAGGAAGCATTTCCACATAAATAAAAGAACACTCTCATGAGTAATGGTGCATTTCTGACTTGCTCATGTTACTGGTATATGAATGTGAAATGGGGGGGGCATGCCTCTTTTAGGGGAAAAGAGGACTCCTCTGCACTCCTCCCCCAAATTAGAAAGTATCATAGATAGCATAGGTAGGGATCTGTTCAGAAAACAGAGTTCTAGATGGTATCCCTTGTATGAAATAAACTGCACTCAGTGTTTTGGACCATCAGTATCCAGAATGCTCAGAAAATGGAATTTTCAAGAATGGTAACAGTCCCAAAGTTAAATGCACTGTTATGTTATTAAATAATAATGGAAACAATATTAAATCATATGTTTAATTAAGAATAAATATGAACTAATATGGTCAGAAAATACTTTAAATATTTTAGGTTTTAAAACTAGAGGGGCACCTGGGTGGCTCAGTCGGTTAAGCATCGGACTCTTGGTTTCTGCTCAGGTCATGATCTCGCGATTTCGTGAGTTCAAGCCCAGAGTCGTGCTCTGAGCTGGCAGCACAGAGCCTGTGTCCGATTCTGTGTGTGTCTCTCTCTCTCTGTCCCTCTCCTGCTCGTGGTCTCTCTCTCTCGCTTCCAAAAAATAAATAAACATTAAAAAAATTTTTAAAAACTAGAAATTCATTTTCCCAAGATCTCTTCCATGGAGTTTCTATTCTATGATACTCTTTCTATTTTGAAACGTGGGCTAAATTAAATTTTGTATATTTAATACAGAGAAATGATGCGGATCTTCCTCATCAGTCCTCTTCCAGTGTTCTATTATTTTATAAAGGACACAAAGTACATTATTTGTGTTTTTAGAAATACTGTTAAAGTGGAATGGTGAGTGTGGCCAAACGTCATCATCTCAGAAATCACTCTCTAGAAGAGGAGCCATTGGGGATTCTCAAAAGTACTTTCAGTAAAAAAATTTTTAGATGCATAATACAATGCTAGGAAGTTAACTTTAGTCATTAAAGCAGGCAATAAATATCTCAGAGTAGTAATTACCACATCATACTTTCCCAGGTCTGAATGGCCGCTATCTTAGAGATTTACTAATCCTAATTAGACATTATATTTTTTATGGATACTAAACTTTTGAGAGATGATACAACTAATTGATGAAGGAACTAGAACAAATATTTTAACATTAATTTACTTTTCTGCAGGGCTTGACAATTTGTCACGTGCCTTTACTTACATGGATTCTTAAGACAAGTAGGCAAATAAGGTATTTGTGGATTTCATTCCGCCTCCCATGGTGATTTCAACCTTCCATGCCTCTGTCATCATTAACACATGGCAGAACTGAAATGAATCTGTGCTCCTAAAGGGTTGCAGCCAGAGTGTATTCTGACCATAGGGAGGAGAGACTTGGAATGTCGAATGTCTTACAAACAGAAGTACATATTTCATTGTCACTGAACAAAATCTGAGATGATAAATTTTCATTCAGATTTAGAATTTAGTGTTGTGTGAGACAGAGAGGGCCTCTGGCAGCCATCAGCCTACACACATAGCTGTGTTTTCTGATTTACTCCTAAAATCCCCGCATTTAAAAATTCTCACCAATGGTGGTAGAGTTGGGATCCTTGTCTGGGATTTGACTATGAGGATTTGCTTATACTTGTGACTCAGAGTAAAGCATGAGCATTCACAGTTAGATTCATTTAAGGTTTCCATAACCATTTCTGCTTTTACAAGCTTTTGGCGTGGAATCTTGTTTTTTTTTTTTTTTTTTTAATTCCTTACCACCCATCACTGCTTACATTTGTTTTTCAAAATGGTATTTTAGGCCTGAAATTTAATCCTGAGAAAGGAATTCAAATGTTGGAAAGCCTTTGGGCACAGAAGTGTTCACTGTTAGTTACAATAGTTAAAATTATTTATGATAGTAAACAATAAATCCATACACCCAATATTTTGGAAATGATGACATAAATTAGGCCCATCCTGAAGTTGGAATATTATGTAGCCATTAAAAGTTATACCTTAATGGGATGCCTGGGTGGCTCAGTTGGATGAGCGTCTGACTTCGGCTCAGGTCATGATCTCACAGTTCATGGGTTCGAGCCTCGCGTCGGGCTCTGTGCTGACTAGTCAGAGCCTGGAGACTGTTTCAGATTCTGTGTCTCTGTCTCCCTCTGCCCCTTCCCTGCTCATTCTCTGTCTCTCAGAAATAAATAAACGTTTAAAAAAAGTTTAAAAAAAAAGTTATACTTTATGGAAACTTCTAATGACATAAATGACAAAAATCACATCGTTAAATAATACTATTACCGATAAAACATTATTATCATGACTACACAGAGCAATTACAAGGAGCAGACACACATGTGGTACCCATTACGAGGTGCTCGTGTAACTCCTTTACACTTACTATGAACAGCAAGTACTCATAGTACTTACGAGGGAAATACTTTTGGTAAGTTCATTTTTTTAAATTTTTATTTTATTTTCTATTTTTAGAATTTTTTTTTAAGTTTATTCATTTTGGGAGAGAGAGAGAGAGAGCCAGGGAGGGGCAGAGAGAGAGGGAGAGAGAATCTCAAGCAGGCTCCACGCTGTCAGCAAAGAGCCTGACGCTGGGCTCAATCCCACAGTCCGTGAGATCGTGACCTGATCAGAAACCTAGAGTAGGACGCTCAACTGACTGAGCCATCCAGGTGCCCCAAGTTCATTTTTTAAATGAGGAAACTGGAGTCCAGATGTTAGGTCACACACCTAATAAGTGGAGGAGTGGGGATTTGAACCCCTGAACTCAGCCACTACTGCTGTTTGTCCCAATGTAATGTGTATAACAAATGATCTCATCCACACTACGACGTGTATGTATGTGTGTATGGAAAATTTGGAAGGGCATATGACCCACTTTCCAGCACTGGTGACCTGTGTGGTAGGAATTTGGATAGCTTACTCTTTTCATAGTTTTTCTGTATCTTCTACAGGGCATGTGCTATTTTTGTTATTAAAATATAATGCAGTTTTAAATAAATGAATAAGTGAGAGCTCTCTTTATACTTACCAGAATTTTCTGTCACTGAATGAAAACCCACCCCTACTCTGTCATTTCTGTGTCTCCCAGTTTCTGTGCAGTCAAACCACAGAGGCCAAGCTTCCTCTTCCATGATTTGGCAACACTTGAGTGTATTTGGACACATTCCAAATTTGCCTGGACATTTTTCTCCTCCCTGATCATATGCAAACCTCCAAGTGGCACAGGGGAGTGTGTGATCTGAGTCCTGGATCCCTCGGTTCCCATCTCGTAATTTTTAGCTGATTTGGCTAGAGGCATGGGCAGTTTAGCCATGGAACAAATACTAGTAAAGACTTTATGGAATAAATAATGGGAAGCATTTTCAAATGGTGCACTGTTTCCATTGAATTATGGACAGATGGGTTGTTTATGCTCTTTCAGATACAGACTTTTTTTTTTTTTTTTTTGGTCTTTTGCTGGTAAGAAAGTAGAATCAGAGTTCTTTTGTTTCTTCATTGACTTCCTGCTAAACATTTATTTATTTATTTATTTATTTATTTATTTATTTAATTTTATTTAGAGAAGGAGCACATAAGCAGGGCAGGGGAGAGAAAGAATCTAAGCAGAGCCCACACTGTCAGCACAGAGCCTGATGTGGGGCTGGAACTCACAAACTGGGAGACCCTGACCTGAGCCAAGATCAAGAGTCAGATGCTTAACCGACTGAGCCACCAAGGCGCCCCAAACCATATTTAAATGTTTACCTTTATAAACTATAGTTTGCAATGATCAAGTAGTACCCCGAGGGCTAAAGGAATCTGTTAAAAGACATTCGAAAGAGGCCCCTTCTTTTAAAGATACATATGAGGGATGCCTGGGTAGCTCAGTCGGTTAAGCATTCAACTCTTGATTTCAGCTCAGGTCGTGGTATCAGTTTCTTGAGTTCAAGCCTCATGTCAGTTCCTGCAGTGACAGCGTGTAGCCTGCTTGGGATTCTCTCTGTCTCTCTGCTCCTCTCTCCCCCTCGCACTGTCTCTGTCTCTCTCAAAGGAAACTTAAAAAATACGTAGAAAAATAGTTACCAATAAAATAGGATTGAAAATTTACAGATATAGGTGAGAGAAGATTGCTCATGAAGCTCAGTGGTGGGCACATGGGAGCTCATATTACTCTTCCCACTTCCGTTTATGTTGAAACATTATCGTCATCAAAAAAATGAATCAGACACTTAACTGCTATCTCAGCTATTCTATTGCATCATGAGATGCAACAAATGCAGTTTGAAAGGGAAATTTTCTGGGAAGTTACATAGAATTTTAGTCTATAAAATGACAAAGCAAGAAATTGAAATGTGAAAAATCATGACAGTCGATCACATTGTCTGCATATAACCATGTCATATAACCATATAACATTGTCTGCATATAACCATGTCATGCCTAACAATGTCAAAGTATAATTTGGCTGGCTTTTTTCAGCTCAGCTACTCTTATAGTAATAATATTAATGGGTTTTGATATGTGTTTGTATGGTTTTTGAGGTATAAGCTTTTTATAAGCCCTTACTCTCTTACCCGTGGACTTTTGTAAAAGTGCCTGAAAACGTTCACTTCGATTTCAGACCCTCGGCCCTTCGGGCCATCCTCCCTGTTGTCTCGAGGCTGGTAGCACATTTCCTTCATCTTTATCCCTGCCTAGAACTTGGCAGTGGATCTCTGGTTACCTGTGAATAAAATCCATGTTTTATTCTGACCCAAACCTACCCTGTAGATTGATTTCTTCTAGTACAAAACATTTCCTAGAAATGGAACCATACAGTCAAAAGAGAATGAGCTTTTTGAAAGCTCTTGAATCAGAGTTTCAAATAATCTTCTGAAATACCTACGCCAACTGCATTTCCACCAAGTCCGTAACTGTGCCCGTTTCACCATACACGAAGAAGCGTTGGGCATTATTATTTTCCAAGATCTTTCCTGATACGAAGGGGAGTGGTATCTCCTTTAAAAAAAAAAACTTATCACGGAGGATGGCTGTTTCCCAAGTTTTCATTATCATTCACTTTGTCCATTTAAAATGGATTTGTTCCTAACTTCGTGTATTTTTTATTATCATATTAATAGTAACATTTTATAGCGGGATGCAGGTGCATCCTGTGTTCTCAAATGTTCTCAAACTTCCTGAGAGGGTCCTGTCATCTCACCATTTTGCGTTCTCCGTATCTGATCTCGTGCCTGGTGCAACGTAGGTAGCACGCAAAGGTGTATACAATGGAATAGCATCCACTTTGAGTAAGAATGTCTATACTACTCATCATTAGGAAATCTTTTTTTTTTTTTTTCATCACTGCTTCCTAGAAGTAACGTTTGGAGGGTTCTCAGAGGCCAGTGGCTGTGATGCAGGAATAATTGCCCTTCTGATTAGTAAGCTGTGCTCCCCATACCAGTAGCATCATGGTAGGAAAAAAGGACAAGTGCTGTGCTGAGATGTGCAAGTTGATTGTATGACATCACACTCATGAGTAATTTCTCTTGCACTCGTGCTATCATCTAAATTAAAGACTTAGTATGATTAACAGATCTTGAGAAGCCTTTTTTAGCTTGTTGGTCTAGATTATTTTAGTGACTTTTTTTTTTCCATCTCCCAATCTTGGTATTAAAAATGAAGAGTTAAATCAGAAGCTTTTTGTTATTTCTTTCTTTGTTGTTGTTGTTAAGATTTTTTTCAACATGTTTATTTATTTTTAGAGAGAGAGAGCACGAGCAGGGGAGAGGCAGAGAGAGAGAGAGAGAGAGAGCCTATCCCAAATAGGCTCCACGTACTGTCAGCACAGAGGCAGTGCAGGGCTTGAACTCACGAACTGAGAGATCATGAGCTGAGCCGAAATCAAGAGTCAGACACTTAACGGACTGAGCCACCCGTTGAGCTCTACGCCCGATGTGGGACTAGAACTCACAACCCTTCAGGATCCAGAGTCACATGTTCCACCGACTGAGCCAGCCAGGGTGCCTCTTTTGTTGTTCTTTCTTACTAGCCTATCTTTTTTTGTGTCCTGCCTTATCTTCTTTACCTTGTGATTTTTGGTCCTATAAAAATCCCCTTCTTATAGAGATTTTTTTCATCTTGTTTCTCAGCTATTTCTCATCAAATTTCCTTCACTTTGTATTTCTAGCTTCTGAACACTGAAGTTAAAGACTATGATCTTCTTGGGGCACCTGGGTGGCTCATTCGGTTAAGTTCAACTTCAGCTCAGATCATGATCTCACAGTTCATGAGTTCGAGCCCTTCGTCGGGCTTTGTGCTGACAGCTCAGAGCCTGGAGCCTGCTTCAGATTCTATATCTCCCTCTCTCCCTGCTTCTCCCCCACTTGTGCTCTCTCTCTCTCTCTCTCTCTCTCTCTCTCCGTCAAAAATAAACATTGAAAAAATCTTTTAGGGGCATCTGGGTGGTTCAGTCGGTTAAGCATCCGACTTCGGCTCAGGTCATGATCTCATGGTTTGTGAGTTTGAGCCCTGCGTCGGGCTCTGTGCTGACAGCTCAGAGCCTGGAGCCTGCTTCGGATTCTGTGTCTCCCTCTCTCTGCCCTTCCCCCACTCATACTCTGTCTCTCTGTTCATCTCTTAAAAATAAATAAACATTAAAAATTTTTTTTAATTTAAAAAAAAATTTTAATGAAATTTATTGTCAAATTGGTTTCCATACAACACCCATTGCTCATCCCAACAAGTGCCCTCCTCAATGCCCATCACCCACTTTCCCCTCCCTCCCACCCCCCCCATCAACCCTCAGTTTATTCTCAGTTTTTAAGAGTCTCTCTCTCTCTCTGTTTTTTTTTTTTAATTTTTTTAAAAAGACTGTGATCTTCCTGTGGCATGCCTGGAGACTCTCATATCATGAGGAAGCCAGTCTTTTAGGTTCTGACTCTTCTGGGTAGATGTCCATTACCTCACAGTGTGAGTGACATTTTGTCACACTCACCTCTCACCAGGTCACCGCCACTTACAGAACGAAGCGAAGTTTTGCCTTCCACTCCCCATGTCTGCATGTAATTCCTCTGAATGAGTAAAATAAAGAGTCATCCATTTCAAACACTTCAGATTCCAATCTTACTTTTTCAAAAGCATTTACTTGTTCCCACAGTCTGAGATGCAGCTAGAAAGGCCAACCCTCGAAAGGAATATTTGATTACCCCCCCGGTTCATGCCATCTCCTCGGTTCCTATGAAGGAAGGCAAGCCTCTGATGCTTCCTCCTTTTCATTCTGGTGTCATTTTGTGACAGATGGTGAATAAAAGCAGCGATCCCAGGCCAGGTGGCAGAGTATCTGTGTCTGCATTTTGACGACACCTGTCACTGGAGAATCTAGGCACACAGACTGAGATAGTGTCCAGGGACAAGGTGGAGAAAGTGGGCAACCTGGAAGGAAGCCCCACCAGCTGAGGAGTTTACCGGGGTCTCAAGACCTTATGTTGATGTGATTTTGTACTTAGACCCAAATTTTTAAGCAACCTGCATTTCACAGGAGTTGCTCATAATTTAGCTCATGTTTTCTCTTGCTTGACTTTCCCACCATGAGGTGCAGAATTCTGTGCAATAAAGTCATCAGTGAAATAAAAGTGCAGTCAGCCTTATGCCACCCCTGTGATTAACCAATGTTGTTAGTTCAGGTTCTAGAATATTGGGTATATTTTTTCTTCCCGGGCCTGACTGCTTAGAACTATGCTTTGGTAAAGAGAAGAAGCTGGAATTGTTTCCCTAGGTGATCTGTTATATCTGCATGTCATTTTCAAGTCAGCTGGACTATCCAGCCTAAAGTAGAGATCTACCCCTAACTTCTTCCAAGCTAACATTCTGGAGGGGACTGCAGAAACAGAAGAACTGATCATTCTGACCTCTTGAGAGTATAGCCTTTTTTTGTTTTTAATGTTTATTTACTTTTGAGAGAGAGAGAGAGTGCACGGCGGAAAGAGAGGGGGACAGAAGGTCTGAAGCCAGCTCGGTGCCGACAAGCAGAGAGCCCGATGTGAGACTCAAACTCAAGAACCAATCATGACCTGAGCCAGAGTCAGACGCTTAACCAACTGAACCACCCAGGCGCGCCTATAGGCTTTTTTGATACAGGCAAAAAGAGGAAGAATATGCTTAAAGCTTCTCTGGGATCAGCTGTCTTTCTCTTGGCCTCCTAATACTTTTTGTTCTGACATATACAGAGAGACATGAAAGAGAGAAATATAGGTATATATGCGTGTGTGTCTGCATATAATTTTAGCTACTTACTGTCTCTCGAATGTCACCAACAGCCCATTCTGAGATTCCCAAATTATAACAAAGCTTTCCAACTCTTACTGGTAAAACTGATTCATCAGGGCTGCTGTACTCTGGCCATATCAGCAGAGAATACGCCTTGCCTCATTTTGAATGTGAAGCTTTGTGTCTTTTTTATCTCCCTCAAGTTACCGTTTGTATGATGTCCTCTCTGCTTCATTCAGGTCACAACACTGTGCGACAGCCTACACTTTGTACTACGTGGGCAGAGGCTCCACTCGCTTTATTTCTGCCCAAACACAAAATGCACTTTATGGCAACAGTAGTTTGGAACCTTCCAGGGATTTTTTTTTTTTTTTAACAGATGGCAGGACATAGGATATTGTTCTGGTGCTGTTTCGTCCAACTCGTTGACCCAGGAACAGTGTCATCGTGATATGATAATGTATATGCACCATTTTACCTTTACCCATTACCACTTCCATGATGTACAGGCAGTGTCTTGCTTCGTTTTGTTTTGTGAGCCAAAAATGAGATTTGGGCATGAATAGCTGCAGCTTTAGAAATTCCAGAATCCCTCTCTAATAGTCCAAATCAAGTCGCAATTCTAAATGATACTGAGAAGTCCAGCGTAAAGAGCTTTTAGTTCTTTGTCTTGTTATCTGGAAATTGTCATTCTCTTGGTAATGATCTTGGCTTTATTCACTTGTTCAAGTCGGTCATTCACTTAGTAAATTATGATGAAATACTTGGCATGCCCCAGACACTCTTAGACTATTTCATAGCCATTTCAGTGTGCAGTGGAGAAATGGGGACTGATGTTTATGTTTATGGCATTAAGGACCATAGAAAATGGTGGATTTGAGCACAATTCTCTCTTTCCTCATAATTCTCTGTTGCTTTTGGTGAGGAACAGAATTCACTTAAACATATCATTGGAAAAAGGCCCTGCCATGCTCTGTGGGAGTGAAATCTGGAACTGACTGTCTATAATGCCATGTGTGACCAGGAGCCCCACATTGGAGAGCTTTACAGTGTTCATAACCTGGCAATTCTGCTTCTAGAAGTTTATCCCAAGGAAATTAACATGAATATGTATATAGCTGTAAAGATGTTCCTTCATACTTTCAAAAAAAACCCAGTGAAATATTGAATAGAATCTACATGTCTGATAGTGGGATGAGTTATATACACTACGGCTTCTCTGTGCAGTGGTATCATAAGCAGCCACTAAAAGTGATGTTGAAGAATATTTAATAACTGGAAAAAATAAAGCTGTTTTGTGCATGGGCTTTTCACACATTAGAGAAATGGGAAAATGTTGGGGGCACCTGAAAATCCGACTTTGACTTGTCAGTTGCATAAATTGCATATCATTGTGAAAACTAGTGGGCTAATTCAGGTAAAGTGCCTAGCCCAATATTTGTCACATAATAAATGTAACCTGTAGTCATGTCAATGACAACAATGACCGGAGATTGCATTGAATGAAGACTGAGTGTTTGTACCAAAATATTATTGTTTATAGCTACATGATGGAATAAACTTTGATTTCAATTTTTTTAAATGTGCTTATAAGTATGTTTTAAATTTTCTGCGACTAATAGTGGGAAACACCTCAATGAAAGAAGTGTGGTCACTTTGGTGTTAGGAGCACCAGTATTTTCCATTAATGAAGTTCCAATGGAATTGAGGAGAATGAAACAATTGTGCGCAGATATTTATGGCTGAAGTTTCACCAAGACAAATAGCACGCATTAGTCATTGTCAGTGGGAAAATTCATTGTATTTCTAGGGCATCTGTATTAGCAGCGGTGGCCAAATAGCTATATTAATGTTCTCGTATGTGATTTGGGTTAATTATTGTCACAGTTTTATTAGGCTTTGACATGACTTTTTTTTTCTCCCCAGTAAGTAAAATTTGAGGATATTCAAGATTGGCATTAACTATCTTGCTGCAAATGCATTTATAATATGGACAACTAAAATCAACAACTATAAAACCACAGTGTCTATAGAAGAGTGAAGATTTCCTAATATAGACATCGAGTAGAAAGCCTAATTTGATTTCAGTTTCCTTTGGACCTCTGTTAGTTTACTTACCTAGAGAGGCATTTAAGACCAGAAGGTTCTGGGAAGACTTTCTGGAGAAGGGACTGGTTGCATTTGCTTGTTTTGTTACCCTTGGAACCCTTTTTCCCCTCCTTTAACTTTATGGTAGTTAATCATCTCTTACTCATTAACTGTTCTTATGTATGTATGTATGTATTTAGAACAGGCGAGCACAAGCAAAGGAGGGGCAGAGAGAGAGGGGGGAGAGAGAGAGAGAGAGAGAGAGAGAGAGAGAATCCAAAGCAGGCTCCATGCTGTCAGCACATGACGTGGGGCTCAATCTCACAAACCATGGGACCATGACCTGAGCCACAATGAAGAGTCAGACGCTTAACCGACTGAGCCACTCAGGCGCCCTTCGCCATTCTTTATATTAAAGTCTCCCTGTTCAAATTACTGATGAGGCTTCTGTCTCCTGACTGGACCCTGAGTGAAAGAGAAGAGACCAGAGAAAGCCATCTGCAAAATGAATTAATTGCTACTGAATTGCCAACTCATGACCAACACTGTATATTCTTCAACATGCTTAATAACTGATTTTATTTTAGTATGGATTACATCAGACATTCCATAATCAGGTGCCGACTATTCCCATCAGCATTACTGCATTGAGTACAAAATAAGTAAATACCCTTTATGCCTCCATAATATGAAGGCATTTATCCACTCAGCAGAGATTTATTCAGCAGTGTTGGCATGGTTGGCACTGGAGTAGGTGCTAAAAAAAGGAATAGTACTCTGGCCTTGCCTTGCCAGCTTGTCGGGGAGACGGGACCTGGGTGTGTGAAAAGTTAACCAGCAATGCAGTAAGAGTTTGCGAGGCAGCATACAGTCCCATTAGCATTTGTATTGCTTCATATTTCCAGACTAAGTAATGTTGCAGAACACCGGTATTCTGTTCTGTACAACCTGCTCACATTTCTAAGTACATGGGCGTTCATTTGTCTTTTCAATTGTTTTCCATTTTCCCTACATACTCGATACTTGCTGGCAGGAATTTCAAGGGCTGCAAATTGGTAGGTCCTCTGTAATCAATGAAAATAGTTTATGACACCAGATCTTTGAAATGGTGTCTGAGTATGCACACTTTGGGACTTGAGGAGGTATCTCTTTTACTGTATAAATTACTGAAAGCCAGCTGTGTAGGATGGAACAGGAGCGCTTTGTGGAACGTCAGTGGTTTGGAGGTTGTAGGCCTCCATGGGAAGTGATTCGAGTTTTGGAACCTTTATGCAGACAAAAGTCACAGAGCCAGAGTGAGAACCTGGTGCCCCTTCATACGTGTGCACAGCACAGAATAATATTTAAGGTGTCCTCGTCTCAAAATAGTTGTAGTGAGTCCCTCGAGTGGAATTGTGTGCCCTTCTCTCTGCGGTTCTTGCAGAGAAGTTAAATCATGTTGACAGACGTCTCGAACTCTGAACTGTTGCTAAAGGTAAAGCTCAGAAAAGCGCTAGGCCAGCCTTTCCCAGCACATACTTTGAGGAGCACCGGTCCTGGAAGATGCTCGACGTTGGTCAAGTCCTGGGATATACTATCTAGTCTAGAATATCCTCCTCCTCTTAGAGACTGACAGTACAGTTTAGCATCACAAAGGCTCTCTGACAAGTCCTGAAGTAAAAGGAACCTGTCATTTTCTAACAGGGTATTCCTGCAATTTTGTCCACACTGGATCCTTTTTTTCCTTTAAATATTTATTGTCCCACTAAAATGTTTTCTCTATACTAATTAGGGAATCTGGCTATTGTTTTGAGTATCTATGTTTAGAGCCTTCACTCCTCTGTGTGTGTGTGTGTGTGTGTGTGCACGCGCGCACGCACGCGCATGTGTGTATGTGAACCTATGTGGCTTTTTAAAAAGATTTTGGTGGCTCTTGTCATCCTTAAGAATTAGAAGGAATGGATAAATGGTCATGGGGCCTGGAAGGGGAACCATGCATAGGAGGTACAGGAATTACGATGATGTAGGTAAATGGCTTAGATTGTGCCAGAAAGACCGTGGCCTCAAGTTTGAGCCCTACCACGTTCTAGCTGTAACTTTGACAAACCACTTGTTCTCTGAAAGCCTTTTTGAACTAGGTTTGCAGAGGTGCTGCCGGTGAAATGGCATGGGTGGTGACTGATAACGGGGTCAGCCAGCAACATCGCCGTGTGTGTGTGTGTGTGTGTGTGTGTGTGTGTGTGTGTGTGTGTGTGGTCATGTCTGCAGGGAGGGGTCCCTGCGGAATGGAAACAAAAACCAGCACCTCACGCAAAGGCTGCTGTCCTCCAGCTCGGCCTCACTGCTTTCTCACGCCTGTGCTCTCTGCATCTTTCAGCTGTTACTTTGGGGGGGGTGGATTGCTTCCCCAGGTCTTACCTGCCTTTCTTCCTCATTTTTCTATCTGTAGCAACCTAATTGCTTCACCCGTTTTAGCTGTTGAAAGTACATAAGGTAGTCAGTAGGAAACAACAACAACAAAATGATCTCTGAACATGCTAATTTTAAAAGTGACCAATTTTTTATTCCAAAATAAATATGGCAGTTTATACTCTTGGGCTTGTACCAGCGGATATAACCCTGTTTACATGGGATCCAACTAAATGCTTTAGTTGCACAGAGGCACAGGCAAAGCTTAGAGATTTTCAAGCCATTAGGAAAATAAAGATTTCTAGGCCATGGTCACGTTTGTCTCTTCTCTTATCATCCTGCCTCCTACTTATTCTGTACCCCAGTGTCCTGACTTTCAACCAGACAGAATTTTAATCTCCCTTAGGTTTCGTGGGAGGTGGTATACGGAACATCTAAAATTCATAGATAAGCCTGCTATAGGTTTATCTCCCCAACACTAATGCAAATGACTGAAAATCACAAATGAAAGCTTTTCCTTTCCCTCAGGAGATTAAAAAGAATGTTTATCTCTGACACCGACTCCCAACTAAAATTGTGTTCTTTAGTTTTTAGTTGTATCAACAGATTTTCAAGGGCTTGGGACCATAGGTAGGTGGGTTACTGCTCTGTGAAAAATGATTGATCATGGAGGAAAGACTCTGAAACTCATGTTTGCCCTTCACTGACAGCCAAGCCCAAAGAGGAGAATTGACATGTCACTTACATATGTGCTTGAAGTATTAATTTCTCTTTATTATCTGAGAATTCCAACGTAGATTATAGAGTGTAACCTCACCAAGCGCATGTTGATGGATTTGAGACGCACTGTCAGAGTCAGAGAGAATGTAAGTGGGAGGGTTAAAAAAAAATAAGCAACTGTGATCTTTTTAATTAGCCAAATTTGTGTATGTTGTAAGCAACTTTTCCAAGTATATTTTATCTGCTGTATTATCATGGCACAGTGATAATCGTACGTAGGGTTGCTTATTCCCTAAGCGATTATCACATCAGCCCTCATGACAGCTGGAAGAGGTTATTGAAGCTGTCTTTATTTTGAGGTTGAGGGAACTGAATTCCATTGAGGGTAAATGACTTGCCCAAAGTCAGCCTGGTATCCAGAACTGAAACCCAAAGATCTGCCCAACTCTCAAAGACCTTGGACATGGCCACGATGCTCTGCTGATTGCCATGGTCGTGGGACAGATTATGAATCTGTCATGGTACTGGCCGTGCCTTTTGGTGTCATTTGAATACAGTTCACATTCAGTGTCGTTGCTGTGCTGGCTGCTTTCCCGAGATATCGACCCCCCTCTTAGGTGTTTTGTTGGCTAAAAACCTTCCCATAAACTACATTAAGTTGGTCATGGTTTATATGACAGCAAGAGAAATAATCTTCCGCTAAGACAGCAAATGTTGGATGAATAAATCATGAAATATTCATATGATCATGTTCTCTACGGTAATAAAAAAGAACAAAACTATTTGCTACATGGAACACAGATGAATCTCACAGATACTGTGATGCATGAAAGCAGGTGAAACAAAAGTGATGCATGAAAGCAGGTGACTGGATGATTCCATTTATATGTATATGGTGTATGGGAGTATCAACTGATGCCGAGATCCTTCTGGAATCCAGAAGGGAACCTTCTGGAATACTGGAAATGTTGTGTCTTCACCAGGACTGAGATGACCTGGATGTGTTTCTCACGCATGTGTTTCTCAAAATAAATAAATAAATTTTTAAAAATGGAAATAATTTTGGGGCGCCTGGGTGGCGCAGTCGGTTAAGCGTCCGACTTCAGCCAGGTCACGATCTCGCGGTCCGTGAGTTCGAGCCCCGCGTCAGGCTCTGGGCTGATGGCTCAGAGCGTGGAGCCTGTTTCCGATTCTGTGTCTCCCTCTCTCTCTGCCCCTCCCCCGTTCATGCTCTGTCTCTCTCTGTCCCAAAAATAAATAAACGTTGAAAAAAAATTTTTTTTAAATAGAAATAATTTTGAAGATTCAGAGGAATCTATCTCTATGTCGCTGCAGCCATATGCTGGAACATACGCACACATTCATGGGAGAACTCTCTGATGCTTGACCTTCTAGTGACATGTAGCAAGGGGCCAGACACCCTTTGCTTTATTAGAACCTGGTCACCTAATCATTATTTGAAAGATCCGGCTTTAATCACTTACTGTGGCTTAGATTATGTTGAAGGAAGCAATGAAGTGGGCAGTATATTTTATGAACGTTTCATCTGAAATTGTAAGTAAGTTTGAGAACTAAAAGGGGATGCTCACATTGGCTGACAAACCACTTTCTGTAGCGCATTCTCTGTACTCTTCTACCAACCGAATTACTGCTCTGCGCCTCATAGAGCAGTGTTGGACTTCGCAGATTTAACATCCTAAGGCAACTCTCACGTTTCCCAGTGAACTGTTAGCCTTTTTGAATTACTTTCGCTGTGATATTAAGACCTGAGTAGCACAACACCTGCAAAAAGCTGTTCCTGGATGTTAAATTTTCATGTGACGTTTACAGAGAGACACAGTTCATTTCCTGTGTCATAAAATGTGGGCGGTTTTTGTGCCGTCATTGGAAACCTTCCTGCTTTGTCAACTCTTTGTAACCACCATCAATCAATCAGCCATTCCCCAAAGATTTCTTTGAAGGCTTAATGTGGGAGAGGCACTGGGCTTCCTAGTGTACCTTTTCAAACAAAACAAAGCTCAGAGTCTGGTTGACATAGTACTAATACTCTACCTGCTAATACTCATGTCACTGTTGAATAGCTCATAGGCTTTGAGAAGACTACGGACAGAAAAATTTCACAGTCATGTGTTTTGTTTGCTTTTGTTCATCTAATAGGTATATCGACAGTAAAATATATCCTACTTATCAGGTACATTCTAAATATTTGTCGATTTAGTTTTTTTTTTTTTTTAGGTAGGCTCCATGCCCAACATGGGGCTTGAACTCACAACCCTGAGAACAACATTTGTACACTCTACATACTGAGCCAGCTAGGTGCCCCAATATTTGTTGGTTATATAAGTTAGTGAATCGATGAATAGGCAAGTGGTTGGTTGATTGGATAGAGTTTAGCACGGATAATTTAACAAAAATATTTACTATTCAAAATGTATCAAATTCTGCGTATATCCCTGGCACCGCGCTAAGTATTTTATGTGGATTATCTCAATTTAACTTTCTCAACAGCCCTACGAGGGAAATATGATTAGTGTCTCTATTTCTTAGATCGAGGACAGTGAGGCTTAGAGAAGTAAAGTGATTTATTTGCCTAAAACCAGGATTGGCAGGATTTCTCTAGAAAGGTCAGATAATAAGTATTTTTGGCTTTGCTGCCCAACTCTGTCTTTATGGCAGGAAAGCAGCCACAGACGATATGTAAACTGTAGATGTGTCCCAATAAAACTTTATTTACAAAAACAGTCAGTGGGTACAATTTTCCCAGTGACCATCGTTTGCTGATCCCCGTCACACTTCATCAGTGATGAACTTTGATTTGAACCACGGCAATGTGACTTTGAAGACCATGTATTTAACCAATAAGGAACAAATTACGATCCATTTTTAAAAAGGTAGGAAGTTTGCTTTGGCAGTCTTTATTAATAATTGCTTGTTTCGTTTTGTTTTGTTTCTGCGTTTCCTTCCAACGTCTTCCTTTGTCAGCCATACCGCTTTTCGGTTGTGAAATTGAAAGAAAATAAAACCGAAGCTCACCTCATCGCGATAGTCCCCGGGTGTGTACAGTGTGGAATGTAATGCCTGTTGCCACACACATGCTTTCAGTCTGCCCCTGTGGGTCCGCCCCGGCGGGGCGGGGGGGGGGGGGGTGTGCACTTGTCCACCTGCCCAGAGGGATCGAGTCACATACCTGAGGTCACACGAGCAGTACACAGCCAGGACTTGAATCAGATTCTCTGGACATAAATCTAAGAATCCTTGGCTGATATTTTCTTTTATCTGTTTTTTCTTTTATTTCTTTCCTCCTTCTCACCCCTTTTATAGCTACCTATTGTTCTTTCAGAAAACAAACGTGTGTTAGTGTCTGTTCTGTGCTGGTACTGAGGTGCATGGTGCTGGGAATATAAAATCAAATAAAGTACGAACCCTGCCTTCAGGAAGCTGCCAGCCCAGTCAGGGGACAGGTGTTTCAACAGGTCATTAAAAGGAAGGGTAGGAGGTGCCGCTGAAGTGGATGACGCAGGAGTGACGCTGGAGTGGATGAGGACCCTCTGACTTGTTTAAACTTTGAGGACCCCCTCCCCCCGCCGCCAGGATATCCTTTGGTGCACCAAGCACCTGGGCTGCCCTCCAGACTTCAGGTATTGACAGGCAGAGGCTGGTGCTGGGGAGGAACTGAGAGTGATAAGTTAACAGGTATTTGGGACGGGCCAGTTTGGATGGGGTGGTCGGGGAAAGCCTCTTGTAGCTGCGATCTGAAGAGTGAGAACCGGCCCTTCAAGGATCTGATTGAAGGGCATTGTAGGCAGAGGGGACAGCGCCATGGCCAAAGTAAAAAGGCCCAAGAGTATCCGAGGAAGAAGGAGGAGGGAGGCCGGTGCTGCTGAACTATAGCGAACCGCGAGAGTCATGGCAGTAAGAATCTGCAGAGGACCTCAGCCCGATCCTGGGGAACCGCTAAGCAGGCATGTATTGTGATTAAGTGTACTTTTTGAAGGATCATTCTAACTCATTGGTTCTGTCAGAATCATTTAGGGAGCTTTCAAACGCCTAGGTGCCCAGATCACGTCTCAGGTCAGTCAGAACAGTGTTTCATCATTGTTGTCTGATTTTTGTTTTACTTTTAAAGCTGGTTAAAGGCGGTGCCGGTGCTTAGCGGTTACAGTAGAGAAAGTCGGGAAGCCAGTTAGGCAAGGCTGTTGGAGGTTACTTAGGTTTAGAGTGATGGTGGGGTAGGCACCAGAATGGAGAAGCTGGAGGGAGGTGGTCTGTGGATTTGGATTCGAGGTATATTTAGGAGGTAGGATCTTCTGGACTTTCTGATACATCGTATGTGGCCGTGGAAAGAAAACGATTCCTGGGTTTGGGGTCTGGTCTGCTGGGTGGAAAGATGTTACCATGCTATTGTAATCAAAGATTGGGGTGCAGGTAGGGGAGTTCGTGCTTCACTGGATTTAGCTTAGAGCCCCGATACTGTCGGTCTGTTTGTAACTAGAGGTAGTAGTATTTGTGTCTTTATGTGTGTTCGTGTATGCCTGGTTGGGTACCAGCAGGGCATGCCTGCCCCTTTGGGAAAAGAGTGGCTGTGGCTAGTTTTGAAGAATCCTGGGTGTATTAGGCACTGCGCTGAACATTCATTTAATCCTCTTAATAACCCTGTGTCATTGAGGGGCAGTGATCTCATTTTTACAGGTGAGGAACTGAGGCATAGTGAGGTTGTAATTCACTTTCATCCAGCTAATTAGCTGTCAAGTCAAAGAGTAGGGTTTTGAACCTAGGTCTACCAACCTGGTTTCAAAAACTCTGCTTAACCCCTCTGCCAGTCGTACGCACCCAGGTTTCACATGAGCTCATCACAGGAGATGCGCGCTCGTCATTTTCTAAGAAGTGACTTATTCTCAGGTTATTATCCATGGCAGGATTCACGAGATAAACCTCTTCCTGGTTAAATATTACCTATACCTCCCCTACTGGGGCTGTTTTGTTCAAGAGAGCTGCTGGAGGAAGTGGAAGATCCTGAGCACTGTTGCTTAAATAAGTAGACTACATGCTCTATGAAGAAATCATATTATTTTCTCAAAGGAGAGAAAGTTGGCCCAGTGAGACAATGATTGCTAGGAACAAACTTTCTGGTTTTCCATTTTGTTCTGCTACAAATAACACGTTCTATCAATCAAGGCCTGCTGGGAAAGATTTTGTCTTTCCTCATTGCGATTTAATTTTATCCTCTGTTGAACTCAGGTGCATTTTCCATACAAAGCTGAACTCTTCAGTTAGCATTAATCTGTGTCCTCCTTGAGATGGGGCTGGCCCTTGTGTAGACTACCAGGTACTTAAAAAGAATCTTCCTAGTTTGTAGATTTGAAGACCTTTGTACACTTCAATAATTTTTTTTGTATCCCCCAAAACATTACTTAACTAAAGCTCTTAAGTCAGATGCTCCAACTTTAATGATTGTACACTGAAAATAACTATCACTGGGTTGTTGGATGAAATGGGATGTTTAGATGAGTTAATGGATTGATTTCAGAGGACAGTGACAGGAACATAAAGTCCCCCTTATAGTATCGAGCACCAAAGCCTTCACATAAGCGTGTGGTTTGGAATAGGGAATACCCTGTGAGGTATTGCTTGGGAAAAGTGGATTGATACTTAATCAATCTTCAGAGGCCACACTATGGGGGCAATCATTCAGTGCTCTACAGGAGGCACAGAGTGGAAATACCCCTTCCAAAAGGAAAAATAAGTGTATGGAGTGTGTAATTAGTCTTCACTTAGCTTGGTTGCTATGAATCAGAAACAGCAGCTGCTCACACCAGTGTGTTGTGCTATGTACCTTGCCCAGGGACATCTTTCTTTGAGAAGGACTCGGATTTGGTGCTGCAATTTATTGGTTTCCTATGTTTGTTCAAAATAAAAGCCACTGAAAACACTGTATCTCAGAATTAATGATTGATGTCTGTTTGCCCCATTTGGGGTTTACGCACTATTTTTGCCAAATTTTCCTGGTTGGAATTTGGATTTTATTTTTTTTATTATAATTTTATTTATTTTTTAAAAAATTTTTAATGTTTATTTTTGAGAAAGAGAGAGAGAAGGAGGGATGAGAGAGAGAGAGGGAGACACAGAATGTGAAGCAGGCTTCAGGCTCTGAGCTATCAGTACAGAGCCTGATGTGGGGCTTGAATCCACGGACATTGAGATTATGACCTGAGCCAAAGTCAGATGCTTAACCATGTGAGCCACCCCAGTGCCCCGATTTTATTATAATTTTAGAAAGAGAGAGTGAGTGTGAGCTGAGGAGAGGGGCAAAGGACGAGAGAGAGTCTCACCCAGGCTTCACACTGAGTGTGGAGCCTGATGTGGGACTCGATCCCATGACCCTGGGATCATAACCTGAGTTGAAATCAAGAGTCAGACACACAGTCAGCTGAGCCACCCAGGTGACCCATTGGAACTTGGATTTTAAACGTATTGCTTCCCCTCAAACTCTAGAAGCTATGATGTAACATAGCAATTTAGGTCTGTGAGAGGCAAGAACCTATTTAGAGTGATGGGAACTACCTTGAATAGCTGAAGCACCAGTATCAAGAAAATGGTGGTATGTGGATTCTTTAAGGAGGCCAGGGCCCTCGTCTCCCTGTGGGAACAAGCAGTAGGCTGTCAGGTCTGTGATTCATTCAGTTCCATATCCCAGCACCCAGTTCTTGCTATGTGGTTATCTATTGCCCTATAACATTACCACAAGCTTAACAGCGAAAACCACACACATTTACCATCTCCCAGTTTCTCTGGGTCCCCTCCTTCATGGTTTCTCACTTGGCTGCAATCAAAGTGTCAGCCAGAGTTGAGGTCGTATCTGAAAGTTCAGCTGGGGAAGGATCCATTTCCACACTCACTCAGATTCTGAACTCAGAATTCAGTTCCTCAAGGGCTGTGTGACTGAGGGCCTCAGTTTCCCTCTGGCTGTTGGCCAGAGACCACCTTCAGGGTCTCACTGTATGGGCTTCTCTAGCATGGCCATTTACTTTACCAAAGTATGCAAGCAAAGTACACAACATGCGAATCCGCTAGCAAGATGGGCGTTAGAGTCTCTCGTAACCTGATCATCAAAGGGGTGTCTCTGACTTTGCTCTCTTCTACTTGTTAAAAGCAAGCCGCTAGATCCAGCCCATCCCCAGAAGGAGTTAATTCCACAGGGGTCTGAAGACCTGGGATTGGGAATCACTGAGGGCCCTCTTAGTGTCAGCCCACCACAGCATGCCCTTGGCACTCAGGGCATATCTGTTGAATAAATGAGCAGAAGACCTGGGGTTTTGCCATGGAGGCCAAAGGCACCATTTGTTTTTTTCCGCCATCACCTCTTTATACAACCGTAAGATGAGCAACGTCATTTTAATATTTGATATATGATAGCTACATGGTATTTGGAGAGTCTTCCCCATCCCTCATAATGCCATCTGGATGCTTCAGTTTTATCCAAAGTGATGACCTTACCCATGGAGGAATGTTTTCAAGGGAAGGATCAATCTGGTGACCCCTTTGGTCTGATATGCCTCATCTTTTATATTTTTCTTGCTGCACACATGGCGGGGATTTAAAGCAGTCCCCACACAGTGCTTTCTGGATTCCGAGTCTTTTGTAAATGGAGAGCCCTGAGCAGCGTTTTGCTTCGAGGGAAAGAGAAAGCAAGGGTGAAGGTTCACATCTAATGTGTTTTGGTTGAAGCCACTTGCTCCCTGTGGAAGCAGTCAGCTCTCCTTTCTCCCACAAGACTTTGATATTGTTGGGGCTTTTCAGTGCATGGCAGGATTATTAACAAAAGAAAGGCAAAGTTGTCCAGCACTGCCACACTGAATCGAGAGAAACTTGCAGCCAAGTCACTGAACCTGAAATAAGCTTCTCTTGCCCCAGGCTTCCCCAGATTGCATGCCTTTTTTTTTTTCTTTTAATTCAAAAAATCATAACAGTATCTGTGTGAAATGGTTGGCACTATAGCCTAAGAATCTCAGTCATACTTTGCTAGGTTGGAATTTCTTTTTTGCCTCTTTCCAGTTCAAGAGCAGCCTTTACTTTGAGAAGTCTGGCCGGGGTGGGACAGGCAGGTTCTGGGTCTCTGTCTGAAACTGCTGGAAAGGCTTTCCCACTCCCTTCTTGGCTCTGAAACACAATGCATTAAAAAGACAAAGAAGGACAAAAATCACCATGTGGAAGTTCCATTTGTCAGGTGCCCCAGCCTGCCCATTTTCTCTCTCTCGCTCCTGCCTTGGCTTTGAAATTGAGTTTTTGAGAGAGTCCAAAGCCAGAGGAAATGGCATTGTGTACTCAGTCCGGGACAGTTTGATCCTCGTGAAAAGGAGAAATCGCCTGTATTGACAATAGGCGAGGCTGCTGCTGGCAAGGTCCGCAGTTGTGCGGATTTGCTACTGGGCCTCGCTGTCACCCTGCTGGGTTGGTTTTTCCAGTAATAGACTCCTCCAAGCCAAGTCTGACAATTAAGTGGTAAATACTCTGGTGAGCGGGAGTAGTGGGAGCAAAGGGATAGAGAAGGTCAGTCTAAATAGACCAAGAGCATTAAATTCATTTCCTCTGCGGCCTTCTCTGGCCACGAATCTCAATTCTCTGGAGATGAATAACTTGTGAATTGACTGGTTTCCACTAACATTATGAATTAACAGTAAGTAAGCTGTGTCAGTGCTCAAACTCCTTTTGAAGCGGGGAGGGTGAATCCTATTAGCATTTATAATTGTGTTGCCTTTTCATATTAATCCCTTACCATGGCTGAGGAATTAGGCGTTTTCTCATCTGTGGACGGAAACCAGTCCCAGGAGGATGTCCTGTCAAGTGCCAGAAAATAGATGATGATACGGGGCCATACCCTTCCCCCCAACAGGAGCTCTTGCCTCTCTTGTGAGATGCGCCTGTGATGTTCTGCATATCTATGAGATCGGGCTTACGGTATGATTCTGGAAATTTATTACTCAAAGTGAAGCCAAGCCTCCTGGCCAGGAATCCACACTTGGTGAGTTGCCTTTAGCTGACGGGGAGGCTAAAATCCCTCCTTTCGTGAAAAGCAGTACACCTTCACAGAACTCCTTTTTCCTCTGTCATGCCTCGCTCTGGATTGTGTCCCTTGTTTTCTCTCGGACTTTATTCCGTGGCAGTTTGGGATGCTCAATGCACCACGACCTCTGATTCTGCCTGTCGTAATCCCGTGGCAGCAGTGACAGTCAGGAGAGAATAGAAAGCATCGTTGGGATGTTCAAAGGGAAAAAAGAAATTTCTCCCAACAGAACAGGGAGAGGCTGTGGGCTGTGCAAGAAGAAAAGCCATATTTGTGAGTATTTACAAAGACAGTCAAGAGAAGAACGGTGTTTTCAATGTGGATCCGTGTGGTTAGTGGTTTGATGCTATGCTTGTGTCCTTGCACATAGACACGTTTCCTAAATTACTGACCAGTATTTCATTTATTAATAAAGGAAGCTGGTTGGTGTCCTGTCTCTGGGTCAGGCCTAACTGAAATGCAGTGGTACAAAAGTAACCAAGTTGTGAATGGTTTGAGCCAGGAAGTTCTTGACAGTAACTTGACTCTGAATGTGTTGAGTGGTGACCAAGGTGTTGGAGTCAGAATGAAAGGAGCTGCAGCATCCTTGCCACATGGCTCTTTAGGTAAGAGCCGTGGGAGGAAGAGGAGAATCAGATCTGAGATCAGATCTCATGAGAAGTGCTTGCCCTTGTCCTGATCAGACACTTCAGCTTCTGAGTACACAGTGGCCCACTAACCTTTGGAGTGGATGGCTCATCACCTCTGCAGTTCAGGAAGGCCATGTGGAGTCTCTGGTCCTGCTGTTTGACACTTTCCTTCACAGGCGTGGTTTAATCATGTAGCCATTCACTCTCAGCGGGCATAAATCCTTTTTCCCACAAGAGGATATTGGCTGGATGTGACGTTTATAGGATGAAAGGAGCAGCTGGTGATGTCGGATTCAAGGCAAGTAGGTTGTCTTGGCCATCCTAGTTAGCAGATGGCCAGGACTTGATAGATTGAAGATTATTAGGATCGAAGTCAAGGGCCAAATGGCATGAGGGACTGGAAAGTGGCAGCTGATATCTGAACAGAGGCACATGCAGTCTGCTGGGGCCTCTCTACTTGCATTTCATTTTGCTTCAAGCAGGAAAGACCTCAGGTCCTCGTAAGGCCCTGGCTTGCAGACGCATCTCTAGAGATTATTGACACCGTGGTTATGAATCTGATAGTTGGCTCAATCCTTATCATGGTCTATTATTCGGAAAGATAATTTTATGAAGATTAGATTTCATCAGCATTTATATGAATTTGGCCTTTTGCCCAAACCTACGTGTCATGGTTTCCTACGTGGCTAATGTCCCTGTGTCGCTTGTTATATCTAAAGACAACTTAAAGGCTTTCTCTCAGGGCCCTCTGTCGCGTTGGCATGCCATCCTTTTGACGATGACTCATGCCACAAAAGCTGCTCCGAGTTAGAAGGGCCAGGAGCTGAGCTTTGCAACAAGAGCGCCAACTGCAGGGCAAGGGGATGTCCATTTCTCCGAGGCCATTTTAAGCTCATTTGTGTAATTGCCACCTTCTCAGTATTACTGCATAACTCCTTTGATCTCAGAGGAGAAGGTGGCAAATTTCAAGATCCGGGAAAACTCCTCGTGTGGCTTTCAAAGGAGCAGCGTATTACGAAACTGAGTGGATGTCAAATAAAACATAAATTTGGATCTTTTGAAATTTGAGCTCAAGTAGGTATTACTTTTAGAGCCAAGCACATTGACAATTTCAGGGATGAAACTGCTGTTGTTTGACATTCATTTAAATTTGAGTGTTTGGGTCAAGTTGTTGCCCAGTCACATCCATCCTTCTTGAATGTTGCGTTTGTACTCAGCATTATACTCCAAGCTTTACACATTTAATCCTTAGGACAGCATTAGGAAATTGTAACCCCATTTTATAGGTGAGGACACTGACGCTCTAAGCGTTCATCCCTGACTCAAAATTTCATTGTTTTCCCCCACCCTCTGGCCTCCTCTACTCTAGATGAGTCCAGGATGTAAATATGGGTTGCTCAAACAGCCTTCTTCACCGTAGGCATATTTCAGAGCTATCCAAATTGCTTAGCTTGTGTTCATGATTTTTTTTTTAAGTGGCAAATTGATTGAAACAGTAAATGGAAGGGATTATTTCAGACAGGGTTGTGCCTTTACTGGAACAAATCCACTTATTAGCATGCTATTTGGATTCCCACCCTGAGCTTTAGAACCAACACATAGACTGGAGAGTGAGCTCAGTATTACTAGTAAGTTATTTGGACCAGCCAATGATCTCCATTTTCTCTCCCTTTCTCCTGATCTATTTTCCTTAACCCCAGCCATGGAAACTAGCAATGGGGGCTATGGAGGCAAATGGGCATTGTAGGTTTTCTCATTTATGGGGTTACTTAGAATATAGGGTCAGGCCCTGGAACTTGAATGGGATCTGACTTGAGTAGAGATATTGTAGTCAGAAGTGGTCAGAAAGTCAACCTGGATTAGGTTGCCTGGTTATTTTCCTCTTGCATGAGCTACAAATGTTATTGGTGAGTGGAAGAAATGGGGGACTAGAGCTTTCTCTGAGCTTTCTTTTCATGAAATAAGACTGAATGCATTAAAGGGTCCCCCAACAATAAAACATCCCCCCACAGTTGGGATTGAAAATCAAAAGCATCTGAAATGTTGCCCTGGTAGAGGAGGGGTAACACAGTTTTGGAGAAGCACATGAGTTGATTGGGTTAACAGCCAATGCTGTGTCTTGGTATGTGGAGTCTCATTGAGAAACCTTTATGACAAACCAGAAGCAGAGTATATTGGTCAAGAAAATTATTGGTCAGGTGCCTGGATGGCTCAATCGTTTGAGTGACCAGCTCTTGATTTCGGCTCAGGTCATGATCTCACAGTTCATGGAATCGAGGCCCGGGTCTGACTCTGTGCTGACAACGTGGAGCCTACTTGGGATTCTCTCCCTCCCTCCCTCCCTCCCTCTCTTTGCCCCTCCCCCCACCCTCTCAAAATAAATAAATGAACATTAAAAAAAAAATAAGAAAATTCTTGGTTTCTTAGTCTGTCCCAAATCTTCCACCTCTGTACACACTCTGAAACCCTAACAGTTATTTTATGCTGTAACAAATGATCCCAACTAATTAAAACAAAAATTATTTTATTGCTTTATGGTTCTGTAGGTTAGCTGGGCAGTTTATCTGGTTGGGACCAGCTCGGGTGGTCTCTGGGGCCTTCAGGTAGTTCATGTGAGGCTGGATAGTCTAGGAGAGACTCACTGTCCTATCTGATAGTTGGCAAGCTGGCTAATCTAGAACTACCTCAGTGGGGACAGCCTATCTGCCCCATGTCATCTTGTCCTCCGAGAGTCTAGCTTGGGATTCTTCACCTGGTGGTCTCGAAATTTCAGAGTCCCAAGAGAGGTTAAAACTCTACATGCAAGCCCTGTGTAAGCTGCTCCCTATACAGGTTCGCTCATGTCCCATTGGCCAAAGCAAGTCACGGGGTCAAGCCCAGTTTTAAAGAGTGGAGAAGTTGGTATACACTTGTGATGGGAGGAGTGGCCAAGTCAGATTGCAAAGGTGCATGTGACAGGCATGACACAAGTTTGTGGCCCTTTTGCCATTTCCCACAGATATTAGGGTAACTACGGGTGGTTGAGGTAGCATAAACTTCTCTACCAGCCTAAATCTGGAGAAGGAGAAGGAAGACCATGTTTTTGTCTATACCTTCAATTTGATATGAGATAGTTCTCTCCACTCCTATTTATTCTTTCACTTCTAAAATTTGGCCACATTTACCAGTAGACTCTCTTATCTTGCATTCTTGAGTGTGATTCCAGTTTTGAGCATCTTTGTAAAATGTTGGTGAGTATTTGCTAGGGTGTAAATATGAGGTCTTCATTTTGATGTCTTTTTTTGTGGATGTTTACCTCTCAAGAATGCTTTGTGCTCAACCAATCTGTCAAACCCTTGGCTAGAGCTTCCTGTCAGGCAATTCGGAGGTATGCTAATGGTAACTCCCAGAATTCCACCTTTGTGATCTGGTATACTGGGTTCCTATTCACTGATCCTTTCTGAAGTGTCTGTAGTGTTTATGGTGTAGTACCAAATTCTGCCTCACTTTATTAGTCTATAAATGTGACACCATATATAATACACCTGTGTTTTAATTTCACCGTAACCCAAGGCTCCTGTCATCAATATGTAATGACATATTAATCACTGTTAACTCACAGTGCCTGCAACTAGGATTTCTCAACCTCACCTTATGCCCCGTTGACATCTTGGGGCAGATAATTCTGTGCTGTAGGGGGGCTATTCGGAATACTATGGAATTTTTGGCAGCAGCCTTGCCTCTAACCACGTGATGCTGGTAGCCCCTCTTCTTCGTCCCTACTTGTGACAACCGACAGTGTCTGCAGACGTGGCTCAGTGACCTCAGGATGGGTGTGGGCAGTGGGAGATAGGTAAAATCACCTCCAGGTGAGAACCACTGTGCTAACGTGGAGATGCTGAAGCAGAAAACAGAAGGAAACGTGTGAAGTATGGGTATTGTCCGAGAGTACACTAGGAGTGGCAGTCCAGTGGATGATTTGTTAACAGGGAGAAGGAATGTGGGAGATTTTCAGTTACCCTAAAATTTTGACCTCCAATGACCCTAAATTAACTAGGAAACGTCCAGTTGGGTCTTGCTACACCTTGAAAGATTCACCAATATCTGAACTTCATTATGTTAGAAGTGGGTTAAATATAAATACCCACCCCGGGGCGCCTGGGTGGCTCGTTCGGTTAAGCATCCAACTTCAGCTCATGTCATGATCTTACGATTCGTGGTTCGAGCCCCGCGTCGGGCTCTGCGCTGATGCTTGGAGCCTGGAGCTGCTTCAGATTCTGTGTCTCCCTGTCTCTCTGCTCCTCCCCTGCTCACTCTCTCTCTCTCTCTCAAAAATAAATAAACATTAAAAATAACTAAAAATATAAAAACTATTTCTGAAAAAAAAACTCAGGAGATAGGCTGACCATATAGATAAGGGATTTTGGAAAACTTAAACACACACTCTAAAAAGTATAGAGAAAATTGTATCATGACCCATTTGATACTCATCACCTAGGGTCATCAATGATTGATTGATAGCCAGTCTTGTCGCATCTTTTCGAACTGGTATCCACTGTTGGATTATTTTGAAGTAAAATCTAGATGTCGTTGCATTTCATTTGTAACTATTTTAATTAGTGTCTACAAGAAAGTACCTAAAAACCAAAATTATAATACGCTGGTGGAATTTTAGTCTTCTGGAAAGGGCCAGAATGAGAATTTATACTGAGTAATAATCAGAAACTTAAGGGAAAGAATGGGAAAGAGGCTTGACTTTGGGGGGAATTAAAAACCCCAGAGGGAAGTGAAGTTGGGAGGTACTGTCTCTTCAAGCTCCTCTCCTGCCCTGTCCTCCCCTCTCCTACTCCGAGGTAGTCTTAGAAATTCCTCTTATAGTATGGTGGTGGTAAAGCACAGGAAACTGGGATCCTCAGAAAGGAGAGCAGGCTGGCAGGGCACAGATCCATTTTCCAAAAAGAAGCGGGGGCGGAAAACACATCACAAGAAGGTACTGAAATATTCAGTCAATGATGGATCACTCTTTGATGACTTTCAATGACTTTTTAGCAGATCAGGGTGTACTTTTAATAAAACAAATGCAAGAAGAAAGTCTTACCATTGCTTTTTAAGATTTTAGTAGGGCTGTGGTATTTCTCTCCTGTTCTAATGTATCCTAAGAAGTTTCTTTCTTTTGATTTAGACTTCCTCACTTGATTTTATTATGTCATAAATCTTCTGTGTTTGGTGAGAGCCATGGTATATGTAAGACCTAAGCAGCTTGCTAGATAACATCTATTTCCCCCACCCCCTTCTCTGCAGAAGATTAAACTGAGGCTGTTGTGTCTGATGCCAGAATAGATTTAACCAATCATGTTTCCTTTACATGTAGGTCAGTCCAAGGGACAATTCTGCACTGGATCCTATTATCCATGGGTTGAAGGGCGTCGTACATCATGGTAAGTAAGCCATGTACGCTTATTTTTGCTGGTATGTGAAGAGCTAAGGTCTCCACCTAAAGGAATGGGGTTATCTTGCAGAGGACACAGGGTGACACCGATTCCTCATCCACTGATGTTGAAGGGCGTTAGAGCCATTATTTGATGGGTAAAGAGGATGCCCATTTATTACCTGAAAATGGATCTGGGTTAACAGTAAGCCATTTGTTTCTCTTCAGGTACCACTTTGAGTGCATGTGTTATAAATCAAAATGCCCTAAGATGTACCGTTTGTATGCGTTGAACCTGCCACTGTCTCATGTCTCTCTTAAAAATACTCTTCTTTCAAGTGTATTTGCATTAATAAATTTCTTGATTTGCCGCTCAGACTTAGGGAAAAAATTTAAGTAGCTGTGACAAGTCATTAAACTTTGCTGCATGTGAGCAAGCATCATGAGCCACTAGCATGGAAAAAGCTAGGCCGTGTTCTGTGTAGCAGACGTCTTATCCTCAGGCATAAAACTGGGAGAGAAAGTAAGATAAATGGGTTCTGTCTTTCCCAACTGGTTTTTATTGGAAGAATTTCCCCGCAACTTTATTATCGGCAATGCATCATTAGCTATGACATCAGGATCCTCTAATTTCAAAAGTACCCTTGTCACAGGGAGGTATGGAGTCTAGAGGTAGTGTCATGATTTGCAAAGTTTTAATAATCTAATTAGAATTCCAAAGACATTGACAGAAATAGCATTAGTAACCATAATAAATCTACCCTTCATCTCCACAGCTGTGATAAAACATCGTCACACCTTTCTGGGAGGATTGTCTTTCAACATTAGCCAACTCTGCAGACCTTAACAGACATCTTCCCCCATTTCTCTCAGGGAAACTAAAACCACTTGTCAGGGTACAGTTGAAGCCAGCAGGATTCTGGATTAATTGTCCTTCTCTTATAACCATTCAATCGTGCAGCAGTGAACAATAATAAACGTATGAAAAGTAGGAAAATAGGGTGGCTGAAAACACCCCCGTAGAGGTTTTCATTGTGAGAAATTTCCACGGCTTCTTCAAAATTTCAGTTTGCCCCAAAGCAAACCCCTCACATGGAGCTGGGAAGTAGGCTATGTGACAGTTTCTCTAGAGAACAGAGCAACTTTGCCAAAACTGTTTCTGCCTGCGCATTTGTTTGTGTTTTGATGTTGGTCACAACAGTGGTGGTTTTGGACAGTAGGGATATTTGCATTGTTCTCTGGACACCTCAAAAGTGCAAAGAAAGCTGGTATTTGGGCAACATGTTGTGCATTCTGAGCTCCTTTCCCATAAGATCCCCTTGGACATTCAGTTGACCAAACCCTTCCAGAAATTCCAGTTCGTGGTGTAGATTGAGTTTTGGGGCCTGAAACGTAGTAAATGATGACTAGATCGTTTCCTTCCTTCCCTCCGACTTATTCATGTTTGAAAACAAAAACACCATGAAGAGTTCTAGACTCTTCGAAACAGGTACCTATTCTTCAGTCAGAGAGGAAGCATTCCACCAGCTAAGGCAGATCATGTTCTTATTTCCACAATGATAATTGAAGGAGATTCCATATGTTAAAGATAAGCGGAGGCTTCTGTTAGCTCTCAGATCCCCAAATCTCAGTAAACTCACTGCCTAGTCATCATTTGGTTCATGAGCTCTGTGATGGCATAATCGTGTTATATCCTTCCTCATTATCCACAATTACCCTCCAAGAGGCTATTACGTGTTTGCTCTTATATGTTTACCTGGCACTGGGAGGGAGACAAAGATGCCTGAGTTGTGGTTTCAACACACTTTCTAATGGAGAAGTCAGAGGAGATCTGCCAGGAATAATTCCCTGCAGGAGGAAGTTTACTTATTTGTACAGCAGAAGTGTGGCATGCCCACTGTGTGCGATGAAAGTTCTTTTTTAATTATCCTATCCCATGGCCCACCCACTCCCCACCACATCATCCTAGGCTCCTTTCTTGGAACCGTTGGAAGGTATCAAAAATAACCTTGTCTTTTATTCACTCGTGTATTACCTACTGAAGTGTCCGCGTCATGAGGGCAAGAACCCCCGCGTGTGTGGTGAGTAATAGACGTTCAGTAAATGTCCGCCAACTCAGTGGATCAAGCAGACGTACAAATAAGTGAAAATATCAAAATATGAAACCTGAAGAAGAGGAGAAGAAACTAAGGCTCCTTGAGTTTTGCTCTGACTGGGAAGAGAAAGGAGTCAGAGAACATCTTGGAAATGTGACTGCACCCTCCGTTCTCAGGCTGTCATGGGTTTTCCCTGTGACAAGGGGATTGTGAAAACACACATCTCTTTTGTCATTCTTCCAGAAGAGAATGAACATTTTCAATCGCTAGAACAACTTTTGGTGGAACTGGAAGCATTTTCAGTTGAAGGTCCTGTGAGGGATTTGAATGATCTGTTAATTTGATGGGACATAAATAATTGTGCCCTTCACAGAATCTCTGGCTTGGAAATGACAATAGAAATGTGTAAAAAGGAAAAGATCAATATGGATTTCTGTTACAGTTCAGAATTGGTTTTATTTCTTCAGCTCTGGGAGTCATATCTTAGAATATTAATTCCTCATTAAATGAAAGGGTTTTTTTTTTTTTTAATAGGAAGAATCTTGTATGTTCTTCCATTTGAAATGCCAGTGAGAAATCTGGTCATACTGGCCAGTCCTACTTAGCATTTGGTCATCGGGGTTCTCTGTGAGGCAGACAGCAAGGTGGGGTTTTAAGTGCAGGTGAATTTTTTGGCAGGGGAGGGATAAAGAGGAGCAGGGCTGGATGGGGAGAGCGTTGGGATGACAGTGCAGGTCTGACATCTCTGAATGAGGAGGGAATCTAGGAGGACTGGCTGAAGGCAGCTCTCAAGAAGTCTTGGCCAGTGTGGAGTTTCCTCAAAAAATTAAAACTAGAACTATGACCCAGCAATAACACCACTAGGAACTTATAGCAATAACCCTATGACCCAGCAATAACACTACTAGGAATTTATCCAAAGGATACAGGAGTGCTGATTCATAGGAGCACATGTACCCCAAGGTTTATAGCAGCACTTTCAACAATAGCCACATTATGGAAAGAGCCTAAATGTCCATCAACTGATGAATGGATAAAGAAGAGGTGGTTTATATATACAATGGAATACTACTTGGCCATGAGAAAGAATGAAGTCTGGCCTTTTGTAGCAACGTGGATGAAACTGGAGGGTATTATGCTAAGTGAAATAAGTCAGTCAGAGAAAGATACCATATTTTTTAAGTATAATTTATTGTCACATTGGTTTCTGTGCAACACCCAGTGCTTATCTCAACAAGTGCCCTCCTCAATGCCCATCGCCCACTTTCCCCTCTAAGAGAGATACCATATGTTTTCGCTCATACGTGGCTCCTGAGACACTCAACAGAAGACCATGGGGGAGGGGGAGGGGGAAAAAAGGTTACAAAACAGAGAGGGAGGGAGGCAAACCAGAAGAGACTCTTAAATACAGAGAACAAACTGAGGGTTGATGGGAGGTTGGGGACAGGGGAAAATGGGTGATGGGTATGGAGGAGGACACTTGCTGGGATGAGCACTGGGTGTTGTATGGAAGTCACTTTGACAATAAATTATATTTAATTAATTAATTAACTTAAAAAGAAGAAGAACAAGAACAAAAACAAGAAGTGTTGGCCAGGCCATCGGAGCACCTCAGAGCCAAGACTGCCTGGGAGAGACGTCCTGCGTTGGGCAGGAGTGGCCCAGCCTGGGTTCCCCTGTCGTGGGCAGTCACCGGCTAGAGTGTGCCAGCAAGGCCAGCCTCCGTGAGCACACCATGGTCAATCCTGAAGGTGCGGCAGCTGGAGGCTGCCAGATAACAAGGCTCCTGCTGGCAGTTTGTCTCTGGAAGGAAGACCTTAGGCCTGCCCTCCCTTGGCTGGCACGGAGGTTCTCATCTTCCTTCCAAAGACGTTCTCCTAGTCCCATTTCCCAAGAATTTTTTTTTATTGGTGCTCTCACTTTTAAAATGCTCAGAGGTTCTTAGAAGCAGTGCTTATTCCTTTTGTGCCTAGTTATTAAGTGCCTGCTATTTTTGTTTTTAGTTTATTTATTTATTTTGAGAGAAAGAGAAAGAGAGAGAGTAAGTGAGAACAAACTGGGGAGGGACAGAGAGAGAAGGGGATGGAAAATCCAAAGCGGGCTCTGTGCTGACAACAGAGAGCCCGATGCAGGGCTCGAACTCACAAACCGTGAGATCGTGGCCTGAGCCCACATCAGACACTTAACCAACTGACCCACCCCTTAAGTGCCTAATCTAAGCATACTACTAAGCTAGGCAGAGAGAGCACAGCAGACAGACCTGCCCTCCTTGCATTTATAAAGTCTTGGGGGAGACATACGATTAAGCATTGTCATTGCATTAGAAAGTGGGGAGCAGCAGGTTTAACGTATTTGGGGGTACAGAGGAGACATCTCAGACAGAATGACCACTCAGACCTAAAGAGTACATAGAAGCTGTCCAGGTGGAGAGGGGAATGTTTCAGGGTTTTAAGCAGCATCCCTGTAGACGAAGGTCTCTAGTGGTGAGTGCATGTAGCATGTTGGAGCTCTGAGCTCAGCAACATTGCTTCTTCGTTGATGGGGAGAGAGATCTAGAAACCCCATGGCAACATAAAGTGTTGTTTCTTATGTGTTCATTTTTTAGGTGAATTGTGATTTTTATAAACTTGAGAGCCATGCAGAAATAGAAATAGAGGGGCACCTGGGTGGCCCAGTTGGTTGGGCAACCGACTTCAGCTCAAGTCATGATCTCACGGTTCGTGGGTTCGAGCCCTGCATCAGGCTCTGTGCTGACAGCTCAGAGCCTGGAGCCTGTTTCAGATTCTGTGTCTCACCCTGTCTCTGCCCCTCCCCTGCTCATGCTCTGTGTCTCTCTGTCTCTCAATAATAAATAAACATTAAAAAAAAAAAAAAAGAAATAGAAATAGAGAGCTGTGATTTGCCATTGATTCTGGCCCCATCTATCCAAAGAGCAGTACGTGGATGCAGTAAAACATATCTATAGTCAGGTGTTTTATTCACACACCACCACCAATATCCACTGGGGGGGAAAGATTTAGGGAGATATTGTGAATCCTATTCACAGCATGGACTCAGTCACGTACGCTGCTTTCTGTATTCAGGACCCAGCCCTTAATAGTAGCCACACCTGATAGAAATATTGGTTCTGAAAAACTTAATCTAGCTCTGTTTTTTTTAACCCATCTAAGAAAAAAGAGAAAAAAGAAACTCGTATGTGAGTAGGTATAGAAATGTATCCTTCTCTTACAACTAGTTTTACCCAATTGACCAGTGCTCAGAAATGTATATTATATCCTGTGTCAATTAAAAAGTTTTTTTTCTTTCATTTTTTTGGATTACCTACTCCTCTGTTCCTTTTTTATAATATCCACACAAAATCCAGCAGCCTGTTTATGTACATATTCTAGAACACTGTCAAAAGGCATCGTGACACTCACCACTCTCTCTTGTCTCTCTTGTCCCCAATTTTTTGTTTTTGCAAGGAAGCGTGCTCGTAGTGATTGCTTGGTTGTTGAGCTTTGATTCTCTGTCCCTCTTTTCCTGTTACCCTCCTCACTGTCCTTTCCATCTTCTGTTGAATGTACTACCTTAGTGAGCAGGACGGTATCTTTCTCCTTCAGAGGAACTGTGAGGGGGACAGTTAGAAATCGACTCAGACACCACGCAGAGCCAGAAGGCTCCTCCCCCTGTCCTCTCTGACCAGCCTCTTCCGAGAAAGCTCTCTGTGAAAGTACAAACGAATGATCACCTGAAAACACCCTTCAATTAAAGTAAAAAAACAAGGCTCTTCCAAGTTTTTCAGTGATGGAAGTTGGGGCTATGACAAGATCAAAACTTTCTTTGCAAAATAGCTTCCCCGATTGACTAGTTTTCTACTGGGTTCATTTCTGGAATGTTTGACACCCATTTTCTCCCCTGCCCTGGAATGCTCATCAGCTGTCCAAATGTACGGACAATGTCGAATCACTGGAGTCACCCAGGCGTTCGGCAGAAAGGGAGAGATAAAGGAAATTTGCAAATATAAGTGACTCCCTGGCCAAGTGTTTCCGTGTGATGGTAGGAGCAGGTACATTTGCATCTGTTTTTTTTTTTCCATATTCCACCTGCTAGGATTGAGGTTTCTGCCCATCAAGAAGAACTGGAAAGGGACTCCGGGCCTTGAGCAATCTGAATTTCCTCTAAAGGATGGCGGGGGGGGGGCTTTGTTTTGTACACCTGCTGATATGTTATACACATCATATGTGACATGTATGTGATATGTTAAACATACACTGTCTTAAAAGAAAGCAGCCCGGGGCACGGCACCCTTGCCGCCCGAGGAGAGCTGCTGTGGAGATGCCAATGGTTCAGCCTCTCTGAAAGCCGTGTGGCTATTTCTTCTGTTCGTTTTTCTTTTTTTAATGTTTACTTATTTTTGACAGAGAGGGAGACAGAATGTGAGCAGGGGAGGGACAGAGAGAGAGGGAGACACAGAATCGGAAGCAGGCTCCAAGCTTTGAGCTGTCAGCACAGACCCCAACACGGGATTCGAACTCATGGACTGCAAGACCACGACCTGAGCTGAAGTCGGATGCTTAACCGACTGAGCCACCCAGGCGCCCCGCTCCCCCCACCTTTTTTCTTCTTTTTTTCTTTTTCTTTTTTTTGCCATTTGGCCGTTTCTGCCAGCGCTGTACATACGCCTTATCCTCTGAGCTGGCAAGCCCCCATGTGGGTATACACCCAAGAGAAATGTCCACAGAAAGACTTGCCCATGGGAACTTTGTGTATATTAGCCACAAAGTGGAAACAACCCAAATGTCCACCAATGGAAGCCTGAATATGCAAGTTGTAGTATGGCCAGACAGTGGAGTATTATGCAGCAATTAAAAGTAACCAGCTGCTTGACTTACTTGAAAACAGAAGAGCACATACAGCTTAGTTCCATTTCTCTCAAGTTCAAGAACAGAAAAAAACCTAGTCTTGGATGGTAAAAGCCAAAATAGTGAGATGGAGGGGTATAGTAAGTGAGAGGAGACATGAGGGAATTTTCTCAGGTGATAAAAGTATTATGTATCTTGATCTGGAGGATGATTACATAAGGTATAATATAAAAATTCACCACACTGTCCCCGTAGATTTGCTCACATGACTGTAAATTAAAGAATGACCCGTGTATATCGCATATTGATTTCTCAAAGGTAATACATTTACAAAACCCAAAAATAATCTGGCAATATGCACCAGATAGCCAAATATTAAAAATCCTGATGGTGTACCAGCTCCTGTATGTGTATGTGCCCTAGAGAACGCAGATGAAAGTGTACCATGAGATGTGTACAAGAACATCGGTGACATTGTTTTTTCTGACTGCCCAAACCTAGAAATGCCTCACATGCCTATCATCAGCAAGCTAGATAAACACAGTACAGTTTTACAATAGAACATTCCACCCTGATGGAAAGGGGTGGGATCCTATACCTCTCAACAACCTGGGCACATACGAGAACCACAACGTAAAGCAAGAATCTGAAGAATGTGTAAAGTATTCCTCCATGTCAAGTTCAAATCCGGAGAAAACTTAGCCTATATTGTTTAGGGGTGCATCTGTAGGTGGTAATACTAAAAGAAAAACAAAGTAACAATGACTTGTAAAAAGAGGATGCCGGTTACTTGTTGGGGCAGGATGGGAAAGTGATGAGGCACCGGCCCAGGGAGGGTGCAAAGGGCTGCCCCTGTTCTGGTCACCCCAGGTTTCACTTTAGGATGATTTGTCAACAGTATATTTATGTTTTGTGCACCCTTCTGCGTGTGTGTTAAATTTCACAATCAAAGAAGACAGTCATTAGCTTTAGAAAGTAAGAGATTCCGACAGCACTTTCCTGTGGGACACATCAGGTACCAAGTGGCCTTACAACAAGCAAAGAGGGGAGTGACAGCACCTTTTTAAAAACGCTTCACCGTAAGTACCCCTGACAGACTGTTTGTTCTCTCTGCAAAGTGATTGCAGGCCAAAGAAAGAACTGTGGCCACCTTGGGACTCTATCATTAAGAGATGACTTTGAGAGCCAACGACTCCTTTTGGAATTTGGAAAAAGGAAATCAGAAACAAAGGGGATGGGGAATCAGGTCTCAGGTTTAAAAACAAAGGCTCCCCACTGCTACTGTGCTGGTGCAGGCTGTCTCTGCACCAGGCCAGGGTCTAATTATCTGGACAGGCACCAGTGAATGCTCCAGAAAGCCTCTGAGATACAGTTATCCTGTCCCCCTTTATATAGAAAGGTAAGCAAAGCAGGCATTGCCTGAGTGGCTTGAATCAAGGTCTTTGTGACTTGAGATTGGCCCTCTTTACTCCCAGACCATCCCCCCCTCTGTTCTCTGCCAGGGTCACCACCTGCCTCTTTCAGCCTTGATTTAGGTTTGTTATACAGACTGTAGAAAGGACATGCAAAGAAATGCTTAACGGGACCATGCTCTGCCATCATCATTCTTGCGCCATTGTGATTATCCCTGGGGTCAAGATCTTGGCATAAACTTTCTGTCTGTGGCTAAATGGCTCAAGTTCCTAAAAAGAGTCTTGCATGAACTTTGGAAGAAAAGGACAAATCCCAGGACAAGGGACCTTTGGGGGGAAATTCAGCTACTAGACAGAAATAGTATTATGTGTCATTACAGTCCAGCAGCAAGAAGATGGGGCAGGGATGATTTGATGTGGTTTGAGGACTTCTTGCCTGTTTTGTGTATGTGAACTTTAAGCTTCTTTAATCATAGAGTTTATGTGTCCTGTCATCCTTGGAGGGCCTACAAAGTGCTAGTGAAGGTGTTGAGGATAAAATGATGAACGAGATTTTCCCTGCCTTTAGGGCAATTTTAATATCATGAGGAAACTTTTGTGTGTGTGTGGTGGTGGGGGGGCATCCCATTCTTGGTGGTGAAGATTAAAAAGACTAATATTCTTCACCTGCAGAGTAATCTCCTGTGTTCATATGAATAAACAATTAGAACATTGGAATGAGTTTTCTGAAAAGTCTGTTATAGAATATTTTTAAAGAAATGGCATTTGTTATTTTTCACATATAATGTGACTTTAGGAACACTGGATCCTGAAACAGTGCTTCAGAATGTAGTCTGTCTTGGGTTTGAATTCTGGCTTGCCCCATTGGGAGCTGTGTGATCCTGGAACAAATCATTGCATTTCTCTGTCGCTTGGGTTCCACCTTGTAAGATGGGGATAAGGCCCCATAGGTGTTAATGCTACATGCATTCCGATAAGGAAATAACTAAGAAGAAAGGGTGGCTGGCACCTGTCCACTGTCCTCTAAATCATCAACCAGCAAGTGCAATCTGTGAGCCAAATCTTCCCTGCTGCCCATTTTTGTAAATAAAGTTTTACTGGAACACAGCCACACTCATTTGTGTACATATTGTCTGTGACAGCTTCTGCACCATGACAGCAGAATTCAGCGGCTGTAACACAGAGAGTTAAGGCCCACAAAGCCTTAAACACTTACTCTCTGGCCCTTTATAGAAAAAGTTTGCCAACCCTGCCTTAACTAAATGGTAGCTATTACGGTCACTGTGCTAATAGAGTTAGTGGCTTGTTCATGTTGGGATGATGTAAGTGTCTACTCATGTCATTACTTAACCATTTGATAGACTTTTCAGAGATGGGCTTCACTTTTGATCTCACCCAAATCGCCATGTAATCCGAATGTGTTTCAACTGAATTAATTAGAGTTCCGGTTTAATGTTTACCTTAAAGAAATCAAATTATTTTCTCCCTTTTCAATAGGAAACCCGATGCTATATCATCTAGCAGCCCACTGATAGTTTTGAACATCTTAATATGCGACAAAATTTCCTGTTTGAAGTTTATGTCTCTGGCATTTAATTACATGGAACTTTCCTGAAGTGTGCTATAAATATTCAGTACCCTGGTCTTGGCTAATTGGCTCACATCTGTTATGGATCCAGGAAGGGCAGATGCTTATCTGAACACTTTTGATCTCAAAATCTTCGAGAAACAGGCGCACTTAAGCCATTTCCACAGTTTCCTGGACTTCAACGTGTCAGAACTACCACCGTAGATGGGAGCTATTTCCATTTCTTTTCTTAGCCAGGGCCAGGAAATGGGATGCTGTGCGGCTTCTATCTTATCACTCACAGTGTTGTTACCAATAATGTTAAGACAGAAAAGGACTTCAAAAGTGATTCCCTTTACACTGGATTTGAATTTGAGGCTAGGTGTCATTTGGCCCAGCCTTCTCTGTCAGTATTTGATCATTTGCACAGGATCATGGGAGCCCAAGGAAATGCCCTTTTCCTGGTTGTTTCAATGGGATGTGGAAAGCAAAGAGAAAAGTTTAAATTATGTCTCCTGTCATCTACTGCAAAGATGCTCACTGAAGTACCTGGGGCTACTTTGTGTGATTTTCCCACCGTGCTATACCAATGTCACCTTGGCACGGGAGAGGCACCATGGTGGCATGGCCAAGAGCAAGGCTCCGGGATTAATACCAGGATTATTTGGACTAGGCACAGCCTGCACAAGTCACGTAAGCTTTTTGTGGCTCTGGTTTCTCAGCTGTATAATGAGGTAATAATAATGCCAACCTTACTGGTTTGTCCCGAGGAGTCAGTGACTTCTTGTACCTGCTGTGCCTAGCACATGGTCAGTGTCAACCTCAGCTGCTGTCACTGCCCCCTTCCCCATCACCATTCCCATTGCTGTTGTTACTTGTTGATGTGAGTATGGAGGTGACGGGATATGATTGCGGATCCCTGAGTGCTGCTTCCATCACTACCTGGGTGTTGAAATAGAATGTATGTTGCTGGAGTGAGTTGAGTCATGCAAAATAAAACCACATGAGGAAGAAAATGGTCACAAAGTGATTGGGGTAGCCAGTCCCTTTGAGATCAGGGGAAGGGGTCATGGGCAAGGAATCAGAAAGTGTGGGAAACGAAGAAGATCCTCTCATCTGGTAATGCCTGGGTGTGGGCCTAACCCTGCCCAGATGTTCTGTACGTATAATCCTAATGAATCCTACCCAACAGCGCAGTGAGGTAAAATTCTTAATCTTGTGCTACAGATGGGTCAACTGAGGTGCAGAGACCTCAGCTGATTTGTCCCAGCTCATGGAGTGGAACAGTAATTTGATCCCAGTTTTATTAGATCCTAAAATACATTCTCTTGCCAGCTCTGCTCGGCCAGTTCCTATTTCCATCATTGATTAACTTCCGGATTTTTGTCAAAATCACTTCATTCTTGTGAGCCTCACTTTCTCCACTGTGAATTAGGTCTGATTGAGCATCAGAAGGGCGCTAAAACAATGTACATACCCGGTCGTTTACAACCACTGGGTAGGGGAGAGAGGCGAGCAGTGGACCTGTTCAGTGACAGTACTGGGTTTTTGTCACTGTATGACTCTATAATTTAAATATCCTGTTCATTTCCTTAATTGTTGACAAGACTCTGCTTTTTGTGTTTCTTTGGAAATATTCATGTCAACATACGTTTTACTCAAATGCCAACCCTTAAATCAAAATGCCACGTTCAGCCAACTGACAGGACCAGTAAACTCAAGGAGCCTAGATGTCTTTGAACCAGGATGGAGTGGCTGTTCCATGCCCTTGGAGTGGGTCTTTGGGCGCTTGAATTCAAGATTCCAATTAATCAGGTGGGCTCTTTCCCAGTCAAAGCAGCCTTTGCTCAGAACTTGGAATAACACCAGCTCTTCATGTTATGGTCATGAGCCTATAGGAAGGGCCAGTGGGCAGAGAATTACATTCTCTGGTGGAGAGTTGAATGCCCACTGGTGGAGAATGTCTAAGAAGCAGAAGTAACAGTTACACCTCTACAGCCTTGTTGTAGGTTGCCCCATTCATTCTCAAATGGGATTGCTTGTTGCCCCCTCTTTTAAATATCCTACTCCTCTTCATACAGGCACAGGGATCAGCAAACTCTCTCTGTAAAGGGATTGATAGCAAAGATTTTAGGCATTGCTGGCCATATGTTCTCTGCTGCAACAACTCGGTTGTTTAGTTGTAACCTGGAAGCGGGCATAGACAGTTTGTATACAAATGGCCATGGCTATGTTCCAATAAAACTTCATTTACAAAAACAGGTGCTAGGTTAGATCTGGCCCCTGGGCCCCTTTTGACTTAGAGTTACTTCGTGATTTAGTTTGATCAAAAATGTTTTTTTCAGCTATGTATAAATGACCTACTCTTTAAGGCACTGTGTTATGTACTGAGGGTATAGTTGGGAGCCACAGTCTGGCCATAATGGAGCCTCCAGCCTGCTAAAGAGAAGAGACCACTATTAAGCCATTACACAGACTGTAATGAGAGCGAGGTCTGTACAGCCATGACCTTGGGCAGATTATCAGCCCTCATCAGGATGATGATACCTACTTCACCGAGTTGTGAAGCCTCATTTAGAGAACATCTACAGCAGTGCCTGACCCTGAGGTCATACATATAAATGTGCTCTGGTAAGAAGAGGTGATCTGTAGAACATCCTACACTGTGGAATGCAGTCCAGGGGTTCAGGTCATTGAAGGGTAAACTGAGGCTAGAGAACCTAGTCAGGATAAACAGATGGGAGTCAGTGCTGCTGCCTGGCCCCATGAGCACTCTATACTGTGGTCACATAAAATAGGCCCCGACCCGGCTTCTAGTAGTCTCATAAAGACGATGGAGTCCTTTCATGTGAATCTTGTTGAAAATGTCATGTCAGTATCCTAATGTCATCAATTGTGTGACTCTCATTTCTTCATATATTTTTGGTCATATATTTGTGTCCTGACATCATATCAGTTTCAGGTATACAGTCTAATGATTTAATGTATGTGTACATTGTGAAGTGATCACCACACCAAGTCTGGTTAATATCCATCCTCACACATAGTTACAGGTTTTGTTGGTTTTTTTTTTTCCATTTCTTCATATTTTAACAACTCTAAAGTCAGAATGCATCTTACACATGATGTCATGTCATTGTTTAATTAGCGGCATGTTGCCTTGAAATAATGATGTGTCTTATAGTTGTCAGTGACTTAGATATGAAAGAGACACAATACCTAGGATGCGCTGGTTATTTAAGATATCCCAACTACCATGCTTGTTTGTTCCTTCATTCTCTTTTCACATAACTATTAGGCACCTGCTATGTTCCAGGCAGTGTTTTAGTTATTGGGTATATGGGGTGGATGGGAAAGGCGAGGTGTTCGCCCTTGTGGAGCAATCAGTCTCTTGGGGAAGACAGACAGTAAACAAGTAAAAGCAGAGTGGGAAGGAAATGAACTAGGTGTGATACAGTGAATGCAGCAGGAACATACCAAGATGGGGTGTCTGGGGTAGGCTCTGAGGAGATAACCTTTCACCTTGCAGGACTCAGGGTGAAAAGAAATCCCCCATATGGAGTGACGCTGGGGAGGAGCATTCGAGCAAGGTGGGCGAGGAACAGCAAGGTGAGACAGGTGGGTTGTCAGCAAAGGTGAGCGCAGAGGTGAAGGGCTGCAGAGGTAGATAGATCATATAGGGCCTCGTGGCCACGGTAAGCAGTTTGGATTTTATTCTAATTGAAGTGAGAAACCACTGGAAGATTTGACCTGGGCAGTGTCAGGGTTAGATTTATGTTTATAAAAGCCAAGTTCTTCATTCTTCAGTGAGATTTCCTCCCATCATTTTTACATCAGGGCAGGGGAGGAACTCAGAGCCCAGGGACCCAGAATAGGATAAGAAAGAGCCTGGCGCTGGGCATCCGAGACCCAGATTCACTTCTACTTCACTGTGTGGTCGTGGTTCAGTCACTGTCCCCCTTTGGACCTCATTGTCCTCAATTGTAAAATGAAATGGAACCAACGTCCTTCTCTAACTCTTTGGAATCCCTCAGTTCTTTGTGATTCTTGGGGGACTTCCCCAGGATCCCCTCGTTGTAACTTTAGGCTTGTTCCCTAAAATCATCTATCATGAAGCCTCTTACGGGCCAGGCGCTTTTCCATTGCTCCATCTTTCCCATTCCTTCCTCCTTGCTGATGTCAGGGAGATGACCTACCTAATAGCCGACATCCATTTATACAGAGCAGGTATCATTGCTTGTATTTAGATCATAAAATTAATTCCTCAGCTCTTTCTAGGAGGCCTCTGCCACCATCTTAATTATTTTTTTTTCAACATTTATTTATTTTTGGGACAGAGAGAGACAGAGCATGAACGGGCGAGGGGCAGAGAGAGAGGGAGACACAGAATCGGAAACAGGCTCCAGGCTCTGAGCCATCAGCCCAGAGCCCGACGCGGGGCTCAAACTCATGGACCGCGAGATCGTGACCTGGCTGAAGTCGGACACTTAACCGACTGCGCCACCCAGGCGCCCCAACCACCATCTTAATTATAATCCAGTGCTTTCTGACTTCCATGAGGGCATCTAGATGCCATGCTCCTAAATCCCCTGGATTCAGGCCCTCAGGCTCTTTATTTCTATCATGACCTCCATTTTCCATTCCTGTGGTCAGCAGGCCCTTTGGCCACCAGCTTGTCACATGAAAGCCATTCTCAAATCATACAGCCCATTCATGGCTGATCCAGACTTAACCCAGGATCAGACTCTGGGTTTCTAGACTCATAGACTCATGTTTCTAGACTCATAGAGTCATCGATGGCATCTTGACAATTTTTAACCTAATTCCAGATTGTACTTTAACCAACAGCTGATCTTTTTCCTCCTAGAGCCTATCAAATTTGGGGCTCTTGAACTTTTCCTTCTATCTTCCCTCTTGTTCACTTCACCCCAGCCACACACCAGGAAGAATCCCTTTGCACTTTTCTCTCTGCCTGGAATGTTCTCTCTAGGTTGCTGCATCGCTCATTTCTGCCTTCAGGTTTTTAATCAAATGCTTCCTTCATGAGCCTGCCCTGAAAATTGTCATTTTCAAAATAGTAGTCAGGGAAGACCTCACTGAGAAATGTGTCATTCAAATCGGACTAAGTTATTAGCAGCTGAAAGGCATTTGCTCTAAAATTAGCCATGAATAGAGCAGTGAGGAAATGTTTCAGAGCAAAGAGCCAGTGCAAAGGCCCTGGGTAATATGATCATGTGTGGCTGTACCTAAGAGTCAGAAAGTAGCAGTGGATGATGCTGCGGACACTGTGGGGGCCCATTAATACAGTTCCCACAGAAACTGACTACTCTAATATACTCAGTATTGTGAAAAATGCAGATTCTCCGCTCAAACCCAGACTTACCGGATCAGAATCTACATTTTAACAAGCTCCCCAGGTGATGTGCGTGAACGTTAACTCTGAGCAGCAGTGTCATAAATCTTCTTGCCCCGTGTAGACCCAGGTCACTTGACCTGTGACCCAGTGTTTTCCAATGTCACTCTCTCCCTACGCTTCCCAGCAGGAAGCAGAAGACCAGTCCTACCCCAGTGACTTTAAGCGGTTCAGGGAAACATAATAGCTTTTCCTTACAAAAAGTTTTGGGAAATCCTGAAGAAACTCAGCAGTCATTGGGCTAAAGACAGAAGCTTGGGCTTTCTTTGATTTGTTTATCTTACACACTTCCCTGAAATTGATTGACTGCTCATTTGAAGAATGGCACAGATATCCCTCCCTTAGGGTCTGCCACATTCTGCCCCATGTGACACTGTGTTCCTCGGGGTAGGTCTGCTTGTTTGTGTTTCAGTCTCATTCCATAATTCCTGGTTACTGTATAGGTCTCATCTGTATTTTGATTGTTCATCGTACCTTCTAAAGGGATTTCTTCCTTCCTATATAACCAAAGCATTGAAAATATTAGGTTATTAACACACTGAAAAATGCAATCAATCAGATGATTATCATCTAATGTTTTAATGATCACATTTTTAATCCAATTATGCATGTTTGAATCTTTCAAATTTTCTTTAATTAAAGATTGCCTCCTGGCACTGCTATCAGAAATAAGAAATTGAACAGAATCGAGCCAGTTCTAATTTAGTGTTGAAAAGGATAACTGGGCTGCGCTGGGTTTAATGGTTGACCATGACTTTAAAGCCCTCATACAAAATTTTCTAATTGATAAGAAAAATTTAATCATCTTCGGATATACTCCGTTTGCATTCAAATAAGGTATTTCTTTTTCTAAATAAACCTCCCCTAACTGATTATTCATATTGTCGTGCAAAATGCTTAAAAATGAAAGACAGAGTTGGGTGAAATGTAGACTACTTAATACAGTGTGTATTTAATATAAAAGTCATACATTATTCATTTCTGCAATTTGAATAACTTTGAATTTAGCATCCCTGTTCTTCATCTTTTTCTTTGATGAACAATTAATTATTAAAATATAATATTGTCTGCATACAGCACTGGGATCCTTGAAAGTGGAATATGAGATTCATTCCCTTTCAATTCTTTTATCTAGTAATGCACAGAACCTTCTTATTATGGTTTAATGGAATGAATGGTGGTATAAATAGTGTTTCAAATATTTTTCTCAACTAGGTAAGTGGCTGGGAAAGGAATGTTTTGAATTCAAATTACTAATTTGGATCAGAGTTGGAGGCAGCATGCCCTAATCAGGATGGGTTTGGAGTCAAACTGCCCTTTGATAACAAGAGTCAGGTAACAAGTACTTAAATAGGTACTTACGCTGTGCCAGACAACCTCCTCAGCCCTTAACTAATGTTAATTCACTTAATACTCATTTATTCATCTAACCTACTTAAGCGCTTGACACTGTTAAAATCCCATTTTGCAGATATTGGGAGAGTTTATGTTTTCACCTGAAAAGTACATCCTTCCTTCCTTCTCTGTGGCTGTACTCAGGAATTCCCTGTCTTGGGTCCAGCCAGTTACGTACCTTGTGGCTTATTTGGGCTTTGTGGGCAGTGTGAGAAAGAGAGTGCCACCATCTCTAAAATTATTTCTAACTTACAACGGAGCATTATGAGCACCCCATTTGTCAGTGGAACATTCCCTCTGGGGCTGAGCAGGAAATGGAATGTTCAGGAAGATCAGTAAAAATTAATGTTCGGTGTTAACTAGGAAACTCAAGGAGGAAAGACAACAACTCAAGAGTTAATTCTGGAATGTCTGTTCACCAAAGAAATGATCAATAATGGTAGAGACACTTGAACATGTAAAGTTCTGCTCCCCCACCAAGTTGTAGCCCTGGTTATCAGGGTGACTTTCTAACACTTGCCCCCCTACCCCCATCAACATAAGGGTAGAGAAGAATGTGGCCTGATGGCAAAATCCATTTCACTGACTATGATTGTATGGCCCTTGACCTAAGAATGGTTTTTACATTCAAACTCAAAGTGAAATGTTATCCCCCACAAAACAATTCATTCTTCTTATAATAGATGTATCGATTTAAAATTGTTCTCTGTTATTGGTGTTTTGAATATCATTAATAAGGTTGTGCAAAAAAAAAATAATAAGGTGGTGGAAATGTGTTTGTTAATATAAGTACTTGTGTGACATCTTTGATTTTGCCTCTTGGCCTGCAAAACCTAAAATATTTACTATCTGGCACTTTACAGAAAACATTTGCCAATCCCTGGCTTAAAACACAAAATGAGCTGGTCTGCTCTCAGCCAAGTGCTTGCCTTGATAAATCAGGGCTCCCAAGGCGCTGTGCTAAGCCCCTTATATTTATGAGCTTGCTTAATTGTCACAACAATCCCAAAGAGTAAATACTCTCAGAATTCCCATTTTACAGATAAGGGAAGTAGCTCAGAGAGCTTAAGACCTTTCCCTAAAGTCACACAGCTATTAAATATCCATTGGTTCCAAAGCTCTTACTAGAGCTTTGGCAAAGAAAATTCTAACCTGTGTTGCCCAGGTTGATGGGCCATATGTGAGACGTGATGCACCTTTAAGGCACTAGTAATCAAGGTTAAAAAAAAAAAAAAAGACATGTGCAAGCATTAAAGGAAGTACATAGCTATGTAAGGTGTAGGTGGCCAGGCCTTGGTAGTTTAAAAAAGTAATAATAGGGGCGCCTGGGTGGCTCAGTCGGTTGGGCGTCCAACTTCAGCTCAGGTCATGATCTCGCGGTCCGTGAGTTCTAGCCCCGCATCAGGCTCTGGGCTGATGGCTCGGAGCCTGGAGCCTGTTTCCGATTCTGTGTCTCCCTCTCTCTCTGACCCTCCCCTGCTCATGCTCTGTCTCTCTCTGTCTCAAAAATAAATAAAACGTTAAAAAAAAAAGTAATAATAACAATACAAGTATTAAGAATTAGAATAAGAATGATACCTGTAATTTATGAGATGCTTACTATGTTCTAAGCTCACAAGAGCCTGGGAAGCTTTAGTAACTAAGATCACACAGCTTACAGGTCAGGGAGTTGAGATTTGAACCTTACGGGCTGGGAATCTTCTCTCCTCCCCAGCTCCTTAGGGACGGAGACATGAGGGGCTGAAGAGGGCAGTGGTTGGATTTTGGTTTTCAGCTCCTACTCCTAGGCTTACTGTCCCAGATCCTGAGCAGTTTCTTTGAAGAAAGGATCCCATCTGAATTTCTGTGTTCTCAAGTGTTTGACCATCCCTCTGGTCTTCTATTTCCCCAGCCGTAAAATTAAAGAATTGGACTAAATTGGTGGTTTCCAAGGTGTCCCTGGGTTCCCAGCTCAACGTTAACCACAGGGGCTGCACTTGAACTTGTTGAGTTGGCTGCTTCCCGTGTGAGATTTTGTTTGAATAAAGGGTTCCTTGACTCCCAAAGCCTCTGAACTAGGGTGGTCTAAGCCCCTTCCAGGTCTCAGAATCTGACCCAATGGTGGTGGCTGTGGCGTAGTCAACACGCAGCAAAGCTGCTTCTCTGTCCCTGTCACCATGTCTACCTGCCCTGCCACCCATTTGATGGCACCTGCTCATCAGTTAATGCTAGAACCTACCTCTGAAGCCCTTGGGTTTGGTCAAGGACAAAAAAAAAAAAAAAAAAAAAAAGCCCTTCTGCACTTATAGCAATGGTCACACCTGCAGTTTCCATCAGTCCCTGCCGAATTCATAAGCCCGTACAGGAACTTGTGTATATTTCAGAGTCCCAGTCCTGCTGAAACAGTGTGCCCTTGTGAAATCCGGCCACCTCAGGTTGGCGGGGCAGGTGTTTCTGCTCTTATCTTTTCATGTTCCTTAAAGCCACCACCTGTTCCTGGACTGGATGCTGTAGGTGGGGCTTCACCCCTGTGGGTGTGCGAGTGTGGAGGGATTTTCTCCTCTCTACCTGTCTGCCCGCAGCATGCTGAACTGCAGCCCACATATTGGATCAGGCTCCTAGGGAAAAACTCGAAAGATTTTCTGGTCGTTCAGTCTGGAGCCCTTGATCCTAAGGCAGCTCGGTGGGCTGTGGTGTGATGCCAAGTTCACCTACAATCAAGATGGTGATGTTGTGGCTTGTGATGCCAGGCCCTGTGCCCCCTGTATTGCTTGGGGCCTCGTGTTGTCTATTTACACAGCCCAGGAGGCACAGAGGCGGCAAGCAAAGGCCAACATGTTTCCTGCTCCCAGCCAACCCGGTCCCAGCCAAGCTCGCTTGCAGACATTTACCCCATCATTAGGCTGCTGGTAACCAGGTTGAAATTAAAACCCACGCTTGCCAGCGGGCAGAGGAGCAATTCGGTGATTTCCGGCCTTTTGTCTAAACAGAAACCGCTTTTGTCATTTTGGTTATAGAACCCTATAATTTGAAGACTTTTGCCTCTATTAGTTAATACTTAATTTTTCTTTAAAAAAAATGGAATTGAAAACCTGTATGAGAATCGGCCAAGTTTTCTGAGTCTCATGAATAAGTGCTTCTGTTTCTGCATTCACTAGTGACCTTGGGCTTGGTTATTTGAACTCTCTGTGCCTTGATTTCCACATCTGTAAATTTGGATTATTAAAAGCACATACACAGAGTGCTGTAAATTAAAAGCATATAGTGATGGTTTCAGAACAATGGAAGCCTAGGGCATCTGGTTGACTCAGTCACTTGAGAGATTCTTGATTGCAGCTCAGGTCATGGTCTCAGGGTCGGGAGACTGAGCCCTGCGTTGGGCTCTGCGATGAGCATGAAGCCTGATTAAGTCTCTGTCTCTGTCTCTCTCTTTCTCTCTCTCCCTCTGCCCCTCTCCCCACTCGTGGTCTCTCATAAAATAAAATAAAATAAAATAAAATAAAATAAAATAAAAGCCTGGACTCTAAACCCAACTACCTGGCTGTGCATTCCAGCTCTGTAAATTGGGGATAGTAGGACTACTTTGTGGGGCTATATTAAGAATTAAATAAATAAATCATTGTAAAGTTCTAAGAAAAAGACCTGACACATACAGTGAGTACTGCTTAAATGTTTACAACATGTAAATATTTAGAATAGTGCCTGGCATACAGTAAAAGTTAAATAAGTGTGAAGTGTTATTCAGTTAATCTCTATCAAAAGGAAATTGCCATTTTAATTATTTTAAAAGAGTCGTTTGGGGCACCTAGGTCCCACTTCGGCTCAGGTCATGATCACATGATTTGTGGGTTCAAGCCCTGTGTCGGGCTGTGTGCTGACAGCTCAGAGCCTGGAGCCTGTTTCAGATTCTATGTCTCCCTCTCTGTCTGTCCCTCCCCTACTTGTGCACTCGCTCTCTCTTTCTCGCTCTCTCTCTCTCTCAAAAACAAGTAAACATTAAAGAAAAAATTTTTTTAGTTTTTTTAATGTTTGTTTTTGAGAGAGAGAGAGATAGAGCATGAGTGGGGGAGGGGCAGAAAGAGAGGGAGACACAGAATCCAAAGCAGGCTCCAGGCTCTGAGCTGTCAGCACATAGCCCAATGTGGGGCTCGAACCCATGAACCGTGAGATCATGACCTGAGCTAAAGTCGGACGCTGAACTGACTGAGCCACCCAGCAAAAAAAAAAAAAAAATTTCCTTTGAAGAGTTGATTTCTGTTGGGGTTTTGCATTATCCCCCATTTACAGAGATCTCTCGAGTCTATGGATACACAGTTGCCCAAATACCTGTACTGATTGTTCTGCATAAAAGAAGAAGAAAGAGGGGTGGGAGCCTGGAAAGAATATTCCTGTGGGCACAGATGTGTCCGGAAAGTAACCTGGGGCCCTCAGGTGCCCCCAGGAATGTCCTTGGGCCCATGGTGAAGGCCATCAGGGAGCTAAGGCAAACCACTAACAGGACTATAATAGCCTTATTATATCCCTAAAAGGTATAAGAAAGGAATCCCAGACTTAAATTCAGGGAGGGCTAAACCTTTGGAGACCCAGGAAGAGAGTAGAGCCTTCTCTGATTTGGGAAAGAGGCTGGATAATCTACTGTGCCTGATTGGGAGAACTGTAACACCGTGCCCTAATCTCTGCTGCACTGTTTCTTACTGCCTCCGGACCTTTGCACGTGCTGTTTGCACAGCCACAAATGCTTTTCTTCTGTTTTGCCCCCACCCTTCAATATTCACATAGTTAACTTCAGCTTCATCTTTAGCTGAGTCAGTCCAAGTTTTGGTGTCAACGTGCCTGGGTTCGTATCCCAGTTTTGCCACTGAGGAGCTATGTGATCTCGGGCAGGCACTATTCCCTTCCACACCTTGTTTTTCTCATAGAGTTATTGTGAGATAATATTTTTAGGTCTCAACTGAAAATATCATTTCTCCTACTTACAGAAAGACCCCTCTGCTTTTGTAAGAAGAAGGAGCCTATTTTCAGGGCCATCATACAACCCATTCACCTCAGGGTTGTTTGTTGGTTAGATTTCACTTTGATTTGGATAGGCACTGGGTGAAACTATAATGAGATGTAACCAACTTTGGAATTGAGCTTTACCATTGGCTTATAGTTTTCTTTTCATGCTGAGTTTCTCCTGGGCGTCCCAGAGTTCATTCCACTGACTTTTAGTTCATAAGTATCAGATGGGGAAGGGTTCAGTGGTGATGCAAGACTGGGAAGGGGTGGGTTACATAAAATCAAGTCCGTTTGTTTTCTGCAGGACTTCTCAGAGACTTCACTGTGCTAGTGTTGTGGCTCTTTCCTGGGGGAAGAGGGAGGGACTGCAGATTGCCCTGCGTTGCTCGTCATGGAACGTGTTTTTCATGAAATACAGTGCACTGCGGTGTCTCAGAACACACCCTGGGAAACACTGCTTTGTTTTCTGTGGCCCTCCCACCACCAAATGCTAGTGCTTCTCAGGATGTAAACAAACATAAGGCTTGTGATGTGGCACCAGCATGCCGAGGGTTTGACTGTGTGTCTGCAGCATAATACGACTTACCATTGTGCCTTTCTTTTCCCTCTTCCTCCGAACAGAGAAGGAGACCTTTCTGGATCCTTTCGTCCTCCGGGACCTCCTGCCTGCATCCCTGGGCAGCTATTACCGGTATACAGGTTCTCTGACCACCCCACCATGTAGTGAAATTGTGGAGTGGATAGTCTTCCGGAAGCCTGTCCCCATCTCTTACCATCAGGTAGATATTCAGCCCCAAATGGGGGCTCTGTGTTTACTTGTTTGTTTATGTTGACTGAACTGTCTAACATTGTTACAGAACACCAGTAAGGATTTTTTTTTTAATTTTGATCCTCTGCTCCCCGTTGATTCCTTCATTCTTTCCAGCAAACATATTTTTGAAACCAAGAATTGTAAACTATGAAACACGGCCCCTCAGCCGCAAATTAACTGGCTGAGCAGAGCTGCAGCTATGAAATCGGGTATTATGTAAGTATCGATCTTGAGGAGAGAATAGCTACCCTCTATGATGATGACAGCTTGTGCCAGAAACTCTTCTAAGCTCTTTTTATATGTGTTGACCCATTTAATCCTCATGAACAACAGTCCCACGTGGTAAGTACCCTTTTGTACCCCCATTTAATAGAGAGACACAGAAGTGAACTAACTTGCCGGAGGCCACACAGCCAGTGACTAAGCCATGGTGTCCGACCCCAGAGATCATGCTCTGACCCATTAAACCTACCCAAAGTTCAGAAAAGAGAGGGCTTGTATACACAATGAAATGAAAGAATAAATAGCATCGATCGAACTCTTTCTGTGTGCAAACACTTTAGTTATAGCCAACTTAGTGGGCAAACACAGTTGAGAGACGGCTCTTGGGCTAAGATGTATACATAAGGACATCGTGGCCTGGAGGGATTGGGTAACATGCCCAAGAATTCATGGCTAATGAATGTTGAAGCCAGAAACCAAGCCCAGGTTTGTCTGATTCCAAAACCCACATTGGTGACCACGACACTGACCGCTTCTCTCCCAGTGTGACCTGGGCTGATTTCACGGGAGGATGCATTTAGAAATTGGTGAAATGGAGATGGGTTTGGGGGCCATGTCAGAGGAATAGGAACTACCAGGCAGGTGGGAGTGAGAAGGGACAGGGAACCTTGGAATCACCTCATGAAGGATAATAGATAGAAGAAAATTCTTAGAGGGGATATATGTGAGACGTCGAAATACAGCATGCACTGAAGTAGAAGATTATGTTTCTTCTCCATAATTTCAGAAACAAGAACCAACAACAATGGGTAGGATTTGTAAGAAAAGGGATTCGAGCCATTAACTTGGATGGTCTAAAAATGGAAGGTTCTTACTAGAGCTGCTCACAGAAATGTCTTCCCAGAGCGTGACATCTAGGACTAAGGAATGTTGTAGTGGGCAAGGGGAGGTTTTGGAATTATGTGATAATATCAGTGGTAAAACTGAACACAGACAACAAGATTGTGGACCTGGCTGTCATGGGGAATAGTCCAAAGATTTTCCTAATAAGGGCAGAGAGTACAGAATAGAGACCGGGGGAAATAGGGTTGGATGGTGTCGTGGTCAGGTCTGTTTTGGATTTAAGAAATAGAAACCCACTTAAGGTAGCTCACATAAGGGGGTATTTTAAAGAAACAGTAGTCGAGGCATCCTGAGATGGAGCTGTCATAACCAGGACCGTAACTAGAAGATGAAGCACATTCTGTCTTTCAGGGGCCACACAGGGTCTTAAGTCTTGGAGTTTCTGCCACAGCTCTGTGATTCTGTACTTCCACAAGATTCTCATCCCTTCTCTCTCCCAGTTTGTTTTCTTTTGGTTACTTGGCCAAATATGGTTACTCTCATACCTATTTACCTTTCGACTCAAATGCCAGCTACCAGCTAACAATGCTGTGGGTCCTACTTCAAGTATTCGAGAAGATGAATCTGAATAGATGTTGGCTGGCCAACACATTGGCTGGCCAACACATTGGCTGGCCTTGGGTCCCGTGTCCATCCTGAAATAAATCATCAAAGGTACCAGGTAGCATTCTAAAGCTTTAAGTGTTGTCCCTCTGGGGGTAAATGGAGCACGTTTAGAAGGAACTATGTGCAGGAGACACACGTTACAGTTAGGCCACACAGACTTACTTGGCTTCACTGCTGTTGACGTTGTACTTTGAGAATTTTGTTTTCTCTTACTTCTTCTCCGATGAACAAAGAAGTACTAGAAATTTGGTTGCCGGACAGGATTTCCAGCCCTAAGAAGACAATGAATTAGGAAATGAGTTTTCTTCTTCATGGTGAAGTCAGCATTGTTTTATTAGAATAAAGTAAAATCGCAATCCAAATTTTTATCTCCCCTGGATTGGGGCAGGGCATTTTGAAAAGGGATCCTTTTTTTGTCCCTTAAGATAGATGCTTTTGTTTTCAAAGATACAAGGGCTTGAGAGAACAAGGTTAAGACATGCAAGTCTGGTTACTTTTTTTGTAGGACACTGTGAAGGGGAGAGGCAAAGAGTAGTAATTGTTTAGTACTGGCTTTTATTAGAATTTCTGATATCTCATGGGTCCAAACAAAAGGCGGAGGTGTAGGCTTGGGTGTCTTGTCAAGTGCTGTCAGTGAGAAGCATTTTGACATCCGGTGACTGGGGGTCTTAGAAAGTGTTTGGTTAACAGCTGTTTGCTCTTCACTGCCTGCCACTGAGACCCTCAGAGAGAAGAAGCAGTGAAAGAGTTTTGCTCTGTGACTTCCAATATATGACTTTTCTGTAGGTAGTGTTTTTTCAAGGAAATAGTGAAGAAATAAATTAATCGTATTGGCTTCCTAGTTTCTTTACTAGAAACCGCCCTCAGTTAATCCTTTTATCAGACACAGCTTCATCTGTTCCTCTCCTTCCCTTTCTCTCTCTCTCTCTTTCTCTCTCTCTCCCCCAAGGGAGGAAAACAGCTCATTTTCATGTGGCCAAACAGAATCCTTTCTGGCGCACTGCTTGGAGGTCACGGCAGTGTCAGCCCTTGGAAAGGAAACCATTAGCCATCCAAGTATTATCGCTTCAGACCTTCCCACCCTGACCCTGCCAACATTCTTTCGGAAGCTAGCACAGAATGTTCGTTGCAGAAAGGCAGACAGCCAGTGCGGAAGACCAAGTAGACAGAATCCCATGTCTGCTTCTGTCAGAAGGAAAACATTCCTAGTTCCTCATCCTTCCCTTTCTCCAAAGACTGTTTCCTGTTCTCTCCTGTCTTACGCAGAGTGAGTGCCCGTAGGTGATGAGATGAGAGTGTGTTCGCCGTAAAATGCAACGGTTAGCACTTGTATGATGTGGATTCTTTGAAGCCTACTGGATATGAACAACTGCTTATTTTGCCTCTTTTGTGAGCCTCCTTGGATATTCAAACCAGCCCTGTAGCCAGTGAGCTCTGACTCCGGCCTGTGTGATAATCTAGATCTCAATTCATTGTCGCTAATGGAATCGCACGTTGGCTTGGTTGGCCAGCAGTCAGAATGGCTTAGGTGTTTGGTTCCACTGAACATCTACTGTAAGTAATAGGCACGCATCGTGCCATGACTTTGTCACCCAAACAAAATGGTGGCACTCTTCAGTGCTGGTGTAAGAGTTCAAAGGAACAGGACTAGCACATTGAGATGGTGCCTATGTTAGGCTTGTGATCATTCAGAGAACATGATCATTTGAGTTCAGTATACTAGGATGTGTTTTATTCTAGAACAGTGGCTCCCAAATGACGGTGCTTTGGCCATTGGAAACTATCCCAACCTTCCCTTTCCCCGGACTATTTGCTTCCAGTAGTCTAAAATACGATACTACCTATATTTTCCCTAGCGTGAATTTTGTTTAAGTGCTTCTTAGAGGTTCTGTCAAAAAAGTAATCAATAAATAGGAAGATGTCTAGTTTGTTTGCTTTTGGATGTTTGATTTTTTTTTCTAACAATAAGCTGGAGTGGATAGAAAAGGCTTATTTGCATACCTTTTTTTTTTTAACCAATGTTATCTCTGTCATAAAGAGCAGAGAAACTTTTTTGAAACAAGACCATGTTCTGGGGCACCTGGGTGGCTTAGTCAGTTAAGCATCCAATTCTTGATTTCGGCTCAGGTCATGATCTTACAGTTAATGAGTTCAAGCCCCACATTGGGCTCCATGCTGACATGGCTGAGCCTGCTTGGGGACTGACTCTCTCTCTCTCTCTCTCTCTCTCTCTCTCTCTCTCTGTCTCAAAATAAGTAAATAAACTTAAAAAAATAAAAAAAAATCCATGTTCCATTTCAAGCCAAACTCCCTGGGTTTCATTCCTGGCTCCATTTTTCAGCCAAATTACTGAGCTACTCAACGGCTTACTCTGTGCCACGGTTTTCATCTGTAAAATGGGGATGATAATAACATACCTACTTCATGGAGCCATTATAAAGATTACATGATGGAATCTGAGTGGAACGCCTAGACTCGTGCCTGGCACTGCGGGACATAGTAGGTGGGTTTTTTGTTGCTATTGTTAAATAATCACCAAGGCTCTGGGGCAACGTTGTCCAGTAGAAATAAAACACAAGCCACATACATTATTTAAAATTTTATAGCAGCCATATTAAAAAATGGAAAAAGAAACTCATTGTAATATTATATTTTATTCGACCCAATATATCCAAATTATTATCATTTTAACATATGGGCCTGGCCACATTTCTGGTGGGACAGCTGCATTTGGCTACTGGCTATTAATAGCCCTGACGTTTACCTCAAGGCCACAACAACTAATGAATTACATAATTCAGAAAGTTTCTATTCCAACACCACATAAGGCACAGCGCATGTGAATAGAGGTTTTTTAAATGGCGGGGTGAGGTGTCATTATTAATCCCAACAGATAGTTTTCTTTGGTAATTATGGTTTAATTTGTTTCTTTCTGTAGAAGGCCTTTCTGTTATTGTCTTCATGCAAAACTATCTGTAGCTACAGGAGGGACATGTCCGTGTAGTTAGCTAGCTATTCTCGGATTTTATTTTTGTAGCCATGGTTCAATAAGTAAAACTTTGGATGCTCCAGGCTACTGGGAATTTAATATTCCATCACTTTTGTTTAATAACGAGGCAGCAAAACAGGGCCTGCCCTGTCACCCCTCAAATGTGTTCCGACACTGAAGTGTCTCATGACCTTAGGTGTGACATTTCAGTTCTTAATGCTTACCCTGGAGTTTATTATTATGTTTATAATGGACTCTGGCTTTGTTTCACTGCCATTATATACCCGTCCTATAAAATATTGTGCACATGAGCCTTTTGCTGGTTCATAATTATATTACTTTTGATTTTCTCTCATTTTCCCCCTTCAGCCACGATGGTCCCTTCCCCACATCTCGTGGATGAGAGCTCTTTTTGCACAAGAACAGCATGAATAGATTTCAACTTTCCTTTGATTTGAACCGACAGATTAAAAACTAATTATTCTCTGTAATATTTTTATAATAAAAACTAAGTTGAAATGATTTATATACACTTCCAGCCAACACATTTGCAATTCAAGGTTAAAATTGTTCTTGAAACAGCACCAGTTAAAATGCAATTACAACTCCCCAAGCAGGGATAAAAGAAAGAAATGTTTTACATGTTCACTTCAAAAGTTAAAAAGTCAATTTTACATTATAGAAATAAAAACTTTCATTTATTTTTACTAAATGATAAAGACTTCATTAGTTATATTAAAGTAAAGATAAATCCAAGTGTGTTTATTACTTGCCTCTGGAAAAGAATAGGTGAATAAAAGTGTGGGCTTTGTGTGGTACACAGCTTCTTTTTCCTGGGTCCGCCATCTTGCTCGTGGTTTCCGGTTCCTTCTGTGTCGAGCCGTAGGCTGTTTCTTTCCAGAGTACAGAAAAGTGCAGATAGATTTCTGTTGCCAGTGGTGGGTGCCCTGCATGAGTGGTCTTTCAGGGTCAGCTAAAAGGAACAGTTTGGGGACTTCTATTATCGCATTCAGATCTCCACTGCAATGTTACTCTTTCGGTGAATAATGCTGCAGGCCTATTCTGCGTGTGACAGGAAGTAGCTGAGAGCATGACACAGTCATATAGACCTAGGTTTCTAATCCTCACTTCCATTCTATGATCTTGGGAAAGTCATGTAAAGTCTCTAAGCGCAGTTTCCTCATCAGCCAAAAATAATAATAATAATCTGACAATACCACCAACCATATGAGATTCCTGTGAGGATTAAAGGAAAAGCACAAAGCACTCTTCTCACAATGCCTTGCACGTAATAAACACTCAATAAATAGTAGCTGCTAGTGTAATGATATAATAGTGTTGTTGATAATGCTTCTTGAATGATATTATTTTGTGTTTTTTAATTTTTAAAAATTTATTCATTTTGGGGAGAGGGCAGAGAGGGGCAGAGAGATGGGGACAGAGGATCCGAAGTGGGCTGTGCGCTGACAGGCTGACAGCAGTGAACCAAAGCGGGGCTCAAACTCACGAACTATGCAATCATGACCTGAGCCGAAGTCAGATGTTCAACCGATTGAGCCACCCAGGTGCCCCTAACGTGATTATTTTAAACTAAAACAAGTTAGAAACCAAAGTAATGTTTGTAAATTCCATGACAAAGTACCTGTCACATAGTGGGTTGGATAAATATACATTACAAGGGAGAAAGGAGGGAGAAGCAGAGAGAACATCTTACAGTTGTTGGAAGCATATAATACAATCCTAGTTCCCACATTCCTCATAAAATAAGACTAATAGTAATGATAATAATACTTAGTGAATATGTACTGTATGCCAGGAATTATTCCTAACACATTATATATAGTAACTCATTTAATAGTAACAAGGACTACATGGGGTAGGTATTGATGTTATCTCTGTTGTACAAGTAAGAATACCAAAACACAGAAACATCAAATACTTTGACCAAAGGTCACCCATGTAGCAAGTAGGAATTGAAAACAGGGTTTTGAACCCAGATAGCAAGAGTGAGAGTTATGAGTTTAGGGCCCCACCATTAGAATTGGAGGCCCTAGAAAGCTTTGAACGGAGGCATGATCTTTTCTAAAAGATCGCTGTGCAGCTGTCAACCAGGTCTAGAAGGGTTGACAGTTTGTCCTGTGGCTTCCGTGTTGGGCATTGCTGCCGTGTGGTACAATCCTAGAGGACACCTTCTCATTGTAGTCTCTGTAAATAGTGTTTCTTATTGTAGTCTCTGTAAATAGTGTTGCTTGGATTCAAAAAGTGGAGGTCCAGGTGGTGGCCGGGCTCCCCTTTATCGAGCGTGGTTACAAAGCCAGGGTAAGGGCCGAGGGACAATCTGCAGTGGATTTCTCACCCAGAGTATCACTGTTCACCTGCCAAAGTGAAAACATAGACTCCCTTTGCCAACCCAGGGATCATGGCAGTTTCCACTCAATGGCCAAACATGCCAGATACCAACAAGAGAGGCCACTGGCAACTTTCATTCAACTTAGAGGAATGACAGGGTTCTAGTGAATGCTGCCAACCTACCAAAGGACATTTGATGAATCTGCTAAGCTTGACCTCCTTTTCCTCTTTTGTGTGACTGCCCAGTGAAGCTATGATCCAGATGACAGTATAATACCGTTCAGGTCATCAGTTCACTCCGTGAACCGTCACATCCTCCCTTGGAAATCTCTGGGCAAGTTGAGGTAATGACAAGGAAGCTACCGAGCTTTTAAGCCATGGCATGTCATTAAGCTGTAAAAGCAATTTAAGCAAAAGCATTTTTGTGTTAAATTCAGAACCTGCCTCTTACAGTTATATGACTAATTCTTGAGGCATCAGAAATAAACTTTGTAGGAGAACTAAATGCTAGCTGTGAAAGAGGCAAGTCTTCTAGAGAATAAACAAATCTTAGATTGCCGAGACAGTCTCCAAGGCCATCCTTTTTTGGCATCTCAGAGATTATGCTATTTCAGGGCAGAAGGCTGCTCTTCCAGAAGATTTCCAGTATACCTTGCTACGTATGGCAGCCCGGCCATTAAAAAAAAAAAAAAAATCACCCTGAGAGTTAAGAAATTCTTCCTTTTATTCAACTCACGTCTCTAAGGCTTTAATTTAAACCAGTTGCCTCTTTTTGGCCTTCTCTGGACATGGAGAAGAGCTGTTCAGCATCTTCCACATACAAGGGCCTTTAATCAAATTACTCCTAACTTGCCTTTTCTTCAGGCTAAACAATTCCACTTCCTTTAACCTTTCCACATGGGATTTATCCTCCATCCTTTTAATCATTTTGGTTGGTCTTTCCCTCGATGGTCTCCAGAGGCTCTTTGTTAATTCCTTCCATGTAATTTTAAGTTATTTTCTCTAAGAAAAACCTGAAACTTTCTCTCACGGGTGGATGTGTTCAGTTCTGATTTGGGCAGTCCTATCAGAAGCATATACATTGCCAGGTTGGGGCAATTTGATTTTTCAATACCTCCAGTTATGTGAGTGGGTCCCGTTTGGCAGAGTAAACAGTCCAATTTTCTTAATTTTTCTGGTTTTATTGCCTCTCTCTCTTCACTGTAAATAAAGAAGGAGCATCAGAAGGAAGAGTGGGAAGAAAGGCAATTCTGAACAGCCGCCACATGAGTTATTTAGAAGTTACGTGACCAGCAGAAAATGGGAATAACACCAGAGTACCAGGCTACTTTTGCTTCTGGGCTCGTTGAGAGACCATCCTGACTCTATTACCTTGATGAAAAAGCAGGGAAGGTTTCATGGTTTATTATCACTTTACATTTGCAGGAGAATTGGAGGGGAGGTGGACTGGTAGGTGAATCCAGGTACTTAAATGATTTCTCTTGGCTACGGTCACTATGATCATTGCTTTCTCATGCAAAGAGAGTGAGTTTCAGATCAAGCAGGTCAATTTTTGTGACATTCTCTGAAGCGGTTTGAGAAGCACTGGGGTTAGTTCCAGGCCTCGAGATTACCATCCAGAAACCCAGATTGGGGAGGCCTGGCCGGCTCAGTCAGTAGAGCATGTGACTCTTGATCTCAGGGTTGTGAGTTCAAGCCACATGTTGGGCATGGAGCCTACATTAAAAAAAGGGGAAGGGGGCACAGGAAGACACCCGGTCATATTGTTCTTGTTTATTTTACACATTGGTATTGGCCACCTTCTTGTCCCCCAAAGCCTAGGACAGCCACTCAGTGCCCGCTTCGGAAGCATCTAACATCTTTCACGTTGTAATTCTGTCCTAAGAAAGCATTCTGATTTGGTATTCAGGGAGCCAAATGGGCCGGGAAGAGTTCATTCAGTGTCTCTCTTTTTCATTCCATCCCTCAGGCGTTAGTATTTTCCATGGCTGGACGTTTTAGATTAACTTTATTTCTTTGGTGACCAGGATAACTTTCTGGTCCACTGAGAACACATCTCTGTTACCCATTCTCAGCTTCATTTCTCTTATATCATAAAATTACTTTGTTTTTTTTTTAAATCCTTTAAAAAAAATCTTTTTAATGTTTATTTATTTTCACAATTTTTTTTTAATTTTATTTTTTATTTTTTTTAAATTTACATCCAAATTGATTAGCATATAGTGCAACAATGCTTTCAGGAGTAGATTCCTTAATCTTTTCCCATTTAGCCCACCCCACCCCCACACTCCCTCCAGTAACACTCTGTTTGCTCTCCATATTTATGAGTCTCTTGTGTTTTGTCCCCCTCCCTGTTTTTATATTATTTTTGTTTCCCTTCCCTTATGTTCATCTGTTTTGTCTCTTAAAGTCCTCATATGAGTGAAGTCATGATTTTTGTCTTTCTCTGACTGACTAATTTCACTTAGCATAATACCCTCCAGTTCCATCCATGTAGTTGCAAATGGCAATATTTCATTCTTTTTGATTGCCGAGTAATACTCCATTGTATATGTATACCACATCTTCTTTATCCATTCATCAATTGATGGACATTTGGGCTCTTTCCATACTTTGGCTGTTGTTGATAGTGCTGCTAGAAACATGGGGGTGCGTGTGTCCCTTCGAAACAGCACACCTGTATCCCGTGGATAAATGCCTAGTAGTGCCATTGCTGGGTTGTAGGGTAGTTCAATTTTTAGTTTTTTGAGGAACCTCCATACTGTTTTCCAGAGTGGCTGCACCAGCTTGCATTCCCACCAACAATGCAAGAGAGATCCTCTTTCTCTGCATCCTTGCCAACATCTGTCGTTGCCTGAGTTGTTAATGTTAGCCATTCTGACAGGTGTAAGGTGGTATCTCATTGTGGTTTTGATTTGTATGTTTATTCTTATTATTTTTTTAATGTTTATTTTTGAGAGAGAGAGACAGAGACAGAGTATGAGCAGGAGAGGGGCAGAGAGAGCCAGAGACACAGAATTAGAAGCAGGCTCCAGGCTTTGAGCTGTCACCACAGAGCCCGATGTGGGGCTTGAACTCACGAACCATGAGATCATGACCTGAACCAAAGTCGGACACTCAACCAACTGAGCCACCCAGGCGCCCCAGTGCTTATTTATTTTTGAGAGAGAGAGAGAGATTGAGTGAGCAGGAGAAGGTCAGAGAGAGAGGGAGACACAGAATCAGAAGCAGGTTCCAGACTCTGAGCTGTCAGCACAGAACCTGACGTGGGGCTCAAACTCACAGACCGTGAGATGATGACCTGAGCCAAAGTGGGATGCTTAAAGGACTGAGCCAGCCAGGTACCCCTGAAATTACTTTGTGGTTTTTTTGTTTGTTTGTTTGTTTTTTTAATGAACAGAAGATTGATGGCCACGGAAAATCCTTTTTGATAATGGACGTATGATCCTGGAGTCCTGATTATTTTTTCTTTGCTTTTCCATAAAAGTGTGGCCGGTAATCTTGTCGAAAGTGGTTTTTAATAATATTAATGAAAATGATAGCTAACCTTTACTATGGGCTTACTGGCTGCTAAATAATTTCCAGACATTTTAATCCTTTCCATAATTTTATAAGACAGCTACTAGTAATAGATGTCTTTTACAGATATGGAAACTTGAGTTACAGAAACCTTTAAGAGTTTGACTATGGTTATCCATCTGGTAAATGTTGAAACTGGGCAGTTTACTTCACAAGCCTTGCATCCAGCAGCTTTAAGCCTTAGCAGCTTTGCTGTGTACTCGATCTCTAGTACGTATGTAAGAAGATGCTTAGTAAGAATTCAGTCACTAGTCTTTATCGAGTCTTAATGTGCCAGGAACTGTTTTAAGCACTGCACACAGATTATCTCATTTAGTCCTGGCACACACCCGATCGGGGTAGATGCTGCTATAATTATCACAACTTTATTGAGGAACACTTGAGGCTCAGAGCAGTTAGGCAACTTTCTCGGGGCCACAGAGTGGTTGAGCTGTGGAGTCAGAATTGCCATCCAGGTAGTCTGGCTCCAGAACCTGCCAGCTTCACCGTAACTTTGTGCTCCTCCCCAGAATACTAACGGTCTTGCCAGGGGGCACAGCAGAGAGACCAGAACTCTTTTCCAAGACCCCAACTAAAAGAGTTCCATACAGCCCTCCGGTGGAGTGTTCCACTTGTTGTCTGGCAGGACAGAAACCGCAGCCAGATAAGCCTGTCGACAGTGACTCCATCAGGCAACCTGGGTCCTGCTGGGCTTGTCCGACTCGGCCTTGGGCAAGTCCTGGCATTTGGTGTTCTTGTCACCCCCACCCACCTTGCACCACTTAGCTTTTCTCATCGGTGGTCTTGTTTTCCCTTCCCTCTCTGGTTCTCGGTTCAGCTCGAGGCTTTTTATTCCATCTTCACTACGGAGCAGCAGGACCACGTCAAGTCGGTGGAGTATCTGAGAAATAACTTCCGACCGCAGCAAGGGCTGAATGACAGGGTGGTGTCCAAGTCTGCGGTCCGCGACGCCTGGAACCATGACATGACAGACTTCTTAGAAAACCCACTGGGGACAGAAGCCTCTAAAGGTATGTTTGGATTACATGCTCTTGCCCAGAGCAAGATTCCTTATCCTAAATTACTTCGAATGAAAAGGAGTTCGGCAACAGCCAAGAGTTGGAACTCGGTATTGAGAGCATATGTTGCTCTGCGAAAAGAGACTTGTCTGGGTGATAAATAGAAGCATTTGCGGCAATAACTCCCCGGTTAAGTAGCTGTATGTTCAAAACTGCCCTTTTGACTAGCGATGTGTCAGTCATTCTGTCAGTATTTTTACCTTGTAACGTCAACACTAACGGGTTAATGTCTACAGAAAGCTTTGGGGTGTCTTACTTTTTACCCGTCTGCCCATTGAGATTGGGATATTGCCTCAATAGCCTTTGACTTGCCCCCAGCACTCCACTCTATGGTGTCCTTACCCACCTCCACACCAGGCAAGACCTCCCTCCCCCTCAGGTTCTCCACCCCTACCAGACATCACGTGGCCTTTTAGAAACCATTATTTTATAGCTTGATTCCTGTATCTGATACACATGAGTTTATTGTTTTCAGGCATCTTCCTCCTTTCCATTGCTACATTCTCTTGGGAACTGAAGATATATTTCTCTCCCAGGAGACGAAAAAGTCTGATTCTGCCCTCACGGCTCAACCTCGGGCTCTGTGACTTGTCCTCATTATGACTTAGAGCTCGGGAAACACTCAGAGAATAAGGCTGATCCAAGTCCCAATACTTGGGAGGGAGGAAGGAATAAGAAGGAATTTTCTTTGGGTGTGAAGAACTGCCTCTTTCCCAAGCCAGTGCTCTCCTCACAAGTTGTGAGCTTGGGTAGTATGGGAAGGGCTGGTGTCTCTTATCAACACTGGACAGACTGTGGTATTTTTAGTGGGGTAAGTTACACGGGAATGTTTTGTTTTAAGAGTGCCCCCACCCCCAATAAGAAGGACCAGTTTACTGGCATATGACCTTTGTAGGCACAAAGGGGGAATTTGTAGGGGGAATGCGATTATATTCCACAAATAACCGCATTGATGTGCACTTTGATGATAAGAATGAGCCCATTTTCCCGGCTCATGTGTCTGAAAAGGAGCTAAAAGAAGAGGAGAGGGAGCTTAAGAATGTGATCATTTCCTTCCTGTCTGTGTGATTTTGTCTGAGGATGGTGAGAGAAGCTAGTGTGTGGCCAGATCCCATCAAGAAATGCTTGAGATTCAAGTAATTTGGAGCCGACACTTTGTCAAGGGCACCGTTTGTCGGCTGGGAACAATGGGAGGGTTAGGAAGCATGCAAACCTGTAAAACGTCTCAGGTTGGCTGGCATAGCAGACCTCACTTGGGCTCGTTTTGTTTTTTAACCAAGCTAAAAATAAAACGACCAAACTCAAAAGCTTTTATCCAAGAGAACTTACTTGGGAAAAGAAGAATCTCTTTGGGATTTTGTGAGAGGTGAATGCCGAGGATGTGTAGGGGATGATGAATTTATATCACAAGTGAATACAAGGTCTGGTAGCTACAGTTGCTGAGGTTATGACAGTTACAAAGTTTTTTGCTAAAAAACAGGCCAGAGGGCACCTGGGTGGCTCAGTTGGTTAAGCCTCCGACTTCAGCTCAGGTCGTGATCTCACAGCTTTTGTGGGTTCAAGTTCTGTGTTGGGCCCTGTGCTGACAACTCAGAGCCTGGAGCCTGCTTTGGGTTTGTTTTCTCTCCCTCTCTCTCTCTCTCTCTCTCTCTCTCTCTCTCTCTCAAAAATAAGTAAACATTAAAAAAAATTGTTTTAATGAGCTGAGTTACACGATATATCACCTGTGCAGAGCGAATGCATGGTGCTTACTACCCAAAAAAGTTAGAGAAGATCATGGTTTCTGTCACATTAAATTGTCAAAGGGAGCAAGATCTTCCATGAAATGGACTTTCTCTGAATTTGAGCAGAGCCATGGACCCATCCTTAAATCAGGAATCAGTTTTTCATTCTACAAGGCTTTGTTGCAATTATCCTAGGGTCTATTGCTTACTCCTAAAATGTGTGACTATTAAAATGTTTTTTGATCGCTGTGGAGGCAGAGAAAGATGTAGGTGCAGTCCTGTTTGTTTTTTAGACATGTTATTGGAGTGTAACATACATAAAAGTGCACACATAACATATACACAGCCTGATGCATGTTCACAAACCGAATACACTAGAATAGCAACACCCAGGTCAGGAGGCTAACACCAACAGCTTCCCAGGAACGTCTCCATCTCCTTGCTAGTAACTGTCCATTCCCAAGGGTAACCAAGACCATGAATTCGCTTTGCCTGTTGTTCAGTTTCATAGCAATAGAATTATCTATTCTGTCCTTTTTTGTGTCTTGCTTTTTTTTTTTTTTTTTTTGCTCTGCAGTGGTTTTGAGGGTCATCTTAGTTGTGGTTTGTTCTTAACTGCCGAATTTCACTGTGAGACTCCACCTGAATGAATTTATTCATCCACTTTAGTATCCATGAGGGTGTGGATTGTTTCCACAGTTTGATGATGATGAAAATTCTCGCCATGCCTTTTGATCAGCATACAGACATACCTCTCTTCGGTATGAACCTGGGGGTGGAATGGAGGCAGCCTGGAGTACACATACGTGTTCGGATTCAGTTACGTACCGCTACACGGGGTCCCGGAGTGACTGTGTGTACCATGTTCCGCTTCTGGTGGCAGTCTGTCAGGGTTTCCTGGGTTTTTTGATGGGGTAATGTACATGCCGTAAAATCCAGCGGTTATAGATGTACAATTCAATAATTTTTACTAAATGTATAGCTACAGTTATGTAGCTATGTAATCCAGTTTTAGAACATTTTCATCACCCCAAAAAGTTCCTTCACAACCCTTTGCAGTCACTTCTTTCTCCTATCCCCAGCTTGAAGCAACCTCTCTCTGATCTGCTTTTATCTTTCACTTACTTGACATTAAGATTTTAAAATTTATCCATGTTTTAGCATGTGTCATGGGCTCATGCCTTTTTATCACTCAGTAACAATAAAACCTATTTGTTTTTTTTTTTTTTAGTAACAGCTTTATTGAGATTTAATTCACATATTATAATATTCGGCGGGGGGTGTTGTTTTGTTTGATTTTTTTTAAATCTTTATTTGTTTTTGAGACAGAGACAGAGCATGAGTGGGAAAGGGGCAGAGAGAGAGGGAGACACAGAATCCGAAGCAGGCTCTGGGCTCTGAGCTGTCAGCACAGAGCCCGACGTGGGGCTCAAACTCATGAAGCATGAGGTCATGACCTGAGCCGACTGAGGCCGACTGAGCCAGCCAGGCGCCCCGACATTCATTTTTTTAAAGTGCACACTTCACGTAAAAGCTGAGCCTGAGTGGCTCAGTCGGTTAAGCTTCTGACTCTTGATTTCTGCTCAGGTCATGATCTTATGGTTCATGAGTTTAAGCCCCCTGTTGGGCTCCATGCTGACAGCTCTGTGCCTGCTTGGAATTCTTCTTTCTCTCTCTGCCCTTCTCCCACTTGCACATGCGTTGTCTGTCTGTCTGTCTGTCTGTCTCTCTCTCTCTCTCTCTCTCTCTCAAAATAAATGAACTTAAAAAAAAATTAAAGTGTGCCCTTCATTGGTTTTTAGTATATTCACAGAGTCGTGCAGTCGTCACTACTATCTACTTCCAGAACATTATTATCACCCCCCAAACGAAACTCCATACCCAGTAGCAGTCACTCCTTCTTCCCTTTCTTTCTCCTGCCCTGCCATACATATGGTGGCATATGTATCAGAATTCTCCATTTTATGGCCAAATAATATATCATTATACGGATATACCACATTTTGTTTACCTGCTGATCAAGTGATAGATCTTTGAATTTTTTTCTACTTTTTGGCCGTTGTCCATAATGCTGCTGTGAACGTTCATGTTCAGGTTCTTGTGTGGATGTGTGTTTTCAGTTTTCTTGGGTATATAGCCTGGAGTAGGTAACGGAGTCATACGGTAACTCCAGTTTTCAAGTTTGGAGGAACTGCGAACCAATTTTCCAAATCCAGTGCACCAGTTTGCATTCCCGTCTGCAGTGTATGGGATTTCTGCACATCCTCACCAACAGGTGCTATGTGTCTTTTTTTACGTTAGCCATCCCAGTGGATGTGAAGTAGTGTTGATTTGCATTTCCCCAGTGACTATTGAGGTCCCTGTTTGTTTTTATTTTTTATTTATTTATTTTTTCAACGTTTATTTATTTTTGGGACAGAGAGAGACAGAGCATGAACGGGGGAGGGGCAGAGAGAGAGGGAGACACAGAATCGGAAACAGGCTCCAGGCTCTGAGCCATCAGCCCAGAGCCTGACGTGGGGCTCGAACTCACGGACTGCGAGATCGTGACCTGGCTGAAGTCGGACGCTTAACCGACTGCGCCACCCGGGCGCCCCTCCCTGTTTGTTTTTAAATGCACATTTCATGGAATCGTAGTCTACATAACCAAATGCTCCTCCTTTTTTGTCCCCAAGAAAATTCACCTAATTCCATGGCACTATGGGCCGAAAGCCAGGCACAAATACTGGCCATCAGTAGGCAGCCTAGAGGACTTAGATTGACCTTAGACCTTTGACATGTATGCAGTAAAGAGTCCCAATACACAGGCAGAGTCCCTTTCTCTTCTCTAGTCTTCTGCAAAAAAGATTCAAAAAGAGACGGATGGTGTTCTGTAATCTTCTGGTAATTAAAAAAATAAATAAATAAAGCCTGTCTGATTGGCATTCTCTATCTAATCACTATTGGAAACTTCCAATGCCTAAGAGAGCTACAGTGTTGATTACGGAGCTGTGTGTTTATTGTGCTGTTATTACAGAAGAAGGGAAAATAAATTAATTACAGAAGGGAAGGGTCAGTAAGCTTTCTTTGTTAAGGACCAGATAGAGGCCATTTACTCAGCTCTGCCTCTCTGGCATGAAGGCAGCCATGGACAATATGCAAATGAATGGGTGTAGAAAATGTCTTCCCAAAACATCTTGTTCACGAGAATAGGCAGCAGGCCAGATTTTTATTTTAATTTTTTTTAATGTTCATTTATTTTTGAGACAGAGAGACAGTGTGAGTAGGGGAGGGGCAGTGAGGGACATACAGAATCGGAAGCAGGCTCCCGGCTCTGAACTGTCAGCACAGAGCCTGACACGGTACTTGAACTCACGAACCACGAGATCAAGACCTGAGCCAAAGTCAGATGCTTAACTGACTGAGCCACTCAGACACCCCGGCAGCAGACCAGATTTACCAACTGGTGCTCTAGAGGACGGCTCAAACTAAGGTCGAAAAACTCACTCACAGGCTTAGTTTGACGTAAATATTTTCTGTCTTAAAGATGGCTGTGACCATGATCGTGAGGCATTGGTTGGTTCTATTTTCCCATTCCACTGCAAGACCTTAGGGCCAATTAGATATTTATTGACTCAGTGACCAACCACTTACCAAGTCACCTTAACACCTGGTCATCTTTCACGGCCACGATGTAAGAGAACCTTAGTGAACTGATTATAGCCCTGTACCTCCCTCATTCCCCTGGCTGTGATCATTACCTGGTGTTCATTGAGCAGCACCGTGAGGAGTGCCTGAGTCAATGTGTCCCCATCATGCCCTGCTGTCAGGATGATTGGATATACTGGAACAGAGAAAACAGAATCAAGCTTTTCAGTGCCAGCACTAGACGCATGGCCATGTACAACACCAAAGGAAAGGAGGAAAAGTCATCTCAATATTGTATTGTTGCTGAAGAAAGACTTATAATGGATGTCACCCATAAAAAATATAAAGCTTTAAGTTCCAGTAAATGGAAACAATATTTAGGCTCAGTGGATTGTTCAAGGGACATCCAGTTCTCCACTCTGCCCTTTGTCGGTAAATAACTTGGACGGACTTTAGGATTTAATGGGCTGTCATTTCAGTTATTCTGCAGCACATCCCGGACACATGGAAGAACATTCGGTGATTAAGTGCTGAATACTATCTATTGTGAAGACTTTTGGAACAGTGAACGGAGGAAAAATAACTTTCCTTCCAACAACATGAAACATATGGTTTATTAATTTAACGAAACCTGTTCAAACCACAGTGGAATCAAAACCACTTGATCTGATAATTTGATTTGATGGCTTAATTAAAGTGACACTGCCTAATGTAATAAAAGCAAAGGAAATGGTGAGGGCACTGGACTGCCTGTGTGCCCTCCAGTCTCCTGAGCTGATGCCATGTTTTTTGAAGAATGGCCTTTGCTTCTGCTGATGGAGGGATCTCTTTTTTAGCTACATTTTCAATGGTAAAGATTGCTTCCTGTTTTGGTCAAAAGCAGTTTTTAAGAACATATAGGACTGTGTGAGAATGTCTCAGTAAGTAGCCTATTTTAAATCCGAATACGTTGAGAAAGAGCATCACATTACCCACCCAAATTAGCAAACAAAGAAGTAAAGCCATGATTGCTCTTAAAAAGTTTGACATTGAAAGTTGTGGGGTTTTTTGCTATTTTGGGAGAAAATATTGATATTGTTCTATTTTCAGTTTAATCATTTCTACATACCAAATTAATGAGCTTGAATTACTTTATCTTATTAAAAGAAGCTCTGACACGGGCATTAAATTCCTTTGTATGCAGCTGTCCTCCCAGAAACTGTTCCAAAAAAGTTATCTTGTTACTTCCAGAAATTTCCAGCGTAGAAAAGTACTAAGAAAAACACATTTTTAACACTTTAAAAATGGAGTGTTTTTAACCTCCTTCTTTTAAAAATAGCTATCATTAACCATTACTTTTTAACCTGAGAAGTGATTAAAAAAGAAGGCAAAAAAGTAGGGCTGTTTTTAGGATTCTCCAGCATCCAAGGTTCTCATACTTTGCAAGGTCATGCCCATGCTGTCTCAGACATTTTTACATGCTTAGGCATGCCATGATTACTGTCACTTTATGTAAATATGTAAAGGGTTGGTACCAGTTGCCTTTGATTGGTTGACATGAAGTTGATATTTGTAGCCATTTAATGTAGCATTGACTACTTTTGCTTATGTAGCCAGTGAATTTCCTTCCATATGTTAGCCATCTTCATCCACCTTTGGGGAGCTTGTTGACTCTAGAAGCCAAGTGCCAGAAGCACCTGTGGTTAAGCAGGCTATGTGGGTTTCTTTTAATGTTCATTTATTATTTATTTTTGAGAGAGAGAGAGAGAGAGAGAGAGCACGTGCACACTCATGCGTGTGCATGAGCAGAAGAGGGGCAGAAAGAGAGGGAGAGAGAGAATCCCAAGCAGACTGTATGCTGTCAGCACAGAGCCCGACACAGGGCTTGAACCCACAAAACCTTGAGATCATGACCTGAGCCAAAATCAAGAGTCAGGTGCCTAACCCAATGAGCCCCCCAGCTGCCCCAATATGTGGGGGTTTTTATGCGCCAAATGTTAGGCTGGCTTCTTCCGTTCATATGTTGTTTTAATCCTGAAAACAGCCTCGGCCACTTTTTATTTCACTTTTCATTTATCAAATATTCGTTGATCATGTACAATGAACAAGTTCTAGGCACTAGAAATAAAGGTAACAAGGGAGAAGAGTCCCTCATCATGGAGCTTATGTTTTAATGTGGAGAAAGAAATAAACAAGTCAGCTGACAATGATAAAGCTTCAGTGTTCTGAGGATCAAATTAGGTAGTATTCTAAGAGTAGTAGAGTGTGGGGAGGCAGTGGGGATGAGATCTTCCCTGGGTAGGACACAAGGTGATAAGGAGCCAGCCCTGCAAAATTCTCAGAGGAAAAGGTCATTTGTGAAGGCTCTGAGGCATGGGAACCAGCGTGGAGAGATGGGCAAGGGTCAAGTCTGGAAAAGACTTCTCTTGGTATTCGTATGGCGGTGGAAGCCTTTGGAGAGTTTGAAGAAGGGCTGTGGAATGATCCGAACAGGTTTTTAAGCCTGTCTCTCTGCTATGTGAAAAATGTTTGCAGAAGGCTTAGGATATAACTTGTAAGACCAAGAGGTGACAAATAGACATATTCCCTGCAGGATAACAGTGGTTGCATGATGGTGATCCTGGTAGAGGTCGAAGTGATCCATTGGGAATGGATTTTGGAGTAGAGCCTCTGAGATTTACTAATCGTTAGGATGGAGATTGGGTGGGGGTGAGCAAAAAAGAGAAACACACTGTTGTGTGTTTTAACACATGTGAGGGTTCTGAGACTCAGAGCAAGGAAGCATCCAGAGCCTCTCAGCCAGGAAGTGGGAGAGCTGAGATGCGAACCAGGATTTTCATATGTCCAAATGCAGCAGTCTTTGCCGCAAGGGATATCCAGCTTCAAAATGAATCTACAAGCAGTGGCCTCTTTGTTTTAAATGTCATGAGGTGGCTTGAAAACACAGTGTATTACTTCCTCTCTGAGCAAAAGAGCTTCAAAAATAAACATTCTTGTGGGGATTGGGTATTCTTCCTAAACATCGGGTTTATCATCCTAAAAGAAATCACTGGGCTCTGTCTTTATCTGCTTTGCTTGTTTTGGTGGGTTTTCTTTGGTGTTTAGGGCATAGGCTACTGAGGCTTTGATCACAGGGTTATTCCCTGGGTGGGTCAGTACACCCGCTTGATCTGGATGTTAGGGCCTCCTAGGCTGAGGGTGTTGTGCATCCTTGGATCAACAGAGCCTGACACAGTACCTAGGACATAGTGGGTGGATAGTCATCTTTTGCTCATGAAAGGAATGAATGAATGAATGAATGAATGAATGAATGAATGAGACAATATAAAGCGATGGGTAAAAGTGTAGATTTTGGAGTTCAGCAAACCTGGACTCAAAACCATTTACTCTCGAGCATGCTTGCTCAAGTTAATACCCAATTCTTGGCTTCTTTTTCTGTAAAATAGAAATAATAATCATAACCCCCTCCTTGGCTTTGACCTTTAAAATGAAATAATTTAGGGAAGAAAGAGTATAGAGCCTGCAGTGGAAGGTTCTCTGCAAATAATTATACTTTCTTGTCTGTAGGTCAGCAGTGGCTTCTTTGGATGCTCAGGACAAACTATTATATGTAACATGATCACCGGAGAACACATTTCAAAATAAGGGGACTAGGCTCTCTTCCTGGTACAAATGCAAACCCAGGCTGCCGGAATATCTTCACACCTTTCCAGTGAAATCCACAATCCTTACACGGTGCCCGTCCAGGCCCCCTCTCCAGCCCCATCTTGCACTTAATTTCCCTTGGCGTCCTGCATATCAGTTCACCCCCACACCCAGTCCCAACAGCCCGTACCCCTTCCCTCACCTCTGTACCTAATCCACCCCTCCTCAGCCTCCATAGCCCAGCTGTAGGGTACCTTCCCCATGGAAGTTTCCTGACTGCCTTTGTCCAGCTGCTTGTAACAGGGTGTCAGTCCCTTTCTCTTTCACACTTATCTCAGTTGGAGTTTTACATTAAGTTGTATGTTTCTCCCCCTAATGTCTAGCTCTTTTTATTTCTTTTTTGCTAGAGAGGGTGCAGTGCTCACTGTTGGCTCCTCAATCAGTATTTAACTAGATGGGTGGATGGATGGAAGATTGGTTGGGGGGGGGGGTGGGAGGATGGATGAATGGGTGGATGGATGGGAGGAAGGATGGATGAATGGGAGGATGGATGAACGGGTGGATGGATGGAAGATGGGATGGGAGGGAGGGTGGATGGATGGAAGAATGGGTGGGAGGATGGATGGATGGATGGATGGATGGAAGAATGGATGGGAGGAAGGGTGGGAGGATGGATGGATGGATGGATGGATGGATGGAAGATGGGATGGGAGGGAGGGTGGATGGGAGGAAGGGTGGGTGGATGGATGGATGGATGGATGGGAAGGAGGGAAGGATGATTAGATGGATTAAGCTAATCCATACATGCCAGGTGGCCAGGAATTAAAGGATTCTTACCACAAGGGTTGGTACAATTGGAGCATTTATGATCTAGGCCAGGCTAGGTCCTCTAACAGGAGGAGCATAGCTAGACATTGACATTTGATGTAGGATTCCACAACCCCCCCCCCCCCGGCCCTGAAATCAGAGAGGCCCCTGAGATTTGGGAAGCCATCTCCTGCTTTGACCATAAATTATTTGGATGGAAGTGTTCATCTCAACAAAACATGGACAGAGGGCTTTCCTCTCCGTCCCAAGAAACAAGCACTCTACCCACACCTAAAAGCAGAGAACGGTGGCACTTAACATGGCAGGCACTTGTGTCAAGATGCTTCCAGGCACAACTGCTGTTATGGCTTGAGAGAGCTAGTGAGCGGATACTGGTAACAGACACCAGGGGCTGTCTGTCGTTTTCACACTTTATAAATATTACCGAATTACTTAATCCTCTCTGTTTCCAGGCAGATAGGCATAGTTGGATCTTAAAGGCCAACTTAGCAACCCTCCTACAGCTTCAGCTTTTCTTTGCTCTCTAGAAAAATCTTCCCTGACATTGTGTTTATTTGTGTGGACACTGTGGAGCTTGTGAACAGTAATCTGGAAATTAATAAAGGCCACCAGCATCCTTCCTCCCAGAGCGACAAGCTTCCCCTTTCTGTCGCTAACTAGCATTCACAGCCCGTGAAGCATGAGGCTCTGAGGTGTTTGCGAGCATCTCCGTGGAGTCACAGAAGGAATGTAGTGGGGAGACAGACTTTCTTCCCCATCCTTCCCACTGACTATTCCATAAACAAACATGCTTTAGTTGAGGCTGTTTCTTCTCAGATACAAGGAACTTGGGCAGAACCCTTGGATTTCTCGGGGTGTAAGAAACCTCTTACCTCCCCAGTCCCAGGGGCCTGATAATCAAAGATCACATGTAAAGGCACAGTAGTGAGAGGCTTCCTGTGGAGGCGTCTTTTTCTGTTACTTTCCTGGCATAGCCAGTGGTCCTTCTGGCTGTGGGCTTCACTCCTGGGCCCTCTCTTGACTGGCTTTGTGATTCCAAAGCAATGGTCTGAGCAGTTGTAATGAGCGTCTTGGCTGTGCCATTTCAAATCTGTGTCTATGATGAAAAGATGCTACCTGCACATCTGACACTAAATGTTAATAGGTATCATCAAGTGTGTGGAGCCCTGTGGTTTCTATGCTTATGGGCTGGCATCAGCAAAGCCTTCTCAGTAAGGAATGTACCGATCACTTAAAACTGTTGGTTCCCGCAACCAGCTAGAAGCCCGGTCTCCTCAGGGCATGTGGATCCTTACGCCAAGGGCAGCCAAGAGACCGGGTAGCTTAGTCCTTCCTGTGTGTTGAAGAGGTCATTTCCCCCTGGGGTGCTACCTGTTCATAGCCTGGTCTCTCTCTCCTTGCAAGTGGCAGGCTCCCTGTCCTCCTCTTGGGTCCTCTTGGCCAGGCCCACCAGTGGCTACTTGAGGCCAGTGCCCAGGTCTAGGAGCCCCTGGTGCCATCCCACAGAGGACCGTCCTAACTACATGGCCAGTTGATGCAGATGCCACATCTGGGGTTTGAAATGAGGTTGAAAGCCAAACAGTGGAGCTCATGCCCTGAGCCAGAACTGAGCTCAAATAAGAGAAACAGATGCCAAGGAAGAGTCAGAGATTTAAAGCGTCCGAAATCAACAAGGCCATAACAGCATTTCAGTGATAGGAAGTAGGAGGTCAGGCCAGAGAAAACCCAGCTCTAATACTTTTGTTCCCCCTAGAGCTGCACGCTGGTAATCTGGTGCAGACCTCGATCGGGAGCCCAGGACTAGAGCAGGGCAGAGGGAGAAGCGAGAGTTAAGTGGTACTGTGTGGAAAGGATGCTGTGCTCAATTCAAGTGGGACAGGTCCACTTTGCCCTTTTGGCAGGAAATCACAGCGTCTTACACTTGAAAGGGAGGGAAGTACCTGGAGTCTGGTCTCCCACCCAGTGTCTGAGAAGCTGCTGTTGTCAAGTGGAGCTGGGAATATGCATCATTCTGAACTTTGCCACCTCCCTTAGCGCCAAGCTGAACAATGCTTTTTCCTGCATAGGACATGGACACCTCCCATGGCCTTTAAACTCTCAGAGGAAGAGGGATATCACATAGGAAAAAAGACTCCGAGGAGGTGGGAGAGGTCGGGAACAGCATAATATGGGAAAGTCAAAACCGCGTGCTTGGAGGACTGGAGAATTGAATTTCTCCTTCTGCCTTCCAGAACACTGGCTGCTGCCGTTGTATTTTGAGCGTGTGGCTCTGTTACATGCACAGCAGAGACAAGCTGATGGGATAAGAATGCTTGCGAATTTGCTGTCTTCCACGGTAGTTCTGCCTAATACTCAGTTGGTGGCTGAGAAACTGACTTGCATGCCAGGGCTCGTTCATGGGAACGGAGGGGATGCCATTGGGTGGTGTGGAAAAGAATTCCACAGATACAATAGAAAACTTTGCTCTCCCTCCTGCTTAGGGGAAACCCAGTTCTCTACCTCCTGTGTGTGTGTGTGTGTGTGTGTGTGTGTGTGCGCGCGCGCGTGCGCGCGCCTCTTACTTTTACACAGAATACCTTACTTTGGGCACTTCTGGTCACCAAATGTGGGGTGGCTTTTCCCCAATCAGTCAATTCTGCGACACCAGCTAGATGTCCTACAAACTTAACTCGGTTCTGATGCTGTCTACCTGGAGATATACTGTCAGATCCCACAGATTGAGGGCTCAGTCCCAAAAGATACACACACCCCACTTCAGATGCCAGTCACAAGTAGTAGATCCCCAGGTTACCCACAGCTTCTGTCCAACTTGGCTTCAAATCACAGGTTCCTACTACCCCCTCTTTGGTTTGATTGATTTGCTAGAGTGCCTCACTGGCGGAAACACCTAATTATGCTTACCAATTTATGAAAGCATGTGATAAAGGATACAGATGAGCAGCCAGATGAAGAGATACATAGGGTGAGGCCTGGGAGGGTCCCCAGTGGAGGAGTTTCTATCCCAGTGGAGTTAGGAGCATGTTATCACTTAGATGTTTACAAGAGTATCAGGAGCCCTCTGTCAGGGATGAGGTCAGAAACAAACGTTAGAACAAGAGATCCTCTCAGTGCTCTTACCACTTGGAAAGTTGCAAGGGTTTTAGGAGCTCTCTGTCAGGACCCGGGGGTAGAGATGAGTGTACATGTTTTCTGTCATCTCGCAACAGGTTACTGTTTGCTTTAGTTAAGACACCATAGAATGTCGGGGCCACTGTGCCCCTGATTCTCTCACCTCATAAGAAAGTGGCCGTCCAGCAAAGTCTGGCCTCTAGTGAGACCCACCCAGGGGTGAACTCTAGCTCCAACACTACTAGCTTTGAGACCTGGTCTTGGACCATTCTCCTCATCCCCTACTTGCCAGCCATACTAGTTTTCTTTCCAGTTTTCCAACTGCAGGGCCTTTGCACAAGCTGTGTTTTTTATTTTTTTCTGTTTGACGTATCTATGCCTCCTTCCTTCCTGTTCACTTTATAAACCCTACTCTTGTTCAGATTTCAGTCCAAACATCACTCTTCTCAGTAAATCTTTGCTAACCCATCCCCCAAACCTAGGTCAGGGTCCCTTATTAAATCTTTGTGCAGAATAATATTTTTGTAATTACGTTTAACCTGTGAATGCCATGGACCCCTTCAGCCATCTGGTGAATCCCATAGACTTCTTCTCATATTGATGGTTTTTAGATGCATAAAATAAAGTAAAATAGATTACCAAGGAAGCCAGTTATCCTCAGATATTATCAAAAAAAATTTAATTATAGTATAGTAATTTATCTGCTTCTTGATGAAGGCATTAAATTATAAAATCTAGCAGCAGGTCTAATAACCATTGTAATTTTGAAATAATAATGAGCATGAGGAAGATTTGAGATATTGGCAACAACTGTAATCTAGCAGAAATAGATCTGTGATTTCTATTGGTGATGTCCCCCAGGTCCTGCTAATTACTACTACTATACTTTGTTGCCAGCATTTGAAATGGAAGGAAATGCTAAATTTTAGATAGAGATCAGTGAAAATAAAAGTATATTTTTTCATATCCAAGTTCACAGATTTCTGTGCATTCTATCTAGAGCCACTAAGAAGCCCTAAATTAAGAACTCTCTTTTAGGGGGATTAAGTGGTTGATGTGTTTCTCCCTCTGGGATGTAATCTCCAGGAGGTCAAGGACCATGTCCACTTGTGTTCACCTCTATCCCTAGTTCCTGGTCAGTGTCCTGGTATATAATAGGTGCTCAGTAAATATTTAACAGTAGCAATTTCTTATAGCACACTTTCTATACATCAGTCAGCACGTGCTTGTGCATTTCCTGCACTTACCCAAAAGCTTCACCATGTGTTACCCAAGACTATACAGCTGGTCTGTCTAGAACCAAAGCAGTCTGCCTCCAAAGTGAAAAAGTGAATGGATGACCATTTTGGATCTCTGATTCTAAAACGGGGGTAACATGGGGCACCTGGGTGGCTCAGTCGGTTGAGCATCTGACTTCGGCCCAGGTCATGATCTCACAGCTCGTGAGTTCGAGCCCCCTGTCGGGCTCTGTGTTGACAAGCACAGAGCCTGGAGCCTGCTTCGGATTCTGTGTCTCCCTCTCTCTGCCCCTCCTCTGCTCATGCTCTGTCTCTCTCTCTCTCACACACACAAATAAATAAACAGAAAATAAAATAAAACAAAACAGGGGTGTAACGATGGAGCCAGGATCCCCATAGAATTACAGAGAGGATTTCATGACATGGTTTGTGAAATACACTAACTCAGCCCAGCGCCAGGCTCATCAGATAGGACTTGTTATACTGCAATGGCAGCACCGAAACGCACAGAGTAAAGGCCCTGGTGGTGGACAGCTTGCACCACCCCACATAGTTCCAGCATCCCCATGATGGTTTGGGGGACCACAAATGTAGGCTGCATTTCTGATAGGGAGAGTGGGGATTGGGCTCCATCCATCCATTCATCCATTCTCAAAGGAGTTGGAAGCTGCTCTGGAACTTGTCAAGAGACCCTACACTCTCATGTGTCATTGAGAACAAGGAGGGGAGGGGAGGGAGAGTGGAGGAGGAAGTCACAGCCCTGAGGCTGCAGTAGCCACGCGTCATGCCTGTGTGCGACCGGTTTCACCTCTTAAGCCTTGAATAGCCCTCCTGACTTTTTACTACCATCTCGTAGAAGAGAGAGCCGATGTGGGAGGTGTCTGTGGATAGGACGTACATGAGCTTCCCGTCACTCACCCACTCTGGTTTGGAATCAGACAGACTGGGTTCCAGTTCTCAGCCCTCCTCCCTCTCTGTGGCGTTGGCCCAGCCCGGTGACTTGGTGTCTCTGGACCCCGTGTCCTCATTCATCTTTAATGGGGAGAATAATTGAACCCACCTCTTGGATTCAGTTACACATGCATGGGTTATCAAGATGAAGGCATGGAGCCTGGCCCTCGCATGTGCTTGGCAGCCGGCAGCTCCAAATGGACATTATCCGGATGCCATAAAACCCAAAAATGCCAGAGCTAGGGCTCTGCTTTAATTTCATCCTTCCCGGTTCTGCCACTTTGGCCAGTTTCTCATTCATAAGCCCTTGGTGAGGGTGGGGGAGGTGACACCCCCAGAGCACCAAGATACTGGGTTTGAAGTCCTACATAGCCTGCTTTGGGGGATTTGTGTTTAACTAGACCTCTTTGATTCAACCCTTCAAAAAGAAAACTCCTTCCCTGAGGCCATTTCTTTGGAAATTTCCCCTAAAGGACTCCATATTCAAGAGTTCTTGAGCTGGGCTGGGGCGATAAAGAAATGACAGGCGCTTAAGCTGTCAGAGGCGAGGCCCCATGGCTCTGTGCCACTTGAGTGCGTCCCTTCTGCTCAAGAGGACATTGTACTACTGTCTGCCCTCCCTGCCTGGCAGGTCCCTGGGGCAGGAATCTTGAGACCCCGTGATCCTCAGCCGGTTTGGGCTAAGCTGGTACCACTCTGTGTGGTAGAGGATGCCACAGAGTCCCCCTGCCTCAGCCCACGGCCCCAGGCAGCTGTTTCATTTCTGTTGAAAACATCGTGAAATAGTGAATCTGTACCACGTTGCTGTGTTTTGAGCAGTGCTGCCCCTTTGATTCCTGATCAGTAATCAGCCTGTTGCCTCGGGCGTGAAACTCAGGGTGGGGGGGGGGGGGTGCAGGGAGGAGGTCCCTCAATAGTTTCAGGCCCTTGCAAGTTACCACCGACCTCGAAACAGAGCCTGTCACATTAGTTTATCAAACACCCAGAATGAAAAGGGGTGGGGGTGGGAATGGGGGAAACTACCATTTTGTAAGAACCACTGAGAAGATATCCTTGACATTGATTTAGAATCAGAGGACCTTGGGTGCTCTGCTAAGAAGCCTCTTCATTATTTAACGAAGTCTGGGATCATAATTAAAGGTGGTTGAGAACGAAGGCAGAAATTCTCAGAGCTGGCACCGAACATCCTCTGAACTGCCTGTGAAAAAGCAATCAGACATAATCAGGCCCCCGAGAAGGGGAAGGGTGGTGTCAGGAGCACCTCGCAGGGGAGTATTTGTTTAGAGAGCCGGGTGTGGTACCTCCCCCATGGTTAACAGGCTTCGATTTTGTGTAAAAGACGACTGGCCGACTCCCTGTGTTAGGTGCAGTTTGCCATGGCCATTGTCAAGGGTGCCGGGCTGGGTGCCTGTTGCGTGCCTAGGACAGTGCTCCTGGTGCTCGTTTTAGACCAGGGGAAAACTCACCTAGCCTTGGGGGCCCGGCAGCTGTGGGTGAAATGAGCTGGGCCAAGGCCGTGGGGAGAGGCAGGGACTGGGGCAACACTGAGCACACACACCCCCACTCTGCAGGGGAGGCTGCTGTGGTCTTCATGTGGATGGAGACTCGATATAAAAATCCAGCTGTGCATGTAACATAGGCCAATTTTTAAAACTGTTTATTTTTTTGGTGGGGGGGGACAGAGCGTGAGAGGGGGAGGGGCAGAGAGAGAGAGGGAGATGCAGAATCCGAAGCAGGCTCCAGGCTCTGAGCTGTCAGCACAGAGCCCGATGTGGGGCTCGAACTCACGGGCCGTGAGATCGTGACCTGAGCTGAAGGCAGACGCTGAGCCGACCGAGCCGCCCAGGCGCCCCAGGGTATGCCAATTTTTAAAGTGCCATGTGAGCCCAGTAGCTTGCCCCTATATTTGCCACTGGCCGTGAGTCTTAGAGATTCCTGTTCAGCCCCAGTAGTCACTATCATCGTCACCCCAACCCCTTGAGGAGGGTATTGCCAGGTATTAACGAGAATACCCATTTTATTAACGAGAATACTGTGCAGGAGGCTGGCTCCAAAGTCTGTGCTTTATTATACCAGCTTTTCCAGAGTGTTCCATACAATTCTGTAATGCTCTGTTTTACATTTTGAATTTTCAGGGGTGTTTTTTTGGAAAGAAGGATTTCCATCACTGAAAAAGCCAGCAAAAGTTGACAACACAGAGCACAATAATGTGTTATCTCCTTCCTTGCCTATTGTTTGGAAGGCACCTGGTCACTCCACCTCCCCCAGCCTCCGAGCATCCTGGGAGTTTTGTCACCTCTGTAGACTGAACGTTTTTTTTTGTTTTTTTTTGTTTTTTTTTTTTGATGGGCAAACATCCCCCCTGCGGAAGGTGTGAGTCTAGGGACAGGGTCTTCCTACGAACTTGAGGCCCTGAAGTGATCCCAGAGATAGATTGTGTGGCACTGATTCTGTACATGGGAACTTTACCAGTGGTCCTGACTGGAGAGCAGAATGCCTTCCTCCATTCTGTGAATGAAATTTGAGGCCCTGCTAAGGGCATTAGTGATGCAGAGTGTGGTCCATGCTCTGGAGGTACTTACAGTCCTGTCACAGGGATGGAGAAGTGGGCAGCTGATGGGGACACACGTGATGGGCAAGTTGAAATGGGGAGCAGAGGGGCCCTGGGAGCACAGAGATGTCAGAGGGGAACTGTGAGGTTGGATCAAGACCCTCAGGGAGGCCGGGTGGGGGGCAGAGGGGTTGCTGGCCAGAGAGAAGAGTGGAAGAAGATGGCAGGCATGGCGGGGGTGATGGCACACGGGACATGGACAGCAGAGGAACCCACCCACCCAACATGCCACTCATTCTGGCAGTATTTATTGAGGGACTGCTCTGTGTCAGGCTCTGTGCTTTTTGAGTTTATTTATTAATTTTGAGAGAGAGAATGCAAGCAGGGGAAGGACAGAGAGAGAGAATCCCAAGCAGGCTGCACACTATTCGTGCAGAGCCCGACGTAGGGCTCGATCCCCCAGGAACCATGAGATCATGACCTGAGCCGAAATCAAGAGCCAGACGTTCAACGGACCGAACTACCAGGCACCCTGGGTCAAGCTCTGTCTTCACCACCAGGGATAATGCGGCAGACAAGACAGGAAAGATGCTAGCCTCTTGGAGTTTCCATTCTGGTGGGGAGGTAGATTACTTACCAAAGACATTCAGCAAAGTAAATAATATAATTGCACACAGAAGAGTCTCCACTCTGAGGCCAGGTGGACCTCTCAGGCTGTGTTGAGAGGCGGAATTCAGTGCTAAGAACGCAAGTGTCTTCAGATAAAAGCTTGGCCTCCCTTTATTTTCCAGATCAAGGATCAGCAAACCAGTGACCTACAGGCCAGAACTTGACCACTACCTTTTGTACAACCATGCATTAGGAATAATTTTTTTTTTAATTTTGAACAGTTGAAAAAACACCCAAGATTTCCTAACGCCTGAAAATCAAATGTGTGAACTATTTTTTTTTAATTTTTTTATTGTTTGTTTATTTATTTATTGGTAAAAAAAAGGTGATTTTATTTATTTTTTTAATATGAAATTTATTGTCAAATTGGTTTCCATACAACACCCAGTGAACTATTTTTAAGTTTAAATAAATTGAATTAAAAATGACTAATATAGACAACTTGGTATCTAGCTCTGCAGATAAAAAGAAAAGAAAGAAGAAAGTTCTATGAAATTGGAATGTAGTGTCCGGGAATAAAGGTTTACTGGAGCACAGCCACACTCGTTCCTCTGCATACCGCCTGAGCTGGTTTTGCACTTCAAAGGCTGAGTTTACTATTTGCAACAGAGACTGTGCGGTTGGAAAAGCTGGAAACATTTGCTGTCTGGCCCTTGACCAAAAAAGTTTGCCAACTCCTGTTGTTGGTCCTTCTAGTACTCTGCAAATCTGGCCCAGAAAAACCCTCCCTCTCAGGGCGGTGGTGGAGATAGATGGAGAGAGAAAAATTTCTTCTCTGCCTGCTCGTCTCAGGTGGGACAGAGCTCCTCAGCCTGTAAATGCTACTGCATGCTTCAGTATGTAGTCGGGACAAGCGGGGCCCTCTGGAGGCGCCTCAGTGAGGTTCCATCTGAGTGGGTGGTCTCATTAGAGGTCTGACCTGCCTCCTTTGTGAGCCTCACTCAGTACATTGTCTAGTACATTGTCATATACCTGAAATTGATGTAACATAGTATGTCAGTTACACTCACATAATTTTTTTTTTAGGAAGGTCCTATTGGACAAAGATTCTCCCTAGTTGTCAACGTGACCCACAGATTCTCCAAAATGGGATGTTAACTGATAATCTCAGCATTTAAAAACTTAAAGTGCTAGTTTCAAATAAAAGGTTTTGACTTTAAGTGTACATACATTTTTTTCTCGTACATTGAGACAGTGGGCTTCTGTACCTCTGCACGTTCATTCAAAACAGTGAAAACCGCAAGCTCTCTTTATTGACAAGGAAGTATTTCCATGACTTAGTGGGTTAAACACAACAGCAATGTAACAACTATAATGCAAAACCATATCCCATTTACATCAAATTGCATGCATGTGCTTTTACATGTGCACGAAGAGATACCGGAATGTGAGATCCCCAGAAAGTTAACAGTGCTTATCTCTAGATTCTGGGATTTGGGGTGATTTTTTTTTAGCTTTCTTCTTTTTGTATTACTTGGGTTTCCTTTTAAGAACATTAACATGAATCATCTTAATCAGCAAAGAAAAACTGAGCTATTTTAATTTGAAAGAATAAATAAGAAGAATGGTTGCATCCGCATGTGGGTGATAGAATTATTTATGTGATTATGATGTAACTCTTGGAGATATATGCATCCCCATACAGCTCACCACTAATTGGAGCAGAGGAGTGATGTCTTCAGAATAAGGGAGTTTAAATAAGAACATGGTAGGAGGTGAGAAGAGATGTAGAAATCAGGAAATTTGACATGGTCATCACTGTAAGATATGGAGGCTTTCCAATATATGAATCTCCTGGGTTCATTATTGGCACCTGGAAAGATGGGGTGTAGATCTTTCCTTGATTCCTCTCTCTCCCCCCTCCCCCGCCCATGCTCGGTCTTGAGAAACTACCAGCCGCATAGGCAGTTGGGGTATTTAAAAGCGGTATGTTAGCGCCACCTAGTGTCCTCCTGCTGTCACTGCACCCTAGCGTCTCGCTGCGGGCCTCCCTTTCAGATTGCTTGTTTGATGTCCCTGTGCTGGTGGCATTTGCACGGTAGGCAGCAAGATGCCTCCCGGGGTTCTGAGGGGCAGTGGGAATGCCTCATCAATTTAGCCCTTCCTTCCTGTCTCAGTCGCACAAAGTGAATCTCTCCGGCTGAAGCGTGATTTGGCAGTTGCAGAGCAAAAGGGTGCCTCCCTGTCAAAACCAATCTCCGCTTTTCTCCAGCAGCCAGGTCCTTAAAGCTGGGCCCATGCATCTCTGGCAGGAAAGCCATCCTGCTCCCCTGGGCAGCCTTGGGCTAGGGGCTCTCGGTTGGAAAATAGGGGAGTGTGGCTCGCAGTAGGCTGCTGGCCATGTAATTGTGTCTCTGGGAGATGCCAGAACCAAGCTCTGGAGCCTGACCCATCTCCTCCGGTGTTGCTCACCTCCTGCACCCCAAGGCGGAGTGTGGTCCTCACTGCCCTCCTCTCCCTCACACCCTTCCTAGGCCGGCACCTCACTGGGCCTCTCAGTTTTACCTCTTTGCTCTAGATCCCGCCATTCTCGGATCCTCTCTCTGGTCTGCAAGCCTGGCCACCCACAGCACCTCTTCACTGCCTCCCCCCTTCCCTCCTGGCTCCTCCAGGTTCTTCTACCGGGAGGTGGAAGCTCAAGGGATCTTGAAGAGTGCAAACCTGCTTGCGTCGTTCTCTGGTTTAGATCTTTCTCGTTTCCCGGTGCCCATAGGATCAAGACCGGACTTGGCTTCTGGGGTGTGAGGTCTTTCCAGCTCCACCAGTTAATGCTTGCCTCTTGCCTAGTTCTCTGTGCCTCCATCCAGCCCCTCAGGCCTTCTCCCTGCTGTGGTCCCTCGACCTGCCCTCCCTCCCTCCCCTTAATCTCCACTTCTCTGTCAGCTCTCAGGCAGATGTACCTCCCTCAAGGGAGTCTCTACCAAAGCCTGGGCCACATCCTCCCATAATATGCTTGGAAAACACTGCGTACTTCTCCTCCTGACCATCCATTCCATGAGGGCGTGTGATACCAGCTGCACATGTGTCTTTCTTTGACGAATCTCCATCGCCCCCTTTAGACCAGTGGTTTTTAGCTGGGGGCGACTGGCCTTCCAGGGGACATTTGGCATTCTCTGAGGACCATCTTGGTTGTCATAACTCGGGAAGGAAGTACTCCCGGCGTCTACTGGATGCAGCCAGGGATGCTGCTAAACATCCAGCAGCGCACACGACAGCCCCCCAGGAGCAGAGAATTGTCTGGCCCGAGGTCGGTACTGCTGAGGCTCAGAAACCCTGCCGTAGACTCTAAGCCCCACGGAGACAGGAATCATGGCCACTGGAAAGGACCCATTTGAAAACCTAAAATGTTGCACTATTAATGATACTGTCGACTTGGCTTTGTCTACCGATGGATGTAGAACCACCACATCCCTTCAAACCTGCCGGCCACAAGGAGTGAAAAAGAGAAGTAGCCTACTTTTCCGTATGCCCTGCATCCGTATAAATACACAGGGTACTGCTGGTCCAGAGGAAACCCATCCCTGTTTTGTGGCTTTGCTTCAAAATTAAAGTCTCATTTTAAATTATATCGGTTGACACTCTGGTGTATTTACGGTAAAATTTCATCTACAGTTTCACTGTGTCGGGATAGCCCACACATCAGATGGCCTGGCTTCTTCAAAAAAGTCATCAGGAAAAAAGGCCAGGGACTGTAATAGATTTAAAGGGCTAAAGCATTGTGATAACTAACTGCAATATGGGATGGGGGGGGTGGGGAATGGCTGTAAATTATCATTGGACATGACTGAGGAAATCTGAATATGGACTATATATCAGATAATATTATTGAATTAATGTTTATTTTCTTAAGTATGATAATGCTGTGACGGTTATTGCCTTAGCTCAGGCTGCTACCACAAAATACCATAGCCTGGGAGGTTTGTCAACCACAGAAATTTTGTTTTCTCACAGTCCCAGAGGCTTGGGACCCTGGGGTAAGGCACCGGCAGATTTGCTGTCTGGTAAGAGCCTGCTTCCTGGTCCGTAAGACGGCTGTCTGCTTGCATGGTGAATGGGTGAGGGGGTGCCTCTGGGGTCTCTTTTATAGAAAAACTAATCCCCTTCATAATGAGGGTTCCATCCTCATGACTCAGTTGCCTTCCAAAGACCCCACCTTCAAATACCGTGACATTGGGGATCAGATTTCAGCATATGAATTTGCAGAGGGGGACGCAAGTGTGCAGTCCAATGCAATTATATAAGAGAATGCCCTTATTCTGAGGAGATGAAGGCCAAAGTATTAAGGAGGGAAGCATCAGCATGTTTGCAACTTGCTTTCAGTGATTTTGCAAGAAAACAATTGCGCGCGCGTGCGTGTGTGTGTGTGTGTGTGTGTGTGTGTGTGTGAGTGTGAGGTGCAAAATGTTAGCAGTGGGTGAAACTCGGTAAAAGGAGTACGGATATCTCCTGTACTGCGATCCCAGCTTTTGGGGGTTAGAATCTTTAAGAACTCGGGCACGTGGTGGAATCGCGTGTTGTCCCGGGAGCCCCTGAGCTTGGCCGTGTGTTGTCTTCAGTTTGCAGCTCTCCGCCCATCCACATGAAGGTGCAGCCTCTGAACCAGACGGCGCTGCAGGTGTCCTGGAGCCAGCCGGAGACCGTCTACCACCCACCCATCATGAACTACATGATCTCCTACAGCTGGACCAAGAACGAGGACGAGAAGGAGAAGACGTTTACAAAGGACAGCGACAAAGACTTGGTAAAACCTCGCTGTGTTCCTAACTGCCCTTGCAGTTACGAGGGGAGCCCCCGCCGCGTCTCTTACCATCCGCGCACTGCACGGCGTGCCTTATCTGTGCCTGCTGAGGGCGCTGTGCTGCGCATCGCAGTGGCTATTCGTGGGAGCCGTGCGGGACCCCCCCCCTCCGGGCTCCTTCCACCCTTCCGCTTCCTGGCTACACCACCGGAAAAAGCTAGGTAGTTTCTTTGTAGTCAGGCTCTTCAAAACTGACTGCTTATTCTTACATTATTTCCAAAAAACAACCAACAGGGGCTTCTGGGTGGCTCAGTCGGTTGAGTGTCCAGCTTCAGCTCAGGTAGCAGTCTCACGGTGGTGAGTTCGAGCCCTACATCGGGCTCTCTCCTGTCAGCCCAGAACCCTCTTCCAATCATCTGTCCCCTCTGTCTCTGTGCCCCTCTCCCACTCGTGAGCCCTCTCTCTCTGGCTCTCTTAAAAATAAATAAAACATTAAAAAACAAAACAAAAAAAAAAACCAACCAACAAAAAACGAGAAAGCTTCCATTAAGCCCTTTTTTAAATCTGATGTGGCTATTGTAAATACGAGGTGTGCAAATGTACAACAGGTCCTGGCACATAAGTGCTGGATAAGCCCCAAGAACTACTATTATAGTTCTTCCTTTTCCTCTCCTCCTCCTCCTCCCCCTCCTCCCCCTCCTCCCCCTCCTCCCCCTCCTCCCCCTCCTCCCCCTCCTCTTCCCCACTAGTACTCTAGTCACCTGCATGGTCAGCTGCCCAGAGTCCCCACCACTCCCTCGGTCACAAATGATCAGCCTCACACATTACCATTTCACACTGGACCCCTGTGACCATGTGATTTTTAACCTGTGTTCTCAGACTCTCAGATACTCTAATATCTGACGTCACTCTAAGCTGTCTCTGCCCAGCCCAGCTTCTCGTCCTAATGTTTACGGAAGTGTTTAGAGGCCAACACCCACCGAGGCCCTTCAGAACAGGTGCTTGCAGATGCCATCTTCTTCGCTATGAAAGCAAACCCTCCAGCAAGCACGAGGCTTGAAGTCTTTGCATAGAAACTCAAAGTGACACATATGGTTTAAAAGCCTTCCACTTATTGTTAATGAAAAAAAAAAGGCTGTGGAATAATGAAACCGTAATTGTATGTGCACATGAAAAATACAGTAGCACCAAGTGGGATTCTTAATGACTGTTATCACTTTTTTTTTTCTTTCCAATACAGAGTCCCCAGGGCCCATTCAATCAGTTACAGAATAATACTTTTCATATTCTTTTAGATGAAGATTCTTTTACTTCATTTCCATTTATATTTTCAATTTCCCCACTAGACATTGTTATCTGGGTCACATTAGGGAATGATGAGCCTCATGAAATCAGAGGGAAATCTATTGAAAGGCACCCAAGGTTATGATGTGTTTTAACCTTTCTCTTGTCGCTATTGGAAGTCCGTAAAGGGTTTTACTCGTTCTCGAGTACAGATGACTTACATTAATCAGCAGAAACTAGGCGCTTACGCGGTTTCTTGTTCTAAGTGGAAAATAATTAAACACACAAAGATAAATAGATACCGGCTGGGAGTGAATTCTAATAAACCCCTGCATAGATGGAGCAAAGATTTCGCTCTGAACAAAGACAGACCAGGGGGTCAGAGGTTTAGAGAATGAGGCATTAATTAGTTTATGAGAGAAAGAGAAAAACCTGCTTTGACAGCAAGTTTTTTTTTTCTTTTTTTAAGCAGAATTTTCTGGGGGTGGTTATTTTCTTTGGGGACACAAAATTAATTTTCTTAATTCCTCAAGAAGTTGAGAGTGCTGATGTAGCGGGAGCAAAGCTGTTCTCTACCTTATGGCTACTGGGGTTAGAAACCTAAAAGGAACACTTTTTTTTTTTGAATTTTTAAAAATTTATTTATTGTTTATTTACTTATTTTTGAGAAAGAGAGAACACAAGTGATCAAGAGGCAGAGAGAGAGGGACAGAGAGTGAATCCCACGAGGGGCAGAGAGAGCGAGAGAGAGAGAGAGAGAGTGCAGAGCCTGAAGCAGGGCTCAAACTCACAAATCGTGAGATCACGACCTGAGCTGAAGTTGGACTCTTAACCGACTGAGCCACCCAGGCGCCCCCAATTCTCTCATTTTCAAAGACTCTTTGAATGAATAAAGCTTTGAGGAACAGGGATTTGGATTTGGCTGGTGATGCTTGACCAGGGATTGACAAGACGTTCTCTAGAAAGAGCCGGATAGCAAAATGGGGGGGGGGGGGGGGGGGCTCTCCAGGCCATTAGGTCTTTATGGCAGCTACTCAGCTCTGCCGTCGTAGGCTGAAAGCTGCCACAGACAACATGAAAATGAATGGGCATGGCTGTATGCTAATAAAACTTTATTTAAAAAAAGGAAACAGTAGGCAGGATTTGGCCTGTGGGCTGTGGCTTGCTGGGCTCTGTGTTAGACCAGGGGCATTCTTTACGTTATGTGGTATGGAATGCCTGCGAACAAGGTTTGCATGGCGTGTGTGCTACAGGACTCACAAGCATCCTGTGAGGTAGCTACTGCTTTTTGCATTTAACAGGGGAAGGTAGCAGAGGCTGGAAGACATTAAGCAGCTGACTTGGAATCACACGGCCAGCGAGTGGTGTGACAGGGGTGGGTCTCATGTCATCTGGACTCTAATCAAGTGTTCTGACCTAGCCTCGTGCCCCATAGTATCCATCCATCAAGTACAACGAGGCCTCTGAACTGCCAAGAAATGTATACGCCAAGATTTTGTTGTTGATATTTAAAACTCTGCCTGCTTCTGGAAGTTTAGTATACTTGGTAATTCTAGAGGCTGCCTAGGGTAAATAATTACAGTCTATAACTGGACTAAAGGAAAGAATCCCAAGCCTTGTGAGGACGAAGATGGCCGAAGACATGTTCCAGGCCGGTCAAGGATGAGTCTGGACTGATTTTGTTACATCTGCTATCCTGCACGCTTCAGTGTTGAATACAGATTCCCAGCCAGTTATTTCGAAACGTTCTTTCCCTTCAAACTGAGCCTTCGGTCAGCAGGGGAGCATCGTGTCTGTCAGGCTTTGCCATGGTACCCAGAAACCTAAAAGGAATGCTTAACATTATTTTAGGTTTGGTTTTAGAAGGTCAGGCGTGTACCAGCCCTCAAAACCAACTCACTGCCTTTTCTTGCTTCACCTGCAGAAAGCCACCATTAGTCACGTGTCACCGGATAGCCTTTACCTGTTCCGCGTCCAAGCCGTTTGTAGGAATGACATGCGCAGTGACTTCAGCCAGACAATGCTCTTTCAAGGTAAGGCCAGTTCCCCTCTTCTCTGGCCCCAAGTGCCCCTGCACCCCTCCTTTGTTATGCTTTATCTGTTTTCTTCTTGACGTGCCTGGTCAGAAGAAATAAGCCTGGCCTAAGAATCAACATGGAGTTTTAAATCACGCCTGAAAAGCCTGAGGAATTTAAGCCTGTCTTTTAGGTTGGGGGTTTCATAGGCCAGAAGATGGGGAACAAGAGCAGAGTGTTGATCATTTTGTTTATTATTATTGTCATATTCCAACTGTGGGGAACCAAGTATTTGTCTAACACTGCGTCATCACAAAAATCACATCCTAGTCGTGTTATGGAGTATCGCCTTTGGATTTTTAGCATGATTCACTTAGCTATTCTCTTAAGAACCAGAGCCCACGGGGCGCCTGGGTGGCGCAGTCGGTTAAGCGTCCGACTTCAGCCAGGTCACGATCTCGCAGTCCGGGAGTTCGAGCCCCGCGTCAGGCTCTGGGCTGATGGCTCAGAGCCTGGAGCCTGTTTCCGATTCTGTGTCTCCCTCTCTCTCTGCCCCTCCCCCGTTCATGCTCTGTCTCTCTCTGTCCCAAAAATAAATAAACGTTGAAAAAACAAAACAAAAAAAAAAATTTAAAAAAAGAACCAGAGCCCAAACATATAGCACACTCCTGTTTTTTTTTAAGTTTATTTATTTATTTTGAGAGAGACAGAGACAGCATGAGTAGAGGAGGAGCAGAAAGAGAGGGAGAGAGAGAGACAGAGAGAGGGAGGATCCCAAGCAGGCTCCACACTGGCAGTGCACAGCCTGATGCAGGCCTCAAACCCGTGAAACCGTGAGATTGTGATCTGAGCCGAAACCGAGAGTTGGATGCTTAACTGACTGAGCCACCCAGGCGCTCCTACAGCATGCCCTTCTCGCTTACAAGCCACATAAATGAGCCTTTGCTTGCAAGATCCTTGGGTTTCTGGAGAAATAGCTCTATGCTCCTGCTGAGATAGGGTCTGGTAGAACGTTCCAGAGTCAGGACTAGGGTGAGTCAAAAGAAGCATTTACCTTCGTGCAAAATTTAAGAGTACCAAAAAACTCCGTACTCAAGGTATGTTGTATTTTACCAGAACTTTTTTTCGAAGCAAAATCTGTGCAAAATGTTCGTGGAGAAAATACACAAATTCTAAATAAAGATAGGATCCACTCTGTCTTAACTTGCCCCAACCTAATCCCAGTCCTGGTTCCAGTGAAACTTTTTTTCATGACTTTATTTGGTGAGTTGGTTTGGGGACGTGCACCAAGACCAACGTGGCGGGAGGGACCAGGGCACTGGACCTTGCTGTGCTAGGCTGAGGTCCTCACTGGTAAGGTTCTTCACACCTGGGATCCTCAGTTTCAGAGAAACCTACGCCCCAGGCCAACGGCTCTTAACTTTTTTGAGTCATGTATCTGATGAAGTCTTTGGACCCTTCCCGTAGAAAAATCCAGAGTTTTAGTACAACTTCAGGGGCCCCATCAAGCCCGTAGGTCCTGAACCAGCAGCATCAATCAGCATCATCTGGAAGCCAGTGAGAAATGCATATTTATGGGCCTCTCCCTGAACAATTGCCTCAGAATCTCTGATGGTGGGGCCAGGAATCTCAGTTCTAAGCAGATGGCCCACCTGTCATGCTCAGTGAAGACTGAGAGGCACTGGTGTAGAGCTGGGGCCCTGGAATGAGGGCCCCGGCTTTGAGTCCACCTGCCACTCAGTGTTTCTGGAACTCAGAGAATGGTTATTAGCTCCCCCAAGCTGCAGTGTCCCGGTCCAAAAAGCGGCAGTATCGAAGGTACCGACCTCACAGGGACCTTGTAGAATGGCGTGTGGTGAAACATGTAAAGTAATTAGCAGAGTGCCTGGTACCAACTATAAATATCACCTTAGTACTAGGTTTGATATAAAAAGAAAGGGTGAACTCAGGGTAAGAAACCCTCCAGCTTTAGATTCCCTCTAAGGATCCCTTCTAGCTTTACAGTTTGGCATTTAGCATTTAAATACTCTTTGCTAGTGTTCACATTATGTCATCCTTCCGTTTAAACTAATTGAAATGAGCATCGCTGTGTTTTTTTCACGTGACCCCCTGTGCCCTGCGTATTTTGGCCCCTCTGCCTGTGTTGACGAGGGTCCACAGGCCAGAGCCAGGTCTGTGCGGCCCAGGGGAGAGAGAATAGGAGGCCACAGTAGGAGTTTGCTGAGGCCAGGGCCCTGGAACTTTGGACGCATAAATTATGATTAGGCCTCCCGTGTGCTCCGACCAAGAACCTAGAATCTGCAGAACTGCCTGTCCTGATTAATAGGCCCCTGAGCTTGCTGGCTTCTGTGTGGACTTTGAAAAATTAAATGTTTGTAATGTAATGTAATTCCAAAAGGCCTTGTCAGCTATAAATTCCAAGCATGGAATATTTAACATGTCTGATCACAGAGACTAGTTGGAAATGGCCAATGTCTCCTTTGTCTAGAAAGACTCACTTTGTTCAGAGGTGGACGTGCGTTTCCTCATTTTCTATATTGTTGCTTGTCCCTATACGTTGACAGAGGGGCGTGGATCTTCCGGGCCTCCTCACGGTGGCTTTTGCGTCTTCCCTAAATTAGGCATCCGGTGGGCAGCGTACGAACTAACTCTTCGGGGAGGCTAGCACGCCTCGTCTTGAGAGCCAAGGATGCGTTTGTGAGCAGTGGAGCCCAGCGTGCAAAACTGATCAACTGTTAGGACTCAAGTCTTAAAAGGGAGTGGAAAAAAGCTTAAGGAATTTCACAGAGGCCTGGTTCAGAATAATTAGGTTTCCCAGTGATGAAGTTTACATCTGGTTTGGGAGCATGAGGAAGCCATGTTGGAATGTTTACATTATGGTAAATACACTATTAAGTGTTACATATTTACTTGAGTGTGACATATATAATAGTAATAATACCAAGCAGTATCCATGAATGGCTCACAGTTACAGAGCCTTTTCCCATCAGTTAGTAAGTTATTTCATTTGACCGCATGGCAGTGGCAGCTTGTAAGGTACATGTTATTTTACTGATGGAGAGATGATGTTCCAGGCAGCCGAGTAACTTGCAGAAAAAAAACAACAGCAGCAAGAAGAAAAAACCACTTGGCCACTAAGCAGTGTCTTGATTTCTTATTCCAAATCCAGATCGTTTATACATAGCAGCAGACCACCCCTAAATATTACCCTGTGGCCCCCGTAATTCAACAAAAACGGGTGGCAAGATCGATTGCTTCGTGTTCAAAGCCTGTCTGCAGTTCTCAACGGTCATAGAAAATAGTGGTTCTTGAGCTTTTCTCTGAGCCACAGACCCATTAGGCAGCCTGAAGCCAATGGATCCCATCTCACAATCACTTAAAATAAATAAGTAAAATACACAGAAGAGAGAACCAATTATGCTCAAATACAGTTGTCAAAAGATTTTAAACACATAAATTTGGGCATATAGTCATATATGCTTTTTCCTTTTTTTATTAAGGCATCGAAGGACAAGCATTGGGTCGGCTTGCTACCTTGATGTCTGAGTGGCGACAAACAGGAATGTTGTGGCAGAATAGCTATGACAATTATAAGGGAATATAAGAATACCTGACTTCAGTCAGAGACAAAGTCACAGGTCCTGCTGGGGCTGCTGAGATGTGTTGGCTGCTCTCATGGCAAAAGGAGAGCCTTGATTTCACGTCAATGAGAACTTGGTGGGAAAAGGCAGATGCCTTTTTTTTCCTGTCCCTGAATCCCCCTGGGCCCATGGGTGCCAGGTTAAGCATTTCTGATACCAGCCGTCCCGGAGAAACTTCCTGGTCACCGCAGCTTGAACCAGCCCGGTAGAAACTGTCAAACGTTAATGAGAAGTATGTGTGCTGAGTTGCTGCTTCGTTTCTGGGCCTTAATCAGAGCCCTTTGTAAAGGGCAGGTGACACAGGTCTCTTTAGATGACCCGCTTTAACGAAGGGAAGTGAGTACTCCACGTTCATCTCTTTCCCACTATGCATCTCTTTCCAAAGTCGAGAGTTCATCCCGACTCTCCAACTATGCAAAATGAATGTGTCATTAGGCCGGGGGTTGCAGACTCAGGTGCCCCTGGGGCCGTGCAAGGCATATGCATAGACACGGGGGAGGGTTATCAACGGGAAGCTGGACATCCTACATCCACCATCCACTGAGGGATGCTCAGTCCCTGCAGGGAGGAGAGTTCAGTTTTACTGAATATTGTGACTTTACAGGATAAGCAGGAAATTGGGATTTTTAGTTTGAAAGCTATTGCAACAAATTCAGTTTTAAAAAAGGTTGCAGGCCAAACAAAAATTATGCCAGTCGTTTGCCACTCCTGGTTTAGGTAAAAACTTACAACAGACACGCATATTGTATACTTTGGTATTTAGCTTTTTTTTTTTTTTTTTCTGATTTTTCAGTGCCATGTATATATAGGAAGCAAACTTTTAGTTTATATAACACTCCTATTTGGAGATAACCACAAAGAAGCACTTTGCTATTTTCTTTAATTAGACTGTTTGGCATTATTCACAGTAGTGAAGCAACCCAAGTGTTCACTAACAATGAATAGAAGCACACAAAATGCTGTGTGTGCATAGAGGGGAATATTATTCAGCCTTGAAAAGGATGGAATTTCTGACACATGGCCCAGCATGGATGAACCTCAAAGACCTTGTGCTAAATGAAATAAGCCAGTCACAAAAAAGCAAATATATATGATTCCACTTATGTGAAGTATCTAGAGTAGTCAAACATATAGAAACATCAAATAGAATGGTGGTTGCCAGAGGCTGGGAGAGGAGTGAATGGGTACAGAGTTTCAGTTTTGGAAGTTGAAAAATTCCGAGATTGGTTGCACACCAATGAAAACATACTTAACACTACTGAACTGCACACTTAAAAGTGGTTAAGATGGGGCACTTGGGTGGCTCGGTTGAGCATTCAACTCTGGATTTCAGCTCAGGCCATGATCCCAGGGTCATAGGATCAAGCCCTTCGTCGGGCTCTGCCCTGATCATGGAGCCTTCTCTCTTTCTCTCTCTCTCTCTCTCTCTCTCTCTCTCTCAAAAATTAAAAAAAAAAAATTAATTGGTTAAGATGGTAAATTTATGTGTATTTTACCACAATTAAACATTTTCTAGAGTTATATTGTTTAACAACAATAAGAGGCAGAACCACAGGAAGGAACGAACATCAGAACGAATGTTGTGTGGGTCATATCAGAAGTTGACAATTTAAAGCAATGAAGCGATGAAGGCGGTATCTTACGGGGCTTTAAAACTGAATAGAAATAAAATATAAAATATATGACAGCACACAAAAGGCGAGGCAGGCAAATAGGGTTAAACTATTGTACAGTTCTTATGTTTTCAGGACGTGGTACAAGTGCTAGTTTAAGGTAAACTATAGTAAGTTCAGGATTCACGTTATAATCACGGAATTGATAATATAGGAAATTATAAACAAAAAGGTGGTAGGTAGGGGGGTTGTCTGGCTGGCTCAGTCAGAAGAGCATGTGACTCTTGATCTGAGGGTCATGAGTTTGAGCCCCAAGTTGGGTACAGAGATTACTAAAAAAATAAATAGACTTGAAAAGAAAGATGATAGGTAGAAACAGTGCAATAATGATTCCATTTATATGAAATCAGAGATAGACAAAACAGAGGTCAGAATTGTGGGTTACCTTTTGGAAAGGTGGGGTCAGTATCGTGTGGGGCTTATGCAAACCTTCTGGAGTGCTGGCCAACATCTATATATGTCTCAGTATGGGTGGTAGTTACACAGGTGTTTATAGAGAAAATTACTTGGGCAGTACACCTAAAATTTGTAGATTTACTTAGGTAAGTTTTACTTCAAAACAGAAAACAATAAATTTTTTTTTAAAAAATTAATACCGTAAGACAAGAGTCAGCAGGCAAGCTACGTAGCCCTGTGAAAGGTTTTTTAATGACTCACAAGCTAAGAAGGGTTTTACATTTTTAAATGGTTGGGAAAAAATCTACAAAGGAATAATATCTCATGACATGTGGAAATTATATGTAAATCATAAGTTTTATTGGAACAACAGAAAAAGGTATATTGTTTACAATGTAATTTCTTTGTTTCTCAGCTAACACTACTCGAATATTCCAAGGGACCAGAATTGTTAAAACAGGAGTGGTAAGTAGCAAACGGTAATTGCTTTGTCCTGGCTGGTTGTTAACTCGCATGCAGTTAAAACCGTGACCACGAGGTGGCAGTAGGATGTTGTTAAACTGCTCTTGAAGAGGTGAAAATACAGAAAAAATCACATTTCTCCCTCTTTATAATTCAATGTGTTATGAAAAGAAGCTTGGCGACAGTTAAAGCAGTTGTGTTGTACTGTATAGTTCCTATCAAGGTAAAAACTCTCCATATTTTAAATTATTTATAATCTATGGGATCATACAACGTAAGAGTGCAAATGAGTGCAAAAGGTCTGTTCCAAGCCCTTCGTTGAACATAGGCTAAAATTCAGAGGTTGTCATTTCCCCAGAGTTATGTGGATTTGCAAGTTTCTGGAGCCTCAATTAATATCTAAACTTTCCCATTCCTAGTGTAACTAACAATCATAATATTAATCACAGTGTTGGTAATAACAGTAATAGTCTAAAATTTACTAGCATTCCCTGGGTTTTAGATGATTTTATTATTTTATTTACTGCTTGCAGCATCCCATAAGACTAGTGTTACTACTGTTTCCATTTTACAGAGGAAACTGAGGCTTAGTGAGTTAAAACAATGTGCTCAGCATCACCCAGACAAGAAGTTGTCAACTCAAGCCCAGACCATCTGACCTCTATGTCCTGGATGCTTTGTCTTATGTGGCATTTAGCATTAGAAACAAACATGTGCTAACATTGGCCTTCCTTAGACTACAAAGTTTCCCAAGTGAAATGTGGTGATAACGTTAAGGAACCAAAGTGGCTCTGGCTGTATTGTTTTGAACTATATAAGTGAGGGGATGGCATTCTGGATGCTTATACCAGGCTATAAGAACTAAAACAGGTAACTTAGAGCAACATTTCGTGTTTTTCCAAGATACCATTATCTGCTTCTCACACAGAAGCCCCAGTTTAGGATGGTGGGAAGAATGAGTTGAGGCTTGAACACAGGCGGCCCTGCTCCTAGCCCTTAACATCTTTGTGCCTTGGTTTCCTGACCTGTAAAATGGGGTGATGATCCTGTGTGCCTCATGTACCTGGGCGTAGAGGTCCCCATGGATAGACCCAGAGACTCCGGAAGCGGCAGCGGCTATACGGGACCCACGAGGAAGACGCAGGGCTGTAAGCCACTTCCCAGAGCGTGCAGGGTTGAGCGTGGCTCCTCCCGCTGCAGACGTGGACAGCCACGTGCCCTTTCTGTCCATCTGCTTCCTCACTTTGAGTCGGAGGAACCAGACCCTGGAGAGCTTTTCTAGACCTGGTTGCTGTGTGTTCTCCATGAGAGCCAGTGATACATATGAAAAAGCAGGGACTCCTGCCTCTGGCAGAGTCAGCCCAGGATCATGTGACCATCTGATGTTGCTGATTTATTACTTAGTGGATATTGGTCTTTACCCCAACTTTAATGGTACTTACTTTTCTTTTTTTCTTTTTTTTTTTTTTTTTTTTTGCCACTCACTGAGCTTCTTCCTAAGCAAAAGTGGTGAAGAGTTTGATAGGCTAGTTGAATTTTTTAATGCGCTCAAAGTGATTGTAAAACTGTTGAGACCGGAGGTGGTCATGTGACCACGGACCACCTCATGTCAGCCTTGGTACCACAAAAACCTACTGAGGGTCATAAGCAGGGCCTTTTTCCCCATCCTGATGACTGACATGGCTCTGCTTTCTCTTCTGTCCCTTCCCCTGACCTCCCCGGGTGACCCTTTGAAGCCCACAGCGTCTCCTGCCTCTTCGGCCGACATGGCCCCCATCAGCTCGGGGTCCTCTACCTGGACGTCGTCTGGCATCCCCTTCTCATTTGTCTCCATGGCGACCGGGATGGGCCCCTCCTCCAGCGGCAGCCAGGCCACCGTGGCCTCGGTGGTCACCAGCACGCTCCTGGCGGGCCTGGGGTTCAGCGGTGGTGGCATCCCGTCCTTCCCCAGCACCGTGTGGCCCACGCGCCTGCCCACGGCCGCCTCTGCCAGCAAGCAGGCCAGCAGGCCCGTCCTAGCCACCACAGAGGCCTTGGCCTCCCCAGGCCCCGACGGCGACTCGGCGCCCACCAGGGACAGCGAGGGCGCGGAGGAAGGGGAAAAGGATGAGGAGAGCGAGAGCGAGGACGGAGAGCGGGAGCATGAGGAGGAGGGGGAGAAGGACTCCGAGAAGAAAAAGAGCGGGGTGACCCACGCCACCCAGGAGCGGAGCCAGGACGAGCCCACCCCCACTCCCTCGTCTCCCGACAGGACTGCGGAGGCCGGTGGGCGTCAGACTCTGCCTGGGCACGGGCGAGACCACACTGCCGTCCCTACAGCCCGGCCCGATGATGGGAGGGATGCCCTCCCGGGCCTGGACGCCGGCTCGGTCACCTCCACCCAAGTGCCCGCCACAGTCGCAGAGGAGCGTTTCGAAGGGAGTGATCCTGGGAGGCCCCAGATGCCATCGAAAAAGCCTGTGTCCCGAGGGGACAGATTTTCCGAGGATAGCAAATTTATCACTGTCAATCCAGGTAAGTGGCCCGGTCCTCCTGTGAGGCTCCGTGCTGCCGTGAGCATTCTCCCCCTTTAAGAAAAACCGGGATAGGGAACTTCATGTTCCTGGAAGTGTATGTGTCCCTGGCGTAAGAGACGTGTGTGTGCCTGTATCTGTCTGTCTCTCTTGCTCTCTGGTTTGTTCTAATAAGAAGACTTTCTCTCTTATTGTTGCTCGAGGAAGTCTTGCCTTGATGTTTGTTTGCTGGTAAAATCCACTTACCTCAGGGTACCTCCGAGGACTTGGACCCGGTGAAGTAAATGAATTAAAAAAGACATTGATCTTAAGAAGTGTATTCATTAAGATTTCACTCTTTTTCTTTTCTTAAGTTAATCTTGAGAGAGAGAGAGAGCATGAGTGGGGAAGGGGCAGAAGGGGAGGGAGAGAGAATCCCCCAAGCAGACTCTGCACTATTAGAGTGGAGCCCCTTGTGACGCTCAGACCCATGAACCACGAGATCATGACCTGAGCAGAAATCAGGAGTCGGATGCTTAACCAACTGAGCCACCCAGGAGCCCCTCTTTAAGATTTCATTCTTTTATTTTTTTTAATGTTTATTTTTGCAAGAGAGAAAGAGAGACAGAGTACAAATGGGAGAGGGGGAGAGAGAGAAGGAGACACAGAATTGGAAGCAGGTTCCAGGCTCTGAGCTATCACAGCACAGAGCCCAATGTGGGGCTTGAACTCACAGGCCGTGAGATCATGACCTGAGCTGAAGTCAGACGCTTAACCAACTGAGCCGAAGTCAGACGCTTAACCAACTGAGCCACCCAGGCGCCCCAAGATTTCATTCTTTTTTTAAAAAAAAATTTTTTTTTTAACGTTTATTTATTTTTGAGACAGAGAGAGACAGAGCATGAACGGGGGAGGGTCAGAGAGAGAGAGGGAGACACAGAATCTGAAACAGGCTCCAGGCTCTGAGCTGTCAGCACAGAGCCCGACGCGGGGCTTGAACTCACGGACCATGAGATCATGACCTGAGCCGAAGTCGGATGCTTAACCGACTGAGCCACCCAGGAGCCCCAAGATTTCATTCTGTATTCACTTAGCGCCTGTGTTTATGGACCGACTGTTTGGTGCCAGGCCCTGGGTGGGTGCGAACCGAGGTAAGTACAGCCTCTGCCTCTTGAGGCTCGCTGTATAAAGGACTCAGCGATGATGGCACTCAGCTAGAGCGCCCACGGGGAAGCGAGGAAGCAGGGTGTCAACACAGCAAGCGAGCAGGTCCGTTAGCTAGCCAGGAAACTGCCAACTAAAATTGGAGTCTGTGAAACGGTCATAGAGGGAATAAACAGGGTGCCGTTGAAGAGAATCATGAGGAGGTCAGGGACCTCTCTTAACTAAGATAGGCCCAGCTGGGGAAGTGACATTCACGTCGAAACCAGAAGCCTGAGACCCTCCAGCGTGCAGCAGGCTGCTAATAGCTCACCGTCCGAGCCCGGAGATCAGGGCTCCCTGTCCCAGAGCACTGTTTGCTGCATGAATCACCCAGCTCATGGATGGTGAGAGCAGGGCATGGTTGGTGTGGCCTCCGCCGTGAGGCAACACTCCCCGTCATCCTGACCAGTGAGATGTGCTGCTCTATCCAACGCTCAGATCCTAACGAACCATCCTGTTCGTCTCTGTGAGGCAGCCGTGAGCATGAGGGGTTGTTATTGTTGTGAGGGGTTTTCTTAATAAGAAATTCTTCTTTTTGCCAGACTACAAGATGTTTAGCAACAATTTTTTTTGCATCTAAGCTGTTGTGGAGTTATAAGAGTGCAAAAAAAAAAAAGCAACTGGTAAATATTTATTTGCTTTTGCACTTGTAAACATTAAAATTCATCTAAAGCTGAGATCTCGTATGTTAAGATACAACTTAGAATAAATTTTCATGTTTTGAATTACGTTCCTCCTTAAAGCTGGTATGGACTCGTTTTTTGAAGTTTGGGTTTCCTATGGGTGTTGCTCAGTTTGTCTTGATTTTAGGGAAAGGTACAGCGTAGCCTTCCGTGGAGTTGAGTGAAGGAAATACTGGGCCACTTATAAAGCTGTTTGAAGCCATTCCTACATGAATCATGACATTCCCTCTAGGAATGGCTGTGAAACAGAATTTCTTGCATTTGAAGATATTAAAGAAATATTTATGGAGTACCCGCTGTGTTCTGGGCACTACACGAAGCATTGGGAATAGAACACAGATCAAGGCGGGCTTCTGTTCTCCAGGGGTTTATGTTTTAGTGGAGAAGCTTGAGAATATTGCAAGGAAGAAATGCATAACTTCAAATAGTGCCAGAGTTGGGGGGGTGGGCAGTACGGCATCGAGTGTTCAAGGAATGACATTAGTGGAGAGACCCAAGCGGTGAGGAGGTAGCCATGCGGAGATCCATCAGAGAGCATTCTAGGCTGCAGGGGTAGCCGGTCTAGAGACCCAAGGTGGGGATTCATTTAGAGCAGTTTAAGAGCTATCCGCAGGCCAGTGGTAAGAGTTGGGAGGAGGGATAACGGATGAGTTCACAGATGGGCAGAGCTCAGGCCAGCAGGGGGGCTCATCGTCCGTGCTGAGGATTTGATTCTAACTGAAATGGAAAACCAGTGATGGATTTCAGTGGAGATCCCCTCATATGATTAACCTTTTGGAAAGACCACTCTGGCCTGTCTGTGGAGATTGCACAGGGAAGGTGAGAGGGGACACTAGAAGCCCGGTTAGGAGGTGATGGCAGGGGTGGCTTGGACCAATGGGGTTTCTCCAAAGACCAGTGGTGGACCTTGTTGAAAACGGATTTTCAAACTTGAGCAGCTCCGCCTGTGGACTGAAGGCTCCAACAAAGTACTATTCTCAGTGTGCTCCTCTTGAACATGTCTTTGCCCACCTTCTGATCAAGGTGACTGTGTTGAGAGCTTAGGTTGGGAGTGTTTACAGCTCAGAAGACTGGAGAGCAGTGGGGACCTGGGGCACGTTCCAGGTGAGTGGAACTGAGTCAGATTCCAGCTAAAGGGATGAGAAACAGATGGTGAGCACTGTGCGTTTCCAGCCCCAGGGCTGGCGTGTGTGGGTCCCCAGCTTCCGCCATCAGTGTCCACGTGTGCAATGGCAGAGTGGCTTTTGGAGGCTTGTCACCCTAGTAGTGTGTACCCCATATTCGCTCTGGCTCCTCAGGCGGTCTTTGCTCAGTGTTCTCGTCTGGAAGGTGGGGATAACAGGAGCTCTCGGTGCAGACAGGTGCAGATAAATGAAGTCACTCTTGCTGTCAGTCATAAGGAAGGAGGAGCTGTCTATAACTCAAAGGCCACAAAATCACAATGGTGACTCTGAGGAGGCCCCGTGCAGGTCTTTCTTTTGTAATCATCCCTGGACATTAAGGAGCAGGCCAAGACTGTGGTCCCCAATTAGCTGGCATTCAAACTGGCCTCCAGGATCTCTGCCTCTGCCCCCAAACCGGTAAAACCAGAGTGACTCCCTCCCCAGTTCTCTTCAGCAGGAAGGTTCATGTCTCAAAGCCTTGCGGGCCACAGGTCTCCGTCAAAACTTCTCAACCCGGCCAGGTAGGACAAAAGCAGCCAAAGACAGTATGTAAGTGAGCAGATGTGGTTGAGTTCCAGCAAAACTATTTACAAAAACAGACCCAACGGACCTGGGTTGATAGGCGAGGCAGCATTTGCCAACCCCTGGTTTAAGAAGAAATATGTGAGGGGCACCTGGGTGGCTCAGTCGGTTGAGTGTCCGACTTTGGCTCAGGTCATGATCTCACGGTTTGTGGGTTCAAGCCCTGCATTGGGCTCTGTGCTGACAGCTCAGAACCTGGAGCCTGTTTCAGATTCTGTGTCTCCCCCTCTCTCTGCCCCTCCCCCCTCAAAAATAAATAAACATGAAAAAAATTTTAAAAAGATATTTGTTTACAAACTAGAAGAGTTTTTAGGAACTGAACAGAACTCAGGTTCCTGAGTTTGAGCCCACATCGGGCTCTGTGCTGTCAGTGCAGAGCCTATGGGGAATTCTCTGTCCCCGTCTCTCTCAAAAATAAATAAAACATTAAAAAAAATTTTTAAAAAGAAGAAATATACGTGTGCTTGTTGGTTAATGAAGGCTTTGAGTGACTTGAGGGTAAAACCCACGACCCCACATCAGCCTGTGATCCCCAAGACCTTCCTTCGCTTCCAGCCATCCCAGCCTTTCCCTGTCTGCCTCCTCCAGTGTGGCATTTACTCTTTATCTTTTTTTTTTTACTGTTTATTTATTTATTTTGAAAGAGAGAGAGAGAGAGCTTGCAGGGGGAGGGAGGGATAGAGAGAGAGAGCATCCTAAGCAGGCCGTGCGCTGTCCGTGCAGAGCTGGATGAGGGGCTCGAACTCACCAACCCTGAGATCACGACCTGAGCAGAAATCAAGAGTAGGATGCTTAACTGACTGAGCCACTTAGGCATCCCCAAGGCATTTGCTCTTTAGATAAAGTCACCATCATCTTCATGTTAGTTCTGACTTATTTCAAAGACTTTGCATATACATTTGTTTAAATTGGTCTCATATTTTCTTCATAGTAAAGTAAAAGCAAGTACTTTAGTCTCTTGGACATAAGCATTAATGTTTAAAGTTACAGACTATGTTGTATTTTGACCAACATCTCCAAAAGGCTTTTTAAAAATTCCTCTGATGTTCAATAACCTCTTTTTAAGTCCTGTGACTGCTACAGCTTTGGTACTGACTCACAAGGAAGGAGAAGAGGGGAGTCCTTCTGTGGAAGAAGTGGCAAAGTCAGACAACTGTGGAAGTCAGACAGGTGTTATCAGTGACAGGAGAGGACCAGGTGGTGGACGTTAGGGAGCAGTAAGGACCACAGCAAATCGAGAGCACGTGTCCTTTCTAAAGAAGGCCGCCTCACTCAGTTCCCGCTGGTGGTAGCCACTGAGGCTGCCTCATGAGCCAAAACTCCCAGTCTTTGTGCAGAATCTCCCAGGTTTTAAGTGAGTTCCAATTTTTGAAACATCTTCACGTTTTTCTTCCTTTCTTGTTTTTGATTTCACTGAGGCCAAATGAAACCCATGCCTGGGCCGGGTACTTGGCCTCTACTTGCAGAGTTGATTGCTGTAGTTACCGCTGCCCTGGAGGCCCACCCAAAGGATTAGAAGCCTCAGTGCAGCCACTCTGTTTGCTGACCTCTGTGGGTGTGAAAGCCCTTGATGGGTTGCGTGCTGCATGGAAATCCAACATGGTGCCTCTCTCGGGAGCCACAGCCAGGTTGCGGTGGAGGCACCCCCGGTAACCATTTGATGCGATGAAATGTGTGCAGTACCGCATGCCCTAGCGGGAGCATTTCAGGGTGGGCATGGTGGATGAAGTGATCGCTTAGTGCTAGGGTTTTCCATTTTCCTTTCCTCGAATCAGGGAAAGTCCTTTTTCAGACTGTTCCTGCTCAGAACCCCAGTGTGTCAACACTCAATCACTGAAAGCTCACCGCTGCCTCCTCTGCTTCAGCCCTGAGCCAGGCGCTAAAAGGGTGGTCCGGTTCAGGGGTCAGCATTCCACAGTCTCCAGGCCAGAGCTGGCCCCTGGCCTCCTTTTGTCCAGACCATGAGCTCAGAAAGGTCAGGGTCCGTTCGTTGGGCTGGTTCTCTGCTTTGAGCCAGAGTGAAGGGTGCCAAGCTCCAGCCACCCGTCCTCTCCTTTGGGCAAACCCCAAGGAACCCCCTTTGGAACTGTCAAGCTCTAAGGAACCCCCCGTGAAAACCTTTGATTAGAGAAACAGTAACATCACCAGTTCACATTTGTTCTGTGCTGGTGTTGCCTGTTGCTAAAAGCCAAGCTGTGTGTTTGTGGTCCTGTAGCACCTGGGCGGCCGTGCTGTCCTTACCACCTTTGGCCAGTGAGGAAACCGAGGCTCAGAAGCCTAAGGAACGTGCCCAGGCAACACAGCACGTGATGAGATGGAGCTCGGACACAGGCCCTGACTCCCAGATCCAAGGGAACCCACCTCAAGCTGTGCTCCCTTCCTTCTGGCTTTGGACTTATCCTGAGTGGGCAACACAAGATGATTTCAGATGAAATTTTGATTACTAAGTGAATATTTGAATGTGTGCTTTAGAAAAAATACTAGTTTTCTGTTGATGGCAGAGGTTCTCAACCATCAAGGATTTGATCCCCCCTTCTTCCTGAAAGCATTTGGCCATATCTGGAAACATTTCTGGTTGTCACACCTAGGGAGGGGGCTGCTCCTGACATCTAGTTGGGCAGAAGACAGGGATGCTGTTGAACATCCTACACTAACACAGACTCTCCCCTCACCACAGAGAACTACCTGGTCCCAAATGGTCAGCAGTGCTGGGGTTGAGAAACTGATTTATCCTCTTAATACAAAGTTTCCTTTTCAAAGTATACTTGAGGAAAGAAATAATTAAGGACAAAAATAAGTACTAGGAAGGGCTCGTGAAGATAGGGCAGAAATCATGTGTGTGATACCCAGCCGTAGTATACGGAGGTCGAGGAGCAGAGGATGTAACACAACTATATTTAAAAAAAAAAATTATGACGGCACTTGTATGGACTCTCCAAAGCAATCTGCAGCCAGGGCTAGCTTTCTTGGTCAGGCTTCTTTCTTCGGAGGTGTTTTCTAGATCATCTTGATCACACCTGTTCTTGGCTATCACCTTCCTAGGAGTGTCCCAGGAAATTAGCTTGGAGTGGCTTCGAGGGGTTTACTCAGTGCTGCTGTGGTTTCGTCGCCTCCCACAAAGTGTCTGGGCCCTTGGATGTTGGCGTTCCCCACTGAGGGATCTTTGAACTAGGACAGATTATGTATCTCTTGGTGTGGGAAACCAGAATGGGTGGGTTTCCAGAAACTGGAGTCGGGAATTCAGGTTGTAGGGGGTGGTGTCTTTGACAAGGTAGGGTGTACAGCCTCTGTCCCAGCTGACAGCAGAGGCACATGATGTTGGCAACAAAGCATCTATGGTGATGGTTTGGTAGATCAGGACCAGCCCGTGTATAGGGCTTAGAATGAAACTGGGATTTATCAAACACCCTCAATTTTCCAACACCTAATTGAAACAGACATGACAGACTATTGTTTGATTGTTTGTGATGAAGGGAGCTCTCTGTGAGGGGGTAAGGAGTGCTTATTCACAAGAACTCCGGGTGGTAATATAAATGGAAATACATGATGCGCTAATCTAGCTCAAGCATGGTAATAGGAACACAGAGCCAGGGCCCCTTGCAGGAGAATATGTGTGTTTGTAACTGACAGTCATGTCTTTGCAGCCATGGTGTAGATGATGTTAGGGCTCAAGAAGAATAAAGACAAATTTTGTAACCCCGTAAAAAACCAGCCACCTTTTCACTTCACATCTGCTTGGTTACCATCAAAAAAAAACAAAACAGAAAATAACAAAATGTTGGCGAAGACATAGAGAATTTGGAATGCTTGTGCACTGTTGGTGGGAATGTAAAATGGGACAGCCGCTGTAGAAAACAATATGGTGGTTCCTAAAAGAATTACAAATAGAACTTACCATATGATCCAGCGAACCCACTGCCGGGTATATACCCAAAAGAATTGAAAGCAGGGTCTCAAAGAGATATGTATACATTCCTGCTCATTGCAGCATTTTCGCAGTAGCCAAGGGATGCCCATTTGGGTTGTTACCCAAACAAATGAATGGATGAATAAAATGTGGTATCTACATACAACGGAATGTTATTCAACCTCAACAAGGAAGGGCATTCTGATTCTTGTCACAATGTACGTGAGCCTTGAGGACATTATGCTAAGTGAAATAAGCCAGGCACAAAAAGACAAATATATGATCTCACTTGCGCGAAGTGCCTACAGTCAGTCAAAGTCATAGAGACGGAGAAGGAAAGACAGACACCAAAGGCTGGGGAAAGGGGGGGATGGCGGGAAGTTGTTGTTTAATGGGTATTGAGTTTCCATTTTGCTGATGAAAAACAGATTCCGGAGGTTGGTTGCACAACAGTGCGAATGTACTTGACATTGCTGAACTGTACTCTTAGAAATGGTTAAGATGGTAAATTTTATGTTTTGTTTTTTTTATCATAGATTTTTTCTTAAGCGTCTGAATTCACAAATGTGGGTGGTTTTTAATGAGTGGTGTTACCCAGAGCAAACGTAGTCAAGTCGCCCACAGTTGAACCAGGCTGAATTATGAGTGTGCCATTTGTCCTTCCTCTTGACCTTTCCTAAATGGTGAAAGAGTCCCACTTTCCCGTACTCCTGATGGCGGTCCTTGGATCCAAGCTCATTGTCATCTTGACAGCGTAGGGGTTTTGTCCTGCTGCAGAGGGTGAGCGCTAACTGTGGGGTAGGAAGCGCTTCACATGGGTCCGTCTGATGTATCACTGCCTGTAGCATTTATAGTACATTGTACTCCGTTTTTATTTGCTTCTACTGGGATGGGAGCCAAGCCAGTAAAAGGCAAACAGCATTAATTCAGTGATGACATATGCCACTGAAAACTGTTTTTCTTTTCTTTTTTTTTTTTTTTTTAATTTTTTTAAAAAAGCAGAATGGAGGCACTTTACTCAGATTCTCCTGGATGCTGAAATAAAACCTGAGGGGAGAGAGGGATACAGGGAGGTCATTAATCCTTGCCTCGCTCCTGTGAATGCTCAGAGAGGGTTAGTTTGCATCTTGCTCTAAGTTTTATCTGGAAGGCATTTCAGAAGCAGGCTCCTTCTCCTGGCCTCCGTCTTCTTACCTTCCTGGCAGCCCTTTATCTGCACGTCGCAGCCATGGCGCTGCAGGGACGGGTGGGTGTAAGTTGTGACCCCCGTCCCATTTCTTCCTGGTACACACGGGCCAGCAAGATGCGGCTATGGAAAGAGGATGGGAAAGGTCCAAGTTCATGGGGGGGGGGGGGGTGGGGGGGACGGGCACCATTGTACAGTTGGAGCCAAAGCCTGGTCAGTTTCGAATGGGTTGAAAAATAAAATCTCTTCGAAAATAAATCTTGAATTGGGAAAGGGGCCTTGTACAGAAACAGCTTCTTCCCTTGAGCCAGGTTCGTGATTGCCGAATCCTGGTCAGGAGTTTCTTACACCATAATTCTTACGTTTGATGATGAGGCCCTTTAAAATTACCCGAGTCCGTGTTGTTCTGCTCTTCCTCGGGTCAGAGTGCCCCCCTGCAGCCTGAAATTAGGCTGGCTAGAGTGAGCTGGCAGCAGGGGCAGGGGTGAGGGTGGCGGGCCTGGTGTGTGACATGAGGGAGCAGTGAGGACTGTGGCAAACTCGTGACACATGCCCTGTCTGGAAAAAGAGTGTTCTGCTCACTTCCAGCTGACATTTGCCGTGTGGGGATTCAGGCCTGTGCTGCCAACCTTAAACACTTCTGGTAGGAGCTTCCATTGTTGATTTTTTTTTTTCCATGCGAACCGAATCGCTTATTCAATGTTGGCAGCAAACTCAGTCCAATAATAATCAGTGGGGGAGGGGCGCCAAGCCAGGCCCACGGATGGGCTGCGGGTTCACACAACCCGTGGCGGGCAGGGATCGAAGGCCAGTTCTGCTGGGAACACCGGCCCTTCTGGATAAATCAGAGATAGAGGTGAGCAGAAAGAAGCTCCATGAGCCCAAAAAGGGGCTGGACTCCTTCTGGCGTCAGGATTTGAGCATCGGGGAGGGGGCACGCTCTCCAGGATTGGGGCAGCCAAGTTCGGCTCGGCCCTTTCAGTAGGCAGCTGGGCCACGAGTTGCAGCGCTGAAGGAAGGTGAGCCACTCCCAGCCACCGGGAGGGTCTGATTTTACCCCATCGACAGCACTGGTGCTGGGTTTCATAGGAAGAGAAGAATGACTGTTCCCTGGAGGATGTCTCCTCTGTGACCGGTCAGGCCCGCTTCAGGAGCATGGGACCTGGGCAGGCACACGGAGTCCTGTGCTCAGAAGGCCCTGTACTTGCCCTCACCCTCCCCCGCCCCCATCTTGAAACTCCTTAATAACTTTCAATCAGGACCCCCCCCCCCATTTCATCTTGCATCTGGCTCTGTCAGTTAGCTAGCCATAATTTGCATCATCTGCTTCACATTGGTTTATCTCATTTAATCCTTAGAAGTCCTCTGAGAGGTGAATGAGCATTATCATGTCTCCCTTTGATAGGGGAGGGACCCGAGGCTCAGAGACGGGCAGTCACTTATCCAAAGTCACACAGCTAGAAAGGCCTGAGCCAGAATTTGTAATCAGGTCTGCCTGACTCTGAAATGGAGGATGTTTGTTGGTTGTGCCGAAATTTCATAGTATGTTCCAGTCTCTGGGGGCTGTAGCTTGGGGAAGATTGTCAGGGGACTGAAGAAGTCACGGGAGCAAGAGAGTGTATATCCAGCCCAGGCAGCATGTTATATGTACCTGGTAGTTTCTGGTAGTTCAACACCAGTTCTGGTGTTGTTAGACTTTGTCCTCCGAGGGCCACGGATTGAGTCAGGCAGCGGGACAGGTGTTTCTCCCAAAGGACAGCAAGAAGTGTGGTGCGGTCGTATCTCAGGGCAAACTTTGAGGTTGTGCCTTCTCACAGGCAGCCTCCTGTGTGATTGGCACTTAGGCTTTCAGATATGACGTGGGGATCCCATGCTGCAGACACCCAGGGAGCCCTCAGCATCCGAGTGGTGCTGCTGGGATGTTGACGAGGGAGAGGATAGGGACGGTGATGACGATAATCCCGCCGATAACATCAACGAGGTGCTGATGGCTTCCAGGCAACCTTCTAAGTGTTCTATATGCACTAGTTCACATAATCCTCACGCTCCGCAGCATAGTAGGCAATATTCTCTCCATTCACAGATGAGGAAACTGATGCACAGAGAGGTTAAGTCACGTGCCCAGAGTTGCACAGCTGGTAGGAGACAGAGCTTCACTGCTGTTCTTCCACGTACAGATGGCAGTCAGCCCTCCCTTCGGGGACCTTCTAGTAATGAGAAGAGCAGTTATAACGGAGTGTGGTGTGTGCAGTAAGAGCACTGCATGATGAAGGTGTTGGTGAGAACGAGGGTAGGTGCACAGCATTGCTCAATGCCAGGCACACTCCTAGGCGTTCTGTGTGTATCTTCCCAATGAATGTTGCACCCCGCCCCGTGAAGCAGGGTTATTTTAGCCCTTTTTATAGATGAAGAACACCAGGCCCGAAATGATTCAGGTTATTGGTTAGAAGTCACATAGTGGCGCCTGGGTGGCTCAGTCAGTCGAGCATCTGACTCTTTATGTAGGCTCAGGTGGTGATCCCAGGGTGTGGGATGGAGACCTGTGCTTGGAATTCTCTCTCTCTCTCTCTCTCTCTCTCTCTCTCTCTCAATCCCTCTGCTCCTCCTCCACTCACGTGTGCATTCTTTCTCTCTCTGAAATTAAAAAAAAAAAAAAGGTCACATAGAAAGTAGGAAAGCCAGGATTTGAACCTGTGATCTGAAACTCTGTTCTGCCTGCCAGAGATAGCACAGACTGAGGGCCTGGGGAGGCCTCATGGAGAAGGTAGTCCCTGAGCCCAGATTTAGGGAGCAATGGGAGCTTCTGGGGGCAGAGGGGGAACGGCATTCCTGGCAGTGGGAAGGCAAGGCAGGGACAAAGGTGGAAAGGTGGGACTGTGGCCCAGCATGGTCCCTGGTTGGATGGGTGCTCCTGGAGCACAGCGGTGGGGAGCGGCAGGAAGGCCATGGTGTCCCTGAGAGCAGTGAGGAATTCCTGAGGACAGAGCACACGGTTTCACATGGTTGTGTGCACGTGGGATGAAACTCCGGGCTCCTGGTACCACGAGGACAAAGCAATCCCGTAAATGGGACAATCAGGTCAACTTTATCATGCCTCTCATGGCAGTCCAACAGCACTTGTATTTTTGCCTGGCCTTTAGGGGAGAGACCTGGACAAATCCAGCTGCCGTCAGGACAGCATTGTCTTAGAGGTCTCTCACCCGGCAAGGTGTTGCGGATGAGGGTCACTTCCCCCCCCCCCCCCCCCCGCCCCCGAACAAAATTCTCACGCGAGCACTATGAGATGTCAGAGGAATGACTCAGTCGTGAAAGCGGAGATTGAGCCTCGCCCGGCCCCAGGCCGGCTGTGACTTCAAGACCCCTACTCTGCAGACCTCCATTCTCTGGCAAGACTTTTCTGAGATTTGAGGCTCCCCAACAGCATGATGCAAACTTGCCCTCTCACTTTGTGGGGGATGAGGGAGGGGCAGACACAACCACCAACACATGAGATTTCTGGGGCAATGGGATATGCCATTGACCCTCACAGCTAGACCAGGACTTAGAAGGCTGAGAAATTCTGGGTGGCCATTGTTTACTGGTTTTAGGTTGGCAGAGATGCCCCAGAGCTGGTGTTTCCAATGACTGTTGGAACTGGAATGGGTGTCGCAGTGACAGACGGGCGTGAGGGGCTGTTTCGGCCCAGCATCCTTTTCAGTGTCTCAGGATGAACAGGACCTGGTGTTAGCATTTGGCCTCCTCCCCTGCCTGCCTACCTTGTAGTAGCCCAGGCAAAGGGTACTTTTTTGTCAAGAGGCACAGAGAGAAATAAGATATTGGGGGTTCACCCGGTTTGCACAGGCCTCCCAGGGAGGATACTGAATTCACTTGGACACGTGGCCTGTAATGCAACCCTCCCGCCACGTTTTCCATGAACAGGACCTTCCGGTTTTTAAGATACTCCCGGCCATCAGCCAGATAATTGCCTGGCTGGGCTGCCCCCTGCTGTAGCCCAGCAAAATTCTTCTCATTTGTGACTGTGGTTCTTTCAGCCTCACCAGAGCTTTGCTATTAAAGCTTTATGTTAAGGGGGGGGGTGGCACATAGGATCTTTGTAAGCCTCAGCTCACAACCCTGCTTCCAATCCTCTTGGGACTAGAACCTGTTCCTAATTCAGCGTATAGGGCCTGGCTGATGTGGCCTCTGCCTCTCTATCGTGGTTCCCCCCGTTCTCATGCTCTCGGTCCAGAACACACTTCTCCCCCTGGGCTCAGCCTGGCTAACTCCCCTTCACCCTTGAGGTGTCCCTGTCAAGGAGCCCCCTCCAGAATCCCAAAGACAGGACAGCTCCTCCCCTGTTCAGACCCCCTGGGCTCTCCTTAGCATCACATCCATTTCATCCTAATTACATGTTCTTATGTCTGCTTCTCCCCCTTTACGTGATGCCTGCCCCACGGCGCTGGACTGTTTTCATCTGACACCCTGCTGTGTCTCCATCCCCTAGGACCACATCTGGCACACACTAGGGACTTGGCAAATAGCTATCTAATGAGAAATTGTGGAGCAAGGGATCAAGAGAAATGGGCTGGCACAGTGAGGAAGATACTTTACAAACCGTGAAGTGCCGTGTTACGGTTTTTCATCACAGTGTGCCTCACCTGCCTGTCTCTGTCTTCTTACCTGTGAGCTGGCATCAGGCTGGCCCTGCGTGTTGACAGGCCCGTGCGGGAAACAAAAGAGGGGATCAAAGTAAACCAGAGGAAGCCAGTGAAAAGCTCCCTAACATGCGTCTTCATTACTCAGGAGACTTGCCTCTTTATAAATCTGGTCCCAGGGCCAATTCCTTCTTTCCTGGGCAGCCCACCTTCTATGACTTGGAAACCCAGCCTGATGAGCCCTGCATTTAAGCCACCCTGCAGAGGGACACTCTGGGCTGGCTGAACGCTGGCCTACTTTTTGCAGAGCAGAAGGATCCTTGCTGAGAACAAGTCAGCCTGCAGCCAGCTGTAGATTTTTCCAGGGGCTTCTCCCTGCGATCACAGTTAACCTTTGCTTTCTCGCCACCTGCCTCCCATGATTGGCTGCGGGCACCCCTGCTCTTCCCAGCCCCACGCGGCATCTGAGCTCCATTTGCGCCACCTGGAGATTTCCAGGCATCTCCCCCGCGGTCTAAAGGAGGGTAGGTTTCTTCCGGAGCCTCCTGGGGACTTGTGAAGATCCTCCGGGGCCTGCAAGAGCCAGCGGAAAGAGCTGCTTGGATAAGAGGTATCTGTGGACCAGAGAAAAGCCTACATCATTTCAGACTTTCCTTTGAACTCCTAGATGGGCTGCTCTTCAGAGGCAGATGTGTGCTGGGACCAGAGCGAGGCATGGCTTCCTATCCCCACTTGTCCTTGAACTTTTAGAAGGATGGGGATAAGAGGAGAACCTGGAGAAACGGGATCTCGGGGGATCCGGGTGGCAGGAACTGCTGGGTAGGTGGCCCCTGGGTGTTCCTGCTGGATTGTTCTATAATTCAGTCTTGTGAGTCGTGGGCTGGGACTCCAGGGTGAGAGCTGTTGCTCTGCCTGGAGTTCCATGCCCAGTCGCCCCCCTTGCCTGGGAGACTGGGAGTCCCATGCTTGGTTGGTTGTCCCACTATGACTCTATCTTTCAGGGAGAGGTGGTTTGGCAAAACAGAATGGGGTACAGGTACTAGAGGAAGCGGTGATGGGTGCTGAGCAGGTGAAGAATATAACCATTGTTGCTGTAGCTGCTTATCTTAGTAAAACCCCTCAGGCCCTCCCTCCGGCCCTGGCGGTTTGGACCCTGAGAGTTTCTCGGCCACCTCCCCCAGCCCTGGTCCCTTTCTAGAGGCAAGTGCGATGCTGCCTTCAGACTGGAGCACCTTTCTTCGGTGTATCCAAATGCTGCTGTGGGTCACCATGCTCTCGGAGTGAGGCTGGATGTGTGTCTTTTACACAACTCTGTGTCAGAACACCTTGACCTCTACCCGCGAGTCTGTCCCACAGGCAGTGCCAGAAAAAGCGCCTTTTGGGTTGGGACTTGGTAGGAAGTGGTGCCAGCTACAGGTGACCACTCTTATCCTAGGGTAGCCGAAGCAGGCAACTCCGTCCTCTGGAAACCCCCCCAAACTGGAACAGAGCTCCGGATCTTGTTCTGGCTCCCTGTTCCCCGTCTCCACCAGCCCCTCCTCTAACTGCCATGGTTTCTCTTTGCAGCAGAAAAGAACACCTCTGGAATGATAAGCCGTCCTTCTCCAGGGAGGATGGAGTGGATCATCCCTCTGATTGTGGTATCAGCCTTGACCTTCGTGTGCCTCATCCTTCTCATTGCTGTGCTAGTTTATTGGAGGTGAGTAAGCCAGGCTGCACCCACAGAGGGGAAGTGTGGGCTGGGTTCTGCCGCAAGCACGCTGCCCGGGGAGGGGAGCCCGTGGCTTCTCATTCAGTAAGGTGAGGCAGCTGGAGTGTTGCTGGGGTCACCATTGGGGGGATCCGCTCTATCTGGAAGCAGCTGCTGGGCTGAAGCCTCTTCTGAGATCAAGGCACTTAGGATGAGCTTGAGATTTAGTGCCACAGGAGCTTTCGATTGGGAATCTGGCAGATCCGGGTTCGGATCCCAGCGTTGGTATTTGCTAGATTCAAATCCCATTTCCACCTGAAGTTTTAGTTTATGGGAAATGAGTTAATGAGGTTCATAGTGTTTCCAGCTTCTCAGGGGCCATGTTTCACTTTGCTGTATCTACCTAATGACCTTCCTTGACCTGAAAATTTTTGTCACAGCCTTTTGCTGAAAATCCGGTGGTAGGGAAACCTTTAGCGTATTCCGTGGCGTTTAATACATGGAATATAAAAACGGCTGATTTTAAGTCCTCCCTGTATTATCGTTGTCCTTAAACTAGTTCTCACTACTTCCCCTGGGAAGCCTTCTTGCAGCTTCTGCTTAACAGTTCTGCATTTTTCAGCTACCTTCTCCAAGCCAGCTTAACTGAACAAGGTAGGTTGGCCTGGCTACCTTAACCTTTCAGACTAGTGTAGGAGGCTTCTGGCCTTGAACAAGCTTCCTCCATGATGAGCAGGCATCCTGTTTCCATCCCTTGCTTCCTTCTTGCCTTTCCTGCAATTAATTTTGAGCTCCTGTTATATGCCAGACATTCTTCTCTCCCGGAGGTTACTTTTTAGTGGGGGAGACAGACCATAAACAAAGCACATAAGTAAAATCTAGGATACTTAAGATGGTATCCAGTGCGTAAAGGAGAAAACTAAATCTGGAAAGAGGGGAGGCATTCTGGGATTGATGGGGAGTGTTCAGAGTAGTTAAAGAAGCCCTAAGTGGCAAGGGATATTTCAGCTAAGATCTAAAAGGGACTAAGATCCAAAGACACTCAAATGGGCTCCATGTAGGGCAAGTTGCAAGTGGAGGAAACAGCATGTGCAAAGGCCCTGAGGCAGGAATGTGCCTGGTATTTTTCAGGAATATCTAAAAGGTCAGTGTGGCCAGAGCACGTGAGCATGGGGGAGAGTGGTCGGAGAGGGCATCAGGAAGAAATGAGGTAGAGGGGAGTCCTGTTAAGTACAACCTTGTGGGTTATTCTGAATACATTGCCTTTCACCCTGAGATCAGTAGGATTTGCTGCAGAAGGGTGTTATGATCTAACTTCTGGATTACTTAGCTGCTATGTTGCAAAAAGCTTGGAGAGGATCAGGGGCAGAAGCAAAGAGACCATCTCAGAGACTGATTGAACTAGTCCAGAAGGACGTGATGAGGGTAGCAATGCAGATGGTAGGAATCCATTGGATTTAGATACATTTTGAAGGTGGGATGGACAGAATCTGCTGGCAGATAAGCCGTATGTTCTAATTCAGTAGAACCAGGAGATAAGGATTCATCTCCAGCTTCCTTGAGTGTCTGATGGCACCTATAACACTCTTAGTTCTGCAGACCTGCTGGATCACAAATTTCATGGTGTCAGGGATAAGCCCCGGAACGCTAGCCCCACCTCCACGTTGCTCCTTCTCCAGGACAAGTGGTTTGCAAACACACACTGGTCTGGAGCCCATTGGTATATTGGAAGCTGCCGAACACGGGTCTGCGTATGTAGAAGTAACAAAAGATGTGCGCACTCCTGTCTTGGCCGTGCTTGGGACTGTGTGGTTTGAGTTGCACACCCTCCCCACGGAGGCGCAGAGACTGTGCACGGCTGCCCCACACCGGTGACCGTTGTATACCAGCTGCAGTGTGAAATGGTTCCCATGCTGAGCACTTGTAGCAAAAACCTCAGGGCTGTTTGCAATTGGCCCGTCTTGGTCCTATGCACCCCTCCCCCCTGCTGAGAATAGATCACTGTGACCAAGAAAGGCCATGGGATATGTGGCCAAGCCTGCAAGGGAACCGGGCCAGCCAAAACACACAGGTCCACACTACAAGCTCCGTGGAGGAAAGGACTGTATAATCGGGTAAAGACAGCTTTACAGCCCTTCCATTCAAGATGCATTTTCCCATCAGAAAAGGATAATACTCCTTAGAAAAACTCAGTCTGAATAGAAAATGTATTGAATAATAACGATTTGTGTATAAAAGTTAGGTCTTCCTTCTATATGTGTATGTATTGAAAGCTAGATTAACCAGAAGTGGGGCACCTGGGTGGCTCAGGCAGTTAAGCATCTGACTTCGGCTCAGGTCATGATCTTGCAGTTCATGAGTTCGAGCCCCGCCTTGGGCTTTGCTGATAGCACAGATCTTCTCTCTCTGCCCCTCCCCTACTCATGCTCTCCCCCTCTCCCCCCTCTCCCTCCCTCTCTCCCCATCAAAAATAACGTTTAAAAAATAAATAAATTTAAGAAAAAATAACCAGAAGCTTAAACTTGAGCAGACTGCGCACGTGATCTTTTGCTAGACTCTGAGTGCCTGTATACAGAAGTGAACGCGACGGAGAAAAATTCTTAGAGATGAAGGAAAGTAACATTGAATTAGCATTAGAACGGATGAGTCGGCTAAGCAGGAGAACAACCTAGAGGAGACCAGGACCTGTTTTCTGTCCCAACTTTTTTGTGTTTTATTCATGTGAAAGAAGGAAGCATTGGGGAGCTCACACAGAAAATGGGTCACTGCGGAAGAGACAGGCATTTCCTGCCGGCAATGCGGTTTTGACAGTGTTGCTTTTCTGCCTTTTGAGGCACAGTGAGAGCGGGTGATTGGCAAGCTGACTTGACGTAAGTGGAGCATTGAGGCAGATCAACACCTTCTGGATCGGTTCCTCAGTGGCAGGCCTGGCACCCAGGGGTTCCAGCCGGCTCAGTGTGGTGGCAGTTTCTGCACCGAGGGACTGACTGTTGGCAGCTCTTGTTCTGGTCCCTGAGTGTGGTCACTCGGAGACGTGGACCCTGCAGTTGAATGCATCCAGGATGAAAGCTGAGGTCTCTGATTTCTTTTTCTCCACGAGTGCTGGCTAAGGTTTTCCGAGTCCCCTTTTAGTGCCAGGAACCATGCCGAGCCCTTGGGGGGCACCGTCTTAGGTGATTCTCCAAAGAAATCTTAGGGCAGGTACTATTATCCCACTTAAAAAACCAGGGACTGGGAATTCAGGGAGGTCAAGCGACCGGCCCAGAGTGCTGGAGGAAGTGGGGTGAACCCTGGTTTTGAATACAGGGCATTTTCATTCTAGAATCCATAACCTTCCTCGGGGCATCCGGGTGGCTCAGTCCGACGTCGGCTCAGGTCATGATCTTGCGGCTTATGGGTTCCAGCCCCGCGTCAGGCTCTCTGCTGACCGCTCGGAGCCTGGAGCCTGCTTCGGATTCTGTGTCTCCCTCTCTCTCTGCCCCTCCCCTGCTCATTCTCTCTCTCTCTTTCTGTCAAAAATAAACATTAGAATCCATAACCTTCTTGAACCACTAAGATGCATGTCTCACACATACATCCCATGATAGCTTAGCACAACTGACGTTCGGCCAAATCCACGGGAGGTGGGGTCAGTGGGCCTGTTGTGCCAGCGCCTTCCTGTTGAGTGTCCCCTGCTGTCTTTGGCCAGGGAAGGTAGAGGACCCAGTGTTGGTTGAGTGCCCGCTACGGGCCATGAAGTGAGCAGCAGCAGCATCCACAGTGTTGGACTTGACAAAAACCGATTTCAAGCGGCCTTACGCTCACGGGGAAAAAAATCCATGGATGCACGGAATTGAAAAGTTTGGCGCACGAGGCCCCGCTAGATTGGCGAGAAGGAACCAGACACAACAGCAGGGCTCGGCTTGTGTTGTGTGCCTGTGTTTCTCTCCCTCTTGTCTCAGATTTGCTCTCCCCGTGTGGGCTTTTCTCTGAGGCCCTCTGTTTCCACATGGTGGCCTCTGGTCCACATGAGACATACACCCTCCCATCCCCGTGGAAGGGAAGAGAAATTCCCTTAAGTGTTCCATCTCAGCCCCAACATGGTGTCTCTTAGAACTGACTCCGGTCATTTGTTCACCCCTTGAGCCTGTTGGAGGCGTTAAGGACTTTTGTCAGGCCTGGCTCTTAAATGAACTGTAAAGCCCAGAAGTGAGGTCTTTGCCATCGGAATCACATGCACAAAACTGGACAATGGGTGTTTTCCCAAAGGACCTCCAGGGCCCGGAAAGTGACCAGATGCAGGTGCCAGGTAGACAGAAGCAGCCAGTGTCTCAGAAGCAACCTTCAAAAGAAGTGGCGAAATCAGAACCAGGGGGAGAGGGGTGTCTGTTAAGAAAAGAGAATTCTGATTTGGATAGCAAAGAAATACACACGTGGGTAGTAGGAAACAAACAAAGCAGGCGTGCAAGCTCAGCCCGGCTAGCCGAGGGTTCTCAGCGAGGACTCTGCTGTCATGCATGGATCTGCCATGGACTGGAAGAGGGGCCACTCCCCTTTCCTCCCAACTATGGAGGACGTTTGGAGGCTTATGTCCAGAGCGCCAGGAGAGCACAAAAGCAGGGCTGCATGGAGGCCTGATGCCCAGGCTGGGTCTTAAAGGTTAAGCCTAGTGAATAAGGTGAGCAGGCATGGGGCCAGAGGGAATCTGGCGGATCGTAAGCAGGCATCTGGGGTTCACTGTCACTGGAGTTGGGGGACAGCGAGAGCCAGATCGTGAAACACTTGGGGTGCCACCCGAAGGGTTATGTGCCTTAGCCTAAGCGTGATGGAAGGGCGTGAAGGAACCACAGCTACAGAAAGGCAAGATGAGAAAGAGGCGGTCTTGGGGAGCGGTGAGGGAGCGGCCTGGGCCCAGAGGCAGACAGCCTGGATTTGGAGCCAGGATCCACCGCTCACGACCCATGGCCTCAGAGCATGTGTTGTTAGCAGGGGCTCAGTTATGCCCAAGTGGGTGAACATGAGTTCTTGGGAGGTGAAAAAACGTACTCTTTTAAGGCACAGATACACATGTAGTACACAAAAGCACAGCACGTTATTGGTGTTAAAATTTCACTGGGGGGTAGCGACAGGGGAGGGCGGGAAGGCTTATTTATAGGCCCCTTAGGAAGTGCACTTGGTCATGATGGCCCCAGGTGATGTGAGGAAGGGTCAACCACTATATTGTACACCTGAAACTAATAGAACACTGTGAACCAACTTTTTGAAAAGGCCCCTTAGGAGAGGTGCCAGTGGGAAGAAGAACTGAGAATTTCTTCATCTGCAGTATAGTCCAGAAATGGGCCCATTGGGCTCCCGTGAGGAGTAGGTGTGTGCTCTGGAAAATGGTTATCCCAGGGCCTGGTGCACGATAAACAAGCAATGATAGCTGTGTTATCCCCGACTTTAGTGAAAAATAAAAATTCACTTCTGGGTCCTGGTGTGCCAGAAAAGAAGGTCTTTAACAAAACCAGATTTACAGATCTAAATGAATGCTGTCCCTCACACATAATCAGTGTGTGGCTGTATACTTTCCAGTCATGTGTCATTGCTTAAAACATGGCTTGAAAATAACTTTTGGAACTTCCTTCTAGAGTTCATTCTTCGGAATGCTCTCAGAAGTGCCAAGTATTCATCCTAGAAATAGCTCAGAGTCATGTGTTTGGAGCTCAGTAGAGTATAAATGTAGGTGAACCAACTGAGGAGAACAGAACCACGTTGGACCAAAAAGGAAAGGTTAATGAAATGGGTTTGGGGGATGCTCCCAGTGGGCCTAAAGGCAATTCCAGAAGAGCAGATCCCTAAGTAACTAGGTTAAAGGCATGACTCAGCCAGCCCACTCTTCTTGAAGCCCCGGTGGTCAGCCTCATTAACTCATGACCGGCTTCATCAGAGCAAGGTTCATTAGCTGCCACAGACACTCTCCAACACCCTAGTGGTCTAAAACACAGAGTTCATTGGTCATCGGTGTGTAGACTGATGGAGCTGGGAAGCTCTCTTGCACTTGGGGCTTCTTTTTCTGGGACACATGTTTCCCAAGGGGCTTTAGCAGGGATTAAAAAAAAAAAAATCAAGGAGGCACCTCGTTCTCAATTGCATAGCCCAGAAGTGGAATCCTTCAGGACCGTTGACTCACCGTTGGCCAGAGGTAGTCCCACAGCCCCCAGGATACATGGTAAGGTGGAGAGCACATGGATATTCCTTGAGTGCTGCCAGAAGTATCTTTAAATATTCAGACCCACTGGCATCATTTGGCCAAGAGGATGTTTCCTTGAAGGAACAACTTTGGAGGCCAACCATCAGATTCGTCTCATTATTTCACATTTGGCCCGAACGAAAAAAATATGGCAGCGACCTGATTTGTATTTTTTAATTTTTTTCAATGAAAAGATTCCCAGAGGGCCACTAGGGTCTCTTTGAGCAGTATATTTATAGGCGGCAACATGGATTTGTGGGAGAAACTTAACCTTTTGATATTGGTTCGCTCAGATAGATATTAGAGATAGGATGCTACAGTTCTTTGTTAAATGCTCCTTGCAAAGGGCTGTATTGAAGAGCTATAGGAACCCACATCCATAGCAATGCAGAAGTCGCTGTGAAGTTCGGAAGAAATAAATGTTTTGGAACAAAGGTCAGGGTTATAGGGCAGCTAATAAAGACGAAACCGACGAAAAATCCACTAACAGGCACAGCTTGCTGCCTTTTGAAAACGGTGCCCTGTGTGTGCCTTTCAAATATCTTAATCCATATCAACCAGGCAATGGTTCCTAGCGGTAATCATTTATGTAGAAATGAGGGAGAGCCAATATGTGGAAGAATTTTTGAAGTGGGCCATTTTGGCCTTACTACTCAGGATGGCAACAAAATGCACCTTTGAATTACTAACAGTCAGGAAACGCATTCCAAGAGCTCCCGATGCCCTGTCTTCCCAAGACAAGCTGTTTACATGGCACCAATGTGCTGACGTTCCTGAAAAGACAGGGAGCCTCACAGCTGCTACCACTCAGAAGGAAGGGGGAGTTTTTGGAAGGTTTCATTTTGATTTGCATAATTTGAGGTGGATGCCGGGCGAAGAGCTCTGTGCAGGCTGTCCAGTCCCTGTGCTCGGGCACACCACTTGTTTATTTATGAACTTGCTCTGTAGCGTAAGCTTAACTATTGTGAGCAAGACGTCCGTGTCCATTTAGGATTGTGAGTATTGGCCGAGATCATTAAAAAATTTTTTCTGCAATCCAGAGGACAACTGCTTTGAAGGTAGCTCTTTTCTCTTTGAGCCAAATCTCCCCCCTCTACAGTAGGTATCGGAAGGCCTTGAGAGCCAAGAATCTTTTGAGTTTTTACCATACTGCACCAGTGCTAAGCAGATTACATTGCCCCCTAATCAGCGTTCAAATCCTAGGAGTTACTACGTTTAGCACATCAGAAAACCAAGGCTTGGTGAAATCATGTAGACGTGCCCAAGTCACAGGGTTAATCTTTGGTGGATTCTGGATTTGAACCACCATCTCATAGCCCACTGTCATAATCATCACTTTATTTTGGGGCACCTGAGTGGCTCAGTCAGGTGAGTTCTAACTCTTGATTTTGGCTCAGGTCATGATCCCAGCGCCGTGGGATCGAGCCCCTTGTTGGGCTCTGTGCTGGACATAAAGCCTGCTTAAAATTCTCTCACTGTCTCCCTCTCCCACATGGGCTCTCTCTCTAAAAATGAAAAAAAAATTTTTTTTTAAAGGCTTAATCATTACATAATTTTGCCTAAATGAGGAGTAGCCTGTCAGGAGGCATTTACTTCCTTCCATAGCCTGTTTTCATGACACATACTTGTTGAAAAGATCCTGTGGTTTGGATTTGCCAGAATCACATGGAAGAAACTTTACAGGACCAACTGTAATTTCAGGGGTTGGAGAAACAGAGTCAGTTTTGGTATTGAATCAGATAACCTATTTGTTCTTTCTTATCCCAGCTAATCAGTGCTATCTTACCTTGATGACAAGTTGAACATCAATATTATGGATCATAATTCTAGTTTAAAGAACTTTCCAGAAACGTAGAGCAACGTTAATTCTCAGATTCAGATAGGGCTGAGCTAACTACATGGACTCTGGAGCAGAAAAAATGGAAACTCCAAGGGGCAATATTAACATCTGACCCATGTTTGTTTGTTTGGTGTTAGAATTTCATGCTCTGATCTGAGAAATTGATGTCCCCCTTGAGCACATGATTGAGTCGTCTATAAATTCTGCGGTAGATGAGTCAACACTGATTTAGCGCCGCGGGCAGATTAAAAGATCTCTTTTATGCCCACCTTTTACACTTGAAGAAATTTTGCCGTGTATTGATCCCTCCTCATTAAGAATGCCATTCAGGGGGCACCTGGGTGGCTCGGTTGAGCGTCCAACTTCAGCTTAGGTTATGATCTCATGGTTTGTGAGTTCATGTCCTTCATCGGGCTTGCTGCTGTCAGCACAGAGTCTGCTTCAGATCCTCTGTTCTCTCTCTCTGTCCCTCCCCTGCTCTCTCGCTCCCTCGCTCTCTCTCTCTCTCAAAAATGAATAAACATTTACTTTTATAAAATGCTATTCACAAAAACAAGTGAATTTTTTTTATTGACATGATTTTTTTGCTTTGTTCTTTGGAAGACAGTGTAATAAACAAGAGGGGATGTGGGGTGACTCGGTGTCTTAGTCACTTGGGCACCCGACTTGAGCTCAGGTCATGATCTCATGGTTCGTGAGTTCGAGCCCCACATCAGGCTCACTGCTGTCAGCACAGAGCCCACTTTGGATCCTCTGTCCCCCTCTATCGAAAATAAAAATAGGAGGGAGGAGATGCAAACCCTAATCGTGGGAGGCAGTTGTGTTGGCATAATGGAGGCTCCACCAAACAGATACAGGTGAACACTGAGTGTGGGCGTGTGGTAATGCCCCTCTCCTGCTCAAAGAATGACTGACCACATGTGCCCCAGTAGAACGTGGATCCCTCCTGTAGTCCCACAGAAACAATGACAGAGCTGCCATGAGCCTGGGTACATGCTCTCTACCCACCTGCTCTAGCAGCCAATACTTCCCAGTTTACTCTCCAGTAACTTGATTTGATTTAGGCATACATCCCCCTCCATCCCAGGGAGGTCACAAAGGAGACAGATACCATTAAGAGTGATTTCTCCCATGCATGTGACTGTGCACAGATAGCAAAGGTTCATCCCCATACCCGATAACTGTTGAGTTGCTACAAAGCAAATGCTATATTATTTAACCCTGGAGCTGAAGCAGGTGGTAGCCAGGGTGTTAGGACTGCATCCACCTTCTTCCCAAGGGAGGAGACCACTTCCAGGAAGGGAATGACTTTTCCGGCATCACAGAGCTTGAATGTTTTAGAGGGACTCATACCTAGGGTTGGCTTTTGTTCACCGGAGACCCTTTATGGCTGGCCTGTTTATTCCTTCCTTTGTTGTTTGTTCATTCAAAGACCTTTCTTAAGCATCTAGTTTGTACCAGGCACTGGCCATCCAGCAAGGAGACAGAGTTCCAGTCTTCAGAAAGCATATAGGCTAATGGGGTAAATAAGCAGGTAAAGAAAGGTAATCCCAAATCAAGATCAAAAACAGGTGGCCCCTACACCTGTTTTATTTCGCAGATACACTGTTTTTAGAAGTCCGGATTGTTTTGGGGTGCCTGGATGGCTCAATTGGTTGGGCATCCAACTTTGGCACAAGTCATGATCTCACGGCTTGTGATTTCAAGCCCTGCATCGGGCTCTGTGCTAACAGCTCAGAGCCTGGAGCCTGCTTAGGATTCTGTGTCTCCCTCTGTCTCTGCCCCTCTCCTGCTCATGTTCTGATTGACTCTCTCTCTCTCTCTCTCTCTCTCTCAAAAATAAATAAACATTAATTTTTTTTAATCTGGATTGTTTTGAAAATGGGAAGATATTTCTTAAAACTCCAGCTATCTGGGTTCTCATGTTAAATGTGGTAACATTGTTGTCATGTTCTTTTGTGGCATTAGTGGGCTGGATAGAGCTGAGTGGGGAGTCTTTGGGGGGAGAGGGCCACCAGCTCTCCAGTCTGTCTCTGCCCTCCCTGCAGCCTCCTGCCTGGGCCCCCTGCATTTGGGCTCCCCCACGTTGCAGTAGTGACTTAGGGTATGTGCTCTGGAACGGGCTCTGACCACTGCCAGGGTGAGGTGGGAAGGAGACAGAGCCAGGAAAGGCTCCTTGGAGGAAGGATGTTGAGCTGTGATTTTCACAGAACAGAGAAAAGCCACAAATGCTTGGGGCAGAGCTCTGTGTCCGAGCGGACATAGAGGCACTCGGTCATGGCATGATCAGTACTGCCAGAGGGAAAATGCAGTCAAATTGCCTTTCATCCATGCAAAATAAAGTCTACTTTTGTGGGTGGAATCAGATTCTTTTCCAGGGGATTTGGCATGTACAATGGCACTGGGTCAGTCCAAGATGCTCTTACGTGGCTTGTGTGCAGAAGGGAATAGGAATGAAAAGCAGGTTTATATTCTTTTCTCCAGTCTAGAAAAATCCAGGTTTGCAACTCAGGTTTTATGGTGGCTTTGTGGGATCACCTTGGTCTTTTCTGCAAACAGGCTGCTCATGGGACCGCTGGTATTCCAGGCATCCCTTTTGCTTTTGAAACTGTCGATTGCCCCTGCCACTCATCCCTTCCTGGGACCTGCGTCTGTGGCCGTATTTCAAGACTATTTTTTTTTTAATCATTAGGAATAATTTTTACAATTCAACCCTTCAGATCCTGACGATGTGTCAAGCCAGTGGGGAGAGCTAACGTGCGTTGCATGATGCCAGAATACGGCTCGCCTCGGAGGGCTTGAGTTTAAGATACGGTGGCGCTAAACTGTCTTGCTCTGAGATGCTAAAAGGCATGGGGGTGGGGAGCCTTCTGAGGTCCCCAGCTGTTCCTTGAGGTGGGCACTGTTTTTTTCTTTCTCCCTGCAGCTGTGTGCCAGGAGATCTGGGTCACGTGCCAGCTAATGCTGCCGATCCCAGGCAACTTTTTGCTCAATAACTGTTTCCCAAATGGCTACTCGGGGCCTTTTCAGAATTTACAAGAACTGTCAGTTGTTATAGTAACCGGCCCCCTGCTGTCGAGTTTGGCCCTGAGATGCCAGTCGAAGCGCTTGGAACAGGCTAACACTTAGTCATTAGACAAAAGCAGGGAGGGATTCACTGCTGAAGGTTGCCATTTAAACGTACTCCATGATCCTTCAAAGAAGGGATTGGTTCTGTTAAGGAGGAAGTGGATGCATCCATTTTTAAAGCAAATGGACTTTTCAGGAAAGGGAGATTGCTGCGTTGAGTCTCTCCTACATAACCAACGCCTGTCTTTGGATTTCTCAAAATTAAGTGTCCTCTCTCCCAGGGTTGACTGTGTCTGTTCTTTGGGTTTGCTCAGGTGGCCCCCTCGATTATTCGAGATATTAGTTATTGGTTTTATGGCATTTGCTTCTCAGTGAAGTGTTGTCAGTTTACGGGTGGTAGTTAGAAGCGCCTGTGATTGTGTGTGAGGAAAAACTGCGGAGATCGCCGGCTCTGCTCCAAAATTCCCGAAAGAGTGAATCTGGCAGAATTCAGAGTAGGGCTAAGGGTTGAGAAGAAGTCTAAATATTTTAGAAAGCTGCAAATTTCAAGTTTCTATGAAGATTTGCAAAAACACTCCAACACACTCGTGATTTCTTCAGTTAATGTTCATCGCTGCACTGAGTATGTTCGTGATGTTTTGAGGACAGTTGCAGTTCCAGAATGTTCTCAATAGAGGGAGATAAGTTCTGAATTACAGCACACTGCTCCCACCCACCCCCACCTTTTAGTCCTGTACCCAACTTGGGACTTCTCCAAATTTTGGTTCCTGTGGCAAGCCCTTGTATCCAACATAGAAGCCAATAATTATCAAAATAAATAAAAGTTCGTATTAAAGGAGAAGAGAGGGGTGCCTGAGTGGCTCAGTCGGTTGAGCATCCGACTCCTGGTTTCAGCTCAGGTCGTGATCTCGTGTGGTCTGTGGGATCAAGCCCCACATCTGATTAGGGCGGAGCATGCTTGGGATTCTCTCTCTCTCTCTCTCTCTCTCTCTCTCTCTCTCTCTCTCTCCCTCTCTCCCTCCCCCCCCTCCCCCTCTCCCTTCCCCCCCCCGCCCCCTGCTTCTTACCCCCTGCTCCTGCTCTTACTCGTGCTCTCTCTCAAAATAAAAAAATAAACATTAAAAAAAACAAAGGAGAAGAGAAACCTAACACTTATGTATTCAAGGATGTTCATGTCTGGAAATAAAAACTACCAAGTAAATCAGAAGCTCTCAAATGGTCTTTGGAATTACATACCTGAATTTAGAGTTCAACGTGGGATTCAGCAGAACTTCCAAAGAAAGAGAACCTCACTATTAAGCAAGTTTGTCTTTGCTCTTCTATCAAGAGTTTGGAAACAATAGGCGTCATTCTGTTGTGAAATCCTGCAGCCCAGGTAGTTAGGGGATTAAATGTAATCAAGTCAACACCTTCTTGTGTGGCAAAAGTGTATCTTTCAAATGCCAGAAGCAAGACTCAGATGCTGCAGATACTTAAGTTCTAATGGGAAACTAAATACGGGACATTGTATGTGGTAGTAACTTGATGACTGCCCCACCTGCTCTGAGTTGCCTCTCCCACATGTTCTCCAATCTGGGTTGTGAGTCAGGAAACTGTCCTGAGATGAGAGGAATGAATGAAGAAAGGACAAAAACCCAGATTGATCTAACAACACCACATTCACATACGTGGGTGGCAGATGGCAGGTTCACATAACCCCCCAGTACGTTCTGGCTGAGTTCTGTTTATGTCAGAGGTGTTTCAAACGATCCTCTTGGCCAAAGCTTCGTGTCAAGGTGGAAGGTTAGATACGTGAATGGGAAAATCCAGTAGTGATTGGACTTGGGATATCTTCTACCATTAACACCAGGAGTGATAAAGGTTTCTAACAAGTGAAGACCACTTTTAAGAGCAAAGTTCCCATTTTATATTAATTAACTAGAAGCACAAACAAACCTTGATAAACCAGTCACCTTTGTGTGTAAGCTTTCTCTTTTGAAAATGTCCCAGCTGGGGCCCCATAATGGGTGTGTGTGTGTGTGTTAAGTGGGAGGGAGGACATGGGTGTGGAGCTCTTGGTAGCGATTGAAAGTACTGTCTTCTACACCTGTTCTCTTTTGTTTTTTGTCTATTTAGAGGGTGTAACAAAATAAAGTCCAAGGGCTTTCCCAGACGTTTCCGTGAAGTGCCTTCTTCTGGGGAGAGAGGAGAGAAGGGGAGCAGGTGAGGGGCGGTCAAGCTTAGGGGGGTGGGGGTGCCTCTTTGGCCGGGACTGGTTTGCCAGAGTTTTGTTTGTTGCCCTGGGGATTAAAGTCCTCTAGACCCCACAATGCTGCAACTTACCTGTCCTACCCCAGCTCCCAAAAGGAAGGATTGTAAATACCAACACAGAGTGTGGGGTAGCTGGTAGCAATGAAAGTATGACCTGTGTGTGCCTGCTTTGCTTTATTTGGTGATCTGGGGGGGGGGGGCGGTTTTATTTCTAGAACGGGACATACTGGGAATTTTCTATGTCGGTTTGTCTGTATGTCAGTTGCATCCATTATCTTTCCAGAATTTCAGATGCTTGCGTGTTTTAGAGCTTTAAAAAAAAAATGCATGCATTTAGCCTTACAAGTGAAAGTTAGCTTTTAGAAACCTAAATGTATAAATAAGGAAGAAGAGTAGGAAGGGGAGAGAGAAATGAGCAAATGGGGATACAGCATGTGTTTTTCCCTAAGAGTGAAATTTTTCAAAAACGAAAGCACATGAGTTCTAGGTAGCTTGAATGCTGGGAAGAATTATTGTTCTGTAATGATCTGTAATAAATCTTGAGAAGTCCTGATCACGCGATCTTAATCACCCCACATTACCACCTATTGTAATATTTCTATGTGGCTTATAGAAGGTAAACTCCACTTAATATGGTAATATTTTAATATTGCCAATTAAGATAATTCAGTAATCAGTATCCTGTGGTGAGTAGTCCCTTATTACTTTCAATGAAGCAATTTATAGAATTTACAGTAAGAATTTTTACATGGAATGATTTCTCTCCCATGGTTGAGGCTAAGTATTGAGATGAAATTTTAGATACCCATCCACTCTAATCAAGTACACTTATGAGATCTGAGAAGGTACGTTACAAGGGAATTGAGGAAGATGAATGAGAAACTCTGTGATCTATCTTTTTTAAGCTCTATGATGTAATTTTGCCTTGTAGGGAAAAGTGGTCACTGCTGACACCAGAAATGTAATTTCTTCCTAAGATCTCTTTTTATGTACTCAGGTCCTCAATTTTTAATCTGTTTTCAACATGCCAAAGTTAAAACTGAACGAGAAACCCCTCTGTATAGCTTCAGATTCAAAGATCTAATCTTGGAGAGGACATTGGATGTCACATAAACGCCTCATATTCATGCCCAGTCTGTTATAAATACAATATGGTTTTGACTGTAACACATTGAAAGTTGTCAGCATCTCATGGACACCACAGAGATAATGCACATCTCCATTCTGTGTTCTCCCCGGAAGTGATGCCATCGCTGGGTGGCCCGTGATTTATTCTAATTTATGCTCCTGGCCCTAGATGTGGGCGTGGTCTTATGAGAGATGTGTTTTAGTTCCTGGGAGGATGTACTTTGTCACAAGGTGCTCAGGATCTCTTGTGTCTTCTCTGCTTCTAAGTGCCCGAAGCTCGTTGGGGGGGGGGGGGGGGGGAAGCACAGTGACTTTCATTTAGATCTACAAGTTGAGAACAATCTTGGGAAACTGTAAGTATTAACAGAATCCGCCTGATTATGAGGTGCATCTTTTACTTGCCTTTTTTGACAGTGTAGTAGCAAGAGAAAGACAGACCTTGGCTCAGAGAGAGACAGGTTCTGCTGGAGCTTGGCCTGTTCCTGGTTGTGTGACCTTGAGCAACTTAACAAAGCCCTCTGAGCCTGGATGTCCTCCTCGAAGAGTGGGTCCAGTGATAGTTCAGTGTCATGAGGTTGTCCTGAAGAGGTAATGAGGTAGCATTTGTGAAATGTTTAGTGGACGTAATATATTACCCCATCAAGAGGATGAGGAGAGAGAGGCTCTGGGAAGTTGCTTGTCTGGTCTACTCCGTGGGGATGGCTGAGTAGGGACAGCCACATGGCAGTCTGAGTCCGGAGCGTGGCCCCTTCACACTGTGCTGCGCTCATCAATCCATGATGGGGAGTGGGCCGGATAGACATCCTGTCCTCAAATCTCTCCTGTTCCTTATGTGGGCCGCCCTGCCATACTCTGTTGACAGGGTTTGAAGACCACCAGCCCACTCTCCCCTCTCCTCCCTCCTTCTTTATCCCAGGAGCATTGGCAGCAGCCTCCTGACCCAGTTCTGTCCTCTTGCTGCTCTATAAAAAGCCCTACAGAGGACAGGGGCCCTGCCCTCCTCTACCAGGCTGCGGATGCAACAGGGAAGCCAGGCCAGACAGCCATCTCCTGCGTTGGCCTCTTTTTATCCACTCCCGTTTCCCGTTCTGGTCCGCATCCCATCCAAGATGTGGCAGGGATTGGGAAAAGAGCCCAAAAAGCTGCCTGAATAGCAAGCCTTCAAATGGTTAAAAATAGCTGTTGCAAAGTCTCTGCACAGAAACCTAAAGGTAATTTCCATTTCCCCATTTGGTCTGACCTCATTTGCCTTAAACAGTCTCCACCCCAGTGGGAGGAAAAGGCCTGTATAGTCTCAAGGTGGACAGAACCCATAAAAGCAGGACAGTGGCTGCAAGAAGTGACCACTGATTAGTTCCCCAGAACGTAGGAGAAAAAAAATTAATAATAATAAAAATCAGATCCAAGTATTTAGTTTTTCAAAACAAGTAGTTGATTTAAATTTTGAATTAGGTAATACTTGACACGGTTCAAAATCAAAAAGGTTAATATTATATATACCATTACATCTCCATTCCGTCACCTACCCACCGGGCTCCCTACCTCGTTATAGGTAGGTAAGCATGATTGCTGGTTTGTTGTCTCTTCTTCCAGACCTTGGAGGTGGGGTGTGTGTGTGTGTGTGTGTGTGTAAGCAAATATGAATCTATATCACCAGATCTCCTTTTATACAGTAGAACACCACATACACTATCCTACACCTTGCTTTTTTCACTTATCATGATTTTTTTCTCTGTGCATATGGTTTCCTCCTCCTTTTTTTTTTCTTTTACAGAAGCACAGTATTCCTTTGTATAGTTGTCATGATTTATTTAACCAGTCCTCTATATGGCTGTCATTTTGGGCTGTTCCTAGTCTCTTGTTATTACAATCAATACTAGGGTGAATAACTTTATGTCATTCTGCAAGTGGACAAGTCTGTCTGAGGATAAGGTTCGGAAATGGGCTGTGCCAGGAGCTACATGCATTTGTAATTTTGACGGATGGTGCCAAATTGCCCTCCCCGGTGCCATACCCAGGGCAGTTTCTATCAGCGACACCGTGAGCACCTGTTTCTCTCCGGCTTCCCCAGGAGAGAGTGTTGTCAAATGGGAGCGATTATTCCAACCACCCAGGGGGAAACGATGGTGTCTTCGTGTAGCTGGAGTGTGTTTTCTCTAATCCTGAGTGAGGTGGGGCATCTTTCTTCGTCTCCTTTTTGGTTTTTAATGTTTTATTTTTTGACAGCGAGAAAGGGCATGAGTGGGGAAGGAGCAGAGGGAGAGGGAGACGCAGAATCGGAAGCAAGCTCCAGGCTCTGAGCTGTCAGCACAGAGCCTGATGCGGGGCCCGAATCCACAAACCTCCACAAACCGTGAGATCATGACCTGAGCCAAAGTCAGAGGCTCTGCTCCATCGACTGATGCCCCCGCATCTTTCATGTTTGTGCCATTTGCATTTGTTAAGCTCTAAACTCTTGGTCTTTTGCTCCTTTTTCCTTTGCATTGTTGGTCTTTATCTAATCAAGAGAGACATTATTGTCAGCAGTAAGTGTGGCAAATAGTTTTTTTCCATAATCTGTGGTTTGTTAACTATGTTCATGTTGCTTCTTGGACTTCTTATAATCAAATTTATCCGTAAACTTCTTTTTTTTTTTTTTTTTTTTTTGGCTTCTGGGTTTTGATTCATCATTAGAAAGTCTTTCTCCATTCCAAAATGGTCTATTTTGGTACTTTTATGGTTTCAAATTTTCATGTTAAATTCTTAAATCATTTGGAATTGAACGTGGTTGATGGTGGGATGTCTAAATCAACTTTTCTCTTTCCCAGATGTATTTTAAAAGGACTATCACGGGGCTGGTTAGTGAAGAGGCATGTAATACCTCGCTAGATCCTTAAAATAGCACACTTCCAGCTAGAGTCTGACCGATTTATTAGTTCAGTCGGCATGTTGATGACACAGATAGTTGCCAGAAAATTTTTACCAGAATATTTTATGTTACAGATGTTGGATCATATGTGCAGTGAATTAAATGTGAGTTTTCATTTCCTACCTCCTGTCCAAAATGGGTTGGGCCGTCATGTCCCCATTAACCACCTCCATCAGTGGGGGATTCTGTTGGTGCCTTAAAATAGTGGCAAGCGGAGGCAGAGAGTCCCTTAAGCCTTAGGCCAGAAATTCAGAACATTCCAGGCCAGGGTCCTAACTCAGTGTGGGACAGCTAATTAAAAAGCCCCTGACTTCAAGCCTTCTTTTCTGGGTAATAGCTCGAAGACTGAGTACTGTCTAGAGCTCACATCCATAAAGCCAGCCACAACATAAAAACTGCCAGTTCAGGTTCTTGGTCTGTTGAGATGTGGTTGACAAAATGACCCCTGCTGTCTTATCCCCTGCAAGATACTAACCAGCACTTCAGTCATTCCTAAGAGTCTCCAAGGATTGCTTGGCAAACTTAATGTTTAGCATGAAAGTGTATTGCTTGGAGGTGCCTTTTGTCGCCTACATTCCTTGGATGCTAATGGCAGGCAGTTTGTATCCTCCAGTGAAATTCTCACTGCAAAAATCAGATTTTTGTCACATCTAGCTCTAACAAGAGTTGAATGGGCCATCTCTCCTAGCCATGTGAAGACCCAAGATATTTAGAAACATTTTCTCCTCGTTGATTGGTGTACCCTCTCTCACGCCTCATCTGTCTTCATGGTTTGGTTCGCTTTTCTCTCCCCTTCTTCCCCTCATCTCCTCCTCGCCTCTGACGGGCCCTAACTTATCCACAGTATAACAACCATATGTCCCAGGTTTTGTAGAATTGTCCTGAGGTGAAATATGTCATTTGATTATTCCCAAAAGGACTTTGATATTTGTCAGAACACATGTCCTTTTCTTTCCCGGTTTGGAGAATATGAAAATGAGAAGTGCAATTATGACTTCTTCCGACTTTTTCTTTCTAGAAGATTCCTTCCTGTAGAGACTATAAAACTCAGCTAGCAATCATTTCACATACAGTAGAGGAAACCGAACGGCAAGTGAATGGTTGCCTATGAGAAATCTCAACTCAGAGTGGGCTCTTTTCCAAGTGAGACCCCTGAGTTATTTCAAGCAGACATTCCTCTTTGAGGAAAAGCCCGACAACACCCACAGCCTTTTCCTTCTATTGTTGTCTTTGTCACTTGAATTTCTAGAAACATTTTGCCCTAATAAATCAACCCACATCTTTTTAACACAGCTCTCAATCATCTTCTTTGAAGGCACATGAATGTTTTCAACTTTCTATTTATAAGTGGCTCTTGATTCATACATTGTTTACTACGACGGATCCATACACAAAAGTAAATATTAATGTGATTTCTGTACTCCACGACATGAAAACAAATGGGATTATTAGCAGGCATGGCACTAAATTTAAATGAGGGCAGTATATAAATCAGTTAAGATTGCTTAATGAATATTCAACAGCAGTTCAGCCAACTGCCCATTCTTCCCTGCAATTAGCATTTTGAGCTGCACACTGCTGACAAACCCCTTGTCACCCTGGTATGATTATAAAACCATTGAGCTTAATTGAAAGACAGTGACTGGGTTTCTGATCCGCACACATCATTTGGTTATTTGGTCATCCGAGGTTTCTGTGGGACTCCAGAGGTGGTGTTGTGATCCTGCCCTTGCATGGGCCCCAGCGGTCGTGATGTGGAGGGCGGTGTTGTTGTAATAAGCCAGAGACCCTGGATAAGAACAAGGGGACCTCTCAGGCTTGTCAAAAGGGATGTACGTTTTGACCCAGATGTCTGTACATCTCAGGAACCTCCGCTTCTGTAAGCAGGGCTGGAGATGGTGTCTTTGGAGGACCCCTTTCGGTATACAGTGGTGCTGAGTGGGGTTCCAGACCTTCCTGCTTTCTGGACTTAAGGTCAGCATCTTTGCTTCTGAAAAGTATCCATCACCTAAATTCTTCCCAGATGCTTGTCAGAGGGGCAGGAAGAGACGGAAGTAAGAACACAGATAGCAAAGATTACCTTTGCAAGTACCTGGAAAATGGGGAGCAACAGAGAGGAAAGCTTTTCTGTAGAACTCTGATCATAACGGGTGTTCCGTGTTAAGGGGGTGTCCTTATTCCTGGAAGGACACGGGGTGGGAGAATGGCCAGTCTAGAGATCTCTCCCTCATCTTCCTAGTTTCCTGCATTTTATTTGAATAGTAAGTCTCTGTAACTTGAGTGATTATTGATACTGACATCCGGGTATGTGTGTGCGCGTGTGTCTGTCTGTCTGTCTCTCTCATTAGTCAGGAGAACCAATTAAATACTAGGCCTGCCATGTGCTGGCAAGTGTGTGCGCACTGCAGCGGGGAGCTCAGAGAATTGACATTGATGGCTTACTGATCGTGGTCGATATTTACCGCCTCCTGACTAGATCATGCGCTGTGACATGCGCAGTGCTTTTCCTTTTTTTTTTTTTAATTCTTTTTTTAACGTTTATTTCTGAGACAGAGAAAGAGCATGAGTGGGGGAGGGTAGAGAGAGAGGGAGGGAGACGCAGAATCAGAAGCAGGCTCCAAGCTGTCCGCACAGAGCTGACATGGGGTGACATGGGGCTCGAACTCACAAACCATGAGATCATGACCTGAGCCAAAGTCGGTCGCTCAACCGACTGGGCCACCGAGGCACCCCGCGCAGTGCTCTTTCAAGCACGGAATTCTTGGTTTTTGAAAAAGCCTCTCTTCGAAGTATCTCCCCTATCTAAAAGGACGAGAGGTTGTTTTCAGAAATTTTAGTCAAAGACCAAATGTTCATGACTGTGCACTTAACATGTCCGTGGGCTCCTTACAAGTTCGACTGATCCATCCATGGGCCTTCCTACCACAAGGCCTCAGGCACCATACCAGCCCGGACCACACAGATCATGGGTTGGGCTTGAGGACAAGGGAGCTGCTCGCCAGCATCCGTATCGATTTGATCGGCTACTAGAGAGGATATCACCCACTACCCTCCTGACTTCCTGTCAAGGCTTTCCTAGAAATCTTAAAATTTTAGAGCCCACGTTAGTTTTCTAAAAATGGATGAGTGAATGGAGAGTGATAAAGAAAGCGTGTTGGCACGTTGCTACTGAGAACTTTCCATGAGATGCACGTATATCTAATCGGTTGGCCATCTTCGGTCAAGCACCAGAAATACTGGGCTTGGATTTAGGAGAGGTGTTGTATGAAAAATGAAAACGTTTAAACAGTAGACAGTCAGGCAGTGTGGAGAAGTACTTTCTCGGTGAACGTGGCACAAAAGGAGTGCTTCACACTCAGGGACCAGCAAACGCACATCTCCCCTTCTGTTTGCATTCTGGCCCGTGGGCCCATTGAGTTGGACCCGAGGAAAAACTGCCTTCCTGCCAGCTGGGATGTCTCTTCCTTGCTCCCCTCTAGAAGCATTCAGTGAATGCTTGATGTAGTTCTATCTTGCTATTTCTTCATTGCAATGAGTTTTAGAGAGCCATCTGACTCCGTGGTTTTCAGATTTGTGCAAGCGGCAGATGCTTGGAATCAGGACGTCAGAACATTCGTGAACTTAGAAGTAAATATTGACCAATTCAGTTGCATGGGAAAAATGAAAATTTAATTTGCTGGCAGATAAGCAGAGCAGCCCACAAAGGTGGTTTGAAGAGTAGCTTTAGGAGGAGAAACTTGAATTTGAGAAATCTGTGATCTGAGAAAACACTTCCTCAGTATGGATGGCAGAACACTCCACTCCACCTTCGAGAAATGCCAGCCTATTTCTGAGAACTTAGGTTCCAACAGAAATGGAGCAGAAGACCTTTCAGATTCTTATTTAAAAGTATGTGAAATACAGTTTATTTTTTCTGTATTTGAGAGGATTATGTTAACATCCTTGAATTCTTAACTACAGTTTTTTAGCCCATCTGGGACCCTATAAATTCTAGGCTTACTTTTATGGTCCCTTTTATGGTACGTGCCGTTTGAGATTATTTTATTTCTTCAGTGGCTTTCTTAGAGCACTGGAGGGTCTGGAACCATTTTCCCTGTATCACCGTGCTTCTTAACTGGGGGCACTACATACCAGCCTCCATGGGGCGGGGTGGTTCTTCTAGATGACACAGGACTTTGCCGCACCCTGGAACTGTTCAGCTGGAATCAGTAGGAGTGGGGCTCATCCAGCATGGGTGCTTTAAAAGCTCCCCAAACCATGGGGCACGTGGGTGGCTCAGTTGGTTAAACGCTCAACTCTTGATTTCGGCTCAGGTCGTGATCTCACAGTTTATGAGATCGAACCTCGTGTCAGGCTCCAAGCTGATGGCTCAGAGCCTGCTTGGGATTCTCTCTCTCCCTTCTCTCCGCCCCTGCCCCACTCCTGCTTGTTCTTTCTCTCCCCGCCCCCATCTCTCTCAAAATAAATAAACTTTTTTTAAAAAAGCTTCCCAAACCAAAGAGATACATATGTACTGTTCATTGATAACCATCACTTGATTGAAACCTTACTGGTGTGCCTGTGTGTGCGTTTGTGCATACACACACATGCACACACACGCATGCATCTGAGAGAGAGAGAGACTGACTGATTTAAGGACCCCCCCCCCCAAAAGCTGAGGTATACCTAAACTGGGGAATCTATGTTTCAGGAGAATATATGTTGCAAAGTAGATTAGGGGAAGCAGAAGTTACCTAATTTGAATCATTGTTAAGCCAGTCAGGTCAATGAAAAAAAAACATCTATCGTCACTTCCTTAAAGGGTGCATGTTAGTTATGGGGGTGGGGAGGGGGAGTGTGCAGCATGGAAGGGAAGAAAAAAGGGGGAAAGGTAAGAATATAAGGTATATGGTGAGGACCCAGCAAACTATAAGTGGTAATTAAACTTGTAAATATATTTTTCATTCCAAACATGGTCCACTTCATTGTTTTCCCTTTTTTAAGGTATTTGCATAAACCAGTGTTCATTGTGAAGAAATCATACTTTTAGAAAATGGCCCTTTCTGATCCACAATCTTTGATTCAGGGAGGCATTTTTAGAGTGAATTGGACCTGCCCAGAAATTGGAAATTGCATGCACAGGGACACACGTGAGCATTTTCAGAAATTTTATCTCCATTCTCCAAAACTAGAGACAGTACTGACTCTTCGAACACATCGCAGTTGAAACATTTAAGAGGCATTAAAATTTGAGTTTCTTTTCCTTCTTTTTCAAAATCCCTACCTTTACTTGTTTATCCCTGGACACTACTAAAGGCCAAAAACAGTCTCTCGTGGGACTTCTCTGAAAGGAGTGAGTTAAGATACAATGTCATGTGATGTTGACCCTGAACCAACTGCTTTTCTTCATCATTAAACCCACAGTGTATAATTTGTACACAAACAGAATTCACACCAGTGTGGTCAACGGTAGTGAAAAGTTGACACTAAACTAGAACCTGAATCAGTCCCTCACTGAAAGTAGACCTCCAGTAATTAGTGATTAAGGGACTAAATCTCTAACCATGTGGTTCATCCATAAAATGGAGGATGAAGCAAGCATTAATGAGTTTATTAGTTCCTATTTGTTATAAAAGAGTCAGGTACAGTATGATTGATTTTTTGTTACGGACAAAAGAGAAAACGGCCTGTGCGTCTGTATTTGAGTGAGATGTAGCCCCTCAGGGATCTCCCCGCCCCATCCTTGGTGCCCTATTCCCCACTCATCACATAGCAGCCCAAACGAGCACCTGGAAGGAGGCAGGTCTGACGGTGCCCCTCCACTGACTAAAGCCCTTTGTTAGCTTTCCATTTTCCAAAGACTCCAGTGAAGCTTGCGGTCTTGGATCAGGTATGATCTGCTCTTGCCCACTCGTCCCCCCCTTTCCTCTTACCGCCCTTCCCTACTCTTACCTCTGGTTTCCATTCAGTTCCTACAACACGCAAGCTCACGCCGTTGTGTGGCTCCAGCTACTTGATCTGCCTAGAAAGTCTTCCCCTACGGCTTCCCGAGGCTAACCTTCTTCAGGTAGTTTTCCACCCCAGTGGCACCTCATCCTGTTTTACCTTCTTCGTCGCCCTGGACTGTTTGAAATCACTTGTTTACTTGTTAGTTGCGGATTTTCACCATGAGAACGAGGCACCTTGTCTGTCTTGTTGGTCAGACTGCCCTGGCCCCTCACCACCGGTGATCAAGGGACAGTAATAAGAGAGGAAAAGCATGGAAGGCTGTACCCCAAAAGGTTAATAGTAATGATCCCTAGGCGGAGGATGTGGAGTCATTTTAATTGATTTCTTTCCCTTTTGTTCATGTGTATTTCCTAATTTTTCTGCTGACATCATGTTTTATGTATGTACTTCGAATGCTTAGCCAGGCTTAAGGAAGTGGTTTTAAAGCTTCTAGGCAAGAGAGCTTTATTGCAGAGCTTCTATTGCAGAGAAGGCATTATCTGCACGCGCCACACTGTGCTGTAGGTGCTGAATAAATGTTTGCTCAGTCTGCTGAAACCATTATTCTAAGGGAAGGCATTTCCCCGAAGGTCTGTAGGTAGGTACGCGCCACCCCCCCCCCAAGTTCCTGTGTGGGAAGAAAGAATGTATGACGTGCATCAAGGTACTTAGATGTGAAGACCCGTGTCTCCCAGGTTTCTGACCTTCATCCGCAGGGCTGTGCTTGTGTCTGATAATCACGGGGTTATTTTGCTCCAGGGAAAATCCATTATAAACAGCACATGGGGCACTAGGGTGTGATGTGCTTCAGTACACGCTGCTTTCATTTATTTATTTATTTTTCCCAAAGAGACTGTGGAGCCGCATGTAACAGTGAGTGAACAGTCTGCCTGCCTTCTTCCAGAAAAAGAATCTACAATATAGTTTTTCCTTTCTAAGTCACTTGGCTTGAACAGTCCCTTGGCCGATAACAGTTCTTTCTACTAATAGCTTTGTATGTTAGTAGTTGAATAGGTATGGTAATTATGTCTTAAAACAGGAGACTTATTTGGTGTGTGTGTGTGTGTGTGTGTGCGCGCGCGCGTGTATGTGTTTCTAGTTGAAGTCTGACCTGGTAAATTGAATGTCATTTGTTTCAGTGTTAGCACTTCTTGGGGCTAGTAAATACTTGAATGGTCCAGTATCTCAACAAAAGCAGGTTTTCTTCAGCTAGGACACTGGGTCGTTAAGGTTCTATCTCATTGCTGAAGTCTGTCACCTTTGTTTAACTTTAACGCTGCCTTCTGGAAATCTGCAAATTTGGTAGAGGGAGGAATCCAAGACTAGAAAACTTGATGACTAATTTAGAAACAGAAAGAAGCTACTCCCTCAGACAAGAAAATCATGTGGGTTTTTTTTTTTCACATGGGTTTCCATCATTTTCACCTTCAGTAGAAGATTCAATTATTACTAGAGCCCTAAAATACTTTGTTCATTTCATATCCACGTAGCTGAAATCAAACTGACTGGCATTCTTTCCAAATTTAAGTAAAGGCAGCTAACGATGCATAATGGAAACTTGTTTTATTATTTCTAGTACAAATGCCGGCAAGTCATAGAAAAAAAAATCATTGTTTCAGCCTTCTGCAAGAGCAGTCCTGCTAGACATGTGCCGAGTAGGAGTGACTTATGTTCAGAACCCCCTAATGGCGTGGAACAGCCATCCAGATTGCTTCTAGAACAGTGCCCAAATGTACAATTGGTTAGAGCTTCTTTCCGTCTGGAAACAGGCACTGCTTAAAGAAAAATGCTGTGCCCAACAGAATCATCCCAGGATACTTTGGATTAGATGAGCAGAGACAGCTCTGAAGAAAAGTTGACTTAACTCTAGCGATTGGAATGCAGCCCCCAGGAAAAGCAAAGCTGTGGTGTGTATAAACAGGGCTTGGTGCGAGGCGCCAGAGGAGCGGGCTGGATCCCAGGGACACCGAGCACCAGAAGGATGCCGCCTGCTTGGCTAAAAGACCCAGCAGCAGGGCCAGCTATTGTGAAGCCCCTCCGCCAGATGAACAGGGACCCTTCTCTGGTCACAATAGCCATTCACGCTGAGCAGCCTCATTAAATATTCAGCCTGTGCTTCCGGCAGCTCATTAGGGCCGCAATGAGCGGTGACGTGGACGCTGGAAAGCCGAGGGCCAGCCAGCATCAGTAGGCAGAGGCTGAGTAAGCTGCCGATGGCTTTTCTGTTCACTGCCTGTCCTATGATGACCAGTGTTTGCTCCCTGCTTTGCCTGAAGTACAGGTAAAATAAAAGCGAAAACAGGCAGGTGGCACCTAAGAGCTGCAGGTTTTTCCCTCTGAGGTGGTCTGGCAGGGACCTCGGATAGTGAGTGCTTGCCCCCTTAAAGCCCTCTGACCCTCTTACAGCGCTGACTGCAGCTTTGGGGGGCCTTTGCTAAGCACTAACAATGTGGTGCTATTGTGTACTTGGGCTGTTTGATGACTGAATTCGGGAGGGTTTGAGGTTTGGTTTTGAACTTGGTGCTAGAGGTTTCGAATACCAAATTACTCTTCTGTAACAGGTCAAACTCAGAAATATTTGGGGGTAATCCAAACAGTTTGTGCAGCAGGTTGACGACATTGGTGCCAAGTTCTCATGTATTTGAGTGGTTCACCACTGAGACTTTGCCTTTTGACTCTCAGGGTAGATCTGGTACAATAAAAAGTAAATATTCTGCAGCTATCGGGGGTTCTTCCCATAGACTGAATGTTGTCCTTAAATCTTGTTGCTTTTCCATGGGTTTGCACTCAGTGCTGTGTGATATTTAAAGCTGCTGAAATCTGTGAAAGAAGAATTGAAAAATGAACTCAAAGTGTATTTTCTCTGGTCTCACTGTTTGCATGTTTTTCTCTTCCCTACACAGAAAATGTTTTCAGACAGCTCATTTCTATGTGGAAGATAGCAATTCACCTCGGGTGGTCCCCAATGAAAGTATCCCTATCATTCCTATTCCGGGTAAGTAAGACACCCTCTTATTTCCAATAGGCTAATTGTTTTTCTCTTCTGCTTGTACTTGTGTGTGACAGCCATGACAAAATATTATTTTCATAGCCTTTTAAAGCTTGCCCTAAGAGATCCTTAACTCAGGGTGCTTTAATGAAATCTTTGCTTCTTTGCATATCTGCGGCGTGATGAAGTCCCCTTTAAGAGGAACGAATGCCTAGGAGTTAATCCACAGAATAGACTCCCGTGCAGGGAGGGGAAGTAACAGTAGACAAAAGGGAGAGCAGAGATACTGGTGAGCCACTTGGACTGAGTTTCATTTTGATAGGCAATTTGTGCTTACGTTTTTTGTTTGTTTTTTTTTTAATCACAATTTGTTGCTACATTTCTCTTGCGTTTTCTCCTAAGATTCCTTACTCTGAAAATAGTTAATCTTAGCGTTGGCAGTTTCGGTTCTTAAGATTTGGGGTGGAAGTCTAGGGATACATTCTTGGTCCAGGACATATTTCATTTGTCCTCAGGTGAAAAGGTGAAACGCTCAGTCAGCGTGAGGGGTAGGGACTGGTGGAATGCACTGGAGTAAATCCAAGCAAATGACATAAACCTTGAGGAGGTCAGGAGCCGGTTCGTTGTAACAGAGGAGACGTGGGAATTGGAGATGGCTCCCACCGTGTTTATCTGGTGTCCCTTCCTTTTTGCCAGATTTGAACTCTCTTCCTCTGGGTTTCATTACGTCCTTGTGAATATCTGTCTTTAGATCTCTCAGACATCCATCCTCCTGACGTTATATCTTTGTAAACTGAGGCACTGCTTGTAGTAGTGTCCCACACGCCTGCAGCTCCCCTCTTTCTCCAGAATGGTCTTCACCGTCGAATATCCCATGTATTGCCCTTGTTGGTGCATCGTCTCTTCCACCTACACTGAGAGCTTCATAAAGGCAAGTGGATGTCTCCTTGGTGTGAGAATAATAGCTGGCATATAGTAAGCATTCTTTAACTCTCTGAATGAATGAATAAGTGAGTTAACGTCAGCAGACCTTTCTTCAGGTTCTTGAAAGGCTCTATCTGCGAAGCTCAGAGGTACAGTCATTCTCTCACTACCAAGGAATGCTTCTGTTGTTTAAAAATCTTCACGAGGTGCAGTTATGGTTGGGGATTTAATTGGACCTTTATGTGTCCGTGTATGTTAAGTCATTAGCTATTGTTGAGCTTGGCTGTGTTTTCTCCTTCCTGGTCAGCTTCTGTCCCTAAAGCTTGTCACACAGAAACAAGGGGTAGCAGAAGAGTCTCTGGTTAAGTTCCGACTGGGCTATTTCATGGCTGCTAAATAGTTCCTAGACAAACAGGACGGGTGTTGTGTCACCCTCCTTTCTTGACTGACCGTCACCCTTGGGTCTCGATGGAGGAAATTGCACTCTTGCCTTTGAGAGGAGAAGCAGCAGACCGCAAGCCTTAGTCTTCCACTTGCATGGAGTAAGTAGTTTTGTTGACACCACGGGATTTGTGCACTGGCATGTATATAATCATTTTCCTCTTGCGTCACCTAGAGTACGTGTTGAACTCTGGAAAATTCCTAGGAGCCTCTCTCCCTGTGAACTGATTTTCATCTGACAAACACAGCCGTTGGGTAGCTGTGCGGTTGAAATCTGTTTTAAAAATTTTTTTAATGTTTGTTACTCATTTTTGAGAGAGAGAGAGAGAGACAGAGCATGAGTGGGGGAGGGGCAGAGAGAGGGGGAGACACAGAATCCGAAGCAGGTTCCAAGCTCTGAGCTGTCAGCACAGAGCCTGATGTGGGGCTTGAACTCACGAACCATGAGATCACGCCCTGAGCCGAAGGCAGACGTTCAACCCACTGAGCCACCCAGGCGCCCCGAAATCTGTTTTAAAGGGCTAAATCGTGAGATACTTCTTGGGGCTGTTCTTCAGTTTTTATTTTCTTTTCTCACTGGATAGGGAATCAGAAAATCTGCAGTCCCCCCCGCTGCCTCCACCATGAAACCTTTGGTCAGTACATTGACCTCTGTGAGCCTTAGTTCCCAGAAATCTGTAAAGTGAACAGGATACTTGATCTCCTTGCACTTGAGGCAGTGATAAAAATCACACGAGATACTATGTTATAAAAGCATTTTGGACACTATAAGCCAGAAACATCCGTTGTTGAAGCTTTCCTTCCCAAATTCTGGTATTATTCATCCCAGGAGCCTTGGAGAGTGAGCATTTGCATGGTACTCAGGTTAAGATGGTCCCAAACACTGAACCACGCGCACTGGGTGTGGTCTGCCACGCCTTGCTCTTTGCCTTGGACTTGAGGATGTTCCTTTCACCGGAAGCCTCACAAAATGCCATCAGTCATGCCTGCCTTGCCACACCTCTGGGTAAGGTGTTTCACACCGGAAAGGCTTTCGAGAGTTTTCTGCCTCGTTTCCCAGCTACCTGTTGAGTCACCAAGGTAAATAGAGTAGTCCCCCTGCCCCCCTTCACCGTGGGGTATACGCCCTGCAACTCCCAGTGGATGCCGGGAACTGCAGATCTCCTCAAACCCTATATATACTGTTTTTTCCTACACATACATAGCTGTGATAAAGTTTAATTTATAAATCAGGCATAGGAAGAGATGAACAATAGTAACTGATAATAAAATAGGACAGCTATCACAATACACTGTAATTAGAGTTACACGGTCTCTCTCAAAATACTCTGCGCTACTCACCGTCCTTGTGATGGTGTGAGCTGATAGAATACCTGTGTGACGAGACGAAGCGAGGTGAATGACCTCGCATTCCGCTACTACTGTCCTTCTAACCAGACCTCAGGAGAAGGATCACCTGCTTCTGGACCACGGCTGATGGCAGGTAACAAACCTCGGATGAGGGGGGACTTCTGTACTCAGAATCCGAGGGCGTTTTTTAACTGGGAGTTTTTCCTGATTCATACTGGTAGTGTAAGTGCGTGGGGTGAAAATTGCTTCAGGTTCTCCACTGGTTGAGAAATCCATGGAGTTCAGTGGTACCTCCCTTGACATAGGAAACGCATCCTTGAGGAGCTGGAACACCTCTGTACAAATGAATCAGTTTAAATCTGCAGGGCGGTGTGATGGTCAAGGACCTGGAGAACCCGAGAGTGAGACCAGTCTTTCTGTTTTCACAGACCACACAGCCTTCCCTGGGCACATGCCAATACAGATCAACGCGTGTCTGTCTCCCTTAACTGGGAGAGAGTTATTTTACATAACCTTTCTTGAAAGAGTTTTTAAGTTAATCACATTCTCTAATTTTCCTTAAACAAAACCCCCACTGTTCCGTTGAGTAGTTGTATTTGTAAAATATTTTGTAATTTGTGATTCACGTTAACAATCCACGATTCTGTTTATTCTTATGGTTTCTTCTGCTTATTAGCACACAACTGTGTCCTGCGTAAGAAAGTCAATGTAAGAAAAACGCAGTTTTTAACAAATTCGTGAGTTATTTTCACTCTGATGAAGCTTTCAACCCAACTTTTCCCTGGTGGAGACCCCCATGGGGTCATTCCGAATGGTTTACCCTAGGAATTATGTCATCGTTCATATTTCCAAAAATGGTAGGATATTTATAGAACTCATATGGAATGTTTGTTCTCCCCAGTAGACCTGTTAGATTTTCTTCTTGTTCAAAACCTAGTAACAGGACTACTGGCCTTCTGATTTATGAACTTTATCACCTGAACTCCTTATGTCCTATAACTGATTATTTAAAAAATGAGTTTTTCAGATATTTTCCAGGTACTGGTTTTTCCAGTATTTCCAGGGGCACCTGGGTAGCTCAGTAGGTTCAGCGATCAACTCTTCATTTCAGTTCAGGTCATGATCTCATGGCTCGATCTTATGGATTGAGCCCTTGCTGGCCTGAGGGCTGACAGCATGGAGCCTGCTTGGGATTCTCTCTCTCTCTCTCTGTCTCTCTCTCTCTCTCTCTCTCTCTCTCTCTGTGCTCCCCCCCCCTTTCTCTCTCTGCCCCTCTCCCACTCACACTCTTTCTCTAAATAAACTTAAATTTATTTGTTTACTTATTTATTTATTTCCAGGCAAACACTATAGTAAACTGAGCCATTATACTGGTTAAAAACGTATGCCACAGGGTACGATTGAAAAGCCATCAGGCACCAAACTGTTACAAAATAAAACTTGTGGGTCAGCACTGTAGACTATGGAATGAGGTCTGCTCCTAGAACTTCCTTTACATTGAACCTCTTTAAGAAACCATCATCACATGGGGCGCCTGGGTGGCTCAGTCAGTTAAGGGTCCCGACTTCAGCTCAGGTCGTGATCTCATGGCCAGTGAGTTCGAGCCCCGCATCCGGCACTGTGCTGACAGCTCAGAGCCTGGAGCCTGCTTCGAATTCTGTGTCTCCCTCTCTCTCTGCCCCTCCCCCGCTCATGTTCTGTCTCTCTCTGTTTCTCAAAAAAATGAATAAATTTAAAAAAAAATGTTTTTAAATCATCATCATGTAACGTGTATTGAGCATTTACTGACGACATGGTTTATTTTCACTGCAATCCTATAGAGACCAGTGCCATTGATATCCTTCCCTTAGAGATGAGGAAACTGAGGCTCAGAGACACTGTTAATTCGCTCAAGGTTACACAGAGTTAGCATTGGAATGCATTGGAGTCCGCACTGGAATCGGCTGTGTGGCTTCAAAGGACAGATGCCTAGAAAAGGCTCCACCCCTGTTGGCATGTTCTTCTGACAGTTCTGATCTCTCAAGACTTCAGGCTCCTCGTTTGGATGTTGTTTCATGAAATCAAGGCCTTTTCAAATATTCATGTGTAGTCTTTCTGAGCTCTAGATCCTTATCTTCTTTCACCAGCACTGACCATTTGCTTCTCCATTAAGTTCTCCTTCATCCCCCTGAACAGTTTCCTTATTTTGCTGAAGTTTCTTCCATATCAAAAACTCATCTGCACTTTTGTCCTGCAGTCATTTCTATTTTCTTCCTATGAAAAAGACACTCCACCCACTGATACCTCCACTCCCTGTGCAAAAAGAGGCCTGTGTGTTTTAATGACTTGGGGAGAAATTCACAAATAGATTCAGACTTTTGGATGAATCTGCTGTGGTTAAAATTCATAAACAAACAGTCGTGGCCTTTAAATCCCAAAGCATAAGTGGGATCACTAAGTTACACTAACTTTGTGAGAAGTATTACAAAATAGGCAAATGGTTAAGGAAAGCTTTGCTAATTGATAATCATCCCTGGGAGATAGCCATTTATAGGACTTTTTGAAGAATTCTGAGTTATTGTACTCATCTCATTGAAATTTTAGGAGTTTAGAATCTTCCGTGTGTTCTTCTGATTTAACATAGCAAAGATAGTCTCGTAAGGATGAAGCCATTTTTTCCTGATCTCCCCTGGACTTCTGTACAACGTGGAAATGCTACAGAATGTGAATATGGTGGCTAAGGTGGGTTAGTATTAGAAAGCACTCCTCTAGGGGCGCCTGGGTGGCCTAATCGGTTAAGTGTCTGACTCTTAATTTCAGCTAAGGTCATGATCTCACAGTTTGTGAGATTGAGCCGCATGTCAGGCTCTGTACCGAGCACAGACCCTGCTTGGCAATCTCTCCCTCTCTCTGCCCTTCTCCCACATGCACAAGCGCGCACCTGCTCTCTCTCAAACATTAATAAAAAACGGGCGCCTGGGTGGCTCAGTCGGTTGAGCGTCTGACTTCAGCTCAGGTCATGATCTCATGGTCTGTGAGTTCAAGTCCCACATCAGGCTCTGTGCTGACAGCTCAGAGCCTGGAGCCTGCTTCCGATTCTGTGTCTCCCTCTCTCTCTGCCTCTCCCCTGCTCACGCTCTGTCTCTCTCTATCTCAAAAATAAATAAAAACGTTTAAAAAAATTTTTAAAAACATTAATAAAAAGCAACAACAAAAACTCCTCTAATGCAAGAGTATTTATCCAACATGAAAGAAATTAAGGAAGTGTTTTTTTTTTTTAAGTGTATTTATTTTAAGAGAAAGAGAGCAGGGGAGAGGCAGAGAGAGAGGGAAAGAGAGAATCCTAAGCAGGCTCCATGCTAAAAGCACAGAGCCCAACTCAGGGCTCGACCCCATGAACCACGATCATGACCTGAGCCAAGATCAAGAGTCGGTCACTTAACCAACTGAACACCCATGTGCCCCAGAAGTGTTTTTGAAGTTATGTTCATCACTACAGAAGTGTCATCAATTCTTTCATCAGGAAAATTTGGAATTATAGTGCCTATTCCATATATGATATTTGGGAAAAGTGGTTGGTTTGTTGGCCAGTTGGTTGGTTTTCCAGGTAGGCTGAACTCTTAACTTGTGCAGAATGAAAGGGGCGTTGACTCTTGGGGCGCCTGGGTGGCTGAGTCAGTTGAGTGTCCATCCAGCTCTTGATTTTGGCTCAGGTCTTGATCTCACTGGTCATGAGTTCAAACCCCACATTGGGCTCTGCACTGGTAGCTCAGAAACTGCTTGGGATTCTCTGTCTCCTCTCTCTCTCTCTGCACCTCCCCCACTCATGCTTGCTCTGACATGCACTTGTTCTCTCTCTCTCTCTCTCAAAAGTAAACTTTAAAAAAGGGGGGAAGCTTTGACTCAGTATTTTTTTTTCACTAATTGCTTTCCAAAATCGAATGGTTCTCCATTGTCACCCTGGGAGAGTTAAGCATAATAGAATGCAGTAACTTAGCTGTCCGTCCTCTCAAAATGCTTTCTCAGGTAGTTATTTCTAAGACATTTTTAAGATACTAAAGTGGTCACACATTTCCATTAAGATCCATATTATCCTTAACCTCTGCAACTACTTTTAAAAATCTAGAGTTTCCAATCTTGAGATACTCCTTTTAAATGACAAACTTCAGTAATATTTTCACTGCAGCTATTGAAGTGTCACATACATACGTCATCTGTAAACTATTTCCACTGTATTGCATTATTCTTTTAGACTTTCTTTACATTATAGCTTTTTAAAATCAAAACTTAGTTCATTAAATTAACCTGATTAGAGAGAATGTTGTAAGGGCTTTTCCAAATCTGCATATTGTCAAGCACAAATGTCCTTAGAAATGCTTTTTTCTGGAAATTAGAACATCCAACTTGCTAATAAGAGCACTAGAAAACAAAATGTTGCTGCTAACCAGTAGCTTGGAAATCCAGAAATGATTCATGCCTTTCCAGCAGTTAAAATACATCTGAATAATTTGAAGGTCACTTGCTACAGCAGGGTGCCAGCATATAAAGGGATTTTAAACACGCAGTTTAAAACCCTTGGGATTAAACCAACCTCGTTGGCATATTTTATTTATACAGAGATTATCTCCAAAGGAGATTCATTGGTCTTTTGACTATAATGAAGCCTTTTCTTTATTGACTTCATTGTGTCATAAATGAAAAGAGATTTCTTTTTATGGCAGGAAATAAAATGTTCCAATCTCTGCAACACTCCTTGCATCCAAAGAGTCTGATTTAGACAAAAATCTATTTGTTGTGCCCTAACTCGGAAACTAAAATCGCGGTAATGTTCCTTTATTTCATGTTTGCTTTATCTTCCTAAGTGGACACAGAGGTATTACCAAGTGCAGACAGAGACCTGAACTTGGCTTCTGGGAACTGAGAGCACAGACACAAGAAGGGACTGAGTTGTTCCTGAAATCCGGGACTATGCACTAGAGAGGAGGTTGACAATCCTGTTGTGGGACTTGGGGGACCAAGGGTAAGCTCTGAGCAGGAGTGACTTGATCCAGTGACTCTGCTGGGGCTTTATAGGTTCTTCTTATAAATTTGCCAGAGGACAGATTGGGTTGGGATTTGCCATAGGGTTGCAGGAACTTGAATGGATTAAACAAACTTCACAGAGATTGGTGGCAGAGTAGGTGACTTAAGGCCCTCTGGAATGTTCATTGTAATTCTTTATGTACCCACACCCTGCCAGTACGGTATTTTCTAAAATAGACGTTAAGCCAGTTGACCCCAGCACTGAGCATCTTGGCCAGAAGGTAAACACTACAACACTTTTTTTTTTTTTTACTTGACATCATCACGGTGACCAGAATATTAGTGTGAATTCTCCAGGTTTACGGAAGCTTCCTCTTCAAGCCAAAGTGTATCATTTCATTCGTTATAAGTCAAAGTTTCTTTAAAATGCATTATTGTGGTTTTCTGCCCTCTAACCGTGTACGTTCAATTGAAGGTCGAGAGACTTGAAATAAGGTAGAAGAGATGAGACTGTGGAGTTGGCCTGGGCCCCACCAGTTGATAATGACAGTGGACATTGGCCAAGCTCTTTGGTCTCTTGTAGTCAGTTTGCCTGTCTATAAAATGGGTAATCACCCCCCGAAATTATAGGGCTGTGCATATAAAGCAATTAGCACCCGACAATAAATGAGTTACAAAGCATTTAGTAAATGCCAAGCACTCATCTGCTTTTTGTAACACTATGTGTTAGGTAGTTATTCGCATTTCACAGATGAGGAAAAAGAACCGCAGAGAGTTTGAAGTCCCACCACCAGGCCATCTTGCTCTGGCCACCATTTCCCCGAGGTGCCTGATACACGCAGAATGCTTTCCATCATCAGTAACCGAGAAGAAGGACGCTACACAATCTTACCGAGTTACAGGCTAAATACCCTGCCACAGAGCTGCCTGACAGGCTGAGCCCTGTCTGCAGCACCTCCCTGTGGCTGATGTTCAGTTCAAGAACGGCCTTGGCTACTGACTTTCTTTCTTTTTTCAAAATGATTTATTTACTTGTGCGAAGACAGACAAGAAAGTGAAGTTTTTCCCCTTTTGTTTATCTGTTACTCCTGAAGAATAAAAGAAGGCAAACTAAGATTATGAAAGTAGCTTAGAACCATACACCAATGTATGGGTGATTTCCCACTAATGGCTCCAAAGATGCAAGTACAACAGAGACATAACTAGATTTGGAAGTAGCCTCTCTCTGTGTTCCGTGTGTTCTTTGTTCCTTACAGTGTTGTATTCAAGGTCAACAGTCTTGAGTCTTCCAACGCTCTGCTTTGGGTACCTACAAACCAGAGACCAATTCCAGGCTTCCTCAGAAGTGGTACATGAGGATGTTTCGTTGTGGACTGCCCAAAATAAAAGGTCTCTTGTATATGAAGTTTAATTCCAGCCACCAAAGGCCGAAATCTTGGAACAAAGTATAAATAGTAATATCACATAACAATCTTACCCTTAAGGTGCTGATTCTCAGCTGACTATACCAAGCACTTTATAACAGGATGATTTAACGATAAAAGCAGTACTCTCATTTTTGCTGAATTTAAATCTTCGCTATATGAAAATTCTAGAAGTAAATAGGAGAAGGGGAAAAAAGGGAAGCAAACTACAAGAGACTTTTGTTTTTTTTTAAGTTTATTTCTTTGGAGAGAGGGGGAGAGAGGGAGAATCCCAAGCAGGCTCTTTGCCGTCAGGGCAAAGTCCACGCGGGGCTTGATCTCGCAAACCATGAGAACCAGAACCAAAATCAAGAGTCAGATGCTTAACCAACTAAGCCACCCAGGTGCCCCAACAGACTGTTAACTATAGAGAACAAACCGAAGGTTGACGGAGGGAGGTGGGCAAGGCCTGAGCTAGGTGTATGATGGATATTAAGGAGGGCACTTGCGTGTTACAGGTGAGTGATGAATCACTAAATTCTCCTCCTGAGGCCAATATTACCCTATATGTTAACTAACTGGAACTTAAAGACTTGAAACAAAAAACGCTGGCACAAAATTTAAACATAACATTTTATCCAAGGGACTCTAATTAAACCAAGATACTCGGTTTAACTCCTTGTTCTTCCTTGAAATCGGAGAATGTAGACAAGTTATGTATCACAGCACATAGGAGAAAGAGCTTTGCATTCATTGCACCAGGGTTCAGATCTCAGCTCTGCCTACTGAGTTATCGGTCGCTTTGGACATGTTGCTTCCGTTACCTCCTGTGTAACATGAGGATAACAATGCCCCCTTCACGTAGTTCTGGTAAAGATAAATATACCGAAAGCATTTAGCACAGTCCCTGGTAACCAGTCTAGGGCTTAATAAACGCTGATTCTGTTCTCATTATACCCACTCTATCTTGAGACCGTTTCATTATATATCCTAACAATCTCCCATCTAACCTGGAGGCCAAACCTCTTCCCTTTGATGCCAGCTCATAGTTTTCTTTATCAGCACTACATCGGTAACCTTTATGTTTGCTCTGAGTCATCAAACCCCTCCCTTTTATGGCACTTGGAGTCTTCACCATGTAATTACATGCTGTTCTTGCCCGCACCTGCTTACGTTCATTGCTTCTCCAACACAAATGTGCCCTTGGGCAGAGACCATCTCCCTAATGTCCGGATAAGTCCTGGGTGCTCAGGAAATGCCTCCTCCAGTGGTTTCCCATTCACTCGGCCCATATACACAGACGGCAGCCATTCTCTCTTGACCTTGGATCCGCGACCCACTTCCCCTGCCATGGTCCAGCTTTTAGTTAATCTTTCTGAGCTTATTTTCCCAACTGTGAGATGGGTAGGAAAATAGCCTCTATCTCCCAGGGTTGTTGAGAGGATTTGAGTACATGTTAATGCACCTAAAGGGCATAGAAAAGTGCCTCGTCCATAGTTAGTGCTGCTAATGTCCTCTGCGTTCAGCAACGGAACATACTTCGGTGAAAAAGCATCTTTCATATGGATGACCTCTAACACCACAGGGTTTTTCCAGATAAAAGCTGAGATCAGGTCTATGCTGCTGTCCCAATTGCTTGGCCTTCTGCTAGTTACGGTAATTTTCTAATTATCTGGTTCTTGCTGAGAGAAATTTAAGAGGAAAACTATTAGGACTTTGCATTAGTCATAGCCTTATATTCATCGTAATATTGACAAAAAAAGATTTATGACCCTTCAGCTTCATGTATCTTGATTGAAAGACAAATACCATGTTACCTGGGTAGCTGGTGGTGGTCCGTGCTGAGCGTGTGTGGGTGTGTGTGTGTGCGCGCGCGCGTGCCTGTTGGTAGTTTCGTGACGTTACTGGTGGTGCCTGGAAATGCAGAGGGGTGTGGTTACACTTCCTTGGATGAAGAAGCTAATTGGAGACACTAGTGAGTCATATATTTCCATGATTATCATACTGAGCTCTGCTGGATTTCTCCTGCTCTAGCCACGGGGGATAGCAGGCAGACTGATTTCTGAGCACGTATGGCATTAGCTTGAATACTATACCTGAGCAATTGGCAGAAAAGAAAAAAATGATAGTTACCCTAAAAGCATTTTTTTTTTAATGACTTGAGGTGGGCTTTGGCCTTTGAAATGCCGTGGGTTTTGCCCTTTTTTGTTTTTTGACTCTGCAGAGTAAAATAGCTCTAAAACTGACCTGTTGTGTTCTCGTTCTTTAAACTACAGTCCCTGTGCACCGTAAATTTATTGGAATTCTAAAATTCTAAGCTATCATGGGATAAATGTTGCCCTCAGCCTATTTATGCCTGTTAATGATGTCCCCCTCGGAAAGGGGTGTCTTTAGGTTTCTAAATAAAGTGGAAGGCTGCATTCTATAGTGTTCGCAGGGTTACGTTGTATCTCATGTCTGTCGCTCGTTTTGCCCCTTGTCCAAAGGTGAGTGTCTTTGGGTTAATCTTCTTGAGACTCCGGTTTTGTACATATTAACCCTTCAGCCTCAGCTTAATTTCTCTGCCACTTGATCTTAATTGTAGAATTTGCTTACTCCTAAACATTTGAAGGGAAGTCAGTCAGATAATTTTGGAAATTTTTCTTGAACTGTGCATTCTGCTCAATATTCTGGAGAAACGTTTTGGCTCTGCTTACTTTGTTAATGCTGGTTACATCATTATGGGAGCTATAGATTTCTTGGGCGTGCAAAATGATTGCATATTCATGAACATCTTCAATCCTGAAATATTTGTAAATAACTTGGCAATTTTTTTCATAAGGTGGCCTATTAAAATGATTAGGTCTTTAATTGTTCACACAGAAAGAATTTGTGCTTACAGAGCACCACCTATTTGATAAGTAACGTTTCTATGCGAAGCAATTTGGATTATGAACATATAAATCACCTTCCTTAAACAAAGTATAAGAGATGCTATTTTCCACTTAAGAATGATTCAAGTTTGAAAATGTCAATAGATGCAAAAAGCCACCCTGGAGCTTTGCTCTCTCGAAAGAAAGTAGAGAAGGAATGACATAGTCAATGTTAACTGTCACCAGATGAAGAGAAATCAGATTGTCAGGCCTGGATCTATAACATTCTTGCCAAAGTAGGACCTCATTTACACATACAGATCTTCATACCCTTTGCTAAGAAAAGCATCTGTGGCAGTTTAGATGTTTGTGCGTTTGCCAAAGATCTTTCACTCTGAATAAAGTAAATGTCATGTCTGTTGTTTATCTCAAATTCAGCAGAGTATTTTTAAAAGGAAATATTTGCGGGGGAGGGTCGAGGGAAGGAGGTTGGGGAGCTCCAGTTAGCGGGGTGTGGCAGTTTTGTGGCCAGTACTCAAGTATCAGGCTGGATCTGGACAAAGCAGCTTAAAACACACTTTGGGCTCGTATAGCCGAAAGCGACCCTCTGAAGTGACAACATTGCAATAAATTGGAAAGTGGAATCTTCCTGAATCTCTACCTAGTCTGTCAACACCCAAAAAATCCAGTTAATTCAGTCAAACTGATTATTTGGCATCGTGTAGACACAGCTGTCTTGAACTCAAATTTTGAACATTTAAACATAGATGGCATTGTACCCGAAGCCAGCTGGTACAATGGCATCGATCTGTAATTGTGTATAAAGATTGCTTCGACTTGAGAGATGCTCCAAGTTCAAGCTGGACCCCACTGCAGAGCAATTTTTGAGAAATCTTAGGTTGTGATAATATTTCTTGACAAATGAGGTACCTTAGGTAGGTTCAGACTTTCAGTTGAGAGTATCATGCGGTCATTTAACTATGTAAATTGCCTAAAACATGTAAAAAAAAAAAAAAAAAAAAAAGTAATTCCCTACATACTTGAAAAGGAAACAAACCTGTATTTGACCTTGCTTCTCGACATTCAAAACCATAATGAGATAGAAATGTAAAATACATCCTGAGACTCTTCTTGAGGTCCTCTACTTCAGGTGACCGAATTACAGCCCTCTTTGCAAAAGTCAAATGTTTGTCTTTAATAATCCCTTGTCCGTATTACTTGTTTTATTGAAGTGTATTCTGTGTGACTCTGAATATCATTTTATCCCCACAGATGACATGGAAGCCATTCCTGTCAAACAGTTTGTTAAACACATCGGTGAGCTGTATTCTAATAACCAGCATGGGTTCTCCGAGGATTTTGAGGTAGGTTTCGAGACTGAAAAGTAACTTCCGGAGACCCAACCCTTACTGTGTGAGGCTTGTTAGAAACTGGAGCTGAGTTCATTCTGGCATAACAAAACAATGGTGGGAAAAGTGGAGACCGGTTTTCTGCTGCTGCTGCTGCTTTTCTGCGTCACGCTTACAACTGTGACCAGCACTCTCATCCCAGTAAACATTAGGCGAGAGGGAGTTGGTCACCCATGTCCTGAACGTGCGTTTCTACGGAAGAGCGGACTCGGGGGTAGAGAGGAGGCAAGCGCCCCCCGGTCCGGTCTTCATCTTAATCCTGAGCGGGCCAGTAGTCCTCACACCGAGGGTAGGGTTCGTGTCTCTGGGTGCACGAGGTGTTGAGGGGGTCGAGTGCACGGTAGGTAGGGTGCCTCCTCATCCTCGGGCCAGTCACCTCCTCTCCGATTCCCTGGGTCTCTCGCTTTTAACAGTGGCGCTCGCGTTACGGACGGCCCCACGGTGGGAAGAGGTGAATGCTGAACGTCTGTGAAAGCGCACCGGGTGAACCGTGAAGCCCGTGCGAAGGTTGATGGTTGTCGTTCTCGCGACTGTCACTCCCTGGAGAGAAGACACGGGTTAACGCAGCCCTTGTGATTCTAAGAACTGTTGTGCGGGGAGCAAGGTAGAGCGCGGCGCGCACCGCCCTGCCAGCTCCGGGTTCCGTGCCAGTTCAGCAGTGACAGGGCGTCAATGAGGAGCTATTAAACAGACTGCCCTTTTCTTCACCGAGGCGCTTAACTAAGGCACATCTCTGGCAGCAAGAGTTGTGCCAAGGGGGCCAAGTTTTCGTGGCAGCTCAGCTGTCTTCTAGCTTTGTGGGTGAGTCGGTTCCTTTCTCTGTCTCATTCTTCCTTTAAAATGGAAACGATGATGATGATGCTTTACGGCCCATCTCTTTTCCCAAAATGGGTGATGGGGATTAAATGATGTGATGGAAAGGACGCACAATGAGAAATAAACACAGGACCCAAAGCCCCTGTCTCCGTGCAAGGCCAGAGTCCCCAGAGGCCATCATAAAGGCAGTTATACTGACAACTATTTCTCTTGGTTTTTTGTTTTGTTGTGTTGTGTTTTTCTGAGCAAAACCGAAGCAAAGGTAGTAGAGAGAAGGGACCCTCCGATTTATTCGTCAAAGTCCTGGGTATCATGGAACAAACAAAAATATGTCGAGTACTTAATGCGGCTGTTAGATGCTTACCAAAAAAGGTGCCTATTCAACTACAGAGAACATGGTTTAAAGTCAAACATTTTGTATTCATGAGGACAGCAAATGTGTGTGCTGTTGAAGTGATTTAGTTCAATTGACTGTTGGCTGGATGACTGAGCAAGAATATTGAGGCATTTAACAATGTTGATGGTATTCAGGACAAACATTTATCCTCTGGAGAACAGAATTTGATCAGGATGACCAAATGCAACTCCAGTTTCTCAATTATTTATGATTTGAGACCCCCAGTGCTATTCATCACAGCTGGTTTTGACACCATTTAATTATTCAAAATAATCAGCTACACCTCTATAAACTTGATCTGACTTAAAATGGGCTTTGCTGCATCACAGTCAAGCCTGTTAACAAATTCTGGGCATCTGCACCCTATTTCTGTCCTAAAACAAAACAAAACAAAAAAATCCACTCTGGCTGGAAGCTTTTGTCTCCTGTATTGAACTTTATAGCTTAAATCTTATTAGCTGGTGGTTAAGGGAGGGGCCCAAAAGGGCAGGGACAGGGGAGGCATTGTTCTGCCCTTGTCCCTTCCCAATCCCTCCTGGTTCGAATGGTTTAAAATCAGGGCTATTCAGAATAGGAAGATTATCCTTTCTTCTGAAAAGAACAATAAGGCAGCGACATAATGGGAGGAATGAGACAGGAAAACTTGTTAATCTACCGTCCTCTTCTAATTGAGGGAGATTTTGAACTATTTTAGAACAGTGGTAGTCCTTTTTGGCTGCCCTGCTAAAAAGGACAACTGGTAACAGGCTATTTAAGAAATTATTAAGGCTGTTTTACAAGTGAGATAGTAAAAGACTGTAAAAGAAGGTCAGGAAAAGAGATTTTGTGCAATTAAAAAAAAAAAAAAAAAACAACTGGGGCACCTGGCTGGCTCTGTCAGTGGAGAGTATATGACTCTTGATCTTGTAGGTTTGAGCTGCACAATGGGTGTAGAGATTACTTAAAAAAAAAATCCTGGGGCACCTGAGCGGCTCAGTCAGTTAAGCCTCGACTTAGGTCATGATCTCACAGTTCATGAGTTCAGGCCCCGCATCGGGTCTGTGCTGACAGCTCGGAGCCTGCTTCAGGTTCTGTCTCCCTCTCTCTCTGCCCCTCCCCCACTGATGCTCTGTCTTTCTCTCTCAAAGATGAGTAAACATTAAAAATAAATCTTTTTAAAAAGCCAAAACAGCACCCTCATTATGATAGGAGACTAAAAATGTCAACCCCAGATTTCCACATCTTTTTAAGTGGAATAACGGTGGCCGGCATTTTCTTAGCACTGCACTTGGATTATTTCACTTGTTTCTCAGAACTGCCCTTCGTAGAGGTACTATTCTATTGTCCCCATTTTACAAATGAGGAAACTTTACCCATAGGAAAACTGAGGCTTTGAGTGGCTCAGATGTGAAATGGCAGAAGTTAGGTTTTAGGACCAGGATATGTGACTCAAGCCCACATGTTTTACCTCAATGCTCTCCAGACTCATTAAGTAGTATCCTATGGTGACCTGGAGTCAGAAGGAGAAAAAATCAAGACTACCAGTGACTGTCTAAAACTGATCATGCAGCTGATAAGCCAACAATTGTCTTGGCAGAAAAAAAAAGGGGGGGGGCAGGGGAAGGCAGGAGAGGAAGCCACCAAAATAAGGAATCCCCCCATTAAAAATACTGGGAGCCCATTACATGGTCTTTATGGTCCAGAGCCTACCAGATAGCTGAGAATCTGACTTAGAAAATTTTATACAGCATCTGAATAGAGGCCTAAAGTTAGTCAAAGAACTAACCTGAAAATTATAAATACCACTTAACAATTGATGTGTGGCTATTAAGAGAGCAAACAATTCATCTGACAGTTAATTCATGACAACCTTTTATTCTGTGGACATAACATAAAGCACAGAGGTAAATTTGAGACCTTGCCCTCTAGGAGTTTCACCTCCTGGTGGCAGTGGAGACCAGGGTGGGCAAAGCAAAATAAGTGATAATACTGACAAAGTTCTGGATGGAAGAGGACAAAGAAGAAAAGCTTCCATGAATTTTTTTATTATTTCACCAGAATTTCTATTTGCCCCATCTTGTTTAAAAATCTTGGACGGAAATGAAAAAAAAAATGGTGAATAGCTGTCCTATTTTCAGAATTTTGCTGCTTGGAGGAGAATGAGAAAAACAATTCCCCGGTAATTTTGAGTCTTTGTCTAGAGGTGATGCAGCAAGCATTTTGTCCTTGTCAGATAAATTTTGGAGACTGTTAAAAGCTGGCAACATTATACCTCTAGCAGATTTTGCAGTCACTGGAAATAACATCACTCCTTGTCTCAGGATGGCGTTCGATGCCTCTGTTCCCTTGGCTACCTGCGTTGACTTCAACCTCACTCTTCCCCAGCCTCCACAGTCCTAATCCAGGAGGCTTCCAAAGGCGCAGTGCTAGCATTATCTTTCAAACGGAGTGAGCTCTGAGGCTGTGTGGGTCGACAGAATTAATAGGCAGGGGTCAGGAGCATCACGAGGTGAAAGGCTGAGTGCAGAGATGAGGCCAGAGGTCCAATACCCCTTGACAAGATCCTTTGGGGGAATTACCTCTATTACCATTAACTCCAGCTGAGCTAAATGTGGGCGGGTTGCTCATCTTAAATCAGAACAAAGCTTTGTCCACCTGAGCCCATGCACTCGAGGGATCAGTGGCCACAATCACTTTATGTAAGATGCAGCGTTCCGATGTTGCCAGTGACACGTAAGAGGGCATCGCCAGATAGAGGGGTGGATGCTCCATGAGGCTGCGGCCTGCAAAATGGCAGAAGCCCGTGACAGAATGCCACTTAAGGTCTGAAAGGTCTTTAAAACATTTCTAAACCCTTAGCAAGAAGAAAACCATAGTTGCGTTGAGGTTTTTGTGAAGGGTGAGGAGAGAGGGAATTAGCCCAATTCACAAATAGTGTGCACAAGGTCATTTTATTTTATAGATCTGCAGGATAATAGGTGCTGTGATAAAAATGGGTGGTTTTTCTGGAAGGGTTAGGCAGTCACTGTATATAAAGACAGATGGATTCAGACCAGGGGTGAGCAGGACAGGCATTCTTGCCAAGGCAGATGGCAGTGAAGCAAAGAGCAGGAGATCCTACGGTCTTGTCAAAGGGCACAGAGGTAAAACTGTCCGGAAGGAGAAGGGAGCTGGTGGAAGATGGCAGATCTGGGCTGGGATCGTGAAAGCCTGGCTAAGGAATCCGGGATCTGTCCAGAGATTTCCGAGTAAGAGAATAACAAAGTCCAGGCAGCACAGGAAGAAATTTGGCATGGCAGCTGTTTGTAGCCTGAGAGGCAGGAAGATGGCATGTCACCGGTATCCAATGAGGGCCAGCTCTGTGCCGGACGCTAGGCAAGCACCAGACCGTAGCAGTGACCTAAAGTAATCAGTCTTTCGTGGCCCCTGTCCCTAATACAACTGTAGGCTGTCTGAACTCCCACACCAAGAATGTTCTGTATACTCGGGTCTCACACTTGGTCACCTGGTCCAAAATGTGTTCTTCTTGGCATTCTTTGTGAAGCTGAATAATCTGGAAGATTTCCAGATGGATTTTTATTCTGTCAGTTTCAAATTGAGCCATAGAATGGTAGGGCAGTAGGTCTCCATGTGCCTTTTCAGTAGCTTCTCACATCACTGACTCCAGGCAGCAGGAGATTTCCCCTGTTCTGTCTGTCAAGAATTCTGGATATGTCAACTTGGGGCGTTTTGTTTCAGTTTTACTTTATTTTTAAGTCTCTTGTTTTTACTCGGCTTTCTTCTGTGGTGGTGTGCCTGTCGATACTCAGAATATTCATTTTGAGAATTTCAACTCTGTTACATGGACAGGAAAATGCAAATAAGCTTAAATCTTAAAACTATATATCAGAGTGCCCAATAGGTAACTTTGCTATACACACTCCGTCAGCCAGTGTCTCTTCAAAGGGTTTTAACACCTATTAAAATCACATTAACTTTGGAATTCCAGTTCTGATGGGGAAAAGCCACTCCAGGATCAGATCGTAGTATCAGCATCTAAATGAGCCACACAGTTCTGCAAGGAATTACAGATGGCGTTATTATCCACAAGACAAAATCAGAAGGCCTCAGGCACACCCCTCGGGTTCTAATAAAATCAGATTTAACATTATTTATGACTATTCTTTGTTTTCTGTCATTCACATAATTGGAAAAGTGAAATAGAGGCAGTGGATCAGACCAGGGGTTTTAGATAACCGAGAGTTTCATTGGCGATATCGAATGACTGCTTTAAACAGTGCAGACAGATGCTTCCAAGCAGTCGTGGTCAATTGCATTATATTATAATAGAGGACCACACTAGGGTGGTCAGATCCACACGCTGAGAGACAAAAAGCAATAAACCAAGTGAATCTCAAAGTGAATTAATGCTGTAATCTCTTATCACAAGATGTTTTAGCAACCCAGCCCGTGCCAAAAGTATGACCTTCAAAACCCAGAAACAGGGATGTCAACTTATTTCAGGGATTTCCGTATAGATTGAACTAATGTCTTCCAGAATACAAATCCATCTTCAAAGGTATTCTGTCCCTGGAACTATTGAAGAATAGACCTCAGGTTTTCAGGGCAATTCTAAGCAGCCAGTATCCCCAGTACTTTGAGTATGGGTAGCACTGCTTAAGTGTTTGTAGATGTTTAAGATCTCAGACTCATCGCTTTGGGCCTATACTGTTTCTCATTTTAGAGAAAAGTACCAAAGCCTGGAGCCCCTTTAAACCAGCATTTGCAAAACCACAGATCATACACCATTTTAGAATAGAAAATAGCAGAGTTTATCACGTTTAGGAAGAGTAAGGAAAGGGTAAGAACTGCTGTGAAACACCCTTTCGCCAGAGAAGCGTGTGGGATTAGTGCCTCTGGGCTTTTTTTTTTTTTCTTTTAATGGACAACAGGGCAGGTCTACAATTAAAAAAAAAAATTGAATGTCCATCTGCCAAGAATCAGGAGTTCATGAGTATGGGCTCTTTGAATAGATAATGACCCCACTGTTTTTAGACTTTAAATTCTTGGATTAGAGTGAGTTAGTTCCTCCTTGGAAAGAAGAGAGGAACTCCTCACTGGGAAGTACTTTGTGAATCTAAAAGACAACCAGTTCCTTGTTTTCATTATGCCTCATGTAAATGCTATGGAAAACATCGATAATTGCTATGCATCTCCTTCATGGAAAAAAAAAAAGTCTGCACGCTCCTAAACTCTGTTACATCTGTCACATGTAAAACATTTCTCCTGATAATTTTCTGTCACTTGCTCCTGCTCTTTGCAACAGCTGTGCGCTGCTAATGACTTCCCTTATTAGTTAGCCCCAGTACTTTCTTGGGTTTGAACCGTACACTGTAGAAAATGTTGACTTTACAGCCATCGTGCAGGAGGCTAATGGATGATGTTTACCATACGTGGCTAAGGTCTTGAAGAGGTCCCTCTTCCACTGTTGCTTTTGTAAAGAAGGATAATGTAAATGAAACTAAGAGTTCACAAATAATTCAGCAGATCTGGATCTGTTTGAGCCACATAAGGACTGGTCACCAGGCTAATATAAATAGTGTCACTTCATGACGGAATATAATCAATTTGCTCTCAGGCAGTTATAAAACAAGCTATGTGGCCTGTAAGCATTTTGCAAATGATGGTGGAGATTGTACCTCTGGCTGGGAAATTGTTGTTCATCCTCTAAGACTGAGGTAAATGATCTGCCAGGAGCCTTTCTTTGTGCTCCTGCAACAGTATCTTCAGGCCTCTTTTCTGTGAATCACATTTGACTGTCTTTATCCTTTTGTGTGTGTTCCTCCCCCATCAGACTGGGACATACTCAAGAAGAGATCGTGTTTTGTAATCCCCCACGCCTAGGTCACCAGTTTGGAATGAAGTAGATGATTGATGAATTAGTAAAACATGAAATCCTTTTATCTTCTTCACATCCTTTGTACGTTTGTTATGAGTACATCAATTATTTCTGAAGCTGAGTTTGGGGAGGTAATGGCAGCTATCCTAGGGAGTGAGTAAATACTTCATGCTTTGGGGTATATAGTTCTTTTCTTCCTATACCCTTGCTAGACATCTAAAGTGCGTCTAAAATCTTTGAAATCTTGATGTTTTTTTCACTAGGAAGTCCAACGCTGTACGGCCGATATGAACATCACTGCAGAACATTCCAATCATCCAGATAACAAGCACAAAAACAGATACATCAACATTTTAGCATGTAAGTAATAAACTTGAAACTATCTTCAGCTGTGAGGAAATTAAATCTTCATGCTGGGTAGAAGCCTAAAGCCAAGCAATCAGAATCAGGATGCCAAGAGAGAATTACACTCTCAAGTTAACCTCTCATTAGCCCATCTTCAACCGTGTCTAGGAAGAAGTGGGGACATTGACTGCCCCCTGAGTCTTTCCTTAAGCCGGCAGATCTCAGCTTGTGAGTAAGGTGATTGAAAAAAATGTTCCTTGCCTCACTGTTCTCACATGAAGTGATTGCACACCTGATGCTGGGAACCAAAGTTTGAATGTCCTGTGGCTATCCTGACATTGCTTTTAAGTGGCGAGGAGCCAGGGTTTTAAATACAAATAGGAATACTGAAAATTGAATCACATAAGTGAATGCCAAAGTTGTCTAAGACTAGGTAGTTGGTCTACACCGCAAGTGATAGAGTCACCATTCCTTGTGGCCCATGTGCTCAGTTCTCTATACCGTATTTCCAAGGTCAAGAGTACTCTGGTGGTTAGGGACACAAACAAACATCCGTCTTACAGAGCCTTATGGAATACGCTAGGAGCACAGGCTACTTCTGTGGCTCTAATGCTACTTCTGATAGACAGTGGTGTTTGGGTCACTGGCAGATAATACATGCTTTGCTATTAAGGTCAGGGACACGCATGTTTATGGCTAACATACACTATGGTAAGGAACACATTCCATAGGCTTTTATAGTGCATTAAATTGAACCATTTAAATTTGAACACTACTGTAGATAAAGCTTTTTATAATGCTTTAGCGAGATAAAAATCACATACCATATGAAATTCACCCATTTAAAGTTAACTTATATTTAAATGGGAATTTAAATATAAACTGAATTTCAGTGGTTTTTAGTATATTCACAGTTGTACAGTCATCACCACTAATGTTAGAACACTTTCAGCACCCCAACAAAAAACCCCATACCCATTAGCAGTCATTCCCAACTCCTCCTTTCCCCCAACCCCTACAAAAACACCTACTTTCTGTTTCTGTGTATTTGCCAATTCCGGGCATTGGATGTAAATGGAATCCTAGACTCTGTGGCCTTTTGTGTCTGGTTTCTTCCACTTAGCATGACGTTTTCAAGATTCATCCATCTCGTAGCTTCTATCGGCACTTCATTCCTTTTTATGGCTGAAAAATACTCTGTGGTATGGATATGCCACATTGTGTTTATTCATTTGTCATTTGATGGACACTTGGGTTGTTTCTACTTTTTGGCTATTATGAATAATGCCGCTATGAACATTTGTGCAGACATATATTTTCAATTCTCTTGGATATATACTTAGGAGTAGAATAGCTAGGTCATATGGTAACTCTATGTTTAACATTTTGAAGAACTGCCATACTATCTTCCAAAGTGGCTATACCATTTTACATTCCCACCAGGAATATATGAGAGTTCCATTGTCCGTAATCTCATCAACACTGGCTACATATATATTATATATGTATATATGCATATATGTGTGTGTGTGTGTGTATATATATATATATATATATATATATATATATGTATTACAAAATATATACATAATCCCTAATGATGACTAATGTTGAGCATCTTTTCATGTATTGGCCACCTGTGTATCTTCTTTGGGGAAATATCTTTTCAGATCCTTTGCACATTTTTTAAATAGGATTACTTATCTTTTTGCAGCTGATCCTGGACACAAGTCCATTGTATAGATAAATAGTCCACAAATATTTTCTCCCATTCCGTGCATTGTCTTTACACTTTCTTGCTGGTGTCCTTTGAGGCAAAAATTATTTTAATTCTGGTGAAATACTAGTTTTCTTTTGTTGCCTGTGTTTTTGGTGTTCTATGTATGAAACCACAGCCTAAGCCAAGATCATGAAGATTTATACCTGTGTTTTTATCAAAGCGTTCTATGGCTTTAGCTCTTACATTTAGGTCTTTTATCCAAATGACTTTTACATATGATGCGAGGCAGGGTCCAAGTTTATTCTTCAGCATGTTGATAGCTGGTTGTCCTAGCACGCTTTGCAGATTGAATTGTCTTAGTGCCCCTATTGAAAATCAGCTGACCATAAATGTAGGAGTTTATTTCTAGACTGTCACTTCTCTTCCATTGATAGCTCTATCCTCAGGCCAGTATCAATTTGTCTTGATTGCAGACTATAGCTTTGTAGTCGATTTTGAATCTGGAAATGGTGAATGCTCCAACTTTGTTCTTCTTCAAGATTGTTTTAGTTTTTCTGGGTCCCATGTGTTTCCATATCAATTTTGGGATCGACTTTTATATTACTGCAAAAGGTGTAGCTGGGATTTTGGTAGGGATTGCGTTGACTCTGTGGATTAATCTTAACATTGTCTTCCATCCATGAAGATGGGATGTCTTTCCATGTATTTATATCTTTTACTCTTTTCAGTGTTTTACATTTATAGTTTTCCTTTTGTTGTGCTTCTTTTGTTAAATTCATTTAAGTATTCTTTTTGATGCTATGGCAAATGGGATTGTTTACTTAATTTTGAGACCTTGCAATTCTCATGTATAGAAATATAATCTTTTTAAAATATTGCTCATGTATCCCACAATCTTTGCTGAATTCATTTATCCTAATAGTTCTCCTTTGTGGACTCCTTAGAATTTTTATATACAAGATCTTATCATTTGCTATTACAGTTTCACTTCTAACTCTAGATAAAGTTTTTAAAGAACCACAAGTCATTTTTGAATCAGAGTACTGGTTTCACTTATGTGAGAGAATGAGGTAAACAGGACAACAAGGAAGAAGAATCACACTGTGCTTTTCTCTCCCTTCTTTGAATGGATGGACTCTTGACAGTATTTGTTGGCCAACCCAGTAAAGGCTCATTTTGCTGAGATTATAAGGATTTGTCAATCAATATACCTTATTTCTAACCATGAAAGTCAGGCAGGGATATAGACACATGTGTGTCTTGAGTACGTCCACACATATCATTCTCTCCACCTTGACAGTCCTTACTTTTGGTGACCTCAGTTCTTGGCTACAAGTATGTGGCAGAAAAGAGGGAGGAAATCACAGCAGCTTCTGGGTGGTATGCCCAAGGGTCATGCTATTTCCTGGAAAGTTTACCACCTGTGCTTCGATGTGGTTGTACTTTGACCAGTTCATTTGTGGTTTCGCTTTCACAAATTCACATTAGATACAGTTTTATTTCCGTAGGTTCAGAAAGTTGGGTTCTGATGTTCATGACATTTTGTCAGATTCTGGGCACATAAATACCCATCATCTTGGTCTACCCCTATATTAAGGGCTAATTTAGCGTGGCAAAAAATGGGACAGAAATGTCATGAAACAACTAAACTTAATGTGCCAGAAACACAAAGTAGGAAAAGGCTTCTCTCACAGAGCCGTTACAACTCTTAGGTATATATGGATGCTACCATACCCCCTCCTATACTCCTCTATTTTCCCAAGGCTGTTGCCTTTCAGATTAAATATGAATTTTGCAACTTGGATACGTGTTCTTGTCAGTCTGAAAAATATACAATATAGTGGTACCGAGCTAGGACATAGCCGTAGGTGTCCAGATAACTTGGGGGAAAATTTTCATTTGGAGCCTGTTTCTATCAGGCAGCCCCCGTGCCTATCAAATGTACTCGCAGCCTCCTGTCAGAACAACTGAAACAATTCACGGTTCCAAGGATGGAGAGTGCTTTCAAAAAGTGCTTGATATATAGTCTTGAGGTCATTAATGTCTAGACTAACTAAACCACTCATTGGACTTGTTTTTGGAATAGCCTTTTATGATTATGACTATAACCAGAAATGTAAACTTAACTTTTGCCCATTCTGTTCCTAGCTAGGGAAGATAAAATTATGACCTTCGCTTCATTTCATTGGCTGTCCTAAAAATTCAAGCTATACTTTGCTAGGTAACAAGAGGCATATAACCCATTCCCCTGTTTTTTGTTCATAAGCTGAAGTTAAGTGGTTCCTAAAATCTGATTGCTGGCCAGATTGCTGCAATGAGATTACTTTTAGGAATAGCTCTGGGTTCCCTCGGTTACTTAGGTTCTGTTGGGGTGACAGGGACTCTGAATTTAGCAGAGGAATCTCCTGAAAATAGATATTTGATGTTCTGGACCTAATAGAACAATATGCCTTTTTATATTTGTATCACTGGAAAAGAGGGCAATGGATAGTCAAAAGCCTCAGTTTTAAAATACAGGACAAGGAAATTTTGGAGGGTTACAACTTGAAATCATTTTACACGAACTAATAAGGACTCCAGTTTGCATTTCTTGGGCACTCACAGGTCAGAGCATGAGGTAGAAATGTCCCTGTGTTTTAAGATGGGTTTCAATGCTGTATCTTTGAAGTTTTACTTGTTGTTCTGGCCAAAGTTCTCTGGGGGGCACTCTGGGAGATGCCGCACTGCCTGTTTGGCTTGTTCTCTGCTTTAGAATGCTGGTAGTTTTTGAATTACACATTTTGTTTTTGCTTTTTTTTTTCTTTTTCTTTTTTTGTCCTCTATAGATGATCACAGTAGGGTGAAGTTAAGACCTTTACCAGGAAAAGACTCTAAGCACAGCGACTACATTAATGCAAACTATGTCGATGTAAGTCAGAAATGTTTTTATAAACCTGCTTCTGATAATTGAAGAGTTGCCACAGAGACTGTTGAACATGTTTTAATACTGCACAGAGCTTTTACTAAAACACAGCCTATTCAATCTGGAAGGCACTTGAATTATTAACTGGTGTGTGGTACCCTTGCATCTTACTTTGTGCTGTGTCATCTTTGAAGGGCTACAACAAAGCGAAAGCCTATATCGCCACCCAGGGACCTTTAAAGTCTACATTTGAAGATTTCTGGAGGATGATTTGGGAACAAAACACTGGAATCATTATCATGATTACGAACCTTGTGGAAAAAGGAAGAGTAAGAGCCTCTTGGCTTAATATCTTAAATCATGTACCTTCATTCAAAACCTGTTTATGGAGTACCTGCCATAGGGTTAGGAGCTTGACCAGGTGTAAAGAGTTAAGGCGATGAAAGGCATCCTCTCTGCCCGTACCTTGCTTGTAGTCTGGTGGGAAAGAGCTCAGCACTTATAAGAGTGAATTAAATGTGGCAGTAGGAATGAACAGAACGTTATAATGGGGATGCTGCAGAATGGATGAATACATCCTCTGGGGCTGAGATTTTGTAAAGGAGCTCTTGTTTGCGGTGAGATGTGAACAGTGAGGGACGAGGAGGAGTTAGGGAAGGACCTTCTAAGCCCAGGGAACACAGGGAAGCTGGAGGAAACCCAGTGTAGTGGGGGAACTACCGATAGTTCAGGCAGGGGACAGCAGCACTGCTGAAACACCCTAGCATTGAGAGAACCTTTTTTTAAGATGATGAATATTTGAGTTATTAGATTATGAGCTTACATTACATGATGGTAATGTAGGCTGGAATAAAGGCTAAGCCTCAAGTTCATTAGGCAGAGTCGCTTCAACTTCACTTTGTGGAGTCCCCGTTTCACCTTTGGTGACCCAAGTTGTGAAATGAAGATTTGCATTGTTACAAGACTCTCTTGCAACTCTGAATGCAGCCCAGACTCCTAAACGATAAGTAAACTCCTTTATAATGTAGCCAGCCCTATTTCTTACTGGCCAAATACAGGTTTCTTTCTTTGGCCCTCTTTAAAGTGCACTGTGTGTTGAAAGACGGTCACGAATACTAGACCCACTTCTCAAAGGATCTTGCCCACACTTGTCCCACGATTAACCACTTCAGAGGTATGTCTGCCTATAAGCCATTGGGCCCGTACGTTCCTTCCTCCGTCAACTACATGGCCAGAGTACTGGTTTTAAAGACTTATGAAATCACTTCATCGACAGTACAACCGTGGCATCAATTGCAGTTGCAGTTAACAACTTTTTCCTTTTTGCAGCGAAAATGCGATCAGTATTGGCCAACAGAGAATAGTGAGGAGTACGGAAACATTATTGTCACGCTGAAGAGCACAAAAGTACACGCCTGCTACACTGTGCGTCGTTTTTCAGTCAGAAATACAAAAGTGAAGAAGGTACTGAAGGAATCGGGTGGGCTGCCAGGGCATCTCTCTTTAAACTTGTACGAAAAACGGCACAACCAAGGCCAATTCTCATAACCAACTTGGCTTTAAAAAAGTATTTCTAAAAAACGTTTTTTCACAACTCGTTTGATTGACATCAATGTATGCTGTGAAAGATACTGGCAAAGCACATAATAGAATTTAACTGGCCTGATTAAATGCCGTAATCTCCCAGTGAAGGCTTCGCTTTTTGTTTTGTTTTGTTTTGTTTTTTTTAAAAAGGTCCTCTTCGGTTTTGGTGACCAGCAACTATAGCAGCATCTGCTTGACTGAGCTTTTTAATAGCAATTTTCTGACAGTTTTAAAGCATTATTTCCCAAAGTGTGCTCCAAGGAATGCTAACCCTGCAAGATGCTTGCAAAAATCAGATTCTGCTGTTTAATAGGTATGGAAAATGAATGCTAGGTAATAAATATTCTCCGTTAGAAATGAACAGGGCACGCAAGTGACCAAAGTGCTAGTGAAGAAACCTCTTCAACTTTATTTTGCCTAGTGCTTCCTAAAGTGCCTTAATACAACCCTTGTCTGTGTAACTGTTAACATCCTGAGATTCACACCCTGTGGAAAATGCTTTCAAGTTCTCTCTTGTTCAAAAGCTGCTGTTGCACCAAGACTCCTAGACCACTGCAACATTACTAGGAACTCTAGGTAGATGTTCATTAAGAAAATGTACAGTTGCTCTACAGAGACTTAGGAATGGCTGTTGTTTGTAGCAATGGGTATAATGTGGTGTTTTGTTGTTGTTGTTTTTAGTCTTGCACATCTTTGAGAAGGTGTTAAAACTCCAGCCTTCCTGCCCCCAGAAGAATTCACCTTTATTCAAGCTTTTATATACAATGTCATTGGCTCTGAAACCTATCTGTGCTCCAAGGTTAACAGTCCTTTGTACATGTAGTTTTTTCCCAGAATGGCAGAAGCATATGATAATCAAGTAGCATTGTATTTATCTGTGTTCTGATAGAGCTGTTACAAAGCCCATTTGTAAAAAGCCCATGGGAACCCTTCAGGTATTTAAGCACCGCCCACTTATTCTTATTTTGGAAGCAGCCTAGAGGGAGGAGGAAGTCAAATGGGAATGTTAGGAGTCTTGTGCAAGAGGAAAAAGTAGTAACTAAAAATAAGAAAGAAATAGGAAAATGAGAGTTAACAGAGGATTTCAGAAATGAAAGTCATCAGGCCTTGGTAGTACAGGTAGTACAGGGCCGAACACCTAACATGCTCCAGTGTTGAGTAATGAGCCCGAGTCATTAAAAAAAAAAAAAAAGTGAACTTTTCAGAGGTATTTGTGGTAAGAAAAAAACATGTAACAGCTAGTTACCCACTTGGGGAAATTTTTCATCCAAGTAGTTAAAACGAAAACAAAAAGTAGTTTAAAAAGCTGAGCCACTTCAAGGAAAACTACTCTGAAAAATTCATTTATGAAAGTGACAGATAAATTTATTATTGCTTTGACTCTGGAGACTGACCATCATTTGGCACTTAGGATCTTCCCCACAGCTGGTGAAGAATGTAAAGCAAGGACCAGCACTTAGGTTCCTGAAGGTTCAACGTGGACAGCGGAGAAAGGATGGGAATCCGGGCCCACTGTCAGATGAAAGCAAAGGACCAAAGCCTTCTGGAGTTGGGGCATGAAGTCAGAAAATGGAGACCCTGTAGGCAAATTACAGTGTTTGAGATGGTTCTAAATCCAAAAAACTAGCGTCAAGTGTTCGTACCTGGTACAGTCTTAAGCCATACTCTCCCCCAGGAGAGGTCTGATACTTGCCATCCAGCTAGGTGGTATCTCCATTTGTGGCTGTCACCAAGAGGAAAGTACCTCGTTCAGGAACAGTAGTTAAGGCAAATGAAATGGAAGGTCCTGTTTCCTGGATCCTTACATTATTTCCTTATACCAGAATGCCTACCCCCTGCTTAAAGACCTCTTTTTTTTTTCCACCTTTCTCGTAGGGTCAGAAGGGAAACCCCAAGGGTCGTCAAAATGAAAGGGTAGTGATCCAGTATCACTACACACAGTGGCCTGACATGGGAGTTCCTGAGTACGCCCTCCCGGTCTTGACCTTTGTGAGGAGATCCTCAGCAGCCCGCACGCCGGAAATGGGCCCTGTGTTGGTGCACTGCAGGTGGGGCCAACATCCTTCTCTTTCTTGTGCCTGGGATTCGACACTGGAAGTGGGCAAAGTAGGGAAATGTGGACCTCACGGGCATGGACTACTGGGGCCCTGCTTTGTTGCTTCAGAAACGGAGTCTTGCTCCGTCACCCGGGACCAGTACAACCTGTTACAGTTAGATAAAAATCACTATATATTCTCCACATGTTCAGAAATCATGTGCTATTTCTGAGGTTAAAACAAAATGTGCTCTTAGAGAATCAATCTCCAGTTTTATAACATCTACGATTAATAAAATCCCCATTGTTTATAGGGAATCTTTAAGCTGCTCCTATTAATAAAAATCTGACCTTAAACACAAGTCCAGGGCTTTCTACACTAGAGAGTTTGAGATTTTGTATATGGCTTTTCTGTAGGGTTCCTCTAAATAATAAAATGTATTGTGAGAGTAAAAAGGCTTTTTTTTTTTTTTTTTAATGTTTATTTACTTATTTTGAGAGAGAAAGAGAGCACAACCAGAGGAAGGGCAGAGAGAAAAGGAGAGACAGAATCCCAACCAGGCTTTGTGCTGCCAGAGTGAAGCCCGGCTTGAACTCATGAACCACGAGGCCATGACCTGAGCCAAAACAACTGACTGAGCCACCCAGGCACCCCGAGCAGCGAAAATATTTTTTCACTTTTTATCTTTGGTATTCAAATAGATGCTGCTTATTCTGCGAGTTAGAAAATGCCATGCAGCTAAGCATTTCTTCTGGGCTGTTGTTAATTACATGCGCTCACAAAGCAAGTCCTTTGCAGATGTTGGAACCCATCTCCTGTTTAAAACCCCGTGAAAACTACATTTTTCACTTAACCCAGTGAGGAATCACTAAAACGGACGAAAGTCTGTCAAAGAGCTCGGGTATCAGTGGAGTTGTGTGAGATGGGGAACCCACGGCGGGGGCGGGGAGAGGCGGTTCTGACAGAAGCAGCTTGTTAATCAGAACTCTGATCCTCCTTAGTGTTGTTTTTCTGATAACAATTAGGAAATGTGAATAAAAGAGGCCACATTTTCCAGGTGTGCCATTCTAAGGCACCCCTTTAGGTAGGAACTTTCTAATACTGCGCAGACTAGGGAGGTGTGCAGAAAGGGGGCTTAATGAAAGGATAGTGGGTGGGGCACCTGGGTGGCTCAGTCGGTTGAGTGTCTGACCTTCAAGCTCAGGTCACAATCTCACGGTTTGTGGGTTCGAGCCCCGGGTCGGGCTCTGTGCGGACAGTTCCCAGCCTGAAGCCTGCTGCGGGTTCTGTGTCTCCCTCTCTCTGTGTCCCTCCCCCACTTGTGCTCTCTTCATCAAAAATAAGTGAACATTAAAAAGATGAAAAGATAATGGGTGCTTCCAGAATTACGGGGAGTTGGAAGAGCAGGCGTGAACTTAGACACCAAGGACATAACTCCCTACCTGGGGCCTCAGCGGACACAGTTCTGGTGTGGGGACAGCTCTGCTGAGAGGGGCCACTCTCTGTCCCTCGCAGATCCCCGACTGAACATCCTTTGCTTGAGCTGCAAGTGAGGCTGAGAAAGCAAATACATAATGCAGCCTTTTTATAAAGGCTGTCTCTTCTCCCCATCAAGACTCCTGAGGTGGGAAATGTCCTAATGTAGTTTTTGGATGCTGTCCACAACGAATAACTTGTGTCAACTCTACTAGGTTATCTAAATGGCAAGGTTATTTCTCCGCTCACTCAGTATTTAGATGGTAACTTTTCCAGGTTACTGTTAAACGAATGACCGTCCTAGTTGGGTGTCCTCATTTCTTCTAGCGCTGGTGTGGGCAGGACAGGCACCTACATTGTAATAGACAGCATGCTGCAACAGATAAAAGACAAAAGCACAGTTAACGTCCTTGGATTCCTGAAGCATATCAGGACACAGCGTAACTACCTCGTCCAGACTGAGGTAAGGGGCACCTTCAGGTGCTCTCACGAGATTTCTAGCACATGCCGTAACTGAAAGTTAAATGATTCCAAGGAGGCAAATTCCTCTCGTGGGGCTTGAAGGCATTTACAGGTTTGTATTGGAAGACGTCCTGACCATGATACTACTCATTGGCTCAGTTTCCCATTTCTGGGTGGCGCTCACGTGTGGCTTTCTCAGGAACTACACCAGCACTCAGGAAGCAGACACAGCTGTATCTAGTGCTGTGTTTGATGCCGTGGGGAACTAAACATGCAGTCTGGCGTGAGAAGTAGAATGGTTCTAAAAGGTGATCATTAAACACATTTCTCCATTGCATGCTCCCTTGAACCTACTGTTTTGGGCCTAGTATGGAAAACACAGTCTTGACCCTAAAATAAGTAATAAGGGATAAACCAGTAAGAAATGGAGCAGGCCACCTAGCGGTAAGTGCAGGAGGAATTTATAGGGAGGTCCCTGTTAGAAGAGTTGCTCCGAGGTCGATTGCCTGACGGATCGAGGCGGCTACCCCTTACCAGCTCTTCTCAGTGATGACCTATACTGTCCCTTACAGGAGCAGTACATTTTCATCCACGATGCCTTGTTGGAAGCCATTCTAGGAAAGGAGACTGAAGTATCTTCAAATCAGCTGCATAGCTATGTTAACAGCATCCTCATACCAGGAGTAGGAGGAAAGACGCGGCTGGAAAAACAATTCAAGGTGTGTTCCGAATAAATTTCTTGGGTTAAAAAACAAACAAACAAACCAAGAAGTAAAGAAACATCTTCAATATGGGAGTCATGTCTTTTTTCCATGAATGTATGGACCAAAAGGGATTATCATCTGTATTCTTCAAATGTAATAGGAAGGAAATAGTTTTGACCTGTGTATGAATTGTTGGTATCCAAGTAGACAGTGCAGTGCTAGATTTCCTTCTGAGCAACTTAGGATTTGATCTGAGTGTAAACATGAGCAGCCCTTGGCCACAAAGACCTAATACTCAAGAGTCAATCACTCCAGGCCCAAAAATATCTTCTGTATTCTTTTTGAATTAATCTATCTTACCCTTATTAAGAATGACTATTTGTTGGCACACTGTCCCCAAAATAAAGCTATCTGAAAGACTATCAGATAATCCAGAAACTGAAAAAGTTACTAAGGAATACTAGAGAGAAGTTAGCTTTCCCCAAAGGATTATTCTTTTGCTTGGATAGAGGCGTGAAGTTTACAGGTAGGTAAAGTTAATATGGAATTGACTGAGGAAAAGGTGAAAAACCAGACTATTAGGACCTTAAAGTAATTAAGATCGTAAGACCTCAGTCTTTTATTCTAACTTTCAAACACTGTCCTTCCACATTCTTCTATATATGTCTCTCATTAGTCTTTTAAATTCCTTTTTTTGCATAATTCTATATGTAATTTCTCATTTTGTATCAAAATGGAAAGAATGAGGTGAATCTGTGCAATTTTAGTTTTCATGATAAAACTTTCCATGGATTTGGGGTGCCTGGATGGCTCAGTTGGTTAAGTGTTCAACTCTTGATTTCAGCTCAGGTCATGATCTCACAGTTGGTGAGTTTGAGCCGCCTATCAGGCTCTGCGCTGACAATGTGGAGCATGCTTGGGATTCTGTCTCCCTCTTTCTTTGCCCCCTTTCCCATTTGCTCTGTATCTCTGTCTACACATAAATAAAAATAAACGTAAAAAAAAAAAAAACTTTCCATAGATTCTGAAACCATCGTTTGAGATTGTCAAGCAGAGTAACCAGCAAAATTAATCTTATTTTTCATTCCATAACAATTTCAAATTTCTGGCTCTCCTTTTATATCATCCTAACTATTCTAAAAACCATTTGAGGTCATTAATAATGAGGACACGTAGTAGCTCGTTTTCAATGTTTAAAATTAATTCTTAAAAAATTTAAGGGCACGGGGCACCTGGGTGGCTCAGTTGGTTAAGCCTCCCACTCCGGCTCAGGTCATGATCTGGTGGTTTATGGGTTCGAGCCCCACATCGGGCTCTGTGCCGACATCTCAGAGGCTGGAGCCTGCTTCAGATTCTGTGTCTCCCTCTCTCTCTCTGCCCCTCCCCCACTCATGCTCTGTTTGTTTCTTCTTCCAAAATAAACAAACATCAAAAAAACCATTTTTTAATAAAAATAAATAAGTGCCAACATTTCTTAAATCCTACCTTTTCTATTCCTGCAATATTTGTTTCCACCTACTTTAAAAAAATTCATCCAAGAAATCTTCCCATTCCATTGGAAACCAAGTCATTGGTTCTTTCGTAAGCACTAATCACTTGAGAACTTGAGAAAAAAAAAACAGGTATCAGAAACTTGAAAACTACATCCAGGGCCCTTGACAATAGTCCTAAAGCATTTGATGGAGGCCATTCCCATATGTTCCATTAAGATAAATACCCCAGCCCTCCAAAAAAAAGGGGATTGACAAAGTGTTCAACCAAGCTATATAAGAACAGGAAGAATAACCAAACTTCTGGGCTAATTACTTATAATGGCCTTAGAACAATGTTAGTTTAGTTCAACAGAAATGTACTGAGAACCTAGTGAGTTAGGTTCAAGAAACACGGTTAGCTCTTATGACCATATAGCAGTCTTTTCTAGTGTAGGCCCACCCAAATCTCATGTGCCTGTGAGAAATTACAGAGGGGAACTTCCAAAAATCAGTGACACTGTCAGCCAGAAAGTCTACATTGATTCAGTAAACATCTACTACTCACACAGAACCTGTTACCAGAAGCCTGTGGCCTGATAGTAGAAATGAGACAGGTGTGCACATCACCAAGGGAATGGACAGAAGTAACCACTACTGAAACACAGCAATGCGTTCTTTGAGGTAGAAAAAATGGTTTTTTTTCTTGAGTAATCTGATTATTGATGGACCTTTTTCGCCAGATCATCAAGCAAATGCTGTCAATTGTAATTTCTGTTTCATTGGTTTGTTGTTTTCCAGCTCTTCTGACATTCAAATGCTATATAACACTGTACACATTTAAGGTGTAGAAAGGAATGACTGGATGCCTGCATTATATTATGAAATGATTGTCATGTTACGGTCAGTTAACACGTCCACAGTTACACCTTTGAATGAAGACTAAAGCGTTACTTTTCTTTCAGCTGGTCACGCAATGTAATGCGAAGTATGTGGAATGCTTTAGTGCTCAGAAAGAGTGTAACAAAGAGAAGAACAGAAACTCTTCGGTCGTGCCATGTAAGATCTTAAAATCCATTTGACTTGGTGGAATGTGTTAGTATTTTTTCATCGCATTTTATGTATTCTGTAAAGAGGCAGCTACTACCAAGGGGAAGAGTTCTGGCAGGAAGATTCAGGCACATTGATCAGACTAGCAGGGGCGGCTGTCAGTGCCAGCGAACGGCTGCCTCGGTGCCACGTGAAGTCTAGCTTCGGTTCACCTCGAAAGCCCAGAGTTGTGGGACTTCCACATCCTAACTAAAAAAATGAAGAAAGCCATTATCACTGTGGCATGAATACTCCTAGAAAGCTTAAGGATCTCTGACGAATCCGTCCAACCGGAATACATTATTACATTATCCTGGCTATTGAGGTCAAGGCACTATGCAGATGGGGCCCTTTGTATCCATAGCTTGGGACACGGCAGAGGATGCTATGTGTGTGCTGAGACACGGGCGTGGCTGATCGCTGGAAAGATGATCTTTCCTTGACAAAGGCCACTGTTTTCTAAGCCCTTTGCCAGGAGAAAGATACGGATAAGGCTATGGCAAAACAGCAGAAGTACAACGTGTGGGTATAATGGAAAGAATATCAAACCGGGGCTAAAAATTACCTGAAATCCTGTCATCTCTGCACAGAGTGTTCTTTTCATGCTCTGCTGTGAAAACCTCTCCCACAGTAAAATTTGATTCCTACGTTGCCTCTGCCCTCCTGGGACTGTGCAGCAAAATTCCACTGACATTCTCCTTAGCGGAGAACACTTGAGCTTAGTTAAAAATATAGGTAAGTTTTAACCTGAAAGGGGATCCAGGGGAATAGGTGATGCACCGAGTGAATCTCAGAAAGCACTATGCGTTCTGTGTGTATAATAAGGCAAACGTGGCGTTTTTGTTTTGTTTCCATACCATAGCCGAGCGTGCTCGAGTGGGTCTTGCACCATTGCCTGGAATGAAAGGAACAGATTACATTAATGCTTCTTATATCATGGTGAGAGTCAACAGTTAATTATAAATAAATTCAATTAAACTAAAAGGTGCTAAAGAGCAGATACCACCTATGTGGCTGATTTCACTTTTCAAATGATTTCTCGATGTGTAATATCAAAATTAGCTTTCTGTATCCGGAGACCTCTAACAAAAGACTCCTAGCCAGTGGGAGTACAAAAATACTTTAAGAGAAGTGTTCATTAAGGAATTATTTTATTGTTAATTTCACCCATCTAGCGTTTGAATAAATGTTGAAATTGCCGTTAAGTAAAAACAGCAGGGGTAACTAGGAGGAAATTTATGTGGAGCGAAAAATATCTACACATGTTAGCATATACAGCTAAAAATTAGCCAAATGTACTGACTGCCTTTTTCAATTGTTTTCGTGTGGTCAAAACAATGCCGTCTTATTTCGTGAACATATTTTACTTACCCCGGCGTCAGAATAAAATGTTTGTAACTGCTGATTTTCCGTCTTCCTAACTGAAGGGCTATTATAGGAGCAATGAATTTATTATAACCCAGCATCCTCTGCCACATACTACGAAAGATTTCTGGCGAATGATTTGGGATCATAATGCACAGATCATTGTCATGCTGCCAGACAACCAGAGCTTGGTAAGCAAAGCACATCTGCTATATATTAATGAGCCTGTGAGGCCAGAAGCATAAATCATTTTGATACCTTAGCACAGGGCTACACTGTCTGTATGTGCTAGGGAGGGTATTGAGACTTCGCTTCTTGAAGTTGGAGCAAGTTCCTTTTGTAGTCTCACAGTTAAGTGTCGCCATCGGTTCCATTACTTGATTCTCTAATGCTGTACATGGCAGGGCCATGGAAGGTTTTGTAAAGCCTTTTTTTTTTTTTTTTTTTTTAGTAACGTCATTAATATAGGATCTTAACCTCTGAGCTGCTATATGTCCCTTGGGAAAAATAAAATAGCATCTAACTATGTAACTGTGTTTACACGTACTAACTTGTTTAGTCCTCTCTACCACTTTATGACATAGATACTATTATCATCTCATTTAACAGCGAAGAAAATCGAGGGAAGTAACTTGCCTAAAGGGCATACATGAATAATTGGAGGCAGGATTTAAACCGGAGTGACCTTTTAATCCTTTTCTATGATGTGGCGTGGGACAAATATCATAGCAAAGTTTTCCCAGTCCTTCCCCCAAAAATTCGTATCTAAAGTACTAATTATCATTATCTTTCCCCCATACCTTAGGCAAGGCAGATCCATTACAGGGAAGGAGATACAGAAAGGCTATTTTGTTCCAGTTTAAAGGTGCTTCTAGGACCTTGGCTGAGCTACAGCCCTTTTCTCCTCTTGTTAGTCCTTCCCTGCTGTGGTCCCTAAGACCATATAAAAGAAGAGTTAACAAGTTTAGCGAAATAAACTTAATGGCAGACTTCGTTGGGTCTTCAGAAGTTATGAGGACACGTAAGCCCACAAAACAAAAACGGAAATAAGAAACAATGAGGAGCTGCTTCGACAAGTATCAGATCAGTGAATTTTTTCATCGAGAAAGAACAGCCTGTGATTGAACCCCTAGTCTTGACGACATGCATTTGACTGCGTGCCCAGTCAGTAGGAAGTTCACTTTGTCGCATTTTGCTCCAGTTTCAGAATACCAAGACTGCTTCTGTAGGAGAGAATGGCAACAAAATTGAGAATCTTCAACTCAAAACTGGAGTGTAAATTTTCAAATTAGCTGGCAATAGGGGTCTATTCTGTTTGGCGTGTGGAAATTGGAGGCATTTAGGGTTGTTAAAACGTTCATTTGTTGGATGAGTCAGTGTTTTGGTATTGTCACTGATCACAGGACAGTCACCAAAAGCCTCTACCCACAGGCTCGTTTGTATGGGGAGGCTGGACCAACAGAGTCCACGCGTGTTATGCAGACAGTGAGGACACAGGACTGCCCTGGAACAGGTCACCTCGGGCTGAGGGAGACCGGGCTAGAATCCTGAATGTCTGCCTTCTCAGCTCTGGGGTCGAAAGTCAGTGCACATTTTTCCCTAAAAAATGTCTGCCGATTCTCTTTGTTTGCTTTATTTCTTACTGCTATAATTTTACAAGACCATGATTCTGTGACTAGCCCAAAGTCACGGGTTCCTAGGTCAGAATGCACTGTTCTAGATATGCCTAGGCATCTTTGATCTACAAATGTATTTGTAAGCAAAATAACCATGAGACCAGAGGTCCTACTGAATTAAGAAGTAGCATGTATTTTTCAGAGCATTTGAAGATGATCAGTTTCTCCCTAATTTGCTTTCTGTAGTCAGATGTTTTGGTGTGTGTGTGTGTGTTTGCTTATTAAAATCCCCTTGGCAGTCATTAGGCCAATTTGATAATTTACTATTCAAGTTAATGTCTTACAGGTACATAATGTTATTCCCACTTTTCAGATATGGAAATTAAGGCCCAGATTAATTTATTCAATCCTAAATCCCGTGTTTAATCTCTGCGCACTGGTTAAATTTATAGGCCTTGTCCATTATTACCTTACATCTTTAGTATCTGTTAGAAGGGTCTTAACTTCCATTTCCTTGGACAAAATGTATTAAAACCCCTGACAGTTACAGACTGTCTTTTGTATAGCCTAAACCCAATTGCTAATCTGTTTCCCCTTATGCTGAGCTTTAAAAATAAAAATGTACTTGGCAATAAGCTATATTGAAACTTGAAAGGGTGATAAGTCTTATTGGACTGTTGGCTCATTTCTGATGCAACAATGTAAGATTAAACAAAACCTTCTTTGTTTTGAACATTATTCAGAATTATTTCTGACTTCACTAGTAGTATCTAAGCATTTTCAGGCAAATGCCCATGGAAGTGTAGCTATTCCAGGCAAAGCAGAGTTTGCCATTTGGACTGATGAGAAAAAGAGGGATGGGGGGGTCAGGGGTCTTACCCTAATCGTTGTATTTCTCACAAAGACTCCCACCTCTACATCTCTTCACTTTTTCTTCGGCCTCTGCAGTTTTCAGGGATGGAATTCAAGTAAAGAGCCTGAATATTTATTTTTAATGCTAAAATAGATGAACATTTAAAGCTTGCCTGACTCAAGGCTGAAAGCCTTTTTCTGTGTTAATCTCCTTTTGACACCTAACATGGTTAGATTAACTTTTCTTTGAAAAGGCACTTTGTACTTAGAACCAACATAAGCTTATTTATGCACAGCCTCTTTCCAGACAGGTTCTGTTGCTTACCATTTAGTAGCAAGTGTGATTTGAGACAACTTACAGGCTTCTCTGAGTCTTGATGTCCTCGTCTGTAAAGACAGATGATAAAAATCCCTCACCTCCCTAGTATATTGTAAAAATTAAGACCACGTTTATGAAATCCCTATGCAAAATGCTAATCAACTGTAGAAATGTTAAGCCACAGGAAGTAACAACTAGGATGTCTTCGTTGCTTAAGCAATTGTGAAATAATATATTAGCCCCAGTTGAGAGATATTCTGTAATAATACATCATAGTAAACAAGACAGGATCCAAGTCGATTAATTTTAATATGTCCCCTCTAGGGGGAGCATTTTTGGTTGTTACAGTGATGTAGGGAGGCAAGTCTAGAATACGGTTATTATCAATTACAATTTACAGTGACCACTGAACTTGGGATGATTAGAGGGGGATGTAATTCTATGTGCCCAAGTTAAAAGGTGACTCGGGAGGTATGGGAAATGACAGACAGGATACATCAATTTGCAAGAAAATTCAAAAACAAATGTTTGACAGCACTGCAGAGGAATTTTTTCTTTGGGGGCGGTTCCCACAGGCAGAAGATGAGTTTGTATACTGGCCAAGTCGAGAAGAATCCATGAACTGTGAGGCCTTTACCGTCACCCTTATCAGCAAAGACAGACTGTGCCTCTCAAATGAAGAACAAATTATCATCCATGACTTTATCCTTGAAGCCACACAGGTAACCTAAAGCTGCCTTTCTCAGTCACAGCCCTACCTGGGCCCTGCATCATCCAAGTAATAACAGAGTAACTTACCACCTCAAGTCGGGCCCAGGCATTTGAGTATGACTTCATTATAAATACGTACACTTCCCTTTTTCCTTCCTTCAAATATTTGCTTTTTCCAGCTGGGTAGATGAAATGTAACCGTTCCTCTGATTGAGCATGCATACAAATAGGTCTGTTGACCTAATTATAAAAGCAATATACTAGAGCTCAGTATTTTCTTTGCCACCAGAAATGTAAACATTGCAATGTGTTGCAGATGATAAGATTTTTTTTTTGTTTTTTTTGTTTTTTAGTAAACGACATTTTGATGTGTAACAACTGCCTTCTTATGGGGTGGATATGAAAGGACGAGGAGGATAAGTTATTATAACTTAAATGATGATTTAACCTCTCATTTTTTTCCTTTCCATTTATAGATAAGACAGAGTAGGATACAAAGTCTCATAATTTATTGGCACTTGCAATTCTGTCACCTGAATGAAACAGAATTTTACTGTTTCACTAACATGACCTGGTCATTTTTTAATGGCAGGCAGGCCTCCCTACTATTTTTCTTCTTACCAGCCCCATTTTGGTTAACGGGGCATTCTTCAATTCTATGCTATCTCAGGAACAAGTTCTAGTCATTAGATTACAGATCTAATGGGCTGGGCTGTGACTTCTGTTGTATTGGTTACAGGATGACTATGTCCTAGAAGTTCGGCACTTCCAGTGTCCCAAATGGCCTAACCCAGATGCCCCCATCAGCAGTACTTTCGAACTTATCAATGTCATCAAGGAAGAGGCCTTAACAAGGGACGGCCCCACCATTGTTCATGATGAGTATGTATCTATTTCTTAATTTTAAAATTCAAACATGTTTCTTGTGGAATTGCTATAGGAGTAGAAAGGCAAAGACAGACTCTATCTGCTTGTGACCATTCTGAGTTTTTTCCAGTGTCTACAGGGGCAGGTTGTAGATCTGTTTGAGTTTTAATGTGTCCCACCCTTCCAAGGCTTCAGGTACTCCTGGAGTGTATGTTCTAGAAAGGTGAAAGCACTATACCAGCCTACAAAAGTACACTTGAAAGCTTTCTGAGGTTTTATGTTTCAAAAACAATTTTAAATTATTATTTCCATTATTTACACAATTATTTTTATACCCTACACTGAATTTCAGCAAAAATTATTAGGAAAGAAGACTTTTAATTTTTTTTAGAAGGATGTTTGTTTGTTTGTTTTGAGAGAGCACGCACACCCAAGTTGGGGGCAGGGCAGAGAATCCCAAGCAGGCTCCACACTGTCAGCCCAGAGCCCGACACTCAACCAGCTGAGCCACCCAGGTGCCCCTAGAAGAAAAATTTTTAAATATGGTTTCATTGATTAGGAGTGAGAAAGTTACTTATTAATGATAAATTTAGAGTCTGCAGTCTGTTTGGACATGGTATTCAAACCTAGATACTTTCCTTCTTACTAAAGTAGAAAGGATCATAGGTAAACTTTATGGTATATGAATATTTGGGGTCAAACGTAATGACTGGCATCGACCTGTAAATCACTTGTGTAATTCCAGATTGTTCAGAATCTCACAGACCTTTAGCTAATGTGGCACCAATTAGATATCTTCATTTCTGTTTTATTTCCAAGGTAGCTCCTTTCGTCAGCAAATCCTCAGTGCATCCGTTACATTCATTAAATCAGCAGCCACTCTGGAAGCATAGATACTAATCAATTTGAAAGTAAAGCTTATGGTTAAGTCTTTCAATTTTTTCTGCAATATGAAGTGACCACAGACTTCCAGTTTAGGTCAACACCTGTACCTCAAATCATGGTTCTCTCTTATTTGAAGAAAGCCATATTAATGGCTGCTTCCAAAGAGTTTTCTGGAGTTTGTTTTAGGAAATAATGACTGTTTCAAAGTAACTGGGCAGCCGTTACAGGTCTATGAAAATTTAGGGTATGCAGTTATAGTATAAAATTAAGGCTGCTTCTAGAGATTTTTTTCCCCACTAATCTGTATTGGCTTTTCAAATACCTTTGGGGTCTGCCAGCTGCTATGAATTCAGCCTGAATTCTAATGTTGCTGCCCAGGTCTATGATTTTGCTGTTATTTTGTACTCAAGTTGGTAATGGAACTAAACTGACATTTCATGGGTAAGGGATGAGGGAAAGAGAAAAAACAGGAACTTGGTACGTCATTTAAAAAGAACTGTTTGATTCTTTTGTCTAGATTCAGTTTGGGGATATATTGTCTTACTCAGTGACTTTTATTTTATGCCTCATGCTGAATATGTCACCTCTGAAATTAATCAAATGTAGTTCGCAGGCCCACACAAGAAAAGAGTAAATTAATTCTGAACTAGATCAGCACATACCATGTAGGTGAGCTAGATTAAAAACCTCCTAAAGACATGTGTTCCTGTATCCACTCTTTAGGAGATAAGGGATTCCAGAGAAATTACTTTTCCACATTACTCAAGCAAATTTGAACTATTTAAACACCTGCTAGCAGTAATACAATCTTGTGAACACCAGTTACCTTTCAGTTTCCATCTTACCTACTTTTTGTGCCTCGTAGTATCCCTTCCTGGTGGCTGACAGACACCTCTAATTTAGCATGTCTAAGACCAAACTCGTCCTCGCAGCCTGCCTCCAGCCACTGAGTTGTGCAAAGCAGAGCCCTTTTTGTGTGTCCCTTCACCTCCACATCCAACTGGCCACGAGTCTTACTGATGTCACCCATTCTTTCAGTACACTTTCCAAATTCCTTTGCAGTCCGGCCAAAGTTTACTCATGCAGCTGTCATCCTAGTCCTCAGTCCACTCCTTCCTGTAGACCACCTTGCCCCTGCAAATGCTACTTCCTTTGAGTGCTCTGTCAGTCAACAGACACTTCAGAAGTCATTCTCCTTGAAACTATTGGTGACTCATCCCAGTGGTCATCATTTATCTTTTAAAAATATTTATTTTGAGAGACGGCCGGGGGGGCGGGTGTTGGGAGTGCAGGGAGAGAGAGAATCCCAAGCAGGCTCATGTCAGCACAGAGCCCGATGCCAGGCTCAATCTCGGGAACAGGGAGATCCTGACCCGAGCCGAAATCAAGACTCAGACGCTGAACTGACCAAGCCACCCGGGCGCCCCTAGAGGTAATCATTTAAAATCACTGACAGACATCACATTCTTAGCTGTGCTGTTCTTGTGTATCACATCATGTTGCACCCACTTGTTCACAGGACTGTCACCCCCCTACACTGCTGACACTGGCAGTGATAACTTATTTGTCCCAGTCTCTACAGAGTGAAGCTTAATGCCTGGCACATAGCAGGTTCCGTGCTTCGGATTATGATGACCTACAAATGAAGGATACATACATACAATATCCTTAGTGTGAACCTTTCCCAGAGAGCCCTGTGCTTTGCGTTTTGTTTTATCATCATCTTACTTGCTTAAAAATGTTTCAGTGAGCAGGCTTGGAGGCCCAAGTGTTTGCACTTAAGTCAAAGAGTTGAACTTTGAATGCACAAACTAGATATTTACCTGGTCTTCACAGAGATCTCTTAACACCTACTCTCAGGGCTGTCAGCCGTGTTATGAGGTGGACGAAGTTCCTAGAAAAATGATCTAAGGATAAAATTCCTCGCCCAAAAGTAAACTGATTGTATCTGAACACAAGCACCGCTTATAAAGGCAAACTGCTTTATTCACAGCATCCTGTATTCAAGATTCAGAGGCTGATCTGTAGCATTACTGTCAAAGTTTTTAAGCAGACCCTATGTTCCTTCCGACAGAAGAGGATTAGAACATAAGCACAGTTTTTACCATCTTGTGGGACAATAGATTAGAGACATTCATTCACAGAAAAACAGTTTCTTGTGCAAATAGTTATTCACTCTGCATCTAGCTCTATCGTCCTATTAGATACCATAGAAGGCTAATTTGATTAATAATTCTCAAAGAATGATCCAAGGGCTGCTGGTTGGGAAGGAGGCCCTTCTGGGGAATTCAAAAAGTCAAAACCATTTTCATAATAATACAAAGATACCATTTGCTTTGTTCATTCGCACTCTTGACAGCTTCTGTAACAGGTGCTTGCATGGCCTTGTGTTTTGACATTTTCTCAGTTCTAATTTTTCATACGATAAATAGAGGGGCTATAGCCCAAATAAGCAAGAGCTCTTTGAGTATCACCAGTAATCTTTTAATTTGATCCTGAGATACTCCATAGGAGATGCATAAATATATGGACTGCTTTCTATACCCACTGCTGCAAAGACCCCCAGAAATAATTCTGGTTTTCCTTTGAACCTTACCACTACCCCACTAAGAGGGTAATTTTGGGATCCCTTCTTCACATAAGAAAAAAATAGGTAGTGTGAAGCTAATGGCCTGCGTACACATATATAGTTAGTGTCAGAGCCAGGACCAGCTACATAACTTATGGAGCCCTATGGAAAAAGTAAGAATTTCCAGATGAGAAGTTCGAAGTGATGGTCATAAAGTTGCTCACCAGACTTGAGAGAAGAATGGATGTACTCAGAACCTCAACAAAGAAAGAAAAAATACAAAAAAGAACCAATAACTGAAATGAAAAATACACTAGAGGAAATCAACAGCATGTCCACATACACTAACATTACTGGTATCGGGGTCCCACAAAGAGAACAGAGACAGAAAGGAGCAGAAAACTTCCCTAACCTGGGGACGGAAACAGACATATCCAAGTCCCAGAAGCAGAGAGCCTCAAACAAGATGAATCAAAGCAAGACACATAATAATAATAAAGATAAATCGAGGATTCTAAAAGTATCAAGAGAGAAGCACTAGTTATTTACAAAGGAAAGCTCTCAGCTGATTTTTCATCAGAAACGTGCAAGCCAGAAGGAAGTGGCATGATATATTCAAAGTGTAGAAAGGAAAAAACCCATAACCAAGAATACTATACCCAGTTACCATTCACAGTTGAAGAAGAGATACAGCATTTACCACACCAAAATTAAATGAGCTCATCACCACTAATCCAGCCTCAGAAGAAAATCAAAGACTCCCCTTTGGAAAAGAAAAGGCTGTAAGTAAAAAATTATTAAAAAAAAAAAATTCACTAGTAAAACCAACATAGTAAATCAATCTTAAAACTAGTATAAGATTAAAAGACCAAAGCAGTAAAATCAATTATATCTTAAAAAAAAAATTGTCTATTTTGTGACTCCTTTAAGATGTACAATGACATCATACATATATATATACATATATATATATATATATATATATGTATATATATAACATGGAGAGGATAAGTCAAAGTGCAGTTTTCAGAATGTGTTGAAACTTTAAGCAACCATTAAAATGCACTGCTATATATTTAGGATGTTATATATGAACCTTACAGAAACCACAAACCTAAAACCTATAATAGATATAAAAAAGCAGAAAGAAATCAACACATAACACTAAACAAAGTCCTCAGTCACAAGGGAGAAGAGCAAGAGAAGAAAAGACATAGAAGAACTACAAAAATAACCAGAAAACAATGAACAAAATGACAGTTAAAGTACATACCTCTCAAGTGGTTTAAGTGCTCCAATCAAAAGACATAGATTAAATGGATAAAAAAACAAGACCCAGATGTTGCCTACAGAAGACTCCCTAAAGAGATATACAGACTGAAAGCTGAAGGGATGGAAAAAGATATTCCACAGAAATGAAAAAAGAAAAAAAAAAAAAAAAGCTGGGGTAGCAGTATTTACAGCAGACAAAATGGACTTTAAAATAAAGAATAGGGGCACCTGGGTGGCTCTGTCAGGTAAGCGTCTGGCTCTTGACTTTGTTCAGTTCAGGTCATGATCTCAAGGTTTGTGAGATCAGGCTCTGCACTCAAGTGCATAGCTTGGTTGGTATTCGCTCTCTCCTTGTCTATCTCTGCCCCTCCCCTGCTCATGTGCTCTGTTTCTCTCAAAAAAAAAAAAAAAAAAAATTTTAACAAGATCAGGACATTACATATGGTAAAAGGATCCATCTAAGAAGAGGATACAACAACTGTAAATATCTATGCACCCAACATCAAAGCATCTAAAGGGGGAAATTGATGGTAAGAAAATAGCAGGGAATTTTAACACCCACTTAAGTCAATGGATAGATCATCCAGATCGAAAATTAATAAGGAAACACTGGCCTTGAACAAGACATTAGACCAGATGGATTTAACAGATACATACAGAACATTCCATCCAAAACAGCATAATACACATTCTTTTCAAGTACCGATGGGACTATTCTCCAGGATCACATATTAGGCCATTAAGCAAATCTCCATAAATTTAAGAAGACTGAAATCACATCAAGCATTTTTTCTGACCATAATAGTATGAAACTAGAAATAAATTACAAGAAAACCTGGAAAAAATACAAATATATGGAGGATAAATAGCATGCTATCAAACAACCAATGTCTCAATGAAGAAACCCAAGAGGAAATTAAAAAATACCTGGAGGCAAATGAACACGCAAAATCTTTTGAGATGTGGCAAAAGCAGTTCTAAGAAGGAAATTTATAGCAATACAGGCCTACCTCAAGAAATAAAACTCTCAAGCAGTCTATCCTTAGGAACCTAAAGGAACTAGAAAAAGAAGAACAAACAGAGCCAAAATTTAGGAAAAGAAAAGAAAAAAGATCAGAGTAGAAATAAACGTAGACTAAAAAAACCATAGAAAATATCAATGAAGGGGCGCCTGGATGGCTCAGTTGGCTAGGCATCCCACTCGGTTTCAGCTCAGGCCATGATCTCATGAGTTCATGGGTTTGAGGCCCCACAGTGGACTCTGCACTGGCAACACAGAGCCTGCTTGGGATTCTCGCTCTCCCCTTCTCTCTCTGCCACTCTCACAATAAACAAATAAGCTTAAAAAAAAAAAAAATCAATGAAACCAAGACCTGGTTCTTTGAAAAGATAAACAAGACTAAAAAACTTTTAACCAGACTCCTCAAGAAAGAAAGCAGACTGAAATAACATTACAAATGAAAAAGAAGTTACAGCCAACACCAAGGAAACACAAAGGATAATGAGAGTGTACTATTAAAAATTCTAAGCTAACAAGTTAGACAAACCTAGAAGAAATGGAAAAAATAAATCCGTGCAGCCACTATGTAAAACAGCGCCGAAGCTACTCAACAAAGTAAAAATAGAAATACCATATGATCAGTAATTCCATTTATGGGCATTTATCAGAAGAAAACAAAAACACTAATTGAAAAGGAGGCATGCACCCCTATGTTCACTGCTGCGGTATTTACAATAGTCCTAATACATAAGAAATCTAAATGTCCGTAAATAGATGAGTGGATACAGAAAATGTGATGTATGTATACAATGGAATATTACTCAGGCATTAAAAAAAAAAAAAAGAGAAATCACCTTTTACATCAACATGGGTAGAACTAGAAGGTATCGGGCTAAGTGCAGTAATCAGATAAAGACAAATACAAGTGACTTCACTTCTATGTGGAATCTTAAATAAAAACAAAGAACAGAAGTAAACTAAGATAAACAGAACAAACTGGTGGTTGTCAGTAGTAGGGAGAGGGGTGAAATAGGTGAAGGGGGTTAGTAAGTACAGACTTCCAGTTATAAATAAATCACAGAGATGACAAGTATAGCATAGGAAATATACTTAATAATGTAATAACTTGGGTCACTATCATGGTGAATATTTCACAACATATATACTTGTCAAATCATTGTTACACACCTGAAACTAATACGGTCTATCAACTATACTTCAGTAAAAAAAAGTTCCAGATGGCCACAGCACAGCATTAAACTAAGGGCAAGACTCTTGTGAGCAGGAGACCCGTCAGACCGTAGCCAGGAAGCTGGCCCTGACTGCAGTCAGATCCAGATCTATCTAATCCTGCTGGTTAACACTGCCTCCCACTGGTTGTCACAGGAAGCACTCTGGCATTCATGTCCCTCAGTTCTCCAGACCATGTTTCCCTACTTTATTTTCTCATTCACTTCCAAAGTTTTAAATTTTTTTTAAGTACTATTTTAGAGAGAGATTGGGGGAGGGGACAGAGAGAATCTCAAACAGTCTCCAGGCTCACTGAGGAACCCAGTATGGGGTTCAGTCCTACAACCCTGAGACCACAACCTGACCTGAAATCAAGAGTCGGATACTCAAGCAACTTAGCCACGCAGGCACTCCCCAAAGTGTTAATTTCTTAAAGTGCTGTGGAAGGCTTTCATGTTGCCTTGATTCCCCCAGACCACTGCATATTCAAGCTTTAACTCTGTTTTCCTTTTTGCCCTAATGATTTCTACGGGAAGCTTTAGTTTCTTCATAGTGACAGAGTTATAACTCTGGATTGCATTTTTGGTTATGATTTTTAAAACTTTTTTTTTAATGCTTATGGGAGCAATAAAGTGATTGTTAAAACCTCTTAAAAGCGAAGGTACAATAATTATATGGAAGAGTAAAAAATATAATTAAGTGGGCAGAGGTAATATACACACTGACAATACAAGGAATCCCACTGTGGTTTAAAATGAATATAGAGCACTTACCATTACTGTACATCAGGAACTTCAAGTACTTCTATTTCTTTGAGGTATAGGCAAGGAAAGATGAAAACACATTTTGCTTTCTTCTTAACTGCACTAAATAAACATTCCTCTCAATGGGGCCCTTTGAGAAAGGCAAACAGTGAATCTGTACACTACTCTTGTTTTATATATGTTATAAAATTACTAGTATCACTTTTTCACCAAGTTCTTATAGTCTGAAGGGCAAATCCATGAAACTCAATAAATATCCTCTAATTCTATCTAATTCCTAATCTGAGAATGGCCTCTATTTTTTCAGTCTTTACCCTTTCACTATCATGTTTGGTATGTAGAAAATATTTAAATGATCTGTGGATTTGATTAATTTGACTTAGTTTCTGGTCCTGTTTGAAATCTTACTGTGTAGGTGCTTCCTTTTAATTTAGGTGCTTATTTAAGAGTGGCTAAATCTAAGAAAGGCAATCCAAGGACAGGCGAGAGTACATCCACATAGAGTACACACTATAATAAGATACGTAATACGGGACTTTTCTATCTGAAAGGCTATGGAGAGCTTTAACAAAGAGATTGGTTTGGGGGACAGGGGGAGGTTGGGGAAAGGGTCCTGAGTCTAACAGTTTCACTAGAACATATTAAGCAAAGGTTAGATTTTGGTCCTACTGGAAAAAATAATAATTAGTACAGAGGATTAAAAAAAAAAAAACGCTAGTCATGCTAAATAAGAAGGTAAACTGAGTACAATTTAGAATCTGCAGAAAGTTAACATAATGATCAAAGCAAGAAGAACAACAACAAAGTGTAAATCAGTTACTGGAGCAGTTACAATAGAACACATGCTCAGAGATCTAACAGAAGACTAGGACATTAACCAGAAACATGTATAATCAAACAGGAACAAATGAGAGAGTCCAAGATAGGGGAAAAACAAGAGACAGGCTAGTAGTAGTAGAATGGACAGAAGTGAAATCAAACTTAGTTACGGACTAGATAGGTGAGTTCTAACATACGTCTCAGAAGTGATCCATGTTGACAAAAGAGATTAAAGAAATAACGGCTGAGATTTTCTAAGAACTTAAGTCTCATAAAACATACAGTTTTGGAAAATGGTGAAGAAAAAGTAGGGAGGGCATAAATTGCCATTGGGAAGAAAAGCATCTACCATGTATCCGCAGTTACACTCAAAATATTTGGTAACTGTTCATTTGCTGAGGTGTGATAATGTTTATATGTATTTTTTTAAATTTTATCTTTTATACTAAAATATTAATGAATAAAATACCTGGGATTTACTTCAAAGGATATGCGGGAAGAAGTAGATGTGAAAAAAGATTGGCCATGAGCCAGTGACGGCTGTAATTGAGTAATGGCTACATCAAAGTTACAGTACTTTCAAGTGTTTGATGTTTTCTAATAATAAAAGGTTAAAATAGAAATATTTTAAAATAAACACTTGAAATTGTTTATACCAATACATGTTTTAAGTCTCAATAATAAGTATAATAAATGGTGTTTACTGAACATATTGTACATACTAGCTTCTATTAGGAGCCATTAACATGTATCAGCTCAAACTAAACTCGTCTGGCAAACTGTGAGGCCTTGGCCAGTTACGTCACCGGAACGTACCTTGTTTCTTCCGCTTTGGAAGGGGAATAACAACAGTCATAGCACAGGATTATTGTGACGATTAAGTTGGTACACTTAATACCTGTAAGAGATCCTGGCACATAGTAAGAGCATAACACACCTTAGTGATCACCAAGAACTGAATAAACAGACAAGTTCCCAAACTGTTAAGGCCCCCCAAGTCCTCACTAGGCTATACTTAAACAGTAACAAACACAGGAGATTTAATGTAACCTTGATTAAAAAAAAAAAAAAGGAGAACACCAGAATGGAAAAGTATAGGCCAATCTTACTTATTTGATTATGGGTACAAAAATCTAAATAAAATACTGTCAAAATCCAGTATGTTGGATTAAAAGAAATATGTATCATTAAAAGTAAGATGGTTTCATGTATCATGAAAAGGGTGTAGAGCTGGTTAAGTGTTACCACTGCTCTCTCAAGTGAATTCAGGGCATTATTAAAGGAATTGCTAAAAGAGTCAATAGGTGTTGGAAAGCACAGGATAAAATAACATTCACTCATGATCTCCCTCCCCAAAAGAAAACACTCTTAGCAAACAAAGTCGCAAGTATCTTCTTTAACTTGATAAATGTTATTTATCAGAAGCCCACAGCAAACATCTTTATTTAACACGAAAAACTTAGGGGCTTTACAATATGAGACCCCCTTGCAGTGTTACAATGCACAACTACCGGGTCCTAGCCAATGCAATAAAAGCAAAAGATGTAAGAAATACAAAAGCTGAAAAGAGACAAAATTAACATTGTTGGCAGATAAAGATGAAGCCAACTTCCTAGATAATCCACAAATTATTAGAACGTAAAAAGAGTTCTGCATGGCAGGATACAAGTTCACCATGTGAAAATCACTAATGTTCCTATGTATCAACGGAAACCAAACAAAAGATCATAAAAAGAGGCCATTCTTAGGAATGACAGACTCTAAAAAGGCACCTAGAAATTACCCTAAAATGAAACTGGCAAAGACAATGAAGAAAACTGTAAAATGTAAATGATAACTACAAAAGACCTGAAAAAGGGAGAAAAGGTATCATGTTCATGAACAGAAAAACTCAAAAAGAGGTTACTGTCCTCTAAGCAATCTATGTATTGAGGGCAAACCAAGCAAAACCCCAGTAAAACTTTTTGTGTTCCTTGAGCATTCAGTTTCAAGACTAATATGAAACAGGACAGGAAGGAATCAAGGAGTAGAGGTATTTGGAAATGAGTGTACAAGTAAAAATGAAAATACAGATGTTTGAAGCACAAAAAAACATGAAACAATGAATGTAGAGACAGCCAAGACTACAGGAACTTGCTCTTTCAGATGTCAGAACATTAAAAATCTATAGGAATTAAATGTAGGGAAATACAAAAAATAGATTAAAGGGCCAAACAGATTTCAGAAACTATATGACAATTTAGTATTTGATACAAAGGAAACTCAATGAGAAAAGAGGAGACTATCCAATAAAAAAAAAAGTCATCCATTAGAAAAATAAGTAAAATCAGACCATAACCTTATACCAAAATAGGATTCAGATGAAATATACAATGAAATGTAAAAAATAAAAATAGAAAAATGTAGGAGAATGTTTTTAAAGTGCTGAGTTAGAAAAAGCACTCTCAAGATTCCAAAAAAGCCAAAAATAAAAGATGAAGCCATTTGATTATGTGTAACAAAAGTACCTATAAACAATGTTAAGGGAAACTGAGACACTGGAAGAAATATTACAACCTATGCTACAAATAACAGAGAGCTAAGAGAAATGGCCAAAGTATATTAACACACAATTTCAGAAGAGGAAACACAGGCCATAAACACAAAAGATTCTCAAACTTCCTGGTAATCAAGAAAATGCAAATTAAACTAACATTAGGATACAATTTTTCACCCATCAGATTAGGAGAAGCTTTTCAACTTTAAAATGACGAGAAGATGGGGGCACCTGGGTAGCTCAGTCAGTTAAGCATCCAACTCTCTATTTCAGCTCAGGTCATAATCTCACAGTTTGTGAGTTCAAGCCCCATGTCAGATTCTGTGTCAACAGCGTAGAGCCTGCTTGGGATTCTCTCTCTCCCTCTCCCCCATCCCCTCTTCACTCTCTTGATCTCAAAATAAATAAACTTTAAAAAATTTCAAATAAAATGATGTCAGAGAAACAAGTATTCTCATGCTGGGAGGGGGATAAACCGGTAACAACCACTAGGAGAGAAACACTGCAGTATCTTTAAAACTAAAAATGGGCATACCTGTGAGCCAATTTTTCTACTCATGGTAATTCCACTGGTATGCCCAAAATACGAACCATGTAAATGCCCACCTACAGGGAAGTCAGCGAGTCCAGTATGCATACAGCACGGAAGTAATGAACCAGACTGAAATGTACCAACAAACTGGACTCTGGGCGACTGGACCTAAATGTAGAACAGTTTTTACCTCTAGCTAGCTGACCTCTAAAGTTGGGAGCTTTGGTCTTATTTGTATTAAAGATGTAAAACATCTGTAATGTTTCAATTTCATATAACGATAAACTCAGAAACTGCACATAAACTGCACTATAAACTGCACATTTAATAGTTTTTAATAGAACAGTGGGCACAAGCCATATACATATGCAAGCCATATAAATTCTAGTTTCATTTCTACCAGCATCATCACCTGGAACAATTCATTCAATCCCTGTGTTTTCTTAACACTAATGTGCCACCACAGGTTCCTGGAAAAAAATGGGATTTCCATTCTAAATGTGTGTGTGTGTGTGTGTGTGTGTGTGTGAGAGAGAGAGAGAGAGAGAGAGAGAGAGAGAGAGAGAGAGACTGTGTGTCAAAAACAACCATATTTTTCCAAGACTTTTATCACAGGTACTCTAACTGGCAAAATTCCACTTCAGTGCCAAAAACAATGACCTAATGTGAAATTCATTTTGAAACTTTTCTGACCACATTTTGAGCCACACATTTCAAGTCACGTTTTTTAAGTTTGATTTAGCTGGGTTTTTTTGGGGGGGGTGGGGGGATATTTTTTTTTTTTTTTTCAGATCCTTTCCCTACCTCTGCACATCCAGGAGCTTGTAGTTAGGGTTCTCGTATTTTTCCCACCTCATCCCCAGCATTGAGTCTTCTATAGCTATCCCCAGTCTAATTTTAAACCTCTCATTTCATCTGGAGTATCAAGCTGAGCATCTGATAAGCCAGTTTGGGAGCTTTCACATTCATGAACAAATGGCACCTTTGTGCTAGTCTCTACATCTTCTCCCCCTGTCCAGCATTTCACTGATTTCAAGAAGAGAGGTCACTGCAGTCTGTGTGCGGACTATGCAAACATATGCCACCATGCAAATATATGATGTTAATTTCATTCCAGTAAATTTAATCCCTAAGCAAATCTGAAATAGCGTTTTTTTTTTTCCTCCCCAAGGTATGGAGCAGTTTCAGCAGGAATGCTGTGTGCCCTTACCACCCTGTCCCAGCAACTGGAGAATGAAAATGCTGTGGATGTTTTCCAGGTTGCAAAAATGATCAATCTTATGAGGCCTGGAGTATTCACAGACATTGTAAGTACTTTGCTTCTTTGTGAAACCTGTTCCCCCATCAACCGAAACTCAGGCAAACACTTGAATTAGAGCAGCGGTTGTCAGTGAGGGGTGGTTTTGCCCCGCCCTCCCACCCCCAGGGGATGTTTGGCAACATCTGGAGACTTTTTTTTTTTTGGTCGTCACAACTGGCGATGAAGACCAGTGCTCTGGCACCGACTGAGCAGAGCCCAGGGAAGCTGCTAAACATCTTGGCACGCAGCAGACACACCTCTCCAACAAAGAATCATCTTCCTGAAAACATCATTAGTGTTGAGAGCGAGAAACTCTGCTTTCTAGAGTATGGAATTCTCCAGTGCTAGCACAGGGATATTCCATTCTCTTAATTCACTGTGTGTACTGAGAATGAGTTCCCAACTAACAACAATCAAAGTGACATGCAGAAGGCAAAGGTCTCCACTATGAAAGGATTCAAGTCATTTTTTAAAGTTTCTTAGCCTAAATGTATATTCTTGTTTTTTTATAATTACCTTTTTAAAAAATTGGTCTTTCTACCTTAGATGAAATGACTAAGCTGTTCTTTGTCTCAAACTGTCTTCTCCTTGTTTTTCAGGAACAATACCAGTTTGTCTATAAAGCAATGCTCAGCCTGGTCAGCACTAAAGAAAATGGAAATGGTCCCATGACAGTGGACAAAAATGGTGCTGTTCTCATTGCAGATGAATCAGACCCTGCCGAGAGCATGGAATCTCTAGTGTGATTGGAATCCCGAACGGGCACTTAATTTGTAAAACTTCTGAAGACTGAGAACTTTTTTGAGGCCTTTTTTGCCAGACTCTAGGTTATACAATAACCCAGTTACTTTTTTACACTGATAAAAGTTTTGATATTTATTTTTTGCCATTTTATGTCTTAATGGTATCCTACTGAGCATTTGCACCTCTGTTCATTTCACACAGTGAAACGCAATTTTACCTAGTTTGCACTATATGATCAGTGTTACTGCCTATAATCTAATCCTAAAGCAAGCCCTGATGTGACATTCCATGAGAACACACATGCTACTTTTTAGTTCAGTACAGTGAAGGTTTTGTCAGGACAGTGGATCTTGGTTTTTTTATTATTATTGCGAAAGCAGCTGCATCCTCCTAGCAGGCAATGCTGAGCTTTTCCTCGGTCCTCTCCTCTGTTTGTTTTAGGCACTGCTCAATACTGTCTGCCTTCTGTACTTTAATGGAGTGGATGGGCATTGTTTTCTTATAAAGAATAGCAGGTTCCTGGGAGCTACTGAGACAGTCTGTTAACCTCATGGCCTTGAAACAGTTCCGTTTATGACGGTAAAGGTATCCATTAAGAAATTAGAAGGCTTAAGAGCTTTATGTGAACATCACTTATTAGTTGAAGTTATATTCATAGCTTAAAAAAAAAATTCCCCAACTGTGTCAAAATAAAGGATATCTCTGTATTACAGTTTTCACAGTAGCTATGTGGACGGTGTGTGTTATTTCCATCTTGACCCTCTGAAATAGCTACACCCTGCAGTCAGGGCTATCTTTTACAATAGGGATATGGCAATAGTTTACACATCTCCGCTATCCCTTGAGTAACTCTCCATTAATGCTTCTTGGTTTCTAATACCATACATCATGGCAGGTAGAACAATGAAAATTTCTGCAGGTGTGTAACTTTGAAATTAGCCCTCTAAAATATCCCTATTACTCGTCTAGCACTCTAATAAAAACTACCTAAATAGTTAACATTCTTTTCTTTCCTTTTTTGCCAAATATTTCCTGATAAATTCCATAATGACATATATTCTTGTACTTAGGATAAAACTGAAAATACTTTATTAGCAAAAGTCTTGGGACTATGTAGATTCCCACACATGGAGAAGTCTGATTTGGAAAGACGAAATCAGAATCTTGAATAAAAGAGGATATGGACATTTTCAAATAGATTTTCAAAGATGGGGATGGCTTGGTGTGGTTTAGCCCCAAGAACAGACACACTTCCCTCAAAGAGGCTAATAATCATTACACAGAGCCCAAGGAACTTATCTGATCTAGCCTCTGGAGCCATATTCACCCTGCCGTAAGTACACAATTGGGAAATTAGGAGCAATAAGAAATTTCAGTTCAGTTAGAAAAATAAGCTCCTTACTGAGATCTGTTCTATTACATATTTGTGTTTAAGGGATGACTTCTGTTAGAAGTGAAGTCCTCACCAGAACTGGGCGTGTCAAGAAGAAAAGAGTTTTGGTTAATTTTTATGTCAATAAACTTCAACAACAACCCCATACTGGCTACTATCAATACTATCTGGGTAGGTTCTGTGACATTAATGATAATCAGCGCTGAGGTTCTGTTTCTCTTAAGTCAGCTTTCTGTGAAGTCTGTCAGAGTGGTGCTGAGGAAGCAAAGCCACTAAGGAGAGGCTACCGGCCAAGTTTGGGAGTTCCGATGCATAGCCAGTTGATGGCGTTTTCATGAACTGTGTCACCTGCCAGGGTTAATCTCATGTTTTCATCACATAAATTCTACAACATGGCAATAGTCCACTGTTCACGAACCATGTAGGTGAGGCTTAAGGAAAGGTGCGCAAGTGAGCGAAGTCCGCTAAACTGTACGTGCTAGAGGAAAGAACACCTCTGCGGCCCCTCCGCTACCGTCAGAGGTTAACACCAGGAAGCTCTATCTACACAGAAGGAGAGAAGCTTGAACACAGAAACACCACAGCTGCCGGAAGGCTGAGGGGAATCAGGAAGGGCAAGGTTGCAGATCATGGCAAGAGCTAGATCCTTTTCAGTCAATCAAGCAGATTATACTTAATTTATATAGAGTATTGATAGGAGTGAACTCTTTTTTAGTAGTTGGCACAGGTTTGGCTGTGAGAAGTAATGTTCGAGTTGGGGTTCATGGTCCCTTGGTAATTTTTTCTGAGACAAGTGAACACTGCTTAGAAAACAGCACGTATTTCCTTCTGTGCTATTTATAGAGGGCTCAATTCGTGAAAACCGTTAAGTTCCAACACAATTCTGTGACCATTTCTTACATGGGTATCGTAGTTACAATAAAAGAAAGATCGCGAGTAAACGGAAGCATTGAAAAGGGTGGCTTGAAGTTCTCAGAGAAATTGTGTGTCTATAGTGGGCTTGAGCCAAAGTCTGCAAATCCTCACACACTGGAACATGAGCAGTTGCTGTTTGCCCATCTTGCCTAAGTGGTCCAAACACACTTCAGTGAGGACAGCTCTGTTCAGCAGTTCTTTCCTCACTTGCCCCAGAGAGTGTATCCTGAATATGATCCTTCATTTGTTATCAGTAGAAATATGCTTGCATCTTTCCAGAGGCAGAGAGTTTCAAAGATGGTGTTTTGTTTGAGACATGAACACACTGCTTAACTACACAACAAGGTTATTACCATTTGCACTCAGGGGGAAAGGAAATAGCTATTGCAAACGATCATGTGCTATTTTATAAAATAAGCTGGTGGGTGTATGAATTTAGCTCTAGGTGAACAGAATGCACACATCATACAACACTGGACTGCAGTGATCAGAACAAGTGGCCATACTGGGCATCAGAGGAGACCCCTTACTGGCATCAGGAGAACTCTTTTTGCATCCAAAAGCCACAATGTCTTCTTTTATATACGCGTGTGTTAAAAAGTTAACTTCTGAATTTCAAAAGTAAGATCATTGAATTGGTTTTCCTAAATTTTTATGCCTTGGAGCTTTAAGAGTCTATTTCAAGTTGAAGAGTCCAGCACGGTCAGAGAAGTTGATGGTGTTCAAGGTTTGGCTGTTGGAAATTTTAGCCCAGAGTGACATACTGAAATCAACAAATAACCTTAATTATTTTATAATGACACAGCACAACTGCCTTGTTAGGAATTTTTTTCTTAAAATGCATATATATTTAAAAATTAAAATATAGATACCAATTTACCAAAGATACATATTACTAATTCTAAGCAAAAAATAAACCCAAACTCATCACAATTTAAGAAATAATAATCAAAATGTAGTTTGTCTTAAGAATTTAGCAATTATACTGGAAAATGCATTTTCAACTCCTGTGTTCTAAAGATTATGTTCAAAAGGTGCCAGTGAATTTTTATATGAAGGGAAAATGCCTGCTTTTTTTTTTTTTAAACAGCTATAATTTCACTTACCCCTTTGCGCTTTCCCTTAGTTGCCATTTAACATGCGATACTGGCTTTACTTATCTCTAGAAAGAAGGCATGCTACAAATAGGAAGGAATTGTACTAATATTTGGCCTCTACTTTGTCTTAGCTGTTAAACTGTTTTTAGTATTTTTGTTAAATATTTGCAAAGGGAAGCATTTTCTACAGAGGATAATTAATTTCAAGAAAAATCTTGAGTTTTAAGAAATAAACATCTCCAGAAAAGGAGACAGCCGATTTTATAAAATGTTGCAACTCTCCAACATTTGGGGTAGTGACTCCTTTTTTGTTAGGACATTTGAAACTAGCAAGCAGCCATTGTTTCTAAAAAAGAAAAAAGAAAAAAAAACCTCAGCCTTCATGTTAATTCATGTTTCTTTCACTTCATTTTGAAATAGCTAAAATCACTAAAACTGTAAATATTTTGTTGCTTGGATAAGCATCTTCTGGAAACTTTGTATCTATGGTATATAATCATAGAATTTTATATTTTCATATAAAGCTAATTTTTTTCTAGTTTCAACTCCGTCATAGTTTTGTTTTGTTTTGTTTTTGTTTTAGTTTTTTGGGTTTTTCTTTGTGGTGGATATGTGAATTCAACTTTCTGTATATTGAAGTAGCAAGAACTGTATCTTTGCATTCCAAAAGAATCCAACACGTGTTATTTCTTTGAGGCAGTGATTGTGAAAATTGGGTTTTCTTTCTTAATTCCATTGACCATTTGTGCAATAGGAATTAGACATAATTAGTCACTGAATACATTCGTTGCATTGACCCATTTGGAAAAAGTGATTGTTGTTTTGTTTTGTTTTTTTAATTTGTTCAGGGGGGAGGGGTTTTGTAACCTGAAATTTTTCCCTTTTTTCTTCTGTTTAAAACTATATCAAATCATTCTATTATAGTGTTATTTAATATGTAAATTGTATTGCTATACATAAAATAAAGTATGGTTTTTGATGTAATCATTAGTGCTGAGCATTTCTATGAAAGTATCTCCAATAAAATTAAGTTACTAGTCTCCCTTAACAGATAACATTTATTTTACTACCATGAAAACTAAGAGGGTTGGCAGGCATAAATGTAAAGAGTCATCTTCACATAGGCAGCAAACCAAAAGAAATGTCTGTTCTGAATTCTACCTTTCTCAAAGAATGAAGAATGACAAATGTTTACCTACATATGGAATCAAACTTGATTTGCATTATGAATCTGCTAAGGTGTAAGCAGAATTATTACTTCCTCCAGTATACCAACTAGATTTATAGCAACTTCTACCTCTTATTTACGATGTTGGATGAAGGATGTATCCTGCCAACACTTTTGGAGACTCTATGAGGTGTATGTAGGATCCCTACAATCGCTTCTACTTATGAGCAATTTTGACATTTCCAAACAGGGAGGGGTACGCAGGTCTCAAACCTGACGGCTTGGGCCCACCATGCCCCATGAACTTTCGGTGGGTTCACATCAGGAGCTCAGTACTACCAGGGCCCCCATTTTTCTTTCCACAGACAACAAGAGCTGACGTTTCATTCTCCCTAAGTAACTAGGAATTTAAGAAAAAATATGTTAATCTATTCCAGGGCTCTCTTAGACCAACTCCAGCACAAAATAATGAATCTCTCAGATGATAAAAACCCTAGCCTTGCTCAAATTACAGCCTCAGAGACTTAATACTCTGTATCACAGAGCACAACAGGTCACGAATTGATGGTCTACAGATACAGGTTATTCGGCCCATAATTTTCAAAAGTCACATGAGCCATCTACCAACATCTTAAGAAATAAAAGCTTTGACATCAAGATTCAAACTCTTTTCAAAACTGTGGGCAGTGTTACAACACCAGGCTCACATTTTCACATGGCATTAACAAGCTGGAAGCGAGTCACCGTTGCCCCTTTTAGGTGCTGCTTGTATGGTCCAGTTCACCTGAGTCTGTCTCTCCTGTCAACTCACGTCTGCCCCCTGTCAGCCATTTAAGGAACCTGCATGGACTCTATCAGCAGTTGCATAAGAATTCTGAGGTCACCGTCCATCATTAAAATCCCAAGAAGCCAGGATGGGCAAAGAGGGCTTCCACATTCCTAATTACTTCTAAGTCCACCCAAGCTGCCACCATGCAGCAGCAGTTATAACTGTTCAAAGTAATTAACCAAATTAACTTATAAACTTATAAACTTGGTTTTCACGGTTCAGAATAGAATATGGACAAAGAAGCTTCATTTCTGCTACCAAGAATGGGGCTAAGAAACAAGAATGCAAAAAGCTACGGGTTAAAAACTCTACTTTCTAACAGCTAAAATTCTGACTGTTAAGAGCTGTAAGATTTAGCAGCAAGTTACAGGCAGCCGTGTCCTGATTCAGAGACAGGATTAAGGACATTGGCTTTACCTTTATGCCTGTGTCGGTAAGACAGCATAATGGCACCAGCAAATAAGAACTAAAAGTTGGGAACTAGCAAGGTGAAATTGGCTTTTGTGATTAAGAAGTTTGGCAAGAAAGATAATCAGGAAAAAAAAAAGAAAGATAATTAGAGCAGCAGTTTATCTGAACCTAACAGTTACATTATGATGCTCAAAAACTGAAAAACAGGAAATTAACTTCATCTGATTTGTGGTCATTTGAAAAGCATTCGACTTGAATAGTTACTGGCCTATAACCTAATTATCTTCCTTCCCTTCCCAACACTCCACTTCTGTAAGAGTCAGGCTTTGTGGAGAGAGCCAATGGGCTTTGCAAAGCTTAGGGGAACATTCTAACTTGTAGATAAATTTAGTATTCTGTCCGAATTCTTCCCAAAAGCATTTGCCAAATGACCACTACAGGGCACAGGTTAGCCATACCCTGGACAGAATGTAAAGTTGTTGGCAGAGGCATTTCAAGTCAAAGGAGTCAAAAATTACAACTTAATCCTAAAAACTCGTTCTTGAGTCTATTCAAAAATACTTATTTGGCTCTACGGTACAAACGGATCTTAGGAAAAGAGTACAAAAGACAACTGTGCAACATTGGTAGCAAAGAAAGAGAATCTGTAACCACCGGCTCCCTGACTTACTGTTCACACAACTCTGTTATTTTATACTAAACTTGCTGCTAGAACTTAGAAAGCATTTCCCCACAGGGGAAAAAAATGTTAAAGAATAAGGACGACAGTTCAAACAGCCAACCGGTCTAGTCAAGGTTGCCACTCACAGTGATCCGGGGCGAGTTGCTTGACTTGTCTCTAAGTGCCATCTTCCTCAGCTGTCAAACAGAGCAATCAGTGTCTACCTCCCAGGACTGCTGGAAGGAGCACGTGACGTGGTGCACGCAAAGCTCTTAGGAGAGTCAATTAGTAATAGCCATTATAACAACCCTATCATCTAGCTTTATTAATGTATTAATTGCTTAGCAGACCTTTTGTCAATCATGAAACAAAAAGTCAACTACCTGAGCTTACCCAATTAAATAGTAATCCTGAGAAATTTCCTTCCCTGATGAGGAAGCTCACCGAATCGCAGTAGATCCGAGGGAGGCGGACGGAGAGGAAGGGGAACAATGAGAGTAGCCCATGTGTCACAATGTCCAAAAACAAGAGTGCCAAAAGCAGGAAACGAACACATATACACAATGCCCCACACCTTGAATATTTCTCTTCTAATGGTTTAAATCCCTTGGTGCATTCTAAGATCTTTTTTTTTTTTTTTTAAGAAAAAGCTTCATAAGCTCAGAAAAGTCAAGCATATTTGTTAATGTCAAACGCCAGTACAGAGTATTACACAGCATAACGAAAAAGATAAATATTATTTGTATCACTAACTACAGTGCCCTATTTCAACTCCCAAGCCCTATAAACTAATACAAACGGTGACAATTTCTTTTTCCTCAGCCGATTTTTATCTCCTCTAGCTCTCATTACTTTTAATAAATCCATGTCATTATCAACCATCATCTTCCCTCACCCTAGACATACTTGGCCTCTTTAGTCACTATTATACGGTGAAGAAATGGCCATCAATTAGAGACATTTCCTGGTTTTGCAACAGATTCTTAAAGCCTATCAATGTTACTTCAGAGTGTCCCCCTACATAAATAAGATCATTTGTTTCCTCTGCCAAAATGTCGATTATTGAAGGAAGAAACATTAAGAATACTGACTACTTAATATTACAACCTTGGGTATTTTAACAATGCATTAAAATATATATTACAATATCTAACATTTTCATGACTCACGCATGCTAAAAATGTTGCAAAATTAGTGATTTAAAAAATAGTATGGGATGGGCTGTTACAATGCGATACTAAGTATGAAACATCATTTTTCATGGAAAGCTGCACAATAATCATGTGAATTTAAGCTCCACTTATTCATATTCATTGTTTATTAGGACACCTCTTGTTGGGACTAAGTTCTCACATTGCTTAAGAATATTTGAACTGGTGGGGTGCCTGTGTGGCTCAGTCAGTTAAGCAACCAACTTCAGCTCAGGGCATGATCTCATGGTTCTTGAGTTCGAGCCCTGCATCGGGCTCTCTGCTGTCAGTGCAGAGCCTGCTTTAGATTCTCTGTCCCCCTCTCTCTCTCTGCCCCTCTCCCACTTGCTCTCGCTCTCATGTTCTCTCTCTCTCTCAAAAATAAATGAACACTAAATTAAAAAAAAAAAAAAGAGTATTTGAACTGGGGGCTCCTGGCAGGCTCAGGTGGTACAGCATGCAGCTCTTGATCTCAAGGTTATAAGTTCAAGCCCCACACTGGGTGTAGAGATTACTTAAAAAATAAAAATCTTAAAAAAACAAAAAAAGAGTATTTGAACTGGATTTTGTGCACAACATCCCAAAAGGTTGGCCAGGATTCTTCATTTTTTTAATTTTTTAAAAATGTTTATTTATTTTGAGAAAAGGGAGTGCACACACATGTGCAAGTTGGGGGAGGGGCAAAGAGAGGAAAGAGAGAGAATCCTAAGCAGGCTCTGCACTGAGAGCTCAAAGCCTGACATGGGGCTCCATCCCACAAACCGGGAAACCATGACCTGAGCTTAAATCAAGAGTCGGGTGCTTAACAGAGTGAGCCACCTAGGTGCCCCCAGATTCTCTACTTTTAGAGAAAGAGTCCTATTTGCCTCCTTGGTCTTATTTTTTAAATGCCTCATGTACATGCATGCATGTGAGCACTGGGGCCATACAGTTCCCAAACCATCCCGTGGCTTTTAACAGTTATCCCAGGCTTTAAAAACTGATAAAGGGTGGGGGGGGGGGGCCTGGGTGGCTCAGTCAGTTAAGCATCTGACTTCAGCTCAGGCCATGATCTTGCAATTCATGAATTCGAACCCCGCGTCAGGAAAGACCTCTGGATTCTGTGTCTCCCTCTCTCTCTGCCCTTCTCCCACTCATGCTCTCTCTCTCCCTCTCTCAAAAATAATTATTAAAAAAAAATTTTTTTTAATGATAAAGGAGGGGGCCCAGGGGGCTCAGTCATTTAAGCATCTGACTCAATTCTGGCTCATGTCATGCATGCTCTCCAGGTCAGGAGGTCGAGACCCATGTCCTTGGGCTCTGTGCTGGGCATGGAGCCTGCTTAACATTCTTTCTCTCCCTCTCCCTCTGCCTCTCCCCTGCTCACACATGGTAAAGGAGGTTTTTGCTATTTTCAAAAGGGATTTGGCCTAAATATTCCCTAAAATTCTTAGTACTGAGGAAAACTTAAAAAGCTGCTGCACCTGACCTCACCACCATCTCCCTCAAGAGCTCCCCTCTTTTTCAGTGCTCTAAAATTTCTCAGGGTTAGATTAATAGGGAACCCACATCTCTCAATAAAGTTGTACACCGGAGCAGGTGAATTACGACTGCTCAGCGGGCAGTAGGTGTAATCTGTTTTTCGCATCCCCATCATATTCCCTGTTTTTTTTTTTTAAGTTTATTTATTTTGAGAGAGGGAGACAGAGTGCACATGCACACAGGTGTAAGTGGGGGAGGGGCAGAGAGAGAGAGAGAGAGAGAGAGAGAGAGAGAGAGAGAGAGAATGAATCCCAAGCAGGCTCCAGCTGTCATCGCAGAGCCTGACACAGGGCTCAATCCCACAAACCTTGAGTGAGATCATGACCTGAGGCAATACCAAGAGTCAAATGCTCAACCAACTGAGCCACCAAGGTGCCCCTATATTCTCAACAAAACATCAATACCATGGAAAGCATGGTTTTGGTTACTGCAAAGACAGTCCAAATAAAAATACAATCTCTAGAACTTTATGGTGTACTATAACACCTTCACTGTTTACATTAAAAAAAAAAAAAAAACCCTTAAAGGACTTAGGGCTGCTATATCCCAATAATTCAGGAAAAAGACAACTACTATCAACTTCCCTATATGTGTAACTCATGATCTTTACCTCCCTCCTGTTACATCAGAAAGTGTCCCTGCTCCTATATAAGACCAGCCCTTCCCTCTTCCGTGACTTGTAGATGGCCCATCCTTCTTGCCCTCTCCAGGACTTCATTTGCATTAGCTTTCCTATTACTTGAGTCAGATGGTACCACAACTTCTGTACTGAATCATTCATTTTGGCATACGAATACACTCTATTATCACCAACTTAGAAAAACCTTCTCCTGATGCCAAGAATCCTTTGACTGGCAACTCAGTCGTGTTTCCCTCTGATTATAAAACTTCCTGAGAGCTGACTATAGTCACAAGATCCATTCTTTTCTTCCATTCTCTCGACCTGTGTCAATGGGGATTCCAGCAGCAGCATCCCACAACTCAAAGTTCTCCAAATACCTTGTTCTCTCCCCTCGACTCCACTAAGTTGTTAGCAATTGACCACACCACTTTCTTCTTTCAGCACTCAACGAATACTCACACAGCCACCACTATGCACCAGGAGAACAAGAATTATAGCAGACTTCTCATCATAAACCATTCAAGTCATAAAACAACGGAGTGACATTTTTAAAGTGTTGAAAGAAAAAACCTGCCAACCACAAATTGTGTATCTAGTGAACAGGCTATTCTTCCACAATTATTTACGTAAATAGATACAACTTATTTTCTATTTAGAGTTATATTCTCATAGGCTTTTTTTATTTTCCAAATGAAAGTCAACACATGCTGAGGGTACGTTTTCCTAATGATGTTCACCAAATGTGATTTAATGATAACCTAATTAGGAGCTGTCAAAGTGTTCTGTTTAGGAAAAATCTTAGGAGAGGAGTACAAACCCTATGTAAAATTACTGACTAAAAACTGAGCTAAAATTAGCAGAGAGAACATTATCATATTATCACAATTATCCTTAGCCATTAAAATAAGATTATGTTGCTTTGTTAAAGAGTCTACGAGACCACAGAAAGCTACACTCAGATTCATGTCTGTATTAGGCAAGCAAGAGAAATCGAAATTTTTAAAAAAAAAATTTTAAAAGATTAAATCCATTATTGGAGAGGGGTGATTGGCTGGCTGTCAGGAGAGCATGACCTTGATCTCTCAGTCATGAGTTCAAGTGCCATGCTGGATAGAGAGATTACAAAAAAAAAAAAAAAGAAACTTTTTAAAAAATCCATTATTTGAGAATACCAGTGTATTTTAAAAAAAAAAAAAAAGAAAGAAAAGAAAAGAAACACTTTGGCAGAGATCTGAAAAAAGGAAAGTACATTGTTAAGTTTGCATGAGGCAGGTTACACACAAGCCACGTGAGATATGGGACAAAAGGGATAAAAGAGAGTATGTTTAACAAATCTATTCAAAAAAACAGTTTTAGAAAATTCAAGAACAAATCTCTGTTAATTAATCTCCTTTAAAAACCAACCAATTTAATCTTGTCAATCTTCCTTGGACTATTCAATTGTTTCCTTCCTGTATCACATCAAACATTAACTCCTGGCTTTCAAGACGTCATCATTCCTCCTGTTACTACTACTACCATTTAGCCAACCTTCTATTTCTTCTCCTCTTCCTCTCACAGCTCTATGTTAACAAAGTCCAACCTATCTACTCCTTGGTGCAGAGGCGGTTTCATTCCTACACTTAGACATTTGCTAGTCACTCCTGTCACCTGGAATGCCCTCCCCTTCCTTCCTTCCAGTGCTCAGATTTCGCCTGGAAACTGTTTCTGATTAGTTAATCTGGAAGTTTTAATAGTAAGATAAACCATTTCGTTTCTATGCTCTTGCTTTGACAGCCTGTCCTAAATCTGTTCTTCAGCTTATTAAATAAGAGTTGTTCCTGAGACGTTAAAGTGGTGGTGAAGAATGAGAACATGAGATATGTCTTACCCTGTAAGGAGAAACAAGCACGAAAAGGTACAATGGCCAACACCCCTCAAAAAGCCCTGGATGGAGTCGTGTCCATTTGACATTATAAGTCGATGAGTAGCTAACCTCTCATTGTGACTTTATGAGCTGGGGCTTTCAGTAACTCCGAGTTTTATAAAGAGAATGTATGATGACTAAAGAGAATTTATTTTCCTGAATAATCTTTTTAACATAGTTTTGTCAGAGTTTTTCAAAATAAGAGTAATGTTCTGCATAGAGAACACTCATGCTCAAAGAGTCTATGCCATAGGAGTGGACTGGAGGGCAGTCCATCTTTTCAATGTTAAGCCAGACTTCAACCAAGAACTACAATACTAGGAAAACCAGCATAAGTTTTTTTTATTTTTTTATTTTTTTTATTAAAAAAAATTTTTTTAATGTTTATTTATTTTTGAGACAGAGAGAGACACAGCATGAACAGGGGAGGGTCAGAGAGACAGGGAGACACAGAATCTGAAACAGGCTCCAGGCTCCGAGCTGTCAGCACAGAGCCCGATGCGGGGCTCGAACCCACGGACCGTGAGATCATGACCTGGGCTGAAGTCGGACGCTCAACCGACTGAGCCACCCAGGCGCCCCAAGTTTTTTTTATTTTTAATGTTTCATTTATTTTTGAGAGAGCGTCAGTGGGGGAGGGGCAGAGAGAGCCAAAGCAGGCTCTGCACTGAGAGCAGTGAGTCCAGTGAGGGGCTAGAACTCACAACTGTGCAATCATGGCCTGAGCCAAAGTCGGCCGCTCAACCAACTGACCCAGGAACCCCAACTATCAAAAGTTTTAACATTTATTGAACATTTTTTTAAGCTTATTTATTTTGAGAGAGAGAGAGCACCCAAGCGGGGTAGGAGCAGAGAAAGGGAGACAGAATCCAAATCACAAGCAGGCTCCACACTATCAGCACAGAGCCTGATGGGGGGGTTCCAACTTACAAACTGTGATATCATGACTTGAGCCGAAATCAAGAGTCAGATGCTTAACCAACTGAGCCACCCAAGCACCCCTACTGGACGTGTTTTATATGCCTATCCCTACATATTCTAAGCCCTGTAGAACACAGAAAAAATTAAGATAACATGCAGTCTCTCTATATACACACACACCAAAAATACATACAGACCTGAATGTTAAATAACAACACATGACAATTTATCATTAGGTTCCAAACAGACTAGGATTATTAACATAAATTAGTGCAATGAAGTTCAGAGGAAAAGTTTTATTTGCATGTTAAATAAATGTGTAAATACCTTTATTCACCTGCTTTAGCTCATTTAGCAGGTGAATAAAGACCTAAAGCAGTCTTCTTAAACTTTTCCTCTGAACTTCATTGCACTAATTTATGTTAATAAATTATGTAAATAAATTAGGGTCATTTTCTTCTGAACCTTAAGAGAGGAAAGATTTTGAGGGACAAAATAAATAATTAAGGACCTTCTGTTAATGTGAATGTTGGTGCAAGTCTTGAATAAATAAAATTTTCATCTAAAAAAAATGAGACAAACTTGGAAAAGGAAGATGTGGTCTACACCATGGAATGCCTTAGATATCAGGCTAAACAGTTAGAACTGGACTTTGCCTGAAGGTGAGAGCCACTGAAGATTTAGGTATATCAATAACATTATTTCCAGGACACCTGGGTGGCTCAGTCGATTAACCGTCCGACTCCTAATTCTGGCTCAGGTCACGATCTCACAGTTTGTGGGATCAAGCCCTACAAGGGACTTTTTGCTGACAGTACGGAGCCTGCTTGGGATTCTCTCTCCCGCTCCCACACCCGCTTTTTCTCCAAATAAGCATTTTTTTTTAAATAACAGTACTGCCAAAAAGAGTACACAACAGACTATTTTTCTAGCTCAGTCCAGTTTACTCACATAATTTTCCTGAAAATACAGCTCTTCTCAAAATAGATCTGTATTTTCTCATACAGTTTTAGAAAAGGCTCACTCTATTTAAAAGTGTCCCTGGGAGTGATTGTCAATTTTAAATACAAATAGTATGGCTCTCTTTTCCATGGTAAGTCAGAAATAACTGAATCTTTCCATACATCTGGGGGTTAAATATTCTAATTTTGTCCTTTCAAGAACTACCTCAAAGTACAATAGATCTGTCAATTTTACTCTCCTGAGAAACTTAATTCTGTAGGTTTAAAAACATTTTAAAATTAAGTTTATTTATTATCAGTGACTTTTGAGAATTTTTCTAAGTTCCAGAATGAAAAATACACAATAATTCTGAGTCTACAAAGAAGAGGAAAATTAGTTCACAAAGCCTAATAAAAAATGTAAAGGACAAAGGGACCCTATTGCAAGATTTATTTCAAGAAAATTTACTTTTATTTGCATGTTAAATAAATGTGTAAATACCTTTATTCACCTGCTAAATGAGCTTAGAATTCATCAGTCTTTACAGCTCAGGTAATCTCAGAGATGAGAGAAAATATTATATTTGAAAAGACATTAACTGGACATTCATAGAATAAATCAGAACTAAAATAGACCAGACAGACCCTTGCTATCTTCATGAGAAAGAACCACATTCTAAGTTAAACAATTTAGAAGACTTTTACCACACTTTACAAGACTATGTATGATACTAAATAAGAACAGTCTAACAAAATACATCTAACTTTATCATTAGTGCCACTCAAAAGTGAAAATTTTACATTTCACAGTACCTTTCAATTCTGAAAGCACTTTCACAGGTATGATTTCATTTGGCCTCACAAGTCTCCGGTGAATTAGAGAAAGAAAGTAGTATCTTCCCTTCTTGCCAACGATGAAACAGTTTGCAGCAAATCCAGAACTACAATGCATGGGTTCTAACTCTGCAGGGTCACCATTTCACTACCCTGCTTCTCCAGCACCTATCCGTGCAGATATCCAGTGCATCTCAGTCGTAAAAGGTCAGACTTTTCAGACTTATTCACAACATCAGCTGGTTTAAAATTTCCATAAAGTCTGGGATTGGAAGAGGAGTTTACTATTTTCATATTCCTTTTCCATCCATACTTTGTTTAAAGGTGGTCTACTTTGAGTCAGGTGGAAATTTTATGTGGACTTATTTATGTATATAGCAAAGTTGGTGGAGAAATAAATTTATATAAAAGAGGTTTTTTTTATCCCCCACAGAATTTTTTTAAGGTCACACAAGTACTCTCAACAGACTAAATTTAAACTATCAATGAAAACAAAATAGTGCTCTTAAAAGGAATTTGAATGCATTCACAGTTGTCAGAAATTCATCTGAACCATAACATTATATTATAGTTTGGGGAAATAAATAAAATTGGGGCACAGGACATAAATCAATGTTCCATTGCCAGGCTCTCAAATCATCTTTTTTTAAGGAAATTTACGTCACAGGAATAGACAAGTTCATGTTCAAAACAAAATTATAGAACAAAAACTACTCAAGAAAATCTTGATTTCAACAGTGGTAAAAACACTTTAAAGTTTAACAAATTCTTGGGGCACTTGGGTGGCTCAGTTGGTTGAGCGCCTGACTTGATTTCAGCTCAGGTCATGATTTTACAGTTTGTGAGTTCGAGCCCTGCATCAGGCTCCATGCTGAAAGCACAGAGCCTGTTTAAGATTCTTTCTCCCTCTCTGCCTGCCCCCCCCACCCCGTCTCAAAATAAATAAACTTAAAAAAAAAAAAAAGTACAGCCATGAGGGACCTGAGTCATAACTTGCAGTATCTTCTTAGCTTTGTCCCTGCACCCCCTTCTAAACTTGGAATTTCTCTTCTGCCACCCAATACTACAGTGGCTGCCTAGATCTTACTTATTTTACAATTCTGTTAAACAGAATAGGAGTGGATGCTGTTCTAGGTATTGAATGCACAGCTGTCAGCAAGATAAATAGGGTTCCTGCTCTTGTGAAATTTATATCCTAGTGGGAGAGGAAGACAGCATACATGTAAGCAAATGTGTCAGATACATACACACACACACACACACACACACGCAAATTTGTATCTGGTAGAGGTAAGAACTATAAAAAAATAAATAAATAAATAAATAAAGCAAGGTAAGAGGACAGAAAATGATGGGGAGAGGGATTATTTTTGACCAGGTGGACAAAAATAGACTCTCTCAGGGAGTGACATTTGCAGAACATAGAAAGCTCTGTGGAAGATGTTCCAGGCAGAGTGAACATCTGGTGCAAACGTTCATAAGATGGGGTGAGGTTGGTGTGCATCAGCAAGATCAGAGCAAATGAGGGGGAACCTGGGGTAAGAAGGAAGTCAGTTAAGCAGTGCATGCAGTCCTCCTCTGCCAAGGAGTATGGATTTTACCCTAAGGGCAATGGAAAGCCACTCAGGATTTGAGGAAGAGAGTTGAGAGTTCTGATTTATGTTTAAAAAAAAAAATCACTCAGACTGTAGAGAAGATTATAGGAAGGGAAAATGTAGAAAAAGAAAAATTAATGAAGAAGTGATCATACATTTCTTTAGTACTTGCATTTTTGGACTCAAAGTGGATGGTACATGGTAACTACATCAAAGCACCCGTAAAACATAAGGCTATTCTTTGAGAATGAAATTTAAAAGAATCAAAATGCAAAGAATGGGAACAGATATCCATAGAGAATATTCAGGAGTCTGATAGTAGGTATGAAATTGACAACTTTCAGAAAGACCCCCAAATCTAATTTAACTAAAGTGTAACCTCAAATAAGTACAACTATCACTAAAATATTTAAGTTAATCTTACAGATCAGAGTGAAGATGGTAGAGACTGAGGGGGACCCTGGCCTTTCCCAGTCCCTCACACACAGCTGTACTGAGATGAGATCACTTGGAACACCCAGGAAATCAATCTGTGGACTGACAGAAGGATCTCCACGGTTGAAGGGAAACAGCATGGCTGGTGCAAGGTGCATGGGAGTGAATTAGGGGAGAGGGAACCCTTTCCAAGGAGAGACAAAAGGGAGAGAAAGAAAGAGGGGTTAAGAGAGTGTGGCATCGGTTCACACAAGAGGCAAGTGTCTCCGGACCACGGATTGGGGAAAAAAACTAGTGAGTGTCACAGGGTTTTTTTGCTAACAGCTTTTGGAGCTCAAACTCTGAGGACTTCCAAATGTGCAACTTTCTCTGGAGTGGAGCTGTGGCGTGCACTCCTGGGGAGGAGGCAGCTGGCCCCTGAGTGCATAGCATGGTGTAGAGATCTCCAGGGCATGTTGGGAGAGAATGGTTCCCTTCCTGGAGTACTTTTGGAAGAGGATATACTGCCTCCCCAAGGACAAAAGACCCTGCAGGTGCCAGCAAAAGGTGTTTCATAGACGCACCAAGAGGGAATGTAACCTTTGCTGCTTTTAGCAGCACTACACCATAGACTCCATGCCCTGCACAGGTGTGGGACTATTTTTCAGGGACAAAGGACTTGGGACAAAGTGTGGAGAGGGTCTACTCTGGAGGAGGTGGGTGGATCCAAATGGTGCCGGGTCCTTTAAGGCTTTGGGTTTTGAATCCCGGTCTGGCAACAAAGAAAAAACGCAGGACAGTTGTGGCACGGGGAAAGCTGTCTGTCCTATTAGGTGAGGGCTGCCTGAATGGGAGTGTGTGAGATTCCCCCTGTCTGGGGATAAGAGATTGTGGTGGTGCCATCCCCCCACCCCCAAATCACCACACTGGGGCTTCAGAGAGCAACACAGTGGCCCCCAGTGGAGGCGGGACCTGCTTACACCAAACTCTGCCACCTCGTGCCTGGCAACTGCTTAATTACTGGAGCAAGACCAAATCTGAGCCAGTGCAATGGGCCTCTCCTCCAGACCAGCACAGCCAGCAACCGCCGTGCCCCCACCCCACCCCCCCCACCATGCACCAAGTGTACTGAAAGTCAAGTGCTTCAAAATAACACCTGCAGCTCTGGTAGAAAAAGGACAAGACTTACTTTTGGAATGAGGGTCATAGTTTCTTGTGTATTTGTCTTTTCATTTCCTTTTCTTTTTTTGTTTTTTAACGTTTACTTATTATTGAGAGACAAAGTGCTAGCAGGGGAGGGGGCAGAGAGAGAGAGGGAGACACAGAATCCAAAGCAGGCTCCAGGCTCCGAGCTGTCAGCACAGAGCCTGACGCGGGGCTCGAACTCACAAACTGCAAGATCGTGACCTGAGCCGAAGTCGGTCGCCTAACCAAATGAGCCACCCAGGCACCCCTCTTTTTTTTTTTTTTTGATCAGTCTTAATTCTTTTTTTTTTCTTTTCTTCTTTTTCTTTTCCTTTTTCTTCAGAATCAGGCTTATAGTTTTTTGATTCTATGGGGGTTTTTTGTTCCCTTTTCTTTTCTCTTTTTTTTTTACAGACCAGGGTTTTCCCCCTTTTCCAGGTTTATTTTACCAAGCAAACCAAAGCACAGCTACTTAGAGGTCCAAATACTCCCCACTGCAAGCGAGGGGGAGCTCTGCAGAAGACTGACCAGTGGGAAAGAGCAGCAAAACACAGCAGCAGAGAGCACACAGCATACACCACAAACACTTCCGGAAGTGCCAGGCACTGGAGAGTGTATGACGCCTTTCGAATACAGCTTTACTCTCAGGTGCAGGAAATATAACAAGCTTTTAAAACACAAAAGACAGAAACTTAGCCAAAATAACAAGCTGGAGGAATTCTCCTCCCCCAAAAAAAGGTCAAGAAGAAATCACAGCCAGGGACTTGCTCAAAACAGATATAAGCAATATACCTGAACAAGAATTTAGAACAAGAGTCATAAAACTCCCACCTGGGCTTGAAAAAAGCATGGAAGCTACCAGAGAAACCCTTGCTGCAGAGATTAAAGACCTACAAACTAGTCAGGCTGAAATAAAAAATGCTATAACCGAGATGCAAAATCGACTGGATATAGTCACAAGGACCGAAGAAGCAGAGGAGAGAATAGGTGATGTAGAAGATAAAATTATGGAAAATCATAAGGCTGAAAAGCAGAGGGAAAGGAAACTATTATATCACCAGGGAACACTTGGAGAACTTACGGATTCCATAAAATGAAACAATATCCGTATCACATGAGTCTCAGAAGATGAAGAGCGGGGAAAGGGGGCAGAAGATTTATTTGAACAAATTATAGCTCAGAACCTCCCTAATCTGGGGAAGGAAATAAGCATTCAAGTCCAAAAGGCTCAGAGAACTCACCTCAAAATTAACAAAAACAGGTCAACATCATGACATATCATAGTAAAACTAGCAAAATACAAAGATAAAGAGAGAATCCTGAAGGCAGCTAGGGACAAAAGGTCCTTAACCCACAGGGGTAGACACATTAAGTTTCACAGCAGACCTGTCCACTAGATTTGGCAGGCCAGAAGAGAGTGGCAGGAAATATTCAATGTGCTGAATGGGAAAAATATGGAGACACAAATTCTGTATCCAGCAAAGCTGAATTTAGAATAGGAGAGATAAAGAGTTTCCCAGACAAACAAAAACTAAAGAAGTTTGTGAACATTAAACCAGCCCTGCAAGAAATTTTAAGGGGGGACTCTTTGAGTGGAGAAAAAAAAAAAAGAAGACCAAAGCAACAAAGACCACAAAAGACCAGAGAACATCACTAGAAACACCCACTCTACAGGTAACACGATGGCACTAAATTCATATCTTTCAATAATCACTCTGAACATAAATGGACTAAATGCTCCAATCAAAAGACAAAGGGTATCAGAATGGATTAAAAAACAAGATCCATCTATATGTTGCCTACAAGAGACTCATTTTAGATGTAAAGACACCAGCAGATTGAAAGTGAGGGGATGGAGAACCATCTATCATGCTAATGGAGATCAAAATAAAGGCAGAGTAGCCATACTTCTATCAGAGAAATGCGATTTTTTAAAACAAAGACTATAACAGGAGATGAAGAAGGACATTAAGTCATAATTAGGGGGTCTATCAAGAAGAGCTTTTATAAATATTTATGCCTCCAACTTGAAAGCACCCAAATACACAAAACAGTTAATAGCAAACAAAGAAATTCATTGATAATAATACCATACTAGTCAGGGACTTTACCCCACTTACAGCAATGGACAGATGATCTAAGCAGAAAATCAACAAGGAAACAGTGACTTTGAATGACACACGGGACCAGATTGACTTAACAGATATATTCAGAACATTTAATCCTAAAGCAGCAGAAAACACATTCTCCTCAGTGCACATAGAACATTATCCAAAACAGATCATATACTGGGTCACAAATCAGACCTCAACAGGTACAAAAGGATCAAGATCGTATCATGCATATTTTCAGGTCATAACACTATGAAACTTGAAATTAACCACAAGAAAAAATTTGGAAAGCACTCAAATACATGGAGGTTAACGAGCATCCTACTAAAGAATGAATAGGTTAACCAGGAAATTAAAGGAGAAAAAAAAAAAAACACATGGAAGCAAATGAAATCGAAAACTCAGCAGTCCAAACCCTCTGGGATACAGCAAAGACAGTGCAAAAGCAAAGTATATTATAATTCAGGCCTATCTGAAGAAGCAAGAAAGGTTCTGAATACACAATCTAACCTTATACCTAATGGAGCTAGAAAAAGAAGAGCAAATAAAGCCTAAAGCCAGCAGAAGGGAAATAAGGTTAAAACATAAATAAATTATATAAAAACAAACAAAAGCAGTAGAATAGCTCAATAGAATGAAACGTTGGTTCTTTGAAAGAATAAACAAAATTGAGCAGCGCGTGGGTGGCTCAGTCGGTTAAGCATCCAACTTCAGCTCAGGTCACGATCTCATGGTTTGTCAGTTCGAGCCCCATGTCAGGCTGTCTGCTGTCAGCACAGAGCCCAGTTCAGATCCTCTGCCCCCCTCCTACTCTCTCGTGCATTCTCCTTCAAAATAAATAAATAAACATTAAAGAAAAGAATAAACAAAATTGATAAACCCCTAGCCAGACTTATCAAAAAGAGAAAAGACCCAAATAGGTAAAATCATGAATGAAAGAGGAAAGATAACAACCAACACACAGAAATACAATTATAAGAGAATACTATGAAAAATTATATGCCAACAAACTGAGCAATCTAGAAGAGATGAACAAATTCCTAGAAACATACAAACTACAAAAAATGAAACAGAAGAAATAGAAAACCTGAACAGACCCATAACCAGCAAAGATATTGAATTAGGAGTCAAAAATCTCCCAACAAATGAAAGTCCTGGGCCAGATGGCTTCCCAGGGGAATTCTTCTGGACATTTAAATAAAGATGATACCTATTCTTCTCAAACTTTTCCAAAAAATAGAAATGGAAGGAAAGCTTCCACACTTATTCTATGAAACCAGCATTACCTTGACTCCAAGACCAGACAAAGATGCCACTAAAAAGGAGAATTACAGGCTAATATCCCTGATGAACCCAGATGCAAAAATTCTCACTAAGATACAGCAAATCAAATTCAACAGTACATTAAAATAATTCTTCACCATGATCAAGTGGGATTTATTCCTGGGCAACAGGGCTGGTTCAATATTCACAAATCAATCAACATGATATACCACATTAATAAAAGAAAGATAAAGACCATATGATCCTTTCAATAGATGCAGAAAAAGCAGTTGACAAAATACAGCGTTGTTTCTTGATAAAAACCCTCAAGAAAGTAGAGAGAGAAAGAACATACTTCAACATCATAAAGGCCATATACAAATGACCCACAGCTAATACCATCCTCAATGAGTAAAAATGGAGATCTTTCCCCCTAGGGTCAGGAACACTCTCATCACTGTTGTTAAACATAGTACTGGAAGTCCTAGCTTCAGCAATCAGACAACAAAAAGAAATTAAAGGCATACCAACTGGCAAGGAAGAAGTCAAACTTTCACTCTTTGCAGATGACATGATACTCTATGTGGAAAACCAAAAGACTCTACTAAAAAACTGCTTGCACTGATACATGAATTCAGGAAAATCACAAGATATAAAATCAACGTGCAGAAACTGATTGTATTCCTACAATCAGTACACCAACAATGAAGCAGCAGAAAGAGAAATCAAGGAATAGATTCCATTTACCACTGCACCAAAAATCATAAGATCCCTAGGAATAAACCTAACCAAATAGGTAAAAGACCTATAGGCTGAAAACTATAGAAAGCTTGTGAAAGAAATTGAAGACACAAAGAAACGGAAAAACATTCCATGCTCATGGACTGAAAGAATATTGTTAAGATGTCAATAGTACCCAAGGCAATCTATATATTCAATGCAATCTCTATCAAAGTAACACGAGTATTCTTCACAGAGCTAGAACAAACAATTCTAAAATTTGTATGGAACCAGAAAAGCCCCCAAATAGCCAAAGTAACATTGAAATGCAAAAACCAAAGCTGGAGGTATCACAATTTCAGACTTCAAGCTGTGTAACAAAGCTGTAATAATCAAGACAGTATGATACTGGCACAAAACCGACACATACGTTAATGGAACAGAATAGAGAACCCAGAAATGGACCCACAAAGATATGGCCAACGAATATTCAACAAAGCAGGAAAGAATATCCAATGAAAAAAAAGACAGTTCCTTCAGCAAATGGTGCTGGGAAAAATGGACAGCAACATACAGAAGAACGAACGTGGACGACTTTCTTACACCATACACAAAAATAAACTCAAAATGGATTAGAGAACTAAATGCAAGACAGGAAACCATCAAAATCCTAGAGGAGAAAACAGGCAGCAACCTCTTTGACCTCAGCTTCAGCAACTTCTACTTCGACATGTCTCCAAAGGCAAGGGAAACAAAAGCAAAAATGAACTCTTAGCACCTCATCAAGATAAAAAGCTTCTGCACAGCAAAGGAAACAATCAATAAAACTAACAGGCAACTGACAGAATAGTAGAGGGTATTTGCAAATGACATATCAGATGAAGGGTTCATATCCAAAATCTATAAAGAACTTATCAAACTAAACACCCAAACACAAATAATCCAGTGAAGAAATGGGCAGAAGACATAAAAAGACACTTTTCAAAAGAAGGCAGTCAAATGGCTGACATGAAAAGATACTCAACATCACTCATCATCCAGGAAATACACATCAAAACCGCAATGAGATACCACCTCACACCTGACAGAAAGGCTAAAATTAACAACTCAGGCAACAATAGATGTTGGCGAGGATGTGGAGAAAGGGAACCCTTTTGCACTGTTGGTGGGAATGCAAACTGGTGCAGCCGCTCTGGAAAATAGTATGGAGGTTACTTAAAAAACTAAAAATGGAATTACCCTATGACCCAGCAATTGCACTATGAGGTATTTATCCAAAGGATATAAAAATGCTGATTTGAAGGGGCACATGCACCCCAATGTTTATAGCAGCCCTATCAACAATAGCCAAATCATGGAAAGAGCCCAAATGTTCATCCACTGATGAATGGGTAAAAAAGATGTAATATATACATACAATGAAATGTTACTCGGCCATCAACAAGAATGAAATCTTACCATTTGCAACAATGTGGATGAAACCAGAGTATATTATGCTAAGCAAAATAAGTTAGAGAAAAGACAACTATTACAATTTCACTCATAAGTGGAATTTAAGAAACAAAACAGAGAACATAGGGGAAACGAAGAAAAAATAAGACAAAAAGAGAGAGTGGGCCTAACCATAAGAGACTATTAAATATGGAGAACAAACTGAGAGTTGCTGGAGGGGAGGTGGGTGGGGGGATGGGCATTAAGGAGGGTACTTGGTGGGATGAGCACTGGGTGTTATATGTAAGTGATGAGTCCCTGGGTTCTACTCCTGAAACCAATACTATACAGTATGTTAACTAACTTGAATTTAAATAAGTACATTTTTAAAAATCAATTTTAGAACATGTTATAAAAAATAACGAGCAGGTCACCGGGTGGCTCAGTCCGTTAAGCATCCAACTCTTGATTTTGGTTCAGGTCATGATCTCATGGTTTATGAGTTAGAGCCCTGCCTGGCTCTCTGTGCTGACAGTGGAAAACCTTAGGATTCTCTCTCTCCCTCTCTCTCCGTCTCTCCTCAGTTTGTGTGCGCGCACACACTCTTTCTCTCTCTCAAAATACACCAATAAACATTAAAAAAAATTATGAGCTAAAAAATTAGAGTGCTCTACGTTGAAGTCTACAAACCATTGGTTTGATGTTGTATTTTTTTCTTTGTTGTTTTTTTTTATTTCAAACAGTGATTGACAATGATTACGCAGAAGATTTCACATCAACATCCAAATTTCCATCTTCCCTGGAAACCTCAGCAGCTCTGGCAACTCTGTATCCATGCAAGGCAACAATCTGTTATAAATAAGCAGCAATTACGTTAATTGTGATAAAATTCTAGCAGAAACTTCTCTAAAATAAATGGAAAAATTCTTTTACTATTTTTTAAGTTTATTTATTTTGAAAGAGAGAGAGAGAATGTGTGTCTGTGTGCACATGCGAGCAGGGCAGAGGCAAAGAGGGAGGGGGAGAGAGAGAATCCTAAGCAGGCTCTGCGCCGTCAGCCGGGAGCCTGACACAAGGCTCAATCCCACAAACCGATGGGTTCATGACCTAGGCCAAAATCGAGTCAGATGCTCATCCAACTGAGCCACCCAGGCGCCCCTAAATTCTTTCACTTCTATTTTTGAGTAACATGGGACTGTTTTTATGCTGTTTGAAAAGAAAAGAGAAAAATTTATCCTGTTGCCAACTGAAATATATTCAACAAGCATTTATCAAAAGCCTACTAGGAACCAACCCCCGCTATTAGGAGTCTGGGGTCTAACCGGAGAGTTCTTATGAACTCTCTACAATGTGATCACAGACATCTCTTGGAGAGCCCACTGAACATTTATTCTGCCAACTGAAAAGGCAAACGCTCATTTCAAGATCTGAGGTGTTCAAAGTCCAGTTTCCATTAGGCTGCCCCAAACCTCTACACCTTTCTGGCTGAGAAGCACTTCACCCCCACCTCCCTGAACGCAAGGCCACTGAGGTTTTAGAACTATATGGTCTGAGTGCTCACATACAGGCCCTTTGATACCCTGGGTAGTGGCTGCTGCCTATGCCGTAATCTACTGTGTGAAAACAGACTCAGGTCATAAATTGCTAAATACAAGAAACAAAAGTCAATCAAGTAAGTCCTCTCGAAAGAATTGTTATTTCATATAAATCTGCAAAAAAAATTTTTTTTTAAAAGAGGCCACATCCTTTCCTCTTCTAAGCTACCTGAGATGTCCTTTAAGTCCTTTTTATTCTCTTCACCAATCACCCTATCACCATACAGTCATCATGTATCAGAGGTAGCTGTGCTCTACGAATGTATACGACATACAGTCTGCTCCAAGAGCTGAGGCCATGAGAGGAGAACAAGGTATGATCTGACAAGCTTCTGCTTTCTCTTATAAATACTATGAGAAATATTATTTGGCAACTTCCAAACACCAAGCTAATGAATTAAATACTTATAGGTAAAAATATATATAAAGTAAAATGCAGTTGCAAATGTATACGAGGGGATATCTATGCCAGCTTTTGGAATGGACTTATAGAGAACACATTTCCTCATGAAAATAGGCTTTACTTATATTTTAACATTTCAAGACATTAAATATGTAATAGTTTTCCCAATGGCATATGGCTTGAATTGATATTGGTAAATAATTGTACATAAAATAAAACTACACTGAAAGAGATGTTAGTAAAAATGACAAAACAGAGGCAGTAGAAGCCATTGCACAGGTGTATGCCATATTACAAGTTGAAAAAAAAATCTTGCAATTACAGGCCTACACTATTTATTTCACTTGTGTGTAATTACATTTTGTACATGTTTGTTTAGGAATATCAATCCAAGACATCGTTTTGAGAATATAATTAACTGGATGGTAGAACAGAACGTGTGTGTGTTTTTACTATTTTTGTGTTTCTGTATTTCAAACAAGTTGGTCTTTGTTAGCTGTGTTTAACTGCCATCTAGAGTTAAAATGAATCCATTTCTTTTCCCTTCTACTACTTTTCTTCAAAATTTTAGGCATATAAGCCAACATGTTTACTATTTCACATCAAACAAATATAACAAAATTGTAAAAGGACAACTTTATCCAATTTTTCAAAGTACCATTAACATTTCCACCAGCTGCAAATATTTTAAGTTGACTAAAACTTGAGGCTCCCATTTAATCTAATTAAAACATTATTTTTTGAATGTATAAACAAACTAGTAATCAACGTCGTACACATTTGAACTTGGGGAAATACATTAGAAACTTGCAGAAAATTAATTTGCCATCTAGCTCTTTGGCTTTTTACTTGTATTTTTTTCAGAGCCCAAGAAAAGCATACCCGTATATAAAGATATTCAGGAATCATTTCATGTTGTTAACCTCGCTGAAAAAAATGATTCTAAAAATGAGCCAAATCCCAAGTGTATATTTAACTAGGGTTTTCAAAATTCTTACATTAAAAGTAACATTCATTTTCAAATATGAGGTTTGTAAGAACAAGCCATCAATAGAATCAAACTCAGCTTTCAATTTAATAAAGTCATTTCTGAAAAGCAATACCCAAAAGAAAAAAAAATCAGGTTTGAAAGTAAGACCCGATGCTCTGGCAAAAGAAGAAATGTATTCATACAAAAGTCTCAAAAAACTAGATAAGACATCATCTCATGCTTTTGTCACGTAAATGAAGGATATGGGTGATTTTTTAAAAAATTATCTGTCCCAAACGCATTAATCAACAACAGACTATCTCACAATATTTTAACATACCATCAGATCTTGAAACAAAGAAGTGGCAATGTAGAAAGACTGCAACTCTTATTCTTTCAAAGGAAATTTTAAGTTTTCAAGGAGAGATAGCAAACAATAATAATGAGAAACAGGCTAGTGCCAAGAGCCTCCAATTTTTTTAGTAAACAGATGCAGAGCATCACAAAAAGATGGAAACTGCAGAATGCAGTGCTCCAAGTCGTGAAGTATGCATTAAGAAGGTTTTTAATTGCTTACTCAATAGTGGACTCATACAGTTGTTACTGAATTCTAAGAGCAAGGCCCGGGGTGGGGGTGGGGCAGGAAGAGACATGGAGAAAATAAACAGGCAGAACTATACAAAATTCCCACTTCAAGAAAAGCCTGAGTTAAAGAGTTAGAGAGACTAGTGAGTAAACTGAAAGCCGCTGGGAAATCAAGGAGCCAGGATTAAAGGGGGGGGGGGGGGAAGGCTTTTAAATTATACACAGCTGGAAGGGTGTCAATTTAAGACAAAAGGATTGTGTGAGCTTTAAATTGCCGAAATTTGGGGAGGAGAAAATATACGTATTTTACTATGTATACAAAACACAAGTGATTTGCTAAGAATTATCATGTGTGCTTTCAATTTAAAAATTCTAATGCGTTCCAAGTGAATTTTAGAACCAGTGAGGTTTTTAATTTGCTCTCGCAGGAAGGAAAAAGCTTATGCAAATTCTCACTGGAAATCTCTGGGAATGAGCATAGTTTTATCAGCACAGTCTTATTCTCTCAGCCAAGAATGTCTACAATGCAGGCACCAGCTGTGATAATGACTTCTCTATTGCACAGTTTTATCTGATTAGACCTAGATTGATAGCTGATTCGTTGACAAAAGATCCTAAAGAAGTATCTGGTTGTAAATTCTCTTTGGTCAAAACCCATCCAGGACCAATTTAAGGCATTTCAGAGATATTCTGAGCATAGAGTATTTTTCCATAGTGAACTGGACCATCTACAACTCTGGAAAAAGATAAAAGTCCAATGATTATATTTCAGAGTGAAGAAAAGCAGAAAGACAAGCAATTGGACCCACTGCACCAAATTTCATCTGGGATTTCCTGAAACAAGGGAGAAAGAAAAAAACCACTAACTCCATTTCAGGCATGAGTGCTTCATTTTCTTATTACTTGTCTACCCAAAGTACACCCAAAGGATGTCTAAAAAAGATGGCGTCTGTGTAAACCATAACTGCAAACCTCTGTATAAACTATAAGTTACTGTAATTTCAAGTCTGAAACTGTCAAGGTTTCTGGGATTCTTTTAATTATTTCTTAGTATCCAAAGCTTGTCCTTTCTTTTCCATCAAGTCTCCTACTTCTATTCTTTACTTATCAGTCTCACCTTTTCCAATCCTTCCTTCTCTTTGTTACTGTCAAACCTCTATTTTCTAAGTCTCTGACACCAGATATGAAATCTTCAAAACTGGAGGAAATGAGGAGAAAACATTCTTCTCAATGCTTCCTTTCCACGGCTCCTCACCCCAGACATATTCTCATGCACACACTTCCATAAGGGCTCCTTCACTTACAAGAGTTCACACCCCATGTTGCCACCTGATACCCCCAATTACAAAAGCAGACCTCCAAATTCCACCCAGTTTGCAAAACTCAACTTAGCCTTCCAAAGTGTTATCTAGGGGTGCCTGGGTGGCTCAGTCGGTTGAGCGTCCAGCTTCAGCTCAGGTCAACATATCACGGTTCATGAGTTCGAGCCCCCCATCTGGCTTGCTGCTCTCAGCACAGAGCCCACTTCAGATCTGTCTCCCTCTCTCTCTGACCCTCTCTTGCTCACACTCTCTCTCTCATAAATATATGGACTTTTTAAATGTTACCTAGACTATTCCTGCTCTTGGTGCTCTTTCTTCTCTAGCACCCTCACAATCTGCAGGATACATTTTAGTGACACATTATTGACATACTGTACACAATTACTTACAATACTAACATCAAGCTGGGACTCATTTACTTACAATATGGTCATAAATCAGGTCTCTAAACCTCAGTTTTCTCAGCTATAAGAATGGGGATAGTAAGTTAAGCAACCCTGTCTTGCTCACAGGACTGTTACGAGGATTAGATGAGGTAAATCACACACAGCGCCTAGTACAGAATGAACAGTCAATGAAAAGGAGTCATTATTATGTTGTCAGCCAAAATCCTCTAGCTTTCTGTATATACTTTAAGAGCCCTGTAGGCTTTTGAGGGCAGAAACTATATCTGAGAGATATTTAATAAATGCATCTTTTAGAATTTATGGCTAAAGAACACAGGGCTTTCTAAATGATGAGGCTAAGGAACAATTTTAGCACAGTGGTGGGCAGAACTATACCAGGGTTAGGAAATACTAACTTCACTGCACATTTACAGAATGCCCCATTATGAGCCAAGCATCACTTACAAGGTTCCCATAATCTGTGTGGTAGACCAAGAATATCTCACTCCAAGAAGTACCCAAACCTACCCAATAGAGAAGCTGTGTAGAGACAAACTGTGCAATTGCCACAGATACTTTTTCCCCAGCCAAGTGTCTCACAGAAAAGATCAACTGGGGGCTGTCATGAAGAGCGGAGCTATCACAGCAGATCTTTGAGTAGAGCAAGTGCTTTTACAGGATGCTACAAAATAATCCGTCTCTCTAGATAACTTTTAAGTGTCTGTGAGGTATTCCTGATTACTGTCCCCCTAAATATTGCAAGACAATTCTAAGGTATTCCTTGATTCACTCCTAGGGAAGACGATGACCTAAAGAAGCGAGATTCCAAGTCAAAAGAGCTGGGTCTGTCCCAATTATGTCACTATGCAAACCATGCATAAAGCAGGAGAGGCGAACAAAGTTTGTTTTAAACAACATACAAATGCTTTCATGTGCAGCCTCAAGGTTCATGCAACCCATTGCCAATTTAAAAAAAAATTCTTACTTGTAAATTTACATAAAAGGTAAGAATGCCTTGTACCCATGCAAAAGCTCTATTTCATTCCTAGAACAAAGGGCCAGACAGCTAAATCGAAGGTCCTATTAACTGAAGACAGAGCTCTCTTAAATTATGATGCAAATTCAATCCCAGATTATTTCAAGGCCATTTTAGTTGCTGAGGATACAGCAGCTAATAAGAATCGAGAATACCTGTTCTTAGGGTGAAGAACAGTGGTACAGTGTTGTGTTCTGGAGAGAAATACAGCAGGAGGAGGACAAAGAAGAAATGGAACTCCTCTCTTATATTGGAGGTCCACGGGAATGCTTCCTTGAGGAGGCAGCATTGAAAGATAAGGAACTGAGTCTACGTGAGTTTCTAAGGAATGGGTTTTCCAAGCAAAGGAACCATAAAGCGCCATAGTCCTGAAGCATCAGCGGAGTTTCATGGAGATATTCTGGGAAGAAAAAAATACGAGACACCGGGACTAGAGTCTGGCACTTCGCCCTTGACCAACTCAGTAACGTTAGGAAGAAAACAACTTTACCTCTCTTGAACCTCAGTTTCTACCTCTGAAACTAAGGAATAGTACCTCGTGTCTCACCAACTTATTTCAAAGGGGAAAAAAAGGTTTAAGAATGCGCTTCACAGCACAAAAGGATTATTTCTAAGTGCGGGGTCCTGAGGGCCGTGGGAAATTTCATTAAACCTCTGCGGGCTTCAAACCACAACCTAAATAAACGGCCAAGCTTGTCTGCTCCTCTGTTAAATGAGGACAGTGGGACCTACCCAACCCAGCATTGTGGGAAAGGGCCGAGATAATCCACATAACACCGCGACCCGCATGCAGACCCCTCAAAACGTCACCGATTAATGTTACTTTCCCTAGTGGGTGCGAACAGGGGCTCCGCTCCCCCGCTCAGCAACGGAACACCAGGGTGAAGCTCTTTGAATTAAAGTGCTTTTACTCACTGTAAAGACCATTCAATCCCTTTGGAGTACCTTGAAGGGGGCTTCCCCATTTCCACACTCCGTGACTTTCTAGCTTCCCTCTCTGAAGCCTTTTGAACGGATACAGGTCTCATTTTAAAAGGCCTTGAAATTGAGCTACCGCCAAACGCTTTCGCAAGGCTCGCAGCTACTGCTTTGGGAAAACTCCCGCGCCAGAGGTCCGCCTTTTATAGCAACGTGATTACGCCACCTCGTTGCGCGTGCGCAATGATGGCGGCGTGACCACGCCCAGGCCTGTGCTGGGACCCAGCGTCCGCCCTGTAGCGGACGCCTTTACCGAAAAGGTCTAAGCGCGGCTAAGTGAGTGGAGTCCCACGGCGTTACGGGCCGCGGGTGGGGGCCCTGACTGTCCGAGAACGGCGCAGGTGTCCGCAGGGCCGGCGGGTGGGGGGAGAATGTTGTTAACGGGGAAGGGCTGGGGTGATGAGGAAAGGTCGTTGAGTCCTGAGCAGGAGTTGGAGTGATCGGAGGATTGAGGACTCTCAGACCATGGGGATCTTCGGTTCGAAAGGCAGTATTTATCTTGGGGTTTGCCTGGAGTGCTGATGGCGGGCTTACGGAAGAGAAGTTACCATGGACTAACTTTCCGGGATTTCCTTGACGCTGCAATGGAAAGTGGGAGGAATGCGGCGAGGAGTGGCCTGCAGTGATCTTAGAGGAAGTATCTGTAACTGGATCCTTGCGGGCGGGCCTGGAGAGGTTGCTGTCCGTGGTGCTGAGCAAAACACAGCTCCTTCCTTTAGAAGGAAACCCGATGAGGGCAGGGCAGTGTTTCCTTGGCTGGGCTCAGGGCCCTACACCTCCATGCATGTACACAGAAGGAAGAGCTCAGTCTGTCAGCGCTGGACACTCCGAGATTAGCGACAGTATTTAATTCATAAAATTTAGGAAAGCCAGTGCTTCGCCCGAGGAAAGAATTTCATTCCTGTTTTTTCTCTCCCTTAGGACAGTCACCTTTGGCTTTTGCACCCAGCCAGATGATTTGCCTTCAGGCTCCCAGCCTTCAAAGTACTGCACTTGATCTTTTATCAGTATTGATCCAGGCTCTTCAGTCAAGGTGAGCTTGCTCATGTGCCATTAAAATGGGCTTTCCCAAACTCCCCAAACAGGACTCCTGAGCACGCAGGGTACAGTGAAGGGAACAATTGTGCTTTTCCACCGCAGTTACACATGAAAAATACTTTCTTATTTGGAAAAGAGATGGTAGAACTGGGCAGTCTTCCAATAAAAGAAAGACCATGAGTTTCCAGTTGGTTCTCATACTTGTTTGCCTTTCTATGTGTGTATGCACATGCATGAGAGGTGGTGTTCCTGTGTTGAATTTTACAGAGTGGATTTTTTTTTTTCTGTTGATTCAATAAAATGTTTACTAGTCTTAGTACCAGCTGCTTGTTTGTTTTCAATTCAGATTAAGGTTAAAGTGTGAGGAAATAAGAGGAAGAAATGTGAAATGTTTAGTTTACCTGATTCATGGTGTTTGGGGATGCACCTGGCATATGAAAAGCTGCGCATCGTAAATAAAAATGGTTTTAAGTGCATTCTCTCATTTTATGCATTACATCTCAATTTTTATTTTTCAATTCTGAGAGAATCAATGGGTTGAGGTAATAAAACCATCAACTCTTGAAAAGCTGAGGCTATGTAGTAGAAGTAACTGTACATGTTTTTATTATTTAGCAGAAAGCTTATAAGGCAGCTTTGACTAAGGATGACTTCGTTGCTTGCTCAAGAAATTCGCCTTTCTAAAAGACATGAAGAAATGTAAGGTTTTTTTTTTTTAAAGGCTTATCTAAATGAATACATTGTGCTGGCTTTCTTAGTGAAATATTGTGTGAACAGACTTAAAAATCTGAAAATGTGTCATTTAAATTTTCTAACACTTGAGAGATTTGGTATTAGGGAACGTCACTGTCTCTTAAGAATAATAAAGATTAAAAGGGTTATTTATGTTTTTACTTTGCTTTGCTATTACCTAGATAAATTTACCCTTCTCACCTTTCTAGGTTCCTCACTGGTATTTAATGGACTTCTCTAAACCTCTTACCCATAGCAGGCTTGGTTTAATGGTCTAATGTTGCTGTCTTGAAACGTGTAATAGTTTTTTTTTTTTTAAAGGAGCCCCATATTTTCATTTTGCATTAGGCCTTACAAATTATATAACCAGTCCAGTACTTATATTGATATCAACCATCTCCACCTCTTTCTGTGGGCTTTCATGTTTTCTTTAATTAATTTCTTTTCTTTAGTTCATTACCAGGCCCCCTTCCTTGGCTTTCTAAGGTATTTTCCTTATAAAAAATGTTCAAATTACTCAATTTTAATTCTACCCTCATGTATTTTTTATCATCTGACAATTTTTAATTAACCATTTAAGAGGGCCAAAAAACTTGTAAAATGATGATTTGACCAATGAGACACTTTTAAAATATATAAAACAAAGCAGTTTGATAATTTACTTACAACTTTTTACATCTTTCTTCAATTACTGTTTCACCTTGTTGTGAGTATGCATACATACACACAGCCTCTCACTCATATATGGAACCATCATCTTTCTCTTGGAAAAAGAGGAAAAAAATATTTTTATTGCTTCTTCAAACATATGGAAGTTTAGCGCAATTCTAAATGTGTAACATGAGATTCAGGGGTATTGAAGTGTTAAGCAGAAGGTTTCGTATAGCAAGTTATATCAATGTATGTGTGTGGGGAGGTATATATAAGTATGTGTACAAAGGGATATGTATTACAGTTTGCATTTTCACCAAAAAATTAAAACATGTTTTAACACTCTAAAATAATTGCAAAGACCATAGAGGCTAAAAAAAAAAAAAAAGAAGCATGTACTTACAGTAGATACGTTAATGAAAATAATTTTACCCATATTTAAGACTTACTGAACTATCTTAGTTCTCTACTGTCTTAATAATTGACATAGTAGTTGGCTTTCAAAATACATTGAACTTGAATTGAGGTGTAATTAAGAAATGTACTTCCATATTGAACAAGCTAAAATGTTCCCTTAAAAAAAAAATTATATAATCTTCCTTTTTTCTAGAGTATCACAAAGATTAATGTTACTTCAACAAATGGAGAATAAATGTCTAGATGAAAACAAGGAAAAGGCATCTCAGATACAAGCAGCTCAAACTGCTCTTAAAAGGAACCTTAGTCTTTTAAAGGTAAGTTTCATTGATTTTAGATATTTTCCCTCACCTATGCAAAAAAGGTTTTAAGTGAATTTCATAATTTTGATGTATATGATTTGTTTTGAATAAAATTAACGAAGTACCATCTAGTTTTTAAACCCATGTTAGATAAGTTGCATATGGATTCTCATTTTTTTAATGAAAAAAAAATGGAAGTTTGCTTAAGCTAAGTGTTTTTAATCAACCAGAAAAATCAGTGACCACGGAAGGAATTTAAAGGTCACCTTTGTGCAAGACGTAATAAATTTAAGATACAGCTCTCTATCTTCTTTTATTTATCGGGAGATTCTAAAACCCCATGAAGTACCTATAATGTTTTTAGATCCAACTCAAAACTATCCTCATAAAAACGAGAACAATTTGATTTTGCCCTATTGGGGCCACAGTCAACACACAGAATTCATATCTAACAGATAACAGATTTCCCAGATCTCTCTTGATAGTGATGGAGGAGGTGGTCAAAGTATGTGATTGCGCAGGGCCTCACCATTTGGCCAATGTGCCCATTTGGAGTAAAATCATATGTGTAACATTTTTGGCTGCTTGCTATACTTTGCTTCCAGAATTGTATGGCTTCATCCATAATTAAAACCCTAAAGTTTGCTTCCATTCAAGCTTCCAAGAGATCCTATGACTAAAACATTTGGTAGTAAGGCTATATTATTTAAGTTATAAAGCAGTGTTTTCAGTTTTTTATTGTTAAATATTTTCATCGATAGGCATGATATAGTTATCTTCTGTAGTCACTAGAGGATAAAGGAAGAGGGAAATTCAGTTATCTTCTCAGCTTCTGGCAGTTTGATCCACAGTAATTTAAGTCACAGCCATAGTGCTACCAAAGCATTCTATGTTGCCATATGTCTTACTTGCCCAATGGTGTTTGCAATATTTATTTTTAAATGGAAATATATAGGATAATCTGGAATTTGCTGTGAAAATTCAGAAAAACTAAATTAGAAGGCTTGAAGGCTTGACTGCTACCTACCTGCAACAAGTACAGGTGTTATTCGGATTTTTCAAGTTTGTCTTCCTTTTAGTGAGCAAGTATTTGGTGAATGCCCAGAGTTCTTACTACTAAGCTAGTTCTCAGCAGAAGGTGGAGTCAACAAAAGAATTCAGAGTTCTTTACATCCAGGAGCTCATAGGCTTAACTGATAACCTAAGGTTGAGGTTGTCACACACAAAATAGGAGACCTTAGGAGATCAAACATTCAGTTACGTGGAATCCTCAGCACTGCGGGACTAAGTATAAAAACTCATCAAAAGCTAAAATATTCTAACAAGTCTGACAGTGGAAGCTAAGCTGGAACGGTGTTTGAATAGGCACAAGGTAAGGTATTCCACTGCATTCTTACAGAAGAACCAAGCCCAGAAGAATGAATAGCCCAATTAATGTTCACGGGACCCTGAGCTAACTACCTCGTAAAGCCACAGGAAGCAAGGTTGGATAGATTTTGAGAGACCCAACTGAAGAATCTGAGACTTGATATATAGGGATAATACAGTACTAGACATGTTTGAGCAAAAGAAAACTAGAGACTTACATAAGAAACATATGGGTATTTAAGAAAAGATTCATCTCCTATTCCCATGAATGTGATTTGAAGAATGGAGAGCTTAAAGAAGAATAGCTAAGAAATCATTGTCCTATCTAGAAGGAAGATAATGAACCTAGTTTCATCGTCTTTTGGTATGGTTTTTCTCCCCCCGATAATAAAATATATTCTCACTGTAATAAACTTGAAAGCGTAAAGAAGATGAGCTAGCATAGTTGTTTTTATTGTTTTTTTAATCTTTATTTTGAGAGAGAGAGCATGAGCAGGGGAAGGCAGACAAAGGGGGGGGGGGAGACAGAGAGAGATAGAGAGAGAATGAATCCCAAGCAGTCTCTGCACTGTCAGCACAGAGCCCAATGAGGGGCTCGATCCCATGAACTATGAGATCATGACCTGAGCCAAAGTCAAGAGTCAAATGCTTAACTGACTGAGCCACTCAGAGCCCCTGAAATAGCTTTTTTTCCATATCACCCCACCCAGCTAGAAATTAGTATTTTTTTGTATTTTTCCTGTCAGTCTTTTCATAAACAGATACAGTGTGTTTGCTGTTAGACAGGCAGTCTCTTCACTTTTTTAAAAACATACTTTGAATATTTGTATATGCCATTTTTTTATCCTGCTTTCCCTCTTATTATTTTGTTTGAAACTCTGTAAAGAGATTATTGTGCAAGTGACATAAATAAGACTTGATCACAGAATATTCAGTTGGGAGCAACTTTTCAAAGCATATAGATTCACTTCTCATTGAAGGTTATACTTTTTTTTTTTTTTTAGCATAAAAACTTTTCTTCAAGATTAAAGTAAAAATGGACCTGCTTTGGCCTAAAGCCCCACCCATTTTGCCCTTCCTTGTCTGCTCTATTGTCACTCTAAGGAATGGTGAAAACCACTGACCACTGCTATTGCCTTAATTTAGAGCTGAGGAAACCATAAGGTAACTAACTACTCCTAATACCCCTGGTCAAGAACAGTTTCAGTTACATCACGATATGTACTTAAGACCAGAATACACTTTAAAAATGGTTCCACTAAAACTTGGAAGCATTCTTGTAAAGACACTAATAACAATATAAGGATGAGCTCTATCAGCATCCATTATTTGACCTTAGTGTTTCTTATATTGGTCAGAGCATCCAAATAACAGGGAGTAAGCCTTGATTTTTGGAAAGGAAGATCTAACACTAGTATTTTTAAACGATATGGCTGTATATGTAGACAAGCCAAAGTTGTTTTCAAACTAGTATTAGTTGAGTAAAATTAATGGATAGAAAGTAAACATAAAAATATCAGTAACAATCCTATAGATATACTTGGAAAATAGGAGATCACATTCACATTAGCAATGAAATTATAAAATACTTGGGAATGCTCTTAACAAGGGACGTACATGACTGTTACAATTACTACATTTCAATGGGAGATTCAAGAGAAAATTTAAATGGAGACATATGCCTTAATCCTGATGGGAAAACTATTATTTTTTAACTATTATTTTTATAACACCAGTTGTCACAAAGTTATGTTTTTTAAGGTTTATTATTGAGAGAGGGAGAGAGAGGGAGCATGAGTGGGGGAGGGGCAGAGACAGTGAGGGGACAGAGGATCTGAAGCGGGCTCCTCACAGACAGCAGTCAGCCCAATGTAGGGCTCGAATTCATAAACTGTGAAATCACAACCTGAGCTAAAGTCGGAGGCTTAACCGACTGAGCAACCCAGGCACCCCACAATGTTATTTTTAGATCCAATAGAACCCCACAAAAATTTCACATCAAACCCAACAAAATTTCTCTAAATGCATTTGGAAAAATAAATTAGCAAGAGTATCAAAGAATGTCTTTAAAATGGGATGATAATGAAAAGACTAATCCCAAACTGTTCAAGCATATTAGTAAAAGAATGAACATGAGTTTACATAGAGAAGAAAACTCACACTGAGGGTTTAGTCAGTAAGTATCATAGATGATAATGGATTGTTAGCTTGTTAGTTTCCAGAAATGAAATAAAATGAAATTTATCTGCCTTTTAAAAACAAAATCGACTTGGAAGAGAGAATTGTTTCCATAAATACTTCCAGGATGTCAAAGGTCATCTCTTTCCACCTCCTTTCTTACCCCCACCACCAGTGACAAAATTGTTTAACCCAAAAAGTCAGTTTTGTGGTAGCAACATCATCTTGTGAAGAAAATGAACAAACATTCCAGGGTGAGAAGGAACAGGCGTGTGCTACAGCAGACTAGAGATATGGCAGATGCTTCCTGTAAGGTGCATCCCGGAAGCCTTCTTGGGGTGGCTGCCGGTTAGAGCCTTGAACCAGCTGCCCCCCAGGATGGCCAATAACTTACAGGACCCCATCTCTCCTCTTCCCTACTCACATTTCTCACTTTCTCCAAATCCAGTGAAGAGCGAGTTTAACAAATGCTTAAGTGCTGCTTGTACCAGTGACCCTGTATCTCATGCCTAACTATCTTCTTTTTGCAATCCCAGAAATTGCACCTTGAGCACATTAAACGATTAGACCCAGCCCAGCCAGAGCTGGCATCACTGCATAGATTTATAGGGACATATCCATTGCTGGGTTGAGAGGGAGGGACAGGTCTAGTGAGGGGAAAAGAAAGAAATCGCAGTACATGACTTTTTGTGCTCACAGTTTACCTTTCCTAATCATGAGTCAACTCATTTATAGAGGCTGCTGAATACTGCCATAGAGTAACGTTTACACCACCATCCATACTGGAAACTTGTTTTTTAATTGTTATGAAAAATTGCGAACCTATGTAGAAGAGGAAATCGAAGAATGAACTTCCATGTGCTTATCACCCAGATTCAGTAATTATCAAAACACAGCCAATCTTGTTTCATCTACACTCCTCACCTTCACCCCCAGCCCGCCCCTCAAATTATTTTGAAGCTAATCTTCAGGCATGCCATTGTGTCATCTATAAACACTTTGGTGTACATCTATTTCAGTGTTTATCAAAGATAAGGGCTATTTCAAAGTATAATCGCAATACCACGATCAACTTAAGAAATTGACAATTCCTCACATATTCAGTTGAGATGCCCGTCTCCCATATTAACTTTTTAAATATTTTTAAGTTTACATATTTATTTTGAGAAAGAAAGAGAGAGCACAAACAGGGAAGGAGGGAGAGGGAGAGAGAATCCCAAGCAAGCTCCTTGCTGTCAGTGCAGAGCCTGATGAAGAGCTCGAAACTCAGACCCTGAGATAACCTGAGCAGAAACCAGAAGTCAGACGCTTGACAGACTGAGCCACCCAGATGTCCCTCCCTTATTAACTTACATTTGTTTGAATCAGGAGCCAAATAAAATCCAGTATGTAATTGACAGATAGGTTTCTCTAATCTCTAGAAGTTCCCTCTGCCCCACCCCTTTCTTTTCTAACCCCCTTTGAATTTCTTTGTTGAAGGAATTGGCTCATTTCTCCAATAGAGCTTCTCACAATCTGGATATTACTAATTACATTGCTGAAGTATCATTTAGTATGTTCCTCTATTCCCCATAATTGACATAGATTGATAGGATGAAGTTGTGCTGTGCAACAGAAATATAACGCAAGTATTATAAAATTTCCTAGTAACCATTTTTAATAAGGTTAAAAGAAACATTAAATGAAACATTAAAATTTTCCTATTTCAAATATATTGCTCCTGAAAGTTAGTACATACCTTGTTCTTTTTTCTTACTGGGCCTTCAAAATTCAGTGTGTATTTTACATTTCCAGCGCTTCTCGACTCAGACTTGTCACATTTCAAATTCTCAGCAACCACATGTTAATGCTCTGCATTTCTAGAGACCTGATCACATTCAGGTTCAGTGTTTTGGGGGAAGAACACTTTTGTAATGACTCGTTGTCTCTCCTTCTGGAATGTCAGCAGTCACTGGTGATCGTGGCCTACATATGCTTATCAGGGCTTGCAAAAAGTGGTATTTGCATTCTTCTATTCCTTCTTATTCGATTACTGATCATTTACAAGAAGATGAACCTGCCCTCAGCAGATAGTTGGTTATACTGAAGTACATTTCCTATAGGAACAAGCATGAGTGCTTGATTCTTTTCTCTGTACTTAGTTTTCAAAGATAACAGGTTGATTCTCTAGTATCCTCCAAAAGTGACAAATTGGTGTTTTTAAATATGGCTGCAGTGTTCAATCTGTATTCCCACTGATGCTCCAACTGTCCCATTTTTACCAAGTGGAAACCTCCAAGGTAGCTCGTGAATGCCTCTGACCTGATCTTAACAGTCCTTGGTAGTTTACTTTCTTTCTGGTACGATGGTATCTATCAGGTTCATCATACGCATTTGGAATTGGCCTTTGCTCCAAGGAGCCCTGGATCCTTTTGATAGGAATGTATATTTAGAGCCCTTGATCCGGTGTTTCTTACAACTTTTTTTAAAGATAAAATTGAAAAAAAAAAAAAAAGATAAAAGTCAGCAAGAGCTCGTATCAATAATTCCATTTCGATCACATGATTCCAAGACTTTTAACTTAAAATCATCAACCTTTAACTCTTTTTTTCCCCCTCAAACCAAAAATCTCAGTTCGCAAGTAATTTCCCAGTACCAACCTCATAGTCATTTACTGTATCCCGTGATAGAGACACCACTACCAGCAACAGTATGATTACAGACTATGGCTCTCAGTCAGAACCTTTTTACAATTCTTTTTGTCCTTGGGGTACATCTCACTATGGATGCTCAGTCAAAATACCGTGTTCTAAGACCACCTGATGTACTTTTTTCTTGATGTGGCTATGCCACCAAATAGACAACAGGTTTGTTTCCTTTTGTTTGCAACTTTTAGGGATTGCTTTTTCATTTGTTCTGTAACTATATCAATTTTTCAATGATATGTATCAAGTGACAGATCTGTAAAAAACAAGATAAAAAGGTCTAGTCAGGCAAGTCTACCCTCTTTTCACCTGTTTTTTTTTCTTCTTCCCCCCAGCCCCCTTGGGTACTTTTTTTTTTTAAGCTTTTCATTTATACTCAGGAAACTTTTGACACCTTAATCATTTATTTATGTAGTGAATATTTAAGAGTTTAGTACACGCCCTGCACTTTATAAGATTCTCAGATGCTTAAAGGTAGTAGCAAACATAGTCCTTATCATCTCACAGTGTATAGTCAAAGAGAAGGTTCTTCATTGAAAATAATATGATATAACTTGCTACAGAAGGTAGAGATTTTTCAGTCAGGCTGAGGAATTCATATTTTGTCCTCTGTGTAGTGGGTATGTTTTTTTTTTAAGTAGTAAAGACATATTTAAGTAGTAATTTTAGCAAAACTCATCAATTTCATATGAGGTTGAAATGAGACATAGTCTAAGCCTGGGTCCAAGTCATATTTGTTGAACAAGTAAGTAATAATAAGGCCATAGCACAGGATGGCATGGACAGACTAAAGGAGACATCCTGAAGGATCAGTCTACGGACCTTTGCATTTTTAAATGTCAGGGAATAAGAAGAGTTGAAGATAGAAGATGCAGCATCGGTGTCCGGGGGAGGAGAACTCCCACTATTGTATATTCAGTACAGTCAGGAGGACTGTTTTATTAGGTTGAGGAATAAGGGCTAGAAAGTTATCTGTCCCTCTACATTAAGAGCTGAAGCTAGATAAGAGGCAGTCTTGGAGAGAGCAAAAGTAAAAAGATGAGGACAGATGTCACAAATCTTAAGAAAGCCCACACTTCAGATTAAGAAGAGAAAAAAGGAGCCAGCTAAGGAGAAAGAGAAGTAGGAGGCAGAGAGGTAAGCAAAACAGCTAAGAAAGTAAAATCTCACTTGAGAAAGAAGTTCTCTGGAAGGGTGATAATCCCTTGTCGAAATGCTTCGGAGCTGACAGTCAAGTTACTCACAACAGGCCTGTCTTACCAGGCCACAGATCCCTGCTCATGTCTACTCTTTCATTGCAAATCTGCTCTTCTAGGAGAGAGATTCAATATCCTTACTTTCTGGTCTTTAAGGCAAAGGTTTATAATCTTGTCTATAGGTGCAAGTGGCACCTAGATCTACCACTAACAGTAAATTTGTAACTATTCTAATAATGGTGTAAATGGAGTTAGGATTCTTTTGTTTGATTTATAACAGTTCCAGGACCTTGTACAATCTCAGTGCAATCACAGAAGAGTTAATCTTCACTATTCAGTGTAGCATCGGCATCAGAAGCTCTTTAGCATGTGTCTCAGCTACAAACTTCTGGTGGGGAATAGACAGGGCTATTAGATGGGCTTTTGATCCCTAAATTGCTGGTTTTCCCCTTCAAATCACCTTCTTCTAGACAGCAGGTGCATTAATGGTTGTGCAACTTTGGGGAGTCCCTTTAGGGAATTTCCTGTTTTTCCCTTTTACATTTCACACCCATTCCTTGCTCCCGCCGCTACCATCTGCTCGCTCTTTTCTCCTGTTCAGCATTGGATTCTTCACACCCCACTCCCACGCCCTTTTCCATCGCTCTCCGTCTGTCCAACAGCCCTGTACTTGGATTGCTCCAATGCTTGTACATGGATCAGAGAACTTTCTCTTTTCGATCAACTCACTAAGCTCAAAGGAGAGACAAAATTTACACAGCCTTGAGCCAAGGCCTCTGTGAACTTGACAAACATAAGCAAGCACAAGACAACATAGGTGCCAATGTGAGGAGCATGAAACAGAGCTCAGCATTTCACTAACGACTTGGAATGTTCTACATTTCTGGGCATACACTTCATCCACATATCAAGGTAACATCTTTACCCGAGTATGAATTAAGTGTAATTAATTACCCTTGTGTTTCTACAACCATAAGAGCAAATGCACACACCCACGAATTAAACTACAAATTAAAGCCCAGTGCTTAAAAGCCATCAGATGAATGATGCACAACGTAGCAGTAAAGCTGGCCATCGAGACTGCCCTAGAAATCTAGTACTAAAAATCTAGAGTGTAGTGAAAAGGCTTTTGCTGCAAAGTACGGAGGTGCCTCATGGTCTTTCTTTTCAATATGTGGAGAATTTGCATGAATATAAAATAAAAAGAACACCGAACAAATGAAATGTGTGACATTAATATACCACTTCCATGATCTGGCCCAGAACACTTCACTTTTAAGGTTAGTGCAGTGTCAAAATATCTGTTTTTAGGGGCGCCTGGGTGGCTCAGTCAGTTAAGCGACCGACTTCGGCTCAGGTCACGATCTCTTGGTCCGTGAGTTCGAGCCCCACGTCGGGCTCTGGGCTGATGGCTCAGAGCCTGGAGCCTGCTTTCGATTCTGTGTCTCCCTCTCTCTCTGCCCCTCCCCCATTCATGCTCTGTCTCTGTCTCAAAAATAAATAAATGTTAAAAAAAATTTTTTTTTAAAAAAACACCAAATATCTGTTTTTAGTGTCGGAATATTTGACCGTTTTATCCACCTGGCAGTTTTGAATGGTATTAGGGCTAAGGTAGTATCCTGAGCAGTTTTATAAGAAAGTCCATTTTTCAAGAATTATTGCCATTTACTATTTTAAATGAAATGGAAGACCTTGAAAGTGCTCTCGACACTACCCCCACTTTTTATTTTAAGATAAGAAATGCTCTGTTCTCGATCTGAAACTGGTTGCCTCGCCAGTGATCAGTCTCCTACCTCAATGACCTTCCTTCAGTTCAGACTGTATATCCAGAGAAGAGAGATTTGGGATATAGATGTTGCTATTACAGGTGCCATTTGTATGTGTTATGTAAATACATTTTGTTTCTATAACATTGATACCTATCACAGGATATAGAAGCAGCAGAAAAGTCTCTACAGACCCGGAGTCACCCAATTCCATCACCAGAGGTGGTTTCTCTTGAGGTGAGAATCTTAAAGATCAAAAGTATAAGAAGAGACCCCATGCTGTTATGAGTACGTTTTAAATTAACTGTGGTTCTATGTATGTATTTCCCAGACTTATTTATTCAGTAAAATAAACAAGATATGTCTGATTGATCCTTACATGTCCACAGTGCTGTGCTTTGTATGTAGGTGACTGATAAGTATCTTGATGTTAAGAAAAAAAAAGTGTCACATGAAAATTTTCTTAAAATCCTTATCTTTTCATCTAGAAACAACTACACTGTTAAACCATGAGAGACACTATGCATTAAATCTTAAGATGACAGCATGCCTAACCAAAGTGCTTTTCCTGTTGGCTAATGTTAGTAGTTTAGTCCCTTCACCAATTTTCAACCAATGCTATTTCAATGCATATTATCATGCAGTATAGTGTGGCTTTTGTCTGTTTTATTTTGCTCAGTTCAAGAACAGATTGGGAAGATTGTTGGCAAAAATAAATCCTACTTGGTATACGAATATATCTGTGATGAAAGGAAATTTACTCCATATAGAATAGTTTAATTTTATATTCCTAATGACCTTTTTCAGATACAGTTTGCTTGCTGCCTAACCAGAGATGTGAATAGACTCAAAATTCAAGGATGAGAATTTGCCCTTCAATTTTCTGTGTCATCTAGAGTAATAAGAAGAGGCAGTGATCAAGGATAGAAAGAACTCTGGTACAAAGTTGTGCCTTGGGCATGTCTTTTTCTTTGTTGAATTCTCCAATACCTTGCTCTGGCCTATACGGGGCCCACACAATAGGGGTTAATCCAGCCATGAATGGTGGAGAAACTCCCAACCACAGGCGATGGTTGGTATTTTTCTGAGCTAGTCTTGAACAGCAGGATGACCTCTATTTTAAGTGTTTCAGGCTACTTCTCAGACCACATGCATAGATAGATAGATATGTAGAACCGCTCACCATTTTCAACTTTCAGAACTCCTGTACCTTGTTAATGTGCAGAGTGGATCATTATGTATTCTTAATGCTATGGAATTCTTTGGCTGAATTTCCCAAAATGAGATTCATAGTGATCATCTCCTATAAAATGCCCTGCAAGGATAGAGATTTTTGGTCGTTTACTTTTATTTGGCTTTGTTAGAGCAGTCATGCAAAAAGCCATCAAAGCTTCTAGAAACTATATGGTGATCTTTGCATGAGCCTCTGTAGCTTACAGACTTGCTACAGGCAGGCCATTAATACAGTATCTCAATTTCTAAGCCATTTAATGAAAAGTGGTTACATTATATTATTTTTTCTCAATATAAAAAAAAATTGGGAAGAAATTACAATTTACCATAACGAGTGCTCTTCTAAAAGGTATAATGGATGCACATTTTAAATGTTTCTCCCCTCACAATTAAGGAGTCCATTCACCTGAATCCTGTACTGGTTACATTTCAGTTCCTGAGCTCATCACAGGTCCAATCTTTTTAGGCCAACTATAAATCAGTTGTTCATGTTTAATCATTTCATTGTAATAACTTCAGTACACGTAATCATTTGGTAGGAGATTTGGAACAGTAACCGAAAACATTTAATGATCGTAGCCATAAATGATTCCACTGGTAATAATCACAAGGTTGGCCACAAGAGGGCGTGTAAAATCACAATAAAATCCTAAAACCTGTAATTCTGCCAGGCTCTGGTTTTACTGAGAAATTTGAAAATTAACACTAGTAAGTAGCCAGATTTCTTTCTAAAATTAACATAAAATATTCTGTAGAGGAAGTGCATTCTACGTCTATGTGTGCATGTGTGTGTGTGTACACGCATACACACACTTCAGTGAATAAACATTTAGACTATTATGAAGAGCCAAGTTCAATTGCTTGATATGCTTTTTTACTTTTGGATGTTGTTTTTTTTTTTTTTCCAGACTCTTTACTGGGCATCAGTAGAAGAATATATTCCCAAGTGGGAACAGTTTCTTTTAGGAAGAGCACCATATCCGATCGGTGTTGAAAATGAAAATGAAGCAGAAAAATACCACTCAAAATGAGGCACAGTGATAACTCCTTCACATGCTCTTTCAAAAGAACCTGTTTAGTACAGCTGAATATTAAAGAATATGCAGATCGTTTCAGGAACTTTAGGAATCGGGTATGTTCCCAGTGTCCCATTACCTTCTCAATGACAGTCAGGATCTGACAATCTGCTGAGTCTCAGGTTGTCACTTTGAGACCTACTAGTAGTTCCAGGTCAAGAATTTGCCTTCTGCCAAATCCATGGAAGTGTTAGTGTTAAAAGCTCATACTGAAAGGTGGACTGTTTATTAAACAAGTTGCTAAATAAGTGTGTGTGTCTCGTTTTAAGGAAAAAAAAATCATTTACAGCCATTCTTATCTAAACAGTAAATACTAGCTGTTCTGATGCTACATTTTCTAGAATCATTTTGGTTATTTTATTACGGGGATCATGTTCAGCACAGGATCAAAGTGGGTGTTGGTCCATTATTACAGTTTCTTCTAACAAGTAGAAAAAATAGAGACACTTAAGCTGCTTCAATATAATATTTATTAGAGAATGGATTTATAGGATTTTGTCCTTCATAGATAATCAAACCTCTGAAAGTTCTGGGGGAAAGAACTAAACCATCAAGCCTTTGATAAGTAGCCAGTTTCAGGAAGGCTCAGACTTGGTTCTGAAAAAGGTCCCCTGTTAGAGCTGAGAATGGTTATTGGATTTTGACTTGGTTATTTAAGGACTGCCAACCCTGTGAATGTCGATAACTCCTCTCATCTTCTCATCTTTAAACTTGCCCTTCCTTTCCCTCTCCCTTCTATTTTCATTATTTCTGAAACTGTCAGAAAGCTTTGAGGTTCCTCAGTCTTCCACTGCTTGAACACTCAAAAAAATTTGTTTTTCTAATTATAGAGGCAGCTCCTGCTAGCAAGGGGAGTCTATACGTTCATTGCCATTCAAGCATTTAAATTTCAAACTGGTTTGTGTTTTTAAAAGAAAATAGGATAAGCTAAAAAAAAAAAAAAAAAAACACGATATTGAAACGTCCATTGTGCTGATAAGTTCCTTTAAACTACCATCTTGGAAATATCCTGTTGAGTGGGTGGTTGGTGTGGGCAACAATAACGTTGTTTTCATAATATGCGCTGGCAGATTAACATACTTCTCTACAGTGTTAACAGTTGTAATTAAGGAATAAACAGCACAGAGTGTCAGTCCGATGACAATTTCATCTATAGTGTCACAATACAAAATGTCACAAAATATTAGAACTGTTATATAACTATAAAAAGTATCCGCTTAAAAGCTGAAAGCCTTTTTAAAAAAGGAAGACAGAGAAAGGAAGAAAAAAGAAAACTGGCATAGAGACCAGAACAATTTATACCTTCTCAAGAATGTTCTGACATGAAAATAAATTGATAATTTTTTTTTTCCTGTTACATCACAGTTTGGTTTCTAGCCATCCAGTTGATTTAGCAGGAGAATGCACGGCTTTTTAGCAGCTTTGAATTGGTAAACAGATTTAGATGTAGTAGAAAGGAACATGAGGAAGTTTTTTTTTTTTTTTTTAACATCCAATCTTTCCCAGCATATGCACATAAGAAGGTGAATGAAGCGATGTGAAACTTATATCTCTTTAGTCAAGTGAAAAAAAAAGGCTAAACATTTGTTGAGATAGTAAAATATTGTGTCAAGCAAGTAGGCACATTCCAAAATTAAACAGTGGTTGATACGTTAACATCCTCAAATATTTGAGTGCACACTTCCTTTGAGTTCTGTAAATTAAATCACCAGTAGGTTCGATTAAAATACAAAATGAATAGCAATTTAACCATGTCAGAAAAGGTTGTTTTTTTCCTCCCCTAAGTTGACTGACTTGCTAAATAGTTTCTAAAAAGAGCATATATTTAATATACCCTGGGTTACCACTTAGGGAAGCGGGATGGATGTCATTTCTAGGCTTTAGCTGTATCATTTGCCCTGTTACTAGAGAATACCTCAAAAACTCCCAGAGATGACTTTATTCCTGGCCCCCACAGAACTCCCTCCCCTTCTCTCCTTGTAGACTGTAACAGATTGCACCACATGGTGTATGTTTAAAAAAAATATATCCATAGGGACCTAGATACCCCATTAAAGGGCTTTATATTCCTCATGGCAAATTAGCTTTACATAGGAATTTCCAAGTACCGTTTTCTGTAAGGAGGGAAGAAATACCATATCTAACGTGTATTTTGTATTTGCTATCACTAGGAATCAGACAAGGAAACAGGTCATCTACTCATACTCCCCCTGCCCCCTACCACTGCTATGATTCAGCGTCCTTCCCGTTCACTCCCATCTCATACCTACTATTTATGAAAAACACGAATTCGGTATTTGGGGGTTTGGATTTTGGTTTTTGTCTGTTTACAATAATGGGATTTTCAAAATAAAGGTCATTTCAAGATTTTCTTCGCACAGCCTTGCTTGGATTGTTGCAAACACAGAGGTGCATAAATACTCAAACTCATTTTATGCTGGAACCAACACTCTAGAAACCAGACATCTGGTCTTTCCCAGGAGGGGGGGCAGGGGGCAGCAGGAGCAGTGCCAGTGAAAGGGAGGTCAAATGGACAGTTTTCCCTGTGCGTTACGTCCAAGGTGCTTTCACATGTCAGCTGAAGACTTGAAGGACTATAATAATCTAACTCTTTTCACAATTTGGTCTGGTCTGTTCCAATCCCTTTTCCATCAAAAAAAAAAAAAATACAATGGATATGTGGACATACTTATTTTTGAACCAGAATTAAAGTGAGTTGGTGATTTTCTCACTTCTACAATAACTGGAGACAGGCCAGGGGGCGGGGAGTCTATGAAAAGCCAGGGTTTGCAATCACAAGAGTAAGGTAGGAAGCTTTAAACCCCATCAGGTAGGTTTTAGAGTATAAAATTAAATGCACAAGACCACGAATTTGGCTTATCCACAAAATGTATTCTTTTCCTTCCTTATTCTGTTAGTCTTTATTAAATAAACAAAGGTGAATTGGTTTAAAGTCTTTTTTTAAAAAAAAATAAAGTTTTAAATCTAGAGTTACCACCCTCCCCGTTTCAAGAATTGTCCAAACATTATAGCTACATGGCTTAAAAAAACTCTCCATTTTAACAGTCTAGTTGACCTCTTCTACTTTGATTAGGATGCTAAGATGCCTTTTTTTAAGTTTCTGACTAAAAATTTACTCATCAGAGAAGGTACAAAGTACATAGTGAGTTCCAACAGAGGAAGGAAGGAAGGAAAAGAGGGAAGGAGGGAAGGAGGGAGGGAGAGAGAGAGATCAATCTGTGGAAAATACAGAGAAGGCAAAGAGAAATTACTTTGAGAAAGCTTTAAGTTGAAGCAAGAAGTACGCCCACTTCTTGTGTTTTATTTGTTTATCTTATAATTTAGAAGTTAATTTGTCTACATAGGAAATTTAATTCCCTATGGCTAATACAAGAACATTTAGAGTTTTCTGGGACAAACACAGAGACGTGTCAAACTTCAGCAATTAAGGAGAGGATTGATATGTGGATTTGACGGCTGGCATTGTGATCTCCTTTTCTAACTGGAACTGAGATTATATCCTTACTAAAATCCAAGACAAGGAAAATGACTCAAACAAAGACAGAGGCAAAAAAAACACTTCCAGACATCATCTTACCTCTCAGAGTCGAGTTTCCTTGCCTACAAGAGAAAAAGGACCGGGTTCCCTACCTTCACAGTTAATGTTTCAGAGTTCCTGCCATTTTAAAAACTCTAACTGGTGTCTCAAAGAGAGACTGAGACTCAGCTAGAGCAGTATCTAGATTGACTAGTACAAATCAATAAATACTGGCATTAAGAGGAAACAATGGAGTGTTCTTATTTTAGAAAGATGATTTAGTTTGTATTTTTTTAATTTTTATTACTTTTTTAATGTTTTTATTTTTGAGAGAGCGAGAGTGTGCACACACACACACACACACACACACACACACACGTGGGGGAGGGGCAGAGAGAAGGGGAGACACAGAATCCGAAGCAGGCGCCAGGCTCCGCACTGTCAACACAGAGCCCAACACAGGCTGGAACCCTCAAGATCATGACCTGAGCCAAAGTCGGACGCTTAACCAACTGAGCCACCCAGGCACCCCTGTTTCTGTATTTTTGATGACAGCTGGATCATTTAACCTCCACTGTTAGAAAAACTAAGGGGCCCCTGGGTGGCTCAGTTGGTTAAGCGTCCGACTTCAGCTCAGGTCATGATCTCATGGTTTGTGGACCCAAGCCCAAAAATAAATAAATGTTAAAAAAAAATTTTTTTTAACTAAATACATAATTTGACCTCCCCCCCCCCCCGATAAGTCTGGGTTATCAATGTATGAGTGTCTCTGATGTTTTACATGTTACCGCTTTGGGGACAATTCAGTCAAATTAGAGACGGACAAAATTCCAAGTGTATCTTTGTCTAATCCATCTCTATCTTCTTTCCTTTCCCAATGCAACATAATCATTTTTCATGTCTTATTCTCCATTTATAAGATCTATAAAATAGACATTTTGTATTGGATGCTCTTCCTCAGGAAAACCATTAATACTAAGATGTTCAAAAGAAGCTAAATACAGAGCCTTTGAAAATGATAGAGGAAAACAAAGCTGGGTAACATTTAAGCATCATTCATTCATTCATTCATTCCAACAGATCTTTCTGACTGCCCATCGTGTAGCAGGCACAGCTCTAAGCACCAAAAATACAGAACACAAAACTGCCCTCTAAATCCAGGTCCTTAAATAATTTACATTCTGGAGGGGCACTGGGTGAAGAGGATTGAAGGTAGTGATTAAAAAACACAAACAGGTACCTGGCTGACTCAGTTGGTGGAGTTTGCTACTCTTGATTTCAGGGTCATGAGTTCAGGCCCCACACTAGGCATGGAGCCTACTTTAAATAAGATAAAATATGGGGCAACTAGGTATCTCAGTCGGTTAAGCATCAGACTTCAGCTCAGGTCATGATCCCGTGGCTCATGGGTTCAAGCCCCATGTCAGGCTCTGTGCTGACAGCTCAGAGCCTCGAACCTATTTCAGATTCTGTGTCATCCTCTCTCTCTGCCTCTCTCCTACTCGTGCTCTGTCTCTGTCTCAAAAATAAACAAACATTTAAAAAATAGTAAGAATAAATAAGTGAAATAAGTAATTATAAGATTTTTTTAACTTAAAAAATACCTAATATATTAGATGGTAATAAGGTCTAATACAGTATGAACATCTAAAGTGTCTGCTCAAACCAAGAAAACAAAGCACATTTCATAGTTTCTTAGAAAATAGGACTAGAAGACTTTGTCCCCCCATTCAAAGATCTTGAGGTAGGTTTTCCAATGAAGCAAGTTTTCCACTGCCACTAATTTGGATACTGTGTAAGCTTAATAGATTTGCAATAAAGAATGAAAAAAAATCCTCACTACTTCAACACATAATTTGTTTCATCAATATTCACAGCAGCATTATTCACAATAGCCAAAAAGTGGAAAGAATCCAAATGTCCACCACTGATTGAATAAACAAAATATGGCATACAAAGGAAGGGGAGGATCTATCCTTCCATCAAACAAAACAGACTTGAATCCAAAAATAGTACCAAGAGACAAAAAAGTCATTATATAATAAAGGGGTCAATTCATCAAAAAAATATATCCTAAATATATATACACCCAACATCACAGCACCTAAATATATTAAGTATATTCTAACCAATCTGAAGAGAGAAACAGACAGCAATAATAGTAGGAATTTCAACACCCCATTTCCACCAATGGATAGATCATCCAGACAGAAAATCAACAAGACAACATTGGACGTGAATCCTTTATCAGACCAAATGGGGCTAACAGACATTTATAGAACATTAAACCCAAGGGCAGCAGAATACACATTCTCAAGTGCACACTAAACATTCTCCAGGATAGATCATTTGATAGGCCACAAAACACGTCATAACAAATTTAAGAAGATGGAAATCATATCAAGTATCTTTTCTGACCACAATGGGACAAAACTGGAAATCAACAAAAGGAAAGCTGGAAATTTTATGATCACCTGTAAACTAAACAACACACTCCTGGACAATCTGTGTGCCAAAGAAGAAATCAAAGGGGAAACATAAAAACATCTCAAAACAATAAAAACAAATATACAATACAGCCAGACCTATAGGATGCTGCAATAGCAATTCTTAGAGGGCTATAGTGATAAATGAGTATGTTAATATAGAGATCTCAAGTAAACCATCTAACCTCAAGAACTAGAAAGAGAACAAACTAAGCCCAAAGTTAGCAGAAGGAAGGAAATAACAAAGATCAGAACAGAAATAGAGACCAGACAAACAATAGAAAAGATCAATGAAAATAAGACCTGTTTTTTGTTTTGGGTTTTTTTCTGAAAGATAAATTAACAAAATTTTGGCTAGATGAAGAAAAAAAACTCAATCAGAAATTAAGGAGGAGACACTACAACTCAACTAATACTACAGACATACACAGGTTCATAAGAGATTACTATGAGCAATTCTATGCCAACAAATTGGATAACCTAAAAGAAATGGATAAATTCCTAGAAACATACAACCTACCAAGACTGAATCACGAAGAAATAGAAAATCTTAATCAGTAATAATTAAGGAATTTAAATCATTATTCTAAAACGTATTCACTGGTGAATTCTATCACACATTAAAGACTAACATCAATCATTCTCAAACTCTTCCCACATGTCTAAGAGAAGGGAACTCTCCCAAATTTATTTTACAGGGCCAGCATTACCCTGATATCAAAGCCAGATAAAGATATACAAGAAAACTATAGACCACTATCCCTGATGAATATAGATGCAAAAATTCTCAACAAAATATTAGCAAACCAAATTCAGCAACATATTAAAATTATCATACACCATGAACAAGAAGGATTTATTCTGGGATGAAAAGATGATTCTATACACACAAATCAGTAAATGCAATACACATTAATAGAATGAAAGATAAACCATATTATCACCTCACTAGATGCAGAAAAAAGCTTTTTACAAATAAAACATCCTTTCATGATAAAAATCCTTAACAAACCAAGTATAGAAAAACATACTTTGACATAATAAAGGCCATATATGACAAACCCACAACGAACATCATATTTGATAAGATTAAAAGTTTTTCCTCTAAAAGCAGGAACAAGACAAGGATGCCCACTCTCACAAGTCCTAGCTAGAGCAAGTAGGCAAGACAAAGAAATAGAAAGCAGCGAAATTGGAAAATAAGTAGTAAAAATGTCATTATTTGTAGATAAGATCTTATAGAGAAAATCCTAAGGACTCAACCAAAACCCGTTGCAGGATATTAAATCAACGTACAAAAATCCATTGCATTTCTGCATAGTCACAATGACATATCTTAAAAAAAAGAAAGAAAATTTTCCCATTCACAACAGCATCAAAAATAAGCAAATAGGAATAAATTTGATCAAAGTGAAAGATCTTAACACTAAAAACTGCAGGACTTTGATGAAAGAAAGTGAAGACACAAAAAAATGGAAAGATATCCCATGTTCATGGATTAGAACAATGAATATTGTTAAAATGTCCCAAGTACTCAAAGCCATCTACAGATTCAAAGCAATCTCTATCAAAATTCCAATGACATTTTTCAGAGAAGTACAAACAATCCTAAAATTTGAATGGAACCACAAAAGACCATGAATAGCCAAACGATCCTAAGAAAGAACAAAACCAGAGGTATCACACTTCCTGATAAAAAAACCTATGTAATTAAAACAGTATGGTATTGGCATAAAAATAGACACATGGACCAATAGAACAGAACTGACATCCCAGAAATAAACTCCGAAATTTAGGGTCAACAAACATTTGACAATGGAGCCAAGAAAACCCAAGAGGGAAAGGATGGTCTCTTCAACAAATGGTGCTGGGAAAAGTGAATAACTATATGCAGAGAAGTGAAATTGAACCCCAATCTTACAGCACTCACAAAAATTTACTTAAAATGGATTAAAGACTTAAATATCAGACCTGACATAGTAAAACTCCTAGAAAAAAAACACAGAGAAAAAGCTTCCTGACATTAGTCTCAGCAACAATTTTTTTTTTCGGATATGACACCAAAAGCAAAAGAAATACAATACTCAACAAGTGGGACTACACCAAATTAAAAAGCTTCTACACAGCAAATGAAACAAAAAGGCAACATATAGAATGGAAGGAAATATTTGCAAACCACATACTGGTTAAAAGGTTAACATCCAAAATACATAAATTCATACAACTCAATGACACCACCACCACCACCAACAAAGGCAATTTGATTCTAAAATGGGCAGAAAAATTGAATAGACATTTTCTCAGAGAAGACATCCATGTGGCCAACAGGTACGTGAAAAGGTGCTTAACATCAATAGTCATAAAGGAAACGCAAATCAAACCCGTAGTGAGATATCACCTCATGCCTGATAGGCTATCATTAAGAAGACAAACAGTGGCAAGTGTTGGACAGGATGTGGAGAAAAGGGAACCGTTGTACGCTTTTCATGGGAATGTAAGGTAGTTCTGCCACTGAAAAACAGTAAGGAGTTTCTATCAAGCAATCCTACTTCTGATTCTATGCCCAAAATAACTGAAAAAAACATTATCAAAAAGATATCTGCACTCCCATGTGCACTGCAGCATTATTCACAATAGCCAAGATATTCCAACAACCCAAGTGTCCATCAACAGATGAATGGATAAAGAAAATGTGGCGTGTGTATATAGCTATATGTATACATACATACACACATATATACACATATACGTGCTATATATACACATATACACATGTATATCTATATACACATATACGTATATACCCATACACACATGTGGGCATGTGTACACATGTATATATCCATGTGAATGTATTCATACACACAATTAATTATTATTCACTCCTAAAAAAAAAAAAAAGATATCCTGCTATCTGTGACAACATGGATAGACCTTGAGGGCATTATGCTTAGTGAGAGAAGCCCAAGGTAAATATTGTATGGTATCACTTCTGTGTAGAATCTAAAAAAGCCAAACTCACAGAAACAGTGGAATGGTAGTTACCAGGTCTTGGGGTGCAGAAGGGAGAATGGTGGGGAGATAAATATTGAAAACTTGAAAATGAAAGGGAAGGAAGTTCTGAGGATCTAATGTACAGCACAGTGATTACTGTCAACAACATTGTATTATATGCTTCAAAACTGCTAAGAGACAATATCTTAAATGTTCTCACATTAAAAGGCAATGATAATTATGTGAGGTGATAGAGGTATGAGCTCAAGCGGGGTGGTAATCATACTCGACTATATAAATGTATCAAATCAACATGTTATACACATAAAACTTACACAATGTTAATGTCAATTTCAATAAACAATGTGGTGTACACATACAATGAAATATTGTCTAGCCTTAAAAAGGAAACTGACACATGCCTCAACATGGGTGAACCTTGAAGACATTATGCTAATTCAATTAAGCCAGAGAGAGAAGGACAAATACTGTATGATTCCACTTATATGACATAACAAAATTCATAGAGACATACAGTAGAATGGTGGTGGCCAGGAGCCGGGGAGTTCGAGTTTAATGAGCACAGAGTTTCAGTTTGGGAAGATACGTCAATTCCAGAGATGGATGGTGATGACGGTTTTACAACAATGTGGATGTGCTTAGTGCCACTGAAATGTACACTCAACAAAGGTTAATTAAAATGGTTAAGTTTTATGTGATGTATATGTTGCCACAACTGACACATTCTTCACTAAACATCACTGGACCACTTCCACTGTGTAAGCTATTTAAATCTCATGTGTAACAACCCAACATATACAAGGGGGTTCATTCTTCCTAGAAAATTTCTCCATGTATTCCAATCCATTTGACCGCCTGTCTTTGGAAGGTTGGTATTGCAGAGGATTTAATGCCTATGCAACTCCTTACAAACAAGGTTCTAGTCCCTGGTCTGCTACTGCCACTCCGTTTTCTCAGTGAGTTCAAGTTGTCTCGTGTTTTTATGATGATAGAAATGTTTTCCATCTGCACTGTCTAAAAATGGCAGCTACTAGCCTCATGTGGTTACTGAGCACTTAAAACATGGAGCTAGCTTAACTGAGAAACTTAATTTTTATCTAATTTCGATTGCTGGAAAAATTTTAAGTATGTTTGGAACAACCTAGCTATGTGGATGTACTCTTTCAAGTAAGTTTTATGAAATCTAAGTAGAAATCAAAGTATTTTCAATGTAAAACTTAGCATCCAAATGGATATATGCTGTAACAGTAAAATGCACACTGGATTTTAAAGACAGTAGGAAACAAACAAAAGTAGTTTAATTTTTGTACTGATCACATACTGAAATGTTCTTTTCAATGTATCAGATTAAATGTATTGGATTAAACATATTATTAAAATTAATTTCATTTGTTTCTACTTTTTCTAAAGTAGCTACTAGAAAATTCAAATGACAAATGATACTTGCATTATATTTTACTAAGCAACATTAAACTAGAAGATTTCTAAAAGCCCTAGTAATTCCCTGAATCATAAACTTTATAAGCATTTTTAAAAATCCACTCTCAGGGCGCCTGGGTGGCTCAGTCGGTTAAACATCTGATTCTTGCTTTCAGCTCAAGTCATGATCCCAGGATCATGAGATCAAGCCCTGTGTCTGTCTTCATGCTAGCAGCACAGAATCTGCTTAGGATTTTCTTTTTCTTTCTCTCCCTGCTCCTCCCCCTCTCACGCTCTTTCAAAATAAACTTTTAAAAAAATCTAGTCTCATATTTAACAATGAAGACTGTAATTATTGGATGTGGGGGAAATTTTCTCTCTTGAGAAAGAGAGAGAGAGAGGGGGACAGAGTGCTAGTGGGGGAGGGACAGAGAGAGAGGGAGACACAGAATCCAAACGGAGTCTAGGCTCTGAGCTTTCAGCACAGAGCCCAACACAGGGCTCAAACTCGCGGACCACAAGATCATGACCCGAGTCGAAATCAGACGCTTAACCGACTGAGCCACCAAGGCTCCCCAAATTTGGGGGAAATTTTTTAAGTTACATAGTTAATTGACCTTTCCATACTTCACTTCCAACAGAATACTTCAAAAGTTAGGTGAAAGCTTACAAGAGCAGAGTAGAATACAGTTTTGTCCTTAGAGTTGTATTAAGATGTGTGTTTAGGGGCACCTGGATGGCTCAGTCAGTTACTGAGGTCATCATCTCACAGCTCACGAGTTCGAACCTCACATCTGGCGCCATGCTGACAGCTCAGAGCCTAGAACCTGCTTCAGATTCTGTCTCCCTCTCTCTCTGCCCCTCCCCCAGTTGCACTCTCTCTCTCTCAAAAATAAACATTAAAAAACATTTTTTAAGGTGGGTTTTTTTTTTTAAATCCCAAGTCCAAGCACAATGGCTGGGAGATATCAGATGCTCAATAGTTTTTTATGAACATTAAAACTAGGACTTGAATTTTGACCAGATTCTTAATTAAAGTAAATTTGATGAGAACATTTATTAAAGATGCAACAGTATGAGGCCGCTAGCCGGATGAAATAATTTGGCGTTGGTTTCCTTACAGTACAAGATAAAAAGAAGCTGGATATGGAAATCAACGATTTGTTTTTTTCTCAGAGGACCCTGCTCATCACTGGAGGCAAGATTAATACTTGGTGATAACAAAGCATCTCTTATGGGCAAAGTACAATACAGACAAATACTATTAATCATCAAATTATAGACAGTGAAACGGAAGCAGTCTATGACATAGCATATGACATTAGTGATTGTCAAAGTCACAGCAGGGGATCCACTCTTATACCTGGGGACTCAGCATTCTTATTCTCTGCTTCTCCCCTGTCTCCAGGACCACACCGACAGGTTCTCCAGAGGAACCATAGAGAAGCAATTACCAGTTAAAATTAGGTTGAGAGGCAACACTGCTTTCACAAAACATGTATTTTAACTTCGTAAACTAAATAGGCTGAGTCCAAAATGGAATTCACATCATTGTCACTCACTAGTAAAAGGGTCTGAGCAGACTTCTGTATTAACCTTCATTCAAAATTAAATTTTTAAAAAATACATACACCAGGTCCTTGAAGTGTTCTGCCCATTATCAGCAATACCCGTATCATGAGAAATGGCGCAGTTTCTGCACAATTATGTAGTCATTTGCTCACCTAATAGAACTTATTTATTTACTCCCCTACATGCCCTTCAAATTCAGACTCCCCTCTAATTATGGCAAAGCTTCCTTCTATCTCACTCTCCCATTTAAAACTGAATCAGAAATAAGGTGCACGGGTGCCTGGGTGGCTCAGTCAGTTAAGAGTCTCTCTTCAGCTCAGGTCATGATCTCATGGTTCATGCGTTTGAGCCCCACATTGGGTTCTATGCTGACAGCTCAGAGCCTAGAGCCCGCTTCGATCCTCTGTCTCCGTGTCTCTCTCTGCCCCTCTCCCACTTAAACTCTCTCTCTCAAAAATAAACATTTAAAAATTAAAAAAAAAAAGAAGTGAGGTACGATTCAACAAATATTTACTCCTGAGATTCAGAACGGGCTAGGAATTATGGAGATCAACAATGTGGCTGCCTCTGAGACTCTTGTCTGTGAGCCGTCAGCCATATATACAGATAAAGTAGAAGCATGTCGGTGGCTCAGTCGGTTAAGTGTCCTACTCTTGATTTTGGCTCAGGTCATGATCTCATGGTTCCTGAGTTCAAACCCCAGGTCAGGCTCTAAAGAGCACACAGCTTCTCTCTCTCCCTCTCGCTCTCTGCCCCTACCCCTCCCGTGCCCTCTCTCACTCAAAATAAACAAACACGTATTTAAAAGGCAGAGTAGAAAGACCCAGGTAGGCCATCTATCACAGCCTGGGAAGGGTGGGCAGCCGTGTGGAGAGTTTAGGAGAGAGACAAAGAAACTAGTTCTACATCTTAAGGATCTTTGACAGAAGAGTAGAAATTAGCCAAGAGACTTTCAACTTCAAGATCCCAGAGAGACAATGCTGACAGCGCTCTGGCTACGGTAGGATATAAGTGTATGCCCCTCATTTACACGATCACTTTCTCACCTCAGATTTTCTCTCCAACTCTCGCCACTGAGACTGCTCCAGTGGAGCTCAGCAATGCTTCTATCATACTATGTCCAATGTTTGTCCTAAATACACATCCTCCTCAATCATTCCACAGCATCTGACACACTCCCTCACTCTTGAGTGAGTCTTCATTTGGTTTCCAGAGCCCTCAAAACTCCTGCCTACTGGCTCTATTTCAAGTCCCTTGACCCTCAGCTTTGGGTGACCCTCGGTTCAGTCTTTGACCTTATTCCTCTCTCCAACTATTCCCTCACTGATATCAAGCAGCCCATGGTGTTAAATATGATCCCCAAAGGGGAAAATTCCCAAATATGTATTCTCAGTTCTGATTTCTCCCTTGAGCTGAATGCCCACTCAACACTTGGATATCCAATAAGCACCTCAAATTTAAATATCCAAAATGGAACTCTAGATTTCTCCCCATCACGCTTATTCTGCCCAGTCTACTCCATCCATTGTAAGGGCCCTCACTACCTGTCCAATAGCACAGGTCAAAATCTTCAGATCACCCAACTCTTCCCCCACCCCCTTACCCACCATACATATAATCCACCAACAAGTCATACTGGCTCCACCTTCAAAATATATCCCCCACCTATTCCTCACCACCTCAATCACCATGAGCCTGAACACCCTTGCCTGGACTATAGCAATAGCTACTTGAGGATTCTCTAGCTTCCGCACTTGTCATTCTTTTCACTAGAGACCAACCAGAATAATCTAAATGATACTCTCCCATCCACAAAACTCCAAGGCTTTCCATTACCCTGGAAATAAAATTAACATTCTTTATCATGGCCTCCAAAGTCTTTCATGATCTGGATTCTGGCTGCCTTTTTTGGTATTTAATTTATTTATTTTGAGAGAGAGCCAGAACCCGGGGTGGGGGGGGCGGGGTGGTCAGGGGCAGGTGGGCAGGGGCAGAGAGAGAGAGAGAGAGAGAGAGAGACAGAGGATCTGAAGCGGGCTCCATGCTGACAGCAGAGAACCCAATGTGGGGCTTGAACTCACGAACTGTCAGATCATGACCTGAGCCGAAGTCAGAGGCTTTACCCAGTGAGCCACCCAGGCGCCCCCTGGTTGCCTTTTCAACATAATTTCCTGCACTCTGCCCCTTGACCTGTGAACTCCAGCCACACCAACTTTCTTTCCATCCCTCCCTGTTACTGTGGTGTTTTTGCACTCGCTAAAGCATCTCCTTGAAAGGCTTTTCACATCCTCATTTCATGCAGGTCTCTGCTCACATCTCACTTCGGTGTAGAGGCCTTCCCCGACCACCTTCTTTAAAATACACTCCCTTCCTAATACCTCCTAATTTCTATCCTCTTACCTGCATTATCTTCATAGTATATGACTTTGTACTACGTACCACTTATTGCTCTATTTGTTCCACTGAAACGCAAGCCTTGTGACAGCAGAGACTCTGTCTTGTCACCACATCATCAGCCCTTATCACGTTACCTGGCACCTACCAGGCACTTGATGAATGTAGTTTGAATAAATGAAAAGAGAGGGGCGCCTCGGTGACTCAGTGGGTTGAGCGTCCAACTCTTGATTTCAGCTCAGGTCATATTGGTAGGGTCATGGGATTAAGCCCTGTGCTGGGCTCCTCCCTGAAGGGTCTGCTTAAGATTTTCTCTCTCTCTCTCTCTCTCTCTCTCTCTCTTCCCCCCCCCCCACCCCTCTCCCCAGCTCATGCTCTCTAAAACAAACAAAAAATTAAAAAAGAAAGAAGTTAATACCTGTATAGTCCTGCTCAGAAACAGAAAGAAAGCCCAGCAAATAGCCCCAAACAGTGAGAGCAAAGAAAACACAGCAGTGAACCAGGGCCTGAACAAGAGGCAACCAGAGAGGACAGACAGAAGCAAGAGATTCACGGAAAAGAAAACGACAACAGCCACTCAAGGGAAGAAATACTGTCAAATTTCAACGACATTCATCAGAATCAGGTAGAAATAATCAGGAAATAATAACAAGCATCAGGAAATCAGGTCGAAAAAATTAACAAAGTTTAAGATCATGCAGTGTTGGTAAAGCTAAGGAGAAAATGTCCTCTTGCCTGCTGCTGGGAGGGTGTCAACAGGGGCAGGCCACGCTGCAGGGCAGTGTCATAGGATCTATAAAACCCCCAAATTCACACACCCTAAGACCCAATATCTCCATTCATACCCTAAGGAAACATTCACACAGCCGGACAATGAGGCAAACAGAAGAAAGCTTACTGAAGCCTGGTTTGTAGTATTACAAGAATTAGGAGCAACACGGATAGCCTCAGTAGAGAAATGGATAAAAAGTCTACCATCTGTTCATACAAAGGAACAGTACACACTAGTTAACAGGCATAAGATATATCTACATGTAATACTCTGGACTCCTGTCAGAGACATACTTTTAAGTGAAAAAGGCAATATGCGGAATTATTCAACGTATCATCTCTATTAAAAATAGGAGCATGTGGTGTTACTGTAGGTCTTACAAGGAGACAATGTGCGTGTGTATGCTGGAGGCCATAGAAACAAGTAAACGGTCAAAGAGGACCTGATCTTTATAGGTAACACTTTAATAGCTCACAGGTAATGTATGGGGAAAAAATGTGTTTAGAAAATATTTTTAGTGTTTATTTATTTTTGAGAGACAAAGCATGAGCAGGGGAGGGGCAGAGAGAGAGGGAGCCACAGAATCTGAAGCAGGCTCCAGGCTCCAAACTGTCAGCCCAGAGCCTGATGTGGGGCTTGAACCCACGAACCGTGATACAATGACCTGAGCTAAAGTTGGATGCTTAACTGACTGAGCCACTTGGGTGCCTTGGGAAAAAGGCATTTTAAAGTATAAGGAAATTAGGGCTGGTGTTTGGAACAGAGCTAATAACCAGAAATCATGAAATAGGCTTATCTGAAAAACAAATAGGTCTATATTGTTGGAGCATTAAGAATGAATCAAGAAGTGGCAGAAATTGAGACTAGAGGGGGCTGCCTAGAACAAGCTGAACAGTCCTGTGGGCCAGGCTAAGTCTCATGGACCCTACACATTTTTAAATGTATCTCAAATCATTCAATTCTTTTTTAGCCTTGCAAAAGAGTCATTACCTATAAAGTCCCTCTCATAATTTACAAAAGTTGCCCTGCTAAAATCATTATATTAGTTGGAACATCTTAAACAACAGAGACAGGCTTTGCACCTAATGAATTACCCATGCCCCACTACTTTAAAATTACAGGAAAAGTCCTAAGTTGAAAAAAAAAAAAAGACAAGGATGCTTAATTATAAAAGCATTTTCAGCCTGAATATTTAACCGCTTTATGGTGAAAGCATTCAGTTCAGTCATCTTGTCATCCAATCATCAAATTTCTACTGAGTTCAAGTGTTTTAGGTGCTAAGGTTACAAGGATAAGCAATGATACTCCCCACTCTTGTGGAGCTTACAAAGTAGGCAAGTAAAGAGATACTAGGTAAATTACCACAAGAGAGAAATGTGAAATCACAACACTAATAACTTCTATGGCAGAATATAACTTAAGAAGGTCAGGGGAGGAGCTTGTGGGTAGCTCAGGTGGTTAAGCATCTGACTCTTGGTTTTAGCTCAGGTCCTGATCTCATGGATTCTGAGCTGACAGCCTGGAGCCTGCTTGAGATTTTCTCTCAAAATAAATAAATCAACATAAAAAAAAAAAACAGGGGGCCAGGGAAGGCTTTGCTAGGGAAGGGGGGATTGAAATTGAAAGGAAGAAAAGAAAAAACCAGGAGAAACAGCAATGCATAAAGTTGCATAAACCACAAAAAGAAGTTACTCCTTCTTGACAAATGAAATAGCATATGCAAAGGTCCTGTAGCTAGAAGGTAGAAAGCAGATGTTTCAGTGGACCTTTGAGAACACAGTTGCTAAGAAAACTTTATATCATGCTATTCTCTAATTTGTCAACCTGAAGAAAGATGGAGTTTAACTGTATCACATAACTAAACATTTGACCATGCCATCTTGCCCCACATAATGTTTTGTTTTTTGTTTTTGTTTTCAGTGGTGAACAAGGTTCTAAATCCATTATTTGGGGAGAGACTCTTAAACCTGAGGCTACATCTCCGCTAGTCTAAACTACTTATTCAAGTACCACAAATAGTTACACCAATAGCCTCTTTTGAATGAATGGCTTGTGTATTCATAAAGTAAGAAAATTATAAAACTTCAGTTGGGAAAATAAAAAAAAAAGTCAAAGCATTTCTGTAGCTCTGCTTAGAAGAAATGAGCAATTGATGGCTAAAATTTTTACATTATGGGATCTTCACGCATCTATAGAAACTACCTGTCTACAAGAAGAAATGTTTGTTCCTGAGTCCCCAACAAAAACTTGTCAATGCCCTCAGCAATGTTTTTAATTAGAATCTACATTTAAAAATTGATTTCATCACAGCTATATACACACATAAACAAAAAGTTTTAGGTTTCAAATAAACTAACTGTAAAATGATTCATTTTTAAAAAACAGTCCATTGTGGGAGGCACCTGGGTGGTTCAGTTGGTTAAACATCCAGCTCAATTTCAGCTCAGGTCATGAGCTCATGGTTCCTGAGATTGAGCCACATGCACCGCCATGCATCAGGCTCGTACTAACAGTGCGGAGCCTGCTGAGGATTCTCTCTCCTTCCTTCTCTCTCCGCACTTCCCCTGCTTGCATGCACGCACACATGCATGTACTCTTTCTCTCTTAAAATAAATAAAGTTAAAAAAAAAAAAGAGTCCATAGAACCAGAAAAGACCCTGAATAGCCAAAGCAATCCTGAAGAAGAAAACCAAAAGCTGGAGGCACCAAATTACAGACTTCAAGATGTATTACAAAGCTGTAATCAAGACAGTGTGATGCTGGCACAAAAACAGACACTTAGATCAGTGGAGAATAGAGAACCCAGAAATGCACCCACAAACGTATGGCCAACTAATCTTCGACAAAGCAGGAAAGAATATCCACTGGAATAAAGACAGTCTCTTCAGCAAATGGTGTTGGGGAAACTGGACAGCAACATGCAAAAGAAGGATCCTGGACCACTTTCTAACACCATACACAAAAATAAGCTCAAAATGGATGAAAGACCTAAATGTCAGACAGAAAGCCATCAAAATCCTAGAGGAGAAAGCAGGCAAAAACCTCTTTGACCTTGGCCACAACTTCTTACTCGTCTCCAGAGGCCAGGGAAACAAAAGCAAAAATGAACTATTGGGACCTCATCAAAATAAAAAGCTTCTGCACAGCAACGGAAACAATCAGAAAAACTAAAAGGCAACCAACGGAATTAGAGAAGATATTTGCAAATGACATATCAGATAAAGGGTTAGTATCTAAAACCTACCTATATAAAAAAAGAAACTTATTAGACTCAACACCCAAAAAAAACAATCCAGTGAAGAAATAGGCAAAAGACATGAACAGACACTTTCCCAAGAAGACCTCCAGATGGCCAACCGACACATGAAAAAAATGCTCAACATCACTCATCATCAAGGAAATACAAATTAAAACCACAATAAAATACCACCTCACACCTGTCAGAATGGCTAACATTAACAACTCAGTCAAGAACAGATGTTGGTGAGGATTCAGAGAAAGAGAATCTCTTTTGTACTGTTGGTGGGAATGCAAACTGGTGCAGCCACTCTGGAAAACAGTATGGAGGCTCCTCAAAAAATTAAAAATAGAACTACCCTATGACCCAACAATTGCACTACTAGGTATTTACCCAAAGGACACAAGTGTATTGTTTCAAAGGGACACATGCACCCCAATATTTACAGCAGCACTATCGACAATAGCCAAAGTGTGGAAAGAGCTCAAATGTCCATCGATAGAGGAATGGATAAAGATGTGCTGTGTGCGTGTGTGTGTGTGTGTGTGTATATATATATATATATATTCCATTGTGTGTGTGTGTATATATATATATATACACATACACACTATATATATATATATATACACACACACATACACACTATACACACACACACAATGGAGTACTAGTCAGCAATCAAAAAGAATGAAATCTTGCCATTTGCAACCACGCGTACGAAACTAGAGTATATTGTGCTAAACGAAATTAGTCAGAGAAAGACAAATATCATATGACTTCACTCATATGTGGAATTTAAGATACAAAACAGATTAGAGGAAGCAAAAATAATATAAAAACAAGGAGGGGACAAAAAATAAGAGACTCAAATATAGAGAACAAACTGAGGGTTGCTGGAGAGGTTGTGGTTGGGGGGATAGGCTAAACGGGTAAGGGGCATTAAGCAAGACACTTGTTGGGATAAGCAACAAGTTGGGATAAGGGTGTTCTATGTAGGGGATGAATCACTGGATTCTCCTGAAATCATGGTTTTACTTTATGCTACCTGACTTGGATGTAAATTAAATAATAATAATAATAATTAGAATAAATATAAATTTTAAAAAGAACATTAAAAAATTATTTTTAAAAAAGTCCATTGGGTAGAGTATTTTGTTATTTTGGAGACTGGATATTATATAATATTAAATAACTTAATTTTATTAATATTGATAACAATTACACTGTGGTAATATAAGAAAATGTCTATCATTTTTTAAAAGTACATCCTAAAATATTTGGGAGTGAAATGAAGTCGTGTCCAACATTCACTTTACAATATATCAGCAAAATCAGTCTCATAAAATATATCAGCAAAATAAGATTAAGAGGATACAGCCCAAATCTTAATAATTTTTGGATCTGGGGGATGGGTATATGTGGGTTCATTCTACTATTCTCTCTACTGTCCATATACGCTTGAAATTTTTCATAATAGAAACATTAAGTTCAAATGAAATGAATCCACTCTTTCCCCTAGTGTATATAATGCTGTTTGATATTTTCTATTCTTTATTTTTAAATTAAATGGGGGGGGGGGAGGCTAGTAATGACCCCTAAAGTGATTTCCTGATACACTACAGGTTTGTGGTACGTGGTTTGAGATTGCTGGTTACTTTGGTCTTTGCTCTGCACATACAAGTTATTCTCACACAGAAGACACTCTTTGGTCACTTGAATGCAAATTAAAAACGAAAAGCCTAATTCTCCTCAATGTTTCTAACTTCTAAAAATGTAATGCTTCTTGACATTTCCATAGTTGTCTATTTAAGTTCAATGTAAATAGCTGCTGCTACTTTGGGAGTGCCTGATAATGTCTATCACAGTACAAGGATATATGTCTCTCTGGTGACATCTAAATGTTGATCTTGTAAATTCTACAGCAACACATAATGTAGTACAAAGTTATGCCAAGTAGCATCAAAAACATTTTTTTTTCATAATCTGGGTTTAATATAAATGTCAAATCAAATTTAGAGGAAAACAAATTACAAAGTATTTCAGATGACTTCAGCTAATTAATTATCTCCACTGATTATATTCTGAACTTTGGACACAGAGGTTATTAAATGCTTTCTGTTGTTAATTATAGTTGCTAATTTACAAAACAAATGAATTGTATAAGCTAATTTTTTTTAAAGACTGATTCTATTTTTGTACCAAGTGGGAATTTCTAACATTAAATAAACCTATCTATACCCAGTGTTATCATTGTGCTGAGAGGTGGGGGAAAAAAAAAACAAACCTATGATCCAAAATATAGATAGATTATATATATTATATTATATTATTTATTATATATTTATTATATATATTTATACATTATATAAAGTCACACTCTACCTTCCTTCTGCTAACCCAGGGAAATCAACCTTAAGTTCTACAATGCCACTCTGACTTTGTAAATATCTTTCTTGCCTTCTTGTTCAAATTCATGTGTAGCAGACGTTGCCGGCTGGCTATCTGGCACTCCTATCACTGCTTCCTCTGCCTCCTTTTTAACTGAACCTTGATTTTATTCAGATACTTTATCACTCCAAGAATTAAGTACCGCAGGGAAGTTGCCCTACCCCAATAGGTAGTTCCAGGGATTATATTCCAATTTATCTAAACGAGCCACGCTAATCCCCTTCTTCTTGCCATTGATTGGTTTAGGAATGAACTAGGTGATAAAATTCTGGCCAATGACACAGGACAGCAAGTCAACTGGGAGGGCTTCTAGGAAATCTTTTCCTGCTCCTAAGAGACAGAGATTGTTTGGACATCATCTGGCCTACACATGAGGCTGGGACTCCTACAGCATCTTTCTATCAGCCTCAAAGGAAACTTCACATAGGAGAATCACAAACAGAACTGAGGCTCCTACTTCTGAGTTTCTTGTAATATGAAATGATCAATTTCCTTTTCAGTTAAACCACCTGCATGTAACCTGTAGGTAACAACTCTAAATGATACATTAGCTCTTTAGAATGCGGGGCAAACATTATGTATTAATCATTTGTGAGCTTCAGCTGATAGTGGATCTGTGTGACTCCAAAACAGTCTTTTCAGCTCAACAACAACAAGTCAGTATACAAGCTGGTAAGGTATTACTGGCAAAAGCCCTGATGGCAAACTCTCTGAGAAGTCTAAGGGTGTTTAAGCAAATGGGGTGAAGTTATATACAGCAAAAAGGGTAGACAAGATACAAAACAGATGAACTTAAGGGAAGGGAAGCAAAAATAATATAAAAACAGGGAGGGGGACAAAACATAAGAGACTCTTAAATATGGAGAACAAACAGAGGGTTACCAGAGGGGTTGTGGGAGGGGCGATGGGCTAAATAGGTCAGGGGCATTAAGGAATCTACTCCTGAAATCACTGTTGCACTATGATAACTAACTTAAATATAAAGTTAAAAAAATAAATTTAAAAAAAAGGTAGACAAGAAAACTGATGCCTCAGTTAACCCTATTAGAACAAGAGGAAAAAAAGAACTCTCACACATCTGAATTTCACACATCATTATCCCTCATACGTTTGGAGGCATGACTATAAGGTGTCAGCTGCTACGGAAAGATCCCAGAATTCTGGCTAATTATGAGACAAGCTGTACGCTTACAAGGATGTCCAAATGACTAAAGTTCTGAAGAGACACAATATGGGCTGACCTATTTCATTACAAGGTATTACTGCACAGTGTATATAAGCAGGTAATTGCTGAGGTTAGATATCAGCAGAAGGAGAGACGCAGATCTCATCTTGCAGAGCCAGAAGGAAAAGACTGAATATTGACAACAGATCTTTTTGTGGGGAGGGGCAGGCTAGGCCATCCTCGTTTTGCAGTTGATGAAGAGATCACCGGGCAAGGAAATAATCATTCCTTTTCATTTTTAACTTTTAGAGAAGCATGCCTGGTACAAGAAAAGGTAGGTAGCTCTTGGTATCCATTAACTGCAGGAGAGTAATATGAAGATAGTGGTTTTGACTCTAAAAAAAAAAAAAAAAAAAAAAAAATCTTGGGCTCCTTGAAAGAAGGGAGCTATGTAATTTTAAAATAAGAGTAATTATGTATTTCATGTAAAAGAGATATATGCTTGGCTTATGGTATTTAAAGCAAAATGATCATAGCATATGTTTGTTTTACATTATTTGAGAAGTGACATTCGAATTTAGAACATTGCCTAGCACATAGTAGGCACACAGATCCTGCCTCAATTTCTTGACTAATTACTAGAAAAAAAGTTGAAAAGGATAAAGGCAAACTGTTTATTCATCTGAACGGGGGGGGGGCATTTTTTAACTTTTAAAACTTTTAAGGAAGTTTAAAGTCATTTTGTATGATGCACCTCTAGAATAAACTATTTCTATTATTACCTTTGGGGTTTTTTTTAGTCTGACAATTTTTTAAACTAGCAATTATATTTTTAAACAGTTTCTAAAACTAAATGAAGCTTGATAATTAGGTGTAAATTGAGACGTGAGTGGCAATTCTATTTAAACTTTCGAATCCATTCTCTACTTGTTAGTATTCTTAATATAACATTTGAATTTTACAAGAATTTGAATGGAGATAACGTATAGGCATATCTGCTAGGGAGGCTCCCATAGATTTCTTTCAAAGGTTTTTGTTTTATTTTTTAAAATTTCCTCGGTCTAGTCGAATAACTTAGTAGCATTTTCATTAATAGGGGCAAGGCATTATACACATTTCAAACATGTACAAAGTAAATTTTAATGTGACCCACACATGTACTATTTCTTAGAAGCTTATCAAATCTAAGCCTTTGAAAATGCATACACTGTAACAGATTTTTCAAAAACATGATGGAAAATATATACCACCCAGCTAAACACTCTCTTGATTTAGAATCGAGGCCTATATGTTTCTATTTCCATAGTGACTATTGCTGTGGAATCGACATGTTTTAATTTAGATTTGAGATTATAAACATCATTTGGAGACAGAATTTATTTTCTCTCCTACAACTTCTGAAAATTGATCAGTCTAAGTGCGACAGAACAGAAGCAAATTCTGGAGCAGGATTTAGAAATTATCTGGCTGAAGGGCCACTGTGACTCACAAAAGGTGAGTATTTACAGAAACTCAAAGCTCTTTAATTCTTCAATTTTTTTTTAATTTCATACTTAAAAAAAAAAAAGCCACGAAGTGATTAGGTAAGTACAGATTCTGTAAAGATTTCTGTCTACAATTCCTGAAAAGTTGAAATGAGATATTTTATCTCTACCCATTTATCTAAGAAGACTAGCGAGGATGTGACTCATATTTGGGTCAAATAAAAGTTAGCAAACCAAACTGCTAATGAAGGGAAAAGGGGAGAGCAAATTATATTCATTTACTCATTTTTTCAGTGACCTTTTGGGGAACCCCTACAATCCCTGTATTCGGGGAGCTTGCAAAGGAGGGTGGGCAGAGAGGAGGAAGCCAGCAGTGAAGCAGAGGCTGGTAAGTGACAGAGAGCAGCTTCAGTGACAGAGCAGAAAGCACACAGGGGGTGGTAGCAAAGTGTCCTGCGATCTCTGCAAAAGGAAAATCATTCCTACACTCAGAGGAGGGGCTGCTTCCTAAAACTCAAAAAAAACAAAAAGCAAAACAATACCTCAGATGACTCTATTTAATATGGCAGAATCATACCACCCAGCTGGCACAAAAGCAGGCACCATCCCACACGGTGTGATGCACAGTTATTAAAAAGCCATAGTAGGGGCACCTGGGTGGCTCCGTTGGTTGAGCGATCCAGGCGGCTCTTGATTTCAGCTCAGGTCACGATCTTACGGTTTGCGGAATCGAACCCCGCATCAGGCTCTGCACAGACAGTGCAGGGTGCAGCCTGCTTGGCATTCTTGCTCCCTCTCTCACTGCCCCTCCCCCATGCTCACTCACCCACACACTCTATATAAATAAATAAATAAGTTAACAAAGATTAAAAAAAAAAAAAAAGCCATGCTGAGTGCCTGGGTGGCTCAGTCGGTTAAGCATCCAACTTTTGGGTTCGACTACAGTCATGATCTCACCGTTTTGTGGGTTCAAGCCCCGTGTCAGGCTCTGTGCTTGAGGGCGCAGAGCCTGCTTGGGATTCATTCTCTCTCTCTCTCTCTCTCTCTCTCTCTCTCGTTCTCTGCGCCCCTCCACTTGTGCTGTCTCTCAAAAAAAAAAAAAAAAGCCACACTAATTAAGGCAACAATTGAACAGCAGCATTTAACTTTGGATGAATAAGGATGAAAAATGCTTCATAAATCCGTTCTCTTCAACTCCTTGTAAATGCTTTTTTCTTTTCTCTCTTAAGAACAGAGATAAATCTACGGGTGTATACTTACACTGAGGATTACTAGACGACTCACATGGGGCATTTGGAAAAAGGAAGCAGTGTTGAGCCAAGCCTTAAGGGTGCACACAAATCAGCCACCTCCAGGAGGGGAGGAGAGCTCCTGAAGGGCAAAGTTGGATGTGGCTTCTAATGCCTACTCAGCTAGTAACAGTCGGGCAAAACTGGAGCCTTTTCCCCAAGTGATAGGACAATATGCCTTGCAGGATGGAGAGAAATAAAAATCGTGTTGGTAAAATTCCCTGTGCCTAATAGATGCCAAATAAATCCAAATTGTCAGGGTAGAATATCAATTCTGTTGGGTTTCTGCTCCCCACTTTGAGTGAGAGCATACAAGCAGAGACAACTGCAATCCGAACCTTGTACATCATTTTCCTCACGATTTTTTCAAGGAGAAGGCATGTAACTTTATCCCCCCTCGATGTGATGAGTGCCTACAACATGCCAGGCACGGACCTGGGCACTGGACATAGGCTGATGACAATGTGGCCCCCACTGTGGTACTTCCAGTGTATCTGGGAGGAAACAAGAAAGGAACAAGTACATACGTGATTTGTGTAAGTACTAGGAAGGGAAGGAAAGGAAGAATCATGGAGTCAGTGAGCGGGGAAGAACATAGGAAGAACATCTAGAATAATGAGGGGAGTGAGGGGAGACACAGGCTCTTTCCCAGGATAAGTTTTTTTCTTTTTAGGTTTATTTATTTTGAGAGAGAGAACATGCACGTGGGCACGTGCACAAGTTGGGCAGGGGCAGGGATAGAGGGAGACAGGGAATCCCAAACAGACTTCATGCTGTCAGCAGAGCCGCACGCGGGGCTTGATCTCACCAATGTGTGATCACGACCTCAGCCAAAATCAAGAGTTGAACTGAGCCACCCAGGCGCCCCCAGGATAAGCTTCTTTGTAGGTCAAACCCACCCCTAGTGTTACTACACGGTCTGTATTATTGAGCCCATTCCTTCCCGAGAAAGGCCATTCTGAAATAAGCTTCACAGGGTGGATGAGAAGGAACCAGCCACAAGAAGAATGAGGTAGAGGAGGGGCAAAGGACCCCCCTCCATGGGCTGAGTACAGGGAACAGCATGTGCAAAATCCCAGACATAGGAAAGCTCAAACAGAGGAAGATATCAGCCACTATTAAAACACAAAACAAACAAACAAATAACCACAGAGGGAAAAAGAAAGTCTCCCAAATCTCTTCTACCAGACACGTTGGCACTTATTTTCCCAGAGGATGGCACGTAAAACACTGCCTTGCAAAGCTATCGATTTCCCATGATCTAACCAGAAGTGATGTGATGAGTACTTTAAGCTTAGAGCAGCCACTTGTATGTTCTACAAAGCCCCCCTTGAGGGATGCAAGTGCAAACATCAGCACCTTCTTTCTCCAACACGACACTCCTTTGCAGTAGACAGTCAGTGGTCTTATGTCAATTTTATAGATCTGAGAGAAAACCCCACAGACGCTGTGCATCTTCTTCAAATTAATCTTAGATCTACAGTTAAATCCCACATTTACTCTGGCTCGCTCAAGGCATCCAACGTTGCTCTGCCCTCATCCCCAGAGAAAACCTGCAAATTTATTTTATTATAGATGTATAACATATGAGACATTTATAGGAGAGAAAACTCTGGCCAAGAGGACACTTTTACTAAAAGCCATGCATTTTCATGAACCAGATGAACCAGCCACAGTAGTCAGAGGGCTTGGGCTTCCCATATTTCTTTTTCCATGAACCCTGTGCCATGACTGAAGTTGGCTGGCACCTTCTAGTCACAACCCAAGCGATGCTAACCTATAACAACTTGATCAATATGTGGGCTTGTGAGCACATACTTCACAAGATTCAAAATTGAAGGGCTAATTTGCAAGGAAATCTATAAGAAAATCGGATCAAGGAAGCAGTTCTATTTGTGTTCTGGTGTCTCTTGAAGACAGCAGCTGAATAACCCCCCCCCCCATTTCCTTTTCGCCTTAGCTACCAGAAAATTCAGGGTCTATCTAAGCCAGTCTTCTAAGTAACCCTTGTAGCTTGCCTATTTTTCTATTTGTTACCTCAATTTTCTACTTGATGACCTTATTCAATATATAGTGTCTGGGGTAAAATTATATTGTGTTGTTTTTTTTTTTTTTTTTTGGAAAAGAACAGATAATAATGCTTCCTGCCCCAAATGTGCACTAGGTTTTAGGATCTGTCTTCTTCCAGGCTCAGAACACCCAGGAATTAAAACCAGCCTTCTTCCCATCTCACTGCTTGACCCCAGCCAACTTTCTTCCTTCAGTCTATGTGAAGACATCCTCTTGTATTGTGTACTACACTCAACAAATTGTTCCTACATTATAGGAATGCTGAGGAAAAATAACGAGATCATATCTTGAGTACTCTTCCTTCCTTTTCGGGGGGAAAAAGAGGGGAGGTTTTTGTTTATTTCCCCAGCTTTAGTGAGATATAACTGACATATAACATTGCATACAACTCGTCGATTTGCTACACGTATATTTTGCTATAGGATTACCACCAAAGCCTTAGCTAACACCTCCATCAAGTCACATAATTAACATTTTGTGCATGTGTGGGGTGGGGGAGGTGAGAATATTTGAGATCTACTCTCCTAGCAACTTTCAAGTATAAAATACACTATTATTAACGATATTCATAATGCTGTGTATGAGATCCCTAGAACTTATTCATCGTCTAACTGTAAGCTTGCAACTTTTGACAAACCTCTGCCCATCCGCTCTTCCTCACCACCAAGAAGTCCTTCTACACAAAATAATCTACATCTCAACACTGTTGTGCTGTATTTTTAACGTCTTTCTTCCCCAAATTGTTTGAGGCAGCCTCAGTCCCATCTCACTCTGAATACCCAGTCTGAATATAAAAATGTGGGGTGTAGGTAGGGTTATAGGGTTTCCTTCCTCCCAAACTTTTTCAGGTAGCAAAGCAGGCCATAGCTACTTGAAAGGTTCTCAAAATTAAGCGATGAAATTCAGGTAGCAATAAAAACGCTAGACAAGAAAATCTAATCTTGAACTTCCGATATTCTAGGGACTATAAGGGGAAGGTGAGTCACGGGTGGGAAGATTACTAGCCAGCACCTTGGGTTGTAAGTCACAGAAAACAACTCTAGCCAATTTATGTGGAAAATTAATTCATTGGAATGTTATGTGGGAGCTGATAAAGAAAAAGTTGAAATACCAGGTTTGGAAAAAGTTGTAATTCCAAGGCAACTGTATGTGTAATTAGGGCAACTCAGGATGTGTTTAAGTAGCAGGCTGATCCATAGTCCCCTTGGAATGAATGACCATCAGTTACATGTAACAGTATCCCTCGGCTCAAGGGTCAAATTCTAAACAAATCATCTACATGACCTGGTTTATGCCCCCTGTTTGTCCCTTAGCCGGTGGATGAGACACAGGGAGCTTTCTTCACAGTTCCAATGGTCTGTGCTCAGCGAAGGGCAGCTCCTTCAAAGCAAAATCAGAACACTGATAACCAAAAGAAGGGAAAGGGGATGATGGTCAGGCAAAAACGAACAAATGAACCATCTTTCTGCTTCTGAGCCGTTCACTAGTGACAGTGATGGGCACCAAGAAATCGTACAGACCTCATCATTCCATGAGCCGTGTAACACTTCACTCTTATCCTTCCCCCTCTCCTGACACCACAGCTAGGTCTCTGACTCCTGTGACTTCAGGAAGTGTGACAGAAAGAGTGGTATCCTGGAAAGCTCTCACCCAAAAGTCTGTTAAGAGTCTCAAGTTCCTAAGACAAGCAACTACCTCCTTGTGGAAAAATATGGCCTACCCAATATAACTGTTAAACAGTCACATTTAAGTCAAGGATGTGTTGCTTCGGTAATTCCATCTGGAGACTTGGCTGGGAAACACATGCTTTAAAAACATGGCAGCAGTATCTCTTTCTATAAATTTTTTCACTTTGATCAATTACCATGCCATTCAGTGCGAAAAACTGTATGTGGGTCAATGGCCTATAGCACCCACTGCCCAGGGATGCTCTTTGTTTTCCGTAGCATACCTTGGAAAACTCTTTTTTGGAGTCCCAGGCAGATTTGAGCTGGTCCAACCAATGGGCACTTTGGAGCTGTGGGGAAGAGACTCTTTTTTTTAAAGTCCAAGTGGATTAATTCTAGGGTCCAACTTGAGTTGTGTTGATGCTTCTCGTAGTTTCTGGGCACAAGAGGTGTGCCACACTGGTGCTGACCACCTATTTCAAGTAGTCTTGTCCCGCGTTAAGTCCTATTAGGTCACTCTCTTCTAGTTCCTTCCTGGTGTTTCCCATCATCTGATATTATTTCCTGACTGCTGGTTTATCTGTCTTCTGTCTTCCACCACTAGGATAAAGATCCTCCAGGATCAAGTCTGCCTTGTTTACAGTTCTTTCCCCACAAGTCCTGGCACAAGGCTTTCAATAAATATTTGTTTTATGACTGAACCAGTGCACAATGGAGTGCAAGCGGCTGCCCAGAAGACTGAGCGGGGTAACCTTCTAGCACACAGGGAGGAGAACGAGAGGATAACCTCCTTGTAATGCTAGTATACCCACTATGAGCCAAGCTTTGGGCACACAGCAGTGAACAAAGCAGACAATCCTTGCCCTTGTAAAGCATCCAGTGCTCTATTTGTTAAAGGATACTGCAGTCCTGGATGAGCGCTGGGTGATACACGGACTGGTGAATCGCTATATTGTACACCTGAAACTAACGTAACACCGTATGTTAACTAGACCGAAATTAAAATAAAGAATACTGCAGTCCTACTTGCTCTGCTGGTCAAGGATCTCAAGATTATTCCAGTGATTATAATTCTAACAGTAGTACTTAGGAGTAAGAGAAAAAGCTATAATTTATTGAACATCTACATTGTGCCCGGCACTTTACACATATTATCTCATTTAAATCCTTCTAAGAACCAGGTTAATGTTAAAGATGAGGCAACCTGGTCTCAGAATGTAAAGAGGAATGACACCTACAGCTGGTGATCGCAATCAGCTGGTCTAGGTGACGCCAAAGCCTACAATGTTGCATCTACATCCTGTTTCACTCAGAAAAAGGCAGGCTTTGGCGGCCAGGCAGATGCTGATAGGGTACTACAGTCGAAATCTCTGCCCTGAGATATCTCTAGCTCCCGTAGATCGCTCCATTGAACGACGCAGGACTCAGAATGCCAACCAGTCACCAAGGTGTCTTACCTTCAGGTGATAACAACTGCAGTCATTCACCTCAATGCCTGCAGTGGAACCGGGTGTCTGACTTGCCCCACTGCACTGAAACCTAACAGCTCACTTGGCAGAAACGCAACCTGAGGCTCAGAGAGGGCAAGCCTCCAGCCCGGAGAGCTCCAGCTGCTCAGAAGCACAACTAGGTTTCAAAGTCACACCTACCAATATTAAACCCAGCCATACCCACGCCCACCTACATGCATTTCAACCTGTGGGCTTTCACTGAGGCACCTTGAGATAGCTCTCGTTCCATTCCGCCAGCTAACAAACACCTCCTGGTCTCTGAAGACTCAAATCAGGCATCACTGCCCCTAGAATGGCAACTCAGACTTCCCTTTTTTTCTGCCCACCATCAGTCAGAAGTTTTGGGGGAGAGAAGAGACTCGGTATTAAAGCAAATAGCTATGAAGTCCACGTGTGCTTCGGACTTCAGTCACATCAGGGTCTAAGGAGGTCTTTAGGGCACCTCTAATACTCACAGTTCAGGACGGTCTCTGCAAACATCGTAGCAAATATGCCTCCACCAGATCCCCAAACTGCCGTCCAGCCTTCTTCGAAACCCAAAGGAAAAGCTTCTGCTGTGGCAAAAGCCCCGGGCAGGACTTTTATTGGCCCTATTTAGGTCAGGTGCCCGGTCCTGAGCCATTCACTTCGGCCAGGAGGATGTTGTGCTCCGATTGGCCAAGCCTGTGTCACATGACCACCATGTAGGGACGGACTAGCCCCCACCTTAACCATATGGACTGAGAATGGGGGAGGGGTGACGTCTCCAAAGGAAATGTTGGATGTTGCTACCAGACGGGGAAATGATGATCAGCAGGCAAAAATAACAGATGTCCACTGCACACCCAAACCCAGGCTGGATTGAATGCCCAATTTCATCTTCAGAACCAAGTTTTGTGTGGGGATCTTTGTTACAAGTAATTTTTCTCCTCCAGTAAATGGTGAACTCTGGAGCACACGCTCTGTCCTTCTCTTCCTTTAACTCCAGCACCCCGCCTTAGTGTTGGACACGCTGGAGGTATTCACATCATATTTGTTGAATGAATGATCAAATGTATTCATTAATTTATGAAAAGCTGATGGTGTTATTTCATCTACCAAAGACAGCGTTGTGGTGAGGTGGAAAGAACACAGATGCGAAATCAGTGTTTCTTAAAATGTAGTCTGGGAAATCAACGACTTCAGGTTAAAATACAGATTTCTGGGTCACAGAGCAGATCTGTTGACCCGGCAGCTCAGTTAATGGGGCTCAGGTGAATTTTTGGCCAAAACCTTTTGTGATTCTTGTGCTCATTCCTGCCAGAACCGTGGCACTGGCATAGTCAGACACAATCACCTGAGTGAGTCTGCACTCCATTGAGTTCCGGTGTGTGAGCTAAAGGGGACCATACCTACTCAAGCAACTTCTTCTGTTCACCTGCTCCTTAAAATGGGGCTAAGATAACCTACCAAATAAATGTGTAATGAGCCAACAAGATAACACGGGTAATGTTTCTTTATAAAGTGCTGTATTACAGTTTCACTACTTGGGTTTTTGTAACCATAATCTCTAACTTCTGGAATTCTTACTATGTATGTTCCAGGTGCTGTTCCAAGTTCTAGTTATATGTGTTAGCTCATGTTAGCCTCACATCTACCCTGTGAGATAAGGTGCTCTCTCTTGCCTTTTTTGAGATATAATTGACATACAACATTATATTAGTTTCAAGTGTGCTAGGTACGCCTAATATTCCTATTTTGCAGATGAGTAAACAGAGAGAAAGTCATTTTTCCTGATAAACGGCTGAGCTAGCTAGGTTTTGAACTCAGCTGGTTTGATGCCAGACCCAGGCTCCTAACCACTGACTCCACTTTCATTGATAGATAATAGCTTATCAGTCCCTAGGCATGTACCACCACCATGCACTTTGGGAGGGGGACAAAATGCGGACAATTGAAACTCCTGGAGGAAACGGAGCTCTAAATATGGCCTAGGACTGAAAAAACACTGAAGAGAAAACACAAACAATGACAATTGTGTGGCAGGTCATGTGGCCTTGCTAGGATGCCTCGGCGAAGAGCGAATTATTTCAGTCTCTGGTTCATCTGCAATCGAAACGTCTCATTTTCTCTCCTTTCCTTAAATGCACCTTTCTAGATTTTATAACACTTCTGCGCTTTGAAAACCAGACCTAGTCTCAAACCTTAGATGACTGTTTTTATTTTTATTTTGAATCGGTATACTTCTTCTTCCTCATTCTTTACTTCCAGACAGCAATATATTTTTTCCATGAAGCATGAGCACAGCCTGAAGTGCAAGCCAAGCCCTCAGAAATGTGATAGCTGTTACCAAGGATTTGAGAGTAAGAATACAAAACCTAGAATCAAGTTTTAAATGCTGCACTCTAGTATCTGAGATGGCACTGGTCCCACGTCAAAGATGGAATAAATAAGGCATTAAAAAAAAAAAAAACCCACAAGATTTGTTCTGTGTTCCTTAGCTGGTGGACTGAGCTGAAAACCCCATCTCACTGCTAGATTCTGTTTACCTGGCTCTGGACACTGCGTGTAAGAGAACCTCCAAACACTTCTGCTGTTAGGAAGCCTGGATGCTTAGGTTTAATTAAAATGTAATACATGTCTCATATAGACACATACCACTGACCTACTTTGTTCAAAAAAGGAAACATTAAAACGAACTGGTTTCTTAAAGACAGATGAACAACTATGAGAAACAATTTTAAAACTTCATAACCAGTTTCATGAAGCCCTGGGTGTGTTCAGTGTCTTCAGTTCCTTGCCACCTCTGCCCTATGCAAAATTAGGAAGGCAATTACCTGGCAGGGGTGAGGCGGTGTGGGTGGGGGGGTGGGGGGGGGTTGAATGGTCACTAGGAGGGAGCTCGGGGGAAAACTGAATATGAACTGGCGACATATGGTGCTCTTGGGGGGCCCATGACTGTAGAAGAGAGAAGTCGTTTGGCGAATGCCAGGGACTAATTACCAGATTACCAGAACTTTTAGGGAACCCTCAAAGGCTAGCCTGATACATTTTTCACTCATGAAAGAAACATCCAGAGGGTAGGGGGTGGGCGCCGGGAGCTTCTGATCAGCATCTTCAAAGCCCGGGGCAGTGGCTGGAGTTTGCTCTGGGGTGGAGGGCCCACCTTTCTGCCTATTTCCGAGCTCTTGGCCCCTCGAGTTCTGTGTCCGGTGTCCAACAAGGGGCCTGGCCGCGGCTCCTTTTTCTTGGGCTATGTACTTTCAACCACTTTTGAGCAGCCCCATTTCAGATTGGCCTTTTTATGTTTGATATAAAGAATAGTTGTTGGCCAATTTCATCTTTTCATCGCTGTTCTCTAGGCCTGAATCCAAGCAGTTTGTCAGATGCTCATTAACTCCCCCTTTGGCTCTTTCTAGAGTGTCTCCTAAGCTCATTGTGCCAAGAACTAACGCTTTCTTTTACACGATTCTCTTTCTCTGCTCCATCAGGGAGACAAATTACTTTCCAAAAGGGATCGCCAGGGATGGTTTAATGAGAATTTCTTTGGGGCTAGGCATGGAACGCAATGTAGTTAACATTCGGTGGACTTAATTGGACTTTTCTTTTCTGCCTCTTTTTAAAAAAATCTGAAGCTATCCTGTTAATCTCTCATTTGTAATCAATTGTGTTGACTAAACAAAAGTCTAGGTCGTCTTTTCTTCCTGTCCCAGACAATCCTTTGTTGCCTCTAAATGCCTCATTCTTGAGTGATCCTGGTCGTAGATGGGCCCGATTGTTGACAGTTCATTATTGCGCTTTTGTCCATTTAATCTTTCTTGCTGTGTTTTGCATGTGCATGCCTTAATGAGCTCCGTTGGCAATTAACATGTTTCTAGGAGCAAACTGGTTGCTCAGACGTTTGAGAGGGAAGTGCAGGGAAAAGGGCAACGCAGCTGCCTTGAGGTTGTTTATTTCCCAGCGTTTTCTCAAGACTGCTATCCTCCCTTTAGCAGCGCCCCCACCCTGACTCTCCTTCCCTCCCTCCTGCGTTTCTCCGCGAGCCCATCCACCACCAGCACACCTGGATGCCTCAGTGCTGTAACTCACGCACCGGCCTCAGGCAGCCTCCGACCCTCTTGGGAGCCAGACAGCAAAACGGGGACCACATAGATCCACTTCTGCAGCCAAGGCAAGAACGAGCACAGTGCCCCCCAAAATGTGTCTGGATGCTGGCAACTTCTCTGTGTCGCTCTTTGCAGAGAGGAACCTCTAACCCGCCTAAGGCAATAGGACTGTACAATCTGTTATGTACAAGGCTGTGGCTTTGGAAGAAGGAGGGTTTTTTTTTTTTTTTTTTGAGTCTTGCTGGCAAGATTGCTGAAGTGTGAGCAGTCATGGACAGAACAAACATCTTGAAGGGGAAAAGATAATTGGAGTCTTTTTTGTGTCTGTGACAGGATTCCCCTCCCCCGCAATTTGATTTTTTTAAAAATATTTTTTAAGGGCCGGCCTCTTCAATTTAATCCAGGTTAGCATATTAATATGCAGCTGGTGACTACCTTGTTTAAGTCATTTACTAATACTGCAAACTACAAGTCATGCAAACAGTTTAATATTAAGAGGGGAAAAAACTCAGAAAACAGAGCCTTTCACCCATCAATTCCGATGCATGGTGAATAAGCTAAAGAAGGATCCCAGTGGAGACGGTGACTGAAAGTTAGTGTTGGCTTCCGACCCTTCACTGGCTGTGAAAGGTGTTCAGTCATTCACGCAGAAGGTTCCTGTTTCTCTTTGTACTCCTTTTCGGGTGAAGGCATCCTTTCTTGAATCCCACACCTGAAGGAAGCAGACAACTTAAACCCGGGAGCAGTGACTTCCAACCTGTGGAAAGCGGAGCTGCGCCCTACAGATACAGAACTCTCCGTTTATCTGCAATTACCGCCAGATGTGAAGTAACACCTTCTCAGGTGAGAGCGATTGACAGGAGCTGGTGTGAAGGTGAAGTTAAGAATCAGGTTATGAGGAAACAACCTCAAGGAGGTTGGATCATGCCAGACACGCTGCTCAGGTGTACCCCAGAAGTCACAGGGACTCACTTCGCCCCTGACTGCAGAGATGAGCAGTCCAGGAGAGAAATGCCTCCTGCTCTCCCCGTTACTTTGATTTCATTTGCTGCCTCGTTTGCAAGCACGCCATCTTCAGAACTGTCACCCAGAAACCAATTTCTCCCGTCGTAGGAGATGGGCAACCCTTTTGGTCTTCCTCCTGGGAAAACTTACTACAGAAGAATTTCTCAAAGTTCTCTCACTTGAAGGTTAGAAAGTTCTTTTCCTGGGTGGGGGTGCCCCGTCTATTTTTTTTTTTTTTTTTTTTGATCATTATTTCTCTTCTCTTCTTAAAGGGAAAGAAGACTTGATCACGATTTCCACATTCAGGCCAACTTTTTAACCCAATTCTCTAAGCGGATGCTTTGCACTAAATTTGATGGTGTCTGCCCCTTGTCCCAAGTTCTGGAACTATTTAAAAAGAAGGTGGGCTCGCCCTGACCAGTATCTGGTCTCCAAGAAGTGAATCTGCAAAGGATCCTTTCAAGAATGCAAGAAGGAAAGGATTTTGGTTAAGAGGACTGTCGTAGGGTGCCCGGGATCTCCCAGAAATGGAGAAGGGTGTGTGTGTGTGTGTGTGTGTGTGTGTGTGTAAGGAGGGGCTAATAAAACCCGGTATGAGAACCCTGGGGGAAAGCTGACTCCTCAAACCAGCTCGCAATACCCCTGGGGATAGATGTGTGGGAAAAGCAAGGCGATATTTCCATATCCTTGGCCGCCAAGTCCTCCTCGCCCATCCTGGGGTTTCCTGGGGTTTGTGGCATCCATGGAGATTTCGGAGTTAAATCTGCATATCCCTCTGGGTCCCAATCTCCCCTCAGCGAACTGCAGCCAGAACGAGCTAACATTTAAATTCCTCCTCGCTTCCTCATTCCCCCTCCCCTGACTGCGTCTTCCCAGACTTGGGAGGGGGGGGGGGATTACAAAAACGAGGACGCTCTCCTTTCAGGAAATGGAATTCTAATGTACACGTTCCTATTTCTGAATCGGAGGTACTAAAAATACTCCCGCGACAGCCTGAGGAAGCTGTCGCTGTCCTCTGTGCAAACAAAATCGACAATTCTCCTTCCCCGCGCAATGGGTCTGCGAATTGGGCGGGGGCGGAACCCAACCTTTGGCTGTGACCAGGACTGAGCCTCCACGCAGCAGCCAAACGTCTTCGCGCGGGTCCCAACCTGGAGATTCCTCCCCCACCCACGAGGACTGAAGGCAGTTTGGGTTCCCTGAAAGCCTCCTGGAGTTCGAATCCCAGCCCTACCTAGTCCCGTGACCCGAGGCATGTCGTTTGGCTTATCTCTGCCTCAATGTCTCTGTCCGTCCATAAATCGTCCCCAGCTTGAGGGGTGTTGTGAACATTCGAAAGCACCTGTGCCTGGAAACGAAGCAAGCGTTGGGGAAACGTGAGCAGTTTTGATCGTGGAAGCCCCTGGCGCCGGCAGCACTGAGCTCCTACTGTATACCGGGTGTTGGGATAACCCGCACCCAAGTCACTTGCAGAGTTAGGAGGGGGTTTCCTTTTGCATTAACGAAGCAAATAACCTCCACTCGCAGTGGAAATCCGCGTGGGATCAACGCCCGGCTGCCGCCGCCCTATTCCTTGCAATGGCAAGGCTGCGTGGAAGCGCGCTCTCCGGCCCGGCGCCGCCTTTCCTCTCCACGCTGGGGAATATTGTTCCAGAAGACGTGGGCTGAATCTCGGCGCGAATATTAAGAGTGTGTGTATGGAGTGGGGGGGGAGGTCCGGCGCGCCCAGCCAGTAATCTGAGCTCTTGATTATCCAGATTCGGATCAAACGGGGCGGCGGCGGCCGACCCCCTCCTGGGAATGATTAGATGATTAATGTAATGCTGTTTGAAGGGTCTCTGTTTTCTCTCTTAATTTGGGTCATTACTTAGGAAGCAAGCGTGAGATCATTTCATCAGCGTGCTCGGCGGCGGAGATAGCTATTCAGAAAATGGGCTAACTGCGCGGTAATCGGGGAGCGGGAGGCGGCGGCTGCGAGCTCCCAGAGTCCGGGTGCGCCCTCCCGCGGCAGGGCGCACAGCACCCGGAGGCTAGCCCCAGATCAGCAGCACCGGCCAGGGAGCCCCGGAGCCCCAGAGCTCCGGCTGGGCTGGGGACCCTTGGCCTCCAGCTCTCGTCTCCAGGAAAAACTGGGAGGAAGAGTCCACCCCCCCACCCCCCGCCCGTCAGGTCGCCCAGAAAAGGAGACATGCTCAGAAGCTCCCCAGAGGGGCATTGCCCTGGCCGTTTACCCTTGCGCGGCAAGGCAATTTGCTGAAAGATGCACCCAAACCAGCTCCCCAACACCCAGCGACTTTTAACCCCTCCTTTTTTTTTTAATTTTCTCACCCAAATAAGGCAACACCCAGAATCCCAAGCGTCGGAAGAGTCACCAAATAAAAACTTGGCACCACGTGTAGGCCGACGTAGACCTTTGCTCCCTCGATCCGGGGGGGGGGGGGGGGGGTGGGGGGAGGGGGAGGGGGCGCGCGGAGGGAGGGTCTTCACAGGCAAGCGCCGCAGGAACACCGGTTTGGCCTCACCCTGGTCCCAGCACCCCAAAGGAAGTAGCATTTGGGCAGGGAAATGCTATAAACGCCTATTCCCTTCTCATTCTTTGGGGTTGCTGAGCTGACCTATCGGCGAGGGGAGAGGGGGGAAAGAAAACGCGCACTAGTGATTCTGTTTATTGAGTTAGATATGTATATATTCCGAGTTCGCTTGTACAGGAGGATTTACATGGCTGTATAAAGATGGCTGGGGGCGCCGCGCTCTTCCGGGGCGTTCACGTGACAGGCTGGGGTGAAAACCCACGGCCGGAGGAGAAGCGGAGGCCTGGAGGGAAATACGTTTCAGCGCACTGGGTTTAAATAAGTTTCCCGAATACACAAAGGTGGGAGCCACGCGTTTGCTGCCAGTCATCGAGGAAACGTTTAGCTTTCCAAAAAATATGCTGGTTTCGATAAATAGATTTTAGCCTCTCTGCTATAGTTTTTATTTTCTTTTAATTTTAGAAATAAGTTTATACGTGTGATCTGTTTGGGGGCTGGATGGGGCCGGAAGGGAGGGCGAGGCAGTAGCTCTCAGCTCTGCACTGTCCGAGTCAGGTCCTTTGTGGAGGGGGCGGCAGGCCCCACGCTATCGTGGAGTTTGCGCACGTGTTTCTTTAAGTCAAAGTTTCTGCAAAACCCTTTGCCGCAAGTGGCGCACGTGAAAGGCTTCTTGTCGTTGTGGGTGTGCATGTGGAAGGTCAGGTTGTAGACCTGGTGGAAGGCCTTGTTGCAGATGGTGCATTTGTACTGCTTCTCGCCGCTGTGGGTCAGCTTGTGATTCTTGTAGTTCCCTACGGGAGACCAAAAACAAAAAAAAGGAGGGGGGGAGGGAATGTATTGGAACTGGGGGTGGGGGGGTGCCGGGCGTCCCAGGGTTGGCTCAGGTGCCCGCGCAAAGAAGGCGACGCTTGGCTAGGCGGGCGCGACCTCTCCGAGTGAAGAAGTTGTCAAACTTCGTCTGCGTCAAGCCGGAGGCTCTCACGACAGGATGGAGGGCCGAGTCCCGCGTAGCCTCCCCGCGCCCCTGCCCCGCCCGGTGCACAGGCCCGCGCAGCGTCCCTCCCGCTGTGCTCGGCTGGCCGGGAAACTTTTGCACAGCCCAGAGACGCATCGGGTCCTTCTCCTGGCTGCTGCCTCGCTGGAAGAAATTCGCACGAACCCGGGCTTCGTCCCTCATTTTCTGTTTTTTTTGGTTTTTTTTTTTTTCTCATTTTAAAAGTTACTCCCTCTGCCCCCCACCCCCACCAAGATACCACCCGGAGATCCAAAAGTGCCTTGAAAAACCCAAGCGGGGCGCCGGGCCTGGAGGTGCTGGGGACAGTAATGGTTTCCCCCGGTCTTGTTATTCCCAGGAGGTGGAGTTTGCCTCGATTTTTTTTTTTTTTTTTTCATTTGAAAGGGGTGTCCCGGCTACAAAGACAAGCTTTTTCTATAGAGCAATAGCCTTTCTTTCTCCTACTTCCTTTCCCTCTGTCCCTTCCTTCCATCCCACCTCCCAAATTCGGAGTCTCCCCGTGCAACCAGCCTGAATCCAGCGAGGTCTACTAACCCGGCCCGGAGAGCTTCCACCCAAACCGGGCACAACCCGATTCCAAAGAAATGCTCTGCCCGCGCTTGCAGCTCTCACGCTCCCTCTCTCCGGATCCTTCTTTGCCTTCCCGCTAGCAGTGACCCGCCGAGTCCGGAGGTGAGGTGAGGAGAGGGCCTCGCCCCGCACATTACCTTTTTGGTGAAAGCCTTTGCCGCAAAACTCGCAGACGAAGGGCTTGTAGCCCGCGTGGATGCGGATGTGCGTGTTGAGCGTGGAACTGCGGTTGAAGGCTTTGCCGCACTGGTTGCATTTATGCGGCTTTTCCTGCGAAAAGGGGCGCGCGCACAATGAGGCCAAGGCCCCGGCTAGGGGAGGCCACCTCGGGGGCACCTTGAAGGGGCATGGGCTCCCCGGGAGGGGTAAGGGGAGCCCTTGCCATCCTCTCCCCAACACCGTCGCTCAGGCACGGGGTGTTGCGGGGGGGGGGGCCGAGCTCGACCCGGGGGCCACGTACCTGGGTGTGGATAATTTTGTGTCTGCAGAGCGTGCTGGCCTGGCGGAAGCCTTTGCCGCAGACTTTGCACACGAACGGTCTGGCTCCGGTGTGGACCGGCATGTGGCGGGTCAGGTTATAGTGAGCATTAAACACCTATGGGAGGACACGAGGGGCCTTGTGGTGTGTCCGTCCGCGAGGGTGTAGAATCAGACTGGGGAGGCCAGCGCCTTACATCCCCCAACCAACACTCCCTTCAGAAACCAACCAGAGCCCTGTTCATTTTGCCAAGCGCTTCCCAACCCACTGCTCACACGTCTCGTGTGGCCGCGGACAACGACATCCCCATTTTACAGAATGGGAAACTGAGGCCCAGCTGGCCCCCCAATGTGAGAAGTAGATAGCTACCGGGGAGCTCCTAAACTTGGGGAAGGGGCGGTCCGGGCTGCCTCAGCCAAGCTGCTGTTCTGCTCATCCCTCCCAGCCCCCGCGGACCCGGGGCCTCACCTTGCCGCACACCTCGCAGGTGAAGTTTTTGGGCTTGCCGTCCGCAGAGCCCCCGGGCAGCTTGCCGTGGCCCTTGACGCCGCCGCGTTCGGCGGTCAGGGCCGAGTTCTCCTTCAGCACTTGCTCCAGCGGCGCGGGCAAGCGCTCCTTATGGGCATAGGGGGCCGGATGGGGGAACTTGTCCGCGGCCAGGCCGGCCAACTTGGCGTTCTCCAGCAAAAAGAGTTTGGGGTGCGCGGCCAGGGCGGCGGGGGCCTGTGCGTTGAGGAGGCCGGACGGGAAGAGGTGGCCTCCGAGGAGCTCAGACGGCGGGTACGCGGCAGAGTCCAGGTAGTTGAAATAGTAGAGCGAGCCGCTGGCCGGCAGCCCCACCGCCTGGTTGATGACCTGCGGCTTGATGACCCTGCCCGCCGGCAGCGCAGACGGCGCCAGGCCCAGATCGGCCTTGCAGCACACGCCACAGTTGGTTTTGCACAAGCCGCTGGCGCCGCACACCGGGGCCCCCCCGCCGCCGCCGCCGCCGCCGCCGCCTCCGCCTCCTCCTCCTCCTCCACCGCCGCCCGCCCGGAGGCTGCTTTTCCAGAGCTCGGAGTAACTGAGCAGCGTCTTGGACGGCACCTCGTAGCCTAGGGGCTGGAGGGGGATCATACAGGGCAGCGGCGAGCAAAGGTTGAGCAATTTCTTGCCCTGGCCGCCGTCTGCCTCCAGCGTCCCCGGCCGGGGCTCAAAGGGCGCACGGGGCTCCGACGTCTTGGCCATGATGCGCTCGATGGAGAAGGCCAGCGTCTTGGAAGTGGCCGGCGACGCTCCAGCGCGCGGGCAGGCCGGGGGCACCATGGTCTCCAGGGAAGCCGAACTGGCCATGGCGCGCCGAGCCGAGCTTTGCCGTGCGGGACTGGGCCAGGGCGCAGCCTCTCTCCTCTAAGTCTGCATTCCGGAAAAGGCAGGGAGGGAAACCGCAATTTAATAAGCACCTTGTCGGGTCCAGGTCACCCATTTGCATTCAAATGAACAGGGGCAGAACAAAGTGCACCCAAGGGGACCAAATTACCTCCCATTAACCCGGCGCGCAAAGGAACCCACCAGCCCCTGCCCTGAGACTTTGAAAGGGGGAAGACGGGGGAGGGTTTACAAAGGAAAAGGAGAGAGAGAAAAAAAGAAAGAAAGAAAAGAGCCTCAAATTAACCCCCCCTGAGCCGTTCCCTGGACCCTGGCCTCCGCCACGCGTGCGGGGAGCTGGACGGTGAAGGGGCAAAGTTAGAGGACCAGGAGAGCCACCTCGCATTTACCTCTTTCCCCCACCGCCAAGGAGATGCGTTCCGAGCCATGCAGCGTGTCTCCTCTGTCACATTTTGATGGCAAACATCTTCCCCTCCGCGTGAGATCACTGTCTTTTACATTCAGCTGACATCACATGAAGTCACTTGAAGTGGAATGACATGGGCGGCGGCGCGGCTCCCGTAGCGGCCCCTGTGTTCCCCCGCGCCTGCCGGCCGCCGCCGCCACCGCCCCTCAAACTTTAAAAGGAGGCAACTGGCGCCCGCGCTCCCCTCGGGAAAGTGCGAGCGGTTCGCGAATCGGGAAGGAGGGAAGAGACGGGAGGGGGAGGGGGAGGAATCGTGATGGTTTTGCCGGTGGAAAGAAGGTGGGGGGAGCCCAAACCCAGGCAGAGTTCTGTGCGTGATTCACAACTTTGGGGGCCTATAGGTTTGAGGGACGCGGGGAGGGCAGAGGGTCCCGCACGCGCCGCCCCAAAGGGCCCCTGGGTGTCCGTCTAGTCGCTGAACTATCCCTTAGCCCTCTGCAGCCGAGCTGGGCATGGTGCTAATAAACTGCCATTTACCCACGGAGCCGGCGCCAGCCCCGAACACGCGCAAATGATAATTACCTCATTAGGATGTGGCGCATGGACGCGGGCGCCGCGTTTGGAGGGGGGAACTTGTTAATGGGGAAATATTAATTTATGCAAAAACAACGAGCTCGCCTTGGCTGGCGTCGGAGGTCGGGAGAGAGCTCCCGCCGCCCAAGGACGACCCTGAAGCGTCCGGAAGAGCAAGGCCGCGCGCCCAGACCCCGGGGGCCTCGGCGCCCGGTGGGCGCGCCTCCCCCTCTCTGGCCGAACTCCTCGCCTGCGGCTGGGGGAGACTGCACAGCAAGCTAGAGGACTGCTTGAGAACCTAATCGATCAGAATCGCTGATTTGTGATCGGGTTTCTGAGGCAAAGCCCGGCTCTGCTGCTGGTTTCGGGCTGCGTGCGGGGAGGATTCGGAGGGCAGCTCTCCCTGCTGATGGGTACTTACTGTTTGTATAATTGAGAAGGTCCAATCTCCACCTGTTTAAGGAGCAGATTGAAACAGCAGAACCTCCCCTGGATCCTATTAAAACGTTTTTCCTCCTAAGGCCATTCAGTCGAACCAATTTTCCGAAGTGATTCATAGAGCTGAATTCTGCCAAGGCAGCTCTTTCACTTCTAGCCACTAAAGCACCGCGTGGAACCGGGTTTTGTGTTTTTCTAAAATAAAGAGAAGGATTATCAGAGGGGAGAGGGAGGGGGCTTGAAGGGGGGCGGGCAGGGACTTAGTGTGGCCAGAGGTACAAGCAGAGGGAAGAAAAGGCCCTTTTCTAGACAGGCCCCAAGTAAGTTCGGAGGAATTCAGCGTTTTGTGCCTGGCGCACAAAAGCAGCGCGCTCCACGCTCGGTTTGGAGGGGCTGAATTCATCTGTTTGCAGACCATTCTACCTGCGTATCACAACAAACTGCTCAAAGACGCTCCAGCACTTTCAACAGGCCGGGTGCTCTTGGCGACAACAAAAGTGGTCGAGGCTGAGGGTTCTTGGGGGGTGGGGGGGGCGGCTAGCAAGAGAGAGAGCGAGAGAATTAGGTTTAGGAAGGAGGGGGGGGGTGCAGGGGTTTTTAAAAACTTTTGGACGGTTTTGTGTGCGGGACAATTACATCTTGCCAGCCGGCTTTTGCAAGACCACGAGTTTTGTAGCCGCAACCACAGTTTAAGAGGATTACGGCGGGTATAATATGAGCAAACAGGGTTGAGGGTTTGATAGTGAATTTCATCTCCAAAGATACAGGGGCTTGTGGAGCCCAAGAAAATGCTACTGAAAGCAAACCTTTCCCTTTTTCACTCAGGAACAGGTCTTGAGAAACTGAGTATCTTGCCTGAGGCCTCTCAGCTGCAAAACATCCCAGAAAGCCATCAGGGAAAGAACGGGGGAAAGGTCTAGTTTTAACTGAAGGCAAAGCATTCCTTTTCCCCTTCAGAACTTCTCTCTACTACCCACTCCCCTCTGCCGTGCAATTTCAAACCGGATATTGACCTGGCAGGTAAGGGAACAGAAAAGTGTACTTGGAAAGCAAGGGGAGGGAACAAAGAGATGTCTGAGGGAAAGTGGCCTGGAGGGTGACATCGGCGGGTGGATTTTCTCACCCTGCTAAGGCTGGAGAACTCCTTCTACTTCCCCCTAAATTCAGCAGGCGCAAGTCTATTCCCCAAAGAACCCTTCTCCCCAAACTTCCAGATTTCAAAGCTAGAAGAAAGAAGCTTGCTTGTCCGAAAAGTATTTCCATATACAACCCATTGAATTTAGATGTTCAAAGAGGCGGTATTCCAGACCCACTCTACCCCCATCCCTGTGTTAATGTGCAAACAACACAAATGAACCCGCACCCCCCCCCAACAGGAAACAAACCAACAACTCACCCCGACATTGAAACAGTATCAATACACCCGGAGGGGCTCAACACCCGAATTTCTATACCGACTTTCCTGTGGGTCTCCTTCAGTCACCGGCACCGCACCCCAACCCCCTTTCCAAATTGGGTAATTGTTGATCTCGGCAGCGCGAAATATCTGCTGGTTTGAAAGCTCCATCAGGCTGAAAGGCTTCCAAAGGCTTCCCGTGAACCTGTCTTGCCATCCCTGGCGCTTTTTGCAACTGCACAAGCCATCCCGCTCTCCCCGGCATCACAAAGGAGTGTTACCTCCACGGAAAGAAAACATTTGGGTAAAAACAAGTTGCCCCTAATGTGCCTCTCTTTCCAAATGTTGGGTGAATACACTGGCTTTTAGAAAAGTATTTAATTAGCTTCACAAACTTCTCCTTCCCTCGCCTGCAGATTATATTGAAGTGGAGGGTTGGAGACTATTTTACACCTTGCCACTCACATGTTAATTAATCTCTATCTAACCCTAATTGCAGTTTATTCAAGCACCGCTCAACAGCTCACCCACACAATAAACACTGATCCTACTTTTATACATATTACTTCACGTTAACACATTGAGTAATTAACTCCAGTACCAACTAATAGTGCAAACAAATATTTTCTGTAAACGAGATGATTTCAGGCAGAATAAAAGAGGACTAGGGGAGCATGGCACTTGGTGGAGGGAGGGCTGAGATTTTCAATCGCTGCCCCCCCCCTTCAAATTCATTCTCATTTGCAGGAATTAAAAAAAAATTTTTTTTAATGTTTATTTATTTTTGAGAGAGAGACAAAGTGTGAGCAGGGGAAGAGCAGAGAGAGAGTCAGACACAGAACCCAAAGCAGGCTCCGGGCTCTGAGCTGTCAGCACAGAGCCCGTCGCGGGGCTCGAACTCCCGAACTGAGATCGAGAGGTGAGCCAAAGTCCGTCGCTCAACCGACTGAGCCACCCAGGTGCCTCAGTAATTTTTTTTTTTTTTTTTACGCTGAAATGTCAAAACAAAGAGGGAGGACCATAGGGATTAAAATTTGACAATTTTATGAAGTTGGTGGCGGAGTTCTGGGAGACTAGGGGTAACTTTTTTCTACCTACACATTTTCAGTGAGAGCGGGGGAATCCAAAATAACTCCACATGAAGGGCAACAACAGGAGGCTCCGGGGATGCGCAGATGTTTGAGGGATGTGAAGCCATCTCTGGAAAATAAAGTTCTACAAAGCTTCCCGCTCTAAAGAAGTCTTGTCCTTTAAAGCCAGGGCAGAAGTGGGCCCAGGGATATATGAGAAATCCTCTCTCTCTCCCAGTCCAGACTGCTACAAAAGCTCCACTTTGGGGGTGCAGGTGCCTTGGGTCAGCAGCTTGACCAAGCAAGCCACCTTACGTGGAGGCACGCGGTCTGCGCCCAAGCGAGGCCCAGTAGGCCTCAGCGCCCGTGCTACACGCCAGCGGCCCAATCGGGAGGCTGCCCTCCTCCTATCCCCGGGCGCCCAGGCCCGTGCTGGCCATCCTCACTGGACGGCGCACACTGCAGCCCATCGCTCTTGGCCTGCCAGGCCTGGACCCACCGTGGGGCCTTCCTCTGCCCTGAGGTCTCAGCCCCTCGCCCGTCAACTTCCGGGGCCTCAGCCGAAAGCCAGCCGCTTTCGCCTCGACCCATCTGGCCCACGCTCGGTCCTCCACACCTCGGCCGCGGTGGGGAAACACTGCCAGCCCGACGCCCCTCCGCGGCCTGTGCTCTTCCCACGCTGCAGAGCAGGGTGCCAAGGCCGGGGGCTGCTTCGGCTCCGCTGGGCCTGACCCACGCCGCGACCTCGGGGATCAGCGGCTGTGGGGCGCCGCACCCGTGCCAAGCCACTCGCACACCACTGATTGGGGATCCAGGCTCAACCCCAAGGACTGGAGCGCAAGGTTTTAATTGAAATCGCAGGTTTAAGCACAGCTGGCGGCTGTCTATTGATTTTGCAAGGGCTTCTCTTGTGGGAAGCATATTAAATATGACTGGCGCTGCTGGAGGAGCCCCCTCCCTCTGGCCTTTTTATGGTCACTAACCCGAACACTGTAATGATGACTTTTGCTTAAAATTTTTTGTTGTTGTTGTTTAATGCCAGAAATCGCCTTCACGTTAGGACAAATTACTTAGCAGACGCCTGCCTGGGGTGTAGACAACCTCAGAGGAAAATCCCTTTCTGGAGCAAAAGCTCACACTTTGCACCACCTCTGGCTTCGCCGAGGGGAAAGGCAAATGTTTCTACTACAAAAAGGTGTTGCAGCTCAGGTGGCTCGTCTCTGTCGCTTCTAGGTGACGAGAGGCACTATGATTTTCAATATTATTACTATTTTCTCTCCGGTTAGGTTGCAGTACTTAATAACTCGTCCTGCCGTCTCCCCGGGGAGCTGAGCAGCTTGGGGGCGGACGGCGAGCTCGAGGCTGCCGGGTTTGGGGAAACACCCACCCGGCAGATTTGAGGTTTTTTCCGCGCTCCTTCGCTCCTCCGTAACTTGTTTGGAAAACAATACAAAACCCCCAAACCAAACTTAAGGGTGTAAGGACTCTCCCTCCCGTCTTTGCTTCTTTCTAAGGGGATATTTAGGATCTGATTAACATAGTGCCACGTTTAACCGCTGAAAATAGATGAACTTCAGAAGAGAAAATTTCCTGCGATCCTCCTCCCCCCACCCCCTCCCCTCCAGGAAGCATTTTATTGAAAACATTCGGACTGGCTTGCCAGTAGCTGGCTTGTCCAAGGCTCAGGGGCCTCCGCCTTCGGTGCGCGCCGTTTGCAGGATTAGTGCGGCCGGGAGACAAAGAGCCCCAGAGACCCGGGCCAGGCGAGGCCGGGCGCGCCCGGGGAGCTCCCGGGTTCCGGATACCCGCACGCAGCGCTCGAGCACAGTCTGGGGCCCGGGCCTCCAGGCACAGATGGGCCAGAGCCGTCTGCATCTGCCGGCGTCCTCGGGGAGGCTGCGGCGCCCACAGCCGGGGTGGCCGAGCGCCCTTCCCACCGCACCGGCGGCGGTTTTGCAGCACCCGTTGCATTCAGGGACCGGTTTGCAAGCCTCGGTGCACCCACAGCCTCGTATTCACCCTTGAACACGAGAGGCGCTGATAAAGCCAAGGGCGGCCGGCTTTGCAGCCAAGGGGAGAATGGGGCGGTGGTGCAAACCTACCATGATTTCCAGAATCCTCCCAGCCTCTTCTGCAATCACATCAGAGGACATTAGCTGCCTATTTGGAAATCTGGAAACACGCGCTCCTAGGCCACAAGGGTTCTCCCCAAAGAGCAGATCTGCAGTCTCTACCCACTCAAGTTTAGTGCGCTCTTCTCTCTGACTACTGGATGCATATATAATCACAAATTAAATATATATGTTTAAATATGTATGTAACAATTATGTACATATTTAAACATATATAACTATATACATATTTAAATACATATATATATGCGTTATGTATGAACATTGTGTATATATGTATGTGTATATGTATATATATTCTCCGCTATCGACAACCCTTCACTTAGAAATGCCATTTAATTAGGAATCTGATCCAATACCCTCGCGCAGCAATTTGTCAGCGGACTTGTCATTTCGCGAGGCGCGGTGGGGAAGACAGTCGTCTCGCGCAAATGCGTTTTCCTCTCGCCACGCGGTTTGGGTGTGCAATCCAAAGGAAACAATTATTTATAAAGAACAATTTATACATACTTATACATACAATACATGTAATATATATATAATCTCCACGTGCATATATTATACACACATACACACATATATAAATGAAATAAAAAGGCCTTTTGGTGAGTGACTGGCCCTGCCTAGTTCGGGTGATGTTGATCTCTGACTCCCTGGGAAGACGGCTTAGGATCCTCCGCGTTATTTAACTTGGCAGCTAGTTAAACTCCGCGGTGGAGCCTGCCCAAAGGTATTAGCGTTAAGTGCTGAGAGCTGGAGTTAAGCCGGCAGGGAAAAGGAAGGACTGGAAGGGGCAAAGGGGTGAGAGGAACTGATTTCAGGGTCGGCCAAACTTCTGGAAATTTGCTGGACAGAGGAGGTCTGCGTAGGATCGCCCACTGGATACGAACCGGAAACGCTGTGATCCCTTTACAGGGGAATCTCTCCGTTGTATTGTTTGGTTGGTGATTTGGTTTGGTTTTGATAGGCACTTCCCAGCTATGCAGGTGAAAAGTTCTTTCCAGCCTGGGTTTCTTGAGGTCTCCCTATTCAACTGAAGCCCATCTTCTCCACTCCTGGGTCCAGCTTTCTGTCTGAATGCCCCACCTGGGGAGTTTCTAGATTGACTTTGGTAAAGACAAAATGGCAACCGCAAAAACGCTGAGCAGCGCACTCCATCAAGAATGAACCAGCCCTTGGCTGCCTCTGTTGCTGTCTCCCTCACACACAGACCCTCTCTCTTTGGGGATAAAGCTAGGGTGGCAATCCGTAGGTGATTACTTATCACTGAGGACCCATCACATGTCAGGCACGATACTAAGCTAATACCCACTCTACTCCGTTCTCACTTCGTCCTATGAAGTCATATGCCCATTATACAGATTTGAAAATTGAGGCTCTTGAAGGCTAGCTAACATGCCCAGGGCCACACACCTGGGAAGAGTTTATTTTCAGCACCTGTGCTCCTAACCGCTATACTAAAAACCCACAGCTTAAACAGCTTGCCCGAATGGCTGGCAGAATGTAAATTGGGACACTTTGACAAACTGGTTGCCAGTATCTACTAAAGTGGAATATTTGCATTCCTGATGACCCAGCAATTTCACTGCTAAATATATACTCAACAGTGAGCCTATGTTCACCAAAAGACATGGATTAGAATGTCCATAGCAGTGCTATTTATCATAGTCCTAAATTGGAAGTCAAATAACCATCAAGTGTGGCACTCATAAATTAATAAATCATGGCATGTTCACAAAGTGAAATGCTCTATACATCAATACAAATCCACAAATTACTGGTACACCAAATAGCATCAATGAATGTCACAAACAATATTGAACAAAAACAGAGCCAAAAGACTGCATATTACATGATTCCATTTTTTAGAGTTCAAAGGTAGGCAAAAGTGGGGGCTTCTGAGGTGCTCGTAAGGGTTTATTTCCTGACTTGGGTGCTAATTTGTGAATATTTATCAAGCTGTGCACACTTATTTGAATATTTTTCTATATATTTGTTTTACTTCTGTTAAATAGAAGTATTTGGCCATATTTCTATAGATCTATTATAATACCTCTATGTCTGTTAAATAAATGAATACTTGGTAAGAAGTTGTCTGACTCGCCCCCTCCCCTCCCCTAGTTCCCCAAAGAGACACTGGTCCCCTGCCTCTTGAGTAATGCTCTTTGAATTTCTCCCCCTGAACCAGACAACTGCATCGCTTAACTGGCCCCTAGTATAGACGTTTAAAAACAAGCTGCATCCAAACTCCTAACACAGTCGTCTTTGGAGCCTGGAGCACTGACCCAGCTTCCCAGAGACCCTGAAGTGGGCTCAAGACTTAATCAGGGGAGCTCATTTGAAGCATTTTTCTCACCCAAGACCTCAGAAGAAGGATGGCAGCTTTGAACTTGGACCTGTGCTCTTTGCCCTGGGGCACCAGTTGAAGAACGTCAGGCCAGGAACTGCCTCAAACTTTCCAGAGACACAATCTGGCAAGCTGCCTTGGGAGGTGGAGGGTCTGGTTGAAGGCGGGAGGGTGGGGTCGGGATGTTCCTAGGAACTGGCATTAATAGAAAGCCTTGGCCAGGCTTTAGAGCTCAACTCACTGGGTCTTGGCCCTAGACGAGACCAGGGGCAAAAAGACAGAATCTTGGCTCTCTGGCAAGTGACCCAGTTAGCGGAACTAGCAGTTTTGCTCTGGGAGAGGGTGGTGAAGTTTATTTTAGCAAGAAAAAGCCTTGGGATACAGAAATCAAACCAAATACTTGACAATCCCTTTGTGCAAATCCATGGTGAATCCTCCCAGTGGCACTGGTTGGAAATCTGATCTCAGCACTTTAAGAAAGATACCAAGAACCTATAAGTAAAGCAATTAAGGTAGGACTCAGGCGGTAAGAACTGATGCTCTAGATAGCATAAAAATAATTCTCTGGTCCTGAGAGAGTGAGAAGAGATAAGACCTAAGGTGATATAATTAATTCATGAGTTAGCCAGCGAACCTACCTTAAGATTTGCTATATCGGGCACCCTCTAGATGCCCGCGATGTAATGCTTACCAACATAGACATGATCCCCGTCCTGATGCAGCTTACATTCCTTCATTCAACCAACAGGCATGCATAAATACCTTCTGTAAACCAGGCTTTGTACCTAGAAATGAAGAATGGATAACGGGCGTGGCCCGGGTGGTCCAAGATTCTCAAAGAGGGCAGCCAAAGGGAAAAAAGTATAAAGCAAAAGCACACCCAAAGAACTCCCTGACAGCAAAGTTCGAAAATTTAAGACACTTTTCATTTCAACAGAGGTGGCAGGCTGAACTAATAAAGAACAGGTTTCTAGAGGCATTGATTGCTGTGATGGGTGGGTAAATTTCCCCCTTGGCAGCTCATGGCCTGGTGACTTTTCTAGAGGTAGGATTCCGGTCTGGGTGGACGTGGGTCTCCCGGCGCATGGTATTATGGCACAATATTGAACTCCTTTCTGGGTTTTGTGGGGCTGAGTGTCTTTGTGGCAATATGGGTTCTAGAATCAGATCAAGTTAGAAGCCTGGCTAATCCGCCAGCTGTGTGTCCACAGGCAGGTTGGAAAACCTCTCTGCAAGTCTTTGCCCGTCTTTGACAGCGGTCAGCTACTTTGTCACAGGGTGGTGGGGACTAAATGAGAAAACACAGAAGTTTACACAACAGTGACTGGCCAAAGGAAAGCACTTGATGCACATTTGCTATTGTTATTACAATAATGATTGTTATTGTTAACCATGGTCCTTCAGTCTGACAGGAGGAGGAAGAGGGGAAAACAAAAACGATTTTTCTGTTTTTAGATTTTATTTTTACAGAATCTCTACACCCAAGGTGGGGTTGAACTCACAACCCCAAGATCAAGAGTCCCATGTTGCTGGGCATCTGGGTGGCTCAGTCAGTAAGCGTTGGACTTCAGGTCATGATCTCACGGTTTGTGAGTTCGAGCCCTGCATCGGGCTCTGTGCTGACAGCTCAGAGTCTGGAGCCTTCTTCGGGTTCTGTGTCTCCCTCTCTCTCTCTGCTCTTCCCCCACTTACACTCTGTCTCTCTCTCTCAAAAATAAATTTAAAAAAACATTTAAAATTTTTTTAAAAAAATTAAAAAAAAAGAGTCCCATGTTGCAACAACTGAGCCAGCCAGGAGCCCCGCGAAAATTACTTTCTTATCCTGCTCTTTACTTGTTTCCTTGTTTTTGCACACAAAAGGTTTGTGTTTTTTTTTTTTCTGATTTAAAAAGTAATCAATGAAGAAATTTTGGGGAAAGCAGAGGATTACAAAGAAGAGTTTAAAATTGTGCAAAATCCTCCTACACAGAAATCACAACCACATTAGCATATATTCTTTCTACGCATTGACAAGGTTGACATCATATGATATCTACTGTTTTATAATCTGCTTTGCCATTTAATATAGGATGAACTATTTCCCCATGTATTAAATGTGTTTCTAAGACATAATTTTAACGTCTCTGGAGTATTCCACTATACGGCTTTAACATGAGTTAAACAGTCCTTTGTCGTTGGCTATTTAAGTTGTTCACATTTTTTTTTCTTTTGCAATAGTTCCATCAGGAACATTCTCATACATAAATTTTGTGCATAGTTAATTCCCACAGGACAAATTCCCAGAAGTAGAGTTACTATAGCAAATGATATGCACATTTTAAAAGCTTTAAATACCAACTGACGAATTGCCTTTCAGAAGTAGGTAGAATGCCTCTTTCCCAACACCTTCACTGACACTGGGCATTATCACTGAAAAAAACCCTTAGAAACTTGATGGGTCCCAAATGCTCTCTCATTGCTATTTCTGCCCATATGTTCTTGCCCAGGACAGACTCAGGTGCCAAATTATGAAGAACTTGGAATACTTGGAATATAGAAATGATGGTACAGACCTAGGCGACAGAAAAGGTGAAGAAATATAGAAAAGGACACCCCAGGGAGAGAAATTTCCAGAGAAAGGGGAGACCAGTGTCACATATTTTGTGGCATCTGAACAGTTCTAGATTGCTTTAGGTTTTGAACATTTCCTTGACAAGACCCCTTACTTGCCTGCTCTTCAGAAGTCTCTGGTCAGAAAGTGAGCCGCTGTCCCCTCCATGTGTTCTAGACCCCTTGTCCCTTCCTGGGTGAACCCACTCCTAGGTCTTGCATATGCGTGCTGACCGGTAGCTGGAGGTGCAGCCCCCTGACTGGGAGCCTCAGGCTAATGAGGTCAAGGTGGTCTGTGACAGTCGTGGAAGTCTCCCAAAGGACTGTGTCCTGACCTTGGACAGATGTTTGTAAATGCAAGCTGGCTGGTCAGGAGACTCCTGAGAACAGGAGTCTCCTGAGAACAGGTAGACTAGTGCAAATGTCTCACCATGCCTAGAAAAAGAATCAGAAGCGGCACCTGGGTGGCTCAGTTGGTTAAGAATCCGACTTTGGCTCAGGTCATGATCTCACGGTCTGTGAGTTCAAACCCCGCGTAAGGCTCTGGGCTGACAGCTCGGGGCCTGGAGCCTGCTTCAGATTCTGTGTCTCCCTCTCTCTCTGCCCCTCTCCTGCCCACACTCTGTCTCTGTCTCTGCCTCTCTCAAAAATAAATAAACATTAAAAAAATTTTTAGAGTAATAAAAATAAACCTCACCAATCTGCAATCAAGAGTCGCATGCTCTATCAACTGAGGCAGCTAGATGCCCCCACCCCTTGTCTCTCTCCTTAATTCTCTTACCTATAAAATGGAAAGAGTGTCCTGTTTTCATACACACATGTAAGCTATCCACTTTTAACCCCTGGGAAGAAAGTCAAACCAATACAAATGACAGTCTACAGTTTGCTGCTGGAGGATATGAATATGTCATATTTTTGCACTTCTCAGAAAACGAGATCGTAGCTAACTAAGAGCAAGAAGGCTGAGGTCCCACTCTGGGTAGCCAGAAGTTTGCATCACTCCACTAAACATGTGGCCTTAGACTGATCACTGATGCCCGGCAAGCCTTGTTTATTTCATCTGAAGATGGGGAGAACCAGTCCACCTACTGTATAGGCTCACACTGGTGAGGTAGTAATAATTGCTAATAATGACTAAGCTCATGGCACCCGGCACATAGTAAGAAATCAGTAAGAGTGGTTGCCCCTGGGGAAAAAGACTAGAGATGTGGCCCAAAAGGAGACTTGATTTCCACTCTATTGCAGACAACATACTATATTATGTTGTGGCAATGCAGCAAGTGGTAGCAATTGTTATTATTACGTCCAAAGAGCCATTGCCACAGGAAACACAAGAGTCTGATGGAACTAATTAACACCCTAGATGACCAGTATTAAGTTATTTACTCCTTTAGGTTCTCTGGGTGAAAACTTTATCTTATCTGCAAACACAAATCAAAAGATAATACTTCCCACACTGCGCTATGTTAAATAAGCATATGCTCCAGTTTAATTTAACAAGAGGGAAAGAAATTGACTTGCTATGGCTCTCCTTTCATTCCCCAAGCAAGCTCTTATTTATAGAATGTTAAGTTTCTCCCGTACATAAATTTGTACCACCCCCACTCCCACCCCCAAGGAACCTATGGAGGTGTGGGTGGGAGAGAGAATAAGATCTAGAGGAAATCTTTATTCTGGAATGAAAATAAATATCTTCCCGATACCCGAGGGAAAGTCTGGGAAAGCTTCCTTTAGTTAAAAACTAGACATTAAAAATATATATTAGTAAGGAGAATAAAAGCACCAGTATACATTCCAGAACTACAGAGGATGAAAAGTCAGTCTGCCTGTTAAGTCGTCAGGAACTACGAATCTTGATCTGTACTGAGCATCATTACAGGACAGTAGGGAGAAGGTCTGTTTTTAAACCGACACGAGGCTTACCCTGTCCTTAGGAAGCGCAGGTGGAAGAGAAGTACAAGTAGTCCAAAATGCAGTGCTGCAAGCTGAGTTCAAGGGTGTGCGTGGCAGAGACATAAAGAAAAGAGCGCGTAATTCTCCCAGTTGTTTGATTCATCCAACGAATCGAGCGTGCTTGCTGTCCACTGGCGGCTGTGACTGGAGCGACCAAAGCTGCTCTGAACAAGAGAGGCCCCTGCCCTCCAGGGGTTCCCAGGCCAGGGGGGTGGGGGTTAAACAACAAAAATTTACTCTCAGAGGAATGTTCAAGAAGGATGGCAGAAACAAGGGCACCATCTTCAGAAGTGAGTTTTTTTAACTTGCCAACACCATGCGGATGCTGTCGGCAAAATTCAGACTATGAAAACTATAAAACAAACAAACAAACAAACAAAACCTGATTTTTTTTTTCAGTAAGTAAATTGCGAGGGGAGGAAAAAAGAGAGACATCTATACACTAAAAGAGACTTAAGAGTCATGATGACCATTCATAACGTACGGACCTTGTTTAAGTTCTAATTTCAACAAAAGATTACTTGAAATTATGGCATTTATAAGAAAACTGGAAATCTGAACACGGGGTATTTGATGGTATTAGGGAATTATTGTTACTATTTTAGGTAATGCTAGTTAAATTACTTACGGATGACAAAATTTTATTCCTGGGACTTGCTTTAGAAAAATAAGAGGGAGAGTAGATTGGGATGTAGAGGAACCAGGATTCGCCTTGGATTGATTTTATTGGGGTTAGGTATATGGGTTCATTATATTATTCTGTGCTTCCATTGAAAACCCCTCATATTAAGGTTTGGTTATTTTTTAATTAGCAGGAAAGATTCAGCCGAAGTTGCAAAGGTAACGAAAAGCGTGAAGTTCGCTGGCTAGGGAGAAGCTCAAATTCTCGCTCAAAATCTAGCTCTAGTAAGTAAACAATCCTCCACTGTGCCCCTTCTCCTCTATTTATGTGGTATGGGCTGGACCACTCTTCTCATTTTCTAGAATTTCTTTTTCCCTGGAGCTTCTGATTCTTTTTTTTTTTTTTAAGCTATTTTTTATGCTTATTTAGTTTTGAGAGAGACAGAGTGTGAGTGGAGGAGGGGGAGAGAGAGGGGGGAGACACAGAATCTGTGGCTTGAACTTACCTGGGGCTTGAACTTGTTGCATCCACACGACTCCTGAAACAGAATGCTACGGGCACCAGTGACAGTTGGAACAAAGTTTATTACAACGAGAGGCAAGGTCGACTGATCGGGACCAACACTCTTGATAAGAGTGCGGCCCCGAACAGCCGGGGTACAGAGTGTTTAAAGCCGATCACATCGTTTTATCATTATCTGGGAACAGAACAGAGAAACAGTTGCCAGATGAGTCAGAAACAGTTATCGAATGAGGCGATTATTTTAGACTTTCTGCCGCTAAGTTGCAACCAGTGGATCTCCTTGACCTTGTCTCTGATGCTCTTTTTTGAGCTTTTGTTTCCTTCATTGGTAAAGCCTGATTCACAAGAGTATGAAGTATGATTTACAAGAGTAAAAGCAAGGTTGTTATCTTTTGACCTTCAGTGTCAGAACAAAGTTGTTATCTTTCAAGCTAAGCGTTAGCCCTACAGTACAATTTAACCCTTACAAACTCATAAACTGTGAGATCGTGACCTGGGTTGAAGTCAGACACTTAACCGACTGAGCCACCCAAGTGCCCCTGAGGTTTTTTTTCATTTATTTGATTTTTTATTATTTAATTTATTTTGAGAGAGAGACAGGGAGAGAGAGAATATGATCAGGGGAGGGGCAAAGAGAGGAGAGAATCCCAAGCAGGCTCCACACTGTCAGCACAAAGCCTGATGTGGGGCTCTGTCGCACGAACTGTGAGATCATGACCTAAGCTGACATCAAGAGTGGGACGCATAACTGACTGAGCCCCCCAGGTGCCCCTCAGGTTGGTGAGTTTGAGTCCCATGTGGGGGTATTTTTATTTTTGAAAAATAACCAAATAAAACCTTAATTTCTATAACAAAGAGAGAGAGAGAGACAATAGGTAATAGGTAAAGCAAGGAATGGGATGAGGAAGTGAAAGATGAAGAGATCTGGCAGAGGTTCTCAACCTTTTTGTGTGAATTGGCAGGGGAAGTAGTGGCAAACATATACCATAGATGTGGACCCCTCCTCAGAATAAAGCTTTTAAACGTATAAGATAACATATGCACAGTTCCAACGGAGACCGTTCATATTGATATACAATTATCAAAACCTTTTTTAACAAGTGTGATATAGTGATATATATACTTTTTTCTTAATGCTTCAAATAAGATCAATGGCAGGTCTAATAACTAAGGTAATTTAGAAGTACTGATAAGTGATATTTCGAGATATTGCAACAACTATAATGTGATATGAAAAGTTCTAAGATTGGGGCGCCTGGGGGGCTCAGTCGGTTAAGCGTCTGACTTTGGCTCAGGTCATGATCTCACGGTTTGTGAGTTCAAGCCCCGCATTGGGCCTGTGCTGACAGCTCAGAGCCTGGAGCCTGCTTCAGATTCTGTGTCTCCCTCTCTCTGTCTGCTCCTCCCCGCCCTCAAAAATAAATAAACATTAAAAAATTAAAAAAATAAGATGTTTGTTTAAAAACTAGAAGAGTTCTAGGGGCGCCTGGGTGGCTTCATTGGTTAAGCATCCACTTCGGCTCAGGTCATGATCTCGTGGTTCACGAGTTCGAGCCCCACATCAGGCTCTGTGCTGACAGCTTAGACCCTGGAGCCTGCTTCTGTCTGTGTCTCTCTCTCTGCCCCTCCCCTTCTCATACTCTCTCTCTCTCAAAAACAAACAAAAAAAAACATTAAAAAAAATTTAAAGACTAGAAGAGCTCTAAGATATCAGCTAGGGAAAAGGTCACAGATACCGCAAATGTTGATATGGTTTGCTACCCCCTTTTCCCACCCCCCCCCCTTCAAGGTCCAGACCCCCTGAATTCTAGACAAACACTCTGGGTTAAGATTCTCTCCCTGGTAAGAGCACCTGAGCAGAAGGGAGGGTAATACTTGACCTTTCATCCTGTGCCTGTGACTGGAACTGAAACCAGATTCTCCATGTCCAGATGCTGCTCTCTTGGGACACTTTAAAAAGGAAATTATTTAAAAAACACTCCTTTACAATATTTTTAATTTGAGAGGCACCTGGCTGGCTCAGTCAGTAGAGCGTGTGACTCTTGATCTCGGGGTCATGAGCTCCAGCCCCATGTTGGGCATAGAGATTACTTTAGAAACATAAAGTATTTTTCATTTGAAAAAGTCATAAATACACATGGTTAACGTAATCAAACAACGGAAAACGGTATGTGCTGAAAAATGCCTCCTTTCCACCCAAAGTTGGCTGTCCCCTTTCCCAGAGGTAACCACTCTTCCCAGTTTCTTCTGAGACCCTTCCATGTTGATCAGTGTTCTTGGTCACCAACAGAAACACGACAGAAAAGGAGTTTATGAATTGCTCATAGAATCCACGGAGGGCTGGGAAAACAGGCTCAGGGAGGAACCAAGGGACGAGTGATGTAAGGCACAGCCAAAAGAGCCACAGACACCGCTGTGTGTGGGCTGCAGCTCCCTCTGGCTCTGCTGCCCCGTCCTCTGGGTGCCCTGAACGGTCCTGCCGCCCCAGTGGGAGTCCCCTCGTGCTGCCACGCTTTTGGTTCCTTCTTAAGAGTCAAAGTTCTGAGCTAGGGAACTCTCAGCCACATCCTAGTAGTCGGGGGCACACAGAGGGAACATTTCTTCCCCTTCGATTTCCATGGGTTTTTGGATTTGGATTCTGGGAAGCCAAAATGACAAATGTCCGGGGCGCCTGGGTGGCTCAGTTGGTTGAGCTTCCGACTTCGGCTCAGGTCACGATCTCACCGTCTGTGAGTTCGAGCCCCGCGTCGGGCTCTGTGCTGACAGCTCGGAGCTCCGAGCCTGGAGCCTGCTTTGGGTTCTGTGTCTCCCTCTCTCTCTAACCCTCCCCGCTCATGCTCTGTCTCTCTCTGTCTCAAAAATAAAATAAAACATTAAAAAAACTTTAAAAACAAAATGACAAATGTCCATTGAATCTTTTGAAAATATGTGAGTATATAAATGCACACACATATTTGGATAGCTTTGCCTATTACTTTTTCATTCTTTTAAGTGCTGGTCTGTTTTTGTTTTTAAAGACCAAACTGTGTATCTTGGACATTCTACAGTATCAGCGCAAATAAACATACTTTATTTTACCTGTAAATACTGAGAATAAACTGACGGCTGCCGGAAGGGAGGGGAGTGGGTGATACAGGCTTGCTTCCAGCTATGACGTGAATAAGTTACGGGATAAAAGGCGCAGCATAGGGATTATAGTCAGTGGTATTGTAATAGTGCTGTTTGGTGACAGATGGTGGCTACACTGTGGCGACCATAGCATAAGGTGCAGAGAAGTTGAATCACTCTGTTGTACACCTGAAACTAACGGAATGTTGTGTGTCAACGACACTCAAGTAAAAAAAGAAAAATAAACCTGTACGATGAGAGTAACTATTACATGAAAATCAAAACAACCAACCCTACTTGATTCTTTTTCCTGGCTCCATTGTATTCCACTGTAGTAAAGGCAAGAATTTATTTCACTGCTCTTAAAAGGCTTCCAGGTCTAGCCTGGTGAGGCGGTGCTCCTGGCGTGAGAAATGCTGATTCTGTCTTGCTGTCCTCGGCACCGACACTGACTACAGTCTCTGCCCTGGGTAGCAGAAGGGTGATTTTGTAGCAGACGATGTTGGTGTCCTGCCCGCTCCCCCTGGTCCTTAACCCCTTCGTTGCAACCAGGACTGATTTCCTACTGCCTTTCTTGTGTTTATTTGCCTGAAGGCTTTCTGCGAGGACCAGGGGTTTTCTTTGTCCGCTGGCCCTGCAGGTCTGAAGGGCCGGAGAAATACCCTTCCCTATCCTCATCTCCCAGCTGCCTTCAGCCAAAGGCAACCAGGATTTGGGCTAGCAGCCTTCTGCCAGCCCTCACACACCTCAAGGGGGTAACTCTGAGACGTCTGTTCTGTGCTGGCTCCTGGACTTCTCCAGGCTGATCAAATGCCAGCTCCCCTCAGTGGCTGACCCTCCTCCCCATCTCCCTTCCTCATTTGCACGGGAATCCTTGTCTCAGGGTCTGTTTCTAGGGAAACCCAGATTAAAGCAGTGATGATGAAAAAGGGGAGACATGGAGAGAAAGTTATTTGTTCATTAATTAATTCCTTCAATAATTATTTACTGAGGTCCAGAGTCAGAGGAAAGTAGAGAGTGCAAATCAATGCAGGCAAGAAAGACAAATCTTCCTTTCCAGGGCACAGAAGCAAATGCTAAGAAAAAAGTGGGTCATAAGAAGACCTTGTTCGACACACTGCTGCGCAACCCACAGCTGATCAGTTGTTCTGTCCGCAAGAGGTGCACCAGGAACAGGTAGTAATGGAACCCAGCTTCTAAAGGGCAGTGACCTACCTAGCCATACCCGAGATCTGTTCAGAGCCTGAGACGTGGCAACCTCTTAAGAACTTTAGAAATTAACAGTAAAATCTTAGCTAACATTTATTGAGCACTTAGCATGTATGCTGTTTTCTAGTGCTTGACACATTTTGTCTTGATGGTAACCCAGTGAGCTTCTAGCAGTAGGTAAAGCTTACGGGATTCTTCTGGTTCTTTCTCTTTTACAGGTGAGAAAATTGAGGCCTAGGGAAATTCGTAATTGGTCCAAGGTCACACGGCTAGCGATGACCACCAATCGTCTGAAATCTGGACCAAGTTCAGCCTGACTCCAGAACCTGTTTTTTTTTTCCACTTGGCTACATTTTATTCTTTCTTTGCTCTTGAGGCTATTTACATCTATTGCCTCAAATTGGCTCCCAGCAAATCTTTTGGAAAGCCCAATGGGCCGCTGAGTCGTCCTTCCTCTTGACGGCAGGCATTGTTTTGTAGAGCCCATGCCTGTGTCTTCTCCTGGGAGGCCACTTCACTTTGACACTGAATGCTTCATCAACGAGCACCTTCCCACCGCTGGGGGCAAGGGGCCCCTCCGGAGTGCATGTGCAGGAGCACACTCCGCGGTCTGCCTTCTCCTGGTGGGAGGGGAAGGAGGTGCCCCAGCCTCCCTGGAGGGCTTGGCCAGCTTCAGCCACCCGAGATGGAAACCTTCAATGTGGAAGCGACCAGAGCCTGTGCCTTGAGCTCCACCTTCTATTCTGTTCTGTTATCCCTGTCACCCATTGTCGACAAATCCGAGGCTCCAGCTTCCACCTTTAACATTTAACTAGGGTGGTTCGAAGCCCCTTCCTTTGTAATACCGGGCCTTGGTCTCTCCCCACCTCAGGATGACCTTTCTTTTGTGTATTGGGGAGAAATGGGCACTTCTTACGTATCCACCCGAGTCAGTTCCTGGTTCTGCCCCTGTTCTCAGTTCACTGTGTCGAAGGCTCTTCCCTTGCATTGTCCACAGGAATATTACCCCGAGACTGTGTGCACAGCAGCCTCATTACAGAGGTGGATGGTGGCGACAGAGATGTTAAAACTGAAAAGAAAAAATTTCTTTTGTCTGAGAAGCAATGAAGTATGGTATCAGAACTGATGACTCAAAGTTGGACAAGAAATGGATGGGAGACGGTTTTGCTTGTTGTCAATGCAGAAAGAAACCCATTGCCTTGATTGGGAAATCACTAGTCTACGTTAACCTGCCCACAATCATTTTCTCATAACTACTCTCTGAGTTTCGGAGAGAAAGAGTTCTCCCTGTCCTGCCAAAAATCATCTCATAGGAGCTCAGCTTTTGGTATCGCAAAAGTAGAGGTTGTCGTTTAATCACAGTGGCCTCTGAGAAGTTCAACTTTCCAAATACATTGTGATGTCAATACTCTCCATATGCTCTGGAATTTTTAGTCTATAGTCTTTATGCTTGATTTTGTTGAAGGGTACTTTGTATTCAGAATGAAAGTAAGAGCACCAAGGAATACCGTGGAGGAACTTATCCTGCTCAAAGCCCCTGAAACTGTAGCTGTTTGAAGGTGGGGGTGAGGGATGGAGGGGACGGGGGTGGGGGGGGGGCGGGGCGGGATAGTTCAGCTGTCCTGCTTACAATACTATAGTGACATTAGAATTTGAAACCTTGTCATTGCTTCCACATAAACTGTAGTTTTCTTTGCACCAAATACCAGCCGTATTTGTCTTCTCCTGTGGCCCCTGATTTCCTTCTAAGTACATCCCCAAATTTCCAACACTTTCTCTGAAATTCGTACTGTCTTCAATTACATTTCCTGCTTGGATATTTAAGCAAAGCCTTGTTTATTCTTTGCAATTGTATTCACCAGCCAGGAAGCAAGCCAACTTGTTCTGATGGACAGAGGGAAATATGCCAACTTAATCATGTTTACAATTCTTTGTACCATTGCACCAGCAATTCTTAGGGAACAAGAAGAAAATTTATTTGTGTACTTTTGGCTTATTGTTTCCTTTGCATTCCTGTTATGTTGTGGTTGGTGTATTAATTGTGATCACTTTATCCCCCTGTGAGCTGGTGGCTGAGATGATCAGGGTAGAGGGCTCGCTGGCAGATTGCGCCATCACGGCCCTTTCCTTGTGTTTTGCTTACTTACAACAAACGCAGATTCACAACTTTAGATGAAATGCATGGTTTCATAAGACGGAAAACAGATGATAATTTTAGGGTTTCGATGACGAAGCAAAACAACCTGGAATAAAAGATGAATATTGATTTTTAAAAATTTGTTCAGGAGATACGGCACGATGGTGCATAATTTGATTTCATTTCAGGTTCGGTTAATCGTTAATCGTGTACCGAGAAGCCCAGGCCACAAAGAGCATGCTTAGTTTGGACTCTAAAATGTAAGGAAAATAAACTTCATTAATGTTTGCACAGAAGCACTAATGATCCAACTCTCGTTGGTTGACTTCCTAAAATTCCCACAGAAAGCCAAATTTATGACAGTGTGATTTAATGCCTGTGCTGGGAATTCAAGTCCCGTTAGTGGTGGGGTAGATGCTTTTCCTAAAGCCCTTGATATTCTTCACCTTATTTAGTGATTCTTTCTTTCCAGGCAGAGTATATTGCAGGCCATTTAGTTTATGCTTTCTTGGCCCTGATCATACCCAGGTGTAATTTTCTGATGCTCATCCATTCAATTCAGCCAACATTTACTGAACGCCTACTAGATCCCAGGCACCAGACTGGCACACCCAAATGGACACAGTCCCTGACTTCAAGAAGTTGGCAGTCTAGCAGAGAGAGAGACACCTAAACAGATAATTCTAATACGGTTCGGTTAGGCTGCGATTAGATCGGGGGTGTTTCAGAAAAGCTTTAGCCACTTATTTCCAACAGTCCCACGGGTCACTTCTACAGATGGCTCATTTCCTCCAGTATGTTTTGTCCGTCCGCATTTCGCCCTGGACTTTCAGTTTACCTAACTTCACTCTCCATTGGCCGGAAAACCTCTTTAAATACGGTGCAACCATTAAAAGTAATACAGAAAATCTCTATGTGCAGATACAAAAATGATCCCACACTGATAAATGAAAAATGTGATTTGCCTTAGTATGCTCAGGATGAATCCCACTTGTGAAAATATATTTTAAAAATATATAAATATATAAAATATATAAATATATCCAATTGGATATTGGATATGATTTGAACATATTTGGAAGAATATATGCCCATCTGTTAGCAATGGCTACTTTGGGGAAATGGGTTGGGGAAGGGAGAGGCTTCAACTTTTTGTTTCATGAATTCGACTTTATTTGATTTTTTTAACCGAACAAACTTCTTTAAATATTTGGAAAAAAATAAAAATACTGCTTAGCCCTGTTATTTAGCCCAATAAACCCAAGCTAAACGAAAGTAAAAGTCCTTCTTTGGAACCTTAATCCACTCTTCCCATCTTATTCTCTCCACACCCCCTGCATAAATGTCTTTATGAAACCAGGCTCCCCTAACATACCGAGCATATCCATTGATGTGTTGCGTCAATATGTGTTTGTTGAGTGTTTCCTATGTGCACTGGGAATTTATCAAGAGAAGAAAAGAGCATTGGCTAAGGGGCACAGCCCCCTCCCCTCCCTCTGCTTTGGTCCATGTCCTTTCTCGTCCTCTCTTTGTGCTCTTCAAGGCCCACCTCCTCCAGGAAGTCTTCCCTTTCTTCTCTCTCCTCTGCATCTTACAGGATACAGTCTGTACAAAGCTTTTGAAGATTCATATCACCTAGACTAAAGGTTTGAAGAGAACAGTAACCACATCATCTATGATTTGTGTGTTCAGTCCTCACTTATGAACCATATATTTAGTGAATACAATAAGGATAGAATAGGGAAGGTGGTGCAGACCACAGCCTCCTGAAGTGGAGAAAAGCTGCAAAGAACCCATTCATGAGTAGTGAGATGAATACTAAGGAATGGAAGTAGAGAGTGTTATGAGACTACGTACCAGGGACGTGGATGCTGAACCGAGGGTAGGGTTTGGAGGGGCTTCTTTGGGGAAGTCAAATTTAGCTGAGATTTGAAGGGTGAGATGAGGTGCTTGGAGGGAGGCCCCCATGGGGACAGAACCGAGGTGCACAGGTGGAAGTGAAGGTTGGCAGGTGTAGCTGAAACCCAGGGAGCCAGAGGGGCAGAGTTAACAGAGGAGGCTGGAGGGCTAGGTGAGGGTCAGGTCGTGTATTGCCGTGCATGACACCTTAGAGAATTCGAGCTGCATTCTGTGACCAAGGGGAGCCACTGGATGCTATTAACTGGAGGAGGAACAAAATCACACTTGCCTTTTGGAAAAGTCCCCCTGTGATGAAGGGGAAAGCACTAGAGAGAGCCTGGGTGTCTCTAGCACTGCTTGGCCAGTATGTACTCGACTATTTGTGGGCTGATTGATAATACAGTGAGTGCTTTTCCATCAGGTTAACATTTCTCTCTATGTCTCCATGTCTCACCATCCATCTGGCACCTCTTCCTATGGCCTCTTCCCTACCAGTCCTTCAAATAACTCTGGAATTTTCCTCTTGTAAGAAAAAGGAAAAAAAAAAGATTTAAACACGCACTTCACAAGAGAAGCTAACCAAATTGTCAATACACATGTGAAGAGGCAATCAACTCTATTTTTGTAATCAGCGAACCACACTCATAAACCACTACGCCACTTAGCAGAACAATGTAGATTAAAAGAGTGGCCATACCTGCTGTTTTATGGGATTCTGATACTCTGCTGATGAGCGTAGTCTGTGGTTTACCCTCTGTGGAAAACGGGCAGTTTTTCCTAACAGTGAACATATATTTACCCTATGACCCTGCAACTGTGCTGAGAGATACGTACAAAGAAATTCATGGTAACATTATGAATGTGTGAACATGTTGAACTAAATACATGTGAACATGGACAAATTGTGGTATATTCATACTATAGAGCACTGAAAGGAAATGAACTATAGCTACACCAACAATATAACGTAGAGCAAAAAGAAACCAGACTTGAAAGAATAAATACCGTGATTCTAGTTACATAAGGGCTTCAATTCAATTGACACTATGAGAAATTAGGATAGTGGTTACCTTTGTTGAGTTAGGGAGGAGGTAGAGACTGAGAAGGGCCACAGGCATGGGTATGTCTGGAAGTGTTCCTTATGTCCTATTTCTTGACCTGTAGGCTTAGGATTTGTGTGCTCTTCTGTATGTTTGTTGCGTTTTAATGAAAAACAAGCAAACAGGAAGGAAGAGAACACTTAAGGTTCTATCCCAAAGAGGTAAAAAAAGAAGGCTCAAGATATCAAAATGGTCTCCTTCTCAGCTTTAAATTTGTGGCAAGGATAACCTGAGACTTAAAAAACTTGGGGAGTTCTTTCTGATCTTACCTGATATCATTTCCTTCTGCATAGCCTTTCCCCTGGGGATGCACCTGGGGGATACTGTTCAACAGGATCCTCAGTGCTAGGCTGAGGGTGGGGGGGGGGAATTCTCCTTTTGAAGGAATCTTTTTTTTTTTTTTTAACCTTGGTTTTGAAGGCACAATCTTTTCACACTTGCTTCTTTCTCTTTCTGCCTTTTGGGTCATGCCCTTTCATTAGTTCTCTAACTCACTTAGCTCCCCCCCCCCCCCTGCCCCGCCCAGGGCTCTGGAGCATTTCTTCCTCTTCTCAACTATACTATACACTGGGCAGGCTCTCTCTCTTTACTTTGCACATTTTTGAATTGTTTGTAATTGTTGCAAAAACTATATCATAGCTTTGGAATTAAAAATGCAAATATATTTTTCAAAAATGCTGGCTTTGCCACGCGGACTTATCTTGGTGCCATTGGGCAATCAAAGATATCTCACACCCGTGTGATATACCCCCACCATCTGTATTACCAACTCTATGCTAGTGTCTCTGGAATATTGTTTCCGTAGGGAGATGTGTAACCACTGGGCAAGTGGCCTTAGCCTTTCTGACCTCAATTTGTTTGTTTCTTTTTCTTTTTCTTTTTTTTTTTCAACATTTATTTATTTTTGGGACAGAGAGAGACAGAGCATGAATGGGGGAGGGGCAGAGAGAGAGGGAGACACAGAATCGGAAACAGGCTCCAGGCTCTGAGACATCAGCCCAGAGCCCGACGCGGGGCTCGAACCCACGGACCGCGAGATCGTGACCTGGCTGAAGTCGGACGCTTAACGGACTGCGCCACCCAGGCGCCCCAGTTTGTTTCTAATGAGGATCATAACAATCCTTTCCTCTTGCGGTTGTTGTGAGATTTGAATGAGGTATTATATAGAGAATGTCTGGGGCGGAACAGTTGCTCAATAAATGGGAGTTATCCTTGCAATCCCACTAAGGGCAGGAAGTACTATTGATTTGTACCTGCAGACCTGAAGGATTAAAAAAAGTAGGACGTACTATTTAGAGGAATTCATTTGTAGACAGCCACTGGTCTACCTGGTCCTAATGAAAAAATTCGTCACTTCTCTAAAACGCCCGTCAGCCCCAAGGAAAGGTCAGCCTGATTTAGTGACAGATGCAAATAAGACAGGTAAGGCTGCAAAATGTTTGATTTCTTTCACACCTACGTGATTATATCTGCTGACAAGAACTGGGGGGCAAGAAGAGTGCTCCGTATCTTAGAGAATCTTGTAAGATGCTTTAACAAATCTATAAGAATCGTATATAATTGGCACACGCTTTGTTTGGATGCAAACACTGCTGTTAAAGTGCGCTTAAAAACAGTTTGTTGGCCTTCTTTTCGTACAGGAGAAACATTTCTCTCGTTTACACTCCTCTCTTGCATAGCAGACCCTTATTTATCCTATAATGGAAGCATAATCTGCCCAACATGTCCAAATGCCCACTGTTCTGAATGAGTGGAGTCCGACTCCGTGGGACTTTGGGCTGCCTTTTGTGGAGACAAGCATTTGAAAACCACCCCTCCAAGAGTTTCAAGGAAGTGACCTCTTGCCTGTTCTTGACCTCCTCTGCCGGTTTGTGTGTGTTTCAGTTCTGGCTTTCCAAAAAGACAGAGGAAAAAAGACTCGGAGGCGTGTTCTGAGGACATTGAATGGTTATTTATTGAGAAGCCACAGTCTTCCACACTTTCATAACTGTAGGCTTTATATAAGGCAAAAGCAAGATGGATTCACTACTTTACACAGAAAGAAACTGCTCTGCAGAGGACCCCGGGGTCATGCAGTTACAGACCAAAATGCAATGTACATGACAGATATAAAAACCAGTGTGGAACAAAATATTTTAAATTATGGTGACAATCTACTGAAGGAAATATCCATATCTTATTATAAACACATTTATAGTCTAGGGTTGTAATTTAAATATTCAGGTTTTTTACATACACGGTTATCGAAACATAAAAGCAAAATGTGACGTTTAAGAGGATAAACTTGGACAGATGACAGTTGCTCTGAACGGTGCTTGGTGTTTGCTCATGGGAGGATCACCCTTGCCGTGGCAAATGACAAGATCAATCCATTGGTATCTAGCCGCCTTTTTTTGTTTGTTTGTTTGTTTGTTTGTTTTTTGGCTAACTACATGGATCCGTGAAAGGATGAGTTAACAAGGAAAACGGGGGTTCAGTTTTTAGTTTCGGGGGAACACAAAGAACCAAAAAGGTGGCTTGCTGGAGGCTTGCCTTTGTTTTCCAAAAACCAAAGCAGATCTATGTGTCTTACGTTAATTTATTGTACTCGTTTAAATAACTGGCATCCACATAACGCGAAACAGAGAAGTGAAATACTTGGTGTACTTGCCCTCACATCCGTTTACCATCAGTGCATACACAGTATATTAATGAAGCATCATTTAACTTTGCTGAGAACAGGAACACACCTAGCAGTTGGACTATGTATTCTCCATGAACAGTTTTTAAAGAATGGTGCTCCATATTGCTTGTAAACATACAGACATGGAATCAGGAAATCAGTGGGGTGGAAGGTCATTTGCTAATCTTGGTACCACATAGCTAAAATGGCAATTGTATTGGTAAACATCTCATGGGCATGGTAGTTGACAGAAAATTCCCTACTGGGGTTAACTAACAGACTAAGGACATGCATTGATTACAGGACTTTGTCCCAAAGGACTCCAGGCCCTAGCCTTCTAGTCATCTTCCTCGTCTTCCTCGTCGCTGTCCTTCATGCTGATCCCCTGCAGGCCCCCACCCTCGCTCACTGATGCAGTGGCTTCCTCCACAGTGAGCCGGTTCCGGATGGTTTCATAGGTCTTGCTGTTTAAGGTCGAGTCCAGGACCCCTTGCAATCGGAAATCTCTATAGGTTTTCTAAGGAGGGAAAAGATCAGTGATAAGCGAGATCTCATCTCCACGAAGGGAGGGAAAGGGCACAAACCATGTGTGGGTGTGAGAATGCTGACCTTCAGCTCAGTGTCTCACTTAATGCATTGTCAAATGAAAAGCCACCGTACTCAGATTTCACTTGTACTGAAAACTGAGATTCTCTGAATGACAGAAAATGAGAAATTGTGGCAGGATAAACTGTATTAGCTGAGACAAAGCAAAGAACATAAGCTTGTGTTTATTCAGTTCCATAAAGGGAAATGTTCCATAATTGTTTTGATTCATTTTGGTGTTTTTTTTTGGGGGGGGGGAGGGGGTCTGGTTCTTTCTCTTAGGTTGGTGTATTATAATATGATAGACTGTGTAAGGGGCCATAACACATAAATAATGGATCAAGCGATTATGATATTTTGTGATTTCCTTTGCAGTCTGGTCTTTAATATTTTTGAGGCTCGTAATGGCACATCCCTCTGTCTCATTCACAAGACAGACATATGCATGTTGGTATATGAAACCTATTACGGGCAGCAACAATTATGGGGAGACGGAGTGCTAATGCCTCATCAATATGTTGCAGGCATGTGATTCATTTCTTATCTCCTTGGGAAAGAAGCGTATCTATTCCGTTCACAACTTCATGGTCTCGGGGAAGAAATTTGGCTCTTTTTCAAGAACAATGGCTTGGTATTACTGTACCACAAAGTCTTTCTTTGTTCCTTCACGCGATCTCTCTCGGATTTCCTGAGGTATCCCAGGGACTGTTTTTTTCTAGAAATCCCTTAGCGTTAATTGAACATGACCAGAAGCATCTGGCTGTTGTCTACTTCTTAACATTTTTTTTGGAGAAAGGTCTCTCTCTAACAACTTTTCTCATCACACTGCATATCATTTCAGCTACTGATTCTGCCGTGTGTTTCTTCCATTGATATGGGACAGCATTGATATGCTGAAGGAGCATGAGGAGGAATGTTACCCTTCAGTGCGCTCCTGTTTGTGACTTCCTTTTCTTGTCATCCATCTAATGAATCATATTATCAACAATCACAGTGCCAACCCCTCTTGAAGGTTACATGTTGTAATGACCGCAGAGTTAACTAGTGAATGAGGCTCAGCTCAGTGAAGTCCGCTATTATCAGATTATGGATAGGATGACCGTGTGTCTCCCTTTCCACTTTGACACTTAGTTAAAAGGTCCTCCTAATTATGGGTCAAGCTGCAAGGCTCTCCTAGGTAGCTAGGTAGCTACCTGAATTGTCTTCATCTTGATGGGAAAGGGTAGGAGGCTGAGTAAATTCTAGGCATGGTGTAGACCAGGTATCCAGAAGATTCACTTTTTTTTTTTTTTGTACTTTTCAATTGTTTGTTCTCTTTCCACTTAGGATAATATAATTGGTGCCAGGATATGGTGGGAAAAAGAAAGGTAGAAAGCAGCTGGATATTCTCCCCTTTATTCAAATCCCAGAGCGGCATTCCCCAACTCAACTCTAGATGCCTACAAACAGGGACTGTATCCAGTCATTTTTAAATTCTCCATCTTGTAACAGAAGGAGGAGCTCAACTAATATTTATCCACTGTTGGATGAGTGAATAAATGCTTGGTGAATAATCAATGAACGGATGGATGAAGGGAGTGGATGGGAAGGCAGGAAAGAAAGCCAACTATCTTTGGAAATTCGTCTCAGAGAAGGAGGCCTCTGGTTAAGGTGCTCGGTGAAGAGGCCTCTGGTGAAGGTGCTTGTGAATTGTGCTTCACAGCTCTGTGCAGCGACACAAGTTTTGCTGGGCCTATCTCTGGCAAAAGTGAGGGAGTTCTTTTGGCAGTGACATTTGTGTCCCTTCCCCTGTGGTTCATGTCTCTGTTTTTGGGGTTTTTTTGGCAGAAGGCTAAGAATAAGCCTCCTCTCGGACTTACATTTTTTCCTTAATTAAATAGTGCTAATTCCAATATTCCCAACATAGATTCACTAATATCAGTCATGGGAAGGTATTTTCAAATATTAAAATTAATCTCTTCTTTTCATGTCCACCCAGTCAGTGTCAAAAAAAAAAAAATTCCCCCAAAGAAGAGTACTTATACCCGGGAAATGGAATTTAAGTGCTGAGGCAATGGCTAGTGAGCTTGCCTTCAGGAAGTGAACTTTTAAAAATATGAAAATTAGGCTGGGTCTATACTCCGAGTGCATACATTTCTTTTAAGAGCTGTAGTACATGGCTGTCGGTAACCTTCCCTGGGCAGACGCTTTGTGAGATCAAATGTAGATGATAATAATTCTCTTTAATTACACTCAACGGAACAGTAATTGGTTTTAAGTCAGCACTGGGGTGGAAGAACACCTTCAATGAAATGGTGCTAATCCTAAAGAGACTAAGAAATAGGGCGGGGGTGGGGGGTGGGGGCTGAGGGGCTAGGGGGTAGAGCTGGGGCTGGGCGGTGGGGGGGGACTTCTGGAAAACTGCTAAGAAATAGAAATTCAGCTACGTTTTATTATTAAAATATTTTTACAGACACTCTGTGCTTTGAATGAGATTTTTGCATCTGAGCGTTTTAAACCCTCTACGGTGAAGCATCAAATGGAAACTGAAATGATCAAAAACGTATTTACCCCCTTCTGTGATCTTATTATTTCATGTAAACCACTGAGATTTCACGCTGAAATAATTATCATTAGTCCAAGGCACACACACAAGAACAGGGAAAAAAGCTACTTTCAGGGTATGTTATCTCACCTTTGTGATCCTTTCCATTTGACTGTATACACGCATTGTAGGAGAAACTAGTTCAATTAACTATGAGAACAATAATGATTTGCATCCTGATAATGATCACAGGACATATTTAGAAATAGCTGGAGGTAAATATTTCTATTACATTAATTGTGGCAAAATTTTATTTAATTAAACCATAAATGAAATTGGTAATTGATGTGATTAGCATAATGGTACCAAAAGCCAGCTTTTGAAAGTCTAATGCACAGGGCACGATGGCCGCTGCAGTATTTTTGCATGACAGATACATAAAGTATTTATCTGGCCTGGATAAAATGTCAAATTCCTTTTTATTAATTTTTCCTTTGATGTCTGAGTAATAAATTAAGCATGCATCCCAAAGTGATTTCAGAGGTTTTTCTTGCCCGAGATGCTATTTTAGAAATCGTCTTGTTTTCTATGCAAACCAATATTCTTTGTGTTAAGGAAGTTCTGCAGCTTGACAATGAAATGTATTTCAGTAAGCTATTTGCAAAAAAGAATAATTATTTTTTCTTTTACCTTTACCATCCTAATTAGTGTTTTCAATTGATAAATGTGAAGCTGTAAGTCCATCCGGTCTGTCAACCAGGTGCAGATCACGTTCATGGAGCTGTTGTACCATTGCTGAAAAAAGAGACAAAAGTTCTCCAGCCAACACATCACGAAGCATTCAAAGAGTAGAGGGAACAGGCCACGTTTGAGCACCTGCTCTGTTCCAAGGAGAAACTAAACGGTTAAAGAGAGTTGGAGAGCATAGACATCGTGAACATTAACTGACACAAAATCACAAGGTACCAGATCGGCCTGAAAGAAACGGGTTCGGACTTAGCATCTGACACAGAACTCTCCCGCTACAGACATCTCCTATACGATCGATTCATATAGACCATCTTTTGCTCTTCTGATTCTCCTTTTTGTTGGTTAGTTTCACTCAGTTGAGATTCAAGTCACTGTCTATTTCCTAATGCCACCATTTCAGATGCCCAGGGAGATGGGGCTTCTCCACTGGACAAACGGATGTCACCTGCTACTTACCTTTTGAAAAAACCCAGACCCTGTCTGCTTAGGACAATTCTGGGAATCCGGCTGAGAGCCTTACGAATTGAGGGTGAAGTTTACCTTCAATGACCCTATTGGCATTGGGATAGAGACAATGAAGGTTTGTCTTTAAGGGCCAAATTACACTCCGGGCAGCATATATGCCCTTACGTTGGCTGTGCAATCTGTTTTAATCTTAACACCAAAAAATTATGGAAGATGAGAGAAAAAAAACATCTACAAATGAGCTCATTTCAAGCTGTTGAAATCATACTTCCCCTTAAGGGGGTTAAATTTTGCTTCTTGTCTGTGAAAAATGCTTGAAGCTGTGTCACTTTAGACTGCCACCCCTGTGGTGCAGGAAGTCTCTGGTGCGGTATAATTTTGCAGTACTGCTCATATATTCATAAATCTCACTCAGAGACATATGAACAGTGTTATGAAGTGTCAGTATGAAAAAAAATCTAATCTTTTAAACTTCACCAGGTTTCATTACGCATTGCCGCTTATACCAAACAATTTACAAATAAAATGAAAAGGTGTGGATGGACCTATATATTTATTTATAGGGCATCTATATGAACTGTGCACAGCAAACATGTAAGAAAAAAAGAGTAGTTACAGAACCGAGGCGACGCGTGCTCTCATGCTAACACACACACACACGCGCGCACGCACGCACACACGTGCGCGCGCACAAGCACACGCGCACACACTGCGCACCAGTGGGGATTTGAAAAGCATAAATAAAAACATGTTTCTGATGGTAAACTCCACCCTTTCTCACCTAAAGATCATCCAAAATCAGTTTATGCCTAACACTCACAGTTTTTCCGAAGCCTTGTTTCTGACTTAATTTCTTTTAAAAAAAATTAATTTGGGTTTTTACTCGCAAGGTAGAACTGCCAAGTTTCACCTTGTAAGAAACGACACAGTCTCAGCCATGGCGTTCAGAAGCCCTCTTTGCAATCTTTCATTTCTAGGCTCCTTCCTCATCAGAGCCAATTGTGGCTCTCTTTGGAGCCCAGCCGCAAACAGAGACCACACTACCCCAATCAAGGCGGTATTGCAGCCTCACAGCCAACTTCTGCTCTTTTAAAGATCATGGAGGCGAAACCGTCAGTTTTAGGAACCTTCTGTCCCTCCCCAGGGAGCAGGCGGGGTGGGGGGGTGGGGATTTTTTCCCTTGAGATTCACAGTTCACTCCATGTAGGAGGGGGTTCGCCCGGGGTCAAGCTGCTTCAGGCGTGGACAGGTTTTCCCCTCTAGGAGTGAGAATATCTTACTGAAACTTTTTTTTTTGGCGGGGGGGGGGGGGGGGGGAGGGGAGAGGCAGTGATTATTGGGGAGTGTTTTTGGCACCTCCTGCCTTGGAATTCTGGAGCTTTTGCTGTCACTGCATCTGGGTTTGTTAAGAAGGGGTCTGGAGACAGAAATATCACCAGGTTCCTGGTGTTTCTGCAGCCCTACCTTACTCTCAGCAAGTGGGGGGCTCTCTTGTGTTCACCTCAGCCCTCAAATGCCATTTGCTGGGTTTATCTGACATGCAATCTGGGGACTCAAATAATGTAATTTGAGAGTCACGAGCATTGCTCCCCCCTCTCCTGTACCTCCTGGGGTTGGAAGATGACCTTCGAAGAACATGGGGAACTCCTGGCCAAACCTACACACCCAGGGCCACATGATGGGTGCATCTCAGGGACACAAAAGAGGAATGTGGCACTCTGGCTCCTAGGCAGAGGTGGCATTTTGCTTTGGCTGTGACAACAGGCAAACCGGCGCTGGCTTCTATCACTGCCAGCAAGCCTTGTGCAACATGCCTTTTTCTCTTTGCTGAGAGACGTGCCACCTTTCAGGGGGAAAAAAAAATAACGACCCTCCCCACCCTCCCCACCCCCGTCCTCATTTTGTATAAGTGATTCCCATTCTTGTCAAATGGCTTTTAGAGAGCAAACAATAAAAACAAAAGTAAAAAGGTAGAATACTCGCAATACTCTGTCTCTGCTGCTGAAAGCATAGGGAGGTAGGAAATGCATACAGCGATGGCTCAGCGTGTCACGCTTGCAGATTCCCACCCCAGGAGAACAAGCAAAGCCCTGGAACATCCATGCCTTTCCTCCTGGATCTCACATCTAGCAAAAGAAGTGTAAAAAATGTATGATGCCCCATTGGCTACGCATTTAAAGAGGCAAAAGGGAGTAAGTCACTCCTTTCCAAACCTTATGCTCAGTAGATGAAGTTGGATACAGCACAGCGCTAACTTGGTTTTCCAGAAAGGCGCTTAAAGGCATTTGGATGTCGGAGAAAGCAGGAGTCACTGCCTTCTAGAACTTTAAAATGTTAGAGGTGAAAAACAGCTTCCATATTATCGTTTGTACAGGACGAAACAGAGGCCCAAAGAGGTAAAGCGACTTGAGCAAGGTCACACAGCTAGTGAGTTCAGAAGAGGCAGTTCTTCAGGATTAGGCACTGCACTGAAACAGCTGATCGTCTAATTACTCCTCCCGAGGATGGTACAATAGTGTGCTGGTCATGAGAGCCGGTTTGGAGCACCTCTTTCCAACTCCACATTCAGGATATCACATTGACAGCTAGAAATAGGCCTTGGTGGGAGATTTTACACCGTGGAAATTGGCAAACACCACAAGCCAGGGCATTCTCCCTCCCAGAAAGCCAGTTGTTACACGCTTACCAGCCCATTGCTGGGTATCTGGGTTCCTGCTTGTCCTCGCGTGGTCCTTATGACTCAGGTTTGCGTTATTTGAGATTGATGCTAATAAAGCAGATTGGTTATGATTCTTCAAAAGAGGAAATAACACATTTTAAGGCCTCCTATTTTGTTTCGCCTTGGGTTCAGATGTGCCTTTTCCGGAAATATCCTAACCCCGGGACACTAAGATTTTGGTGAAATGCACTCTAAACCCTTAAGAATAAAATCGTGAACTGACAACATGGACTAAGTAAGGATAATCGCAACTCCTTTGCCAGCCTCCCCTTAGTTCAGGTGTATTCATTGGGAACTCCCTAAATAAGGTCACCTTAATCCTAAAAATGCACTAGAGAAATAAAATCCTAGTACCCAGGGCCCCTTTAAAAGAAAGGGGATAATTATGTGGAGGTTTTGGAGCTAAAACCCAAAAGGTTTCCCATCTAAAGGAAGTCCCTGGGAAAACTGGGGACTCCTCTAGGAGTTGCAAACGGATCTGAAAGTTCTAGTTAGGAGGACCTGGAAGGCTGATCGGAGACTCTGCCTGTTCGTCTTTCTTCTTCCTTTCTACAGTGTAGTCATTAAGAGCATAGGCCTTACTCGTCTTTTCCCTGGTTTTGTAATCTTGGGCAAATCACTTATGGTTTCAAAGACTCAGTTTCCTCTTCAGAAAATGGGGATTCATCAGCCTTTCATGGTCTTTTTGAGGGTGAGAGGAAGTAACCCTAGTAAGGCTCTCGGCACAGTACTTGGTACTTATTAAGGCTTCAATTAACGTTAGTTCCTGCCGTCATCACCACCATCACTAACCTCTCCATCACCATCACCATTATCAGCCCGTGCTTCTCTGTCTTTTTCTCACACTAAGAAATGCCACAGAACAAGGGAGAAAGGAGAGAGCAAGTGAACACAGAAACCCTGTGGTGGTGGAAAACACTGCTCGTCTCAGAACACCTCTGGAATTGCGTGTCTAAGTCTTACAGGACACAAACTCGGTCTTCGCAATTCCACCGTAAAGTTGTTCAGTGGTAGATCATCACCCAAACCCATACAAGCATCCTGGGTGCATAAAGCGCATTTTAAACTATACTGACATAGATTTAATAACGGATTAAAAGGATTCAGACAAATAACGAGTGATTTTTCAACTTTGTGTGGATAAAGTACAGCTTCAGCTTGGCTTGGCTACTTATTAGCTGGATAACCTTCAAACAAGCTACTTAACTCTCTGACCCTCAGTCTCCTCTTGGGGTTAAAACCAGTACCTACTTCATAGGATTACTGTGAGCGTTAAAAGAGACAATTATGTAAAGTGACCAGGAGAGTGACTGTCACATACTAAACACTCAATAAAATATCGTGACTATTATTACTCATAGAAACATAAAGCTGTCCTTTCCACATACAACACAAAGGAATTTTCTTGATTCATTTCTAGTAGGAGCTTAGATAATTAACATGCAGATATACTCAGGTATTGTGCCCGTAAACACACCGACTTCGTGCAGAGAAATCCTTATACACAACGTCCCTTCTGTAATATTGGGGTGCACGATAGCCAGGATTAGGGTGAGGCTAGTGAGGCGGGGTCTTGCCCATGCAGGATCCATGGGTATTGTCTTTAATATTCTGATATTTCGTTCATCCTGGGTTATTTGCCTCGGTTTTGATTTTTTTAAAGATGCATTAAAATATTTTTGACCTTGACTACTATATTTTTGGACTCCCCCTTAAATTTTACAACGAGAGGTGACTCATTCACCTCTCCCTAGTCTCTGCCCTTGGGTTCACTGTTCCCCTGGGGAAATTTTACCGCCAGGAAACGCTGCAGGATTGAGAGCAAAAATGAATAATTCACACCTCGCTGGCCAATAGAAGGTTCGGACTTCCACTTTAGATTGGGATAGTCCCTAATCAGCAAGCAAGGGTGTGATTATATGGTGGCGTGGCTTTACGTTGCTTTACCTCTGCCGCCCTCAGGGCCACCTCGAGGAGTCTAAATTCCTACACGGATGAGGATCTGAGTTCTATTGTTAGATCATCTCTAAATATGTATTGCCTTTGAAACTGGCATTCCCCGTCTTGATGTTAATTTGATGTCCTAAAGAGACCTCACTGTTAATGATGTGTTTGTTTTCCGAGCTACCCACGTATCACGTGAGGGGCAATGACAACAAGGAACAGAGGCCCAACGGAGAACTCTTCAGTGTGCTTCCCTTCGCACTAATCACAAGGGTAATGTATGTCCTTCACTTAAGCAACCCCCTATCACACCGGACTGTGTATAAGACGTTGGAGTCTACCATCTTAAATGAAGTACTATTTTGCACACGATTCGCCAACACACACACACACACACACACAGGCACAATGAACAAAAGTATAGGTATCCATCCCCCACTTCTCCAAAGTTTGCCTTAGGCCACTTCCCTTTTACGAAAGACCTACATCAGCACCTGTTTTTGCTATCAGAAAGAAATTGGAAGAGGACTTTGGCTTTAATGAGAAAAGGCAAAAAGCAAAAGCGGCCTTCTGGTTTGTGTTGCAATGAATTGTTATACAGGGAGCATGTACCCTGGGCAGGGAGAGTGGCCCCACCAAACTCCTTCCGTGGGAACTATACTCAGCATCTCAGTCTCAAGCTGCCACAGGTCTGACTTGCCTCCGTGAGCATCTGTGCCTTGTCTCCATTTATTCTATGCATCCTTCAGCCAGATGTGTCCTAAGGTACTAGAAGAGCCTTGGGGCGCCTGGGAGGCTCAGTCGGTTAAGCGTCTGACTCTTCAGTTTGGCTCAGGTCATGATCTCGCAGACTGTGGAATGAAGCCCCACATCGGGCTCTGCCCTGGCAGCTTGGAGCCTGCCTGGGATTCTCTTTCTCCCTCTCTCTCTCTCTCTGCCCCTGCTCTCTCTGTCCTGCTCTCTCAAAATAAATAAATAAACATGAAAAGAGGATTAAAGAAAAAAGAAAAGCCTAAAAAAGGTTATGGTTTAGGTCTGAGAATGCTCAAAAAGTTTTCCATACAAACGAAATGGTGTTTCTTTACACCATTCCAGTTCAGGAAGGTTTTCACAGGAACGCTCTATTTTCGGATAGCAAGGGAAACCAGTAGTTACCTATGCAGGGAACACTGAGCCTTTACGATGTCCAAGTGCTATGCACAGCATTCTACAAGCAGTTTATCATTCAGTCATTGAGTTGAACTCTTAAGAGGCTGACACTATTAACAGCCTCATTTTGTAGAGGAGGAAAAAGCACATAGGTAAATTAAATGAGTACTCTGGGGTCACAAAGCATTAGTACGTGGTAGGATAAGCTTCAGGTTAGTTATTTACCACAACATCTGTATGAGCTGTCCCATTCAACTCAATAATTAAAAAACGTAATGGTTTGTTTATATAGACACAACTCCAATTCTAGGTGTCTCCTCAGCAAAGCCATTCAGCTCCAAAACTCTCAAAGGAGAAGTGTGTGGGTAGGATAATGTTGTTGAACCTGTTTCCCTCAGAACCTGAGCTTGACTTGGTATTGAAAAGATTCTACTTTTTGTGAGCTTGGAACAGTGCTAAGCAGAATGTGGGAAAACCACTCAACAACCTTAAAGGACTAGTGGACAGAGACCATCACTACTGAAACTTAATGGAAATGATTAGAAAAAGCTGTATGGGAATGAGGCCATGCCATTTCTTAGCTAGAATCCATGTATTTTTTTTTCCTTCTCCTTTGTAGCCCTATCTGATCTCTTCTTCTTTTCTTTTAGGTTAGTAACTCAGCCAATGCTACTGGGAGAAAGTTCTCACGGTGGGCAGGTTGAGTTTCCAAGGTGAAATACAATTAGCAAAGTTACCTTTATCACAATGGATCGAATTTTCTTAAGAGTTTGGGGATACAAAAGTTATAACACTGATTACAATTTCAGTGCTGAAAAAATATACATCATAAACTTTAAAGTCTTCAGTGAATAGGGACAGTAAAATAGTAGAGCCTTGGGGAAATTTGGTTTCACGTGAAATTGAAGAGGGCACCATCAGAAAATGTTATAGAAGAAACAATTTTAGGCAGAGTCCCAAAGCCAATGAAAACAGTCTAGTGCGAAACTCAGTTCTTCCTCTGTCGCTTTTCTCTTTAAAGAAAAATTTGATTGGGGCACCTGGGTGGCTTAGTTGGTTAAACATCCGACTCCTGATCTCGGCTCAGGCTCTTCGTGTGCACTCTCTCTCTTAAAATAAATAAGTAAACACTAAAAAAAACATTGTACTGAAGTATAACATGCATACGGTAGTGTCTCGCTTTAAGTAAAACATACACGCATATATACACATGCCAAACAAGACATGTTGTCCCATGCCTATAACTGAGGGTAATATTTCGCCCAATATTGTAAAAATGAGCTCTTTTTGAAATTATGGTATTTGGCCTAAGGTACAATAACCACCACGCAGAAACTTCACACACCTTCTTGTATTAAAAATTTGTGACTCACTCTAATATATCCTAGGATAAATGATAGCTGAAATCTAAAAGGATTGGAGTTCTATCATTAGTTCATTTCTAAGTAAATATTTCCTTTGAAACCAGCATGGTCAAGCCATATATGCTGGGCAGACACAGCACTAAAAGCCTGGGCAGTCTGTGGCTAACTTCTCAACAGTTGAATTTCTCCTATCATTTGTAGTCTCGTTTCACAGGGGAGGAAACTGAGACTCGGAGAAGTGATCTGGGAGCTAGCAAGAGCCGGAGCATAGGAGGCTGAGAGGTGGACGTGGCTCTCAGTCTCTAGTGGCTAAGAGAATGGACGTGAACCGGGCTTTCTTGTGTTTGAATCTTGGTAAGTCCCTTAACCCCTCCGAGCCTCGGTTTCCTCCTCTGCTAAATGGGGACTGTAATAAAAACTACTTAGGGTTGCTCTGGGGATTAAAAGAGTTAATAGGTCTGGAGGACTTACCACAGTGCCAGGCACATGCTACAATGTTAGCTGTTAATACCACAGCCACGCCATCACACCGTGCGTCACAAATAAGGAATCTTTCTAAGTGCAAGCTCAAAGGGTTGCACAAAGCATTCTGAGAAACTTCCCTTCTTCTAAAAATGTCTGTGTAAGTAGACAATGTGTAACCTCTTGATAACCACCCTGTATTTCTGGGCTGAAGAAGCATAACGAATGCTGGAAGGTTTTAATTTTTTCTTTGGAAAGTACCCTTTCTCCAACTCCACACAGCCACGCTTCAGAGAAATTGCCTCAGCACCTTGCCTAGAGTGTCTAAGAAGGAAGGGCATTCTGTTTGTTGGCAATGAGTCAAAGAGGAAGATAATACTTTGACCACACCCATGTGACTAAGTTCTTCACTTTGCTTTTTGTGACAAAAGTGGGTTGTTATTAGTTAGGGGGAAAAAACCTGCAACCTATTTAAACTGCTGTATTGAAATACTGTAATGAAATCTTTTACGTTTGAAGCTTTCAGTGCATATTTCTTCCTTACAATATGGGTAATTTAAGAGCATGTGAAAAGCATCATCCAGGGTTTCTTTACACTTCTACCAAGTACCCATAGCTTTGTTAACCCAAGCCACAATTCCACAGCCCCGTGGGTCTCTCAGGTCTGAGGATTGCCAGGGATCTGGTTGTATTCAGTGTTCTATTCCAGATTCAGAGAGGGTCTGGTAAAGAAACCTTGGCACATTCAAGCCATGTATGCCGAATGGGCGAAGCAGTAAGCATCCACATGCAAATTTCAAGATTTGTCAAAGTTCCCCAAGGGCTGGAGCCACACTTCCTGAAGGGCAGATCATCTGAGTGCTTTTAAAAATGGGTACGTAGTTGAAAGGCATCATCTTTTGCTTTACTCGAGTGTTACTGTAATTCAGGATTTGATTCACCAAAACAACCGTACCTAGAAATGGGTATTTCCCAGTCCCCGCTTCAGGACGCTCAGCTAAAAAAAGCACAGAGACACCAAAAAATAAACAGACATCGAAGTCAGAGGATTTGGGTAATCAGAATGAACTTCCAGGCTGTCTCAAAAGTCCTTTTTAGTGGAGTTGTTGTTGTTGTTGCTTTTTAAAAACTATATAATTCTTTGGATGTCTAAAAACCCATTTCATTGAGGTCTTTGTAAAGCTGTCTTACTGCTGTGGCTCTTCAAGGTACTAAACTCTGGATTACCTGGCCCCAAAGTCTGATGCAATCCAGACTGATGGAGAAGTCAGAGGCACCTTGTTGAAACCAAGGCTCCAAGACCCATATTTACCCACAACCTAGTCCCAAGACCATTCACCTACTCTTTGCTGTACTGCCTTCTCATAACGAGGATATAGTGCAGTGAAACAATTTTTTTTAAAGCTTGATTTAAGTTGTCACTGTTTAAAACAGTTGAATCTTCAATAGGAACATGTATAGAATTTAGCATTTGGGAGCAACATTATTTTAACCTCCTTTGAAAAGGCCTAAATATTACCTAATATTCTTTTTATTAAAATAAGCTATAACCTTTTCAAGACAAAATTTCAACTTTAAACCTGAAATGTGGAGAAATATCCAGCAACAAGTGTCTCTAGCACCGACATTTCAAGTGAATCATCAAAATCGTACTTGGATCCTGACCTAACACACTGCCTCCTTTTCACCCAAGTCAGGCCTGTTACCACCATTTGCCTGAGGGAAAATACAAGGGAAGAGTCCTGAAGGATCCTTTCTGAAAGCAAATCAAGCAGGAGAGTTTAATTCAAAGCTAAGCTTACGTGGACTATACATCGGTGTCTCTCTGGAAGACATTCTTTTTTTTTTTAACTTTTTTTTTTAATGTTTATTTATTTTTGAGTGAGAGAGAGACAGAATGCAAGTGGGGGAGGGGCAGAGAGAGAGAGTGAGTGAGAGAGAGAGAGAGAGAGACAGAATCCGAAGCAGGCTCCAGGCTCCAAGCTGTTAGCACAGAGCCTGATGCGGGGCTTGAACCCACGGACTGCGAGATCATGACCTGAGCCAAAGTCAGATGCTTAACTGACTGAGCCACCCAGGCACCCCACGTGTGTGTGTGTGTGTGTGTGTGTGTGTGTGTGTATTTAATGGTTTGATCAACTTGTGGGTAATCTCTGTAAACTATCCAAGCTAGCCAAAGCCAGCCTGGAAATGAGTTTATTGCTCCTGGATCAATCAGACTGCATGAAACCCCATGAATTCTGCCCAATCCCATGTCTCAATATGGCAGGGGGTAATGTGCAAGCAAACGTGACAGTCCCCAAAAGGTTTTCTTTCCTAATACCTGTAAGATATGGCTGGCAACAGCTCACCTTCTCTGAGTGAGAAAACCAGTAGATAGGTACCTACTGACAGGAAGGCATGTGATGGCAAAGCGGAGGCACTAATGTGAATTTTCAGTCGTGAATGCTATCCCAATTCAAACACAAATGCCACTCTGCCACCAGTTCCTCAACCCAAGCAAGCACTATTATGAAAAGATAGACACCTAGCAATTCTGCTTTTTAGCACAGACGCCAAAAGATTGAACATAGGCTCTTGAAGAGACATTTACACACCCATGTTCATATTAGCG